>NC_134194.1:5377154-6779660 GCF_964188355.1 Buteo buteo
GGAAAATTAACTTAATTTATTGCCAATCAAATCAGAGTAGGGTAATGAGAAGTAAAACCAAACCTTAAAACACCTTCGCCCCACCTCTCCCTTCTTCCCAGGCACAGCTTCACTCCTGAATTCTCTACCTCCTCCCCCACAGCAGTGCAGGGGGACAGGGAACAGGGGTCACCATCAGTTCATCATACATTGTCTCTGTCGCTTCATCCTCTTCAGGGGCAGGACTCCTCACACTCTTCCCCTGCTCCAGCGTGGGTTATCCCAGAGGCACTACTACCGTTGCTGATGGGCTCAGGCTTGGCCAGCAGTGGGTCCGTCTTGGAGTTGGCTGGCATTGGCTCTGTCAGACACAGGGGAAGCTTCTAGCAGCTTCTCACAGAAGCCACCCCTGTAACCGCCCTCCCCCCCCCCATTACCAAAACCTTGCCACTCAAACCCAATACACCTGCACACCCCACAGACCTCCCAGGTCATCTGAGCCATCACAGAGACTCCAACCAGACGTCTCCAATTCCTGTCGGATTCATGCCTCGTGAGGCATCCAGTCCCCCGATCAGTGCACCAGGTCACTTGTTAGACACATTCCTATGAACTATGTGCCTTTACATCCTGCTGAAATGTGCCTTTTCCCTCTAGCTACGTGAGCCACTGCAAACGAGAGACATACAGGTTGCACAGCAGTGCGAGTGCAGAAGCAAAGAATGAGTCTCACACTGTGCATGTGAGATGTGACAAGTCTGTTAAAACAGACAACGCTCCAACAGCTACAGCAGTTTCTCCACCATATTTTTAAACTGCTTTTAACTATATACAAGTAAATGCATAATATTGTCCTATGTATTTAAAAGTTCTTTAGGCAAACACCATTAAAATGAAATGCATTTTCCCCTCCTGACATGGCAGCATTACACTGTTTCAATTCTGATAGCAACCCGCAGAATAAAAATTCACTGTATAAGCAGTTTAAGTTTCTAACACCGGTAAAAGCTCCACCTGTATAATCACCTAAAGAAAATGTGTTTCTCAAACCAGAGGCACTGGCCAAATAATAAACCGTGTTAAATGTCTTCATGCAATACTTTAGTTAGTGTTAGAGTATTAGAAGGAAGGAAACCCACATTGTTTTCATGCAGAAAATATTCGTTATTCCAGCAGAAAGCATACTACCTAAAGTCCACAGGAGGGCATCACTGCATCAGAGATCATAAAACAGAGGACTCGGAACAGTCCCTTTCCAACAGTAGGCTTCCTATGTTACCATATATTCTTAGTAAAGGCTGATACAAAATAAATTATTAAGGAAATCTTTATAGTAATTTTTGTCACTAAAGAAACATACTTCGTCATGCTGTTTAATGGGTCCAAACTTCTAAGATAGGAAAGGAATACTGAAATTTTGGAAAAGAGCATCAGTGGCAGAAGAAGGGCATTAGGAAGTCAAAAGTAGTTCTCACAAGTTATAAATATTTTTATTACCTAAACCTTTGTATAACACAAAGTCATAACCTTTTAATGTTTCAACCTCTTTAGTTTATATCAGTGCTGTTGGCTTCCATAGTCAACAGGTGTTGATTCATTTTTTTTAAACAATTTAAGTGTATCAACTGGATTTTTTATGAGTTTAAGTATGTTTTGTTAGTATAATGCAATCCTCTAGATTTAGGTCTGGTTTTATCTTTCAGCAGATGGAAAGCATTTTGAAACCTACAGGATTCCTTCATGCAGACTGTTTGCTGAATTAGTTCTGCATTGACATTATGCTCTTCGAAGACCATAATAACATCATCTTAGCCATAGACAGATCTAATCCTGATTTTTTTCTAAATGTGCATAGGTGGACAGGAAACACGCAGGAGACACATAGGAAACGGTTGGGAATAGAGGGGATTCAACCATAATTTCCCAGATCACTCTGAGATCCACACATATTCAGGCAATTTTAGATTAGATTAGATCTAAACCCCTAGATTTTTAATGTAATCATTTCAAGGAAATATTATTAGACTTTTAGAAGCCTCACTCCTACCCAAATCAACACCTCAGGCAGAGAGTAATTTTGCAGTTCACAGGAAGACATTTTTGATAATACATGCAGCAGCACCACAAACTTCCCCATCCTGGCCCCTTGCTTTAGCTACGAGTATGAAGAACTTCTTAAAAGAGATACAGCTGTCCTTGAGACAGCTCTTGCTTTTTTTGCAAAAGATTTATCTTTCACTTTGTTCTGCTCTTTGTACTTTAATCTGCATAAACATCAAATCTGTGATCTTATTTTTGAGACTATCATGAATTAGCACTGGTTGGGAGAGGGGTTTCATTGAAAAAGATTAATTAAAATGCACTGAGATGAAACTAGATAGTCTTTTGCCTACCTACAAACCAAGTTTGAACATGACACTCTTAAGGATAAAAACTTCTACCCTGTGCAAATTCAGAGGGAAATAAAACACTACCCCCTCTCTTTTATTTGCTTAATGCAAAATAAGATATTCTACAGATAAAAAGGTACCTACAGAAAACCCACAGGAACTATTTCTTCAGTAAGTAGTATCAAAAGTTCATCTTACTGAAAAAAATCTTCCCTGAGCCCTTTCTAAGGGGAGTGTGCTGCAAGAGAGAAACACACCTTTGTGAAGGGTAAAGAAGAAAGTCATCAGAGAATTGAATTTGCATCCTTTTCTTTGGACTTATGTTACCATCTTTCCTTATCTCCTGCTCTCCCTCCCCTTCCCTCTGAAGCTCAATTTATCTTTTTCATCTTTTCACTCTTCTGTCATAATTGATGATTTCCTTTCTTCTCTTTCCTAAAAGTTTATATAAGAGCTGGTCATAATTTGGAGTGATGGGATGAAAGCAAGACAGCAAAATACAGTCTGAAAACTCAAGGTTCTTGTCAAGGATCAAAGAATCTAGCAATGCTGTGACAGATGTGAGAGGGTAGATCTTTCACTATATCTTAGTCTGAGACAGACCAGGATCATAAGTTTTGCCAAAGTGTCCTGGTTTCGGCTGGGGTTAAACCACAACGCAAAGGAAAACCTGAAGCCAGCGGCAATCTCAGCCATGCTCTGATCTTTTTCATCTGCAAATCTTTCTTTATGTATTTTCCAGTTAAATTAAAATCTGCTTGCTTTTTTTTCCCTTAGCTATTCCTAGACCTCATCTATTTCTCATTCCACAGAACCTCTGGAGGGTGTTTTTTGTGGTGCTTTTGCATGACTGACATTTAGCTTTGTTTGAAAACAGCAGGAAGCGTTATGCTATGAAGTTCAGCATGTACCTGCCTGAAATTAGCTGTAAGACATCCATGCTATTGTATTGCTTTGCATGGCAAGGTTTTGGTAATGGGGGGTGCGGTTACAGGGGTGGCTTCTGTGAGAAGGTGCTGGAAGCTTCCCCTATGTCTGACAGAGCCAATGCCAGCTGGCTCCAAGTCGGACCCACTGCTGGCCAAGCCTGAGCCCAACAGCAACGGTAGTAGTGCCTCTGGGATAACGGATTTAAGAAGGGAAAAAAAAAGTTGCTGGGGCACAGAAATTGCAGCCAGAGAGAGGATTGAGAAGATATGAGAGAACCAACCCTGCAGACCCCCAGGTCAGTGCAGAAGGAGGGGGAGGAGATGCTCCAGGCGCCGGAGCAGAGATTCCCCTGCAGCCCGTGGGGAAGACCATGGTGAGGCAGGCTGTCCCCCTGCAGCCCAGGGAGGTCCACGGGGGAGCAGATCTCCACCTGCAGCCTGGGGAGGACCCCACGCCGGAGCAGGGGAAGAGTGTGAGGAGTCCTCCCCCTGAGGAGGAAGGAGCGGCAGAGACAAGGTGTGATGAACTGACCCAACATCCATTCCTCGTCCTCCTGCGCTGCTGTAGGGGAGGAGGTAGAGAATCCAGGAGTGAAGCTGTGCCCGGGAAGAAGAGAGAGGTGGGGGAAGGTGTTTTAAGATTTGGTTTTATTTCTCATTACCCTACACTGGTTTGATTGGTAATAAATTAAATTAATTTTTCCCCAAGTCAAGTCTGTTTTGCCTGTGATGGTAACTGGCAAGTGATCTCTCCCTGTCCTTATCTCAACCCATGAGCCTCTCGCTATATTTTTCTCTCCCCTGTCTCGCTGAGGAGGGGAGTGATAGAGCAGCTCTGGTAGGCACCTGGCATTCAGCCAGGGTCAACCCACCACAGGTATTCAAGAAATTTTAAAGTGAGGTGGTGTATAAAAGTGAGGCTTTCTAGACACGAAATAGCAACCTAGAATTCATATTTTTAGTTCAGAAAATCAACACTTATTACAGTTTGAAACATACAGGAAAATTGAAACAGACTGAGACTAACAGGAAAAAACTTTTGATTATTTAAGTATTTCTTAATTAACAATTAGGACAGTGAAAGATGTCATGTCATGAGAACAGCAGGGTTTGGTGCTCACAGTGTTGTTATAAAAAGACTGTAGAATGAAAAAAAAAAACCAGATACAAATGATCATATTGCCCCAAAATCTGTGAGCTATTGAAATAATTCATTCTTTAGCAGACATCACTCTCAGAAGACATCAGCTGGAGAAGTTCTAGAAAGCTACAAAGGATTGAATCAGGGTTTGGAAAGTGGAAACTATTATAAAATATTAATTAATGCTGTCACACTCCTATTACAATTACTCACATATCTTATCTCTTTTTCAGTAAGAAAAGTAACTTGGCTGACCCAAAAAATAAAGATGCTACCCTTCCAGCCAGAGAGTATATCAGTCTCCATCTCAATCGTATGTCAACTGAATAAGGTCCAGAAATTAGCCGAAAGTTCATGGCATGATATAGTTTTAAAAATGAACATGCTATTATAAGTAACTCATTTAAAGTTAAAGCAGATTTTAAAATAGTTGACTTTTCATTCTAGGCATGACCTAATTGAGAGGTACGAACCAGCATGAAGCATCAAGGATATTGCAAAGCTATTCTCTAGAGCTATGCAATATAATGGAGTGAAACCTAAACTCCAGGTAGCGAACCTGAGTGATTTTTGTGATATTTTTTTCCAATTAGGAAAAAAAATTCTGAATCATGCAGCAGTGCTCCAACTTACACATACACATCAATCCTTCGTTATCTGCATGATTTTTGGAGAAAAATTTACAGTGCCTACTTAGTTGACATTCAGATGTTGCTAGTTTGGTGAAATTATAACCTATTTGCTGAAAATACCTTATTAGGGTGTTGATCTCTCCATAAAACAGGAGAATGTGAAGGGACAGTGTTTTTCCTCCATTATAGCATATTATCTTACTTTTGTGACATTAACCAGCACATCTGATACCAACATAAGAGATTTCCAATTATTCTTGCTTATTTCTCTGTGCCTCTTTGAAGTGCTATAAAGAATAATACTTATTAGGAAGAAATATTCCAGATCCTTCAGAGATGTTACAGGTCACTGAACCAGCTCTTAGCCAAACTGCTACTAAAGAACTCTTTCAGCTAGGAAGCTGAGAAATCATATGTATACGTCTCTACTAAATCTTGCTTTCTGAAGAAGGGGGCTGCACCAAGTAGGAACAAGGACTGCTGCACAGCTACATGGGAGAAGCAAGCAAGCAAACTAAGCAAAAGCTTAGAGGGGTCAGCCATCAGGGAAGATTCCTGCTGGGCAAGGAATCATGTAAATGCCAAAGCAAAAGGTGAGCTCAGAGGAATTATATGCTAGAGAATTTTTCACCAACAGGCTGTTGCCAATGCAACAGACATTATTACAAACGTAAAGTCTGAAAAAACTGTATATTATGGCATCTAAATCACTTACCCTAGTTTTCCACACTGCCCATGGTCTGTATGCCATAGCCTGGGAGCCAGAGTAATAGCGTGTCTTCACTGTAATCAAGATGAGGCTGCACTTCATAGACATGGACCCTGTTTAGCTATGAGCCGGCTGGTTCAGGTGATAGTGCCCTGAGCTCTGTGCTTGTGATGGTTAATTGCTACCTGGTTTAAAACTAGCTTGGGAACATTTATGCAAGTTGAGGTCATGCCTCCAGCTGCTGTATAACCAGATGCTTGGAAAAGATGCTCCGATTTATTTCAATTTATAACAATAATTTATAACAATTTATTATACCTGGAAAGCTTTTAGGATCAGGCTTTTATTGGAATGATTGCGATGAGATGATAATCAGTATCATGACTGGCATTCAGTATAGCGAGAATCAGTACACTGATTGTTTTGAGGTTTCGTGTTCATTTGTTTGTTTTGCAAATTGAGACAGAAATCCCTAATAAAACCCTTTAAAAATTGCGTCAAAACTCCTACCATTTCCTATGATATAGAGTCATCTTTGAGCTGCTTGAAATCCCACAAGGGCAGAGTTACTAAATTTATACTTGACATTGGCAAGCCAATTGCAGTCTTATCTGCAATATATTTTAACTTTTTATAATGAGGTTACATATAAAGTTTTCTTCTCATTACAGTTGCCATCCTGCCTTCCAGTTAGTTATCAATGTCTACTGATAACGGCTATTTTCCCATCACTTAATATTGAGCAATTTAGAAATATGGTGATCATTTATATAAAGTAAATACAATTCTGCTATCCATTAACCTTTTTTTGCAAACAGATGCTACAGCATTTGGCTGAAAACAATCTACCTTGATCCCTTCATGCACAGCCACAGATTCCACTTAGTATACATACCATTGACGTCAGGCATAAACAGACCAAAAGCAGCTACACCCACAAGCCTTTGATGTCAGATGTGATCTAATTCACAACAGGTTACAACAAAATTAAATCCACAGAAGGCAGGAGATTGATATGGCTGTAAAACCAAGTGGATCACACGTTAAACACTTCAGTCTTTCCACAGATGGAGGACTGCATACAGTGTTATATTAGAAACAGAGGCCTATGTTAATAAGCAACCTGACCTTTGTTTGAAATTTATAAATAAAATCAGAACATCTTTTAATTTTCTTGACTTATTTCCTTTATAAACAGATAATGCATTTTTATGGCTTGTTCTGATGCATATCTAGCACATTGCATGTTTATGTCTTGATTAACTTCCTGGGCTACACTACAACCAGAAGCAGAAATTCTAAAGTACTTTGGAAAAGCTTTGTTTTTATAGTACTTTTGACATAATCAAAACCAGCAAGAGCTAAAAATGTTTCAGAAAAGTATATTCACATTGCTCAATTGTAGCATTTTGGTTGAAATTTCAGAATTCACAGACCACACGTAGAATAAAAAGCAATGGGCTAAACTTAAGTGAAGGAAATTTTAGAGGGAGGTGTTAAGGAAGTCTTCCTAACAGTAAATTAGGCACTTGAATACCTAATCTAGGAATACCACAAATGTTTAAAAAATAGGTCAGACAAACACATCATGAATAGCTACAAATACACGAGAAGCAGAAGGTTCGTCTGGCTGACCTGAGAGGCTCCCTCCACCCCTATTTTCTACAAATACACCAGCATGACAACTAACAATATTTTCAGATAATTAGTTCTAACCCTCATTTTAGGTATAGCATCAGTCTTGCTCATCCCCAAAATCCTACTACTTTTCAAAATATTTTCCAAATCAACAGATGCAGTAAGACTCCAGTACTCTCTCAAGTGTTTCGTCTGCAGGTTTCTACTTCTCTAATTTAACAGGGAATTCTCATCTAGTTTTCCCAAGCCTGTCCCCACAGAAACACATGCTAACTCTCAGCTATTTTCTATTGCCTCTGCTTTTTCTAGTACTGGAGAGCCACAGGATGGTTCAGCATAAGAGATTGAGATACTGTGGGTTAAGTGGACCCAGGTACGAATGCAAGAGGTTAAAACAGTTCCTTTCCTGTCCAATAAACATCCATTCCAAATATTCAATAGGGAAACATTGAATGCTAATTTTTATAAACAAGTGACTATAAAAAGTATGGGCTTTTACTGGAAAAACAGTAAAAATAATAAAGCCCCTTTTCAATATGTGCTAGTGTAATGTGCCATGTTTTGCTTTTCAGGAATATTTTTGTATCTTTGGAGTATAAGCTAAATTAGCAATTTATAATGAAAATATGATGATCTTAATTGCAATAGAGCAAATTACACACTTAATAGGATGTGCATGCTATTTCTAAGCAGCTTACTGTATTTTCCCATCTCCCTCAGTTAAAAAAGCAATAAGCCATCTGCAGATGTTTATGTATGAAATCCAAAATAGGGAAAACATTCGCACTACAAAACAGATAAGATAATTGAAAATGAAATTGCAAGATAAGGTGTTTGACAGGGCGGAGGGAAACCACACAGTGGAAGAAAATCCATCCCCATGACTACTGGTCCTTTCTCCTCCCCGCTCATTGCTGTTCGCCTCTTCTTGGATTCCAGAGCTTGTTTTATTCCTCAGCAGCCTTTCCACAGACTGCTGGATTCAGTCACAGTTGGAAATTGTGAAACTGTGGCTTGTTTCAGAAAGAGAAGAAAGAAGAGTTTAAGTATCGCTTTAGCAGCAGATAGCTTTGCTTTGGATTCTTTTATACACAAAGGAGATGTGTTTGCTGGCTTTGTAAATAACTCAAAAAGGGAAAAGTTGTTAAGGGCAGTGTGGATATGACTTGAATTTTTCATCAGGTAAGAAGTCAGAAAATCCATAAAACTGTGGCAAATACTGAAATATATCTTTTAAAGGATTATTGTATTCTGTACATCCTATATTTAAAATTGAATGGAAAGTATCTTCCAGATTTCATCTATGCAATACTTTGGAACTTAATAAACAGACGATGTTGGCAACCAAAACATTTACTGATCACTTTGGAGGGATGGGACTATGCATCTTTAACATAGGTAAGAAAATTATTAGGAAAGAAAGCCTTTAAAAGCTCATTTTATTTTCTACTATGCTTTTAACTTTATTTTGTTTATGCACGTTTCAGTAATGTTTCTGCACCTAGAGGAATGAAACAACTAGGCTAAGTGGATCATCATTTCTTATAGTGTTTCTCTCTGTAACTCTCATTGTGGTAGAGAATCTTGTTCAAAATGCATGGACTGGGGAATGAAGTAATTAGTTCTCTTATTAAACACTTCAATCCAATTCTGATATCAGCTGTAGGTGCAGTTCAAGGATGCTGATTCCACTAATATTTATTAGCTTAAAAAAATGCCAGTATGTATTACAAAAGAGTTCAGCATGCTGCAGTAAGTACTAGTGTAACTTATTTTTCTAATGCTATGAATATTGCACATGTTTAAATGAGGCAGGTGTAATTGTTTTATTGCCAAGGAAATATTTAAATTGCCTTGCAGTATGACATGTGCTAAAGACTACACTTTTTAACTCACAGTACAAACCAAACAGTGAAAAGAAATTAATCTTTTTTCTGAAAAAAAGGACAATGTAGATGATCAGCATGCCTAAAGCTAATGTAGTGAGTGAACTGATCAGAAGGTCAGTACAGGGACTTTCCCTTAATGGTAGAAAGTGCCAAAGAAGCCCTACCACCCACACTGAATTCTTGGGAGAGGACATGCAGCACTCGCTATCAAACCATGTTGTGCAACCATGGATAAATAAGCAAGCATAGCAAATAGTGCATAAAATATTACAAACCTGGCTCAGCCTCATGCCCTTTGAGTGCCCACAGCTTCTCCTGCTCACATAAAAAGCAGGGAAGAACAGAGCTTGTCTTTGAAGGTATCTTGCTTCTAAGCCAGATCCCCTGCTAACACCTGATCTTTTCTCATAAAGGGCAGGGCTCAGATCTGCGCCAGTCAGGTGAGTACCACAAGCAGTGTGAAAAGAAAGATCACGCTTGGGATAAAGCAGCCAGACTTTAGACCTTTACACATCTCAAGTGGCAGTAAAGCTCATCAGGGTAACATTTGGCCTCTTGTCCTTCCAGGACATGCATCCTTCCGTGTGATAAATCCAGCCAAGCAATTAGTCTGCTCCAGGGAAAAGTGGTTTAGAGTGCATTCCAAGAAATATGTTGCCTGAAGATGCTGTTGCTCAGCCACATCATCGGTTTCTGCAGGGTGTGACTGTGCTATCTTCAGAATCCCTTTTATTTCTCCTGGACTCATTAGAAGAAGAGTTTTTGCAAGCTGGTGCACACAGAGTTGGGTACATCATAGCTCTTGTTCCTGCCCTACTGGAGTGGGACACCTGCGAGGGACTACAAAGTCTATCTGAGCCACCAGACTTCAATAGCTTTTGCAGAATGATTGTCCAGGTTTCTATGCCATTCCCTCAATATAGCTGTAACCACGCCAGGTGGGTTATTTAGGGAGACTACAGGGCTTAATGTTAGCCCCTGACCACAAATTAAGTCATATTTGGAACATGAGGGCCACATGTAGTCACATAAATCTACAGTTGCTTCTTGCTCCAACATGACTACACTAGTTAAAAAGTGTGTTTTAATCAGAATGAGAGTGGTAATAGATGCTCCAAAGGTGGTTGTGTTGGGTTTGGGGGAGTTTTTTTAGAACCTTAAATTGAAGCACCCAAACTAATGTCAAGCAGAAGTATCAGGATAAAGCAGTCCAGGATATAACTCTAGCTGGAATATTCTTTGAGTGTCTGGGGGCAAACAGTTACAGAATCATAGTCCTCAGGTTAACCTTGGATTTGGTGTTTAATCTCATGCAAACAACCAAACATTTTTTTATCCCTTAGTGATTAAATAATGGCAATGATTTCTATGAAAAGGTTGACAACTCTTCTACACATAAACAGATTATTTCTAGTAATAATGAAACATCCACTTATCCCTTCTTCTTTTTGTGTATCCTTTTTAACTTTCCACTGCTTCTTCATCCTCCTTTCTCCACAGGCTCTCAACACTATGGTATTTATTACTAGGGGTGAAGAATGACCTCCTTCCAGCTAGTTTTCCAATAGTTCCTACTTCAAAAAAGAATTAAGGTGAGTTAGAGTTGAGTTTTGAAAGGTATACGTGTAGAACATACTTATCCATCTTTCAGTTTTAAAAGTAACTCTTTACATCCCTCTTTTTTCCTTTCCCAGGTTGGAAACAACCTCTTTCTGGCCAGAAAGTTGGTGAGCCTTTGATTTAAGATTAACTTTTTAACTTGGTGATAAATTCAAACCCATCAAGATCTTCTGCTGAACCTAATTCTTCCCATTAGTATTAGTTTTATAACAGAATTGTACCAATATCAGATTTTTGCTTGACACCAGTTTAAGTTAGAACTGAAAGAACAATCAACTCCGTGTCTCTTGAGTACATGTTGCACTTAACCACAGAAAATTTGGGGGGTGTCATTTGTCAAACTTGTACAACAGTGGACGGTGTGTAGGGAAATGAGACAACCTTTGGCAACTACTGATATGGAAATAATTGTGTGTATCGCTACGATGTGATCTTTGTTTGGTTTACATTTTCCTCAGATTTGATTGAGGAAAAAGGACATTCTATCTTTAATATATAAGCAGAACAGGAAACTCCCTTAAAGATGTAATTCATAGAGGTGTTGAATATCACTTAAGCTCAAGCACACATAATTTTGATTAAGCCAGAAGAATTTGGTGTATTAGCTCACATTGCTTTGTAGTTCTAGAGAAAATCTAAGTGTGATGCCTAAGCTAGCAATGTGATGGCAGGACCCTGTTCTTCTTTTTTGATAATAAAAAAGCAACAGATTATCCTCATTGGAATTCCTTAACCTTGCTAAATCTTTGGCTGAGACAGATCTTAAAATATTTTATTTTGAAAAGCAAAGTTTATCCACAGTTGGTAAAAGAGGATTTGTATGAAAATGTTCATACAAGTTTAATCAGAGCTATCACTGCTGTTTCTTATACATCACAATCAGCTACAGGTCTGTAACACTGTCAGTGCAGAACCTCAGAAAGGTAGCATCAACCTCCACCCATATATATATATATATATATACACACACACGCACACACACAAAACCACTAATACTCAACCGCTGGCTTTTCCAGTGCTGGAATTAATTATATTAGACTTGCTCAAAACTTCAAGGACACCAACTACAACAATAGACTCATAGTAATCATAGCCTTGGAAAGCTCCATACAAGGTATATTCTAAATAATACTAGGTTTTGTCCATAGGTTGGGAGATGCTTCACAATGGATAAAGCCATTCAGCATCCCAGTGAGATTCTGTCTAATCAAACTATCTCTAACATTAGCTATTCTCAGTTTTTGAACTTTGATACATGCCAATCTTCCTTCCTTGCAGAATTCTTGCTTATTACAGCCTACACATTAGTTACAATAGTGGGGCTTTTTGGAAATCTTTGCCTGATTATTATAATAAAGAGACGGAAAGAAGCTCAAAATGTTACCAATGTTTTGATTGCCAACCTCTCTCTATCAGATGTCTTGATCTGTATCATGTGTATTCCTGTCACGGTTGCATATACCTTAATGGACTTCTGGATATTTGGGGAAGCTATGTGTAAAATAAGTTCTTTCATACAAAGTATATCTGTCACAGTCTCCATTTTCTCACTTGTACTGATTGCTATTGAGAGATACCAGTTAATTGTGAACCCACGTGGCTGGAAGCCTAATATTTCACATGCTTACTGGGGAATTCTTTTCATCTGGGGCTTTTCCCTCATAATATCCATTCCTTTTTTAATCTTTCACCAATTAACTGATGAACCCTTCAAACATCTGTCTTTCCATAATGATTTCTACAAGAACAAGGTTGCTTGCATCGAAGCATGGCCATCTGTTACAGAACGACTGATATTTACCACTAGTCTGCTGGTTTTCCAGTACTGCTTCCCACTGGGGTTTATTTTTATCTGCTATCTCAGGATATTCATATGCCTTCGAAGGAGACATGGTAAAACAGACAGAATGAGAGAGAATGAGAGCAGACTAAGTGAAAACAAAAGGATTAATATCATATTGATATCAATTATTGTGACTTTTGCAGCTTGCTGGTTGCCTCTCAATATATTCAATGTTATTTTTGACTGGAACTATGAGGCACTAATGAGCTGCAATCATAATCTGGCATTTACAATATGCCACCTTGTGGCCATGATCTCAACATGTATCAATCCCATCTTTTATGGATTTCTCAACAAGAATTTTCAGAAGGATTTGATAGTATTAGTTCACCACTGCAGATGCTCAGCATCACAAGAGGAGTATGAAAATATTGCCCTTTCAAATCTGCAAACTGATGCATCTAAGGGATCTTTGAAATTAAATAATCCCCCTGTGGATATCTAA
Source organism: Buteo buteo (assembly GCF_964188355.1). Classification (NCBI taxonomy): domain Eukaryota; kingdom Metazoa; phylum Chordata; class Aves; order Accipitriformes; family Accipitridae; genus Buteo; species Buteo buteo. The sequence continues at coordinate 5,390,370 of NC_134194.1, forward strand.
AATAATCCAACAGCAGTTTCCAAAATTTTCTATTTTGTTGCAGATGATCTCTTTCTGTAGGTCTTGATCATGTTACTGCTGAGTTTAGAGGAAGTCTTTGCCATTTAGCTCAGCAAAAACAGGAGTATGCTCCCATAGGCATACTCTTAACAGGTACCTCATGATAGTGTTAATGCTAATAAACTGCTTCCAAGAGTCGTAAATATAAATAATAATGAATTATAAACAGTATTAACATCTTACTTTTTTAATCCACAGTTTCCAAGTCACTGGCATACTACCTTAGCACCAATAAAAATATTTCCATTTCAGCAACTGATGCAGTTGTCCTTCCTAAACACCTGGCCTCACCCACTTAAACCATGAATACTATGGCATTCCTAACTTCATCAGCCTTTTCACAGACAGTTTTCTGGCCTTTTAATTTTCCAGTACTGCATTGTTCCCACCTCTGGTTAATCTGCACAACAGTTTATAGGCAGTTCATACTGCAAGAAAGACCCTTTAAGTTATCCTAAGCCTCCACCACCTTCCTTTCAGCCCCAGCATGCAGTTTGCTTTGGTTTAGTACCAGTTCAGCCTAGAAATTGTATTTTAATAAGGGAAAAGGCTAGAGTGGGAATTTCTTTGGGGTTTGTTGTTGTTGTTTAAATGAGCACTAATACAGACACCATTTGATGTACTGAAAATTCCACTCAGGTTTATGCTGTTCAAGACGAAATACATATTTAGCATTTATCCTAAAAGCATTGTATCATACTCCAAACCACCAGTAGAGATCATTGCTTTTCTGTTACCATCATTACTGGCCCTTAAAACAGACCTTTTAGATTCTCCATTATCGAACAAACAGACTATGAATTCACAGTAAATTTTGCTTTAGCTACTTATCCAGGTTATAAATTCCTCTTTGAGTTGAAAATTAGGTTTGCATTTTAATTTCAGAAATATCTTTCCCCACATTTCTGCACTAGCAAGCTGCCACACTTGAGGCAGATGTGTTCATTTCTTTTAGACTGTGTTTGAAAATAGTTTCTTTTGTGACAGAGCACATAGAAGCCTAAAGGTGTAACACTGAACACAACTTTTCTCAAACTAAAACATTTTAAAAAACATTTTCCAGTTTGGCCATAAAAAAATAACCAAACATATTCTTCATCCATGCTACAGTGCCAATATAAATAATCAGTTAATATTGGGCTGTTTAAATACAATACTTAGAACACTTTAGTCCAGCAACTCACCATGCTTTCTCTTGTTCAACTTAAATACAATTAATCACCTGTATTGCTAAGGCCCCTTCTTTTTTTTTTTTACTTCCAAAAATCACCCTTCTTTTAACACTGGTACATAAAATTCCTTGTAATTTATTCTCTAACTCCAGCAATTTACCGATGACCCACTTAAGCAAAAAGAATTAACATTCAGATTACAATCAGCTCCTTGATGATTCAGCTGTGATGAAACTTACCTTAAGGCTATAAAATTCTCTTGGACAGGGACCATCATCTTCTATAGCCATACAGTTCTTAAAGGATTCCATCAGGCCATCATTCTCTTGTTCTGTTGCTACAGCATTAGCACAAGCTGCCTGCATTGCTCCGCTCATCAGAGGAGCTCTGGGAGAAGAACATCACAAGCTCTTGCCAATATACTGGATTGTGAAGTGCTTCCTGATTCACGCTGAGCAAGGTGACCTCATTGAAATCTATTAGGGCCTGATCCCATTGAATTCATAAGGGCAGCACTACTCAAAAGAGCAAGAATGGCAGAATTAGTGATATGGTAATCAAGTATTTGAGTGAGAGGTATGGACTGGTTTTGGCACATTTTAGTATTATTTTCTAATTAGATAAAATATCACGCATGTGAAGTAGAGTGCATGAACCATAACTTAAACACCTGCCTTGTTCATCATAGGAAAAAAAACCAGAAGACAGATAAATACCTAATAAGGGCTAACGATCCAACTGTTGAGAGTATCTTAGTATTAATTATTTCCATTAACTCCAACCCTCAGTCACTGGGCTCCCTTTATTGCTGATACACACCATCTGCTTGACCAGTGCAACAGGCATTTAACCAAGTAGAAAGCAGTAACTTACAGTCAACGGTTCTGCTGACATACCGTGCATAATCAGAGTGGCTGGTACACGCTTTGGTGAAGGGGAGGTGATGGAATTGCTTCTCTGTTCCATCGGTGAGACTCCAGGGTAATAAAGTGATTAATTATCTCCATTTCACTTGCTTAACTGAGAACAAATCTGATCCAGGATTTTCACTTTTCTTGGAGATTCCAATACCCATACAGAAAGCCATCTAATATTGTCAGAAGATCATTCACTGAACAGAGCATTTTAACAAATTACTGTGATATACCTGCTAGAGGCTGGCTTATCAGCTGCATTTCTCCAAGTCTGGAACACAAATCTATACCACCATATCCCTCATATTTAAGCACACTGTTTACAGCTTCAGGGCCCATGCTTAAAGCAATTTACAAGCACATGACATTCACAATATACTCTAATTTATTAATATTAGACATGATAGTTCAGATTACTCTCAGTTCTCATCATGGCAAACATCTCAGACAGTATCTAGTGTTTGAATCAGGCCCAGCTGAGACTCCCATGTGTGAACTTGGCCTAAGTGGCTCCCACACCAGTATTCCCACCCCATAGGGATGCCCAAGTATGCTTAGTTTTACAGCAAAGGTGGGTTTAGTATCAGGCCCCAAGTGGTTTAAATACAGTCACAAAATGAAGCAGTAGGTCAGTAGAAACTCTTGTGACCTTAAGAGAAGGCCAGGGATGCTGATGGATGGTCTCCCTTTACTGTCTCTCCCTACAAGTGCTTGGGCAGTTTCTTTCTGTGGCATTAAACAGCTGGGGGGAAAAAAAAAGGGGGGGGGGGTGCTATTGCTTTTTGTTGACCAGTTGTCTACTCCTGACATCCCCATCAGAGTTAAGCAATCAATTTTTCCAGTCTGAATCTTGGCATAAGAGGGTTCTTCGTTACCAGGTGGAAGCTCTCTGAGCAGTGAAACTGCTTCAGAATCTAATGTGAAAAATAATACTTGTGCCTTGATTTCTTGTCATTTCTTCCTAACACTTTCATTTGACTCAAGTGCTGATGCTCCATTTCTGTTCTGAGCATTCAGTTATCAAGTATCTCTTTCCTTAATGCTGCACTTTTAAAAATCATTCCTAACCAAACAGAGTATCATCACTGTCTTGAAGACATAGCCCTTCACACTGCATGTTCTCTCATTACATCCACTGGCTTTATATGCAGTCTGATATCTAATTTCCAGACAAGTCAATAACAGTGAATTGACTTTGATAGGAATAGGAACAGACAAAGATCAGTTGCTTACTTTAAATACATAAGCATTATGGACTCCATCGTGGTGTGTGATGGTGATGTACGGAACTGTGCAATATGCAGTATTTAAAGATTGCGCAAGTCATAATATTAAACTGACAAATGTTGCCCTGTGTTAGATGATGCTGATAACTTTATCTTCCCTTATTTTATTGGTATAGCAAGTAGACAAAATTTTAACAGCCTTGCTCACCACACTGTTGTTACTTGGTGCAACCAGATAAAGGACTGTGAGCTTCCTCAGGAGAGCAGAAAAATGGAATTAATTACAGAAAGCTAGAGGGGGAACCTGAACTCCAGAATGCTATCCAAATGTACAAACAAAGTCTTAACAGTGATGTTTTTTTAAAAAACCTGCATCAGAGCTTTGTCCAAGTGGTTCAGTCATGTAGACCAGACCAATATATTTATAAACATCCTTGTAAATGAATATATCCTTACATGTATTTGTATTTTATGGTAGATTGGCTTAACTGTAAGCACTTATAACTAGAGTTAGATACTTGGAAAATGGCATTCATTGTGAAAATTATTCCATTGAACAGAGCGCTCAGTTGATTATTGACTGTAATTACGTACATGGACAAAAGCAGTGCCGTTGCTGTGTGTTGTTTAAATACATTGATTCCTCCCGTCTACTGACAAATAAATGTTACCCTGTATAAAACTGCTATGTTGCCCAGCTGGTAAATTTTACTGCCTATAATCTCAATAGGACACTTCTCATGCAAACAGTTCTGGAAACTGGTTTAGCATTTCACATGCTCACTTATTAGATAAACAGAGATCAGTGAAAAATTAGATATTTGCTTGTTTCCAGAAGAGAGGAGGACTTAAAAACAGCTAAAGGACCTTCTCAAGGCTCATGGTGCTGACCTACTTTTTGGTGGAGAAGGACAGAATCATAAAACAGGGAAGTTTCAAGTGAATTTACGCCTCAAGGGCAGAGCAACTTTTTACTATGGTACTTTATGATTTGTACTCAAATACAATGAATGTGTTTGGAACACCGTTTTCTTAGACATTTTGCAGATACGTTGAATAATCTGTGCAATTTGTCAGAGTGGAAGTTTCCCTTCAGCAGCTCAGGAAATTTTACCTGCAGCACAAACACTGAAAGAGCTCTTCTGAGTGGTGCATTGCAGCCTCATTGGTACATATTCATTTCCAAAGTAGCATCTACTACTGTGTTTTAATTCATCAATATTGAAGTAAGAGAAAGATACTTGCGATTTTTCTTGCTTAAGCCAAAATGTTCATACCACATTTGCCTGCATTATCAATATTTTATCACATATGATAAAAATCTCCTGGGATTTAACAATGACACATAGTACTGGGACAGATTCCAGCCTTGAAGATGAGATGCTTTTATTTTACCCAACCCTGATCCACTACCAGTGGCAAATGATAGTCAGGTTCTATCTTTGCATTATACTTTTTAAAGTTACATCACAGCTGCATCAATCGCAAGACAAGAATATTTCACCCTGACATAACTGTAAATTAACATTCAACTAAATTGTACTGCAACAGGTACAATTCTGCAAAACACTAGAGCTGACTTTCAGGGAGATAAATTTTGCCTCTAAGAAGTGTCTGAAATTCTAGAAAGATTCTAGAAAGAAATAGAAATTATGGCAAGGCAGGTAACGACATACTTACAGAAATGTGGCCATATAAGGCAATTACAATACGTTATTTTATGCCATCGCTCTTATTTAGCAAGCTCTGCTCCATGCCTCTCGAAGCACATCTTGATTTTAGCCTACTTTCCTATAGAAACAAAGTTCATGCCATTATGCTTCTGTCCTTTTGACCCTGATAACAATTGAGCTGTTGGCCAATCTTAACCACCTGTGAAAGGATAAATGTGTCACAGATTATTACTCTCTTATCTTTGGAGGAATGGTGGGTGGCTAGAAGACAGGAATGCAGATTGCCACCCCCACTGAAAGGTTACACGTGCAGCAGTACGTGCTCAGTTCTGCACTACCTGATCAGAAGATGCACAGCTTCAGACTAGCAACAGCACGTGCTGTCCATTGCCCAGAAAGGGTATCAGAATTTCAGAGAGATGATGCAGAAGTTTTGTCCCAGCATTTGGGATCCTCTGAAGTTAAAAAAACAACAAAACAAAAAAGAACCCACACACAAGTTGCCACACTATGTCCCCATTACTCTGTCATAAATGCATCAAAACCTTTGCATTCAGGTGGGCATGAATGGCATTTTAAAACATTTATGACTCTTTTTCCAGGTTGAAATGGCCTACGGGGCAGAGTAAAAACAAAGTAAAAAGAAGACAACAAAATATCACCAGTGACAAAGAGAGCTTTTAACCAAAACATTATCTTGGGACTTGCAAACTATCATGGTCTAACTATGGCAAGTCGTCTAAGCCCTGCACCTCCTTTCTCAACTTCCTCCTGTTCCCCAAGCACGGACTGTGTGTGGCAGGGGCTGTTTTACAATATGCACAGAGCAGCCAACACAATATAGCCATCTTCTTACCTGGACTTCTGGAGTTTATTAATGGAAATAAAAGAGGATTTGGCTTTCAGGAGAAAAATTGTTCTTTAAATTCACAGACTCACCTTTTTCTTTTTTTTATCTCATCTCCCCACTTTTCGCAGGCCCATCACAGTAGATGGGTGATAAACCAAGCTATTAGGTATATATGAAGCTTGCTTCATCATATAAATATTTGGTTTTCTTCTTCTTTGTTTTGAATAGTACTCTGAGAGGGGAGCAAATCTATAGCAAAGCTTTGAGTAACCTCACAACAAAGGGTCAGATGGACTGCAGATGTACTTAGTGGAACATCATAGGCTCCATAAATGTAAAGGAACACTGTCCTTTCAATTCTGTGCTAGTAAGACACTTAAAAATGTTCCACAATGGCAACCTTAGAATTAGCTTGTCTGCTATCATTCATTTTTAAACAAGGTTCCTTTGGCATATAGCTTGGTTTCCATGCAAGTGCACTGACTAATGTCTTTTATTTCATTTCATAGGCTTCTCTATTAGTCACAGGCTATTTACATAATGTGATGGAATTGGCACCTGTGTGGAGCTATTCTCTGTGCAGAATTCATTTCACCCTCATACCTAGTGAGGAAAACTTGTTAATTCATGTAGATGATAGGGCTATAACAGCTACATGAATTAGTTCTTCCAACCAAGAATGGCTACTAGAATCAGAAGCAGCTCTCAAAGTTTCAGGTCTCTCTAAAAAGAATGGCTTATACCCCCTTGCCAGCTCCATTTTTAGGTTGGAGACTTCTGCAGCGCGTACTTTCATGAAGCCAGAACCGCAGTCTCAGAGGTGGCTGGGAGAGGCACAGATTTCCCCAGCACATAATTCTGTAGTGACTGCTGTACAGCCTCCATCTCCACAATCTCCCAGGCCGTGGTTACTTTTCCCCAGCACATTCAAATCTCTCTCTCTCATCCTCAATACATGCCAAGAGATTTATCTATTAACAAGCAACAAAATTACTGCTTTTGGGACTAAAACCATTTGGACGGTATAGTTGTGTCAGATGATCCCATGCTTTAATTTCTACCTGGAAGCCATCTCAGGATTTGCCATCACTACCACTACTACAAACCACCCCATGACTGTTAGTCGGATCATATTCCTATATTTCCTCAAGTACTTGGCCAATGGAAGCCATTTAATCCACATTAGATTGTTGGGGTTTAGGTGGGGTGCTGTTTGTGTTTTGTTTGTTTTTCAAGTAAATGCAACCCCTGTTTTTTTACAGTTGAGAAGTAAATCTAGGCAAGAATAAAATTCAAGTAATTTTGTGTGGATTGAAACAAGGAAGAAGATCCCAGAACAGTCCTTGTACTCTCTTTTGTCTCTCCAGAGCCAACTGTCCCATTCTTCTGGAATTTTCCTCAACAAAATTATCTAGCTGCCATCCCCTCCCCTTTTAAGTAACTCTGCAGGAACTTAACAGCAACTACTGCCTTGCAGTCCTTACCCATTCCCATTGCCTCTTGGACAGATTCCACTGCTAAAGGAGCTCTCTTCGGCTGCAGAAATGAATGCCAAACAGCCCAGATTTTGGGGAAGGGGCTTGACTCTGAAGTGGCAGGGGAGGAGCAGAGCTTCATGGAGTAGAACAGAGCTGAGACGAACACTCACAGGAGCTCAGACCCTGGAAGAGACTCAGGAAGATTCTGCAGGAAAATGGAGATCCAGTTTACAAGCCTTAGAGTAGATTGTAACAGCATGAAAATATACATATGTGTTTAACTCAATAGACTGTGTCAACTATCTGGCCTTTCAGAGAAAAAATTCTATTTGAGGATCATAACTTCATGGGACATTTTTACAAAGATAAAAAGGCACAGAAACCATTTCATATTTAACTTGCACAGGAGGGAAATCCACATACACGCTGCAGCTGTGCCTGGATAGGTAAGAAATACGGGCTCTCCTTGCAGGAACACAAGGTCATCAGGTGCCTAAGATATTAGCAAGGGACCCCAAGCCTTCTAACGTAAGACTTAGGTCTTACAGCAAAAAGCACAAAAAAGCCCAAGACCATGGGCTGCTCTGAGAATACAGCTGAGCTGTGGCTTTGCCACAGGCTGGGCACTTTACATCCTCACTGAGTGGTTCTAAGTTTATTCTCTTTTGAGGAACTCCAAAGTAAAGGTCAGGGGGACCTCACCACACCCACAGGATAAACCTTTGGGAGGATAATTAGTCAGCAAATAATCTCTTTTAAGGTATTGAGGCCTAATATTCCACTATTTGTAAAGAATAGCTTTATCAGTCAACCTAGCAAGGCCATCAGCATGGCATGATATCCTATCCAGCATACATTTACATTTTTGCATTTCAGATGGCTTAAAGTGCCTTATTGCTTCCAGCTCTTTATTCACAGACCTTTCTGACCCTGTGAGCAGGTCAAGTTCTCACTTACACCAAACACACCATGCATTCCTGCGCCGGTTAGAAATCAGACCTGAAGATCTCCTCCTTGGGACTTGTATCATTCATTTCAATCAACACCAAATATCTGTCTAAAACAGCCTATGCTTTCTCCTGAAATTGGCTCTCGACGGGGCTATTCCCGCAGGCACCGTCTGTCTCCAGCTCTTTGTCTTGGGCCGGAGCAGGGAGGAACTGTGGAAAATGTCACACTCCAGCAATTCTGAATGCCGCCGTCCGGGTTAGTGACCGTAAACATGATCCTAGGAGAGCACATTCTGCAGGGGCATCCACAACCTTTGAGCACTGCAGAACCTCCTGCCAACCAGGGTCAGACCCCATACTTGTTGGGCAGAAAACCCAAAACCTAAGGCATTTAGGGGTATAACCATATTTTGAAGTGCTCTTTATTAACTAAAACCAGCTAAAACTTTGCCTGTGGTTAGGCATGCATACAAAACCATCAACATACTACACTGAATTGTCAGCTGAAGTAACTGAAGTCCTGTGACTGACTAGGAACGCAAGCTTGCTGGCTTCTAATTAAAGATGAAGTTGAGACTCCTTCAAAAATTGGCCACAGAATTAGTACTGAATCCAAAAGCAAAATCTGAGTTGACTGAAAGGTCATCAAACACGAGGAGATAATTACTGCTTGATGTTCCAAGAAACCCAAGCTCTGAAACTAAATCTAAAAAAAAAAAAAAAAAAAAAAAAAAAGGCGTGCTGGAAGCCTTTGATGAACGAGAACGATAACAAAAAGTTTCTTTCTTCCCTTCCCCATCATGCAAACAGACCAGGCACAGAGATACTGAGGGTATTATGCAAGAAAACCTCAACAATCATGTAAGTCCGAGTATCCTGTTAAAACTCACATCTTTATTCATTGAAATACAGAACAAATGAAATATTTCAAGGGAAAAGTAACTTTTTTTTTGTTAGTATCATTTACTTTGCTGACTAATCAGTTTACAGAGTTGATTAGCTTTTGCTTATGCAGCTTTGACTCCTTGCCTCTTTCCAAAAGGAAAATATACAGTGTACTGATTCTAGGAGCACTAAAGTTGTGTTAAAAGGCTGTGTGGGGTTAGTGTTAAAATACTTTCAGTATGTTTTTGCATGGAGGGGATCTGCAGCAGCTGTACAAAAAGCATTTGAGAACAGCAACAGCAAGTTATAAACAAAAACAAATTATGAATGAAGAAAAATTATGAACAGTCAAATTAATATAATCAGGAGTTACAGTACATCTGTTGCTAAGAAATAATAGCTGTTTCTTGTATTCTTGGAAAAGCTCAAAAAAAGCAACTGCTAGTTTAATAATTAAGAAGTCTTTAAAAACATACAGAATGACTGAATCATTGAGGATGGGAAGGGACCTCTTGAGATCATCTAGTCTAACCCCCCCCGTGCTCAGTAAGACATAATGCTTTTTCTGAAGTATAATCATAAATTTACCTAATTAAAACTTCAACAGAAGACTGCTCCTGGGAGACCTGGCCATGGAGGAGCCATGAGGGTGTGCGCAGCCAGCAGTGCCTGCATTTCTGCCATGGCATGTTGCTTAACCACTGCTGATCTCCATGGAAAGCTTGGTGCCGGCTCCGGTTCAGTATCTCCCCACCCTGGAGTATTTTTTTTTCTCTGTCCCAGTTCATGTTGCTGACAAACCGGGAGCTGAATTTTCTCAGAAAAATCAAAATCCCCCGGTGGAGGCCACTCCAGCTGCCAGCACAAAGGCGGCTGTCGGGGAGGCAGTGGTGAGCAGACACGATGTGGAGCCACTGATGAAGCAGACAGGAGCCTGGTATGTCTGGGCAGATGTGCAAGGCAAAAAGTAATATTTTGTTTTTCTTTTTTGACCCAACAGACCCAACCAGGGCTGAAATCAATAGAAATGAGTTTCCTGCTCACTTCATCTGTGGGATCCTGATGAGTTTGGAAGTTAATGTTTCAGTACATGGTAGAGATATAGAAAAAGAGACCAGCAGAACTGCCTTAGATGACCAGAATCCAGAAATCCTGCAAATTACTGCCATCTACATTTTATATTAAACATGTTTGGAGAATGCTTGTCAAATCTGATCTTCAGGGATATGTGTCAACCTTTTGTACTGACTTCATTTGTTTTACCTTTAGAGCAATTGAACTGGTCCCCGAGGCAGGTATTACCTGCATGCCACCTTTAACACAATCAGATCAGTGCCGTGATTACTCTAAAAGCTGAAGCCTTGGTGCGGTGACGAACTGAATGCTCAGCATTGAAATGAGATCACCTGAACAGAGCACGCAGCCTGGCCCCCATTTCCAGCCCCGTCTTGGAGAGGACCATGCTCACCATATGGTGCTCCTGCTACGCCTGTGCTATTTCTAGCTTCAAACACTGGAATTGGAACTGACAGATTTAAAAATAAAGCTTTGATCCCGCCAAGATGTCTGCTGACCACACCATAGACCCTTTTTGCTGGTAGTCGAACCAGCGTTGTGCCATGGTCCCTTCAGATGATCCCTGTTAGTCCCTTCATAATACAGGTTCACACACTTTGCTCTTCCTTACCCGATTCCTTTGACCTACTTTTACCTACATTGCTTTCTCTCCTGCTCTTCTTGGAAACCTATGTAACTGGATTTGAACGTGCTTTGACTCTGACATTATTTATCTAGCTGGAAAGAAAGCAAACGTATACTCTAAGCACTTCTTGAAAAACTCAGTCCACCATTTACCCGACATCCACCACCAGCGCGAGGTACCCCTTCTGCAGCACAAACAGACATCCCAAGGACTGGCCAGTCCTCTGCCCACCACCCTGCGCTCACCCCTCTGGGCACAGCTTCCAGTCGAAGTCTGGTGGAAAACCAGGTACTGATGACTCTTTCTCATCCAAACTTGCCTACATCCCAGTGTCAGCTTTAGATAACACTAAAAATAAAACAACAGTTTACCTAAAAGCATTAATTTCTACATAAATTGCTGGCTTTCTAGTTAATAGACCTCTAAGGATTTTTTGGTAGACCAAACACTCTTTTCAAAGCAAATGATCAGGGCTGTATAAAACCCACCCTTTTTACTCTGCTGTTCATCATTTAGATTAATCTACTAACTAGCTTTAACATCTCAGCAGCCATCCTCCTGCAAAAATGAACACTTTGCAGTCCTAATCAAAAAGCCTTGAAAGGCTTCAGTATTCACGGGGGGTGGCAGAGTACAAAGGATATCTCCTTTGCACAGCGACTAACCATCTTAAATCCCCACAGCTGTAGCAAAGACAGAAATCTGGCTTGCATAGCACTTACTTCAGTGCACTGAGAACATCATAAATGAACCACTTGGCATGCAGGATCAAAGGTAGGAAATGTGTCATTATCTGGGATGGTTATGGAGAGAGGAAGGTTTCACCCAGGCTGAGTTTCCAAAAAAAATATAGGAAATGGATTACTCCTGTCTCAAAGCTCATCACCCGTTTTTAGTTACACCAGGACAGAGAGTCCTCCAGTGCTCAGCTTGCTCTACCTGGATTTTCAGTTTCCCTCTCCCTCCTTCTCTCTAGCACTCCATTACTTACTGGGAAAGAGCAAAGATGATGTTTCTCACAGTATTTAGCAAGAACACCTACATGATGCAACTGCCCAGCACCTGGATTTAACAACCCGTAATTCAGGTTTACGAATCAGGACAATGCAAATCAAAGTTTTGATTTTTGGAAAAACAAACAAACAAAAAAAAAACAACAAAAACCCCCAACTTTGGGACTTTTAGCAGCTGTAGTGTCTACATCAAACAAGTTGTTTCCATTCACTTAGGTAAATTTTTAATTAAAAAATAACAACTACAAAGCAATGGAAGTCAAAGGTTAGACTTTGGCACCATTAAGCAAGCCATGGGATTTTTACTAGCATAATCCCTGAACACCGGGCTACCAAATACCAGACTCCTCATTTTCCTTCCTGGAAATTTTGGCAGTATTATACTTTCCACAGCACACCTGAGACACTCAGGAGAACCTGGACTTGCAGCACAGCCGTTGTACAGGAAAGAAATTTTTCTCCTTTACTCTGCAGAGGTGAGGCACACATCAGCCAAGGAAGCTTCCCTCCCAATATCACTTCACCACTTCCACGAACAGGTTTAGCAAAATTCACATGCACATTTTCTTAGCCTGGTTGTGCCTAAACCACAGGGGCTTGGTTGGCACAGCTACATCAGCTGGAAGTCTCCAGTTTGGACCAACATCCTTGCAGTCTCTAGCTAAACATAAGCTTAATATTTTACAGCAAAAAATAGTTCAAAGAAAAAAAGATAATTTCCTTCTTACCCTTGAAGTTTTCGTAATTTGGTTATCTGAATGCTTGAGCTTATATATCCAGCAAGTGTCTCTTGCACAAACATGGCCTCATTTACAAGGACTATGAAATAGGCAAAAAGAGGTAATTGTCATAAACATAAGAAAATCTAGGTGACCCTAGCTTCCCTCAAAAAAAAAAAAATCAATGAGGATATTCTGAGATCCTTGAAGCAGCACACACTTTCTAATACTTGAGAACACCACAGTTGCAGCTAATGTGTTCCAGGAAGAGGAGTGAGATTTCCAAAATCAATTTTCAGCTACTGCCTCTGATCTTCACAGATCTACTTGCACACTTGGATGCTGACAAGCAGCAAAAGAGTGGGGAAAGGAGGGGATTAACATAAAAAAAAAACAAAACAAAAAAAACCCACAAAAACCACCAAGACCCCAAAGGGCTATAATCCCAGACAAGTCTTGGTTCTTCAGACTGAAAAGCAACATAAAGAAACTACTCTATATTCACGTGGTCTGTGGAAGCAATCTCACAAGGTCTGGAACTTGCGCAAGGCATAAATTAACGTCCTTTGGACAGCCCTCCTTGGATTTATTTACTTTTTTGCCCATTAGTCCTTACAAAGCAAATCTTCCTGCTGTGTAGTGATGCAAACTGGCCAGGCATTAGCGCATGATTTGCTCCCCTTTTCAGTAAAAGGCGAAGTAGGGTGGAAACTCTGAAACAGCCTACAGAAAAACAAGGCAAGATAGCAGGAAGAAGCAGTATCTGACACTGCTGGATGAGAAAGAGTCCTTCTGGAATTACCAGCCTTTCTTCAGCTCAGATGCAGTAACATCTGCTAGAAAAGCCTGCAGCTCCTTCTTGGACACAACTGACAGTTCAGAAAGTCTCTGAGGCTAGTTTGGGCCAAGTCCCTAATTCCTTACTGAGCCTACCCAACACAACCAAAGCCTGCCATCTCATATTGAGGGCAGCCTTTCTGAAAGGCACAAAACGGAGGTTGCTGCAATGTCACGTGCTCTATCAGGACGGTAGTTTTTAACCTTATCAGAAAGGATGAGAACAAATGCTGTCAACTTTGCGACACAACAACCACCAAGAGCTAGACTTAGTAAAGAGTGACTTGAAACTAGAACAAAAAAGGCGCTGCATTTCCACTCCAGCTCTCTTCTGATGGAGGTAATTCAGCTGGAATTTATAGTTTGGGCAGATTAGAAACAACTTGCACAGAAGACACTCAACCTTTCTAGTGTACTTTATGAAGAACTTCACAGCATAATAGCCGACACTTCTGGCATGCCAAGGACTCCAGAAATAAGGATTTGTCAAACATACAAAAGGAAGTAGTCCCAGGAACAGTGATACCCCAGCTGACGCACCCACCACGACAGCATCCTCCCGCAGGGGACGTAACGAACTCAGTAACGAACTCAGACAGTAAGACAGACGCAGAGCCTGCCTTCATATCGTTCTCTTGGAGCCAAATTCAAGCCTGCTTTTCCTTGTCTCCTGTTTACTCCACATAAGTGCCAAATGACATTAACATGAAGGCTTCCCAAAATTCCATCTCACTAACATTTAAAACTATGCTATTGATTGGTGTCTGTCTTGTGTCGGGACTTGTCAGCAAGCTGCAGTGAAGGACACGCAAGTGAAGCGGGGCACTATCCAGATATGTTCTGCATCAGAAAGGGAAGGTTCAGAAAGCTCAGCAGCTAACTGCAGTTCCCAAAGGGATACATAGACTTTGGTAATTGAGATTATTCCGGTTTCCCAAGCCAGGTGGCTGATTGATCTGATATTATAGAGCACAGAGTCAGACTAAAGCGGTTTGTCATGCTTCATTACACAGTCTACTTCCATGTCTAGTTGAACATCTTACGATCCTCCAGAGAAGAAAAGTAAAAAACCAACAAAAATACATTACTCCCAAAACAATCAGAAGATACAGGTACAGCGATACCCTTGTTAAAAACTAAGTCTTGAACCTTCATAGGGAAATCAGTGTACTTCCAATGCAATAAGGCTTTTCCTAGGCAAGTATTTTGCTCCTCAAATACTTCCAAAACATGAAGTTGTTGGATGTCACAAAGACAGACATTTGCAGGTCAACTGCTTCATTTTAAGTGTAATGAAAGGTCAGGACAAACTCAGCTCTAGATCCCTGGCCAGGTCTACTTACTTTGCTTTGATTCCCAGCAGCACATGCTTGTTTGGGCAGCCTGGGAGGACCAGCAATCCCCTTCTGCACGTTACTGGGACCACCTGAAATGCTTCCTGCATGAGCACTCTGTCAACTCTTCTTCCCAAGCAACTCAGACCTCCCACTTTGCCAATTTACCACACTTTACACCGACACTACTATAAAATATAGCGAAAGCATTCAGACACTGTATTATCAATGAATTCATACAGCTGCATTTAGACAAAACCCTAAGAGAATCCAAACCTGCTAAGCTTCGTGCATGAACTGCCTGAGCTGTCTGCCGAGTTCCACCATCGTGCTTGCCATTCTGCTAGTAAATCTGCAATTTCCACATATTTTTCTCCTGGTGGCCTCCATGTAAATATGCAAAGCCTGAATTTATGAAACAATCAGATTTTTTCTTCGCTCAGTTTTGAAAAGAAGGAAGAAAAATAACCAAATTCTTTCCCAATGTCACTCTTCTATCGTATTGACATTTTTTCTTTTAATCTCTGGAGAGCAGAGTTAAAGTTCCAACTTGGCCACAAGGTTAGATGGAGTTGCTTCAGTCTCTAATAATTATTTGTCCACATCATAAAACTATTATGGCACAATCTGCCATTACTAGCGATTAGTGTTCGGCCATGGCAGCAGGTTGTATTGTTTACACCTGAAGTACAGGCTGGGTTGGGCAACTTAGATAACACAGCAACTACCTGCACAAGGCATACCTTTAGCTAGGAGAATTGTTCACTTTTTTGAAAAAGAACCAAATCAACACAAAGTTTAAGAGGAGTGGTTATTTTATTGGCATATTTCCTGCTAGTGTGTTATGGGTACAAACTATTTTTTGCATTGCAGAAAATCAAGGCAGTATTATGCTTAGATTGTATCTAATTTTTCATACTAAAAACCTTCTCAATGCCAGATGGCTGATAGGTGGCCATTTAGAAACCAGAAAGTATCTGTCAGAAAAAAAACAAAGCCCTCAACTTTGTTCACTGAGCCTCCTTTTTACCTATGGCCTTGCTAGTCAAATTGTATATATACCTTTGAACAGGGAAGTCATTTAAGAGAAGCATGAATCTTTATGATTTTCATGCACCTCTCTAGTCTCCAGAATTATTCTTTCCCATTCAAGCCATCGCTCTCCAGGGTAAAATACAGGAGCATAGAATATTAACCTTTGAGTTACCTTTTGCTAGGTCAAAGATCTTTGGGTTGTATTCATCATCATCTAACTTGGGGCCATTGAGAAAGATACACAGGGAAACTTAAGAGTCTGGGTCTGCTGTGGCTCCCTTTGTCACCCTCAAGGTACAGCCTGCTAACTGGCAAAGGAAGAGCATCCCCACCAGGAGAGCTGAGCAGGGGACAGAGAGCACTGCTGAATCCAGCACAACCACAATCAGACTCCATGTTTGTCAATCCTAGTGCAGAGAGGAGCAAAGCCCCCGTCTCCCTTCCACACAGGTAAAGCCTGGGCTTACACAAACAGTGCAAAGGCATTTCTGTCCTGTTTATGCCAGGCTACCTGCTGGCTAACATTTGCCAGAATGTCACAGGGAAAGAAAAAAAAAGTGCTCCTTAATTATAGCCCTTCTGTTGTTCGACTCAGGGGTTTTATTAAAAAGGAAAAAGCATAGAGAGCCGCTAATCAGCAGCTCCTAACAAATGAAGTTCTGGAGATTGATTTTTCAAGTGATTAGCGGTGCAAACACACATTTTCACAACTCAAAATCTTTGCGTTTTTATCCAACAGCTATTTTCATTAACTAAGAAAGGATCAGAGAGGGACAGTTAACAGCCAAGACTAGCCTCAAATACTAATGGCTTTATTACCACAGCACACAGATTTTAAAACCTATATTGCAGCTTTGTTTCCATGGTCCCAAGAGCTCCATAGGTTCCACATGCAGCTTTAATTAGAAGTAAAAGCTGTAGCTGTACCTTTGCACGTATGATTCTTTCACAACAAAACACCATTTGCTGGACAAAATGCCATTCAGCTTCACACAAGCCATTCACCACCTCCAGCAGCATGTAGCACCGTTGCTCCCATGCTCAAGTTAGAAGTTCTAATGACAGAGCAGAGCAGCTGCCAGCAACTTAGGGGCTGAAATAGGAATTGGAATAGCTTAGAGATAGATGATATACCTTGAAGGGAGCTAACAATAAGCATGGTGGCATCAGACAGCCCTAATGTTTGCTGTGCTTCTTTCCATACCTGCTTGTCCCTCAAGGTATTGAGAACCTGCAGCTGACTGTACTGCTGGAAGCAGGAGCGCTGGGTGCTCAGCACTCACACAATACACTTCCAGGTAAAGTCAAGCCACAAAAATTACAGGGAGAGAACCTGTGGTATAGATCACTAACTAGATTTAGTTTAAAATTCCAAAAAGGACAGCTTTAATAAAATCGTCACTTGTCTACCACTCGTCTGATTTTCTGAAGGTGAAAGTCATATAAGTTTCACCAGTGACTTAATACCTTTCTGAGCAATAGACTAGATGGGGAAAATTTCTTTGCTCACAGAAACGATTAGCACATATTCACCTCTCTGGCCCCACATAAGTTGGTGACAGAAGATGTATTTTTTCCTCATGTGCTCCTTTTTAGCAGCCATATCCAAGAGAACAGGCTGGTTGAGCTTTGCTGCCTACAACTTGAAGAGAAAACAACAGGGGATTTTCCTTCTCCCAAACATGAGTTTCCCTGACATCCCCAAACACCAGTCCAAAATCCCTTGGATGGCAGCACGTTAACATTTGTCAGAGTAGGTGAGAAATGCACATGTGCAGCTAAACACAGTGGTGTGCAAAGCAGCTACGTTGGGGAGTGAGAGACTCTCAAGCTGCGTGTTGTATTGCCAAGTGGAAATTGCAGACAAGGAGAGATTGGTTGGGCTCTCACCCTCAGGAGGTGGCATTCCACATGCTCCATGGCTTCTCCTTCACACAGCACAGCCCGGCTCACCCTCCCTGCCCTGCAACGCCTCGCCGGCACCTCTCCACTGAAACGTCGGTCCTGACACGCTGCTAGATGTGACTTTGGACTCTGAAGACTGATGGGAAAGTCCCAGCTGGACAGTAGGCCAGCAAAAGCCCTGCCCACATGGCAGCAAAGGCTTTCACAGGCTCCCAGGGGAATTAAAACGTCCCTAACTCATATGGGAGAGAGACATTTTCCACAATCAAGGAAATACATTTAGACTGTGAATACTTTGGTTCCCAGCAGCTGGAGGGAGAGGAGAAGGGGAGCTGATGCTTTTACTTCATTCTCATTCATTCTCACCAAAGCAACCTTAGTCTTGCTTCACTCAGAGACAGAGTTTATAGCAGGTTTTAGATTCTATTCCTTCAACATCTTACAGCTTCCACAATGCAACATTAATGCCCCAGGAAGGCAGAGGACTCTGAATTAAGGGCAGAGTTGTCACACGAGTTGTTACAGCCCTCTGCGCTCTCATTACAGAACACCATGGGATAGTCACTTACACCAACAACTGGAGCTTCACAGTGTTCCTGCAAACAGAGTGATTTTTCCTCTGGTGAAATGCCATCATTTACAATTAGTGCAGTTGTGCAGGACACTGTTACTGAACCTGGAGTTGACGATTATAATTAACTGTTGGTGATAGGAGAAGCATGGATTAAAGCACCGTCTATACATTACACAGATCCATATAAACTAGTCTTCGGCAAGACATTTAATGCTATATCTGCAAACCCAGCCTTTCCATTGCACTGCTTTTCATCCAGTCCTGCAGTGATTAGAACAGGTCAGTGGGACCAGGACAGAATATGACTATATGGGTTTGCCCCACTCAAGATTTGGGGCTCCTGGATCATCTTCCCAGTCCTCCAGGATGAGCCAGTCTCATGGTGATCAGCGAATTATTTCCAGTCTCAATGCCAGGTTTGTTTTTCCTCTCCAAACTGCCTGCACAGGCAGCTCTTAGACAAAAACTTCACTCCCAAGAGAAGTTTTGCTCCAATGCAGAGCAGCTGGAAAGCCACCTAAAGCTGCTTCCTAAGAATTGCTCTCTTGAAGAGAAATCCACCGTCTAATTTAGGGCTGTCACAAAATCCCATGTGCCCCAACCTCCAGTTTCTGGCCTGTGGCACTGACGGTGGAAGCAAGCACTGGCAATAGCTATGTGATAGTTTTCTGGACCCTGAATTACGCTAGACATTGGAGCAATGCATCCAGCCAGGGTTGTTTCTCCTCTCCATTACGCAGCTTTAAAATCATAAAAGTCTAAATGAATACATACGGGACCTGAGAGTAAAGGTAGATTCCTCATGCTTACACAGGCTCAGAGATAATCTCACTGCTGTTCTCAGTGGTATTAATTCATGCACTGTGGGCCCATAGTGTTATCAAGATATGAGAAGGAATGCATTACATAAATATACATTTATCATAGGGAGTGGAACAGCTGAGACCAATTTTCATTTTTGCTTCTGCACTTAGATATGCTTTGTAGATATTTTCCTTCAGCAAATGATTCAATCCATCACAATTAAAGTAACACAATGTAATCTCTCCTTTGATTTAATTGTTCTCATTCTGCCAGATATACAAGTTCAAAATACATTCGAAGTAATATTTAAAATAGAAAGATTATTTTCAAAATTAGCACAAATCTCCTAATGGGTTCAGAATTACATGCTGGGAGTCTTGCAATGCATTGATTTTTGGTACTTAATTTTAAAACATTTCCAAAGTATACCAGCATGAATCTGAGCTGATACTTCCCAGGAACTCTAATGGACTTGGGTATTCAAATCCCTCAGAAGATCAATATTCTTTCCCGTGTGCTGCTGCAAATGCTCTCCTTCCCCGACGTGCCCAGAGCAGAGCTGTCCCTCTCAGATCCAGGACAGCACCCACAGCCCATGGGAGGAGTGAGCCCTCCCTCCTCGCAAGGCAGCAGAGCCCACAGCATCTGCATCTCAGGTATTTACATAGCTCAGGAGCAAAGCCATGGGGAAGGTCACAAACACAAGGTCAGAATGAGAGGTGCATGGAAAGACACCAAGCAGAAACTTGGATGGTCTCCATTTCTTTGACAAAGATGCTCACGGAGAGGCAATGACTGGCTACGAAGCCAGGCCACATGCCCCAGCAACTTTGCTCACTGCTAGCTTGGGCAGATTTGACCTGACAACTTAAAAGCTTTTACTAATAGTTCCATAAGCTTGCCCAAGGTAACACATATATGCATACAGATATGCTTGTTAAATAGCAGCCAAGAGCTCGGCTCAGAGCTTTTGCACTCTTCTGTAACCAAGAGACAAGTGAAGAAGAGCAATCCAACATCTCCCCAATTAACGAATGCGATTTCTTCCGTCCTTTCTTTCTATCTTCCATCTCCTGACTTTGTTTTCAACTCCTTTCCCTTGCTGTACCTCCTGACTGTCTCATTTCATGTCCAGGCTCCGCAGTGGAGAAATGCCAGCGCTGATGCTTCTTAGGCAAAGAACTGAGGACTTCTTAGCATGGGGCAGCCCAACACTCTCAGCAGGGACACCAAGTGTTGGAATGCAACACTTGGTGTCCCTGCCGAGATCCCCAGATTGCAGAGCTACTGGCAATAATTTTAATGGAAATGGCATGCACCATCACTGTAAGGATTTAAATTTTCATTAGCTCTTGAAGCAGAGGTTTATACAAGCAGTAGCACTGTTTTTTCAAGAACCCTTCCTCAGTAAGCAATTCAAAGGAAATGATTACCCAAACCAAGCTATAAGAGTCCACATTATGCTGAAGCACTTGCCCTTCCTCAGCACAGCCATCTTAAGAGCTCTCTACTTAGCAAGACAAAGGATGCTAAAATAATCAGCACATTCAAACCCTTACTGTAGCAGGTATGCAGCAGGACCTGAAAAATAGCCTCAGAAAAGAAACTACTGTAAAAGGAGTAAAAACTCGGAAGGTTTTTTTCCTTTTTCAAATGTCTCGCTCTGGCAGGCAGAAAGCAGTGTACAAGCACACACAATGAGCTTTAGAAGGTCAGGGTGGGAACCAAAATCAGTAACATCCTACCAGCTCACTGTCCTCCCAGCTGGGTTTGCACAGAAAGCAACGCTGATCTGTCCCAGGTGGGCTTTTACTGGGTGGGTATTTCCACATCACGCTGCATCGGCCAGTACAAACCTATCCCAGAGTACACTAGCATTGCTACACATCATCTATGAGCATAAGCCGGGGAATAAAGGGTCCCTATTCTCCCTCCTGCCCAGGTGGGCTGGAGAAGGGAACAGCCTTCATCCCAAACCTCTCCCTTTCCTTCTCCTCCACACGCTGAACGATGCAAGTGAGGCAGGATGGCGAGGCAGTAACGGACACCCAGCAGACGGAAAACTGGCTATTTTCAGCCCAGAGCAACAGGCAGCAACTTGCCGAGTGCAAACTGCGGCTTTTGGAGTGCTTCTCCACCCCAAACTGGTGTCAGTGGAGGAGCAAGCTGACCAGCTGCGCACTAATGGATCAAAAGGCCTGTGTCTCTCCTGCTTCACATCTGAACTGAGGACCGTTCTGCACAAAACCACTAATTACAGTTATTTACACCAGTGTTGTAGGATCCAGACCCTTCATCTCCAGATACAGACTTACTTCATGTAGCCGCTCTATGCAAAATAAAAATGGCCTAATTCCTTACTTATATACTCATAAATTAATACACCAGAACTCATATTCTTATTTTTCTTGTACACATACTACTATTAGTCTATCCCACCTGGTGACTTGGAGCTAAATGCGATGCATGTTTATATCAGTGAAGGATTCTTCTCTCATCTTCAGCAGAATTAAGTGAGACTCTCAATACCAAGGTCCTACTGAGTTGTGATAGTGTTAGTAGGATGCATATTAGTATGTGCAGCAAAAAATAACATTATATCAAATCCTGTTAGAATAGAGCCTTATCAGAGATTGACAGGAAATATGTTCTCTGAAAATAACCACAGTATTTGCTTGTGGCACTCACACAAAGGATATCTCCGAGCCACAGCTCATATCTTTGCCAAATGAGAAACCTCTAAAAGAGCCTAATTTTTTTTCTCATTTTACTTCTGCCCATTTTAATTTTACACATGAAATTAAAAAAATAATAATGGCAACATATTTTAAAGAGAAGTGTAACATTTTTGTGTGTGGTGGTTATTTTCTACAACACATGGAAAACATAAACAAAGCAAATTAGTGATGTTAGAGCAAACTAAGAGACTCCGTGCAGTAGAGTTTGATGCTCATTTACAGAGAGGAAATAAGCAGGGACAGGAATCCTCCTAAAATACAGCATGGACACAAGCAACCATCTATAGGGTTTGAGTTGCCAGAAAACTAAAGGCACACCATGGCAATTATAACTTTGTGAGGTGTTTACAATTTCTTCTCCTTTGTTCATGTAATCACAGCTTACATCTTTCTAACATCCAAAGCCTGACAAGCTTTTTCTATGCTCCTACCACCTCCAAGCCATACAAATAATTAAGAAGCAACCTCATTTACAGCAGGGGAGAATAAGGTGTCTGTTGAACACAGGGTTGTAACGATGTAAAGGTTGGAGCCGCAGCCACAGTCAAAACCAAGTCACACAGAAAGACAGGCTGCTAGGCCAGGTTTAAAATAGGGACTAAAATTGCCGGCCATTGCTGTCACACACCCATACGTGGTCCCGGCCACGGGAGCTGACAAAGCAGCTCATTGCTTCCCGCGACTTCACCAAGCTGCTGCCTGTGCCAGCTGCTGAGGGTGGCTGGTCTGTGCCCACCTGGGCGATAAGGAGCTCTGTCCCACCCGTCAGCCACAAAGCAGAAATCAGATCTTTTGTTTGTTTGTTTGGCTACAAACCACTGCAGCAAGGCACCCAAGATGGGAAGAATTACAGGAGGAATTACAGCCACCAGCTGCCTGTGAAGTTGCTTCTATTAAAAAATAATAACAAAAAACCACTCTGCTATGGCCTTAATTTTACAGCTTAAATGCTCAGTGATATTTCACCCGCTCAGTTACACGTTGTAAGATGTTCTGCTGAAGTTATTTGTATTTTGCCTGAACAGGCACAGAGTGCTGGTGCCATCTGCCGTTTGCTGGGTATTGGCAGGCAAGCACAGGCAAATCAAGTAATAGCATAACAAAAGAAAATTACTCGATAAATTAATATCTGGCATAAATGAAAATCCTTCAGATGCCTGAGGGTCTCCTGTGGCAGCTTAGGGATAAACGGGGTTTTAGACAAGATTTATTGACATGGGAAATATCACAAGCAAATCCTTGCTGACACAATCCTTAAGGCTGCATGAAATTAGACACAATGCCCTTCTAGAAGCAAAGAGCAGGATAAAACCAGAGATAGCCACTTACTTTTAGGGATGAAAGTACTTTTAGCTTTTAGCTTAGTTAGTCACTTTTAGCTCCTCAGCCAGGAGCATGACTCCTGGAGCTCATAAACACAGCAGTCCTGAGGAGAACGGCACCAAGCGCTTTTCCTAAAAACTTCTTTACTATTTAGGGCATGCAAAACCAGCTCCGTATATCAAACCCAGACAGAAACCCAGCCTGCTCTCACCCAGCTCCTCCACCAAAGGCACCACCAGAGGCTCACGACCCCCCACCCTTCCTGCTGTTGAGACCCACCTTCCCACACCACCACCCCTGGAGCCTTCCTCAGCCACCCTCCTCCTCGCATCCTCCAGCCGAGCCACCCCTGCTTTCAGGACCCCCTCAGCAGGGCAGGAGGTGACAAATCCTTGGGGAAGCAGGTCCTGGCTGTCCTGGCAGGGAAGGTGCTGCCCTGAGACAATGCGTCTGGCCCAGCAGCAAGGCTGAGCGCTGGGACACGTCTGCTCGGCGTGGGGACAGGGGACCCGAGACCATTGCAGCCAGTGACCTGAGGGACTGCAGACACAACCACTTGCCCAACTGCCTTTTCAAGATGCTCCGTTTGCTTCCAGACCTGACACAGAGGCGGCAGCTCCCAAGATATTGGTTTGACTTTGACAAGGGAGGATATTATTTTGCTGCAGCCCAATTCAGCTGCTTTGTATGAGAATCATTTCCACTGTCCTTCCGGAGAGTTATTTATACTGACAATTGTGCTCTGCCTTAAGCACTTAAGCCTGCTGTCCAGCCAGAAAACAGGTTTCACACCAGATACCGTGCCTCTTCCTACTCATACCAGTCACTAAATGCTGATAAAAGGTGCCGTGCCATACAGAGAAGGCAGATAGAACATTTCTGGCAGAGCACAGGCAATGTAATTTTTAAATGTCCTTGCTTATGGGCATTGAAACCTGGAAACTCAAGGGCCAGAGGTGCTTGTGTGGCCATCAAGAGAGTTGCAGCTGTTGGGATGGCATCCTGAATATGCAGAGGGAGCTTCTGCCAGAGCTAAAAACAGAAAGCCTGGGCAGCGGGAGCAAAGTGCAGGCAATCCACATGCTGCATTTGTTCTGACCATCTCTGGCTGAGGCACGCCAAAGGGAAAAGTCTCTGCTTTTAGCCATTTTCTCTACCTTAAAAAATTGACTCTGTCTCCTAAACACCAAAGGGAAAAGCTAATTGTAAGAACCACTGTCGTGATGGGAAGTGGAATGAGAGCTTATGATGAACGCAATCTTTTCTGCTTTAGCAAGTCAGTTGCTTAGGGAAGGGCCAGGATAAAACATCTCTCCCTGGAAATATCGCAGCTTTAGCCTGAAAAAAACATCCATGGAGGAAAGTCACATAAAATTTTGACATATTTTCTGGAGCTGTATCATAATGCAGCCTGCAAAGGTTTGTTAGGACCCAGCTTGGGGGCACATCAGTACACTGTCTCTATAGATATCAGGGTTAAGTGTCCTACCCAGGACTGGTAAACATCCAGCAATGTTCACCACTCCTCAAATTGCCTATAGATAAGTCTGTATAGCCCAGACTGGCACAGGTTTAAGTTACAGTGGAAAATATATTAGATATGTCAAAATGTCTGAAGTTAAACCCAAGGGAATGCTGCCAGAAAGCAAAGCTGTAAGATCATCCAATAAGTGGATGCCTCAAGGCATCATATAGTAACGTCCCTATTGCAACACTGTGAGTGAATTTGAGGCTAGTCAGTCTCCCCATTAAAATGCTGTTCCTGGGATTCAGCATGTGGAGAGCAAGCAGGCACCTCTGCTAAGTTTCTTTCAGAAGTTAATACCCACAGATGATTGAGGACATCTGCCAGCAATGCCACTTCTGTTACGTAATAACAAGTTCCAAATTACTCACGCTCATCTGCAATCCTTTTCCACACACTTGCTCAATCCCCTTGAAGTCTACAAATATGTGCCAGCGTAATTTAGAAGAGTATTTGCCTAACATCATCAGAGATAATCTGCATTTACACCAAGATACCCATGATAAGCATCTAGGCTAAAACCACTGATCTGTCTGGCTCAGTGAGAACATCAAACTTTCAGTGGAACAACTAGCAATGGCAGGAGAAAGGTCAAATATGTCCTGTTGTCCAAGCGCAGCCCTCACATAAACCTGCGTCGCTCCTCTGAAGCCAGAGGAACCATACCAATCCAAACTTGCATTTGGAGCAGTGTACTATCAAAGATGGAGGCAGCCCAACAATTACTGGTCTCAGACAGGCTTGGTTAAGTTTAATCAGACTTGGCTGAGTCTACTAGTGAGTCCAGTTTCAGACAGGTTTGACTATGCATAATCAGCCAAGCTTGGCTGAGTCTATCAGCATTTACCACCCACTTGGAGACCGCAGTGGTTAGAAGAGAGGAGGGAGGGCTCGGGGAGCCTCCCAGCACACACACTCGCAGCCCCTCCACTGCCTTTGGACCACAGGCAGGCTGTGACACCTTCGGGCAATGACACCTCTCTGTGACTTAAACCTCCCCAAGTCTCTCCTTCTCTGTTCACAGATGATTACTTTTAACTTGCAATCGCGTTCCTTGCACTTCGCTGAAGATCTCTTGGAGGAAGAGCCCTGACTATTACTAGCAATGGGCACCACCACCTTCGAACATCACCGGGGGCAGATGCAGAAGACTGTCCTTGCAAACCTGTCTGCTCAGCACCCTCCATTCCAGCAGGTAGCCTCCACCAGCCTCTGACTGCCAGAGGTAAATCACTCTTTGGGAAAGACCAGCTGGAGCTTGCCAGGCTACCTGGAGCTCCTCTCTCTCATGAAATACATAGCACTGCCAGGATCCCTCCCTATCCCAAGCTCCCTTGTGACACAAATGCCAGCTTATGCTCGGCTTCTTCACACAAGAGTGGGAAGATGTGCTGGATTTCCTTGCAGAAGTGAGAAGTTTCTGCCTGAACTCTGAATCCAACCATAAGAATTAATTAAATTCTTATTGTCAAAACTACCCTAAACACCAATTTGCCAGTGAAGATACCTAGTTTCTCCACAGGGCAGGTCCATTCATTTTCATGCCAAGACCATTTGTTACCTACATTCCTCCATTCAGAAATCACTTTTGGAAAAATAAAAATTAAAAAAAGGAAAAATCACTGCTCATCTGTCTCAGAGTTTGATGTGGTATAAATTGAAATGTCACTTCAGAGGCCCCTGACAAAGCACTTCAGGAAGAAGAGCCCCAGCATTTGTGGCCTTTGCGCCAGCTGCTTTTCCATTTTGGGAAGGGTTTAAGATGGCTGGAATAGCCAGTCTCTTCCCACCACCCCTGCATTCAAGCCAGTGTCAAAAGTTCATCTGATAATTACGCCATCAAGAGATGAGTAATAGTTTAAATTCCTTGGGCTAGGTTGTCTAGCTAGAGGATCCAAGTAAATCCCATTGACTTGCAGCAGAGTTTTGTGTCCGCAGGAGGGGAGAGCAATGCTCCTGGAGTTCAAGACCCCTTCCTCAGAGGTCTTCAAGCACAGACGAGAACCGGAGAGGCAGAAGACAGCCAAAGGAAGCTGGTGCAAGCAGGTGCAGCTCCCAGAGCATCCCTACCCCGTAGTCCATGCTGGAGGCAGGATCCATGCATCCTTGGGCCCAGATGGCCTCGATACAATTTGCAGCGACACAAAAAAATGATACAGCCATTAATAACAGTGCCAGGAGAGATGCTTTAGTCAAAAGTAACATATACCCTTTCGCACAGCTCCTGGTACTCAGCATAAATGAAGCAAGCAGGTAACTGGAAAAATTTAGGAGACTGTGCTTGCAGAAAACCCAACTGCAAGTCATATTTTCAAACTGGGAATCTGGGCGAGACCTCCAGAATCCCACAAAAGGTAACTAATTCAGCATACCTTAGACTGCTGGGCAGGGCTTTGCAAAGCAGCTGGGTTATTTTCATGGTCACAAAATTGAAGGCCGACAATGCGAAGACCGAATGGTCTAACACCCCTTCAGCCTTCAGCTGTGGAAGTGCACTGCTGTGGTAGAAGACGAGATTCAATCTATGCACAGACACTTTCAGAGCGATGGACAGCTTTGCTTGGCGATCTCTCTTTCTACCTTTTATGCATCTACACAAAGCAATTCCTCCAAATGAGCTGGTAACTAGCGTTTTGGAGCACAGGCACTTGCTGCACTGACACTGGGCACAGACACAACCCTGCACTTCAAAAATGCCCTCGCTCCAGCTTCTCCCCTACACGGTACCTCACTGAATAATGCACCTTGCTTGAAATTCAAGCGCATAATGGCACTGTGCTTCTGCCATCATCAGGACATTACTTCGGCTCCCACAAGCTTTACACAGCTCTTCTACCAAGTCTGGAGGATGCTAATGTGAAACTGTTCAAGTCAGCAAGACATACGCTGGCTCCACCGAACCCAAGCTATCCCCCCTGCATTCCTCAGCATTTGGGGAGAGAGGAGAAGCTCAGGTTTTCTTTATATTCCAAGTGAATAGGAAATTCTTTACATTCCAGATCTGTATAAGAGTCCTGCTTCTAATGAAGTTTTGCTACGCTTCTCTTTCTTGGCTCTCTTTCAATGCTGAGAGTCACAATTGACCTGAGCTGGCATCTTTCCAGCAGTCAGGACTACTAGCATGATAAATAATAAGCAGCTACAGATCTGGCCACTGTTGTATCTCACAACAGTGGACCTGTTTTGTTCCAGCTAATGGTGCTGCTCTGTTGACTTTCAAACAGGCTGGAGAGAATAAATTGCTGCAGTTTATTCCCATACAGCTGACATTCCCGCCATGCCATCACTCACAAGCAGGGATCTGAACATTAGAAATGTAACCCACCACCCCAGACAGCCTTCAGTCCTCGGAGGGGAGTTGGTGGAGAGGAGACTTTCCACTTCAAGTCTCAGCGCTTTCTCAAGCTGCTGGCAGGAAGAGCCCCAAAACCAAACTGATGGCTTAGAGAGGTGAGTAACACTTTAATTTCTAGCATACTAATCATGTTCTTAGGTTACATGAGGGCTTTTCAGGGTGTGGGAGGAGAGGCAGGGAAATTATTTTTGATTTCAGGTGGCAGCATTCCCCTTTCTGGCACACTGAGCTCTGCTCTTACCCGTAGGCTCATTAAGGGTGGTTATTCGAGCATCCTGGCAAACCAGGAGCTCCAACCCCACAGTATGCTTGGCTCAGTCCTCCTGCCTGCATGAGCATCTCTTACCCTTGCACCCAGAAAACCCAGGAAGACTTCGGTTTCCGAAGCAAGAGAGGACTCCACTGCCAACCAGAGGGCATGCTGGCTCCACAGCACATGTGCAAGGGGTGAAGCTGTGCTGAGCTCTGCCCTCTTGACCATCTTGCTTCATTAATGAGGTACTTTGCACGCAGCCAATCCATCAATACTTCATCTGGTGTCTTGGGCTGAGAGAAGAGGCAAACGGTCCACAAGACACTCAGCTGAGATGCGGGCTCAGTTGTGCAGCAGAGCATCAGCTGGGCTCCACAGCCTCCTCCTAAACATGGCTCAGAGGCAGGTTAAAAAGAAAAGAGAAGGGATAGAGATGCTACAGGGAAGAAACTGGCCAGAAGGTATAACGCATCTTCTCAGTGAGTCTTTTCATAGCACTGGGAACTGTATGTCATGGAGGTAACCAGAACCACAGGCGTGGGATTTGGATTTAGTCTTTCATGCTGCTTCACCTTTCAGCAGCACAGACTGCTCTGATTCTCTAACAGCACATCATTTGCAGCCACAAAAGTACACTGTCCAGCAAACTAACTCAAAGCTACTGTCATGTGCCACAGAAACACATTACCTGGATATTCCTCTGCAGCAGCCAAGGAGGCAGGACACCCTGTTTGTGACCCCCGCAACAGGGCAGCAGCAGAGGGTAGCCTCAAGGAATGGGCAGAGCTGGGGCAGTAACCTCTTCTCCTATCCCAGCAGCGCAGGACCCACAGCCCTGACCCTATGGCACAATAAACACTTTGCACATTATCTGTAGGCCTAATCCAGAGTGTAGTGAAAACAAGGGCCAGGTGTGGATGGGACTTTGTGGCCTCCCAGCTCCAAATGACAAAACAGTCGAGGATCAAGCATTTCCTGGGCAGAACAGGGAGTGAGGCGAACCTGAGGCAGGACCTGCCTCTTGAAAGGAACTTTATGCCCTCTGTTGCCTGGATATCAACTCTTCCTTTTCATATTTTGCTTTTCAGTTGTATTAATTAATAGATTTGGGGTATTCAAGAGTTTTGTCCATAACACTGTGTTATGTCCTAGAGAAATTCCTAAGCTGTTGTTGCAAAAGGTAGCAAGAAAATTCAGTGGTGCATCTTCACTGACGGAGGGACGAACTTTGT
The DNA here is from genome assembly GCF_964188355.1 of Buteo buteo. Classification (NCBI taxonomy): domain Eukaryota; kingdom Metazoa; phylum Chordata; class Aves; order Accipitriformes; family Accipitridae; genus Buteo; species Buteo buteo. Next base: position 5,419,927 of record NC_134194.1, read on the forward strand.
CCGCTTACCACAAATACTGTTAATAAGAACTGTAACTCGCCTCTACTTCTGTTGCTTATTTAACTTATAACATTTTACATGCATTTACTGACTAGCTCTCTAAACAGAAACATTTTTTTGGCAGGAAGGGCAGGCAGAGACAAAGGCCTGGCTCTTCTGTGCCTTGCACTGCACACATGTCTTCATATTATCATTTCCTAATTTCCAAAGGCTACGGCTGATGGGACAACCCCTTGCTGTGGGCCACGGCTGCTGCAGGCTCTGGCTGCAGCACTAGCTGCAGTTCACAGTCACCCAGACACTGCCATGTTCGATGCTGAACGCTGGCAGGTGAAGTGTTTCTTGAACAGCTGGGTATGCACTAGATTAGGCATTTTTGTTTTCCTGAGACTTTCCAGTAATTAAGCAATACAGTTTGCTTATGAGACACTTGAGCTGGAGTTTTGCAGACATGCTATCTCTGTTAGTCTCTAGCAGACAGAAAATTCAAGCCCTGCTGTATTTTTAGGGTTTTTCCACCTAGGAAGTTGGTGTCTCAGCTGCCAAAAAAGATGGCAATCCAAGCACCCACTGAGATCACTGCCTAGATATACTCTTGGGCAATTAGCATGACGTCTAGTAGAGCAAGAGACCACCAGTAGCTTAGGCTCAGACCACTGATGGCTTTCATCAGATAGACTTTTCATTGTAGAAAACCTTTTCACAAGAGGGGAACAGAGAGAGTATGATCTTTCTACCAGCTGAAAACAGAAACAGGTATGTACTAGTGTGAAATGCAGTACAGGACAAGAAAGATAAGTCATGCCTCACTTTTCTAATGAAATGGCATTAAAGTCTAAGAGTTTGGGCACTGCACATCTATGGTTACAAAGCTACAGCACTGATTCATATTAAGTCAAGTGCAAGCTAAAATCAGGCCTGGCTTTCTAGATTGCCTTTGGGTGGAAATGAACATATTTGCTTTAGTGATGCACTCGGGTTGCTTGACAGGCCCGCAGATTTGTATGACACCACCTGTTTCCATATCAAATGCTGTCCATGTAGTTAAAATTAGACCGATCATATTTCCTGGAGGGGTTTCGGCTGTACAGCCCACTGTCAGCCTGCGCGTGGGCTCCCCAACAATGAAGAGTTCACTGCTCAGCATAAAGCAGGCACACGGTACTTTGTGGAAGCCCAAATGCCACGGCTATTCATTTAAACTAACCTTTTCTCCTCCTTGGACACAGGGTATGGCACATGTCACTGTCATAAGAGGTGTTTGTGAGAGCTTAAACAGTCCAGTCTTGCTGCTTCCTAGAGACAGAAAATAACCGTTAGACCAGGTGTACGTTTATTTTTCATTCAAGAAACATATGTGCAAGTTATTTAATTTTATGCAACACTTTTTGCCAGCTCAATATTCTATGAAATGGCTTGGGTTTTGTAAAATTATTTCCCTATAAAAAGCTTCCTTTGACTGTGCACTGACAGCATAATTTATGCAACTTGAATAATGACAGTTTGGGGAATTGGCACCTTTAACTGCTTCATAGTCTATGCCTTAGTTCTACAAACATGCCTCTAAACTACAGTGTTCAGGGATATTCTGATTATTTGCACTTTGCATGCATGATTTCTGCTCTGTGTAAAAGCTCTGAGGCTGGAATAGGTTTTTTACCATGTTTTACAGTGCAACAGGTAGGTCCCTGTTTTGAGCTTCATGGTGATACTGCAGCATGTGCAATGGGATGACAGTACTCTGACCACTGCAGGTCTTCCAGACTTGGTTATATGATGCCTTCTGGGTCCCAGCAGTTTTGGATAATTCCCGTGAGCCCCGCTGGTAGAACCAGAGCTGTTGGCATAGTCTCAGACTCTCTTTCAGATGTCAACAGCCGCCCCAGCTTCTCTGGTGAAGAGATCAGAGATAGGGCCTGGCTTAGACATAGGACTGAGAGCAAGTATTTAAGAGAGCTCTGCCCCACTGCACGGTAGCCCTCCAGCCTCTGCAAGAGCCACGCAAGACCAAAATGACTGAAAATCCCCTCCCCGTGTTGGCATCAGGGCCAGCTGCATCCCCCTGCTCCCTCACTGCTACCCTCGCACCACACAGCACTAACATCCTACTCTAGCATCGCTTTAAAGTAAGTCACTTGAGATAACTCTGCAGCTCAGGCGGCAGAAGAGGGAAGACCCCTTGCCCCAACGTGAGCAGGAGGTGGCCAAGGGGATGCTCACCTCCCAGCTCCCAGGCCTGCCCACCCCACGGCACTGCACGCAGCGGTGCAGAGGGAGCCGGTTTCACCCATCTCTGGTGACCAGCGGCAGCCCCTGTGGTTCATGTGCCCACTGCAAACCCCACAGCTCCTGGGGGAACGGCATGGCACTGGCCTGCCGCCCTGGGGAAGGCACCTCTGGTCAGATCCTCGCACCACGGAGACGGGGACATGGGAGAGCTCTCCTCAGCAGCTCAGACAGACGCTCCTCCGTCAGGAGGCGAGTGAGCTAAAAACATCTCCCGGCATGTCAGTGAAACTGGAGACAAGAGTTTTAAATAACCCTCCCCTCAAGCAAATAGTCTCCAGGGGGGGATCCTGGATTATTTCTTTAATTGTACAAGTTCAAATCTCGCCCACTAGTCTTGCTCCACTCGTGGAAGTGCTGGCACTGCCCGTCCCGAGTGTCGGTGGTTTGGCACATGCTGCAGCGGGGGCAGAGCGGGCAGCGGCACAGCCCCCAGCAGCAGCTCCGCATGAACATGTGCCTGGCGTGAGCGGTGCTGGCGGACCTGACCCAGGACAAGATTTTTAGGCCAGAATTCACTGTGGGCACAGATGCAAAGTGATAAAGTGCAGCGACAGGTAGCCTGCAGGATTATGTGCTGCTATTCCTGTGCACGGGCTCCCCTGCCCCTTCCCGGCTGGAAGCAGCTCTCATGGCACTAGAGATCAGACAAGGTGCATGAAACCCAGTCGCTCACCTCCGTTTTCACTGCAGCCTTCTCCGTTGCACAGCAAGAGCATGGCAGCTCAGGGGCCTCACGTGCAGTGGGACAAGAGGGCAGGCAGGCTCAGGAGCTTTGGTTCATCTCTGGATCCACCAGCTTTGATGACATCAGGTTTATACAGCAGAAGTACCAGACTACCAGGCAGGATATGCTGTGGAATAAGCACCCAGGGCACACCTGTGTGACAGGAGAAGACAGAAGCTACAGCAGGCACATGCTGCTTTGTGTAGCACTTCAGAGAAGAATATTATGCAGGCTCTGCAAAAGCTACCCCAGATTCCTATTTGCTTCTGAGTGCAATCTAGCTACTGCTATCAGTCTACAGACATCCCATTTGAATGCATTCCCACCTGAGGATATACTTTCTCTTTATTCCTATTCAAAACAATTTAAATCAGCTGAGTAAAAGCAAGAGGCTCTGGGACAAAAAAGGCTCTTTCTCCATCTTGGTAATTACTAATACAGTAAGGACATCCTGTGCTACGCTGGATGATATATCAGTCATAATTCACACAGTGCTATTCACAAAAATTCCTTCTTCATGAAGAAGGAGGGACACACGTAACAGGTCTGGATTGGGGACAGTGAAGATCAGAACATGCTGCGTTCTGCAGAAAGTGCAAACGTAACAGTACAGCCACACCGACAGCAGAGACAGCAAGTCATCGCTGGAGCACTGGATAGCAAACCCATGAGTCACGCACAGTTACATGCACTGACCACACAGTTCTGATCTTCTCCTAAGCCTGCTGGAATGACATAGCCACCTCCTTGGAAGGTGTGCCCCACATGAAATATCGAGCTGGCTAGACTGCTCTTTTTCTTCTTTGGCCCCGTTAACTTAATCCTCCTTATGACTCACAGGAGAGTCATCATTGTATTCTAGGGCGGAGAGGTTAACTTACTTGCTGGTTGAATAGCGTACCATGATATTTTCTACTTAAAAAAAAAAAAGACTGTGGGCTGGTTTATGTATGTGGGCTGAGGCTCTGCTTCATTATTCACTGCAGGTATCCATGGGGAAATGGGGAAAGCATCCTCCAGTAGGCAGCAGTGAAAGGGAGTCCTGGAATTTGATTCATCCCCTCCTCATGTGCAGCCGGGCTCATGCAGGCAGGAGGAGCCGCTGGCTCCTGGCACTGTGTGGCTACAAGGAGGGGAAGTGATAGCTCAGATGGCTCACAGATTTGTACCAGACCAGAGCAGCCCAGCACTGCCCCAGTGCATCAGCTCTCAATCCACGCACTGACAATGCAGAGCTGTTAGGAAGCAGTAATCCATGAAACAGCAGGTCTGTGGGTGTTTCCCCAGAGCTTTCAGGAAATAACTTGCCCTAGCTTTGCTACTACATTGCATCCTAACAGCAGAAAAAGCAGTTTCCAGGTTCTTGAAATACCTTTCTTTCCCTGGCACTAAACACTTGTCCTTAGGGTCCACATAAAGGACCCCAACCTCCACCAAACACAGCCACTGGGATGTGCCTCTGCAACGTGAATGCCAAAGGTACACACAGCACAGGCAGCAGAGAGCAGGCAGGTGCGTCAGGATGCCCAGGGACTCCACAAATATTATCATCTTTACTCACATCTGCATGTACCCTGCAGGTTACAGCCATGGGCACCAGAGTCTTCATCCACTTACACTTCCCAGGATCTGCAGTCTTCATGTGTCAGGCAGTCTGGGCTCAAAATCCTTCCACATTCCTGTAATGCTCTGGCATGCAAAGAAGCGGGGCAGGGTTGGGTTTTTTTTATAGGGAAGAAAGGAAGCAAATCACCAGGATCTTTGACATGAATCTACTTACTTTAACAAGTATGGAGCCTCATGATTTCAAGTGGAAGCTTAGCATCTCTTAAAATAAGCTCTAGGCGTCTTTTAATGTCGGTGCTTAAAAAGGGATTCAGTCACTTGGTTCTAGGAACTCCAGTTTGACTCAAGTGTCCAATATCTGTCGGCAGTTCAGCTGTTACCCAAATAAGGGGAGAGAAAGCCAGGATTTTCCAGCCCTGAGAAACAGCTGTACACAGAAGAGGCATGTAATACGAGGGATAAAATTAATTTACTCTCAGCCCCAGTTTGCGAGCCATTCCCAGCCACTGGATGAACAGCCCGACTCACAGCGGGTCCCGCAGGGCTGCTGGGGCCACACGGAGCACACCCCGCTAGGCGGCCCTAGAGCCACGCCACGAGGGACCTCTGCTCTCATCCAAGGGACCTTCGAGGCCATCGAAAGGTGATTTGAAGGGAGAGATATTGAGAGCCCATCTCTTCGCACTGCACTTGGAGTGGGACGTGTACCACAAGCAATAACACCCTGAGTACGCGCACCCCTGCACGCTGCCCACGGACACCAAACATCCCACAAACTTCACGGCAACGTGAGCCATACGCAGGGTGTGTTTGCAAATGCTCACCATCTCATCAGAGACATGCCTTAACTAATTCCAAAATCAAAGCTCCCTACTGTACTTTTTCCTATATTAAGGCTACTGTTGCCCAAATGCCATTACATTCAGATTGCTGATGTTCTTTTCCTTGCGACAGTCTGCTCTATACAATGGACAAACTCATCCCAGCAAAGACTTTCAAGCATGGAGCACAGTACATGCATTTCAGCAGCTGTGCTCTTCTCCATGCTTCAAAGTCTTTGCTAATCCCAGAGGGAACCTGTCCTTGAAAGCCAGCACACCTTTCTGCCCTTCCTGAACAGCATGTATGGAGGTGCCCACAGGATTGCCATACACAATTTTTGATATCCGAACCTAATATCCTACTTGCTTGGGGGGAGGCATGAAAAACATAATGCACAGAAAATGAGCCTTTGAAATAGTGCACTTCAGTGCTACATGTTCTGAAAATATGCTACAAAAAATTGGTCTTTGAAACGTACTCAGTGTTCACCTGCATTTCTACAATTTAGAAAGACTCTCAGCAAGCTTCAAATCTAATCAGGATTCTGCAGTTTCTGTAAATACTTTATCAATGGCTACAATAACCTCTTTCAGCTATTTGCTTATTTTCGGAATATCTTAGCCAATGCAAACCTGCCCTTCTCCTCCACCAAAGAGCAGTCATTTTAAGAAATCATTCCACAATTTGATACTATCACAAATTTCCCTGCAATCTAACCGGTCATCTCAGGATTCTTGGTGTGTGGGAAGAGAAACAAATAAAATCGCTCTTTTCTCACTTCCTACGGAAGTCTTGTTATTCACACCCCAGAAGCAACAGAGAAGCTGCTTTCAAATCACATATTCACATCACCAAGTAACTCACAACTAGAAAGCTCACTACTCAAGTGGTGATGATTTCCCAATTTAGCCATATGGCACAGAGGAAATACAGCTCCAGAAAGAGCTTTCTCCAGCCCACTGCCTTTGGGAAAGCCTCATTCTTTGCAGTCCTGTGTTCATATCACTGTTAAGCCATACAGGGTAGTGCCACAAGATAGCCAAGTGTCTAGCATACACTCTCGAAGCTTGAACACCTCTCTGAAAATGAGTAACACCAGCAGGTACATGCAGATGGCTTGCAAAATGCATCACTTCCAAATTGACTGAAGGTTGTTAGCCTGTACATCTATTTGAGCCCATTTTCTAAATAAAAGACATGCTGGTACATTAATATGATGATGCAGTCTAGGTCTGCCTTACTTCTAAGTGTAAATTTTAAAATATTCTCCTCCCCTCTACATACACTCTTTACAATGCTGTGTATTTCAGATCCAGCAGATGCTCATTTTTTTCCTAAAACAGATTTAATGGGTTTTCCATTATCTAAACGTCTGGCAGAAGGGCTCCATGCAGCTTTAATACTTTCCTAACCCTGTGTTAAATTTGTCCTAGTGTTGCATATAGCATAATTCTGCAGCCATGTCAACTATTCAGGTAATGCCAGAATGTCATCATTATGGTTTGTGTCAACAGCATGGTCTGCATGTACCTTGTAATCATTCTGGTGTTAGGTTGCAAAGGTCCTTGGACTCTTCATTTGGCTGAGTCTAATTCTGTCCTCTTCACAAAGATCTAGAATTACACTAAGTAAAGGTTGACATTTACATGAGACACTAGGACTGCTAGAATGACTCACCAAGGTAAAACCTCGGCTATATATTCTTTCAAGGGCGTAAGCTGTACAGTGCCAACATTTCCGCTGACCTGCTGTAGAAAGCCTCTGTGCTTAGCAAGGCAAACACGGACAGAGGGGCACGTCACACATGGAGCTCAGCAGGACTCAGGAACAGGATCTCAGGAGTCTGAAAACAGATAGTTAAAGAAGCCTGGAGCAATCACTCATATCTCAAAGAAAAGGAGACACGTCAGAGAGAAACCAGCTATCTCAGAGTGACCTTCCAGGGTTTTCTTGGAAGCTGAATGACATCCTCTCATTTTTTACTACTAAGTTGGACAGCCACATACACCCCCATACACAAGACAGCTTTGCACTCGCATAGAAGCCCACTGTTTCAATCATGTGAAACCAATTAGCAGTAGTAGGGCTGGTCAGTGTTGCAGCTAGAGTCCAAACGCTCTCAGTACATTTACTCTCCTATGTTCACTCTGCCTTTTAAACCAGCACCTGCCACCAAGTTTGGCACACCTGAAAGGATATTTACTAAACCAGGAGACTAAGTCCCAATGTCATTAGGTCTCAAAGAAAACCAGGAAATTCAGACTAAAACAGTGACTGTTCTGGTGATGAACCTTATAAGCCTTTTATCTATTCCCATGAACTCTTCCTTATCCAAATCCAGTATTAATAGTGAAAGCATCCAACACACTCATGAGAAGCAAATTGTGAAATGGAAGGACCACAGAACATGAGATGAGAGCAGAGCATCTATCATAAACCACACATGTGAAGGATGACTTTGTCTACAAACCAGGGTGCTGCAAGCAATGTGGATTTCAAGGATGGCTTCTGCTTTAAACAGTAGAAACCTACAGCAGCCAAGCACAAATAGACTTCCCAATGATGGGGTCTCCTCTCAACTGAACTAGTAAGATCTGCTTTGGCAAGAGATTAGCCTAGCCTTCCTCGAGCACTGGCAGCTGCAGCATCACATATATAACTTCCTGTATTTACAGTGCAAACACTGACTCCTTGGTGTGTTACATGGCATTAGTCCAGTTTCACTTGCAACTTTGACAGCCATCATCTTTGGCCATGGTCTCTCCTGTGTCAGAAGGTCTTAGCAGTAATCATCGCATTGAGGAACTAATGCCATCCAATTGAGTAACTGTCTTGAGCACAAATTCATAAGCTAGTGTTATTCTTGTTTGGTGCTAAAGTTCAGTGCCTGTTTTATTATGGCTGGAAACTTGTCAGAAGCTGTTCCTGTTCAGTTCAGTAGACCAACCTCTCTCCAAGATCTTGCTTGTTGCTCCAGAAAAGGTGTGTCTAACCTTCCTGAGCAAGCTCCCTGGAGTGCCTCACTGTGCTTCAGTGTTAAACCACAGCCTGGCACAGTCCCACCTCTGACCTCTTTACTTACTCTTGCTAAGGGGTACATCTGTGCCTTCTGTTTCTTTGCATGTCTTGCCTAATTCCAGACCGATCATGGTCTTGGAGATAGAGTGGAACAACCAAGAGTGATGTCATCTCTACAGGAGAATTAAGTCTCTTATTGTACAGAAGAAAGGGGGGCATAGGTTCTCCAATGCAGTTTTGTTAATGATGTTTCAGTCACATGAGGTGACCTTTAAAGCAGGTATGTCAGCACAGGAACTCCTTTCACAATCTGCACGTGTCTGATTTTTCACCACCCTTTTTCTTTGGGAGAAAATCAGAAAAAAACCATCAGCCTATTTCACAGGTCCTGAAAACCGACTATACTGACCATTACCTGATAGATTGCAAGGAGGCAATGCAAATAGCATCCCAGGGATGTGTGGTGGACTACAGCCAGGATAGGTTTGTGGCGGGAGCCCGGGGCAACTCAATAACAGTGGCTTCCCAGGCCCTCCTCCCACATGCAATGGCTTGGGATTATCCAGCAGTCCTTGCATCACGGCAGAGCCCTGTTGATGGCTGTGTGACACAACCTTGGACAGGAGCCGTCCTGGAACTGCTTGAGAGATACTTATAACTCAAGAGCAACAGATAGAAATATGAAGGCCATGGGTGGTCCAAGTACATGTGTAACCGCTTTGCTGGATCAGGGCCAAGGGTAACATACTGCAGGTTTGGATGAGACACACAGTGACATGTTCTCATCAGAGATGTCTGACTGCCTTACAGCAGCCCATTGTCTCACGTGGCTGCCTGCGGTTGTCACATGGCTACACCAGTCAAATCCAACTAGACTGCAAAATATCCTTCCCTGTAAGCAGTTATGACTGTTTTGGAGAGTGACAGAAAGCAGGAGAGAGAGAGAGGAGATTTCAAATAAATTATTTGGACCAAACGGCTAAGCAAAGCCTCTGAAGAGCTCAGATGCATATACTGATTTTATTTGATGAGATGGGTGCTTTTGTAGCCTGCTGACTTGTTTGAAGTAACTATATCCTAGTCTCCTGAGGTGCCTCCATATCTCTATGCCATGCACCTATCTGTATCTCTACAAATGTGACTCCAAGACAGGGTGACAGTCAGATAGAAGACCCCAGATTTGAAGTTACTCTACCTATCATGTTACGAATGCTGTAAGTACCAAACAATACCATATGGAACCAGGAGCATCAAGCGTAGGATCCAGACCCTGAAGAAACACACATTTGTCTGACCTCAAGCACTGCTGGGGTGCAGAGAAACAACTGTAACCTTAAGGAGAGACTTCTTACCTACCAGACCACTCATATCTGGTTCCTAGCAGGCTGCAAACACAAAGCAATACTGCCACAAAGGCAGTGGTTCAACAGGCAAGGAGCTCACAAGGGGACAGTTACAGCAGCCTTAGCAACTGATCACTAAGTAAGAAACAACAGCTTTGTAACCATCTGCCAATACCTTAAGGAACTGTTTGCATGACCACAGACACATACAGGCACAAACATAGGACTTGGCAGTACATGACAACGTCAGCTACCAGACAATGTAGAATAAGGCTCTGAATTTGATGCCGCAGGTGCTAAGAATGGGAGAGGGTGAACAGCTGGCTTAATGGATGGGGAACGCAAATCCCAGGGCACCCTTTAGCAACTCAGGAGTACTGCTTCACACCAAACAGAGCAGCAGAGGACATATATTGCTCCTACAGCTAGCAGGAAGTCAATTCAGTTACTTCCATGCCTTCTCCTTTTTTTTTTTTAACCAGGTTAAATTCCTTCCCCACAGCTGTAGCTCAAAGCAGACAGATGCAGGAGCGCTGTCTCCAGATCTCACACGTGCTGCCATCTCTCAGTCCAGAGTCACATTTTTCATGTTGGCTCCAGAAGCAGAGCATATGACAACAGCACTGCTGCTGCTGCAAGGTATTTGTCAAGACCAGCATTTTTACTTGATGCAGCTGGGCCCAGGAAAAGCAAGATTGTTAGCCTGCAGTACTCCACCAAGAAAAATCTCTCTTGCCATAGTAAAAGGGAAACAAAGATGAAATCTGTAAACCTTTTATTACCACCATGAGCTAATAAGCTACTGGTAACTACTTTTTTGTGTCAATCCAGTATGCTACAGTCCTTATGTGAGAAGGATCTGGCAGCTGGTTTATGAGGTACCATTTTCACTTTAGCTAAAGTAACAAGGGTTTCCTTTAGACTCTTCCATCCAAATGCAGAAAAACCCTAACTCCACCATGGAGCCAGGTTTCATGGGTGACTTGGGTCTTCTACTAAGATTCATATCAATAACCTTGGTTAAATGTCTCCATGCTCTGGAGGTGACCGGAGCCTATTCTCAAATACTAAGGATGCTTCTATTTTCTCTGGCACATATCACTTGCTCTCCAACCAGCATATGCTCAGTTTACAAAATGGAGCCATCACTGTGTTGTAAGGAAAAGGAGATAGTTCTAAACACACACTGATTTATGTTTGTCTCTCCAGGTTCATAGGGTAAATCCAAAGGCTAAGCCTCCTTGCAAGTCTCAGCATCCTGGCAGGACCAGAGGAATGTCACAGTAAGTACCAACATTGTTGGGTCAAGTGTAGTCAGCCTCCTAAAGTCTCTGTCTCCATCCTGCCCTGTTTATTTTTCCCCCCATGCTAAGAAACAGTGGAAAGCCACCAGTGTTTTGCTGACCACTGGTTCCTCAGCCAATGAAGTCTCTAGCAGCCATTCAGTTCACCAGTTACACCACTTTAATTCAGCTGTTACCTATTGACCCTCATAGAGTAGGCTACACATTTCTAAAATTATTATTTATAGTATTCTAGAAATACTTTGCAAGGATCAGCTCAAGCTCATCTTCAGCAAGTGACTAAGAGGCAAGGGTCATCATGAATATCAAGATCTGGACCCTAAGCTCTGAAAAAGGGCTTTCTGCCTTGGAACATTTCCTAGCCAGGATTGCTAGATGTGGGCAACTAATTAACTTACAGCTCTAAGACTAGCAACAGTTACTGGTTATCAGCTCCTCTTTCCACTAACTTGGTGTTCACAGTCCAGGGAGGCATTTCCTCTTGGAGCACTTGAATGGAGACTCTTCACAGGATATTTATTAGGCTGGCACATGAACAACAGATAAAACACTCTGATGTCTCCTTCTGTTTCAAAGTAAAATGCCAGCAACACAGCTGGGTTCCTGCATATGAGAAATTCAAGCTATAAAAATCACTTTTCTTTGCTATATAGATGCAGAGTCCTTCAGCGAGCCTGACCGGGTCTGCCTACGGAAGCACACCTGTGTTTACAAAGGTAAAGAGCACACGTTGTCTGAATGACCTAGCTTGTTCTGCAACTACTAGCATTAGATTTTGAATTTTCTTGCTCCATCTGAAGGTATTTTGAGGCTGGAACGTTGGTTCATTGACAATTCAAAAAAGCCAGCATGCTTCATTAGTGATGCTATCAAACTAACATCTCAATTGGTAAACGATCCAGACAGACAGAATCACTTAGATGAATTCATCTCATTTATTTCCTACAAAGGAGGCTGAAGTGGAAACCTCTCATAGTAACCTCCCTTATTATAGTATATCCACTGGAATAGATGTTTTTCCTGCATTTGTCTCTTTCTTTAAATGCATAAGCAAGCTAAAGCCTTTTAATAAGCACTGCTCTACAGGTGAAAAAACCTCCACTCACAACCCACTGCAAATGCATTTAGAATTAAATTAACTATTGTAAGTAAAACAAAAATATGAGCATGAGATCATCTTCTTCACTGAAGGGTGTACCATTCCATAATAATTACTTCAACAGGGAAATACTTATGTCAGCCATTTAACACCAATTTTTCCTCCTCCAGGGTCTACAAAACATAAGAGCTACGAAGGGTCAATTAGTGGTATTTGAATGTCGCATTCGCGCTACACCCACCTTACAGGTTCACTGGTACAGAGAATACGATCAGATAATAGATTCTGCCGATTTCCGAATACTACGAAAAAGTAGGTATTACTATGTTTGATGTACAGTAATTTTATTGGGACAGTGATAAGACAGGAACAAGAACTGCTGTAAAAATTAGGAGATTGTACATGTTCATAGAGGCAGAGTTAAGTTTACAAGTATCAAATGACCTGAAGTCACAGACTGCCGTACGGAGCCTGTGCTTCCTCTGGCAAGACGTGAGCAGATCAGGCACGATGGGAGGAAATTCCTGTGCTGTTAGTTATTAATGAAAGTACTACTGAGCCATGGAGGCATTGTCACCATATATTATAACTACTGATCAACTCAGGAAAAAAAAATTAAAATACAAGCACAGTTTAAACAACTTATAATACTCCCAGGCATGAGGTCATAGCTCCAGTGGGCCAAATTCACAGCAACTAACTCCAAAGTCAGTGGAACTCTTTCTGTATCATCTCAGTGGAGAGGTGTTTGCACCATCAGGTTCCCCAGCCAAACATGAGCTTCCCCTATCCGGATGGTATTCCTCTTGATGGACAGTAAGGGATATGGTCCCTTTGTAACCGGGGTGAGAACCGAGGTGGGCAAGGGAGTGAGGGCTGAAGGTTTTTCTTCCATTCTGGCATTATAACCATTTAATTTTTTTCTCTCTTATTTTGAGCAGAGGCTTGTTCATCAGCAGTTCCTGGTAAGTACACAGCACATTTTTTGTTAGACATCTCATCGGTTAATTACCCCACACTTAGGTTTTCCTAGCTCATCCAAGATAAAACAGTAATGTTCAAAAGGTAACCAGAAGATAGCTTTCAGTGTCAGGTTAAAAGCTTTCAAATTCTTAGTTTTGACACAAGCACCTGAAAGGCCCTGATTTTTTTTCACAACACAATGAAAAAGGTACCATCCCTTTTACATTCAGTTAATGAAGAGTACCCTGTATATTAAGGGAAAACATACCAACTATTCTAACCTACAATCTTTTCTGGGGTAACTTGTGCAAGAGAAGACAGAATTTAGCAAAAAAATTGTGCCTTGTTTCATAAAGTCACAGAAGAAAGAAAGTCACAGGAAGAAAGATTCTTCCTTCAACTTTGCTCCTTCTGAGTCCCTTGACTTCATATGCCCTTTACATCACTTTTTTACACTTTATTGCTGCCAAGGCCCATCACTAAGTAGCAGTCCTTCTGCAAGGACCAATTCCCAATTCCTACAAGTTAACATTTGGCTTTTATGGTGCAACAGCATGCCTGAATTTGTTCTTTCAGAGGAAGTCTGCACCCTGGTTATTACAGAAGCTTTTCCAGAAGACTCTGGAATATTTAAATGTGTTGCTGAAAATGAATTTGGATCTGCGGCATCCAGTGCACGTCTCTCTGTTTCCCCAGGTAAGCACATGGATTTCTGAGCTGAGCAACTAAGCACAAGAGAATTTGCTGCTGCTCAACATCAGGCAGAGTCGCAGATATTTGCCAAGCAGAAGCCAGATGCAAACACTTTTGTAGGCTCAAGAGAAGAGAAATGCCCCCAAAATGCAGTCTGCTTGGGTACCTCTCAAAGCTGGATACAAGTTGTTCTGTGTTTCTGCTTTTGGCCCCTCTTCTTCCTAGGTCAAGGATGACAAGGTGGAGATGATGTTCCCTCTCACAGAGGAGTCTCATCCCCGAGCTTCATCCCTTCAGGGATTCCAGCTTAGCCCAACACATTGGCTGTATCTATACCTTTTTTATTGTAACAGGACTTGTCTGGCTTGTGCTGAAAGCCATCTCCGAACAGAACAGCACCTTGCCTGTAAACTAAAGCTCACTAGCCCTGGTGAGAAGTCAGGTTTGGCTAATGCAGCTGTGCAGGTTTTGGTCGATGCAGAGCCCAGGCAGCTTGAACTCCCATCCACCTGCACAGACATACCAGTTTCCCTTCCCCTGTTACTGCGGCATGCTGTACTGGTGAACCACCACTGCTTTCTACCTGACTTGTGGACAATTCTACTTCCAGGAGCAAAAGAGCTGGAAAGCTTTGCAGGCTCTGCCCACAGGCCAGCTGTGCAAGTCACTATGAAGAAACCCACCTTCCCTAGGAGCAGCCAAACAGGAGCCAAGGACCGAGATGCGGCTGGCCTGCCGTCCTACGGCACAGAGACCCCAGGGCTGGGCAGTCAAGCGGAAGCCACGAACTTTGGCCAGATGAATTCCAAGAGCGAAGCTGAAGATTTTCATGGAGCTTATGAGAATTCACCTCAGGCTTCACCTCTGCGGTAAGACAAAGAGAAAATCATATCCCTGCGTTAGTTTTATACAATACTCAAGGGATGAACTTTGTAGTGACCCCAGCAATACAACTGCAAAGCTCCTGTGCCCCATACCCTAGGAGGGAAACATGCACATGCAGTAACCTGAGCTGTTTGCCTACATGACAATGGGAACGTGTAGCCAGCCCAGCTACAGAACAGCACAGACTTGATTTGACAAAGAATGTAGCTAGCTAAAGGCTCAGGTTTAATAGCATTTTCAGAAGTGCCTATCTGTAAGTTACTTCAAAGCATCACCCCAAATAATTAGCCTCTAGAAGACCTTTAGCTCCACAGCAGAGCATGAGGCAAAGATCACAGTACCTGGGAAATTTCAAGGTACAGTTCTGTTACCTCCACCTTCCTCCGTAGCCTTGGCCAAGTGGCATCACCCCATGTTTCTGTTTCCCATTCTGAAAGATAGCAATAAAACTCAAGATCCTCTAAGCATGGTGCAGATAATACCTGCAAAACACTCTGTGGAGGAAAAGTACTGAACCAGTGACCCACTGAATAGAATGAAAACTGTCCCACGCCACAGTAGGAACACTCCCTACTCAGGAGATGCCTATTTTCCCCCAGGAATAAAGTGTTCCATCTTATAACAAGACTCAATCCAATTTCTGTCCCAAGTGCAGCTCTCAAGTAGTTATGTACTTATTGAATTATTAGTTATCCTGGTTTAAATTGTTCCAGAGAAACAAAACTAGGTAGAACATACAACTTAGCAATTCCATCCCAGATTTTTGTAGTATTTCTCAGGTGTTTATAGGCACAACAAAGACCTCAAATGGTCACAGTTGAGAGGTCCAAGCCCAGCATTACAGAGGAGTTTCCTCAGTCCTGCTTGTGAAGGCGAGAGCTATGAGGCAGAGGTGTGTCTCCTCTCTCAGCTGAATGCCAGCATTGCATTGCAGTGATATTATTACATCGTGTGTAAATGGCTGTCCGTGACAGAAAGCACTGTGTTATTATTTTTGGATGTACTCAGCCACTTTAACTAAACTGGTTATTTTAACAATTCTGAACCCCGTCCTCCAAATTCACTACAGGAGAGATCATATTTCAATATAGATTTCTCCATGCACAGGAATTTTTTTTTCTAAATCACTGAGTAAAAATGGGTTTGCTTCAATAACCTGCAGATCACAGGCTCTCTGTTTAGCTTCAAGCCCTTCCACAAAGTCCAGGCTTGCTCCAGGGAAATCAGCTGGGATCCTAAGCAGACCCCACTGCAGAATTGAAACCCTGGCTGAAGCTAACTTGTACGGATTTTAGGAAACTGCAGCACTGCAAAGCTGCGGAGGGCTTGCTTGCAGCCTGCGATGAAGCCATGCATGTGCTCTTGTTGCCTTCAAACATCGCAAGCCAAGCATGTGAATGCAGCACCGTATTCAAGTCAATGCACGCTCTACTACCCCAGGTCAAAACACCTAGAAATAAGGCTGTTTGCTTGGGAGCATCTAACGCAGATGAACATTGCATTGCTTGTAATTTTTACCTGATGATTGTTTTAAACAAGGGCAAACTGTCTGCCGAGCAAAAATGAAAGCCTGTTATAAAACCTCTGGCATAATTACCTCTTGGAAGAAATTGCGACAGTGGGACACATTTGCTAGCTGTCCTTTTAGAACAGGACTAGTTTTCCACCCTCTCTCCAGATTTCTCAAAGGCAGCAGGAAGCCTGTATTTTGGCATTTCTAACAAGCAATCTGTGGGGAAGCTCTTTTAGATGATACTTGCTGCTTAGGATGACTACTTGTAAAGTTTATTGCTTGCAGCAGTACCAGTGAGCTGTGGTTGTGTTTTTATTTTTAAAGTTCTGGTTAGTTTGAAATGCAGTATCTGATGTCCTGCGTGAAGGGATATAACATACCACCAAAATCAGCTATGTAACAGCTGTTAAAAATTCGGGTTATATAAAACATTAACTAGTGTATAGAGCTGCAGACTGCTTTTGATTGACAATAATGCTGAACCAGATTTTGGAAGGCATTTACACATCTCAAAATACAGAGAGAAAACTATTAAAATTTCTAGATATATCCATCTATGAACACTTAAATATCTTTAAAGCCCACAGTCCTATTGGCGTGTGCTTTGAAACATCATTATGAATGGGACTCAACATTGTAAATGTTGCCGTTACCTCAAACTAAGCAATCATCTCTAATGACTAGCTGTACAATAACTGTCTTGTTAGACAGATTTAGCCATATAACTCTCTCATGTAGCAGATGTGGTTGCAACTGTATTACCAAAGACAAAAAGAAATACCAACAAAGACAGTGATGACAGAACAAAGCTATTACTGGGAATAACTATAAAATGAATGAAGTCCTTGTGCTCATACTTGTCCAAATTATTGCTTAGCAACAGCCACTCCACAAAAGCTAGAAAATGCAATTCTGGAAGACTGTCACTACCAGCTACTCCTTTCTGAGCCCTTTATATCTGCATCTTACAGTGTCCTTCTCAATAGCGTTAAAAAAGCAGAACAAAATCTATACTGATTATATAATTTATGAAAGGAACTTAATCCAAGCAAAAGAAGAGGCTTCAGGCACTAAGGATACTACCAGGTCTTGTAGGTAGCTTTTAAGACTCCTTAATAAATAAGCAAAAGATTCTTAACTTTTTTTCTAGATATTTTTTGCTGTATGACTCAAGCAACTAGGAGAACCCGATCAGATGCAATAGGTCACCGTTCACAGGAAGTAAACTGAAGCAGTACAGAAAAGCTGGTTTCTAACACCTTGCAGTGCTGGTCAGAGTACTATTAAGTTACCCTAGCACAGGCTATGAGATTTATTCCTCTGCCTTTATCAGTTCAGCTTCTAGTTCTTTCAATTTTTTTCCTACCTTCCAGATATCAGGTTTTGCTGTTTCTTCTCTTTCCCACAAGTCGTCCTAATTGTGTCCAGCCTTTTAAGTGCATAAAGCTGTCCTTAAACTGATGCCTTGCAGCCAACTTTAGTTCTGAAACAAGCATACTGCACCCTCATTGAAGTGGATGGGAAGCCAGGGAGCCTGTCTGAGCACAGAGTCTGACCTTTAACATGCTCACAGCTTCCTACAGGGCAAACGATCATGCTACAGTTACCTTTTTTTAAGTGCCCAACTCTCTGTGCAAACTACAGACTCCTTTTTTTTTTTTTTTTTTTTAAACTTAAAAAAGCAAATAACCTCTCCAACAACTGGGGACACACTTCCTCCCTTAATCACTTTCATCAGGAGGAATTTAAATAAATTAGCACTCAATTAACACCTGCTATGTAGATTTACTTCACAAACGATGGGCTGATGTTTAAATGCAAACACTAAATGTGGATTAACTCTGGAAGATCGCTGTGCTGAAAGACTCACCGGTGCAGTGCAGGGAGAGAAAACCACACGCAGCGGAGCTGCGGTACTTAAGGGGTTGGGTTTTTTTTAAACAATAGCGCGCACGTTAGGCAAGAATTGCCTAAGTATATATAATTAAGATACTTAAAACACTATAATGTTAATTTAACATGTAATTAGGCACTGAAGCCCTTGATTAAAGGGATACAAATCACCTAATCTGCCAGCAGGATCTGTTGCTGTTCTGGTGAAAATCCCACAGTCGCATCTTTTAGTCCAGGTAAACACCTGTAGTAGTACACACAAACAGCAAAATATCGAATAATATTTTACCACCGAGAAGATTTTATTTGTGTTACTCGGTGGGTGACCCTTCAGACACATCCACGAGCACTGCCACTGCCCTCGATGAAGCTCAGCACCGGAGCCGAGGGGGGTTAAGGCCGGGGGTGCCCACGGAGGGGCTCGCTCGGTGTGCTGCTGGGATTTAAACCCCGTTTACGTCTGGCTTTCAAGGATGTGTTGCCTTCAAGTACACAGCCTTAAAAGCAGTAACAGAGCGTTAACGCTACAGAGGCAATTAGCCAGAGCCAACGAATTAAAAAAAAAGGAATTTCATCGGGATAACGAAGTAGGATTTAGTGATGTTTAAGCATATCGCAGCAGTCCTTCCTCGCTGCTCCCTGTTACGGGGAAAAAAGAAAAAAAAAAAAAACACCAAACAAAAAAAACCCAAGAAACCTAGCTCTTCTGTTCAATAGCTGTCGACTTCTTCAATTCTTCCCCTTCTCCTGCTGAACGCACCCGGGAGCGGGGGAGGCGGCCGACAGCGCTGACCCTCAGCCCCTTCACCCCGGGGTGGCGAGAGCCGGGGCCGGACCCGGCCGGAGCGGCGGGTCGGGGAAACCAGGAGGGGGGCTCCGGGAGCCGAGCCCCAAGAACTGAGCCCCCGGATCCGAGCCCCAAGAGCCGAGCCCCCGGCGGCGGCGGCGGGGTCAGCTCCTCCCGAGGGCCGGGCCGGGCAGCCGCGCAGGGCAGGTTTTACCGCTGCCCACGGCGGTGAATTGCTGACCGCGGGCACCTGCCCAAAAACCCAGGCTCCGGCCCTTAACTGAGGTGTCCCCGGGAGGCCGGGGGCTGGTTGGAGACTCTTATTCTGACAGCGGTGCGGGCAGGAGGACAGGCAGGGCCCGCCGTGTCATCTGCTGGCAGCACATTAAAGCCTCTGGTCTTATAACGCTACGCAGAGGGCTACTATGACAGTCCGGGTCAGTGAATGACGGTCCCTTCCCAAAATACTGGTTAGAGCCCAGGTGACAACTCCTAGGCTGTAGGTAAGGTGCTGCGTTTGGTTTTTTTGTTCCATGTCACTTTTTACTTCGAAGCCGGTTAGGGAGCTGTCATGGGAAATGGCAAGGCGCTGGGTAAATGCGGAGATGAGAATGTACCTTGAAGGTGTCAAAGCTAACGTGGGAGGCAACAAAGGGGAAAAAAACCCGTTTTTTTAAGAAGCAAAGTGTCTCTATTATTATACTTACTGTTTTCATCTTGTAAAGTCAAAAGTCTGTTTAGATATTTTTTCCCCACCCAAATCAAGGTGGAATGATTTGAGGAAAATGTAACTTATCTGTTGCTGTGACAAGTGAATCTGTGCATCGTATCTTGTTTAAGTGCAGTGTTCTAGAAAACAAAGTAAATGCTGGCTTCTGTACGCAGCCTGTAGGTAAAATGAATGAATCTGTACACAGGCAGTGATATAAAAGTGGTATAAAAACAAGATTCAGTGAGTTTTCTGCAGCAGTGAATGAGAACACAGCATGGATGTGCTCCAAAAATGTGAGCCAGCTTCAAATTCCAAGAGCATGACAAGGGGAAAGTTGGGGAATTTTTACTAGAAAACCTCTGTTTACATACAGTTAACTTACAACCAATATTGATAGTTACCTTTAAGAAATGAAAGCTTTGAATCTTTAAAACGAGAGCGATGTCTTCAGTTGATCTCCCCCCACGGGAATTTATGACCTCGTAGAGCCCTTCTTCGGGCTCTCCAATGAGAGGAATACAATATACTGTGTATATATAGCAGCGAAACAGCTGATCTCAGTGGGGCAAGATTACAATTTTTTCCAGCACATGTAACTGTGTGGATTTATATTCTCATTTTTTATTAGTAGCTTTATGTTTATTTGGGAGGGGAGGGGTATTTATTTATCCTGGAGCTGAAGTTGTTTGTCAGTTTTAACAAACTTGCTCAGTTCATGCTAATGAAACTTTCCTGGTTTTTGAGTTGATGGAAAGCCCGAGTTTAGATATCAAAGACCTGCAAAATAAATGCAGGACCTCTGAGCAGCTTGGCTTGCCCTACTTTATCCTGCAGCTATGTCATTCTGGCACTTATTAGCCCTAGCAGCAAATCTCAGGAAACCACTTCAAATGGAGAAGCACAGTCCTTGGCATTCCAATCCCAAATCTCAATTGGATATAAAAAACTCTGAATTCAAAAACCATTAGAGAATAAATCAGGATACTTGGTTTCAAAGGTTTAGTTTTAGGCTTAAAAGAAAGTGGAACCTGTTTCATGCTTCCCTATGGTGTAAGGAATTTCTCTGCACAAACAGCCAATTCTCTGAGTAACAGTACATTTAGTGTTTCGACAGGGCACAAAACTGCAGGATCCAAAGATATTTAGTTAAGATGATACATGGCAAATTACCTTGCTTAGCAGTACTATCTACGGTTATCTGTAGCCTTATGCAGGTGGCGGGTCATGTCAATAAAACAATTGCTATTTTTTCTAGAATATACTGGGCTCTTGCAGATAAGATAGCTGTGGTGAGCACTGCACCTGAGTTGGATAGAGTGCATGACTTGTTATTGTAATCCAAAATGTTCATACAGTTCTGGAATAGTTCTAATCAATCCTAAATCTCTTTATTTTAAGCTCAAGCTTTAACTGTCAGTTGCCTGAACTTCATACTCTTTGGATTGCTAATGACTGCTCACGAGACAGTATTTTTGTGATTCAAATGGTGATGTACAATTTATTTTATCTGTATTGTCTTCCTTAAGGGAAAATCCACACCAAGAAAGCCTCTATTCTGCAAGGCAAGGGTTCCATTCTATCCCGGAGCCCAGCCAAGAAAGTTTTTGTGGCCTACCACCTAGTTTTTACCAGCCACCTGTCCAAAGCCAATTATCACCAACAAAAACCCAGGACAGCCGTGAAACCTCTCCTATGAGTGTCCCTAATTTCCCATCCGTTTCCTCTATGTGCCAACCAACCATGTTTAACTACGAACGTCCAAAACACTTTATCCAGTCTAAGAATGTGTGTCAAGGGCAACAGCAGCCTCCTGGACCTGCAGCCTCTACAGAGTCAAGCAGACAAATCAAACAGTCCTCCATCCTAATACAGCCTCGTAACCCAAGTGGGCAGAAATTCTCCTCCTCGTCATCACTGAGCTCTTCAATCACGCTCTCCTCGCCTTCCTGTAGTGCCCCTAAGGAATCCACATATCCCGTCACACCTGCATCTGCGCAGTCTCCTGCTAGCTCATCATCTGGGCAACGGCTTATATCCATGCCTAACCAACCCCCCGCAGCATTCCTGTGCTCAGTGCTACCCTCGCAGCCCGACTATAATAGCCAAACTCCTTCTCCTATGGAACCTCAGTAAGTACATACAGGCTTCTAACCTCCCCTCGCTTTCCTCTGGCCTGGCCTCTCCCATGCACTGACCATCCCAAATCCAACCATCCGGTGAAACACCAGCTCAGCTGAAGCCAATGGTACAACTCCCATTGACTTCTGATGTTCGAGGCAGGACTCTGCGTGAATCGGGTTAGGAGGCTGAGCACCTGCCCTTGGTGTCCGTGGGGGAGAGGTGGGTATCCACCAGGAATTAAACTGCACAGTAGTTATGTCACAGGCTGCTCTGCAGGTTTTCTGGAGTCAGTTTGAACAATTTAGTTTGATCTGATGGAAATCTCTTATTTAAGTAAGGGTATTCGGAATAGAAGATGGGTACCCATCTCAAATTATTTCTCTCAAAAAACATGGCTTATGAACGGGGAGGCAGGGGGGAAGGCAGTAGTATTTCCCACATATAAACAACTTCAAGATTCCTAGTGAGCCTCAGCAGTATTTTCAGGTTCCGCATCATGATGGGACTCTACGTTCACCTACAATACAGTTTTCATTAATCATATGTGCTAACAGAAAGGCAGCCACTTGAAAATTTTACCCCTTCAGACCAAAGACTAAATTCTTTCCTGAATATGTATTATATCATTTTGCCTTTGGGCTGCAATCCAAATATCTCCCAAGGTCAGTGAGATCTCAAAGGGAGCTGGGTCTTGCCTTCTCACCAACTTGTATTCCTGCCAATATTAGCTCGAGGTCCTGGGGAAAGTCAGTGTAGAATATGCAATAAACACTCAACTGAGGATATTAGAAAGGTGATAGGGGCAGGGGGTCCTGCTGGCTTGGATATAAATTCAGGTTTAAACGTCAGTTTGTATTCAGGAAAGCTAAATGTTTCTGGGTTTTTTTTGAATCACAGCACTGTGGGAAGCGGAGAGGTAAGACAGAGTGGGCTAGCTGGGGTACTCGGGAGTGTTTCTTAAAAGTACTGCAGGAGTGTGTGTGTATTAGGTATGCATCTGGAGTAACGGCTGGATTTTGTGTATGTAGTGTGGGGTTGGTTGTTTTCATAGCAAAGGGCTTTGGTGCCTCATTATGCTTTTCATATAAGCTGCTCTTATATGCAACGTCCTGTGAGTTGAGGAATTATATTCCTAATCATGCTACAAATGGGGATATGAGATGTACTAATCTGTTGGGCAAATTATTAAAGTTTTTAAGTTATAATTTGGGCAAGTTATTAAATCCAAGCAGTGCTGGGAATATGTACCAGAATTATAACCCTTCTACCCTATTCTAATCAGCAGAACAAATTCCCAAGCGATAGGAGGAAGAGGATTTTGAATAGAAATAATTGCTGAACACAACTGCAGCACATGAGGCCCCCCTGCATGTAATGAACCGGGTTAGATCCTGTCGGCACACAGTGCTGTGACCTCTAGTAGACCTTCGCAATCCATTTTAAGAGATGCTTCTCTTTTCCTAGCACCTTTCAGAATCAAGTCTACTATCTAACTCCAAGACTTGAGAGTGTCTCTTGACTATGGATTACAGGATCAGGCTATGTGGGGGCTTGCAGCAAGGGCTCCTAAAGACCCAGCCTAGCTTGGGGTAAGCTTGGCTATTGAACATTTGGACAGAACCACTATATTGAAGTAACTTTCTGGGGCCAAGAAGAGGACAACTAATAAGCTATTTGTTCATACCTAATCAACTAGTCTGTGACCTTGCTGTGGATTTGCAGCACCCAGGGCCTTTTTAACAATTGAAAATGTAAAGGAATGCAGTTTTTGAGGGAGAACTTGCTCCTGGACAGACTAACATTGCTCAGTGGAGTTAGTGGCTCCCTCAAAACACTGCTAGCCTTACTGCACACATCTGAGTCAGGACAGGGGCCACTGCAGGATGTAGGAATGCTGAACAGTGACCCATCGCAAACTGCTGTGAGTGTTGTGGGAGGACACTCAATGACTTGGCTAGACCATGATGCTTCCCCTTAAGTTTTTAGTAATTATGCCACCTAGCCTATCGATCTCCCAAATGCTTTACAGGTTCATTTGAACCACAGTTTCTAGGTAGCAGGGTCACATCTTTGTGTGTATTCTATGAAGCTGTAGCAAACAGTCAAGCAGGCCTACAGGAATAACTTTGTTTTCTCTTCCTGCATGAGTAGTTACTCACAACCAATGTATAACAAACAAGCTAGCATCAACTCTATGCAGAAGACATCAGACCAAGAAATTCGAGGAACAAAGGAGGCCCTCATTCAGGACTTGGAAAAGAAACTCCGATGCAAAGACAACCTTCTCCAGAATGGCAACCAGGTAAGGGAAACCTGCTGATAAAGAACCAGTTTGCTCTGACTCTCGGTAGTACAAGCAAGGATGCAGAGACTAGTTCTAGTGCCCCTGAGGCTGAAGCCTCCAAACTGAGCTGAAAGCAGAAGGAAATGCAGGAGCAACACTGCCCAAACACCTTTACTCAACAAATCCCAGCAAGAGTTCTTTGAGCCATTTATGACCAGAATACTCTTTCAGTGTGAGGTGGTTGCATTTTTCCATTAGAAATGTAAAAAAACATCTCTTCCAACAGTGACTCCATTTTTAAATATGGCTTAGGTCTGGTGTAAAAGTTGTGGTTCTGAAAGATTAACTTCCAGCCTCATTTCCCAACATCCTCTTCACAGTTATTTTTGCTATTAGAATGCAAATAGCTGTACTGGTGGGCCAGGTTCAGCTCAGCTCTGAGAAGGCCCTTCCCAGTAGAGGAGCAGCACATGGCTAGTGCGTGATGAAAGCTGGCCTGAATGCGTGGCAAGAGAGATGGTTGCTGTAAGTCAGTCTGTAGGCATCTCCTGTGACTTCAGTAAGGGATGCAGCACTTGTTGACTTCTGAAAGCCATCTGATGCAGCAAGATGGCTTTGAGCTGCTATCACCTTTCCCTCTTACCCTACCTTCTTGGCCAGCACACACCATTCAAGCTGTCTTTGAATTTGCGCAATCAAATTAATAAGGTTAGGGTCGGGAGAAAGGTAGATGTTTAGAGCCGCGGCACAAACTTGAACTCTCTGCTGGGGATCCTGCTGAACATCACATCCACAGACAACTACAAACCCAGGGAGAATATCTCAGTTCTCCAGACATGATTTCACCCTGGCTTTCAATGTTGGAGTTAATAAAGCACCCCAAGTCATTAGAAACTTGGAGAAGTGGCAATATTTGAAAGCTTATTCTAGAGACCACCACCATGTGTGATAAATCTCTTTGATTTCTTTTTATATGAACAACAACAAATCAGGGAAATTACATGAGCTTTTACCATAAAGTCTGTCTCCTATACGAAGGTCTCTCAGTCTCGGTAACTACTTATTTGTTCTGCAAAGGGACAAAATGCAATCCCCTTTACCAAAAAATCCCAATCTGGGAGAAAAATTTGCTTACCAATAGAGAAGCACATTACAGCAAGCTAGAGCGAGCAGGTCTCTAATGTGGGAACCTTCCTGCTGGTTGGAGGCAGACTAGTAAAAGCCCAGTGTTTACAGTTTCCATTTTCTTTCCTCTGACATAGAAAGAGTTTTTCCATTACCTTCAGTGGGAACAGGTTTGTGTCATATATATATATATATAATTTTAAATATTGAAGGAAAAAAAAAAAATATTAGGTCAAATCTGACTTAACGTGTCCCTAACAGGAATGTCCTATCTGCTGTAAGAAAGCTTGCCATTGCAAGCCAGCTTTTCTTCCCATAGGAAGCCAGGCTAAAAATAAGGCTTATGCAATCACCACTCTGTGTCCTCCTCCCCTTGTCCTCCAACAATGTCTGAACCAACTGGCCAATCTCAGCCACACTTGATACAGCCGTAACAACCTCAGGGATATTAAGCTCTCACAGGTTTTGCAAAAGGTGTCTCTTCTAAAGAAAAGTCCCACAAGCCTCCCCAAACCCTTATCTGCCCAGGAGTAGCCACATACATGTCCCATACAGTGTAGAAATTCAGTCGGAAATTATCCTCACATCACAGAATCCAAACCCAAGGTAAACTTTGTGGGAAGTGAAGCATCAGGTGTTCTGGTGCTCAGCGGACTAATGTACTCTTCTAAAGTAACCCAACTGACAGAACTTGAATTTAACTCTGCTCATATTTATCTCTGTGTGCTGCATCCACACTGTAGGAACTTACTGTTACATGACTGAAATGCATTTTTGCCTCAAGACAGCACACAGCATTTCATATGGTGGCTGTTGTGCTGGCATAAACTTCACTTGTGCTTTCAGGGGTAGTGGTGCTCCTCTCTGGCTGTCTCTGCTTCTCGTGTAGCTCTTGCTTTTTTGGGAGTAGGGGATGCTAGCATCCATCATGCCTCTAGCTCCTGAAGTAAATCCACAGCTGAATGACTTGGGAAGTTTTCCCAGTGCTAACAGAAAGGTACCCTGGGACTTACTCTGGCTTCTGAGATAATGCCATCAGTTACCCATAAATAATCCCAGTGGAGAAAGAGGAGGAGTAGAAGGCCACAGATGGCATTAGAGAGGCTTTGATGAACAGGCAGTTTAATCTTTTATGCATTTCAGTGCTGTATATATTGAGCCTGACTTCAGTAGGCATCAGACTGCAAACCCTCTGGAACAGAGGTGGTGTTTCTATTCAGCCGCTGCTTTCATTGACAACACCCTGAATTTGTGGCATATTAATGTACTCTTACAAGCTGATCTGAAATAGTAAATGGAATTCTGACTAGAATTCCTCTCTGCTCTGCTTTAAGCGATTAACTTATGAAGAAAGAATGGCTCGCAGGCTGCTTGGACCAGTAAATGCTGCATCTGTGTTGGAAGCACAAAGTGAAGACAACATGCAGAATGCACAGGTAAATGGGGACCTGTCTTTGGAAGAATTATTTCCTGGTGATTATGCTGTGACCTGCTTGTACCTGGATAGGGCAGACAGAGGGGGTTTATTTGGTACCAGTGCAGGGAAAAGGAAGGAAGGGGACAGCTCTCCCTGGCAGAGCTCTGTATAGTAGGCATTTGGGGTTTTTTTCGGGGGGTGGTGGCAGAGGGGGGGAATTTAAGCACCATCCCCTTGCTGGGCCTGATCTGTAGGAATGACCTCTCCAGGGAGGAATTACAACAGCTGCTGCACAGCACGTTACACCCTGCCTGTGACAGGCAGGGAGCAGCACAGCGAGGGATACAGGTACCCAAACTAATGGTCCAAGTTCAGACTTGGCCAGGACAGCACAATTTACACCTGTCACTGTTTGGAATAAGTGACATTGACTACATGAGGTCAGGGCCTTGGGGTGGGATTGGTTGGGTTTTAGCCCTTCCAGGGACCTGCAATCATTAAGAGAAGGCAAAGCAGTTATTTTAGCAGCCCACATGCTGTTAGACAAGAATCTATTACTACTGGCATTTTCAAAAGCATTTTACTTGGAGACTTGCATCATTCATTGGTTATTCAGGCCAGTTAAAAGCTCTCTTTGGCACTTCTGTTATCAAATTTAGTGGAAATGTCTGTGATGTGGCACTGGGTACCTGTGCAGTCAAAGAAAACATCCCTCCTGCTGCACGCATGCAGAGAAGCAGCAGGCTGGCATACACCTTCCAAAGTGCTGTTAGCAAAACTCTTCAATGCAAGACACACTTAAGATCACAGCAAGGGAGGAATACACAATTTGAGCTACTTCTGCCCAACAATCACCTGACAACAGCAGGCAAGAAGGGAATATTATGGATGTCAGAGAGCAAGGGAAGCCTCATCTTCTGCACAGAACAAGGAAACATTCAGTCAAAACAGGATGACTGACAGCTTTTCAGGGTTTGTGAAATGCTGCATAAAAAGGAGTATTGGAAGGAAAGAGTGGCTTATATTTGGGAGATCTTATTCCCATTGTTCACTCTGATTTTTAAATACTGTAGTCACCGATTCATTCAGCCTCCTGATTCCTTAGGAACTTAACTACACAGGCCATATAACAGAGCATTAGAATTATCAGCAACTTCATCACTACAGCATCATTTTACAAGACAAGTAATAATTGCACAGAACTTGTGTAAATGAGCAGATACAAGCAATTGCCTTTGGCCTCAGCATTGAGCTCAGTCCGGCAAAACCCTCATTCATGTAATGCTTCCCCTGAACTGAAGACTAGTTCTGTCCTTGAAGTTTAAACCCAGGCTTAAACATTCCGCAGGACTGGGCTACAGAGCACAGAACCAAGCATTGTAATGGCTCAGTGCGAACACCCCAGAAATTTCCATGCAGTTTTTTCCTCTATCTGTCTCCATTGCTAAAATGAGTCACTGGTAATAAACTGCTTGCATTTTCCAAACATCCAAGTTCCTAGCAGGAATCAATCCTGGTACTTTAGCAGATTTACTCATGTGATTGTAGAGTTGTCAGTGAGCTTAGTTGGTGCTGTGATCTAGAAAGAAAAATATTTTCCAGCTCAGCATGTGTCCATTGCTATTGGTACCATATTTAAGTGGGCACAATACAGTGCTCTTGCCAGCGATTCCACTTCTATTCCTGCTATAGGGAAGGACACTCTGTACTTAGCTCTCATTTTAGATACTGCCAGTAGCCCTACTCCTGTCTAACAAAGGTTATTGGCTGGCCAAAAGCCTTGTGTGCCAAACACAACTGCTGCACCTATCACCTGTGCAGAGTGATGAGAAGTTGTGCCATTCTATTAATAGTACTTGTTACTGTCATGGCAAAGCCTAGGGTGAAAACAGCGTGTAGGAGCTCCTGATGCAAGTTC
Organism: Buteo buteo; assembly: GCF_964188355.1. Lineage (NCBI taxonomy): Eukaryota > Metazoa > Chordata > Aves > Accipitriformes > Accipitridae > Buteo > Buteo buteo. The sequence continues at coordinate 5,448,403 of NC_134194.1, forward strand.
CTTTACCTCTTGTCCGAAGGGGTATTCAGTTCTGAAGTATTCAGTTTGCTTTTAAGCAGCAGTCAGTATATGAACTTAAAATGGCTTCTTGTTCAGTTTATAGATACAACTTTCTAAGTTAACTCACCTCTCCTCTTTCTCTTTTCAAGCAGCAGAATGCAGAAAACATCAGGCTGCAGGTTCCTACAACACATGTAAGGTAATGCATAAACTTGTGCTGCGCTACTCTTCAAGACCTTGTTTCAAATGTTTCTAGACAATGTTAGTTTTACTTTGCTACTTATCACTTTTTCTGAAGTAGTAATTACTAAATTCATTCACTTCCTTTCAACAAAAATGTTACCACTTGTGGATGGTTAATGATGCCTATGATCTTAATCCAGTCAATTCTAAGCATACGCTAGAGGTTTAAAGACTCCATGTACCTAGGGCAAATGTGCTTCATATTCTAGAAGATTAATCTCTAGCCAAAGCAAGGTCCGACAATGTAAATGATGAAACATAGCATTATGAAACACAGCCTACATTGCTCTTGTAAATTCTTTTGGATATTAGGCCAAAGATGAAGGTCTCATATGTTATGCTTCTGTGTTGAATTGAACAACTTGAGCAAGATAAGTGGGTGATCAAAAGTCATGCCTTACAGCTGAAAACCAAACCAGAACCATAATGTTGGATTCCTAAATGTGTTGAGGGACTCTAGCTGCCATTGGTGCTTCAATGTCATTTGTGCTGTGGTAACTTTTACACAATTAACTGTTTCTGTCCACTTTTTAGGAGCAGACCGTCATCAAGAGGAGATGAACGTGGACATGACTCAATCCAGGAAAAGTTTTTTCAGCCACGTTTTACACAAGTGCCTGAAGACGTAATTATTGAGGAGGGGCGATTCTGCAGGCTCGACTTCAAAGTAATACCAGCCTTTCACTTTCAGTTCCATTAGCTCTGTGGGATGCGTAGCATGAAGAACGGTCTCTGAGCTGCAGTGCCCTTGCACTTTAATAAGCCAGAGCACTAATGGCAGATGGTGCAGGGTCCCTCCAGGCAATGTAAACCAAGAAATAGGAGATGGCTAAATGTTTTCACATTTTCCTTTGGAAAATGTAAATGGAATTAACCATATTCTTATGCAGCTAAAGCTAAATAGTGGCAAATATGGACCACCACAGAACACCTTCTAGACGTCATTGGGAAGAATTAATATTGAGGCTCTGCTGAAAGAAGGCATTTTGGGAGGGAACCTTGTGCTTTGCACTGGGACTCCACTGACTTCAGTGGACACATGCTGGACACGCGTCCAGCAAGGCCTGTTTAGGACTAGCCTGCCTTTAATGAGTCTTCACTGAGGTAACTGTGACCTTGCTGGAGCAGACAATCTGGCAAGGAAATACCCTAATTACAAACAAACAAAGCATCAGAATGGCCTGAAACTGCATGGCAATTGTACCAACCCTAGGGTAAGAAAGAACCTAGGTCTTCCACACATGCAACTTCACTGCAAAGGGTGTTTGCTGATAGTTGTTTGGCTTGGTTTTTTCCTAATCACTTCCAATCTCTTCCCTTAAGTAAACTCTTGCCAGACTTGGGCATGACCTTTAGCCATTTTGCTGCAAATCACTTAACTTCTGAATGTCATGGACAACCTGGAGCATGTCTGCAGGACAGTTTATTTACATACATTATCAAAACATTATGGATGCTGACAGTGCTAGCTGTGGGATTAAAAGGGTGAGTTCCCCCCTCTCTGTGAACCCACAATGAGTATCTCTGGCCTAATCAAAACTACCTTACAAGATGGGAACAACAGGGGGTTGCAGGAACAGCATCTATTGTCTTGTAGCTAAAGCTCATCTTTCCACGGCACTTCAAGAGCCTTCCTCTCTGTGCAGCACCACATTAATATTCAAAACTAGGCAAGACTGTAAAATTTTGCAGTAGGATCATGACTCGATCATCTATCAGCATCAAACTCCCTATAGCATTGAAGGGCTTTTTTTATCTTCAAGCTGTTTAACTCTTCACTGCTTTCCTGTCCTTCACAGGTTAGTGGGCTGCCGACTCCAGATGTGATGTGGTATCAGAATGGAAGGATGGTTCATCAAGATCAGTTCCATAAAATGATAGTGTCAGAAAAGGGATTCCACTCCTTTATTTTTGAAGCAGTCAAATCATCTGATGCAGGCACATATGAATGTGTGGCTGTCAACCGTGCAGGAGAAGCGTCTTTTGCAGTAAAAGTGGAAGTAATTGGTAAGAGTGAGCAGACTGATAATTACCTGGCCACACATGGAATATCTCAGTAATCTAATGCCTTCCTCTGTGTGTTTGGGATGTAAAACAACTAAGAAGCAGAGGTAGATCTCCAGATATTCAGGCTGAAATGATAACAAACACCTTACCTTTTCCAAGACTATTTTAAGACATACATCTGGGATGCTGTATTTCTTCAAAGCACTTCTAGCAGGATATTAAGATGTAGTGGGATGTCCAGAATTTGGGAGTTATTAATCTCCCAGAATTGATAACATATGTTGATTGACTCTCCTCCTAAAGTGGACTGTGTCTACTACACTGTTACGCTTATAGGAATTGTCTGTAGGCTAAGGACTTGCAGTAAGGAACATGTGCCCTGCTGAATTTAGCATCCTAAAAATCTTTAAAAAAAAAGCCTGATATTAGCGTTCAATACTTACAGTAACTCCTCCTTATCTTTCCTCTCTAATTTAGCAAAAGAACATCACACGCCTCCAACTTTCATCTTCAAGCCACAGAGCAAAAAGGTTTTTGAAGGAGATACGGCCAGACTTGAATGCCAGATCTCTGCTATCCCAACACCCCGGATTTACTGGAAAAGAAACAACGAAATGGTACAATACAATACAGACCGAATAAGGTATCCTACTAATGAATTGGTCATTCGTGTGTTAGAAAAAAATAACCAGTATTTGTTAAGTCAACTTTGAATCAGCTGGTTTCTAAAAGCAGCAAGCTGGAAAGCTAGATCTGCCCCTTGTTTATGACACACGGTGAACAGGCCCATGTGCTGGACAGGCATGATCCTCAGAGTCTTGTTTTGAGGGCACAGAGAGAAAACTGTGACCAGGTGCCACTCCGAATTCTAGCAGCAGTTACAAGGCCCATGTTGAAGCACGGCTTTAGGACCGAAGCATGCAATGCATTCATCATGCTCTGAGGTTATGGGGCTACAGAAGGGCCTCGATGCCACCTGAATGGTATCATGATGTGAATCAGTGGTGGCTTGTAACACAAATGCAGTGTTTATGTCTAAACAGTTTGCAGTGCTCTGCAAGAATTGTCCTAGGGCTTTCTCAGCTCCTTAGCATGTAAACTGACTCTCTGATCTCTATGTCTTCTCTCCTTCCCCCTTCAAGCACTTACACATAAACACCTTCATTTTTCAGCTTGTTACATGACAATACTGGAAGGATTTGCCTCCTGATTCATAATGCAAACAAGAAAGATGCTGGTTGGTATACCGTATCTGCTGTTAATGGAGCAGGTGTGGCCACATGCCATGCCAGGCTGGAGGTTGCAAGTAAGTACCACATCACAGTGCCACAACCACAACTGAAACTGCCACTGGCGCTGGTATTCAGAACAGATACTCAAGATTAACCTAATGAAGCTTAGACTGCTGGGAAGATTTCTTTCCAAAGATACTGATCTAGACAAAAAGTAACTATCCCAGGAAAAACTCTTCTGTTTAGTACCAGGACATTGTAATGTGTCCTTTGCACATTGTCTACATCTGCTATCTGCGCTGTTTAAAGACTACAATTTGATTGATACCAAGAAGGAGGGTGAATATAAATTTCTGGTGTCTGAGATAGGGGCTTGTCTGTTAAATTCTTCCTAAGGGTTTGCTGGTTTATGCTGCAGATAAAAGTAATTGGGTTGCTCTATCATGGGTCTTTCCACAGTCTGGGAAGATGCTGAAAGAGGCTTTTTTTTCCTCTCTTCCAGCACATGTGAACAAGCCAATTCCAGCCCCAAAGCAGTTACGGGTTCGACCAACTTTCAGCAAGTATTTGGCACTTAATGGAAGAGGACTGGACGTGAAACAAGCTTTCTCACCAGAAGGAGAGTTTCAGCGTTTGGCTGAGCAGTCTGGACTGTATGAAAGTGATGAACTTTAACTGGAAATGAAGAGGAAAACTCATACCTATAAGAGACAATTACAACATAGACGCAGTTAACTGGTGATTGCTCTAATTAGCAAAATACCTATCTACATATTTTTACTTTGACTCTTGCACATTCAGCTGTTCCCATTTTACCTTGTTAGATTTTATTTATATGGTTTGGTGACTATAACCATTTACTGAGTATTGTATTTTAACTATAAAGCCTAAGAAAGCAGGCTAATTAGTTTTCACATGCGTGGGTGGTTTTAGTTCCACCTGTGCTTGGTTACATGCTAAAGTAGATTGGTTTGTACTGCTTCTCTAATATCACTCTTGATAATATCAGAAGTCTGTACTGTCTGAATTCTAAACCCAAATAGACTAGAGTGTTTTTATGACAATAAATTAGAGGTAAATAAAACTTTAAATAACCAACATCAGCTGTGACTCTTCCTTGATCTGTTAAAACAAGCTTATGGACGTCTGGCATTGGCTGCAGCCTGGCAAAGACGGATTCTTACCCTACTAAGTCTGCCCCGGTCCCCTCCCCTGTCTGCTCCCCCCATCATTTATCATCTGATAGCTATAAACCACTTAGCATAAACTAAATGCTGACGTGCCCTTAACACTAGAAGATGTTGGTGAGGCAACATCAATATTTTTTTCTCCTTGCACACTTGACCCAAAAGCTGCCCTGTACACTCCAAAGCGTTAAGGCTACTGTGTTCTTCCTTACTCCTTTAATCAAGGAGAGGCTGTAACTTATCAGACTGTTGACTCTCAACAAGCTGTTGATTCGAATCATCCAAAGGGTTTGGGTGCTGCTATTCACAGCCACTGTGCTCACAATAATAAATACCATGAAACCTGATTTTGCCAAAGTCCAACAAACCTGATCTGTGCAGATTTTTCAACTGTACTTGCTAAAGGAAAATTGGTGAGGGTGGAACTAGCCTGAACTCCTCCCAGGGGGTGCACAGTAACGCTGCTGCCAGTCAGCAAACGCCACGAGCATCTTCCAGAAGGAAAAAAGCGAGGCCTCGTCTTCACCCCACACTGCTGCACCGTTAAATAAAACCCCCAAATCTGAACTGCACAACACTATTAAACTCCCAACAAAATCCCGCAGCTCCACCACCGCACTTTTCCCTCTGGGCTGCCGGAGCAACAAAATACACCCAATTAACTCCCCTCCGCCCCGATCGAGCGCAGGCTGATACCCAGTTCGCCCATAGGCTTCTTCTGAACGTAAAGACGGGGCGATGCTCCAGGGTGCCGGTGCTGAGCAGCAGTACGGGGTCTGACGGAGGAGCACCCCCAGTTCTCCTCACGCCCGGGAGCCCCAGCAGTACCAGGCCTCGCAGCGCCTCCATCAAGATAGGTTTAAATAAACACATCCTACGTTCCCTACCGCCCTTCACAGCAAGGAAGGGAATTTCCTCATTGCCCGAACTTAGCCTGGAAGCCACCAGACGCCGCGATTTACCGTTTCGTTTCCCCCCCCGCCCCGGAGGAACGGCTGCCAACACGGGAGCTGGAAGCGCGGGCTCTACCACACACGCCGCCGCCGCTGCGGCCCCGAGGGGCTTTTTCAGGGCGCCGGGGCGGGGGGCAGAGCCGCCGAACACCCCTAACGAAAATAAAATAACAACCCTGAGCTCCGAGGGCGGGAAGGACAGCCCCCCCCCGCCGGCAGCCAAGGGCAGGCGGCGGCACCCCCGCCGCTCCGCTCCCGCTTCCCCCCAGCCCTCCCGCAAGGCGGTGAGGGGAACCGGCCCCGCCACCCGTTGGGATTCAAAAGGGGGAACTCCGGGAGCCGCCATGGAGCCGTCGGCAGCGCGGCAGCCGCCCGCCGTGGACCAGAGGCTCAGCGGCAGCGGTGCGTGAGGCGGCCCCGCTCCCCCCTCAGGGCCACCCTCGCTCCCCTCAGGGCCGGCCCCGCTCCCCTCAGGGCCACCCTCGCTCCCCTCAGGGCCACCCTCAGCCGCCGTTACCCCGGGGGGGGACCGCGCAGAGCCCGGGCCTCGGCCCACCGTCCCCGGCGGGAGGGGATCGGGCGGGGACGGAGGGCTCCGTCCTCTGACTCGCCGCCTCTGCCCCCCCCCCCCCCCCGCCGCCATGTTCCCCCCGAGCAGGTGCCGTGAAAGCCCGGGTCAGTTGCAGCAGAGAACTGGAACTGAAAACCACCCTGCGGGAGCTGGTCATCTACATCGTTTTCCTGACAGACCTCAGTATACGTAAGTCAAACGACTGAGGCGACTTCAACCGCTTACAAATAATTAGGGTATAAGCTGTACCGCTGTCAGTATTTACTCCTTCCTGCACCTGTCACCCCCCCCCCCAACGTGTCACTTCAAAGTTGCTCCGACTGCCTTTTTCTAGCAGCATGACTTAATGACACCTGAAGCGGAGAAGCAAGGTTAGAAGCTGTTGTCATCCTCTTGTGTCAGTCTGCGAGCCTCCCCTCTTTGCCCCTTCTTTCCAGTGACATTTGGCATGGTGAGCACGGACATGTACTACCTCAACAAAGTCATGTCCCATCTCTTCCTGGAGCCCTCCTCCTCTGAGGATGACAGGAGTGATTTCAGGAGTATTGGGAGCAGAGCTGATTTCTGGAGGGTAAGGCTTTCCTTGCAAAGATGTTTTCTTGGAGAGCAAACAAGGGAAGAAGCTACTAGTGTTAATGTGGGGCGATACAGTCTTGCGGTTCTCTTAAAAGCCGTGTGCTAGATGTTCTTTCAGCCAAATAACTTTTTTAAAATGCATATAGAGAAATTCTGGGTATAAGCAATAATACTGATACTTCCGAATGGTCAGTTGAAGAAAACAATAGGCCAGTCAATTGCTGCATCGTATTTTCAATATTAGGTTTGGTCTGGAAAGAGCTTCAATAAAAACAGAAGGAAGGATCTTTGGGGTTGGCAGTTCTTTTGACTTTCAGGTGTTAAAAAAATATATATATTTTTATGATTTCCACTGGGGCAGCCAGGAAGATGTACCATCTTGCTTCACCTGGTTTGCTGTTAACGTTACCTCATATTTCAGTAACAGTTGCAAAACGCTTATCTCTGTTTTCACTACTAGGTGGAAGACTTCCCAAAATTACCAGCATTGCCCAGCTGACAGCAGAAGGCAAAGTTTCTCACCCTACTCTTCCTTAAAAATGGAAATGCCTGGTTCTAACAATTCATTTGGAAGAATTGTACTCCCTTTTATCATGGTGTCTGTAATTGCTAGTCCATAAAATAGTGAGCCCTTGCTATACAGTGTGCATGCTGATGTGCTAGAAATAGTTGCAGTATATTTTCGGATGGTGCCAGACCATGGGGGCATGTGGTTTTTTACTCAGAATAATGTTCTCCCCAAGTTTAATGCTCTTTATCTGCATCTAAGAAACACCCAGAAAAAGAGGGATTTTTTCCCTGCCTTCAAAAATAAATACTTCCTCATTTAGACTCAGATGACTAAAAACCTAGTCAGAAATATATCCCAAAACATATCTTCAGAGAGTAAAATAACTAACAGATTTTGTGGAAACAACATATAATGTTTGTGTTTAAACATATTTGTTTAGAATTCAGCAGAATTTTTCAGTGAAACCACAAACAGACATATGTTCTAGTCTTACCCTGAATAATGCCATTACATATCTCTGATAGAATTGCAAAAGGAATAGAATTGACTCATAGAAAAAAGATACAAATATATTGTACTTACAGGACAGCACATAGGTGGGAACTGTTTCTATTCTAGCTTAGACTCTGTAGCTATAAGTAACCTGAGAACCCTGTAGAGATTTGTATGCTAAAAAGTGGGGTAACAGTGGTATTTAAATTTTCTTTTGAAACTTTAACCTCACTTATAGTTTGCAGAGGGACCCCTGTTGGATGGACTCTACTGGGAAAAATGGTATAACAACACGACGTTAACCCTGCAGAACAACAGCCATATTTACTATGAGAATTTGCTGTTAGGAGTAGCCCAGATTCGCCAGCTGAAAGTACGCAACAACACTTGCTCCATTTACCCATATTTCCATCATTTTTTAGAAGACTGTTACAGTGAATATCGTTATCGAGCTGAAGACAGATCTGACTTTGGTCTAAGGAACAAATCTGAGTAAGTCATCCTACTTCAGCACAGATACGTTTTTGAAAACCTAACCAAATCCTTAATGCCACTATTCTTCAGTTTGTAACAACCGTGCATGCAATTAGCTGGGTTTTTGTCTTGTTTACATTGAGATAAACCATGGATTTATTTTTGTGCCAACATTATAGATGGGAATTTGGCATGGGAAATCTATAGCAGAGAGATGGGAGGAACTGGGAACAGCGAGCCCAGTTCAGCAGAAGCACATGTTAGTGGGCCTATCTCCGCTAACATCTCTGGAGAAATGCTCAATTATATGAGGCCTGAATTTAAATCACATGTTTATAAATTGGAATCATGCTAAAATGCTCTGGAAACAGAGCCAAAAAGCCTGCTTCACAGACTTAATTTAGCATGGATTTAATGCAATGAAAGAATATGTGAACATGCCACGGTAACAATGAACTATGTGAACCAGAGATGTTCCATTTACCTATAAAGATTTTAAGGTAATAAACTGTCTGCCCCACTTTGGGTGAAATCCAGATTCATAAGCAATTGCTGTTTTGTGAATGCAATGAGTATGGAGCAAATAAAAGAAATGGGAATATCTTAAGGCCATATGTCTCATGCACACTTCATATAAAGAAAAATGGTTTTTAAAGGTCTGGCTTAAATGGTCAGTTGTGAATGCAGAAGAACACAAGAACTAACAAGGATTGTATAAAATAAAAGTTAAAGCTTACTTCAGTCCAGCTTCCGTAAGTTGAGCTGCTTTGTTTTCCCATTTCTGATAGATGGAAATACACCTCAGCCTCCTCATTATCCCCATGGTACTGGGGATCTATGGGCTTGTACAGCAGTGGAGGATATATGTTCACCTTACCTAAATCGAAGCAGGAGAGTGTGGAGAAGTTGGTGTTTCTCAGGCAGAACAGCTGGCTCACTAGAGGAACCAGGGTTGTGTTTATCGACTTCTCAACGTACAACGCTAACATAAACCTCTTCTGTATAATCAAGTGAGTTCTTACCTTTACTACATGTGAAATCTAATCTACTGAGGCATGATGCTTCCATAAGGACACAAGGAAAGGCTGGTCACCTCATCAGGCATATGCAGCCATGTTTGTCAGGTAGCAGCTGACAAGACAGTAATTCATTAAAAATGCAGAAGTTCAGTTAGTGCAGGGAGCAGACCGAGATCCTTCCTTTCCACTTTTTTGTAATAGTTGGTGTCTGGTCTGTACAGCTGGTCACTGCTATCATTGGAATAAATTTCATAGCCTTTTGCAGAGTCAAAGACTGGACTGTTAGTCCTGTTGTCAGCTAGTGGAGGGAAAAGACTCAGGGTAGGGTGAATGATTGCTCTTCTGAAATATAGTTTCTTTAAAGACTTTTAACCAACCACCATAGCTTGGGTATCCCAAGAGCTTCTTGTTTTCCCCTCAACCTTCCCTACCATGTAAGTCCCTCTTTTCATGGGGGACTAAACATAATGCTTATGAGAAGATCTTACAGATATAGGAGTTCCAATAAGGTATTATTAATGTAGTAACAATTAGTATTAGAAGATTAAGGGCTGAGATGTTTTAAAGGGATGGTAACTAACACCAGTCCTCAATTTTTTTCAGGTTGGTGGTAGAGTTCCCTGCTACTGGGGGTGCTGTCACCTCCTCACATATCTACTCTGTGAAGCTCCTCAGATACGTCACATATTATGATTACTTCCTGGCTTCTTGCGAAATCACCTTTTGCCTCTTTATCATTACATTCATAATCCAGGAAGCTATAAAAGTAGTAAAGCTGAAAAAGGAGTATTTCAGAAGTGCCTGGAACTGGCTAGATTTGCTGCTGCTGGTGGTGAGCTACCCCTTGACTTTCACATCTGTGCTTGCCAGCCTAGGCTGGCACTAGATAGACAGCCAACAAGCCAGAACAGCCCAAATCTGTGTCTGGTTAGAGTCAGTCACCCACTGCTCTACACTGAAGAGGCCACGTGGCCCACCATGGTTCAACACAGTTGAACTCTTTCCTAGCCTTGCTGTCAGCTTGCTGTGGCTCCATGTCCTTTCTACTCATTATCCACCTTGTTTGTTTTAGCCTTAATCTTTGCAGAGCAGGAAAGCACTAGCGCATAACAGAGCTAACACAGTAAAATTAGAATGTATGCAGCATGTTACATAGCACGAGCCCAGAATTATCACAGTACAGTTACAAATGATTTGGCTGATAAAGTCTCATATATACAATTTACGACAAAAAAACCCCTCAGGTTCTTCAAATCTAACCAAGGGCCTTTTGAAATCAGTGCAGTCTTTCCTGTGCAAAGTGACAAGTCTGAAGAGAGGGAGTGTAGCAGGACTTTGGTTTCACTGGCTTCTGCTTTCTTTCAGGTATCCATCCTTGCCATTGCCTTCAACATCTACTGCACCGTAGAAGTGTCCCTGCTGATGGAAGAATTGCTGTCTGATGCCCATGTATATCCAGACTTCTATTTCCTTGCATTCTGGCAAGTCCTTTACAACAACATGATTGCTGTCAACATCTTCTTTGCTTGGATAAAGGTATTGGTTCTTACTCCCTTTTTTTGTACTTGACAATCATAGTGTTTCTAAGCATAGTATAAATGTTCACTTCTACATTTTCATGGGTGAATTGCAGGTAGGGCTAAAAGGGAGAATTTTGTTTATAAGATTCCAGAGGAGTTTAAAATTACCTCCTTCTCATAAACATGGCTCACACAAATTCCAAGCCCATCTAAAAAAAAATTTTGCACGTGGGCAGCTGTCTGCATTGGAGCAGCTGGGAAATTACCATGGCCAAACAGCCACCTTGCACTCAGTCTTTTCCTAGACCCCATGCTGTCCTGGTCACAGCCTGACCTATAAAGATGGCACGGTTGCAGTAGGTGAAGCTATTCATAGCTTTTGTAGCCAAAAGCTATGAAAACAGTAGCTACTTTTTAACTGCAGAGGAAGGCAAAATGTGTCTGAACTTGATTCAGAAGGGGCTTTGTGCCAGGACACCTTTAATTTCATTCTTACTTGCAAATAGATTTGCTGATCTCTGGGACAGAGTAGCAAACTTCTCTAAGATTAGGGGCTACTTTTGTTCCTAACCAGGTGCTCTGGGGCCAAACCAGTCCGGCATGTTTACATGCCGCTGCCCCTAATCTACTAGACCCTGCTGGCCCTGACTGGGGTCTGCACCCAGCAGACATCAGTGACTTTGGTTTGGGTGGGCTCAGGGTTCCCAGTGACTGGATGAAACTTCCCAAAATTTTGCCTGATCCCAGGCTGCTTACAGGCCCTCTCTTCCCTAAGGTATTTGTGAAATGCCTAGCACAAAGCAGCTGCGAAACAGGCAGGGGAGGTGCTCGTGTCTGCCAGAAAAGATCACACTTTACAGCCATGCCCCAAGTACCTGAACATAAGATATCATGAAAGGTCACATCCTTTTAAAATAAACAGGCTGTTGGCCTTCCTCCACCTCCCAGGCTGAGGCTGCAGGAAGAAGCTGTTTGGGAGCACTGGCTGTTGACCAGTTCTGTGGACAGTCTTCCTCATTACATCCATTCTGTACCCCAGCTACACATTCCCCCTGCATCATCCTCCTCGCCTCAGACTGATGACTATTAATTTAGTAGTACAACTGTGTTTATAATTAATGACTGTCATTGAACAAGTCTTCTGTTCAGGCCTTGTTTCAGACCCAAAGTAAGAGAGCTCCTTACCAACTCAGCCCGTCGGGGAATCCTCAGATACAGGAGAGTGTTACGGTTTGCAACCTCCTTGACCAGGGGTCTGTATCTGCTAGAGCTGATTACACATACCAGTACCCAGCAAAGACCTGTCTACACACTATTAGCTTTAGAACATAAGCATATTTGCCCTGCAGAACACTCATCATCACCACAAACACACCCAATCCTAGTTCTTACAGATACATAACATGCAACTAGGTGTGACTTAATCTGTAAATTGTGATTACAGATAACATTCTAGAAATTCTTTTAAGAAGTTGCAATGTATTTTGATCCCCCAATAACAATATGTTCTGTTCTCTTGCAGATACTTAAATACGTAAGCTTTAACAAAACAATGACGCAGCTATCCTCCACTTTATCTCGCTGTGCCAAAGACATCATTGGATTTGCCATCATGTTCTTCATCATTTTCTTTGCCTATGCCCAGTTAGGCTATCTGGTCTTTGGGTCACAGGTTGAAGAGTTTTCCACTTTCCAAAACTGCATGTATGCTACTTTCTAAACTTTGATACAAAACGCCCAGTTGGTGCAGGTGCAAACCAGTTTCTGCTAAGCAGAACTTAGAGTACAGGTCTCTAACACTTACACTTATTTCAGAGTAAACCCAATTTTGTTGGCCCAACAATCTGTTTCCCAAAGCTGTCGTGTGTTCAAGACAGACCGCATGTAAATTAAATGGGTCAGGGAACCATGAGAAGGGGAAGCTCAGGAGCAGTTCACCAAATGCAGCTATTGGTCCCCACAGCTCTCAACACTGCTTTGCCATGTGTAACCAGGCCCCTGGGCAATCAGGCAGGCCTGGCAGCAGGCTGTTTCTCTCTTGCCTCTTTCAAAAGCAACAATGTGAAACTGGGGTATGCGATACAGTCCCCAGCATGAAAACCACAGAACTGCTTGAAAGACCCAAGTGGCTCAGAGCACAAGCTGGGCATGTTTGCGAACAGGAATTATTGCTCTTTTAAGAAAACATCCAGCTGGATAGCCAAGAGTCCCCACATCCCATCTGCTGACTGTTACTTTCTTCCACAGATTTTTTTCCAGCCACTTACTGTAGCAACATCATGACATCAATTCCAGATGCCAGCTGGAACTGGTTCTGATGGTCCTCACACCTTGTAGTATTTATTTGTCTCAGCTAGGAATAAAATCCCCTATAGGGGGACACAGGGACCTATACTGTTACCTTCTGTACCAACAGAAGATAAGGGATCATGAAGCTAGAATAGAGGGGAAATAATTAAAAAACAAAAAAAAAACCCCAAAAACCTCAGGTGATTTATCCAAAATGAAAGTATTTTCTCATATAAACCATTTAAAAATTCCTTTATATTTTCAAATTCTCAAATATATGCTAAATGCCTAATTTACTGTTGCTGTATTATCCTGGCTTGCCTTTTGATTTCAGTGACTAAGGCAATGGTGAATCAGTCTCAATTGTATCTATTGCCTTTTTTTTTTTTTTAAATAATGCTTACAATACTTTTCTTTAGGAAAAGCCAGTCAGCCTCATTCTGGTATTTTTTACTCCTAGCTTTACACAGTTTCGTATTGTGCTGGGAGATTTTAATTTTGAGACCATAGAAGCAACAAACAGAATCCTTGGACCTATTTACTTCATCACATTTGTATTCTTTGTGTTCTTCGTGTTGCTGGTAGGTATCATCTTAAAAATACTTATCCTTTTGCATAAGCAGTAGAGAAGAACTGTTGTATAGTGCTCTGAGACACTGTTTTTCACCCCAATGTGACACTGGGCTTGCCCTGGCTGCCCCTCAGTACACCTGGCAGAGAGACAGTCTGAACTCTTTTGCAGGAGTCCCCAGCAGGCAAGGCATTTTGCAGCTCTCCCTTCCTCCAAACAGCCACAAAAGGGGCTTTTGCACCACAAAATGAGCACCTTGCACCTTTCAGCGTACTGCACCACCCTTTTCTTGAGATTTTAGTTTCTGAAAACTTAATTGGGTACTCTTGAAAACTGCATAATGTCAGCCTTGTCAGGTAGGAAGGTTAAAGAGAGACTGATGGGATTGTGTAGGTGCAGGTTTGTTTTATCAGTTAGACTGATGTTTTCATTAATTACTTCAGATTGAAATACCATCTGAAAAAGCTACATGTATATGACAGGAAATTTGTTACCTCCAAGGAACTGGGCCTTTAGTTGATACTGCAGATGGGAAATAAGTGATTTGTCTCCCTAAAATATTCCCTAAGACCCTAGGATTACCGGATAATTTAACTGCATTAGGAGCACATCTGCACCCAGCAAAGCTCTTCAGTTCCATTAGTTTCATGCCCTAGCATGGAACAGCCCCCAAAACAACAGCCCTAACATAATACAAATGCAATTTCCCGAAACAAGTATCTAACTGCATCCTTCCTGTGCAGAACATGTTTTTGGCTATTATAAATGATACCTATTCAGAAGTCAAAGCAGACTTTGAAGTGATACCCAGTCAAGAACTTCAGATCAGAGACCTCTTTAGACAGGTAAGTAAACACTTCTGTAACTACCTCATTTAATTCAAGATAAGAGGAGGAATTCTGAGCTACATCCCTAGAAAGAGCCTTAAACAGCTGGGCCATAATGACTTAAGAACACTCAGTATTTTATTTTTCACTTTAGGTAAACATTTGACAGATAGAGAGACATCCTTCCATCACACCCACAGGAGCTAATAGTAACAGTAGCATATGACTTAGGGTGCAAGGAGCCTACCTTTCCTTCACCCTTGTAAAAACTATTTAAGACTAGCCTGGTTTGTGATACATGCTGTCATCAGCTTGCTTCAGAGCTTACTGTTGCTGCTCTTCCAAACTGAGAAACTAAAGATCTTCTCTGCATGGGAAGGCAAGTAGAAATAGGTACCTTTAAAACTCCACAGAGTTCAGACTGTTTTTATGTGCCAGAAATGAGTACAAAAGGGGAACAAATCTTTCCCTAACTTTTCAGTTCAACTTGAAATTATGACCTCCTTCTTTCCTGCCAAATGCATACACTGAAGCCAAAGAGATTGCCTGCAGTTCGCAGTTCTGTTGCTGGGACAAGTCAGTACCTCCGCCTAGAAACATGACTTTAACTAGGGAATACAGCATCACTAGTGAGATAAATAAGATTGAGATAGGTGTGGGATGAGAGACCTGCACATTCAGACTGTGTTTCTCCAAGTCGGCCTACACTGACCATGCTGCAGAGGAGGGCTGGCAGCTGTATCTACCTGAAATTTTCCTGCAGGATTTTATGAATGGCATAGACACAAGTTACATTGCTCCTGCAAAGCCTAGCTTTCATTAAGAAAAAGGAAGGGGGAGTCCCTCACCAGGATGCAGCTAGTCTGGTCAGCAACAGCACAGCTTAGATTCCCCCACCCAAGCTTATTCTCCTATTTATCTGGGACTACAGTAAAGTAAATGAATATGCCTAAAACCAGAAACTCTTACTGGATTTGGTTGGCTATTACCTTCAGGGATTTCATGACAAATTTGAGATATAGCAGGGTAAGTTCTCTGAGCTAAGGGAACAAAGAGAGAGACTGGTGGGATTTCTGTTTAATTGCCAAGGCATTATGCTGACAGTTTGTTCTTTGAGTTCAAGTCCTTGTGCAAAAGTGTCTGTGGTTAAACGCAAGCCATTTAACACACCTGACTTTCCCTGTCTATGTTCAGAGTTGCAATAAGGCCCTTGTCAAGCTCAGGCTTAAGAAACCAGAGATGGATACAAATCCAGCAGACGAGAGCTTGGAAAGGTAGGATCTCAGCATTTGCTGCTACCCCCTGCACCGAGCACAGACCTATTCTCACAGGACTTCTATCTCTTCTCATTTGTGTGAATGACAAGCAAGGAATTTTCAGCCACTAAAAGAAAGGATATTTCTAAGCTTTCGAACAGACACAGTGCTAATGAAAAGGTAGGCTTTATTCTTTCCTATATTCTTGGAAACCGGTGATTATATTTCAGAAGTTGAATAATACAAAGAGAGTCACAGTTGTCCCCACTATTACTTACAAAAGCTATTTCTCCACAGGATACTATTTTTAAGATCATAGGAATAGCAAAAGCTAGACCTATAAATAGAGAAAAATCACTAATTATGCCCAAAACTTCAAATGAAAGCTTGTTCAGGCAAGGTCATACGCTACAATAGCAGAACTGGCAGTAGGGTGAGATCAGGGTGTCTTAGCAATGGTATAAAGTTGTGAGCTGGGCATTTGCCCAAATGTTAAACAGAAACAGATGTATGGAAAACAAACAAGTTTTACAGCAATCTGCTGGGTCACAGGCTGCATCTACAGCAAGAAGAAAGATTACTGCAGCTTCCTTTTGCTTTACAAAAAGAAGGTTTCCAGCAGTCTTTGGTAGTTCTGTATCTGGGGTAAGCCTGTGCAAGTGTTTCTAAAACATTTTTTTTTTTTTTACAATCACTTCAACAAGAGAGGGAAAAGCCCCTTGGCTAGCTGTAAACACTACACACAACACTTGCAATCTCTCTCAACTCTGAAAAGAAATGTGTATTCCTCTATCCTGTCTTTCTGGAAGGGCCAGAAGGAAAATCTACTTTCAGATGGAGAACATTTTCTCCCCAAAGCTGCATATATCTTTTCCTGTACGCAGGCCCCCTCCCTGCACAAGCAATTGTGTTAGAGATGTCCCAGTGAGCCATGACGGCTTTCTTTTTTTTTTTTTTTTAATCGCTCTGGTGTTGAATAGAGCTATCTGAAGTTATCAGAGGTACAGAGTGGGAAAGAAAAACTTTGTCAGAAGTATCCACCTACTGAGGACATGGATGCAGTCACAGCTCAGAGCTACGTCTCCACTGCAGAATTTCAGCAGTAAGTGTGTGTGAGTCTGTTCTTGCAGTCTTATTCCCATTCCCAGGCAGCTGCAGCCCTCACGGAGCAACAACCTGAGAGACAAAAGACCAACACAGCCAGTGATTTTAAGATATTTTAAGTGCTTTTATGCTGGCTAACAACAGCTGCCCTCAGGGGGGAAAAAGGAAACAAAAGAATTTAGTAGAGCAGCTTGTAAGGACATTAGTCAAGAATGAGGTGGGACAAGAATTTAAAATATTGTCACTCTTCCAGAACACTTCCTTGTGGCTGCCCAGGGAAGGGGACAGAGACTTTAAGACCTTGTGCTTGTGAAGTGGTATTTCAGGACTTAGACCCTCCGCAGCTGACACAAGTGAGCAGAAAGGAAGGTTGCAAATGCAAGTTTAAGGGCAGCGCCATCTCAAGGATATGTGGTTGTATTTGTGTGTTCTAGGCTCCTCAGGTATACAGCCGAGTTGGGGAAGGAATTAAATAATACTAATGCAAAACTCAGGAGAATTATGAAGAGCATGCAGCAACTGAAGGACACTTCAGGCAAGACAGCACAGTGAAATGCATGGGCGCTGGTAACAGAGATGGCCTCACTCTACACACAGCTTAAATCCAAAGTCCTGTCCCCATCCCCCCCTTTATTTTTTTTCTATTTCTGGATAAGAGAAGCAGGAATGTTAATAAAGGTATATACCATTGTTGCTTCTGGGTCTTTTCTCTGAGAGTTGCAGGTGCTTCTTTAACTCAGACGAAACGACCAGCCTTGCTAGAGTTCTGGGTAGGCATCTCTACAAATGCCTGAACGACAACATTTATTCCTCTACCTTGTTTTGGGGTTGCTGTGAGAGACAGATGTGTAACCACGAGAGCAGATCACAAGCAATGGCAGCATCCTAGGCCTGCTCCATACCCTTCTCTCGATCTGTGGCCCGATGGAGCCCAAGTGCAACCCTCTGTCGCTGAGCACAGTCCAGCACACAGGTCATTAGCCCTCCCTTCCCCTTTCTTTTGCTAGCGCATCTCCTGCCAACGTTAACGCTTATTTCTCAACAATTCTTGTTCCAGGCACCTGTTGCTACCAAAAGAGGATACTGTTGCCTTCAGAGGAAAAAAAAAAATTCTTTCAGGAAAAAAACATAATAAATCTTTTACGTCGATCAGGCCTTGGCAGCTGGGACCACTAAGGGGCGCTCTGCCGCCCCCGTGCACCAGCCTGCCTTTTCAGAACACCCTTTTCATTCCGAAATCCCTGTAACCGCCTTGTCTCTAAGGCGACAGGTAACGTTGGGGCCAGAACCTAATCTACCCCTATGTGGTCATTACTATTTGCTCACTGCTGGGACTCAGCCACCAGGAAGAAATAAATCGCACGTCCAAATGCCATCTGAACGTGCCATGAGGAAACAGGGGGCTGCAACAGCCTGCCTGCACCGCACAGTCCCTGCTGCTGCACGTCTCGGCTTGTGCATGACGCGCAACCCCAGCCTCCAAAGCATCCCGAATCTTACATAAATCCTACAAGGATTTATAACATTATAAAGCCTTATGCCCCGCAGAGCACTATCAAGCTACTACACAGTCTCTGGTTTCTCTGCATCTAACGACAGCGTGGAGGAGCTGCATCATGGAGGAGGGAGCAGACACGTTTGAAGGGACCCAGGAGATCCCTTCAGCCCAGTAGCACCATGTAGCCAGGCTCTGGTTTGCCTATCAGGGTTCACAGATTTTGTACTTTAGGCTCCTGGCCAAGCCAAGACATTCTCTAAGAGGGACCAGTTTAAAATAAAAATGGACCTCTTCACTTCCCAAGGGTTCTTGTTGTTACGCAGTATCCCAGGACACTCGTCCCAGAAAACATAGGTCACTGATGATCTGTTTATCTTGATTACTCAGTAGCCTGGCATGCAGGAAAGCAGATGTATTGCACCTTTGGCATCTCCAACCTTTCCTCCTCCTGTCAACCCCTCTCGTACAAGGAAGTCTCGAAACCTTTAGACACAGTTACTTACACAGAACTTCATGCAAGAGCTTTCAGGCACTCCTCAACCTTGCTCTACTACTCTGGGGCACAGGAAACCCTCTTTATAGCCCATCTCACTTTTCCCAGCAAGCTCCTTGCCTTGCAGTAACATAATGGCTCAAGCAAACCTGTTTAAAGAGGTAAAGCTTGGAATACTACAGATTTACATTGTCTCAGAACTGGTTCTTCTACAAGGAAGATCTGTCCCAGTATCACTGAGCTTTTTGCACCTTCCAAAAATACCTGCTTCTCCTCTGTTTTGGCTAATGGTGTTCAACACAGGGTTATTTTCCTTCATTAAAATCTTCTTAGTTCATCGCTTTGTTGCACATTCATTTTAAACAGTTCCCACTAAACCACAATTTAAGGGATTTTTGTCTTCTTGTTAGCATTTTCATCAGAGCAAGCTTCACTGAATAAATAACACTAAGGGAAAATGGGGGGGTTATAAAACAGATCTGTAGCACCCTTGTTCGTTCTTCAAACCAATGTCCTAAGAATTTGTGCTTTCTTTCCCTCCCCATCTTCGGAGGAAAGCCATGTGATCAGAGGGAAGGTTATTCTGGCCCACCCTAAAGAACATACCGAAGGCTGCCTTCTGCCTCCTCTCCCTCACTTGCTCCCTCAACTTCCTAGTTGCTTTTCTTCTTCCCATCTACCTGCACTGCCACACATCCACAAGCAGAGTCTTTACCTTCAGTTCTTCTGTCCCCTGTTAGGCCTTAAGCTGAAGAAAGGTGCATTTACACAAAACACAACAGAAGAGTCAGTTTGAAAGACCTCAGTCACTTTTCATACAAATTTACATCAATATACTATGAAAAAATAATCTTTTTGGTCCAGAGGAAAAGCATCCTCTTGTGTTTACAACTGTGTGCAATAACACTGTTTCTGGACACAAACACAGCAAGCAGTAACTGCTGGGATACCAATTTTAAGGCTGAGATCATTATGGGTATAGAGACATGACCAAATGCTGCTCATCAGCTGAAGGTGTATTCACTGGCAGCGAATTAATTAGCCCAGTAACGGCTGAATCATCTCTCTGCCCCATCTACTCCCAAAATTGCTACTGTTGGAGCAGGAATGATTGAGACTCACAGTTTGCTACAGCGTCATCACACAGCAGGCTGGCACCCCAGCAGGAACTGAAGCCCACATCGCACCGTAAGCCAAGCTGTCAGTTCAGGAATAGATTTGGTCACTTTCCTGCTGTCTCTGCTGAGAGGCACACTCTAAACAGGTAAAATAAGGCTTAAACTGCTGCAGCTTCATCAAGGGCTGTCTGGGCACCTGAGCCATCACCAGTGCACGTGGCTCCGCTGGCAGGCTGTGGGACTTGGACCTGCCTCAGCAACACCCTGAAACTACAAATATGTGCAGGAACAGCGAAGGACTCGGCACTTGTTTTTAAAAGATGGCAGTGGAGGAGAAAGCATGATGAGAAACAAAGATATATGACAATAAAGGTTAAGGTACTTTTATTATAAAAGTCTATACAATGAGCACCAGACATAGCAATGCAATTATATCTGGTTTAGTTATATATATTCCATATCTATATATCCATATAGATATATAGGTTTTGCTTTTACCAAAGTAAAACTGTTATATCACAAAATGCCTAGTTCTACCATTTATTTATTGCTCAACAAGGATGGCACAAAACACACTCAGCATAACTGTTGCCATGCTTATCTACTATACTGAATAAACAGCCAAACACTGCATAACAAACACAAAGCAGCTGTTAATTCTGAATTGGAACCAGTCTGATCACTCACTCACTTATAAAAATATTGGAATCATATAGATTTAAGCATTATAAAGGAGGAATATATTATTTAAAACATTTAAATAGTGCATATTGACATTTTGCATGTGGTATATAAAACACAAACATTCATGTACAACACTATACAGTACACATTAGTTTCAATGTTTGGATACACCCGTGTCTGCAGACTGATAGAAAAGTAACTGAAGTGTACATTGCACAATGGAACTGAATAAAATTGATAAATGGTCTCAAGACTAGTTTAACCTCGTAATTCTCTCAGGTCCCACATCATTTTGCAGTTAAAAAAAAAAAAGGCATACCACCAGTGCTCAATAGTTTTAGTGCTTTTTTTTTTCTGAATTCCAAAATTACATGCCTACAAGCAGAGTAAAACAAAAGAAGTATTCTACAGTACACAGATGAAATCTGAGCACTAAAAATCCTACTTTCAACCTATTTCATATGCTTCGTGACAGAACAGCAAGTCTATGAGGTTACATGCGAGCCATTTCTTATGTTGTGAGAAAGTTCATTTTTGGTCTTTCATAAAGCAGTGTGAATAATAGCTATGTTGACATTAGCCAGTCATAAAAACATGCAGTGAGAGTAGGTGCATGCAAAACATGGCCACAATCAAACTGATACATTGAAGAAAAAAAAAATTGAGAAAGCACCAGTTAAAATTAACACTTAGATTTTGCCAGATCAAAAACAGCTGCTGATGGCTGTTGCAGAGCATAAAGCTAGTAGCTAAATCATCATTCAGCACAGCAGATGTGATACTCAAAACATTATTTAGTTTCAACTCTGAAGCTAAATCATGCAAGGCCCATAAACTGTTTTGCTTACATCATAAGGGTTAGATAACTTATTTTTATTCTCCAACTGTAAAACAAAATTGTGATAAACAGCAGTAATTTTTTCACTCAAAACCGACAGTTCACCCTGTGGTGCGCATTAACTACACTGATTTTAGCCCTTGATACCATACTTATTTCAGGTACAGTGGAATTTTAACTGTCCTAAGCCAGCTCTTTTCTGCTGGAGCTATGCAAGTCTGAGTGCCATCAGATTTCCCATACACTGAAATGTTCATTATGTTCCTCAAATCTTCCAAAAGTGGAGATGCAGTATCCAATTCAGACAACACACTATGTCACCGCTAGTTGATAAACAATAACCAATAAAATGATAAAATGAACAACAGTAACATAAGTCCTGTAGGCAGCATGTGATATAACTTTTCAGTTTTCCAAGTTTTAAAAGACACTAAGAAGGTCACTTTCTGGTTTGTCCACTGTCATCTTTATCAAGGCGGAAACGTGACCACTAATGAGCAAAATCCATAGATGTTAATTATTACTGTGTTATAGGTGCAATTTAGAATACCAAAAATTAAAGTTGTTCCACAGCAGTCCTTTGAAAGGAATTTCAGTCTGTTTTTTTAAATGTTCCAGGAAAAAGAGCTGTATGTTTAATTTGCTGACTTTTTTTCCCCCATAATAAAAAATAGGCAAGAGGAGTAGTTCAGTGTAGCATTACGGTATTAATAATTTCTTCGATAACGCAAAAAGTTGGTAATAACAAAAGTCTCAAAAGTTCTTGAATGCTAAAGAAAAAAAAAGCTATGGTTGTTTTGGAACAAGATGGATGCATCTGTAACACAAAACTTTGATGGAAACTGTGTTTGCTAAAGTTGGATAGAGCAGTCTCGAACTTAGAAATCTTACTTGCTCTCTAGCCAGGACCTACTTACCCTTCAAACATGTTATAGTGGCACCACAATAAAGTGCACAAACTGGATTCTTTCAACAGTGCATGACAAATGAACACAAGCACCCATTAAGTACAGTGGTACTATACGGAAACATCATGTTATTCAATGGGTTGAAGGAATATAATTTAAATTGATTTTGAAGAATCTTGTTTGCTGATAAGGACTTCTAACAGCCTAAGTTTGGCTTTAATTTTCTTGTACTCCCTGTACTCATCAAGCATTGGGACCCGATCTTCTTTCTGTACATTCCTGTAAAAAGAAGCACACCAAAGTTTCAAGAAAATCCTCCATACTGCAGCAAGCCAAATCCAAAAGCAGCTACGTGCAGTTATCTTAGGGCAAATAAAAACACTTTTGGAAGCTTGTTCACCAATAATAGACATGTTGTATTTTAGTTCATTGTAGTTAAAATTGCCATCACCTAAAAAATTGAATAGAAAACCCAGCAGCATTTATTCAGCACAACTGTTGCAGCATTGTTTATAAATCGTTCTCTTAAGTTCTCCTGGAAATTTTATTAATAGGATATGAAGACTTTCATTTCAGATCCTGTGTATACATTACAGAAAAATACAAATAAATTTAAGTCAATCTACATTTTCACTATATGTAGACTGACCCACAAATTGATATCAGAGAATTATTCTTATCTATTTAACACTGAACTATAATAAATTAATGTGTCACTATTAATGTGACTTATTTTTAAATCAACTCTTCATTATTAACCTCATTATTTGCCATTAAAATCAAAAGGAGTTACATGCCAAATTCAGTAAATGCATGATGAAGCCATGTTAGTGGAATTTCTGTGACCAATGGTCCTGGAGTTTATAGTTAAGGAGAAATACAGTAGAAAGTATAGTTAAGTGAGAACATCTGCCAGTCAAGAAAGTGACTGACCTCTTTCAAGTGTTGTTAGTTTTGTTCACAAGGTGATACACCTTGAAAAACCTCCTATTACATACAACAGGCAGCAGTTCAATCAAATTTCTAACAACATATATTCAAATAAGAAGCCTAAAAGAACTAAACAATACAGAGAAGAATAAAAATTATATAACCCTTTATTGGTAAAGCGAATATCCACTGTCAGGACTGACCTACTGGAAAAAAAGGACAAATATGCAAACTTCCCTGCCCTATGTTAAAAACAGAGGGATAATCGGGGGGGGGGGGGGGGGGGGGGGAGTTTAATGTAAAAAATATTGTTTTATAAGTATTTTAAAATGCCTTTTTTTTTAAAATGGAAACCCCCCCCCTTCTTCCATTTTCATTATTATGCTTTACAGACTGTAATAGAGGAAACAAAACTCAGGAGCAGGCTTCCTCCACTATTAAAAATACACAATCAGATTCCATTTGGCAACATTCATATAGAAAGTTGAAAAAAAAAAATACTTGGCTACAAAATGAGGCTGCTGTCCAGCATCTGTTTTTGTGCTAAACAAACCTTCCATTCTGCTGATAAAACTCCTCTTCAAATTCTCGTAATGTCTTACGTAGCTTCTTTTTTTCAGCTCTGGCTTTCCACAGTTGCTCCAATAATTCAGGCCTAAAAATTTCAAGTGAAAGAAAAATACTGTTGGCCATACAATAAAATTTAAATTCTTCAAAGCATACTCAAAAACAACTGAGCTAGCGGCACTAATAATAAATTTGTCTTGCTCATAAGGAACATGCTGCCTGTCCAATTGTGAAATACTGAGAACGAACTAGTGGTTAATAAAAGGGTATAAATTTTCTGCTGTCTACACACCTCAAGGAAGGCTGAAGAAGGTTTAGAAGATACTAAACAATTCACTGAATACAAAGAGATCTTAGTCAGACATGTCAGAGGAAAGAACACTCATTCAAGCCAAACGCTTCCTGAGAAGCGCTGAATGTGTCACCGCTTTCCACCCAACATCATGTATTTGGTATCATGACTGTAAGTGCAATAATTGCAACTTCTATAATAGAATTAGTCACTTCTTATTTTTACATACATAGAAGCAGCACGGGTGCTTGACAGCCTAAGGTCCCGGGTCAGTTTCTCTTGACCATCTTCAACATCAGACTCGGAGTTTTCAACTGGGCTTAAAACAGACTGTGTTTGGACAGCAGTTTTTAAGATATCATTCAGGTCTGTAGACAAACCATCACTTTCCTCCTCTTCTTCCTGAAAGTCAAAGCAGAGATTCAAGACAAGTATGAATATTTCAGTTCCCTATTACAAGTGCTGGGAAGTATTTTTTAGAAATGCACTGTACACACCTTAATTTCTTCAAAAAAATGGGCAGTTTCACCTTCAATAATGGGCTGTAACATCTGCCCCCGCCTCTTGGTTGATGGTGACCCCTGCAAAAATTTTAAGTTTGTTTCATTATCTGCCATTAGACTTTAAATGCTGTGTGCGGTCAGAAGGTCGTTCAAGTCACCTTAGACCTACAGGTATTTCTTCTTTCAGAAGAAAAAAAGATGGCAAACATACTTACAGACCACAGACAAAACAACCATATAACCCAAAAAGCTCAGATGCCCATAGTATCCTTGACACAGAAGTAAAAAATATCTGAAACTCTAATATTCTTCTTCTGACTTAAGATAAAAAGTGCTCACTCTCACTCGCTCTCCCTGTTTTGTAGAAAATTCATAAAGCGTAGAGATATCTCTGAATTTCATATTTACTCTTGTTCCTCCCAAACCAAACCACAGGGAGATTATAAAAATAAAGTTACACAATGCCAAAGCCGTTTTTCATCTTCTGCCAGGCATACATTGGGAACAATACTGCCAGTTTCTTTTTCTAGACCACTCTGAAGCCCTGCAATTGGAAGTGCTATATAAGAGTTATCTATTGCCACCTCAGAGTCAAAATCCTTTGAACTTCAGCCTAAAACAGGTGCCACTGTGCTGTACAGGTATTACTGTTAACTGCCTGTTGCACACATGCAATTATGCCCTGCTCATCTGTT
Organism: Buteo buteo; assembly: GCF_964188355.1. NCBI lineage: Eukaryota > Metazoa > Chordata > Aves > Accipitriformes > Accipitridae > Buteo > Buteo buteo. Next base: position 5,473,761 of record NC_134194.1, read on the forward strand.
ATCCCTGGACAGCATAAGCTATTTCAACAGATGGGCTCTTTGAACAGAACAAAGGTGGAACACGAAAGCCACACAGACAATGACCTGTCAAAAAACTTGAGTTCATGAGAGGTAAATAGCTTCCTGCTTCTTTGGACATTTCCACACAGGCTTCAGTGTATGTCATTAGTAATACCGTGATACCATAAGAGATATCTCTTGGAAGCAAGTGGCATGTAAACCAAAAAGCAATTCTGGAAATACCTGGCACTGAATATAGCCTACCTAGAAGGTAACACTGAACAATCCTTAGTAATTAGAGAGCTCCACATACCTCTTACAGGTTCAAAAGCAGAGGCCTATGAAAAACATTTTACAGATGTTGCCTACAGCACAGACTAGGAATTATGTTGCCAAGATCTCTTCTGAATCACCCATCCCTTTATTTCACAGCCAAAAAACCAAAAAAACAACCACCCACAAAAAACTGAACAACTACAATATAGTCATAAGGCTCCTGATAATATATAATGCATCTGAGCTGAAGAGTCAGGTTTTTGAGGTGAGAGATGGGATAAAACTCAAGCAGTCAAGCGCACCACCAATAACCTATGACTCACCAGTCATGGAGAAAAGCTTAGGTGTTTTAAGAGCAACCTGTGTTTATGGAGTTCAAAATGGGATACTGATATAAAAGCCCTTAAACTGAAATATGACTGCAGTGTAAATCACATTTTTCTACAAAAGCAGCTACCCAAAAATGTATGTGCAAGAAAGGAATGATGTTGAACTGGTCCCTTCATCTCAATGTACTTTGGCTTACAGGGGATAGCTAAGAACAGTCAGAGTCAACATAAACAGCCGATTAAGTTCCTGCTGAGTAAGCCACTGCCCAGCTATGTAAACCTGGTAGAGAACTGTCTGTATGTAAAGAGATTATCTCACATCAGCTACGCAATCCCTTCCTTCTAGAAGGGTCAAATAGCTAATATCAAAACTGTTTTGTTGCAAGTCTGGGTCGGCATGCAAGAGTTTGATTATAGGTCATGAAGAACAAAGACAGACAGCCTGTTGTTATTCCCCAACTGTTTTACAGGTACTATAAACAAGGTTACATCAATCTCCTTGTACAGTATGGAAACTTTTCTTCCTCATCTCTTACAAGACCACAGAGAGAGGAAAGAAAAGAGTAGAAAGCACTGCAAGTTAGAAGGAAATGAAGTGAAAACACAATGGAAAAAGTGCAGATGTTGTACAGATGCTGCAGACATTGATAACGTCTCACACTGGGGAAGCATGAAGGAATGAAATCATTCTTATGGCCATCCTATCACTCATGCCTCTGGTGACAGTAAGCTAAGTACAGAAGAGAGGCAAGCTTCACTACAACTGGTGTTACTATTCTTGGGAGGACTAAAAGTACAATATGTACTGTGGATCCATACCTAGCACAGTGACTTGGGAATGTCTCAGCCATGGCAAGTTAGAACAGCTTATTTACTTCCACCAAGAACCATTTACTTCCTAGGAGCCATCAAGGTCACAGAAAGCTTTGAACTGCCCTGGCTCTTGGCAGTAAATCAAATGCCTCAAGTACAATGACAACAACAACTTGTATCTTCCATAAGAAAGATGTATTTTACAGAACACTATTACTAGCTCTTCTAAAGGCAGCCTAGCAGTTCAAAAGTGGAAAAAAACAGAAACAGCATTTGTTTTACTCACAAGAATAGGAGTAATGCTTGCTCTAGTTAACATTTGTTTTACAAGTCTGTATCTGTCATAAAGTGGCTTCACAATATGTCTTTCTTCTCTAGTAACCTAAAGGCAGAGAAACCACAGAATTAATTATACCAGTCACTCAATAATATACAAGCAAACACAAAGCGGTATGCTTCTCATGCCAGGCCACGTACTTTCCAAATAGGAACATAAAACTAGTTTAAATTGTGTGTATGAAATGGGTTTTATGCAGATAAAGCAGAATAAGTGGGTGCTTTTTCCTCCTCTCTTTTCTCACTTTAACTTCTATATTTTTCAGGAAGAAGTTTTAAAGACTTCCTAAAAGTTAAGGCAGCTTCAGTAGAAGCAAACCCTCTATCTTTAAAGACACATGGAAAAGAGGAAAAAAAAGGGACCAAGAACTGGGGGAGAAGACTGTGTGCCTAGCATTGATGATGAGTCTACAGAAATGACAGGGGAAAAAAGAAAAAGATGAAACTGTAGAGAGATTTTATCTGATCTCTGATTTACTCTCAATTCTCAGCCACTGTGTACACTAACATAATTAATCTTACAGGCTATCCTGAACAGTTACTGGCATTTTCTCCCTAAGGGGATTTATAGAACTGTGACAACATCTCCAAGACCATTTTCTTCCTTGGCCTTTACACTGAAAGGCTTGGTCAGATTTACATGGCAGCGCTGATTATAAAGCTAGTGTGCCAAGTCCAGAAGGCTGATAGAATAGTCACTGGAAAGATCTTGTGATTGGACTAGTGATGTTGATCACTGTCCAAGATAAAAACCCAGAACTTTAGGCACTAATTACTAGTCACTAACTTCTGTATCTCCAATTATTTAAGATACATGCCACAGACTTGGAGGGGGGGGGAAGTGTCTTTTCATTTCTGTTTTTGTGAAATCCAGAACAACATTTCAGGCCTTTTCTCAGGAAATTCAATAGCGTCTTTTATTTTTAAGATTTCTCTTTGCTTCGCAGACATGTAAGGCAAACAATAGCAATCACTTTGCAAACTCCAATAACCTACTGATCTTTGGAAAAAAGGCCTATTAATATGTAAATTTTTTTTAAGTCATCAATGCAATGGCTTCCTCTAATGGCAACATGGAAACCAATAAGTAACTTTGTGTTTTGGAGAAGAACACCACCACCACCCTGCCCCCCCCGCATTAAATTCTGGTATTACTAATGCACAAGAGTTACTCTTGCCTACGCATACATTAATACAGTTTGATGAAGTAAACCAAGTATTACCGGCCGTCCATGTTGACTTTCATAATACAGGAGGCTTTTCTGGAGAGATGTTTTCTCTTCTACCAAATGGTCCTTTGTCATTTTCTGTCAGAAGAGTAAGTCACATCTCAAACACAAGTCACTAACAGTTTTTCTACATTATCAGCTATACAGATGCCTTAGCCAAACTTAGCTTAGTTAATATACATCCCACCTTCATCCATTTAAAGCTGTCCGATATTGTCAGCACATACTTGCAAATATTTTAAGAAAGAGTGAGGACGAAAAATGTCCATCATTGCTCATCTTGATCATTTCCCCACAAAGTCTTGCCAGTCTTGCCCCCACGAGGGCTTGCTAAAGGGCTGCTAGAGAGGCACCATTTTGCCAACAAAGTGATATCTGAAGTGTCTGACAGTGCTCTATTTCCCTCTGTTAGTCTCTTAGAAACAGCCTATCCATAACCATATGCTTACTTTTATATCTTCTGGCAAACATCTCTCAACTCGTTTTTCCTTTAATCTTTTCAAAATGAGTTCAAGTGTAGCTTCCTTGGTGGGCTTCTTCTCTTTCTGCACAACCCGCATCTCATCACCATTTTCTTCATCCTCTTGGTCAAGAGAGGAACCAAAGCTTTTTGGAAGAGTGTTACTTCGTGGACGTGTTTGAGGTATGAATTCTCCATCTGAGCTCCTCTGCTTTGCATCTGAAATGAGAAAAACTGCTCAATCCAAAGGTTTAAAAGAAATAACTCTCTCTGTTTAACTGCAAATAAAGGAACATAACAGTTTGCATAGGCAAAGTTTCTCTTCTAATGAACTAAAACCAAAGCCACAAAAATTGAGTAATTCAGAATCTAGAAATGAAACATTTTTACTGTCCTGTGGAATTTTACTTAATGACTTAAGCATTTTAGTCGTGTTGGAAATTTGTATTTGTAGAAAACCAGAAACTGTAGCATCCCTTACCTTTTATTTGCTTTCTTAATTTGGTAAGTTCAGTCATCCATTTTAAAACTTTTGGATTGGCTGCAATATCGCTATAGGAGGGCTGAAAAGTGATACAAACAAACTACATTTTATGAAAACAAACACACCAAGTCTTGTTTATAAATACTTCTTTCAAGATTTGGTAATATTTATGACAGTGAAAGCGACTAGTAACATGGATGCCACTTAGTACCAGATCAGATCTCAGCGCCAACATAACGGCAACACTTGTGAAAATAAACTTCAGACAAGACATCAGAAGTTGAACCAGAGAGTGGCAAGATGCTTCTGCCTTTCCACATATCTCTTCTGATAACCCCTCACTCTCACCACATAAATGTCACTGTCTGCCCTTCTTTGGGCTCAGGCATTATGGCACATTTTCTAGTATTGCTGTTGCTCAGTTCACTTCTGCAGACAGCAGTGTATAACAAAATTATTCTCATTTGTGAACCCACAGTTATTCAGTGATGAACTACAAGAAGTAACTTAGCTTTACCACGCAGTCCTTTAGCCTAAATAAAAGCAGAAGCAGTAACTTACCTTACTGTTTTTCTCTTTTTCAAATTGTTCCTCAAATTGCTTTATTTTTTTCTGTAATTTCTTGACAAGCTGATAAGGTGTCTTGTCTTCCCTTTTGTCATCTTTTGAGCTGAAAGACGCTCTTCGTGTTCTGTATTAAAAACATTTTTAAAACGTCATTTAAATAATTAAACAAGTGCAAACAACTTGTATATTTGAGTGACAGACGACTAATTTCATTTTTTTCTCCAGTTCATAATCCATTCTTTTCAGCTTTTCAGTCAGAGCTATTTACTTACTGAATCAAAATGCTTTGATCTGCTGCCTTCAAAATGTGATGGGTTATTTCTTCCTCTCTAATTAAAGTAATACCCCTAACAGAAAAACAGCATTTGAAATTCAAGTGTAATAAACTAATGTACCATTAATTACATTGTCATTAAAACAGTTCAGGTCTTTCTGGTGGATAGGCTACTTATCTAGGTTTCTAGATACTCAGTAGTTTTTGAAGTACTGGGCACAGAATAAAGCCTAGGCTTGAAGCTATCACTCAACAATCCTTGGTAATTAGACAGCTCCACTTCACTGTCAGACGCAAGTTACTAGATACTTATGTAAAAAACATCTGTATCATCTGTTGGCCTTACTAATATATTTCTAGAGTATGTGATTCTGGTTTTAAATCATCTTTTGCACTTGTTTAGCTCCTTGACATTTGCTGCTTGTGATAAGCCTTTTTATTTCAAGACAGACCATGACAATTTTCCAGTACACTTGTTACACAAGGTGCCTGAAAGATCTCTCAACACAGCTAGTGACATCTACATAGTTCAAGATATTAGAAATATTAATCTAATAATCTAGTAGTGTAGATCCTTATTAGTTTCAGAATGAGGAGAACAGCTATTACAATCAGCACTTTTCTGCAGGTCAGTCCTCTGCATCATTTTAACAGTACTTGTCAACTGTCTTCTGCAGCTAACTGGAGAAAACTTGGGCAAGTATCTTTTTGCATCAATAAATCTATGTCAGACAGAGAACTGAAGACTCTAAACTTGGTCTTTCCTGTTCCAGATTTTTTCATTTTTATGAGATTATTTCTTCCCTAATAGCATGGAAATTCTTCTTAAACTCCCTTTCATAGTTAACAGTAGTAGACAGTACAGGTCACAGGTTATGTACAGTTTTGGAGGATCACACTCCTGAGTGTCAAACAAATAACCTGCAGCTTGTTTAGTTACAACTCTACTTTCATACACTGGGTTAAATGGGCTCATTCCTCTAAATGTGCAAGAGAAGAGCTGCATTAAGAATCCCACCTCTTCACTGTACTGCTGTCCCACACCTCTCCCTCTAATAGCTGATACTTCCCTATAACCCTTCTGAATGAAGACTTTCCACAGCTCAAATGAGAAATCTGCGCAGACCATTACTGCACACTTTAGTTGCAATAGTTTGTGTAACCTGGCGCGCTCTTACTGGGAATGGATAACATGCTACGCAAAACAAAGGCAAAACTGCAACACAAAAATAGATACTCATGCTACTGAAAAACAAACCCCAAACAAACCACAAAGCCAAAACTTACATAAAGTCATAGACCAGCAGTCCAGTAAAGACTGGTAAACGAAGGATATAAATACTATCTTCAGCACAGGAAGTGCCATTACAGCAGGTTGTCAGAAGCCCTGACCACACGCCAGGGAAATCTGTGCAAGCTTGCCCTGTTTTTGTACTCCTTCCCTCCACATCTGCCAGTGGCCACTTTGAGAGACACGATACCATCCCAGATGAACCTCTGGTCTGACTCACTATGGCAGTTCCTGTGCAGGCAGAACAGCCAAATGGCCATATAATGCTACATTTGACCTTGGTATTCGATTAATTCATTTTGTGAAAACCCATGAGGTTCTAAACAGCTGTATTTTCGCACTGGCAGTAACATCGCCTGCCCAACACCCACCAGGTTGCATTAAAATACATACCTCACAAAAGAAAGTGCTTTGGAAGAAGAATCTAACGTTTCTGGATCATGTAAGAAACGTTGACTTTGCCCAAAATCCAAACTACGATGTGACAATATCGGATGACAGTCCTCTTCCAGTGGATGATTAGTCATCCTTCCAGCCTGCGGGGAAAGCTGAGCTTCTCCAGATTCACTGTCCTCCTGCCAAGATTTGAAAGCAGGAAACGGATCTAGAAGATAAAAAAGGGACACAGAATGGTACTTTTCTGTTAACAGAATTATAAACAAGAGTCAAAAGGAAACAAAAATGCGTACCCAATGCTTAGTCTTGTATGCTATAAAGGATGTGGTGTCATACACAAAGTGAATAAAAACATTGAAATACATAGAAAGCTACAAATTCTGTCATGTAACAATTGAAAGAAAAAGGTACTGAAATGAAGTATGCACACTAGGATCCCTTTTTCAAAGTGTATCTTGTGAGTATGCATTTCTGAAGAGTTAAAGAGTGTAAAAGAGCCTTATTTACCTTAATCCAAACTTAGAAGAATATATTTATTGTCCATTGCAATATTTTGCTGTGGAAATTAATTTTCATACCTTACTCATGTACTTTGAAAGATTGTCCTCTTGGTTTTGAAGAAGGTAAGCCTGACAATACCTCTTTAGGTACAATACCCATTTGCTTAAGTCTTTTTAAAGGAGTGTTGTTGGGTTTTTAAGTTTAAATCCATCTTGACACCACTGAGAAAAAGAGATTTCTTAACTTGTGGAAGGTGATTTCTTTTAGGCAGGGGATTCCAAAACAATCAATTTTTTTTTTAATCCCTAAAAAAGTTAGTTGCTAACATCCCTTACAGTTCTCAGATACGGTTTTCTTGCTGTCTAACAAAAAGCTGACACAGCCTTCCAAGTACTTTAAAATCCCACCCCCTTTTCCTTTTAGAGACTTGCCTATATTTTCCAGTTCAAATCAGAAATTTGAAAACTGGGTTCAAAGTGTGCAGAACAACAATAAAACCCACAAAGTAATCTTTAAAAAAATAACCCTTGTACCTGCTTTCCACTGTACATTTACTAAGTGTTATTGGGATTTTTTGTTTTGTTTTTAAGCTATAATCTTGCCTGTTTACACAGTACAAGATACAAGAAGGGGACCTTTTAGAAAAAGTAAATAAAAAATTGCAGATCAGAACATTCCCAAGATAAGGGACAGCAGGTGAAGGGTTAGTGAGAAAGCAAACCATAAACTATCAAAAGGCAGATAACTGAACGTATGGCGAACCATACTTACCCTCCCCTTCTCTCTGCAGATGCATTGTTTTGAAATCAATGAGGGGAAAAGTGATAGGGCATGGCGCTAATAAAATGAAAAAGAATGGCAAAAATACTAAAGTGAACACACAGCACAGTCAGAACAAACTATACATAACATGTAAAGCAGGAAGATACAGTACCAGGGAAAAACATCCCATCTTTTGGGCCAGGCCCTGAGCACTCTCAGCTTCCAAGCAATTTCAATGGCATGTAAGGATGCTCAGTCCTTAGCGAATTTGAACTTTTCAGTAAAAAGGTTTACAAAGAACTGACACAGGAATAGCAAAGACTTATTGTAGTTTTAATAAGAGTCTCATGCATCCTCACATTAACAAAAGACCAGTTTATATATGTTTTTTGCTCACAGCTTGTAAATAATAGAGATGGTGGTGATCTCTAAAAAGCAGGACAAATGCAGAAAAATACTCAGAAATATAGATTAACCGATCTGCATTTTTGCCTTAAGCCAGCAAGCATTTGACGTTCATTTTCAAGAACTCTGTAAAGGTAACAGGCCTTTAAGTTTTCTATCATACAGGCTTTAATAACCCAAATCTTGTAACAAGAGTTGGACTAGTATAGATTTCTTTACAAAGCCAATCTACTTCAATGGAATGCCACTAAGACTTGCAGTGCCTTGGAAGGCTGAGATCCTAATAACCATTCTAAACAGGACTAAAGAATACCCAGAGTTAAAATACTTTGCAATGAAATAACACCTCTTGCATAATATCCTGATTTTACTACCAAGAAGCTTATAATATAAATTTATATACAGATATGCTACTTTCTTTTCAAAGTAAGGGTCATAAAGCTATTTGGGTAAGTAAAACCAAAGCAGTTTTTATGAGCATATTTAAGGAAATAATGAAAACAAAAGCCACAAACTTTCTGAGAATACGTATTAAGTCAGATTAACACAAATAAGAGGATGCAATAAAATGTAATGTGCAAGTAAGCAATTAATGTAAATAAAACACTAAGAGCATAGGCAGGATTTTTTTTTTAAACTTTGTCTAAAGTTATTAAATTGGGCAACAAGAATGCAAATCTCAGTGTCTTCAGATGCCTGCAAATTGACTTCTATATGACATGACATACTCTGAAGGTACAGTTTGCTAGGGCTCAAGAAGGCCAACCAGCAAAAAAAAAACCAGCAAATATTTTACAAATCTAAGTAAGCCAATCACAAGTTGCAAACCTCATTTTTCCCTCATGTAAAAGGGAAGTATGGATTCATGCAGGCAATTAATTTGGAAAACAGTCAACACTGGTGACAAATTAACAGTAAGTTATCACCATTTGAGCTTCAGGACAAAGCTTTATGTGCTGACATGCTACAACTATATGCTGCACTGTAGAACTACACACATTCCAGGTATACTTCACTGATTTTAATATTTATAACACATCAACCAGAAGTTAAGTGCAGTCATTCTTTGTTACCAGTGTCTTGCTAACATTTGACTGTGACACTTACGGGCATCTCAAAGAATAGTTGTCACTGGAACAGCCTGTTGGAAGTTAGAATCTCATCCCTGTGTAGTAAATCTGTACCGTACCTACCAAGTTGTATTTGCAGGTTTTTAAAATTGGAAACAAGGGGACTGTGGCCATTGTACTGTCAGTAACAGATCACAGTATTTTGGCAAACTATATCACTTGCATTTTTTAAGGTGTGACAATTCAGAATATCAACACCAGGCAGAGGAAACAGGATATAAGGAACATGTAAAAAGATAAGTACTTTGAGATAAGTACTTTGAAAAGAAGATATTGACAAAAGTGTTTTGCTCTGGTTACAAAGGGGTTATGTTTGTACACAAGTACAACAAGGGACTAAACAGTTATTACCAGACATTTGAGCAACAAAGTTCAGTAAAGTCACAAGCTTAGGGGCTTGCTAAACCTGGGAGGCCATGAAGAATAAGGTCACAAACATAACAAATCCTGTCTGAGAGAAAACTATGTTTCATACATTTTGCTTTTCCTAAAATCCAGAAGTAATATCCATCTACAGCTTTAACTTTTATTTGAAAGTTTAGAGCTGTTTCAAGTTGTCCAATGATGTGGAAACCAATACATGACATTCGTGATGTTTAAAACAGAACAGCCAACAGATTTTTCAGAATAAATTAAATATAAATTGCTGTGTTTAGTAGTTGAGTGATTTTTAAGTCAAATTCAGCTAATATTAGAACTTCAGTAGCTTACATTAAAAAAAAAACAAATAACAAAACAAGCAAGACACAATGTGAATATTAACTGTATGACATAAATCAGAGAAAGCATTTTTAAGGACTTGGATGAGAGACTCAGGGTCCTGGGAAACACGAGGCACTTAAACAAAAACAACCCTTTAGTATGAAACTTAGGCTTTTTTTGCTTTCTTTAGCTGCTGCTTTGACTATTTTTTCTTTTGAGTTTTTTTTAAGGTCCTTAATTAAATTGCAGATAGTTCTGAAACAAGACGGGACCTATGTCATGACTTGGTCGATCCTACCATGTGCACAGGAACATATTATTCAGATTGAACTAAAGAAAAAAAGCATAAGTTGTCTGCTTCTACTTTGTCAATTGTTCTATTTATCATTATTAGCCAACTATATTATGAGCTAAATGGTGAAAATTACCTTCCCATTTGTCACCATCAGATACATTCTTCAGATCTAGACGTGGTATTTGGACACCCAGAGCTTCCTCAGAAACATTAACATTGCCATCCCCCAACACCTCTGAATCAGTATTTGCATTAAGATCACAAGTCTTGCTACTTGAATCCTGTATTTAAATAACATAACAGAACAATTTTATTATTATTAGCAACTTGAAATCAGGTACCTAATCAGTGCCAGTTCCAGCACTTCTGGACATTTTCTGGAGAAAAAAAAAATTCTTACTTTCCTAGCTCAAGGAATTATAAACAAGCTTCACCCCCAACAGTAGTAAATTATTTGCATTACAAAACATTCCTTACACGAGATGCATAAGCATAAACTTGCTCTGCTGCCAAAAGTTTCTGTGAAGCAAGATGATGAGATCTCTAACAGATTTTGCAAACCTTGCAGCAGGCCAACCGTCATAAGATTTTAAAAGCTAAATTTATTGGTTTTCTTCATATCTGTATCTCAATTAAGTTCATAAGATGCTGTGTATCTGTATGTAAAGGAAACCATAGTCTTACCAGAAACATCTCTGAAGATATTCTATCATTGCCACCAAGCAATATACTATTTTGCCTAAAAAGAAGACACAGACCAAGTTATCATTTTAAATAAAACTTCTTAATGCACTGTAAATACTATACATTCCCTTTACATTTTATTCTTAAATACCCTAGTCCAGTTTTAGCAGATATGCAATGTATTTCCTTAAAGTGATAATTAAAATTCTGGGGAGCAAAAGTTAGATTGCTCCCCCCTCTTTGTTCTTCACACAGAATTCAAGCTGAAGCATGTAAACAACAACTGGACTTGAACCCAGTTGGAAATAAAAAAAGCTCAGCCCTTTATTCTCAAACTAGGACTAAATACTTTAAAAGTCAATTGAACTCAAACTGAAATTTCAATCAGTGCTGAACTCAAACTGCAAATCAACTTAAATGTATTCTGGCTAGTCACTATTACCAGCATCAATTCTTCAATCATTAAGAGCAATAAAACATGCCAAAATATTTTAAAGAAAGTAACTTTTTCTTCTATTTCTCTTACCCAGAACATAGGCTGTTCACAAAAAAAACATGATATGTATCATAAAGACTTGTACTTATTTTCTCTTTTAAGTGCGTAAAGATCCATGACTTTTATACCATAATCATAAAAAGGTAACTCCATCTTACCCTCTGTGTTTTCAGATGTGAAGAGTTATATGTTTAGTTTCACCTCCCTTATGTTACACTATGTTATCACGAATCACCAGTTTGGTACACTTACTTTTCAAAACTGAAGTTATACATTCTGCCACGTGACAAAAGAAAAATACATACCTTGCACTATTATTTTCTCCATCAACATCTACATCTTCATCACATGGTTTCAATAATACGTCTGCAGTCTGTTGGCAAAAAATATGTTTAGAAAGATTTAGGAATGGCATTCTTAGCTGAAAACATTTCTGTAATCATCGCTGACCACAAAAAACCCTCAAGAACTACAAGCACTGCTTTTTGTGGGGGGTGGAAATCATACTTTTTACCCATGCAATATTTTTACATCTAAAGTAAGGCCAAGAATCAGGTGTTTTGATCACTAGAAGACAATGACTTTTCATCTTCAGACAAACCACTTTTTTATTATTTCTTTTAAATATTAACACCAACAGTTCTACTGCAAATTGTCAGTCGTAGCATGAAGTTTGGGTTGACTAAGATCATGGCAGTAAGTATATCCTATTCTCGAAAATAACTGAGTTGGATGTAGACTTGTGCTTAGCATATATGAAATGAAACAAGTCTGACAGACTTTCTAAAAGGAGCTACTAATCCCTGTTACTAAATAAAGCAGCCACAGAACTGGAAGGGGATGAAGAAATGCTGGCATTTCTATGACACCATCTCACAAAACAAGTTCAGATGAATGCATGTCTCCATTTTGCTCACTAAAAGTTGGCACAGGAAGACTGACTACTTTAAGCATTTACGCCAAAGCCTAGTACTTGATTTCTTCAGAAAGTGCCTTATTTGGGGGAATATAAGAAGTTTGAAATATAAAGTATGTCATTTTACAACAACAGATTACATCTGGTTTCAGACTTCAAGAAGTTACCTCAAGTGATCTTTAAAATGTCTGAAAATAAAATAAAGTTACCTGGAGATTTCAAATATATATAGCAGTTGCCAGTTTTACACTGCTGACAGTAATATTCACCCTTATCAGACAAAACTCCATTATTCTGTTTACATTATTTCAGTCCTCAAGTCAAATTCCAATTCAGGGAAACAGTTTTTAATTACAGTGCATTTGTCATACTCCAGCAGATAATTTCCACCCTGGAGATGAGCTGTGCAAGTCTTGCATCGTCACACTTAATTGAAATTGTGGAAACAGCTGCTTCTGTTTCCATTTCAGACCCAAAGGAGAGCTCACATGCACATCTTTCAGTTCCTACAATGCTACATATTCCTTTCACACAGAAGAATTAGTATATTTCCCTTCAACATCTCCCCACAAGATACAACTCTCGAATAACATTTGAAATGGTGTATTAACAAGAAGGTAGACATGAACATTGCAAAACAACAAAACTTACTTTACCCTAGAGTGCCACCTTACCACTTATATCAATGGACAGAATATAGCAAAAAGCAAAAAAGGCCAAGAATGACATCAGGTATGACAACAAAAGCACATTATACATGCTCCCAAGCATCACGTTCCCCTTTATTTTCTTAGCTCAGTAATCTACTTAGAACTCCGAAGTGCACATACTTCTTAAGAAGTGTAATTCACATTTCTCAGCTGTTCTTTGAAACCATTGCAACTGCATAAAATGCACTGAAAAGCCACCGATTTGCAATTTTTGTTTCTCCCTCTACGTTTGTATTTTCTGAGTTTTGATTTCTAAAGATCAGTATTTATTTTAACTAGGAAGTCAGAAGGAAGTGAAGTGTTAGAAGTTAATATGAGAAACTCGCTCTCTGTTGCTTTTTAAGACTTTCACTGTCAGAAGACTGAAAACATAAAACAAATAGTACAAATAAAAGAAGACTTACAATAGCCAGTCAGAAAAAGACTTATGGCAGAAATATGGAACTCTACCCTATACTTTCAACAGATTTCTTGCAAACACAGTATTCACCCAAATTGGATAAAACACCATCTAATTCCAACACCATGTTTTGTGCATTTTGCACTATAGGGTAACAATCTAATAATTTTTTAATAACAAGATTTGGCACTAATGCATCCAGAAAGAACCTGGACAATCAATACATTCTGTGCAATTTTGATTTATAGAATGGGATTCTAAAACAATATGCTAGTTTAGTGAGAACAATTGAAAAATTTGGCTTGTTAGGTGATTCAAGAGTCATTTGGGATCCGTGAAAGCAAACAGAAGGCTAGGAGAATACATTACAATAGTGAAAAGTGCTACGGTAACATTTTGTTTTAATAAAAACATAGATTCCAGACAAGACTCACAGTTTCACTATGCTAAGGCATCCATTTCTATCTTTTCACGTTCACAGACCCATTAAATTCTTCTAGTTAATTTAAGTCTACTAACAATAGGTTTGCTTATCTAGTTATCTTTCAGGAAACCCTCAGAAAGATTTATGGATTCACAGGCAAGAAGTTAAAACCACTGTAGAAAGTTCTCTACACAGGTATAGCAAATCTCTCTAACCACAGAATTCATCATTCAGATTTATGACAACAGAAGTTTTACCAAATAAGGAACTATAGATTTGAATTTTTCATTAGAAGTTCTTATTTGACAGCTGCATATCTGCTATTTCATAGAGTGGTAGAAACTATATACTCTTGCACACTACTGTTATACTTGATTTTGGTTTTGTCAGCACGTATTTTACAGCATTGCTTGATCGCATAGGTACCTCGAATGAGAGATTGATGTCTGCTGACTAATAAAAAGTGGGAGTACAGTTCAGACCACCATTACAAATTCAGGCCATACCTACTACAAACTTTCACATTTGATTGTATGTGAAGATCTAATAATTTGCAGCTCAAAGCAAAGCTGAGGCATACTTGTTGTATAGGGTAAACAACTACTTCAACATTTACAGTTGCTACAATACTGGGCTTCCATTCAAACTGTATACAATACTTGCTTCTTTCAGTGACATGAAGCTGTTCAATTCAAGCATAATATATAAAAGCAAAGTGAAAATTAAATCTATGACACCTGATTATCCTGTGGTTTGTTGTTTACATTTTCAGTTGCTTTGTGAACTTTAACAGCAACTGCAAGTAGCATTAACACTGTATTTTCTGAGCAAAAGAGTTTTTAAAAAATATAACTAAGTATTTTATTTTTACAAGCATGTTAGCATCACATCCTAATATGTGTTCATGCAGCACTCTAGACAGATTTTTCTGCTTTGGAATACAAATGGTCAATCCTGATACTTTTCAAGATGACAATACTAAGTGTTGAACCTCTTCAGGAAGTCACAAGTCTAATTTTCTTCCATTTTTCTTTTGCTGAACACCTCAAGTGTAAGAATTCTAAGTGTACACACCAGTATGGAGGGACACAAGCTATAAGCACAGCAGAAGTCAAATATCTAAGCAAAGAGGTCCAAGGAGATGTAATAGAACCTCTTTCAACTACAAATGAGATGAAGATGTGTTGAAAAGAACAGGGTATCTATGCCTATCACAGAAGAAACTGGAAACAGTGAGAAAAGGCTGTAATTAATTGCAAAATCACACCTTCCTAGCACAAGCATAGTCAAGAGGGTGCAGAGTCTCAAGATGACTGCTACTTCTACCCTTTCTTGATACAGTAAAAGGTGTGACTAACTGTGGGCTATGCTACAATCACAGCTCTAGGTCTTCTGCTCCTCAGGAAGCCTTTACTAACACAGATGCTATTCTAATTGGTGCTATGCTCGCTGATACACTGACTTACCTGAGCAGAAGGAAGGGCTAGTACCTGTGAAAGACCAATAGAAACACATTAGTCAGGGTCCAAACAAATTGCACCAAAGTACACAAAAATTTCTGTGTGTATGTCTATGAAACGTGCACAGTAGAGAAGGCAATTAACTGCACAGAGCAACAGCGCCATGTAAGGCTACATCAGACCTATTAGAAAAACTTGAATCTCTAAAGCACTTTGCTGAAATCACAGCAATTCATGATTTTCATATACAGGAGGCTCTTCCTCTCACCTGAACGCTTTCTTCTTCCTCAGTTACAGTATCATGTTTCATAGCTTCACTGTCTAAATCAGTGCAAACCAATACTTCAGAGCAGTCTCCTGTGTTCTCACTGCTACCAGTGTCATTATCTTCAATAACATCATTCCTAAAGATACGAACAGAAAGACTTTAGCAACCTGTTGTTCCACCTTCAAAAGAAAAAAACACTGCACTGTTTTTGGTTTTTTTTTTCCCCTTAAACAGTATCAAACATCAGAGGTTTCCCTCCCTCCCAACAGAATTATTCTGACCAAAGACACTGGCAATATCTACAATTTCAATGACCTGTAAGCAAATTTAATTATTTCTGTAGTTTATATACACTTCTGAGGTTTTCTACAACAGTACATGATAGACATATTAAAATGTATTTATTTGATTCTTGTATTAAGGCTCAGGCACACATCTCCCACTTACTATGCTAACCTAAAGAATAAAAGTGCCAAAAGCCAGAAGCAATAACATATTGAAACTATCGCGACTCAATGAAACTGCTGTGGCTACACTCCTCTCAATATTGAAGCCAGCTAGTTTATAACTGGTATCACTATGTTCCCCTCCAGTGAGAAATCCATTATTTCTAACACTTAATCTTCCTAGAATTCAACTTAAGGCTTGTAACAACCAGATTAAAACTAACTTACACTGTATTTATGTCCATATATTCTTTACATGCCACCATCCCTGTTACCATGATTCTATAATTCATCACAAGCCTTTGACCTCCTTGCCATCCTTCTCCTTGCTCACAAAGAATTCCAAACTACTTCAGAAAATGTTCCTCCTCTATCAGATATATAGATACTAAACAGGATGGTTCCAAAAATCAACATTTCAACTCTTTTTTCTTAATTCTGGCAACTATTTTAAGTTAGTTCTAAGAAATTTGCACTGGATCACTGCATTTTTTAGTTCTTCATTTAACTGTGTATTTGCCTTGTGCATAGTCTGCTGGTGGCACTGCTTTAAAGGACCCAGACGACCTCTTTCAAGAATGCTATCATGTATCCTCTATTACAGTTAATCCACAGTGGAACTATGATCAGAAGCATTTGAAATAGTCACTCTGCCAGAAGACTATATTGGTTTCAAGCCTGCAGTGATGGTACTTTCAGCCTCTGCTTCTGTGAAGTCAGACAGCCTTTAAAGCACTTATGCTTTAATTGAAGGAATTTGGCTACAACAGGTCTTTCAGGCAATTACCCACTTACTTATAAATTACTTCAAAGACATTAAATCTCTAACACTAAAACTCAGTTTTAATCGATCATTACCAGCAATGATTATTACTTTTATGATCAACTACTAACTTTAGTCTGACCTCTTGTCACAGATAAGACTTCTAAAAACAGTAAAGATTGAACAATTTACAACACAGCATTAAAGTCTCTGAATACTTCATGTATTTCAGGCTCCGAGCAACAAAGGAATTTAGGTACTGAAGTCCTACTTTACATATTTTTGGTGTTTGGGTGTTAATCACAGCTATTTATTTTTAATAAAGCACCAAAATGTACCAGCTTCTCAATGCTGCCATGGCAATCACTACACTCATAACATAGGAAGATTTACAATAAAAACAGAAGCTGATCAAGTGAGGCTGAAACTCTATGCAAATAGACCCACAATGCTCATTCTACACATTTTTAGCTGTTTTGTTGACACTGGCAGCCAGAGCAGTAAAACAGCTATATTGACATGGAAAGACAGGGTAAAGACACTGAAACAGCATCTACAGTAGCTTTCATATGGTAAAATTGTGTCATAAGCAAAATCAGTGAGACAAGAATGAAAGCACTTGGGTAAATTTAAGTTCCTGTGCTACTTGCACAGAATTCAGTAGTGAAGCAGTTATACCTCAGAACATTTTTAGCTATAGGATCAATTTAAAATATTTGCTTCAAGAGCAGTTGATTACTGACAACTGATGGAAGTTGATCTGGTTTCAAATATGAGATAAATTAAGTTAATAGGAAAAGTAGTAACTTTTGCTTTGGGTTGAGGTGGGGGATTGGTGTAGTTTGTTTTGCAAGAGTTAAGATATACCATTCTATATAATTCATTACAGACAGAACAAAATCTTACTGGTTGTTAGATCCTTCCTCATCCCCGCTGGGATCTTTTGCTTCATTGTTACAGCCCAGTCTGTGTTGCTGTATATGTTTAAGATCATTATCTAAACTGCTCTGCAGGTCGAAAAGGTGCTGTTCCACAGCTGCTCTAATTGTTCTTTCTAAAATGCTAAAAAAAAAAAAAAGACAGAAAATTCATATTAAGAACTCTCCTTTTGTATTGATCAACTACGCAGAAAGGCAGAGTTAACAAACTTTACACACAACAGGAATCTTTGATGACAAGTACTTCAAGGCAAAAAGGGACTAATTTTTCCAAAAAGGCAGTGGAAATTACTGTACCTACTATCTTTTATTTCATAAGATTTACATAAAGTATTATGAAGTCTATTAACAGTATTTTGAGAGTAATCAGCACATTACAATGACTAACTTATTTTTCAATATCTATACACAAGAACTTATAAAAGCCTTATACATTCATGTCACAGTAAAATCCTGTGTCTATAACAGGTCAGAGTCAGCCCCGGAGCAGGTAGCACTTCAGCACAGATGGCTATAGCCCCTCCTGAACAGGGCTGTAATCTTAAAAGGCAAGAGCCAACAAATAGCAGAGACAACGAGCAAGTACCAGATGAAGGAGACAGGATACACCCAAAGACACATCAAGAAAAGAACAGCATTCTTTAAAAACAGACTACTCTGTTGAGTGCTTCTTAGCCAGCTCATCCAAAATACTCCTGCAGGAATCTTAAATTACTTTAACCCCATTTTAAACTCTGGAATTATGTGTTTATTTTTCCTCCACATTTGTACATGCAATTCCACTGAACTGTACTCAATATTAACAACTAGAAGTGGTGCTAAAAATACAATGTGAATACTCTCATAATTTTAAGTCAAACACCTATGATGTATCTAAGTAAAAAAACAAAGTTTTTTGGAATCTAGATTCTACCATTCTGTGCTCTCATGCTTCTGCAGTCAAAAACAACAACAGACATTAGGTTCTTCCTGCATTAGTGTTAAATGCCATAAGTGAAATACTTCACACCAGAATATGTTCATTCATAACTGTAATCATCAAACCTACTGCATTTCTTTTTCTTGAAAGAAGACTATCTTCTATGCATGTTCTAGTAGCAGCACAATTCAAACATTTTATATTTTCATTACACTTACTCTGCAGAGGCTGGCAAGATACTTATGGGAGAAATATGAGCACTGCAATAAAAAAGAAACAAGTTAATGTAATGCAAAAACTAATCACATTAAATAAAATTCTTGAAGTCAACAGAAAGCAACTTAGAAAATAAAGACTGCATGTAATGTGACTAATTATGTAAAGAAAACACTGATTTGCAGTCCCTTCATTATTTAGACAGAAAGTTGTAGAAGTAGCAATGCAAATTTCTGTCTCTCAAGAGCCAATCAATACTCAGTATATTATGAAGCTATAAGCTCTCACATGTACAGTCTTTCCCATGGGAAATACTAATCACTTAGTTTCCAAAGATTTCCTGACACCTTGCTTAAGAATGCGGATCTTAACCTTGCTGCCTAAAGCAATTCCAAATTATTCTGCTTTCCTCCACAGTTGCAATTCATAGAGGTTCTTCCCTGCCTGTCAGACTGTTGCATAATTTTATTCTGCAACGTTCAACAGATCTGCAGCACTCTCCAAGGACAGCTACGTTTCAAGTGCAAGGCAGATACTTTCCAGAGGTTTTGAGACAGGAGCTAGCCATTTGTAAAACATTTGGAAATCTCCTAGCACAAGCCACTTCAGCCTAGAATGTTAAACTCCTAGGGGAGGTGGAAGGGTGGAATGCAGTGTAACTAACACAAGTAAGTTAACTTGTATATGCACTACCTTTTCAATTTTCCATTAATAGGATCAAAATTATGTCATTATAAAGAGAATACTTAAATTTTAGACAAAGTGACGATAAATATGCTAAGAATGAAATAATAGAAGAAAACTCTACCGTAAACTGCAATGACTTGTGACTTGCATGTCTTTTCAGAAAAAAATAAATACTAACTTCATTTCAACTAGGAGGTGGCAAAGGAGGTAAGCAAATGCTTTTGCTTCCTATTATATATGACTAAGCTCAAAAAGCTGAAAAATAGAATTTTAAGTCTACTCTTTACCATGCAACAACATTGTCAGCCGCCAAAGTTAATTTTATATATTATTTTCATGAGTGCATAACAAAAACCTTGAAATACAAGGGAGCTTGCCACTCCACTGGAGAACTGAACAGGTACTACCTCTGCAAGATAGTTTTGACTGATATTAGTTTTGCTTGCGCTAAAAGATGTAGACAGTCTCTCTGCTTACCCAAGAATAGTTTTAATACAGCAAGGAATATCTTGGTTAGACCTTATCAAGTGTATTGGTAGTTCCATCACCGGAGAGGTAAGATAATTAGACCACCTCAAGCAGACTTTCTATTTTTTCTTCCTCTAAGTAGATGAAACACAAGCAATAAAGGACTTTCAATTAAACACTAGCTGATAAGGAAAGTGGTTAAAGTATTTATTTAAAAATAATTATGCCCTTTTGCCTTAGACAACTTGTACTGGGTCAATAGCAAAGTGCACTGTATTTAAACACCACCATTTAACAACTGAACAAGCAGGTGCTCAGAGAAGTTTTTCTTTTTTTTTTTTTTTTTTTTTTAAATGGAAACTTGATTTTGAATCAAGCTCACTTTATGATTCGTGTGTTTGTTTGCCTAAGTGAAAAACCAAAGCAGACCTATTCCAAATGCTTTGACAGAACAGGCAGCTCTAAATTACTATTTCAAAACAGACACTGCCACATAGCTTTGGAAAACTAACACACCTGATGTAGAAGCCAGATCCTGTAGCCACTAATTTCAAAGCTGCCGGATCAAACAACTGAGGGTGAACACAGTGGCATTTGGGGTTTTTTCTTTCAGACAAAGAAATGGTAAGAAAAAGTTTACAACTTAAGACTGGTATTTCTGTGCACAGTTCAGCATAGCCCTACTACTTGTACAAAGCGTTTAACTTTTCTGATAAACAATTTTTGTTTTGAAAATACTTGAAATAAAAAAATGAAGACATGAAGCTATGAATAAGTTCAGCCCCATGAACAAGATAAAAGAGAGGAGGAGCATGAGCAAGAATCTCAGGAAAAAAACAGTAAGATTTCAAAACACAAAAACCATTGTTTTAAAGTATCCTATCTCAGTATTTTCTGTAAGTATCCTATCTCAGTATTTTCTGTAAGTTCTACAGAAGCTGCATTATAAAAGGTATGCTTACTTTCTAAAGGTAATAATACATAGTTGTACACATAGAAATCAATTTACTATTAAAACACAGTCACTCCTAGGATAACTTGGTGGGGGCGGGGGGGGGGGGGGTGTGAGGCAATCAGAGCACAGAACACTGCAACACTCTGGTCGTAGAAGAGAGAAAAAAAAAAAATTCAGTCAAGGGCACAAGTACCAATACTATTTATAGGAAACTGTGATGACCTGGAATCCTTTTATTCTACCACTTGAGACAATGAGGAACTGTGTCAAGAGTGGGAAGAATCAAACTCGTCTCCAAAGAATCCAAAAGATTTCAGACATGGTTCACAACAAAATTTTCCATCTTACTGCGTAACCTTCAGCCCCCAGCATAGGATCTTTCACCAGTGCTTTTATTAAACACCTTTAGATGCATTAGAGGTACTCAGCAAAAGATGTGCATAAATCAGCAGTATTGCAAAGCCTGAAGAATCCTCTTACTCCGTAAAGAATAATCTTATGTCTTCAACTAATCACTTTAGCAATTAAGCACTTTTTGAAAGAAATGTGTCAATTGCTCTTAGCTAAAATACAACTTCCAAACCAATGTACCACAGTTCAAGGATACTTTTTAAAAGCTGTAATTTATACTGCTACACAGAGTCTTAACGCAGCATGACACAGCAAGACACAGAAAGGTAAACATCTTTGTTTCATAATGCTAACCATCTCCTGAGAATCCCTGTTGTACTGTCTCCCTACCCATAAAAAGTCCCGGTAAAAACATACCTTAAGATAGAAAAAAATACATTAACTAGAGATAAAACATTTCAAAGTTTTTCCTGGTAATTTACTGACTGTACACAGATTCTTGTTTCTCATTAAAAAAACCCCATCAATTGTGACACTATTTCATTTCACAGTATCTCCAAAATACATTCGATCTCACACAATTTTAAAAGTTAAAAAAGTCTTATTTGCAAACATATCAAAGCAACATTTTCCTTTCATATATTTACCTGTGCAGCAGAACTTTACAGGCCATTCTGATTATTTTTGCTATCCCAAATGAGCACTTCATGTAGAAATGCTTCATTTGAAAAACAGCAAAGCGTGATGTTGGCTGCTGGTTATGCATACTGCTTGCTGGGATTCAATGGCTGCTTGTCAGACAGTACTTCTGGAGTGCTGCACTAAACCCTGCAGTCTAAATAGAAATAGACTGCAACATGAGGTCACTCCTGACAATAAGCTGCCCAATCAACACTTGAAAGCTTTCCTAACATGTTGTTCACAGATTTTCTAGGATGGAAGTAGGGACAAGCATCTGGATGTTAAAGACAGCACTAAACTAAAACAATAATGTGTTTTCTATCAATTCAGGCAGTTGTTGTATTTGGTTAGCTTTACTGTGTACGCATTTTGTCTCACTTTGTTGCTATTAATATTATTGCCTCTCTCTCACTGATCAGAGCTAATTAAAACAAAAAAGGGTTAACAAAATATCACACAAGCAGTGAGGATGTTGCCCTTGTCATTGCATTTAATATAGACAAACTGTTTACAGAACTTACTACTTGTCATCTCTCATATTTTTACACATGTAATTTTGAAAAGCCCAAAGAACATATCAAGAATTCTTATATTAGGCTTCTGACTGACAATATATGAGATGAACTGCAAAAAGTAAAGCAAATAGTGCTTGACAAAGTGCAGTGATGAAAAATTTTAAATAATGGCAGAGAAGGATTCTAAAGTGATTATTTCAACAGCACGTCTTAAAAATCAGCTGCAATGCTGAGTCAGTAATTCTTTTCTCTGAAAGTCAGGACAGCAAAACCGAAAGAGCCGTGGTGAAAAGGCTTCTGATAACGGAGGATATGATGTTTCCTTTACATACACAATGTCAACTCGTGTGCAACGAATGCTCCCTGATTGGGTAATGGGCTTAAAGATCACTCAACAGGTTTATTTTAAACACCATTTTCAAGCAGTCACTAAATCAAACTGCATTAATGATTATCCACATTCTCACCAGATCTCTCTCCCACTCAAAGTCCAATTAACACCAGGCAGTGCATGAAGGTCATATGTTTCAGAAGAACAAACAGAACGAGTAAAGAAAAATGGTAGTGAGCAATATTATAAGCAAGTTACAGTCCAAATAACTAGAAGGAAGGTCATATACCCCATCGTACAAATCAAGATAACCAATCTCTAACATGTGGAACATGCAACCTCAGCGTTCTTTTCCTTCTCTCCTCAAAGAGACCAAAACATACAGATACTCGGTTCTCAAAATCTGACAACAGCAAAGAGGCAACAGAACTCCAGGTTAAGGAACTGCAAGAAACATGTTTAAGACCTACTCCTCCTTTTTCCTTTATAAGCTGCTGCAGGTCCTGTGTCCTATCCCGATAAGCCTGCATTAACATTTGCTTTTTTTAAGGTTGCTGTTTTTTGGGGTTTTTTTAACATCAAGAAACTAAACCAAAAAAGGCCATTAAATGCGTACTATGAAAGTCTTTAAGTTTGGAAAAATATTTACAGTATTTATAGTGGTTAAAAGTTTAATAAAGCTTACTTTCTCATTCTCTGTAATTTTTTTTTTTTTAAATGTTTCAGGCAGTTGTTCTGGTTTTAGAGTCAAAATTCTCTTTCTTCTTCTGCAGGATTCCTCCTTATCCTTCCCCACAAATTATGTAAAATGTCAACCATAATTAATGCCTATTAGTTTTTAATTAACCCTAAACATCCAGTAAAAATGTTTTTCTCTTCAGGCTATTAAATTTAAACTCTCAGACATGTTGATTTTGTCACTACTGCTGCGCTTACACATTCCACAAGCAACTAACTACCTGTGAATAGTTAAATTGCTTTAAAACTTTCATTGGAAGAAGGAACACTGTAGAAATTCCAATTGCAGCAACTTTCTTTATTTAACTCAAACTAAAATTAAACAGCTCTATTGCTGACAAGGATAATTAAATATTAAAATATAATATAAATTACAAAACAGAACTATGTTTTTCTCATTATTTTACATTTTACAAATTCTTGCAATGAAGTAGAAGGAGTGAGCAGCCAAGAAGCTGAACAGATTTCAACCTGAAATCCACATTCTTGACACTACTCAGTCTTAGGCAGCAAACTTACTTGTGATTTTCCCTGCATTTCTTCTGCTTTTAATCACACTTTTATTATAGATTCTTCCTCACCCCTCCCTACAAGTTCTTACATGCAATGCCCATACCAAACACACGGTATAGAGGGGAAAAGGTAAAATTCACTATCCATAAAACGTAAACTCTTAAGTACAAGTAAAGCAGACTTAAACACCTGTGTATTACAAGCAAGTAAAATATAAACCTATCTATTACAAGCAAGCACAAATAAGCTCTCAAATGGAAGTACAATTTTAAGTTTATGCACCTCCTTTTAATTAAAAGATGACTCCCACTCCAATGTTCCTTCCTGTATTACACTTTGCAACTTCCAAACTTGCTCACAGCTCTCTACCAGCAGAGCCTATCCAAACAGATCCCTCTAAAGAGTCTGGCTCTTAGGCAGGTAACACAGGTCTCTCCAGCTTCAGCAGCCATTATACCTGTTTGGACAATGCAAGACCATGGCTTTCTATGCATTTTTCTCATAACTTTTTTTCTAAAAAACAGTTAACAAATTAAACCTCAACTTGTGCACAAGTGCCAGTCAAGTCACTCCTACATTGATATAACAAAGAAATATCAGTCTCCAAGATAAACTTAGTTGGCAGAGTTTAAATTAACTGAAGAAGGATCTTCAGCTGTTTTACAAATATATTGGCAAGTCAACTTTCACAAAACAGGGTATCCAGAGTCTTCATTTCAACTCAAATTAAGGAGACTTTCTGGACCCTCAAATCAAGTTTTTTTGCAAGCAACCCATTCTTTCCCATATATAACCTTACAAAATGCCATCTTTAAAGTGCTCAAAATTTCCTCCACATTGCTCTTACTAAAGGCCTTTCTAGAACCTCTAAATTCCCACCTAAAAATCATTAATGGTCAGTATTATCCCATTTGGTCTCCACTATCCTTTTGGTCATATATAGTTCCTCTTCGTCCCTGGTGTTTTCTCTCTCTCTAGCATATTTTCAGGAAGACTCTGTAGATGTGATTACTTCATTACAATTGGTTATGAAATATATTCCACTGTACTCTAGTGAAATAAGAAAGTACTCTCCTCACTTAACACCTGAACAAACTGGGCATAAAAAAAATCTGGACAAACAAATTCTCACAGGTTTAGAAAAGAATTAGGGTCACATAAGGACACATCTCTGTTCACTAGCACGTGACAAGAAATAGTCCTAGGATTTCCCAATGAAAGGGAGTGGTGGAAAGATGGTACAGAATGGGTTTGCATCTACCAATATTCAGATTCTTTTTATATTTCTGCTACAAAAGTTACTGTTTAAATACCACTTTATAGTTTCATAAAATATGGCCTTTTCCCCTTTCTCTACATAAGTCACCATAGTTAATCCAATTTGAGTTCTACAGGCATTCCTCTGCTGAAATCGGGAACAGTTATTTTATCCCATATTTTACCACCAAAGCTTTGGTTTGTAGACACCACCACTTATCTCAAAAGCTTGACAGCTTCTCTCTCTCAGACAGAGCAGAGTATGCTCCAAACTTTAAATCCAAACTCCAAGGCAGAAACAAGTTACCTTGTTGATGCTGTAACGCTCCTGGAATCCGAGAGACTCCCTGTCATATCTAGATGCACCACAGCTGGCCTTTCAACAGGTTTCTCTGTGCCATCTTCTGGAAGTTCTTCAGACTGCTCAAGCTTTACATCTTCCTCCTCTTCCAAGAGTTCATTGATCTAAAAAAGATTTAGTCACAGTTAATGGCTTGAAAAGTTCTTTTAAGAGGTCCAGGGAATTAAAAGAGCATGAGAGGTATAAAAACAAAGTAGGTGTAAGAGGAGTACATTTTTCAATTTTAGAAAAACAAGCACATTAGACTTGCTTTTATGCAAAAACATACATTCCACATCATTAAAAAGCTATATAACCCTCTTGAAACATTGGGGAAAAAACCTAAAAAGAGAAGCACCTTTGATGCAGTAAATGAACATAAGCAGAACCAAGAAACAACAAAATCCCAGCCACACTGAAGTCATGAGGCACAGAACCTTTCTTCCTCTACATATAAAACAGAGACAGATAATTCACCTCTATTCCATAGGTAGCCTCTCATATTCTCATATATATGAGAAGCACTTTCAAACCCTTCTATGGAAGACAATATAGAAATCTAAGTTTAAAGTACTGAATGAATACTTATAAAGGCAAATGTAAGAGCAAGAGCATTGAAAAGTTTCTGTGAAGCCTCTTGTCTATTTTTGTTTCTTTGTTTCCAAACACAGATGTTTTTACTGAAGCAATAGAATATAGCCAATTTAAAAAGTAAAACAATATAGCCAACTGACAGCTCAATACAGCCACATTCATTTTTTAAAAAGCAACGATGTCTAAAACATAAAAAGGAAAACACAACAAAGTGATTCTGTTTGATTCACAAAGCCCCTCTATGATTGATTACTGATCTCCCACACTTGCAAACCCAAAAATTAAAGTAGCAGCAGCAGCCTCAAGAAAATATGCCACGTGAGTATAAAACAAAACCACCGAATTAAGAAAAATAGAAACTTTTGAAGTTTAAGATTACACAGAAGGCAGAGAGGAGGTGTTTATTTTTAAAAGGGGTGTAATGTGTTATACGGCACTACATTCAGGGCAAAAAACATATTTATCCCTGACTTTCCTCTGTAATTGCAAGTGGATGTGCCAGTGAACCAGGCAAGGTGAACCAAGGGCAAGCCCACCCGCACACAGTCAACTGCCAGTGGGGCTGAGCCCAGCGGGGACAGCAGCCAATCTGTACCCCCCCCCCCAAAACCGCACCAGGCCGGGAGGGAGCAGGACCCAACAGAAGTGCACTGTTGACATCTGGTGGAGACACCACGAAATTAAAGGGACACCCCACCAGGGCTCAGACTTGGGGGGGGTGGAAAAAAACACAACCAAAACACACCATGCAGACTGTTACGCTTGGGAAAACCTTTTGCTAAAACACATCACGACCCACAGACAAGTCAGTAATTTCAAAGCACGAGAGTTCGGATCGACAAACTACTTCAAAGACCAGTCATCCCAACCTAAGACGACAGTCCTCAGCCTCAGGTTGCAAAAGTTACAGCCTAGCTTTATTTAACAGCTTCCTGCATGCAGCAGGGCTGCGTCAGTTCTCAGTGCTAGACATATTCCTGCAAAGAGCTGAAGAGACAGCAAACACTGCAAAGCTGCAGCACTTTGCTAGAAGAGCTAGCAGAGCAGAAGCTGCTCAATCCAGAACTTGCTGCCCACGCTTGGCAGACCAACCAACGGGTGAGGTGTCTACTGCAGTGAAGAGGAAGCAACCAGCTGCCCTAGTACTTGCCTTACCTGTCTTGCTAGAGGAGGGGTTCGTGGGATAGTTAGGCTTTAAAAATTCAGTATTTCTTGTAACCTTCCTTAGCAACTGCTGGTTATTTACCACTTTTTCCTCTTTAAATAAAATACATCATTTCTTAAGCCAACTGAATATGAGAAAGTTCAGTTTATAGCTTTCCATATTTCTGAGGGTTTGAGCCAAGATTTTATTAATAATCCATGAACCTGGCTTTGATGATACAAAAAGTACTTCTTCCATGCGTTATCACTTATATACCATGACTTGTTAGAATTAAAAATATTTGCCAACAGAAGGTTGTATCACAATGACACATTGTCATTTCCATAACAACTCTCCATCTCTACCTATCCCAGCATGACACAGTATTTTACTTCACAAAGTTAAATTTGTTGTGAGGAAAGGCATAAGTGATAATGGATACCATCAGTCACATGGACAGGTGAATCTGGCAAACCTGACAGTTGAATGCTAGGACCCAGAGTATTTCTATTCTATTCAACTCTGTTTCTCTAATTCAACACTTTTCCCCACTAATGTCAAGATGATTTTGAAGTCTTAGAATCAGAAACACCACTCAAAAATTTTGGCATAGGGAACCACCACTGATAACATCATCAAGCGGAGTGTAAGACCCCGCATGTTTCTGTAAAACATATCTAGAAATATTATTGACCAAGACCAACAACAGCATGGTTCTGTGTTTGCTTAAAGAACATTTCTCTTTTTAGGAAAAGGTAATTAAAAAGCTACACTGTTTATGCAGCATAACAGCATCTATGTTGGGCAGGAGATAATTGTTCATTTAGCTCTTAGGCATTTTTCAATATCACATAACTATACTTACTACAAAGCAACAATTTCACAAGCATACCTATGTTATGAAAATGCATTTAAGGAAATACCAGGTTTTGTCAGTTTGCAAGAAACTACTGAAAGGCATACTACAGAAAATTATATTTCAACATATCTTTCATAAGTAGCTGTTATACACATTTATGTTTAAGTGATAACACAGTGCCATTTAAAATATTCTTACCTGCTCAGTTATTGAGCTTAAATCATTAGTAGATGAAAAATCTTCCTCTTCATTTTCAAAGAATTCATAGTAGTTCTCCAGAAGTCCCGCCATTATTCTGCTAACTATTTCTTGTTCTTTCAGATCCTCCACATCTGTGTAAATGCTAAAGATTTCAACACTGGTTTAGTTTAAAAATCTAAATCCAATTGTTTCCCCAAAGAACTCCTGTGAATGACTTCTATGACTAAGGGCTATACTTCACACCATTATCCCTAATCCATTCTGAACACACAGAACTTTAAGCATACCTTCACACTACTGCATTATAAAACTTTATACTAGTTTATATTTCAAAGTGATGAAGTAACAACTATTTAGTCAATTAGCTTTTCCATAAGGAACATTTAAAATTCAAGTATTTTCCTGTGGACAAGAAACCCCAGTACGTACTTTAACGGCTTTCTCCCAGAACTGCCTTCTTGCTACAAAGAGTAATCTTGCACACTATCTCTAAAAATTTTGAACCTTAGGGTAATTACAGTAATGCAACAATCAAAGCAGTGGTTTCTAATGCCATAGCTCATAGACAAGCTGTTGTTTAGATCAAAGCAAAAACCGTAAGACAGAACTGGGGTGAGGGAGTGGGGGGGAAACAGGAAGATATTGCCCAAAACATATTGTGTACTTGCTACTGTTACTCATGGACTAGGAAAGACTTTAGACTACAGATGTACACTGTCAAATTCACATAAAAACACTACATGAACTTTTATAACTAACTTACTGAAAAACATCCGGGCCAAAGACTGCAGCTAAAGAACTTGCCGACCAAATTTCTTCATGATGCGATGCTACATTAGCTAAAAATTTACACAGAAACTTTAACAAACTGTAATTAACAGGTGGAAGCTGCTGCAAGAGGAACCTCAACTTTCTTCCAAATTCATCTTCATTATTATAATCTGAAAATTGTAATACAAATATTTTAATCACAGTAATAAAATATCTGCTTTTTCACATTTGATATTGATCAACTTTTTGACTCCAACAACAATTACTTACTTCTGAAGTACAACTAATTTGGTCAGACCACAGCCTAAAATGTCAGAAGTTTACTTGCATTTGTTCAGTGTGAGATTCTCATACTAAATTTCTCCAATGAAAAAGTAAAAATAAAACAAACAAACAAAACCCCCAAAACCTGAAGTTTCCAGCTCACTACTACTATAGTGGTAGTACTTTATCACAATCCATCTGTCCCAGCATCTCATCCTCTCATTTCAGTCTCTGGATTAGCCTCTTCCTCTATGATCTTTCCAAGAGAGGCTGATAACTCATTTCCTATTCTGTCACTCTTCTTAAATGATGTCAGAGGTTTGGAGGGGCAGTGAAGAGGCCAGGGAACACAATACAAAGAACCCTTCCCAGCCTTGTTTCCATAGCACAGTACCATCAGACTACTTTTCCTAATGATAAATTAAACTGTAAATTTAATTTCTTCAGTGAAGCAGAAATTTATAACATAAACCAATGATTTCCATCCTATTCTCCTCTGCAAGTCCAATCAGCAGTTTTCAGCACATTTTCCCCAATTAATGCTCACTCAAGTTGCTGATTACATAGCGCTAGCTCCTCCGTATACTTCCATTTTGCCACTGTTACGTAACAATTGCTGTGCAGAAGAGCTCTAGAGACAGCAACACCTCCAGAGACAGTGAGCTAACTTAAAAGCTGGTTAAATTCTCCCCGTTTCAGACAAGCTACTTTGACACTTTTTTTCCTCTACAAGCATCCCATTCTTAACACTCTACTTCCTTTTATAATACTTAACTGATGAATACAAGCAATCTCAATGCAATCATCTTAACACACACTTAGCTTCAAGCCTGCCGATTCAATTTCAGACCTGAAAAAGGGTCACCACAAAACTTTCTCATTCTCGTCCCACATTTAACTATACCCTTCATCAAAATATCTCCCCATAAATCTCATTTGTTACATTATGAACCTTACAGGCAACAAGGTTCAGAGTTTACAATTGTAATTAACAGAGAAACACCATATAAAGGAAAAGAAATGTCAGGAAAGCAAAACGGGAGAAAAATTGATACTAACAGGCTTCCCCTTCTTTCTCAGACATTTGAAAACTCTTCTCAAGATCAGTTAGAAAGGGAAAAGGATGTTTGAAGATGATGAGCAGTCACTCTGCCTCTCTAGAGGAGAGAGCTGAGACATCCTAGTCCTTAATATCAAATCAAAGAAGTGAGTAAACCCCCTGTTGTGTATGTATAGTAATACCAAACAGTAACTGTGCAGGACTTCATTTACTCAGACACAGTCAACATCTACAGTATTTGAATACAGGTAACCAGGCACAGAAAAACAGTTCTTTCAACACAGTAACACAAAAAAACGAATGTATTATTGTTAGTCTTTACTCTAGAAATGTGTTTAGGAAACAGAACAGCAAAAGAGAACTTACAAAAATACTTTCACAAAGTAGACCTTCAAGAAACGGAGCAAGAGAGAGGTGATAATCAGACCACCTTGCACATACACATACAGATGTTTTTGTCTAACCAATCTGTCCTAAAATTTAGATACTAAACAACAGCCAGAGACCTAAAGTGAGAATGTTCTTACCTGTAACTGAAGTCCTCTGACAGTAAACTGTGGATACACACTTCTGGGACACATGGCCTAACACACTGGGGTCAAATTCACATTTCACTTACTAAAATCACTTGCCTTTGAGGAACCACCATTAGGCCTTCATGGAACAATCCTCAAAAGATGTATATAGCCACACCTTGTTGTATAACTAAGTTGTTTTGAGAACTAAGCTTAACCTAATGATAGGGAAGGCCTGCTAAGGAGGGAAAAATACCAGAAGTAACATATTTATCCAAAATTACTACCAGCTTCTGCATTTATGTAAGCAATTCCTCTGCCTAAAATGCAGCTGATACTGTAATTCTGGAAATTAACTGAGATATGCCTATCAGACAGTCAAAATATCAAAAGCCAAAACCTGAGTAGAGGAAACCGAAACTCTAATTTTAGTATCAGGAAACAACGTTTACAGGTTTATGTGGTTTGATTTCCTTGGTACAGATAACTTTAAATCTTTCTGAAATCACTTAATTCTACACTTTAAAAAAGACAGTAAAGACAATAAGCTGCAAGTTTAAGTGAAGTTTCTCTGTGTATTTAAGAAAAGGGAACTAAATGGGGACTTGCTGGAGAACAGCTCTTTTCCCAAAACAACCCATATATAAATCCTTCCAGAGTCTACGCAAAGATGGAAAAAACCCAATTTTCACACTAGATCTTACAAGTTATTGAAAGGAATTACACTGTCATACCTCGATCACGTTTCCAGTCCTGATAGATAACATTGCAAATCAAGGTGCGTAGCAGTATTAGCTGAGCAACCAGCAGCATTCTGCATTACTGTCTTAACAATCCTTTTGTTATTTATCATTTTTTCCAGGGGGAAGGGTGTGTGTGTGCACCAAAAAAAACCCCAAAAACAAACAAAAAACCCCAAACAAACAAAACAACACCCAAAACCACAAAACAAACCCAACAGTTTACTAGCTACTTAGGCCCAATGAACCATGACATTAGCAACGCAAACCAAATAGCAGACATATCACTAATGAAATTCCCTATTCACTTCAGTTTCTCATTACTGCACAGGACAAACAAACAAACAGAACTTCAGCCTTAACAAGCTTCCAAAAATTGCTTCCAGCACAGGACTATTTAGTGCCTCAGACATCACTGTTCAGCCTCTGCTCACCAGCTATCCAGATAACCACCCCACATTCAAAGTTTCAGGATACACAGACTACCAAGGGAGGAAAATGAAGCAGCTTCACACTGCTGCACAAGACCCTCCGGTTTAGCACTTGGTAAATATAGCATAACAGCATCTGAAAACTATGCTATACTCACTCATCCTACAAACCAATTCCCGCTCTGAACAAACAGGACTATCATGAGCACTATCAAGTTCTTACCAGGAATAAACTCAATAACAGAAAATTAAATCAAACAAAAATGTGCACCTTATAAAGCAAAACAAGCCCAGCACTTGGACAGAAGTACAAACTGACACTGGAAAATGAGCAACACGCCTGCAGAGTGACAACCAGCAAAACCCTCAGTTATGTTACAGGATGCAGAGCTCTGACATAAACATACCCTCTGAGGTCATTACTAATGTAGTGCTGCAAGACAAGCGTTTTTACTAGTCGTTACGAATCAACTCCGACACCACTCAACACAGCAGAGGCCAAAAGACCCAGGAGAGTGGATACAGATAGACAAGTTGGGAATTGGTAAAGAAAATACTGTGCCAGCATATGGATGCCAATTTGAAAGGGCAAGGTTTTGCAGTATATGAAAAAACATACTTAGCAACAATATGCTGATGACAGGTGTTTTTTTTTTTTCCTCCTACAAATGAATCTTAAACTGAAAAAAATCCACAGTGGGAGAGCAAATATGACATGAGTATAGGGCCTGAGATTGTTTCTCTACTATGCAAAAGCTTTAAGTGCCATGGAAGCAGAGACAGAGTAAGTGAAATTCAGAGAAAATAAGATAAAAACAGACAAAAGCTTTCCCTGGCCCTTTTAAAGGATCAGTAGTGGGAAACTGTCAAACAACTTTGACTCCAGTGGCTTTGACCAGTGTCCCAGTATTCACGCACAAGAACATGAAATATTCAGAACTAGTCAGCATGATATGTGGCAGCTTCACTATTTTCCTGCACGATGAATAAGCTGTGTCTCTGAACCCAGACTGAGTTTCCTAAAAAAAGACCTATTTATTTGGGGTTTGTGCTAAGAAAAGGTACATTTGAATGCCTCCTGATATACACATTACTACACAGAACAAAGACACCCAAGTGCCACTACAAATCACAATTTAATACTGGTTTTTACTCTTAAATTAATAAAATAGAAACACTGAGTAATTATTACCTTGAGAAAGTTGCATCAAATGTATGTGCAAACTGCCTGGGATAACTGGCTCTGGAAGTTCTTGAAGAAAAAATCTAAGAAGGCTAATAGCTGAGGGTACATCTGCTTCTTTAACCAGGTCCACATCTTCTCCATTATCATACCGTTGCCGAAGCCACTCCACTGTCTCAGCATTCCCATTGACTTGAAAAAGTCCTTCTTGTTCCAGACCCCCTGAGTTACAAAAAAGTTGCAGAAATAAACTTTTAGATCTAGTATGGACAAACATATCAGAAAATACTGATAATCAGATATGCACAATTCACATACTGAATGAAAGACTTTCTGGACAACAGTTTTGCAAGACTTCCAGCAGTCCTATTCCCAGCAAACACATTCTTATGCCCAGCTAACAATACTGTAATAAGGTAAGCATTAACAGTACCTAAACCACGCCATTTCCAATGTAGTACCCTACTGAGCTGACTGCATTAGTGTTAGCTGAAAACAGAGATAAACATAACAGCAGGAGTAAAGAAAGGAAGTGTATATCACCAAAAAAAAAAAAAAAGAAACACCCAACCCAGTTCACATCCAACTAAATATAAGTAACTTAAGAAAACAAGTACTCTTCAAAAAACACAATCTATTCTGTAAGAATAACAGTTAAATATATCCTTTAAAGTACAGCAAAATAATACATACCATGTTCTTCAATATAGTCCACAACATGGCGGACTATGAATGGAACCTCATTGTCTGGTTGCCCTTCTTGCTGCAGCTCACCAAGTGGAATTCCAAATATTTTGTTAGCAAGAACAGAGTTGCAGTTACTCAAGGAAGGGGAGGAGCTCTTCCTCATATCTTTTTGCAGCCAAAAATCAAAGCTGTCTTTTCTATCAAATAAGAGGAATTAAAACCAAAAATCATACTTCAGTGTACACTGTTGAATGTATTGATCTGTAACACAATGTGCTTTAATTACCCAATGCAAATACTCCCTGGTCTCTCTCAATCAGTTCACTGATTTAATGAAAGTTCTGTAATTACTCCAACTACAGCTAACCAGATAAATGACTATAACCGAGGTGTTCTGTTCAATCCGCAATACATTTTCTGACAGTATTTAACAGTCAGGCTTTGAAAATCCAACACAAAAGCCTCTCCAGAGGAAATTAAACTAGTAGATCATTCCAAACCAAAACCCCAAGTGTTAGTTACATGAAACAATTAAGTATTTTATGATACACAACTGCACTACAATCAACTTCTAATATATTTGGCATTTTTTGGTCTACATAATAAAGCTTTCAACACCTGCCTCAAATTAAAAATTTTACTCAGCATAAAACCCCCAAAACTAGTTTCTAGATGCTCAGTGATACCATTCTTCCCATCATGCAGAAGCTCAAGCTTTACTTGCAAGTCTTTGCTTGATACAGGATCTAGATAGATAACAAAAGTATTACCAAAGGCAGTGTAAGTCACTCAGTTAAGCTGTTATCCTGTCAAAACCAAAATATTTCTTCTAGCAAAAAAGCTGTCTTTTCAAAATAAATTTAAAAAAAACTATACTTGCTTAAACGCAAGCAATCACTTTCATAGCAGATGGCACATAGAACACAAAGTACATATTGTTAGTCAAAGCACTGTAATCAAACTTAATTCTGTTTACTAATGGATTGGTAAATTCTAATAGATGAGACATACTGAAAACCATACTACTTTTTTTTTTTTATAGCCCGAGCAAAGTATTTTAAGAAACCTACCTCAGAGTACTTAAACAGCCGAGTTTGAAAAACGTTTTCTGCGCCAGCTGCCCTCACTGACCAAGCATTCTTTTGTCATTTATGGTTGTTTAAGATTATGGCAAAAGATCAGCCTGTAGTTCCTCATTGAAGAATAGCAGAACTCGATCAGTACTTCAGCACTTAATCTGAAAATAAGGAAAATATTATTAGACTATAAAGTTTTCAACGGCTTTAAACTCAGTCACAAGTCTAAACATCACATTTGAGTAATTCTCCTTGTCAAATCATCGGTTTCTTGTTCTGAACAAGAAAGCATAAAGACCACATTAGTATGGCTCACAGGAGAGCATGCAAAAAAGCAAATCCCCTTTTTCACTTAGGAGCTAACCAAACTTAACACAAAAGTTAGCATGGGACATCTTAGCCTTAACAATTATGAAATAATTTTCGGAATCATTCACTCTTCTTCCAAAGAATCAGGAAGGGCTAAGCAGAAGTGTTTGATAGTACCCAGGATACTAAAATATTTAATGGCTATAAAACTTTTAGAAGGATCCCAGGCACTGGCTTAATAGACTATCTTTAAATGGCAAGAACAAAAACAAAGTCCTAACTACAGAACAACATAGAGAGTCAACCGGTTTTCAGTGGTACGGATCATCTTTTACTAGAAAGTTGATTATGTGTCCGAACTGCTAGTTCAAAGTCCAAGTCATCATCAGATCTGGATACAGGAAGCAACTTCCCCCAAATCAGATTCCCTAGAATCACCCACATTTTTGCCACCTTTTAGAATCCCAATTATCTGGACGTTTTTCACATTGTCAGCTCTCAGAATACCTATGGGCCACAGCAATAGCCTTTTTGGTTTTCTGTGGTACTAAAAATTTAAACTGCAGCTTTGTGACACAATGGAGACGATTTAATGTCCAGACACAGACAAAGGGTCATCTAAGTCCCTTGATCTCACCCATTACCTGTTCTAATTAAACTCAAGCAACTATAACTGGGCAAAACTAGCTTGCAACATACATGTACACACACAAGCACAACACACATCACCAAAAATAGACAATAAAAAGGCTTTCCCTGGCTTTAAAGTATACATACTGAAACCTTCTGTTTCATAATTTGAGATTGATATGAGAATTCAGCTGACAGACTTGAGGAAAGTACTTTCCCTCTCTTTATTCCCCCACGTTGGCTTTTGCTTCTATTCCACATCAGAACAAATCAACTTCATCTTCACTTTCAAAGTCCTTACAAACTACTACTCTCATTTCAGTACCAAAATGCCAGTCCATTCATTAGCCTATGACACCAGGAATCCAGAGTCCTTCCAATAGTTTGAATAAATAACATTTTCCTGCTCCCAATCCTCCCCAAATTGCACCCATGTTTTAAAGGAGCTGGCCATAAGCTCTATACAAGACTGCTTCATCCTCCTCCTCAAAATTTTCTTGCATTGAGGCCTAGAGGAAAAAATATTTCAGGCTTACAAGTGTTTAAATCTTTGCCTCTCAATGTAAGCAATACCGACCAATATTCTTTCCTGTTCTTTGCCATCTGTCTCTATCTATTGTCTTGTATTACACACAGGTTGTAGATCTGTTATGTATCTCATGCAAGTGGATCCTGGTCTGACATCAGGACCCCAGGTGAGCTGACAACAAAAAATTAAATACTATATTCCAGTCAATAGGCTTTACTTTTTTGGTTTGTTTGTTTTAACCAATCACGTTCAAATCTATCACTGTACATAATTGGTTACTAAAAAATCCTGCCAGATTTCAACAGTGAAGCAGTCACAATTCATGACTCTCCTATAATTTATGAAGACACTGCCCAGCCATTTTTCTTATTATTTTGGTATATTAAGGGATAGTCAACATAATGTTTGCATGCAAGTAGATTTCAATCAATCCCAATATATCATGCAATTTTTAAAATATGATGATGCACAGTCTATTTTCTCAAGTTCTACTAAATTCAACCTATCCACAAGGAACCAGAAAGACTCATGTTAGCCAACTGTGGAGTTAATGGCAGCTGGGAAAAAATCTTTGATGGATCTGCCACAATGCTTCAGGCTGCTTTGCTAGAACAAACAAACAAACCAACCAACCTTCAAAACAAACATCACCTAATAAAAAGAGCAAATTAAAAGCAACCACTTCTTTATAATTCAGCACCAAAGGAACAATCTTGAAGTCCAGCTTTCTTAGCAAGTAGAACTTTGTGCTTAGTTAGTTGACATAAAAGCATAGCCATTTTTACCAGGTGCTGCAGACCAATAGGCTACCTGAATATTAATTTCAATCAGGAGACATGACAAAAAGCAAAAAGAGAGACTTCTATTTTAACTAGCTTGGCAATGTAACAATGAAGTTAAAACAGCCTGGTTGTCTCATTGTTAGAGCAAAACCGGATTTACAACCCAAGCTTATACTTTAAACAAAGTTTTATATGGCTTATCATCACTTAGAAGAATTAGCAAAAGCCTATTTTCACCCTCTCAGATACACACATCCTTTATACACACACACTTCAACATATCATTGTACACACCAATTTCTTTTCAGAGCATTTTTGCCTTTTAGTACAGGCTTCGGTGTAATCTTCACAGGATGTGATAAAATGCATCTGATGTTTACCAAGTCTAGAAAAAGCTAGAAACTTTTAAAAAGTTATCTGACTTCCAGCAAGTCTTATTTCCTGTTGTTTCCAACATTGTAAAACTGAAAGATAGGCTCAGAAACTGTTAATAATTAAATATTATATCTCCACTTTCTATATTGATCAACAGCTTTCCCACTTGCCCTCCCTTGACTCACGACGTATATCACCCCAATGCAGACACGTATCAAAACTAGGACAAGATACATAACCTTCAGAATTATTTCTAGAGTCTTTTACAAATACTAAGCAATACTGTGGGTTTGTTTAATTTTTTTTTTTTTCCCCACGATCAAACATCTCAGAAAACAGGAGCCGATCCATTCCTACTTCTGTCCGTATTATCCCAAACCTTTGAACACATGCTTCCCCCTCCCAATTTCACAACCTTCATGCTTCACAAGTCCTATCAAGAGAAATGCAATAATTAAAAAAACAAAACAAAACACCCCACACCAAAAACCAACCAGCTCGTGCTTTATTATAAAGATTCTGGTGTGTCTTTCTCAGTCTACCTCCCCTGTTGTTACTACAAACCTTTACAAAGATCCCCTAAGCTACAATAATGTCCTACAAAACTTAACTACAGAAAACTAAAAATATGCCTTATTGTGACCACGTTATATGACAATTTTACAAGAGGCTGAAAAAAACCATACCATGTCCTATGCAACATCTTGAGCTCAAGCATCTTAATTAAGGGTAAAACACCAAGTTTCATTCTGTATTGTGTATTTTGGTGCTCTCATCTGTTATAAAAAAAAAACCAAACCAAAAACCCCAAACCAAACAACTGGGTTTGGGTTTGTCATTTGTTGTGTTTTTTTTTTTTTTTTAAACAAGACAAGTACTTCATAGAGTCTGCTGGGAAAAGAGCACCACAAGTTTCATTTTGCCATCATAATAGCATTCACTTATCTTGGCAACTAAAGAAGTATTCACACCCACATACGAAATGTCACTAAGGAAAACACAGAATACATGGCTAACTGTTAATATTTGAGGAATACACATGAAAGTTTAGGCTCAAATTTAGTTCAGCTTTTACATTACTGGCTGAACTACAAATATATGGGTGTCATTTTAAATTAAAGTCCTGAGGGCTCCACCACCTTTCCTTAAAACAAAGAAATGAAACAACATGAAGTAAAAATAAAATAAACAAAAAAGGCTACGAATTGAAACCATGCCATAAGAATGAAAACATTAGTTCTGCGTGTAGAATTTCTGCCACAAGTCTCAACTATTTAAGCAATTCTTTTATTTGCTTGTTTTATCTAGCAAGAAATTCATATCATCTGTGAAGCCCAAAATGAAGCTAACAGCGACTGCCTTTCTGCTCTATTTTTAATATATTATTTTGTGGGATTAGCAAACTTCAGTGATTTTTGGTAACATATGAAAAGTAAAAAACTAAACGTTAAGATTCTTAGATAGGAAAAAAGTGTGTTATAGGGCAACAAAATTGCTTGTCCCTACTTCTCAGGAAATACACCTCAAGTTTAGACTTCGGCTTTCTCAGTCCACAGTGCTGTTATCCTGTGAGCCACCCATGTACCTGCACACAGGGTCCTAACAGAAGACAAACACATCCTCGGGTACAAAGAGGATCAATGCTCATTTTCTGCAATACAAGGTTTACAAATAAAATTCCACAAAAACATTAAGGTGTCTCAAAGTTTTTCATTTCTTGCGCTGTATTTGATAAATAAATAGAATGCATTATGTTACTTATATGACTTACTTATAACTAGACATAATCTGCGATGTCCCTCTGGATGTTTATAGGACACATACTTTTAAATCCAACTATAGAATTAATTTTTTAAGCTAGGTTTGAAATGTTCAAAGTTATAACAGATTTTAAGAATTTCAAAATGATGGCCTAAATTTATGACACAATTTCCAACTTGGAATCACAGAAACTTTCCTCATGTAATGACATCATCCAGAGCCAGCTGCCAGGTGTGAGCATGAGCAAGAAGGCTTGCCTGGGAAACTTGTCTACCAGCTCGCTGTAGAACATATAACCCCATTTAGCTACCACTGTACTACACACTATTTAATTTATATTTTTCAAAATATGGCAACCAGCACTGCTCTTTGCTCTTAAGTTTTATCAAGATAAAAGGAAACAGATTTTTAATTTTTTTAAATGTAATTGCATGATCATAACCACTGACAATAACTGACAATTTTTATGCCATTTGTATACTCAAATTACTGTTAGCATTCTCAATGGATGAAACGCTTTTGGGCAGAAGAGCCTTTGCTCATCTGATTTTCAGCTTTTGTTCAACTAACAAGTAAAAATAAGAGTATTTTGCCCATTTGAATTAATCCAGTCAAATTGAAAAGATGGCCGGGTTGGGGCAGGGGACACAGCTTGGAGGAAAGTAAAAAAAAAGAAAAACTGAAAAAAAGGCCACCCCAAGCTTTAAGCAAACAAACAGAACACTACCACAAACTCAGGGGACAGAAAAGGAAAAACGATACTTGTCTCAAGAGCATAGTTAAAAGCATGCAGAGCTGTGCAAGTACTTGAATACAAAGAGACACAAAATATCCCCCATGTAAAAAGAATAATCAATTTTAAAGCTACATTTAAGTACTCACTAATATATTTGAGTAGTCAAAACAAAAATTATTTAAAGAAAGAAGCTTTAAAACCATAAAGATTAGCTTAAAATAGTCTTAAAGCAAGATTTCCTCTTTTTGACTGTCAGTGAAATCAGCTATTGAAAGGCATTTTAGTCAAAAGTCTG
The DNA here is from genome assembly GCF_964188355.1 of Buteo buteo. NCBI lineage: Eukaryota > Metazoa > Chordata > Aves > Accipitriformes > Accipitridae > Buteo > Buteo buteo. The sequence goes on from NC_134194.1 coordinate 5,514,429, forward strand.
GACTGGCAAATCAGACAATTGGGCTCAATTATTATTAAAGTTTAACAAGCTGGTCTTCTTAAGAATATATTCCCCATCCCCATAAAGGCAAAATGTTTTAAAATACATGTAACTACAGAATTTAACTTGCAGCATTCAGGGAAACCATGTTAGAATAAATGCCTTTTCAGGCAGATGCGACTTTCCTGCTCCCCTAATTTCTTAGTATGGTTATAACTCCTCACCAATATGTTTGCTTTCTGGTTAAATAGGAATCAAAAGGAAACAAGCTTATTGCAGTGTTGCACACAATCACAAAAGGAATCAGCAAAAGCATGAACACCAGCTCTTTAATTAATAAACTCACTACCTGCATGTATATGCCTTCACATGTATACACTCACTCTCTCTCACACACACACACTGGACCTCAACTCAATTAGCTGAAATGCTCCATCATCTGCCACTAGCACTTCTGAGATAGCCTCAGAAAATACTCAACTGATAAAATACTGGTTATAATGACAAAGCAAATAAAAGCACAAAAAATACAACATCAGGTTTAGTAGAATGCAATTGTAATGCAATTTTTGTTTCCTGGAAATGCAATAGTAAGGCTTCCAATTTACAAATTAGGACAATTTAAATTAAGTCTTTATGTCCTTACCATGGAAGCAAGCAATAAAACAACTCATAAAAGCTCTTCTGGAAAAGCTATTACTAAAATTGATAGAATTTTTTATTTTATTTTTAAAAATTTACAAGTCAAGAAGCCATAGTATTGATTAATATTTACTTTCCAGTCATTCAAGTTTAGTCTACAATTTCAGCTGTCAGAAACTGATTACACTTTCTCTGAAAAAGCCCATCATCAAATACAAGTCTTCACGAGAGGCATATCCTATCTGCATCATCACAAGAGGCAGAAAAGTAGACAGGCTTTAGTTAGACTAAATGCAAAATTCAGGAAAAAAACCCTACAAAACTTTGAATTTTAAGAAGGAAATTAAGCGTTTAGCAACAGTATCGCAATAACATTGGTAAAGCCTCAAATACAGTGACTGATTTAAGCAACATTCAAAAAAATTTTACATTTTACAAGAGCAAGCTGAGACCACCAAAACATTAGCTGAATTTCAAGTGTTTTGATATGCAAAGATAACATTCTACATTCACTTACTAGATAAAATCCAAAGGCTTTTTAACAGCATTACAGCAACTCATAATCCTTCTACAACTATTCTGTAGCAATAGGAATTAAAACCATCAGCGATACCAGAAAAAAGTAGATGTTTGCTCGCTGCTTCACACCCACCACTGAACACTGCCCGATTTGCTCAGTTGCTGCTGCCAATGCACACGTGCAGAATTATAAAGAAACTTCCTGCTTGCACAGCTCCCATCACATTCTTAACAACAGTAGTTAATAAATAAAAAGGCTTTTGTATCTTGTGTAACAGCTAATTATATTCATCCTACTTGCCTCCCCCCAAAGTAAAACTGTACTCCACCAACCGCACACATATAATTGCCACTACATCAGATAATACAGACCTTAATTGCAATGGCATTATAAAAGTACAGTATGGTAACAGACAGGAAGAAATTACCAGTAAAACTATGCAACTTGAGAGGTTCACATTATAAAACCAAAGCAGCTTAACAATTGTCGCTGCTGTTAGGACAGACTTTGGAACAGAAGTCAAGCTACCTCAGAGACGCCAAAAAAGCAAACTATAAATATATAATGCACTTAATTTATTATACATAAGTTATCCTATTACATACATTTATCATCAGCTTGTTTCTCCCCCCCCCCCCAACCAGGTAAGCAGAAATACACATTGGAACTCAAAACATTACAAAATGTAATACATAGTCCATTTGCTATAGAAACACTGCCTCTGTCATAATGATGACCATGTGCCACCAAAATAAAGGACAGTCTTAGCATCCCCACTGAAGGAGCAAGACATTTCAATGAAGAGTTCAATTCTGTAGCAATGACTCTTTGAATTGCAGGGGAAGGCGGGGTGGGGGGGGGACTGCTAATGAGGTCTCCTCCACAACCGATTCTTGTCACAACTTGGTCATGACCAAATTTGAAGAAACCACCAGAAATCACAAGGTTAGAAATTACATTGCAGATTAAAATTAGGTAACCTGATTACATTAAAAGACTGACAAGACAACAAAAGATTTAATGAAATGTGAAGTTCAGCAAAAAGGGGAAAAAAACCTTTCAAATATACATGCTTAAAAAAAGAGCATAAAGGAAGAAAGAACCACATTCATAAGACTCCAGCTCCCATCTTTTCTATTTTGTCCAAGTATTATTATCCTACACAGCTGAGCACAAATTTTAATCCTGAACACACTGCAGGGAACACTGAACAGAAGAGACGAACGAAGAGAGAATCTAGCAAGACTGGAACCTGGACAATCAGCTCAGGGTTCCCACCAGATACTCTGTTCTGATCGAGCACCTGCCCCACCCAAAGATCCTTACAAATGTTCAGATAGTGAAGAAAATAAAAAACCTCTCAATACAAAAAAGCCTCTGCAACCATGGTCTTTGTTACAAGCTGTTTGAACACAAACATAATGCAGTACCTTTATTTTAAGCCCAAGGTTGCCATATTTTTCTTCTTTTAAGACAAATATACAGGATAAAATTTCATACATTCACAGGTGAGAGGCCATAAGAGCAGAATTGTTTGTTACTATCACAATAGAACTATTCATTTCACTATAATCAGAATACAGTCCTAGATCCAGCTGCGAAATATTACCCATTTCTTCTACTGAATGACTCCACCCATATGTTGCAAACATAACAGGTTTTTAGCACTGTAATCACCTTCTAAACTATGTTTTTTAAGACTTCAAACCAAATCAGCTTCACAAAAAACCAAAAGTGTCTGGTAGAAGATGCAGTAACAAATACATTATCTTTCAGGCTGTAAGAATACACAGAATTCATGTGAATTGACTGAACTTTCACAAATCCCAAGAGTTGGCTATGTAGCAAGTACAAAACTACAAATCTGAATTTACTAAAGCCTTGAGACAGCTAATCATTACTCTCAAACAAAGTTTTTGCAGGTAAAATTTATAACTTACAGAAAATAATAGTCAGCGAGACACTCAAAAATTAATTGCCCAATTTTACTAACTTTCAGGGAGCAATGCAAAATTCTTGTATTCTCTGCCTGAATACAATTTTGACACAAGACATACAACCTTTCTGCTGAATAACTGAAATATCTGCCACTTTAAAAACTGCATGACAAGTAACAAACCTCCCTCTTTCACAGCCCTTCATAGAGGATTTAATATTCCTTCAATTCTGTATCTCTTCCTCAGATGTTTTAGATAAAGTGTTATTTTTTTGGTTCCTAAGTAACAGTCCTCACATCTGAAATTATTCATAAATATATAACTGGGTCTGCAATACAACAAAAAAAGTTAAAAAGGTTTACCATCTTTCATACTCACAGATCCAAATAATGAACTGCTCTGCAAGATGTCAATTCACACTCATCCCAATGGCTACTAGATTTTTGTTTTGTGTGCTAACATGGCAGCAAAAAATAATCTGGTGTTACACACAGAATTTAAGGACAACTTGAAGGCATTCTCTTACCGACATCACTTCCTCTTCCTTAGAGCTGCAGCTTCTTGGGGGGGGGGGGGGGGGGAGGGGGGCATGGGACCCAAAACAACAAGCAAAAAAAAAATAATTCCAAACTAAAAAAATCACCTCAGACTTGTTAGGTTTTACTCACTTTCTGAAGAGCCCTAGAAAAGGGCATCACTGCTGAGCTATAAACATTTGACCAGAGATCAAAAGGTTGATTATTTGAAAAGGAAAAAAACACTACAAAAAGCCTTCGCACACAGAAAGCAGGGGGGTTCATGAAACTTACTAATGTCTGTTCCAAATGCATGGAATATTTCTTCAGCCTCACCTGCTTTTGCAAACATGCTGTTATGTGCAATAGAAAGAAAAGCTTCACTGCTTGCACAGGTCTCGTGTTATGAGCCACACATGACAAATGTTAAATTAAGTCTTTTAATGAGCTGTCAGAAAGTCCTCCAATGTTACAAGCAGTGCATACAGCAAGAGCCCAAACTGACTAAGACTGAGCAGATAAAAACTATCATTTGCCAAACTCAGATGTTTTGACATGTTGTCCATATAAAAATTTGCAAGCATTAGAAATTCTCAGGAGTTCCTCCTAGTCAACTTCTCTGAATGCATCCATAAAACACACTACGTGATTGATTTTTCTAAAATAATACCATAAATTTCCAGTTTGAGGCTTTCAAAACATTGAGGTATTTGATTCGTTACCGTAATGTTGTCAAGACAAGGAAAGGATAGACAATATACAAAATACAGACAAAGCAGATAAAAATAGAGATTCTAAACACCTTCAAATCTATGCAACAAAGAACACATAAAGCAATTTAGTACTAACAAGCATTAGAAAAAAACCAAAATAGAAAACAAACAAGCCAATGAGACAGCTGCATTTGTTATAGTATAGGCCAACAAACTAGCTTTTTATTTTTTTATTTTTTTTTTATGCTGGCAGATTAACTGCACAGAAGACAGAAAAACTTCAAACCTAAATGCTAATCCAGTTCAAGCATTTATTCCAAACTCACATACTAACTACTCCATCCCTGCGGACATTCAGAAACACATGCCTGAAAAAAATGAACGGTGTAGGTTTTGATATATTCAGTTTCTTTTTTTTAAACAGGCAAGAGTGATGAGGTGTTATTTACTTTCTTCATTTGTTACCTTCCCCCGCCCCTTGAGCCTGACAGCAGTTAACAGATTTTGTACAAATCTAAAAATGCAGCCAAATGAAGGAACTCAAGAGTAAGAGAGTTGTGTAGTAAAAGTTCAACTTGCAGTGTATGACTGCAGGGTTTTTTGTTGGTGGCTTTTTTCAAACCTGGAAGTACCACCCTAACCCTGGAGTATCTCACGTTAAAGCAACTTTTTGGTAGTGAGAAGCATTTACGCTCAAATGTTTAAATCCCTAAGGAGCTTCCACGAACAATGGAAACCCACGCCGACAAGATTCCTCAGAAGATACATTTGGTCACAGGCTGGAGCATTACGTCCATAAGCTAGCGTTCTTAATGCTAGCATTGCCTTCGTGTTCACAGAAGACTGTGACTACCCTTCTTTAACTTCTGGAACCAACTTTGCTGGCAGGGAGCTGCTAGGCTAATACTGTCAGCATGCCAAGCCCCGTCGCAAGGGTGGATGAGGCTGATCCACCGTGGGAGGAGGGAACAGGCTCGGCAGACAACTCTGCTGGAAGAGCCAAGAAATCCCTGCTGGCTGTCAGGGCTGCCTCGAAGGTCCTACCGACACAAGCGCAACCTGGGAAACGAACGCCCCACTTGACAGCTCCCTCCGAGAGCCTCTAGCAACTTCTCCACCACACAGCCCTGCAACGCGCCCGGCTCCGCCACCCCGACGAGGAAGTTCCCGCGCCCCTTATCAGCGCCGGTCCCAGAAGGTTCCTGAAGCCTGGCGCGACACCCTCCCTGCCCCACAAGCCTCCTCCAAAGCCGGGGGAGCCCCAGCCCGGCCCGGCCGCCACCCGCCGCCCCCGCGGCTGAGGGGCGGCCACCCTCCCTCCCACGGCCCGCTCAGCCCCGCGCATGCGCCCCGCGGCCCCTCACCGTTGCCGGGTGACTCGCCCTCCCCGCCGTCCTCAGCACCAGCAGCAGGTTCCTCCGCCTCTTCCTACCCCGGGGGCCGGCGCGGGGCCTCTCCTCACCGCTCACGCTCTTCCTCGCAGGCCTTCCTCCCTCGGCCGCCGCCGTCCGCCGTCGCACCCCCCCACCCCCCCCGCCCGCTCGCCGCCGCCGTCGTCGTCTTCGTCGTCTAGCCGCGGCCGCCGCGCTACCGAGCCGGGCGCCGTCCGTCCGTCCGTCCGTCCGTCTGTCCGTCCGTCCGCAGAAGCCGCTCCGCCGTCCGAGCGCGCCTACCGCCAGCTGGGGGTCCCCAACGGTAGCGGCGGCAACTGGCGGAAGTGACGCGCTGACTGACAGGTGCAGCGCGCGCGGCCCCCTCCCCTCCCTCGGGGGTCACGTGCTGCGGGGCGGGGAGGGGTCGCTGGTGGTGGTGGCTGGAGGGGCGGGGCCGCGCTGAGGCGGGGGGAAGCCGGTTCCCGCCGTGGGCGACGGTTCCTCTCAGGCCCGTTGGGCGGGAAAAGCCGCCTGAGGAAAAAGGGGGCTGGCGGCCGGGGGCAGTAGTCCGTTATGGCCCCGGGCTGCCCGGAGGCTCACCCGCTGCCACGCCGCAACCGGGAACAACGAGCAATGACCCAGGGGTTAATTTTTTTTTTATTATTTTTTTTTTCTTCTCTTCTTAATCTTACAGTGACTCAGCCATCCGCCTGCCTCGGCCCGTGCGGGCTCAGGGGTGCCCGGAGAGCGGCCACAGCCGTTAGTGTCACCTCCTGCTCTGCTACGGTTTTGCATTTCTTGTAACCGTATTAAAATATTTCCCGTCAATTTTCTGAATTAAAGCGTCAAAAGCGATCACTCCCAAACATTTCCCGACTATAAGCGCGCCAGAAGTAACGAAGTGCCCTCTGACAAAGAGCTAATGCATTCTGAAATACAAAATTTAGCACCCTTAAACTAAGTTAGCATAAGTTGGTGAGGAGATGCGAGCTTACACCAGAAGTGTTAAAAGCCGTGCCTGACAGTCTGTGGTTCCCACATGCCACGTTGAAACTACAACAGCTTTTTCTGTCATGCAGTGCCAGCAGCCATAGGTGGTGGGTTTAATAAAGCACTTAAGGAAATTTGGATCTAGTTCGTAAAAATCCTCTCAGGAAAAGCTTTTCTTCCCATGAAAAACTGACAAAGAATATGGGAAAGGAAAAAAAAATGATAGAAGTAGGGTGGGATTAATCGAAACTTCCATATTGCCATTAGCTGGGAGGGGTTTGTTGCAGGTTTTCCAACATGGACTCTAAATTTTCTCTAGAGATATATTTATAAGACTCATTATGAGGATTTACATTTAGAATCCAAAGAAGAGAGAGTCACAATCCCACAGAAAATTAGCCTGGTTTTTAATCAGATCTAAAAGTGCATTTTCCTGCTAGAAGACTTGGTATCATTAGGAGGTGCCATACAAAAACAATAAAATGTCCGGGGTCAGGGGAAACGGCCTCTCGGGAGGTCTGTATTTGCTGTCCGTCTGCTTCCACAGCAGATTTCTCCCCTTGAAGAGCTAATAAAATTTCCTTGTATCAGGATGAGGTTTCTGAATTTGTATTTTGTATACATAGCTGTGTTCTTTCGGATTCATTTAGCCTCATCAACAACAATAAAGATACTGAATCAGAACAAGCTGGCAATTTTGTTGATGAAACATGGGAGAGAGCGGACTCCAGCTGGCTCTTCAGCAGATATGTTGGCCAGTTGACAGGAATAAAACTGCAAGAAACCTGACACAGAAAACACACGCGGCGAGAGGAGACAGACAGCAGAGGCAGGCAGGTAGGCAGGCGCTGCACAGCACCTGTTCGCTGGTTTTGAGTCCAAGACAGTGGCTTCCCTCCACTGAACTGGCTCCGAGTACGCCATTTCGTGCCAGCTTATCCTACCTCCTTTCAAATGCTTCCAATGTTCCTTGCAGGGGGCAGACATATGCAGTCCCAGGCTGCCATTTTAGTCTTTCCTGCTCACTTTGTGTTCTCGCTGCCTGTTTCTGAAAGGTTGAGGAGAACCTGGGAGTCCTGGTGCTTTAGCCACTTTTCTAAGACAGTAGATATGGAGGGACGGGAGGTGCGTGGTTTCACCCCCAAAATACAGCTATTAAGGGTGTCTGCCTCTCAGATCACTGCTAAAAATTACAGTGGAGCAACGTGGTAGCTGTCCCCATCCGTTTTCCACTATCTCAGGGCACAGCTCAAATTTTACGGTAGCATTTTGTAATTCTCCCACTTACATGATATGCAGACTGCCGCACAGCTCAGACACCCAGCCCAGCTTCAGCAGTCTAGACAACACAGCGTGGAGCTCGCACAGGCTCGTATACCCCCGCCGAACCCGCAGGCACATGCAGAGCAGCCCCCGCGTGAGCACGGGTTGTGCAGGTGCATGGCTACAGTCCCACCCACATGTCAGGACATATGACAATGCACTGCCTTGCACAGTGACAAGGCCCCAGTGTGAGGCTGCTCGCAAGAAGAAGGACCCATTCCCCAGCTGCTGCACAGCTCCAGGAGCTTGGCAGATGCGTCTGGTCAGCGTCTGGCTCCTAGGACCAAAGAGCCAGAGTGCCATAGCATCCCTGTCTCATCAGTAAATCCATGTCCAGAGCCACACCACAAAGGGTGAAACATTTCTGTAGCTCAGTGTGTTATCTTACAAGTCCAGCTAAGTTGCTCAGCCTAAAAGTTTTGCAGAGATTCTGCTGCTAGGTGCTCACAAAGTAAGTCAGTAGATCTGAAATTATTACTAGCGTAATCCCCTTGTTCTCAGGGAGAGCTATTCATGAGCATAAGTCATTATTACAAGTATATGTTGCAGAAGAACTGGAGCCATATTTCTTTCATGGGTCCCCTATGTCAGTCCTGAATGACTTTAAAATAAATATTCTCTGAACACTTTAGTTTCCAATTAAGTCTAGCTCCAGCAACAGCCCTGCATTACTCCTCATCAGAAATCGAAGCAAATGAAAGAAAAAGAGCTGTATCCCAACTGTGCTTACTGTTGTACAAGCCTTAGTACAAACTGAGCTAGAACAGTCCAGAACTTGAATCAATTTTGCAATGCCGTCCAATCCTTTGAAGGTTGATAGCCTGCCATGCAATCATTTACCTTCATACTGGGTCATTATCTTACCAGAAGGAAATGGAAATCTGATGCATAGCAAAGCAAGACACTGCTGTAATACCATATATTATATGCCAACAGTTTTGCTTGTGTCAGCAAAGTATTTGCTTTTGGTTTTAGTTGTCCATCTACAAACAAGTTATTTGATATACTCTCCTGGACTTGGAAGTGCTCAATTTTTTGTCTTAAATGGATCTTATTGATACCTTGCAAAAATATTGATAAACATGAGTCCTTTCAACACCAAAGAAGAATTAGCAAACAGTACCATTTCCCAGCTGGTTGCTCTGCAAAATGCTTTCCTTTCCTGCATATTTAATCCAGAAACAGAGACATGTCCCCAGACTGCATCTTTACTTTGTTCCTTTTTTCCAGCCTTATAAAATTTTCTAACAAACATTCTGTTTCAGGATGGCCAGCACAAGACACTTGGCCGTGTTGGACATCCATAACTCTCCATGGAGGCTCTCGAATCAGCAAGTACCCAGTTCTTCTGACTCACGGTGTACAAAAGGGCACCTAAGAATCAAAGCCCATTTTTAAAGCTTTGCCCTGTATTATCAAATGAAGCTTCACAACACTCAAGAAAACAAGTGAAAGAATCTATTTTACGGAAACAGAAACTCCAGCACAGAGAAAACCATTCATCTTTTCAAAGACTGTCTGCCATTACTAGACACATATGTAAGGATGTTTTTAAACTGAATTCAATATCAAAGGCACATGTTCTATATAAATGTCAGACATTTTTACTCATTTTTCTACCAGGGTTCTGTGATTAAAATAATCATTTACAGCATAAGATTTTTTTCCTACCTTTGAATACTTTTTGGATCTGCATCTTGGTTTTGGAAGATCTGTCTTTAAAGTAGAGATCTAGGAATATGGGGCAAACGTGGCTTTTAAAGGCTTGTTCACATTTTAATTGCATGGTTGCAGACTTAACAGGAGATAATTCCCTTCTTGAAATTCAAGACATTGAAAGGTTAATTCAATCTTCTCAGTTCCATTTCCTTCCTTCTGTTCCCCTTCCCACACTCCCCCCCCCCATCTGTAGACAGCTGAGTTATTTGAATTTTATGCAAGCTAGTATTCATCCAAAGGGAAAAATCATTCAATGTATGCATCAGACAAGCAAAATTACAATATTGCACACTTTCAGTTTTTACTTCCTATTGGCTTTTCTCTGCACTCACCAGTTTGGGCTGCAGACAGACATGAACTGATGCCCTAAAGCTAGTCTCCACTTAAAAGTTAACTTGAATTAAAGCTTGAATGTCCCCACCATCCCTTTTGAACTCCTGTTCGTTGCGCTCACAAGGAGCTATACTGGAGCTGCCGTGGTGCTTTTACCTTGAGTTGGGGAAAGGCTACAGTTCAAGTTAGCACAATTTATCTGCTGCCAACACAATCACTCTCTGCTGCTCCCATGTTATTTCATGGTGTGGTCACTCACACTCAAAGTATACTAACTCCAGAGGAGTCAGTCTGAGTGTACAGAGCTCAAGTTAACCCTGTTATGAAGACATAGCCTTAATAAGACTGTAACTGATTTCTACACTTTATATTTATTTGCAAGAAAAAAAAGCCGTAAAAGTGGTCATTGAAAACGTTCTAGTTTGGTCAGGTTCTGAAGAGATAGCTGTTCACTTCAGATGCCGTGAGAGGAAAATAGTCGCCTTTTTTTTTTTTTTTTTTTACATTTTAGAGAAGCAAAACGGCATTTAACATAGCATACTTGCAGTTTTCATTTAAACAGGCAGAAGTTAACAGATGTGGAACTTGCTGATTACCACTTTCTTACATAATTGTTGACCTTGTACATAGTGTATAATACCTATGTGTTTGGCTTACTCTGGATAACAGCTTATAAAATTGGAAAATGATTTTTGGAAAAAATGATGTAGGAATCCCTTCAAGTAGAAATACAGGTTTTTATTCTGGAAATTGCTCACAGAGATCAGCTAGAAAAGATACTTTGCTGCCTTAGTCTGTTCCTCTGCTACAGCAGCCTTGTTTCTTTAAGCAGCTGAAAAACTTCAGGGTTTATCTTCTTTTCCCCAAAACATAAAACCTACTTAAGCTGCCAGGAGGTCCCAGGCTACTGAAAATGGAAGAATTTGGCAACAGAAAGAGAAGTGCTGGTTAGGCACCCATCAAAACTATACCACAACCCTGTGTCCCAGAAGTCAAGGACACCATGCCTCCCTATCTACTCCAGCACAACGTGGATTGTAACGACAGACCCACCTATTGTCCTTTTTCCTCTGGACAAAAAGGAAATCTTAAGTTAATATCAGGTTAGAAGATCTCTGGATTTTATTATCTTTGATTACCTTATCTTGGATTATATTGGCTATCCATTTGCTGCACACTGGGTGCCACAATTTAATCTTCATATGGAATGGTGAATTTCCTTTTGTTTAAAGCAAAGAGCGTGAGAAGTCCAACAGTGGATCTTTTCATTCCAGAGCAGCCAGCTGCACTGAGAAGAGCCACGTTTGAGCACACTCCCAACGCTCACCCAAGACTTCTCTGTCTTACTCTCCCTAAGTGCTGCTGCTTGCAAGAGATGCTTCTGTCCAGAGACAGAAAGGAGATTGAAAAAAAGATTGTTAGTAAAGACTGGAAGTCATGCTACATGCTAAACTAGTGTTTCTAGACCAGTATTCATCACAAACTGTCATGTGCTCTATAGCATATTAACTAATGTGACTAATACATCACATGCTTCTTTCCCCACCCTGTCTTTGGGAGAAGCATGTGCATGGACATTTTGTATTAATTTTTTTTCCTTTAATAATGCACGCATGTGTCACCACATTTTGCTAGAAAAGGCCAGGCCAAAGCCAAGTACTTTATGCTGGAAGCCACACTTTTGGGTCAGTTCTCAAGGAAGTTCTGTTGCAAGAATCTCCATCTGGTTAAACTTTTAAAAATTCACCCCCATACTGAGTTTTATAAGACCAAAAAAGAGGGAGAGAGGAAATTTCCACTCCCACTAGCTTATGTTTTCTCTCTTTGCTCTTTGCTGCAATGGGACTTCTAGTATAGACTGTCTAAACTCTGGAGCTATTTGAAAAAGATGGGGTTGGAAAAAATAGCCCAAGCAGAAGGACTACCTACAACTAGCCTCTCCTCTCCCCTCAATCCTCTGTACACACCTACCCTTAAGGTTCAACGGTCTCCGTGAGGAAAATGAAACACCTTAGGTAACGATAAAACATACAATACAAGACAAGTATTGAGTATTTACACACAAGCAGTGCAGCATTACAGCATACACTCTGCCAAGGAGAGATCATTGCCTTCCTTACACCCCCAGGATTCATTGTCTCTTAGCCTGGGAACCTGTCTCTGTTCCCAAACATGGATATTTTTTTTGGCAGCAAGACGGAACAAAAGGCACAAAGAGAACTAAGAAAACCCTTTCAGTGAAGCTGTAGTCTTTTTTTTTTTCTGTTCCCCTAAGGACGGGAAACCTTCTAAGGATAGCTTTTAACACGCCCAATCCTGCTACCTTTCTGGAAGGTGCTCAGTGCTCATAGGGACCTAAAGGAATTGGGGTGCTTGCAGATTCCAGCCCAGCTTTTGACCTTGAAAAATTAATCCCCTACCTTTAGCACCAAAAATACCACAACATTTTGAAAATGAAATCACTGTTATATTTGAGTGGGTGTGTTATTTCGAGACAGCACTAATGTGATTATAAAATCAGTTGTGTCAGCTTATTGGCTCAGCTACAGACACTGATCTGCTCGAGCGTCTGTTCCTCTAACCGGCTGCTGACATTAGGGTGCTTTGTCCCTCCTCAGCTCCATATAGAAATAGATGCGATCTGATTCCCGTTGTTGCACCAAAGAGAAAGAAACCCCTTCTTCCTGCAGTTGCCCACCTAGTCTCCATGAAACTTGGCATTTCCAGAGCATCTCTTGTGTCAAACTTGAGCACAGCATTCCCCTGGCCCGTGAAAGGCTATAGCCCTTTTACAGATATAGAGAGAGAGAGAGAGAGAGATAGATAGATAGATAGATAGATAGATAGATAGATAGATAGATAGATGTGTCCCTGTAGCCCCAGCCCCATGCAGGCTGGGCTCACTGCTTCCAAGTGACAACAGCCAAGGGAAAAAGCCAAGTGGCAGCAGGCTCCAAACCTCCCAGCCTCACTTTTCAGACTCCCCTCCAAATTTTTCTTTGCACTTGAGCTCCCTTTAAACATTTCCTCTCACCTGTTACTGCATCCTGGTAGCAAGTATTTGTTTTCCCCTGTTTCTCTGTGGGTGTCTGACAGACACTCAGTGGCTTGCGCTGCCAGGCATGGTTTAATGCTGTCAGTGGCAGGTGACTCACTGGTACCAGAGGTGTCAGTCCTGGCAGGTTTGACTCAGCCCTTCATCCTTTGGCAGCAGATTGAAATAAAATGCAATTTCCATTGTGCACTGAGACAGCTTTCCAGACGCGGCCATACCAATGTGGCTTTACGTGCTTTGTGTGTACAGGATCTGTAAAGATCCTGTAGTTTGCTTGCTACGCTGGCTTGCTGGTTTTTCTCACTTCTATATACTGGATCATTCAGTCGCCCCTGTGCACCTCAAAGACCGTTGAGGTTCATTGCTGCCACAGTCGTTCCTAGGCCAGGTAACTGCCATGTTCCCTGTACTGAAGGCAGTGGCTGAAATCCTGCCATTAAAAGCCTTCTGTCAAATAATTGCTTCACTGCTCATATTAGCAGGAATATCCCAGTTCCCAGTGAAAGTAAAAGGCATCTGAATGAAGTATCACCTACCCATCTTTCCATCCCGTGACCAGCCTTATCTCAAAGTAGGATGCAATGCCCTCAGACCAAACTCCAAACTTCCCATATGAAAACTATACATGGCTGTCTGTCCTGCACAGAGCGTAAACATAGGGTTTGAATCCAACATGAGCTGTGTTTGACCACAGTACTGAACTTACAAGCTACAGAAACTTGACAGACACTTTATGCAATGGTCAAGATGTTCGTTATGAAGATCAGTATCTACTGATTTGAGCTGACAGTGAGAACATACAATTTCTCATCATTATGGTACATGGACTAACCCAAACAACTCACCTCAAACTGTTTTTGATACTAGGTCTGCCAATTAATCAGGCAATTATAATGGTGGTGGTGAAAAAACAAGCATGCCCACCCTGCCTTAGCATGTTTAGAAAAGCCTGAGCTCCGCTGTGGATGCTAGGGGCTGAGCCCGTGACTGTATACAGAAAGCCAGAAGCAAGATTCTTCTGCTTCGCTGTCCCGAACACTTTGATTGCTCTCTACATCTGAGAGAATTTGTGCCAGTCTAAAAGTTTAAGAGGTTTTGCCCTTGTAATCTTTCTTGATAATAAGAATTCTAATTGTTACTTGTAAAAATGGGCAAATATTTAAAGAACTGAAACTCATGAACTGCCTGCATTCATGAATCATTCAGACTGTGTTTTAAAGTCTTTTCTGATCTTCTAAATCTGGTGTCCAGCCTAACAAGAAGAGGTTAATGCTCTTTCTTTAAACAGACACTAAGACTGTTCAGTGCCAAATCTCAGCTACGGCTTACACTGAAGATTCACCCAGTAGCTGCCTTCCTGCTTGTTCCCAGGGGTTTTCAGTGAGGAACACAGCTTTCTATTTTTGACAATTGGTTGGACTAATGGGATGGAAGCAAGGGAACAAAGTCCTGATGCTAAATATGACTAGTATGTACACACACTGATTTTGCATGGACAGTCAGTGCAGATGCAGAGGTAACCGAGCCAGCCTACACAAGTTGACTGAGCTTTCAACATATCAAAAATGTAGCTACATTGCTGCCAGGACAATCTTAGTCCAGAAGCAGCACAGCCAGGTTTGCACAGAGCTGAGCTCAAGCTCAGTGGGACCCAGACCATCTCTTTGGAGCTCCAGCTGAGCAGCGTTATGCAGGTTTTTCCACCATTCTCCCTTATTTCAGAAACTACAGACATGGCTACAGAGAAAAATTGCTCTCAGAGTGGTGTTTACCAGGGCATGCAGCAACCCCTGCATTCTCTGAAGATACGGAAAACAGGATGGATAAAGGAAAGAATCACTGGGTGAAAAGGAACCACCTTTATGAATGCTGATGAGTAAAAATAATCATCTTTTTCTGAATTTCGTAGAATCATTTAGATTGAAAAAGACCTTTAAGATCATCTAGTCCAACTGCAAACCTGTTCATTATTTTAATTTAAACAAACATTGGAAGAAGAGGTCCTTAAAACACATTTAAACACATCAAAACCATTTTCTCCATGCACACATATCAGACTCACACTCACTCTACCTATGCCTATTATGCCAACAGAAAGATCCACAGCACCTTGCCAGGGCTCTCAATCTGCTGTGAGATGTCTCTGTCTCCCTGAGCTCATTGTCCAGGCTCCCTTTACAGTCAGTGGAGAAACCCAGGTGCTCCTAGGGCACAATTAATTTTTTCCCAAGTTAGTTGCCTCTCTATTGACTATCACAGCGTCTAGACAAGCAATTCAGATGCAGCCATCCAAAGTTACACAAGAGGAAACCCAGGCCAGCATCTAGGAGGATGTGCACAGCTCTTCCATCCCAAACCCGAGGGCCTTGAAAAATTATTCCCCCCAAGTAGTTTTGTGCTGCATAGCTGGAGCCATCTCACAGCCACAGGGATGTCCACAGCCCTCAACAGCAGCAGCTCTAGGAGGTGGCTACAGATAGTGCCCACATCTAATACAAAATGTGTTTTGCAAATACAGGCGAGGGATAATAGCCATTTTGAAGGTTTTCCTGAATTACATCACTTGGCACCTACAGCACATTCTCCCTTTGCTACAACTGAAGATGTTCCTTGCCAGCAAGTCCAGCATGGTCCACGCCATTGGGATGGGTGGAGGACAGGGAATGGCCAAGGAAGCAGGATGGGCAAACACGGCTTCTTGCAAAGCGAAGGCAGGAAGGTCAGCTGTGGGCAGCTGCCTGGTCTGGCTAGCAGAGCCTCGTCCTATCGGGCTGAGGGAGACACCAGCAAGTGGGTTGGTAGCTACCAAAATGGGTGCAAATGAAGGATTCATTGTTCTTTTCAGGACACATTCCTGGACACCAGCGTGGTGCTCAGACTGTTGCTTATCTCAGATTTGGCCCTCGATTGCGGCAATCGTACCACGCCTGTGCTTCAAGTCCTCCTGAGCACGTCCTTCTGCCAGCCTGGGCAGCTGGGGGACGATCCCCAGGCACTTTGCTGAATTCACCTAGAAACTCCCCACAAACTACAGCACCACCCCTTAAATGAACTCCAAATCTCACCTTAACTTGGAACCTCAGCATTGTAAAAGAAGGGCAGGAAGGGAAACTTAAATATTATTGTCTTGGTAAATGAGGAGAAAAGAAAAAAGAAAAAAAAATCGAGATGGATTTTGACAGTTTTCCCATTTCCCTCCCTCATGCACTTTCTGCAGCAGCAATCTGTCCTTTCCCTAAACGCTGAGCAATCCCGGCACTAAACTAATCAATATTAATAGCGATGGGCTCGGGCGGGGGGAGGAGAGGAGAGGAGAGGAGAGGAGAGGAGGGATTACCCTGACCTTTTTCAACTCACACTGCCTCAGACGGCCACCAAGCAGCTGAGGAGAGAGCAGCCAGACGGTAATGCCATGTGGTTTTAGTAGCTTTTCTTTTTTTTTTATTTTCCTGTGAATATTTACTTCTGTTGTCTCAGTACAGATAGCAATGAAATCTGATTGTCTCCAGGAAGGAAAAAATTTAATCGTATGAGCCATCTCCGGGCCAAACCTCGCCTTGATGGGAAACTCCACTGAAATCAGGGGAATAACGCCCAGGCTGGATTTTAACTTGAATTTCTATTAAAAACAGGAATTGGATTAGGGAAGTTTTGACAGGTGAAGTGTTGAATGCCGGTGTGCTTTGTGGATTTGTTTTATAATAGAGTACAATCAAACCCATTGAGCCTGCGACTGGGATATTGAGTGCGAGAGCAAACAAAGGGCTGGGTGAACCGGTCCTCTATTGTTAAGCACAAGTGTCCACAGCAGCTCATCCAGATACGGGGGTATGTATGCACTCAGAATAGGGTGCTCAGAATTAAAGACAAATCCTATTAATTAAAACAAAATCATAATTGAAGCTCTTTGTTCATATTGGATTTGGGGTTTATTGTAGACTTTCTGGTTAGCAGCATTTCTTAAAATAGAGGTTTACGTCAGGAGGCACTGTGGGTTATTGGCAATTAATGCATTGTCTTTTCTTTACTGAGATATTCTTGTTTCCATGTGCAAAATATGATTCTTAGAAATTTCATCTGGGAAATCTAGATAAAATTCTATTTATGCCTTTCCTCTTTTGCTCTGAAAGAGCTAAGCCTCAGGGAGAGGTCCCAGATTGAGGTATTAGATTGGGGGGGGGGGGGTTGAATAAACATTTTTATGGTATTTTCATATTTTTTTCTTTCAAGCAGAAAATGCTTGCAGATGGCTGATATCAGAGCACTAGCTGATGAAGCCACGGGTGTGTTTTTCCTTTCTTTGTCAGGACCCATCATGTCCGACAAACCAGATTTTGCAGAAATTGAAACATTTGACAAGACCAAGCTGAAGAAGACAGAAACCAGAGAGAAAAATCCATTGCCCACTAAAGAAAGTAAGTACTTATGAGGCTATTTGAACTACAAGTAGCAAGGATACAATCTGTATTGCAGTTCATATGCAAAATGAATACTAATCATAGGATTACAGGCTCAAACTCATCCCTGACTTTAACTGGGGATAATACTAAGACTTGTACTCTATGCCGGGCTTCCAAGGATACAAGTAGTTACAACCGATGGTGCATTTTGTGTGAAAAATCCTTTCTGATGGGATTGCTCTTGCTTCTGCTAAAAGCAAGACCAGTTTTTCTGCTGGTTGCAGGTAACAGGATCAAACTGTTTGTAATTACCATGTTACCAGCCTCTCTGGAGACACAGACACGCAGAGGAACACTTGCATATTCCTGGCAGACCAGGCAGAATCCCCAGAAGGTGCCTGGGCTCTGGATTTAACATGTTACCAGGCAGATAAGCTGCTGCCCCCCACTGGTACCTACTGTCAGCCCTGGCCAGGAGAGCTCCAGGCACCTCCTCTGGGAATAAGGCTGCAAGAGAAACCCATCATCATCCTCGCCTAACAGGCAATCTTCCTTAGCAAAGCACCCCTGGGCTTTTCTTGTGCAGGGTCTTCTGTCCAAGTGCTGTGCACGGGCAGCCAGATGAGGGTTGTGATTCACGTTCCACTTTGGGTGTGAAAATGGCATTTCTCTGCATTTGGACCAGACATTGTGAGTGGTTTCATGCAGAAGAGTATCACTAACCACTTTGGATGTGTCAGTACTGATAGCCATGGAGACACACTGTCCCTTGACACAAGATACTTGTTTTTTCCTTGTTTTATTATCCCTACCAATGCTAAAGCTGTAAATGCAAGAGAAGGTTTGCATATCATGAATTGCACCCTACTAGCTATGCAGACGTGGGAATGGGTTGGCATTGCAGGGGTGGCCAAAGAAAGCAAGCGGGGACTTACCATCCCTGGCTTTAAGAATGACCATAGAAATCTGTATCCTGCAGAATCATTATAATGTTTATTGATGATGGGTTTTGTTTCCTCTGTTTTTCTGGCAGCTATCGAACAGGAAAAGCAAAGTGAAAGTACAGCCTGAGCATAAAATTGAAGATGTGACTACTGCTTCTTCAGTGGGGTTTTGGCTTCCAAGTTGGGTTGTTTTGTTTTGTCCCCCCCCCATCCCATGTTTTTTTCCCATTTATTTTAGCAAACATTTGCTCATTTAATGTTCCCTGGGGAAGAAGTTTGTTTTGTGTTTGTTGAACAAGATACTATGTATTTGTATTCTTAAAACATCATATTCCAAGTTCTGTATCAACCCCATTACTTGCCTAAAAAAAGCAATTTGCATAAAAATTGTTTTCCTAAACCTCACAATAAACAGGTTTCTTCCAATCAGCTGTCTTCGAGCCTTGCAGAAATAGGGTTTACACTGCAACTTTTACTAGCATCCTTCTCACTTTACATTGCCACAGCATCTAAAGAGCACAGCCAGGTTAGGAAGAGTTACCCCAGGCCCCCACAGGTCCCCCTGGCCAGCACACAGCCCCTCTCCATCAGCACGTACACCTGTATCCTGCAGAATCCTGGAGCCCCAGATTGCACTGACCCCCCAGGCACCCCCTGACTGCCCTCGCAGCAGCCTGGAGACTTCACTCCCTTTCCCTGTGTCACTCAAAAGAGTGTTTCAGGGGAACTCTGAGGGGCAAATTTTGTATGCTAGTAGCTCCTAAGCTTTTAAACCCCCAGCTTGGCAGCAGGCATGAGTAAGATGGGAAGTTGCTGGCCTGCTTCAGTCCTGTTCAACAGTAGGTTAGAGGTCTCAGAGACAAGTACCTGCTTACAAATTCCATGAAAAATCGTTGGCTGGCCCGAGGAAACACTCAAGTTAGCACCCCAGATGGGAGAAGGGCTGCAGCACCCTCTCCACAGCTTTTTTCCTCTCTTTAGCCTGTCAAGATCCAATCAACCCTGGGACAACTGCAGCACACATAGCCTTTGGGCCATCTAATATCAAGCAATATAGGAATGCAGAAAGGTGGGAGAAGGAAGGAAAATCTATTATTGCACTCATTTTCTGGGATGAGAAAGAAACCTTCAGCAGCACAGGACACAGACCTTCAAAGCAAGCAAGGATTCCCTAAATCTCTATTACTGGTGCAATAACATCCTTGCTGATCTACAGAGGGCTCAGCAAAAATGGCCTCTGGTACCAGCTCAGGGGACTCTCAATTACATGGTATCACGTTATGTCTGGAATTAATTTGCAATCATATTAGAAAAACAAGTGCTTACTCTGGGAAGATAAACTGCTGTCCCTGGAGCTTCGGTTTGATCCTACTTGTGCTGAGAAATAGGAATAATTCTGTGTACTTCCACAAGGCTACTCCAGGTCTATACCGGTGTAAAGAGAGGCAGAAACTGTGCTACAGGCTTCAGAAAACAGAAACGAATGGTTGCGGTGGTGTTTAGAAAGCACTCATTTACTTAAGGGTTGCTTGACACTTGACATTTAATGTGAATAATCAGAACTGCAATTAAACAATATCAGCTTAGCCACAAAACGGGTGACTTTCAGTGGCAATGAAAAGTAAACAGAGGTGGCCAAGAGACCAAGGGAAAACACACGGCATGCAGCACTAGTGATTTCAGTTAGAACTTCCTTAACGTCAATGGCATTCAAAGGGCCAAGACTGCTGTTTCAGTGACGACTCATCAGTTCGACATTGCTGCTGTTTTCTTTCCATGACCAAGTTTTTTTGCACATTGTCCTTTGAGCTCCTCATTCCCCTTGGAACCTGACTCTAAGGGGGTTCTTTAGGGTCTGCTGTATTTATTAATACTCATTTTTATTTAAAGGGTGAAGAATGCGAGAGGTTGAGCAACAAGGAAAACGGTGCTATTTTCTTTGTGACTCATGCCCTCCCCTCACCCCCGCATGGCACTGGGGTCAAAGAGCCTTTGACATTATTTAAATATCTGCTTTGATGACGGTTCCTTCATGGAGAGGGCACTCAGAGACAGCACTTAGAGCAGCAACACCTACTGGAAACGCATACAGCTAATACCGTTCAACCAGATTACCCGTTACTTTTCCACAGGATGACTTTTAAGCACCATATTGCACTCAGCTGGTAAGCTCGCAGACTAGACTTTCTCCTTGTTCTTGCCAGGAGACAGCACTTTGTTCCACATGACGATCTCCCTCCTTCTCTGCCAGTTCAGAGCATCTGCCAACTCGCTCAGCACAACACACTGTAAATCACAAAAAACCTCTTTGGCACAACTGAGCCAGTGGCCAGCATCTGTGCCCCCAGGTTCTCCCAGAACCTCAAGGTCTGGGCTGTGACCTCAAGTCTGCACTTTGCAGGAAGAAGGGAAGGAAGGTCTGACCAGAGCAAGAAAACAACAGAGATATTCTCCTCTTGTGTTTGCACAGACACAAAGGATTAGCAGCATGGCTTTAAGGAGCAATGCAAGAGATGAGAGCACTCTACAGCTCTGGAGATCCAGATTTGTCCAGGCACTTGGCTTGGAGCTGCTCCTGGTGCAGCTGCAGGGCTCACTGCCCCCATGAAACCTCCTCCTAATTTAGCTGTTTGCATTTAAAGCCTGACACCATAAACCCAAAGCCTCAGTGCTTGTGTACACACGTCTCACCCCACTGAAAAGGCTACACAGACAGGAACCACTTTAACCAAGTTCCCCACCCCTGGGTCTGACTGCAAAAGCTGTTGAGCTTCAGCAAAGTACACAGCAGCTGCACACAGGGAAAAACTCCTCAAGGTTAAAGGCCAGATCTTCCCACCCTTCACCCACCTGTCCCAGGTGGAACAGGGCTTTGTGGCAGGGTTTGGAGATGGTTTCTTTCACCATTAGCAGTTAAGAGAGACTTAAAGATGTGTAGTTACAGTACCCTGAGTTGAGAAGCATCCCTCTCTGCTGCTGTGTGAAACCACTTCAGCCCAGGAAATGGATCATGAGATTAGAATTTGTCAAGAGCAAGGACAGGTCTGGCTCCCTGTTATCTTAATCAAAGAGCATTACAGCCCTTATCTGTGGGGCAAGCTGGCGACAACGCAGACCAGGAAGCCGCTCATCATTTAAGGCTGAGACAGTGAATTTTCATCATTCCGCTCATTATACTAAGGAGGGGAGCTACAAGACAAGCCGAACCAAAGACTTTGCCCGCACCTAAGAATCACCTTCTGGGTGTTAACCTGCTCCTGACCTTCACCTCCCTGAAAGAGCATCCTCCAGCGCTAAGGCTCACCGACAGCCACCCACTCCAGAGCTAGGATCCTTCCCCAGTCTCCATGCTGGTGAGCAGCTGAGCTGCAGACAACTCCATCAGCAAACTCAACCAGCTCTAGGTGGGAAACTTAAATATTTTTGCCAATTAGCAACAGCCCTCAGCTGTTTGGATCCCTTGCATAATGAGGCATTACCTTGCAACTCCTCCAAAGGAAAAACACCTTCCATACTAACCCAGTTGCAAAAAAATCGCTATATGCAGATAGACACCGGCTTTCTCAGCATTGCCATGAAGCCAACCTTGCGCCCTGCATCCCGGGGACAGGTCCAGCCCTCCCGGGATCCTGGCCAAGTCCACCTGCCCCTGTGAGTCACCTCTAATTGCTCCGCACAGTCGCAGGAAGCCCTGGCTGAGCAGAGGAAAACTGCATTCCTGCCGTTATTATACAGAAGTTATTTGATCCAGTAAATCTCGTTAGGCAGGCATTTGATAACAGTGAAAGCCAGGGAGGACAAACCCTGAACCCAGCGCTCCTAAGAAAAGGGCACGTGTGTGTTGCACCTCAGTCGGAGCCTGGCTAAAACCACCTGGAAATCCTGCTGATCCCAGCTCAGATACCACAGACCAAGACCCAAAGCACATGTGGGGTTTTTTTTCCAAATATGTTTGGGGGTTCTGTCTTATTTGGGTCACTAGCCCCGAGGCATCTCATAGCAAATCTTTAGGTCCAGCTCTGCAGCGCTGAGGGCAATCGGCTTTGGCCAGGTGGCTGGTTTACCACAACGAAAGCTGAGATCCCCGTGCAAGGCCAAGGCTGGAGAAGTCTTGGCTTTGGGGACACACCTTTGTGTGTTTCTGCTCTGCTGGTGGTGGTGCCCCTGACGCAGCAGAGACCTCTCCTGCTACGTGATGAACAGGGAAAGAAACAAGGGGGAGACGTGAAGGAGCACAAGCTCAGCGGGATCAGGGATCTGAGCTGCGGCCGCGTGGGAAGGAGGAGGTCGGGGGGCCGGGAGGGCAGCCGGGGAGGTGCCCACGGCAGCAGAAACTCCAGGCAGAAGAAGCCAGGGTGGATCTCACGCCTCTGCCCAGCTCCCCCCCTTGTTTTTTTCCAAAAACACAGGGTGAAAACAATAGTCTTTTAAAAAGCACTAACCTTCTTGGTGCCAAGCTGGGGGAACCTCCCACACCGCACACGGGCAAACAAAGCCGCTGTGTCCTCCCGGAGCACGGGCAGCCGGCCCCGGCCGCTCCACCTGCTCCCACCCCACGGGTCTGCGGGTTCCCGGCAAGCTCTGGCCGTCCCAACCCGATCCTGGGTACCGAGACGTGTCCCGGCAGCAAAACCCGCTCAGCCTTGAATGTGAAACGCGGCGCGGGGAGGGTTGGGGCTGAGCCAGAGTGTGTGGGAGCAGGTGTGTACGTGCGCGGGGGTGTTTCTCCAGCTCAAACCCAACGCCGCTCAAACTGACAGCAGGGTAAGCTCTCGTTTCATCTTCTGCGGCGGGTATCTGTGCCGGGAAAGGCGGCTCCGTGTGCTTTCTGTCTTGTCAGAAGAGCTGGCTTGGGAAGGAACAGTTGCTGGGGATGGTTCACGCACATCTTGTACGCTGTGCTGACAACAGCTCTTGACAACTCCTACCATCAATTGCAAATCTCACAATGCTTCGTGTTTGCTTTGAGGCCCGGCTCCAGAATTCATTCGATCGACAGGGATTCAGGGAAAAAGGAGGTGGAGGGGGGAGCAAAAGGGGGTTTCTAGCCGCTGTGGTCAAAGACACACGTGAAAATGGGGTCTTTTAGGGCTCCAGCAGTAGGCACTGAACGAAAAGAATGAGATTTTTCAAAATAAAACAACAATCTCAGGAATTTTAAGCTGGTCTCGTGAATTTAGAAGCCAACTCAGTATCAAAATTTTTGGATTTGGCAAAGTTGCAAAAAGCAGGGAGGAAAAAAATGATGTGTGACTCCAAGTGGGTGTTTTCAAACAGCATCTTGTTTGGGGAAAATAATCCCTCTTGGTCTGCTTTGTTTTCTCGTGATGTTGGAAATAATTCTCCTCCTCAGAGGGAAGAATTGGGTTTTTCTTTTTCTGTCTCATCATGGGAGATACCCCAGGTCACACCTGACCACGGCTGGTCCCCCCATCCCTGCTACCACCTGAGTCACTACCTCAAAGTGTTAAAGAAACGCATGTACAGCTCCTATATCACACGTTTCATTTAGCAATGAAGAAATCAGCCGTGAGATGCCCTGGGTGAAGGCATACCCTTTTGGGCCTGAGCCCAAGGGCAGGGGATGGAGGCAGCAGGGATGCCCCAGGGCAGCCGAATTGCTCCTGGGACCCTTCTCTCCAGGGAGCAGGACTAGCAATAGCTAATAGTGCTGTAATATCTCCATAGTGGCTTTATAATAGCTCCAGCCTCCCCACTGCTCCTCCTGACGTGGACCATTTTATTTCTGTCCTGTCCAGGCTCCTATTTCAGTGGGAGCTGGGTAACCCAAGCCCACGGCGCTGCTTCGTCCCAACTCTGGCTGTCAACTGCCAGGCATCGGCTCCGGCACGGACCTCACCTGGTACCGGCAAGGGTGGGAAGGAGCGAGGGTGTTTGGAGGGAGAAGGCGTCAAACACAAACTTTTGTGCCAGCTGCAGTTCTCCCACATTGGCAGACATCCCCAATAACGCTAGTGATTTCGGTGGCGTTAATCCAGATTAAGACGGGGGCAGCTAAAACGATATAAGCCTGGGCGCGGGAAGGCTGCGGGCGCCGCTGGAGAATTGCTCTTGCCCACCCAGCACTCCCCACATCTCGGTCATGTAAAAAAGGGAGGTGTTTGCTCGACTGAGGGCTTCAGAGCAGGGAAAAACCTGGAGGAAACTTCTCCCAGCATGAGCGAGTGGGGATTTGTCGTGACCATATGGTAAACATGGTCCTGCCCAGACATACCCCTGCCACAGGGCAGCCCTGGGGCGGCACGGCACAGCACGGCACGGCACGGCACGGCACGGTGCTCCCTCCCAGGGGTGTGCCGCCCTGCTTGGGTCCACACTGGCATCGCGTCTTCTAACACACCCAGCTGAAAATCATCACGTCTCTGTTTTAACAGACCTCTGGCACCATTTTATTATCACGCTGCTTTAACATCCCAAGCGCAATGTGCGCGGCTGGAGCTCCAATTTATTTTTACTTCTCTTTTAATGCGTTTCACAAATACCCAGGGAATTGGAAATGTCAGGACACCAGCATGGCTGTATCAGCCACAGGAATCTGCCTACCTGTTCAATAGATAATTGAAGACTATTTCAAACGGGAGCTGCTTCGACGTGAGTGTTGGCTCCTCATGGCGCTGACCCTGGCTTCATTTATTTTCTAGCTCTACAAAGGGCTAATAAAGCTTTAACTTACCTGCTTTTCTAAACTTTACATCTGAAGCATTCAGCGGTGCACGGCCAAGGTGGAAATAAAAGAGCTTAACCTAAAATAGCACTCAGTATTCAGATCGGGCTAAAAAATATAAATCCCAGAGCCATGCTCAAATGGCAGGGATGCTATTTCTCTCTGTAACGCCCAGGTAAATGCACCAACTGGCAAGACCCATTCAGTGGCTTCGGTCCCTGCATCAGCGTGCACCGAGTCCCTGGGGAGGGGTCCTGCTTCGGGGGACGATGCCACACTCGGACCCCTTGGAAAGGCAATTTATTGATCCTTGAGATTAACCCCCTGGGCACTGCTAACTCCTGCATAAGCCAAGTAGGAACCAAAACACCGATGGGAGCAGGGCCGGGTTTCCCCGCAGGCACCGGCTGCCTCCAGCCAGACCTGCCGGCGTTCAGGACTGGCAGCACCCAGCTTACGCTGCAGTTGATGTATATTAACGATGCCACCGTGGGGATTAACGATCTCCCTCACCGTGGGGGATTTAAGCTAGGTGGGCTGCCAGGGAGGTGAACCGGGCAGGATTTAGGAAACCTGTGCTCCGGGCCACTCTCCTTGAGCAAGTCTCGTCATCTCACCACACTTTGGTTTCACCACGTGAGGACTGGGAGCGGTGATACCGATCGCCTTCGTGCACAAGAGGTGCCTGGGCAACCTCCCTCCCTCCCGTTCACACAGGCAGCAGAAGTCCAGCGCAACGCAGAGTCCCTGAATATGGTCTCCATTATTTCCCAGTAGTTACGTGCAGACAAGCTTTCGTGTCCCTGAAAGGACAGTTTGCTAAAATATTGCTCCTTGTCGCTCTGAGCGCAGCCAAACAAACCACAGAGCCACAATACAGATTTTTTTTTTTTTTTTTTAATCAATACAGCTTGAAAAACCCAGGGAAGGGCCAGCCAACCTGAGCAACGCGCATCAAAAAAATCATCGGAGGTTGTTCTGGCAGGCGGGATCACTGGGTGGCTTTTATCCCAGCTGCCACTTGAGCTACTCGGATGGAGGGGACTTTGCAAACCTGTCCCATCCATACCTGTCCACCGGCTGCCCGAGCACTGGCAGCGTCCCAGCCTTGCTCTGCCACCAGACACTGGTGGGTACTGGGACGGGCTGGGATGGGTGTGCGGTGTGGGGACATCCCACAGGGGGGAGCCTTGTCACCAGCCTGCAGGTGACACTGCCCTGGGACACTGCCCGGGGGACATCATCCCGGGGACACACACATCATCCCGGGGACACACACATCATCCAGGGCATCCCCACCGGCCACTGCATCCACTCAGGCTACGCTGCACCGTTGTGTTTGATCCCACCACAGTAAGTTTTGCTCCGTTTCCATCCTCTCTGAATTAAAGGATGCAAAACGTACTGTTTTCATCCTCCACAGGGCTGGGCAAAGCTCCCTCCAAAACTACCACAGTTCAAGTTTTCAGAGCTGATCTGGGATTTGGGGAGGGAATACGATCAAGGAAGTCTGTTTTCAAAGGGTGTCACTGGGAAAAATTCATCCCATGGAAGGTCCTAATGGGTTTCCGTGCCTGGAGGATGCTGACAAGCTGGACCCGTGAACCAGATCCCCACCTTACATGTTCCCATCGGGTCAACTTTAAACCAAACAGTAAAGGCCTAAAACTGGTTTAGTAAAACCAGAGACCTTACCACGAGTTGTCACCTCACTCTAAACTCAGGTAACACTGGAGATGTCTCCTCCCACCTCAAAGATTAATAAATGCATGGCACTGCCTTCATCCACAAACTGATTAAAGCGTCTATGTGAACATGACATCAGTGCCCTGCTCCATTAAGGAATGGAAATATGCAGCTTGATGCCTGCGAAAAGACAGGCAAGGCAAGAAGAGTTTCTTTGGGGGGAGAAGAGCAAAGTGCCGGAGCCTCAGCGGGCACCACGGGGGGGG
Organism: Buteo buteo; assembly: GCF_964188355.1. Taxonomy (NCBI): domain Eukaryota; kingdom Metazoa; phylum Chordata; class Aves; order Accipitriformes; family Accipitridae; genus Buteo; species Buteo buteo. Next base: position 5,541,530 of record NC_134194.1, read on the forward strand.
AACGAGCCCCCGAGCAGCGCAGATTCCCCACTGCCTTTGTGGGGCAAAACAGGTGCCAGAAGCAGGTTTTCTCCTCATTTTGTTTTTCCCAGCAAGACTCAAAGAACTTTTAAATTTGCCATCCAGCCCAGGATCCCCCAGAGGAAGCCTCAGCTTTCTGCACTCGGAATCACCTCTGTCCAAAGAAATAAAGATGAGTTTTCAGAAAATACTTGTAGCTCAAATCACCATTTTCTTCTGCAAGTCTCAAAACCTCCTACATTCAGTGTGCCAGACACAGCCGGCACTAACACACATATGCTGCGGCTCAGAAATAAAGATCTTTGGGCTTAATCTGTTCCCCATGACACAAAGTGGATGGGGGACAGGCGGGGTGACACAGCCGCAGCCGCCAAGGGATATTGCGAGGAACCACGCTGGGAAAGGCTGGGAAGCACCACATGAGCCAGGTTGTAATCAGTTAATTTAACTTGAGTTTGGCCGGGAATGATTAAGAAGGAGGTGATAATTTTCCTCTGTATCAAGTGCCCAATCTCTTCCTGGACAGGCTTTTATCTGCTGAGGTGACACATTGCCAGGACCGAATGCCCAGGCAGTAACCTAGCTGCTGCACTAACACCGTTTTGCATGACACTTCCTTTAAAGAAGGAGAGAAAAACAAAGCACTTGTCCCTACTTTATAATGTTGCTGTGTAAACAGCCCTGGAAGGCTTTGAAGGACACACCTAAGGGAGGCAGGTGAGGTGAGGCTGATCAGGTCACGGAGCTGCCTCTCCGAGGCCGACCGACCGGGTGGCCGAGTCCTCTCGAGAGGCACCGAGACCTGAAGGTTGATCTAAACGGGGGTGTTTTACTCTGCCCCGCTTTCTGGGGCAGCTCGAGACACGGCAGGACCAAGTTCGGACACGTCATTGCCCAAAAGTAGCTGTGCAGCGTTTTCGGATGCTGCGGAGACAGAGGCATGGAGTAGCCACTGGGATTTAGGAAAGTCAGACAGGATGGACCAGCAACCCCACAACAACCCTTTTCCAGGTGTAGATGCTCAGCAAGGAAAAGTTTTCCTCCTCTGGAAGGGCCGGGAGAGTTTGGGGCAGGAGATGTGACCTCCCTCCGCAGCGCAGGGGGGATGCTGGTGCCTGCACCTTGGCAGAGGGCTGTGCCAGAGCTTTTATCGAGATATTTGACTCTGCAGGCTCATCTGCTCGTTGCCCCCATGCTGGGAGGGCAAGGGAGATGCTTTTGGGAGTCTGGAAAGGGGTGAGGACAGGGAGACAGAGGCTTAGGAGGGCAGCGGGGAGTGACTGGAGAGAGGAGACAGTGGAAGAACACAGCTTTCAAACACGCAGTGCAAAACCAGGGGGAAAGAAGGGGAAGAAATACCCTTTATCTGCTTGCAAGTGAAACAGCCTTGTTCTTCCCATGAGCAACGTCCCGGCTTGGCTCCTGGGCCGAGGTTGCCGTCTCGAACGCTCGTGTGAGCTTCTGCTCCGGCAGGCGTGCAGCTCGCCCGTGCCTCGGCACACCACCGCTCGCAGCCCCCCCGAGACGACTCGGTCAGGGCTTGCAACCTTCCTGGCTCGCCCCACGCCAGCAAACACCCATCCCGGCCAGACCAGCCGCTCGGCTCCACACCCCGGTGCCGGGGGACGGCCGCTGGGATCCAGGGCTGGCAGCACCGCCTGGGAATCTGGGGTTCAACAAGTGACTTTACGCCAGGGAAACGGGCACTGCTGCTCGCAGGGAGAACAGCCCCCTCCAGCCGCGGCCCTCGAGAGCGGAGGAGCAGTCGATCGGGCTGGAGGGGCTCTGACCCCTCGTCCAGCCCGTGTCCCCCCCCACCATGGCAGGGCCATGCTCACCAGTCTCGTTCCTGACGCGCGGTGGGCCCCCAGCAAATTAAATCTACCCCGAGTCCCTTGCTCTGCCTCTTGCTGGTGGAAAAAAGAGGTTTTTCCTCCCTCATTTGCTCCGTCTTTTCTCTCCTAGCCCAAACCCAACGTTCTGTGCACACGTGCCCGAGAGCTCCGCAATGCTCCGGGGCCGTTTTTACAACCCCCATCGGGACATTACGCTCTCCCTGAATCACCTTGACAGCCCTTGCTGGGAAGCGTCCTTGTTCCCAGCTGGCATGTGGCTGGAAAAGTCAGAATTTGGTTCCAAACCCCAATTTTTTGCTTCCTGAAACCAAAAGGCGTAAAGCCCAGACTGTGCAACCTGGAGCCTCCTGGGTTTTGGCATCTGAGGGTCCTGGATTCTTTTCCAGAATGTGCTTCCTTCGGTAGCAGAGCTGCTTACCTTGGACTTGCTCGTTCCTGGCCTCTCTGATGAAATTCACTCCTCGCCACATCACACCGCACATGAGGCTCTGTTAGGAATCAGGATTAAAAGACAGAAAAACTGGTTGCATTGGTACAACTGAGAGGGGACAAAGTACTACGGGGAGGCAGGAGACAGGAACTTCTCGGGATGATTTTGTCACTAGGAAAGCACACCCTAAACTAGCACTGTTGGACGTTTTAGCCTTGTTTTCAGTGAACATCGAGCCGCTTCTAACTATGTGCCAAAACAGAAATGAAGAGGACTAAGCCCGTGGGATAGGTGTGGCATAAAAACCTGATTTCGGTTTCACCTCCATCCTCAATTACCATTCATTAATCAAAACATATTCGTTATATAGGCAAAACTCCCACCAGCGTTGCCGGGTCCAGGGCTTGGGTCCTGATGGTGCTTGCTCCCGCTGGGAACCGCAGCAGCCCACGAGGGACCGCGCAGCAGGCAGAGCAACGGGGACATATTTTCCCCGATACGGGAAAGTTGGGACGACTAAAAAAACCCAACAATTCCTGCGTAGAGCTGAGCATGCAGCAGGATCGCCCTGCGGCTGCAGTCCTCCGTGATGGAGTATTTTGAAGCAAAGGGACACGTCCCCTTCGCTGAGCGGCTGGCTGTGTACAGACCAAGGACCTGGTATCACCCGCGGGGGCTTGGGTGGCTTCCCGGGGCGAGCGGTGTGGGAGAGCATCATAAAACATCCTCCACCTCGCCAGCGAGGGGGTGGCTTTCTAATTACCCAGGTGGATTTTTATTGTGATGAAGCCAGCAGCGCAGGATTTGACGCTAGGGGTCTGAATGTGTCACCTGCCAGGGGCAATTTAGCAAGTGGTCTGTGCTTTATTTTCCTGTTGTCCACAGCCATGGGGCTCACCGCCCCGACAAGCCAAGAGCCCATGCCTGTGGGACCCGGCAGAGTGTGTGGCACTTATATAAACCGATTTATGTCCTGTCTGCCTGCCCTTAAACCCCACATTCTGCTGTGAAGAGGGTTTTATGGGTGCATGGGGCTGTACACAGTATTACTGTCTCTTGACTTGGGGCAGATACCAATATATTTTAGGATTTTGACTGTCTCATGCAAAGCACTGGCTGTTTGGTCACGTAGCAAGAAAATAAGAAACAAAGCATCAACGTTTTATCAGCAAAGCCAAGGGGCTCCAGCTGACGTTGAGCACATCGCTTTCCAAACCGCCTGCCCTGCAACAGCACGTGGAGCCAATGCAAACTCCCGCGGTGCCACCGTGCTGGGCAGCCGACGGCTCGCTTGGAGGTCCCAGGCTGCCCAGAACAACTGATGCTTCATTTTCTGCATAACCAGCTAAATTCAACAGAATTTTCCTTTCAGATATTTTTTTTCCCCATCCAACAGCAAACCAAAAGCAAGTTTCTAGGCAGCGAGAAAACCGAAAAGAAACTCCTTTGGCATCATTTCACAGATGAGACTACAGCTGAGGAGACACAGGCTGCCACCGGCGGGCTTTTCTCATGGGTGATGGGGGAGCACCCAGCCCTGCAGCCCTCCAGAACCCAGCCGGGCTTCGCCCACACGCGCCTGGTGATGTACAGAGCAAAGCACCGAAATCAGCTTCCGAGCAGCTACACCCAGTCCAGCTCTGCCACTGATTTACCCCGAGATCTCAAGACCACCTGTCTCTGTGCCTCAGTTTACCCAACTGCAGAGACAGCTATATTTAATCTCTTTTACTGCAAGGACATTGCATGAAGCGCTCTATAAGTGCAAAATGTATTAACACAGCAAGACCAAAATCTGCTTTTGCCTAAAGCGGGGAAGAACTGCGGTGATACAACTGGGATCATTGCAGTCCCATCAGTTTGCCAGGCTGGATGACCCCGCAGAAGCGCTGGCTCCTGCTTCCCAGGACCGAGCTGTAAACGCAGAAGAAAAACTGCAGCAGTGCAGAAAGGCTTGTCCCAGCACGCTTACTGTGAGTGCCAACGTTACAGGTGACTTTTAAGATCCCTGTGACTTTAATTGGAAAGGACATTTTTAATAGCCCAAGCAAATAGCTGTGTGAACCTGCCAACTGCAGTGACTGCTTGCGGCAGAGCTTCACACCCAGAGACGCTGTTATTCTTCTGGCGTGTGATAGGAATATCATGTGTGAACTGACATAGCAGACACGCCAACATTTTTTTAGCTGTACAAGCTCTCTCAGACAAGAAAAAAACCAAAAACATCAATATGCCCCCAAGACAGCCAGAGACAAACCCCAAAATTACCTGCATGCATATAGAAAATGCACAGCAGATTTCCAAACCGTATGCATGGGCTTTAATCAATGAACTTCACTGATACATGGGAAACACTTTATTCCCAGTAATTGTTCTTTGACAGCTCTAACAAGTAGGATCTGTTCGGGATGGTAATGATTAAAATGCTGACTCACAGAGGGTTTTGCCATGTTGGCGGGACTACACCAGCTTTGTGCTCACTTGGAAGGTATTTTGCATCCCTGCTTTTCAACCAATCTGCAATTTTAATCCTCCGACTGCAAACAGTTGTTTGCGGCTTTGCCCAACTGACTCCAGGTTTCCCTTCTGCAGGGTCTGGAGGGAGAGGGTTCTCCTCTCGCTCCCTAACGGACAGCAGGACAAGGAGGGTCCCTGTGCTTTCTACAGCCGGGAGCAGCAAGTTGCTCCTCTGCCTGCTCCTGGGAAGGAGGGAGGAGAAGTGACAGCCCCCCAAGCTGCCTGGGGTGCGAGCCGATAGACCTGCATTTCTGACATCCAGCGCTGCCATGTGTAAAACCATGGTGCGGGTTGGCGGCTTCGCGATGCTCTCGTGCACTTCACGGCAAGACAGCAAAGCACTTGGCAAACGTGCAGCCTCCTGCCCGACCACGGTGCCGCTGCCTGCGGCTGCTCGCCCGGGTGCAAAAATGGGGTTTATCCCCGTGTGGCCCCGTTTCCTCGTGGCACGGCCCTCCAGGTGCCACGTGCGGTGCAGTCCCATTCCCTCGAACCCCACATTTGCAGCCCCTTTGTGAGTCCCCTTGCAGCAGCAGCGATTAACACCAGGAGATGGGGGTACCCAGGGCTCAGCCGGGGAGCTGAGAGGAGGAGGAGGAGGAGGAGGAGGAGGAGGGCATGGCACGTCACTGGTTTTGGGCTAAGCACCCACACTGCCCCCAGGGTGAGCCAGTCCCCAGCTGGGACCATTCAGCCGGAGGAAAACAGACCAAGAAGTTTCCATGAACACCATCTCGCTGTTGCTCCATCCGCAGCATTACGGCTCCTTAGAGCCCTTAATGATATTGGCCGTAACTATTAAGAGGCTTTTTTGGGTTTCCTCTGATAAGGATTTTCCTTTCCCCAGCACAGCCGATGGCTCAGCAGCGGCGGAGGCCCCTCGCTCCGCTCAGGGGGTACGGGCAGGGCTCCTGGCCGCGGAGCCAGCAAGCAGCCGCGCTTCTGCTGCGGCAGCCTTCACCGTAGGGAAATTACTAACCCCAGAAAACTGTTCCCCTAATTACAGCATTGGAGCATGGAGCAAACCACATAAATGATTCACACAGTGTTCCCAAGCTGCAGCCGCGTAAATTAGAGAGATTTCCAAACACTCCCGAGCCGTGCAAGCTGTTATCAGAATGGAAATGCAGAAACTTTTGACGTAAAGAGGCGAGAAGGGAAAAAAAGCCCCGCCGTTAAACGCATCTCTTCAGATCAAGAAGAGCTGGGAGGTCTATCCCCTATAGATCTTTAGAGAACGGTTGTTAAAACTCCTCGGGGAGTTCTTGTAGGAGGGAGCAGCCGGATAGCAGGGGAACTATAGAAATGCATCAGCTTGTTATTTCGGAGGGACGCAGGGACTGAGCCTCTGCTGGCAAGCAGAGGATGAAAAGGAGAAGGCAAGCGGACTTGGAGCCAAGAGAAAGGGATGGCTGGCGGTGGGGAAGAGAGTTAAAAGTGTCCCATTGTTAGGGAAGTTTGCTCTCCTCCAGACCATCCCGCTCCCGGGGACACCGCGCCGCCTTTTGAAGTGCAACCTTAGGCGGTTCCTTGTCACCCATTGGAGCGGGAGCTTTTTTACCACATTAAGTCATTGGGTAGCAAATGAATGGGGGGTTTTGACTATTCACAACTTCACCTTATAAATATCAGGGCTGTAGGTTCCTGCAGCTTTCCTCCATCCCCATAGCTCACCTTGGGAAGGAGCAGAGGGAGGCGGCCCTGCTCGCTTGGGGACCTGCAGAGCGGAGAGCTACGGATCGGCGAAAGGGATCTAACCCGGCTCCTTGTGACAGCCATGAAGAGAAGCACCTTCCTCATCCTCTCCATCGCAGGGGTCTACGGTGCCGTTCTCCACGCAGCAGCATGGTAGGGTCCAACTCCACGGAAAGGGCGTTTTTTAGGGATGCTCTTCAGCCTGTGGTAAACTGTGTGATTCATTCTCTTTTCTTTGTTTCAGGTCTGTGAATAACTTTCTGATGACAGGACCTAAGGTAAATTACTGACAGCCCGTGTGTTAATTAAGTAGAGCAATTTCATTTTGCAAATGGGAAATAGGACTTTTCCAAGGAACCCCATTTCCCAGAGCATATCGGCTCCAAGTCCTGCCGAGTAAGGAAAGAAAGGACTCCCAACCTCTTTACGCCTGTTTTCATTGATAAACGGTAAAACGCGGTGGGTTTTAACCCCGCTGTTTCCCGTGCCAGGCTTACCTGACGTACTCCAGCAGCGTGGCGGCCGGGGCGCACAGCGGGATGGAGGAGTGCAAGTTCCAGTTCGGGTGGGAGCGCTGGAACTGCCCCGAGAGCGCCCTGCAGCTCTCCACCCACAACCGGCTCCGCAGCGGTGAGTGCGCCTTTACCTGCCGGCACCAGCATCCTCGTCCCGGGATGCCTTTGGGTACGAGCCGGGATGCGCTCCGGAGAGAGCTGGGGCTGCTAATTAAACCGACCGATGGAGAAGGGCTTTGGTGTCCCCAAAATCATGGGGGTTTTTCCTCTAACCCTATTAATTGGTGTAATGAATAGCACTAACATTTTTCCAGGAATCCCAGGTGCTCTCTGGATCTCTATCCGTGCTAGGCTAGAGCTCGGTCCTTCCCACAGTGCTGCTCCGTGGGCTTGCTCCTGCCACTTTGTGTGCAGCATCCCAGGGAGCGGAATGCTAGAGGCACCTGAGCTTGCAATGGGGAGAAGCGCAGGAGAGATGAAGGGAGAAACCAGACACATGCTAAGAAACTGCCTTTGTAAGAAAGTTGTGGATATATTTCAATACTATCTACTTCAACAAGCAGAAATCTCTTTTTTCCCAGGGCAGCATCTCTATTTGAATCTGTTAGGAAAGTCAAAAAAGAAACTAAATTAGAAGTGTGGGTGCAGACAGCTGTTAGCACAGGTTCAATGACCTACCGACTGAAACAAGATCAATGACGATTTTCCCCGGCAGGCAAGATCAAAGCACGAACATACCCCCACCCCCCCCACCCCGAGCAGGAAAGGACAGAGACAAACTGAGTGCCAGGTGAAGGGAGTGATAACTTACCTTGGCCAGAGCAGGACTGGGGCATTCCCTTAATTAAGACCCTACTCTTGCCAAGAAACTCCATCCTGTGCGTGGACACCTGCATAATATTACACCAAATTGCTGAAACCCTTGATCCTGAAGCCTGAAAAGACTCCAGTCATGAGCAGTTAATTTCTGTAGCACCTTACCTTTTGCACAGACTGTTTTTTCTTTTTTCCTTCTCGCACCTTTGCGGTGTGGGAGATCTTCATTCCCAATAAACCGGGACTGATGCCTATGTTTGCACGTGACAGCTTTTTTTCCCCTCTCCCCCAGCTACCCGGGAAACATCCTTTGTACACGCCATCAGCTCTGCTGGCGTCATGTACACCCTCACCAGGAACTGCAGCATGGGAGACTTCGAGAGCTGCGGCTGCGACGACTCCAGGAACGGCCGCGTCGGTGAGCTGCCGTCTCAAAACGGGCTGACATCATCTATCTCTCCATCCCCACATGCAGCCGCCCGGATTTCAGGGCAGAATTTGGCCCGACGGGGCAGTTCTGCGCTTAGCGTGCATCTGTCTTGCAGGTGGCCGAGGCTGGGTCTGGGGAGGATGCAGCGACAACGTGGAGTTTGGGGAGAGGATTTCCAAGCTCTTTGTGGATGCTTTGGAAACAGGACACGATACCCGCGCACTGATTAACCTGCACAACAATGAAGTCGGGAGACTTGTAAGTCAAATACTTATTAATAATAATAATCATTATAATAATAATGTCTATATTGTAAACAAAATCTGAGAGTCTGGTAGGCTGTTCAGGTCCCCACCTCCAGCCCTCTGTGACAATCTGACACCCGTAGTGTTTGCATTGGGAAAAAACCACAGCCAGAATCTGACCCTAAACCTGAACTGCTGTAAGAGTCGTTCCCACTTCCAGCTTCAGCAGCTGGGTGCAAAGCAATTAACTACTAGCACACACCACTAATTCAGAAATGCATGGGTTTTATACCCACCTAGAGCTTGTCTGGTCTGTAAAACAAAGCGAGAACCACCTAACTTTCTTGCAATATGCATTTCCAAGTTATTTGGCTGGGAAAGCCAGGTGTAGCCAGACTTGCCCCCCGCTCCCCGCCTGGGCCGGCATAAGCTCTCAGCATCTTGCCAAACCTCCTTGTCTGTAAAAACAAGGATGGCAACACTTAACATACCTATCTCATAGGGTGTGTCGAGACTTAATCTCACATAGATACCAGTGATTGGGACCTTATAAATACCAGAGGGAGATAGGTAGATAATATCTGTGAAGTGCTTGGCCTGGAGGAGATGCAGAGAGGTTGGGTATGATTATTCCAAAGCAGTTTCACACGTTTTAAATGAAACCTCTGAGAGGGATGATGGGTCCGATGCTGTGATGAGGGAGGTGAGCGGCGTGAGAAGGGCATGACCCGACAAAGGCTCTTTTTTCCTGGCTTGAAGAAGCAGCTCCTTCAAGGGCTGGAGACAATAGTTTGTGCCCACTCATTATCTCTGTCCTTTAAATCAGTGAAGAGGGACAGATGTTTTCCAGGAACTGAAATAAGAGCATCAGCTTGTGTCCTGGAAGGACCTGAAGTCATGCCCCGCATGAGCCGCATTTGACCCGCCGTCCCCCAAATTAGAAGTGCCGTAGAGCCTGGTTTTGAGATTTAAACGACGGTGCTCTGCTGCTCCTAACTTCTCTACCGTTTCCACCAAGGCCGTGAAAGCCACGATGAAGCGAGCCTGCAAATGCCACGGGGTGTCGGGCAGCTGCAGCATCCAGACCTGCTGGCTTCAGCTGGCCGAGTTCCGCGAGATCGGGAACTACCTGAAGATAAAATACGACCAAGCCCACAAGCTGGAGATGGACAAGAGGCGGATGAGAGCCGGCAACAGCGCCGACAGCCGCGGGGTCACGGCGGAGACCTTCCACCAGGTCCACGCCACGGAGCTCGTCTTCTTGGAGGACTCTCCCGACTACTGCACGAGGAACGCCAGCCTGGGCCACCACGGCACCGAGGGCCGCGAGTGCCTGCAGACCGGCAAGAACCTCTCGCAGTGGGAGAAGAGGAGCTGCCGGCGGCTGTGCACCGAGTGCGGGCTCCGCGTAGAGGAGAGGAGGACCGAGGTGGTGGCCAGCTGCAACTGCAAGTTCCACTGGTGCTGCACGGTGCGGTGCGACCAGTGCCGGCAACTGGTGGCCAAGCACTTCTGCTCCCGCCGCGATGCCGCCGCCGCCGCCGGCCCCCCCGGCCACATCAAGCGGAGGAACAAGGGCCATAAGAGATAAGAAGGTGGCCGCGGTACCCCGGGACGACGCTTTGGTTGTCCCCACGCTCGGCAGCCACCGGCGGAGCTGGGGTGGGAAGGAGCGTCCCCGGGGTCCGAAGGGGTGAGCGGGGCATCGCGCCAGGCGGCGGGGTCTCCCGCGGACGGATGCTGCGAGATTAGGAAGCGCGAGGCGCGGGCGCTGAGGGACCACCGTCCTTCTTGCTTCCATGGGTTTTTTTTCCCCTCAATATTTACCAGTACCTTCTTTCTTCTCGTGAGTCACTTTATCTCTGGATGGGACAGAGGAAAGAATTTCACTTTTTAGGCGGGCTCCACTCCTCGTGCCACCACCGGCGGGTCCGCCGAGGGCAGCGGTTGGGGCTCCAGCCCCACGGCAAGCGCGGTGGGGATGGATGATGTGGCCAAAAGTGGGTCCTGCTGAGCGGCTCCATCCCGGCAGCCCCGGATACCGCAGCCGGGGCAGCCCCGGCCCGGCCGTTCATGCACAGCGGCTGCTCAGCAGCATTTCTAGTGGAAAACTTATGCACTTTCTGATGTGAGAGGAGGTTTTGCAGTGTCGTGGTGTGTGTATTACAACAACTGCAGCCTTTTGAGGGCTTTGATAAGTTTACAGCCAGTGTTTACAGATTTCATTTCCCCCCCTTTCCCCCCCCTCTCCTTTTTAGATTTTGTATTTTGGTACCAGAACCCCTGCTCGCAACAGACAGTAGCTTCATGTATTTGTACTGGATGAAATTAAGCAGTTTACAATTCCTACACTTTTTTTTTTTTAATTAGCAGATAAGAATTCAGAATTCTTTATGCCTAATGTTGTTTATTAATAAGTTGTATTATTGCTTAGCACAATCTGTTTTCTCTATATATTTTGAAGGTATCCCTAAAGAGGTAGATTTTGGACTGTATTTTGCAATAAACACCCCAATGAAAAGGATTGGCTTTTTTCTTTCTGCCTTCCTAGGAGTATGACTTTAGGTGCAAAATTCTCCCTTTCTGTGTAAAGCCCAGCACTTCCAAGATTTCTCATCATTAATCCAAAAGCCACCGAAGCCAGCGAGAAGGTTGCTCTCCTAGACCTCAATAAAAGTTGGCTCCAGCCTTCAATCCCCGGAGGCTTTGCTTTAATACCTATCACCGTAATATCTAACCTTTTTCAAATGCTGAGTATGCAGGCACTGCCTGGCTAAAGCCGATTTTGAAGCTCCCAACGCCTCTTTAATTTCCCTAGGCCCGACATCTCCCAGACAATGCGAGCCTGCCCCGCTTTGATGTGGAAAGCATCGGCACTCACTGCAAAATTCTTGGAGGCACGAGAGGAGCTCTTTGAACTGGCGGCAGGAGAGAAAACTTGGGGACAGATGTGAATGCGTCTGCTGGTTCCCCGCTGCTCCGGGTGCAAACAGCCCCGCACCACGGCGGGGAGGGCAGGAGGGGACACGCGCTGGCTGCTGCCATCCCAAGTGCGTCCTGCTCTTCTCCTGGCCTCCCCAGGGCTGTGTTTCAGTCCGGATTGCTCCCAGGAGTCACAGAGCTGCTCCGGAGTGAGCCAGGGCTCTGCCACCACCCGCACCCGTGCTGCAGGGGCAAAGGATGCTCTGCCAGGCTTGCTTGCCAGCCAGGGGAGGAGAAGAGACAAGTTAAAAAAAAAAAAATAAACCCTACAGCTCTGCCAGCGTATTGCTCCCACACTACCACTGCTTTGATGCTATTTTATCCCAGTATTCCTATGGCTCCTAGTGCAAACACAGCCTCGACATACGCTGGAGCCAAATCGGTAAGCTTAAGGTGTAAAACACACAAGTCGGGAAGCACAACTGACTTCCATGCATTCATTTTTGCAAAGAGCAGTTCATTAAGGCTGGGAGGGCTATGCCAGCAAGCCATCGGTTTGGGGGTTTTTTTTTGCTGCCTTTGGAGTAGCTGTTTCTAAAACTTCCATAACTAATAGGCCACACCACCAAAACAAAAAACCCCAGGATTTTTGCACAGCTTTGCCACAGAAGCATTTGCAACCCACCAACATTTAGGCTGAACTGGAAATGATAAAACCAGACCAAAAAAAGCCCTTTCCTGCATCTTGTGCACTGGCTGCCTTGTCTGCACAAAAAAACCAGGCTCTACTTTAGTAGCATCTGCTGTGGTTGCCCGGACTGCTGGTACCCTGGGCCAGCGCTCAGCAGCACCAGCCCCATGCCTGGGCAGCCCCAGGAGCTGCGGGCACGGAGCACTGCCAAAATCCCACGGACCCACAAAATGAGATTACACAGAGCACAGGACGGTCGCTACTGATGTGCACTCAGAGGAGGGAAACTATTTCACCAGGATAACTCCCAAGCAAACATAAAAAACATCTTGCTGTTACATCAATAACAGGGTTACTAAACTGCATAGGTAAATCCCAGGAGGTGAGGGCTCCCCGTGAGCAGGCATGTTCAGGACATGCTGGGTATCATCTTACGTGTCTCTCTGCAGCATCTTTTCACACTAACGTTACTGCAGAAAAGAAGTGACAGACTCGCAGGTGCCCATAGCACCAGACCAGATCTGTGTCCCACGCAGGCTCCGTCCCAGCGACATGGGGCTGCAGAGAGGAGCAGAGATGCCACAAATGAGACGGATCCTTCTCCCGCTGAACCCTCCCATTCCCACCAACCCACATCCAGGGGCTTGCTGAGCCAGCACTCGCATCCACTGCGTTGCATTTAAATGCTGGAGATGAACTGTTCTTCCTTGAATTTGTCTAATTGATTTTTTTAAGCCATTTACATTTCTGGCACCCAGACTATCTAAGGCAACGAGCATATCTTATGCAAAAGCCAGAGACCAAATGCAAATTGAAGCAAACTCAAGAGAAAGTTATGTACCATCCCATGATACAAATTTCCATTCTCTTTTTATAGCTCACAGAGATAATACCGAGTCTGAACAAATACAAAAAACAACTCTATGGCTTAGAGCTGCACCTTGCCAGAGATATTATGGTCCTGGAGAAGCTGAAGCTCTCTCATCCTCCCCCTTGTTGCTTGGATACAACAGTCATCAATTCTCACAACATTCACTACAAAACAATAGAAATTCAGGATCATCTTAATCCATCACGGCACTGTCAGGGAGCCCCTACACCCCTGCCCACTGGTACTCGGTTTCTGTAACAACACACACAGAAATGCCACGTGCACAGGGTGGCACGGGGTAATAAACCCCAAGGCTGCCTGCAGGACACAATCCGTCAGCCTGATTTCATCACTTCAGGAGTGATTTTACCTGGGCAGCAAACTCCTACATCGCAGTTTTCAAAATAAATAACACCGCACACAGCAGAGCAAAGTCCTGTCACCTGCTGATTTGCAAAGGCTCGGTTCTCTAACCAAAGAGCATTTGAAGGGACTGATGATGTCTTCAAACCTGAATGTATTTACTCCCGATTACCCAAAGTCAACTCCAGTTTGGGACGCTGATCCCAACCACCTGTAACTCACTGCATGCTTGGAGGAAGGGATGGACTGGTCCTATAAAGCCTCGAGGGGGAACGTGATCCTGATTACAATGAAAAATTAAAAAACTTAATCTGGGCCAGGCGCTGTATGAGCTCAAACCAAAACCCTGCTGCCTGCCCCCGAAGAGCTGCCAGCACTGCTTCTCCCCTTCGGTACCGACGGCTCCCCACAGCCCTGGGACACTGGAAGGGGTGCTGGGGATGCCCCGGAGCAGGCACAGCCCACCGGGCACCCCAAAGGGGCACTTCGGGCAGGGCTGTGGAGCTGCTTGGACAGCCCAGAGCTGCTGTTGGCAGGGCACGGCCAGAGTAACCTACGTGATAAGAAACCTGTGGGATAGCAGTCGAATTGGCCTGAAATCACCGTTGGCTTTGTGGAGGTTTACCACCACCGTCCCAGCAGCGTATTTGTGCCTTTATTGTGGGAAAGGACTGGTTTGTAATTCATTTTTCATGAGAAAGGGAAATATGTTCTAAATGAAGAAATAATACAGTCCAGCTATAGCGTTACCACAGACCAGGGCAGGAGCCTTATGTCAGAGGAGCCTGCTCAACTAATAGGGTTTCAGAAAATCAGTGTTGGGATATTTGTACCATGATAATACCTCGTGGGCTAAGCCCGCAAGCTTTCCCAGTCCTTCCCATCTAACCCAGGATCGTCGCCGTCACCGTTTCACCCGTTGCCTCTTGGCCGTGCCGTGCTGCCGTCCAGGCACCCATCCCGGCACCTTCAGCGGGAGAAGCAGCAGCCGCCAGATTTTCTTCTTGTTTCTTCTTCCCAATCAGTGGAAATGTCCCCGCAGCCTAATTCCCCTTCAGGCAGGGCCACGGGCACGACTCCGTGCACGGCGTTGGCTGGCATCGCCTCCATCGCCGGGTGAAAGAAAGGCGAAGCTCAGGTGCGCACCACGCCAGCCTGCTATCGATGGGGATGGATCGTACATCCCTGGGGCAGCCCCAGCACACGGAGGAAAACTCGTGTTCGCTTTTGTCTGGGCAGCAGCAGCGCAGACCCGCGGTGCCGCCGGTAAGGGCTGAGGATGTCACCCAGCGCGGAAATTGGGTCCACGCTGTCGCTTTGGCTCCCTCTCCCAGAAGAGAGGGCAAGGATGGCTCTGACGGAGAAGTCACACCGTCCTCAACGGCCGTGTGCCTCGACAGCATCTCCCCGCAGGCCGGCAGGGACGTTCGTGCTCGCAGGTTGAGGTACCGCGGCGAGCAATACCTGCCCCGGTCCCCCACGACGCCTCGCATCGCCGTACGGTGACCACCAGCAAGCTGAGAATCGAGTTTATTTCATTCACAAAGTGCCGGCTCCGCAGGCGGTCCTTGCAAAGCAGTTTGGAGGTGGCCAGATTTTGGGCCAGGGCTGCTCCTTCCCACCCCGGCGGGGGCTGCTCTCTCCCCCAACGCCCCACAGCAGCCCCCGCCGCATCCCACCCTCAGCCCTCCTTTACCCCAGCCCGCTTCGCTCCAGCTGTTAAACTCCTTGCCTGGTGGATTACCTTTAATTTATGCCACCGGTGCCCTTTCATGGATTATAATTCTGTATGAGATGTTTGTGCTGTATCCTCCCCCCGTATTAAAGTGTCAGGAGTATATCCCCAGGCCATCCATCTTCAACGCTTCCGCACGGGCTTGGCAATTCTCTGACATGAATATTATGGCTCTCAATGCAGAGTCTCCATCACTCAAGCTGACAAGTGTTAGAATCTCCTCTCTTGAACAGGGTAAGTGACCTTTTCATATGCAGCGTAGATTCCCGGTCACGCTGCATCTGGTGCAGTGAAACCAGTGAGTGCCAGCAATTCCCTAAAGTCTTAAAAAACAAGTCACAGGTCCTTTTCGACTTGCAAAACCAACCCTTAGCATGACAAAGTTAAAGGGCCTTAATCAGCCCCTGGTTAGCCAGTCCCATAGAGGAGGATAAAAAAGCATCTGTGCGATGCCTTCCGCGGGATTTATTGACAGGAATTTTCAGGGCAAGATGGGGGATTGGGGTGTTTGGCTTGCTGGAGAGTATAGGAAAGATTTTGTGACCAGTTAGTGACTTTAGTGACTTTGAAACCTCAACTCTAATTTTAAGCAACATTTTTTTTAAGTGAGGTGCTTAAAGTTAGATCCCTAAACCTCACCAACCTGATTTTCAAAGCTGCTAAGCACCTGGGCTTCCCACAGTGCGTGCAGGAGCTTCCCTCTACCTGTGCCTTGAGAGAAGCAGAGGGAGAAAACAACCCTTGAAAGCCCTTCCAGCTCAGACCTTCACAGCTCTGCTGCCGTGGGGACACTCTAAGTTGCTCGAGAGAAAGTGAGTCCCCTGGAACTGAACTGCATGGCGATTCAGGTTAAATCCCCCCTACAAAATTCACACATTACCCCAAGTCTTTGGCTAAACTGGTGCCTAATTTTTTTTTTTTCTTCTTTAGAGAGCAAAGGTACTTTCATCGCAACTCTGCCACCTTCCCTCTACGAAGCTTCTCGTGGTGGCTCATCGCCAGCACAGCGCAACAGAAACTTGTTAACACCTTTTCAGCTCCCTCTTAATAAAGTCAAGGCAATTAACAGCTTCGCTATTTACAAAACAAATCCTCTTTGCAACACCTGAGAAAGAGAGTTACAAGTGTTTCCCAAACATTTCTCCGTTGGGGAGAACACCTACAATAACTGTCTACCGGGATGTGTTGCATCTGCTCTCCCTGGCTGGAGAGGACGAGTCCATATTCACCCGGAGTTCATACTGCACTTCCATCCAGGACACCAGATCATCCAGCACAGGTCTGCTGGGAAAGTTTCTTATCCAAGGGTTATTCCAAAGAGAAACAAGTGTACAGGGAGCCAGGGTGTGAATTAATTGCCCCCACCGCTGGTCCTTACTCCTGATACAGCCATACGTGATGGAGTGCAAGAGCCACATGTGGGTGAGGTGGGTTGTTCCCCTCCAAAGATGTCCCCGTGGGTGGCTGGGGGGGAGTGGGTAACGTACAGCAGATTTACACCTCCGTGCGGGGATTCTCAGGCTCCCCTCCTCTTTTTCTGGTTCCCTGCTCTCTCCTAGGATACATCCCATGCCCCCCACTTTGCAAATCACTGCCCTGGCTTACAGTGCAGTAAATTCCCCCTTTCCAAACAAGCCCCGAGGAGATGAGCAATATAACAGAAGATTGATGGATTAAAGAAAATCAAATAAATGTAACTTGCAATGTACTTTCAAAATTAATTCCTTCCTCCTCTTTTCCTCTCCCATCCCACTCTCCTTTCCTGCAAACACACACAGTGGCCTGTAATTTAGGAACAAGAAAGATGACGTGTTCCCTAACTAAACCATTTATTTAGGTGCAGAGGTGACTGCTGGGACAACTTCACACAAGAGCACTCCCAGCCAAAGTGGACTCGGTCCAAACACTTCTGGAGTTTAGAAAAGACACTGTTTAAAGCCTATATCAGGTCTTGGGCACAAACTCATCCCTTCCAGAGGGTCTGAACTGCAGAGAGGAAAGAAGAGGGAGTTGGTGGTTACTCCAAGTGAAGTAAGGAGCAGAGACTGATGACCACAGCTAGGAAATATTCACCAAACGCAGTTAGGATGCAAAGAAAAGTAGCAATCATGTGGGACAGAGTGGGACAGGGCCAGAAAATGAAAGAGAATAAGTCCAAGTATTGTACAAAGGGAGTGTAGAGGTTTACAAGGAGAAAGACATGATGGGAGATAGAGGGGGAGATCTCAAGTAGTATTTTAGCTTTTCTTTTCTTTCTCTCTCTAGTGTTTCCTCAGTGTCCCATGCAACGTTAATCGAAGCCACCTGTGGGCATGTCCAGGAGAGAATAGCTCGTCAGGGGACAGACGACCACAGAGCCTGGACAGTATACGGCCCTTAATTTCCTCCTCGGATGCTTTCAATAGCTCATGGGATGCCATAAAAGATGATAATGACTAGGTCAGTGGAAAGACTGTAAAACAGTGGGGAGAGGCACAAGCGTTACCTCACTTGGGCTCAAACTCGGGCCATGCATGGACTGAGTTTGCTGGTTGCAAGCTCTTGTGCTTGGGACAGCAGCTGCACTCCACGGCCCCCCGTACCGCCCGGCTGCCAGTGCTCAAAACCGGGCTGTGACGAGTTACGTGGTCTGAAACGTTGGGTTCTGAAGTCGGTGGGATTCTTGTCATTGATTTAGATCAAGCCTGACAGTTCAGTCGGACACAGGCAAGGGTGAGGACAACACTTCTCACATTTCTTCCCAACTGCACGGACTTTTCTAACTCACGACCCTATGGCTCCTAACCCGACACTTCTAGGGGATCATCTTCAAGACTATAGCCGGCAGCTTTAAACACAACAATTCCTATTTCTCTCCCTTTTGCCCAGTGCCTTGAAGCTAAACCTGCTCTGACCCAGATCTCCATCCCCACTCCTGCCAGGCAGAGACTTCTGCTGGCCAGCTGCCATTGACTATGATAGGGACAAGGCACCTCCTCCCTATCACTAAGTGGATTTCAAAGGCAATAAGCAAGAGAATAATTAAATTAACTCAGTCCCAAATACCTCCTGAGGTGCCAAGCATTCCCAGCATTGCAGCAGCACCGCAGGTGTCTGGAGAGCAGGTAATTCCAGTCAGTAGCAGGCTGCAAATGTGGCTCCAGGGAACATCTCTGCTGGCGCGGGAGCACCAGCGGCAGCCGATCCTGGACAGGAGCGCTGGGAAGAAACTCTTGGGATGGCTTTGCTCGAGCCAGCTCAGGTCCAGGAATAAACCAGCCCCATTTATGCTTTGATGTGCTTAAGTTAATAAGACTTATCCCAGGGCAAACACAGTTGTACTTCTCAGCTTGGACTACTTTATCGCAGCACGTTCATTTTTTTTTTTTTTTCCCCAATCTACTACAGGCTGCGAGACCTGAATCTGGATTCGAGAGCGCCCACGATTTGGGAGTGATGAGGGCACAGCCTTCGCTCAGCTCCAGCTCCGAGCTGTGCACGGGGAGCCTGGGACGGCTCTGGCCAGGCTTAGCGGCAGGGCAGAGGACATCCCCGCTGCAGAACTTTATCTCAGCGATCACCAGAGAGGTCACAAATCACCATCCAGTCCCTTTCAAGCAGTTGGGAGCACTAAATTGTACCTCTCGTATCCAGACACCACCCAATCTCCCAGGGCCAGGCCAGGTACATTGATAAGGAGATAGTGTAAATGGTCAAACAGGATGGAGCCCAAAGTTCACAATTTCCTGTGCTTTAACCTAGAAAGTGCCATATCTGTGGGAGAGTCTGATTTAGGTCATTTTAGATGATCTCACTTTCTGAAGGGGGCTGCTCTGGCCAAGGATTTGCCACCAGCGAAGAGGATCTCAGATTTCATGTGAAACTAAGTACGGGGTGCTTTGTACGTTTTCAGCACAAATTTAATTATAGCTATGATCAAATAAAAGTTTGGGAAGAGTGACAGATAGCACTATGAAGAGAACAGAGAGTGGCAACTGGCACCTTCCAGCAGGAAGCCAAGCGGAGTTTTAAACCCCAGATGGTCTTTGGGGCACTTTCACTTTCTCTGTTCTGCAAGGACGATGTAATTAATTTCCACATCACCATGATTTGTTCAGTAGCGTATTAATCACCCCACCTCGTAACGAAGCTAACCACTGACAAAAACTCTTCAACTCATTCCCTTGAAATTTGACTGTAGGAGGACACTGGTCTCACCCCAGGGAACTATTTTCCTGAAGAGTTTTTCTAGCACTAAAAACGCAGGTACATCTTGGTAGGCTATTAAATCCACATGTGAAAATAAATTCCTCTATCATCTTGTGCACGCAGTTTAGCTTGCTTTTAAGGAGATATAAATGCATTAGAGCATCCCGTTAAAGCAATTTACACGTCTTGCTTTATTTTCCCAGACAGGCCATTTCTTCCTTGGAGATTACTGGCTTTTGGGAAAATGTATCAACTAAGGAGCCGTGGAATAACAGACTTGTCCTTCAGGTGCTACTCCCTGGAACAAATGCCACCCTGGCCTGTGTTTTGAATGACAGGCAGCTTCTCACACAGACCTCTTCACCCTCAGACACTTCTTTTTCACAGGCACATGGCGATGGGGAAAAAAAAAAAAATTAAGGCCCAAAGGCTGGAAAAATGAAAACAGAAAGCAGCGAAGCATGGCTGAGACAAGCGGATCGGTGCTTACAGGGTACAAGGAGACTTGCCGGAGATACGTGCCCCACGGGAGGGACATTCGGCAGCGAAGGGGGAAGAGCTAGGGTGGCTCCCAGGGTTTAGCCCGGCATTGTCCTCTGCTCTGTCGAGTGAAGGTCCATCAATCATCGTTCGGCAGCTATCTAACGACCGAGGGGTTTCTCCACAAGCACTCAGCTGCTAGAGACAGGCAGCGAGCAACAGGACGCGAAATCTCCATCTCGCCCATCTCACCAGTGTGCAGCTGGTTCTGTGATGGACCAGAGACATACCCTTATTTTCTGAGATACCAGGGAAGCCACACACGCTTCTCTGCTTGCTGAAAGACATGGATTCTCAAGACAGCTAAATAAATGAAACCAGAAAAGGTCTAAATGTAAAAACCACCAAAATTCTTTAAAAGAAGTTTTGGATGTGCTAGTCTTCCTTCTTAATTCCAGCTGCGTCCCTACCACCACGGACACATTTGGCTTTCAGCCTCTTCCTCAGAGGTTTGACTGGTAATCCACCCACCAGTCCTTGAGGAAGAAATGCTCTGGAGATTGCATCTGGGTTAGAAATAGTCCTCACTTCCCAATGACAGCCCAGCCGATAAGGCAGCGCTTTATGGTCCTGGCTGCTGCTGCTATGGTGTGCTTTCCATTGCAAGTCACACTGTGACAAATTACAAAGTGTTCTTTCACTGAAATGCCTTCAGTAGTATTTATATTTAAGAAAAACTCCAGATTGCACAGATGAGGTAGCTGATGATGTGCAGTTTCTACATTTCACATTTTTTAATGGTTTTTTTTTCTAAATATCCAGCATTTCTTGACGCCCTTTAATATTTTTTTTGAACTTTTTTGCAAAAGTGGTAACCGTTTCCAGCAGAAAACAATTTCTGACTAACTCCACCACAGGCCTGCAGTGCATGACATGCAAATAATACCACTGCAAATATGCGAACAGCTGGGGAAAAGGTGAGTAATGCAATTGCTTGGCAAAGAATCACAGCAGCCTGTATTCTCACTTAAAAGTTTTACAATGCACTTGCTGTGATGCAAGAAGAGATCACAGCGGGCCGAAGGCCTGGAGCCACCTGACGCTGGCTTCTCACTTCTCTGTCCCACAAGCAATAAGGCTTTGGGAACACTGAGAGGTCACCTGGAAACACCTCTGGATAGGTTGGACGGTCTCCTCCCAACTATATTTTTGTGCTGTTTAGGAAGTCAGAAGACTCTGACATCCTCAGATCTAGCCTCAATCTCCTATTACCTTAAAACATCCTGAGCGATGCCTTTGACTCCATGGCTGATGGTCCGGAGGAGCAGACAAGCTGCTTCCCAGGCTCTGTCACACCATCACCCTCTCTGATGGAGAAAAACAGATGTAATCCGTTTTGGCAGTGGTATACATTTTCATTTTACTTTGCTGCTATGTTTATTTACACTGATGGTTTTTTTAAAGTACTTGTTCAGGATCCTACACATACCCAGTATACTTAAAAACACTCCTTCCGCATTAATCATGTAAGAGGAACAAAATATTTTGTGCCAACATACCGATACTTGCCCTGGAGAGCCCTTTTTCACTAGAGAGTAGCACACTCCATGACACAGGACGCCTGGACCAAGCCCATTGGTATGCCAGAGCAAGATAATCAAAGCAAGATCATTACATCAGGCTTGGACATCTCAGGGAAGGATGTACAAGAGAAGGTGGTAAGAAAGGGAGCAAATTTATGCCTCCTGCAATGACAAAGACGAATGTCTTGATTGGCCCTGAAGGGACGTAAGAAAAAAAGACTTCTTTTCTGCAGGACAAACCATTAGAGCTAAGAGGTCTAAGCCAGAAGCAGACCCTATGGCTAAGTGATGGCTCAAGTTAATTCACAAATCAAGTTTAACTACTTTAGCAGAAAAAAACCCAAACACATCAACAACAAAAAAAACACAACCCAGGCTTGGAACTCTTCAAAGTGTTTCAGCCAAGGAAAAACGTCCTGTCCACTGCAGTGGGCAGTCAAGTCAACTTACGGTGTGGCTGGCAAGTCAGATAGCTAGTGCAGGAGTCAGGAAAAGTCAAGCCTAGAATAAAACATGCCATCAGCTCTTCACATGAGCACAGCCCCCTTTATATGGGGAGCACCACATGTCCTCCAAATTAAGGGTCTAGATACCTTCTCGGGACACTCTCTCTGTACTTTCAGTCATTCAAGAAAGCAATAGCTCTTTGAAACTAGAGAGTGATGCCAAAAAAATCTTGATTTCCACAAAGGAAAGTCAGGTACAACAGCATGGATGGCAAGGACAGGACTGCCCAGTCTTTGGAGACTTAGACTACCCCAAGGCAGCCCCTCTTCTCTGCAACCTCACTTAAAAGACTTCCCCATCATCTCCCAGAGCCTTACTAATTTAGCTGAACGGGTTAATTGTGACTCATCTTATTATTTCTTCCAAAGAAAAGATCCAGAAAGTTACCGCATTCCCCTTAGGTGTCTGCAACCCCTGCTGTGGCCTGAACTTAAGACACCAGAGGAGCTACAATATTAGCTGCACTGGAATGTTTTGGTTTTCCCTTGCAAAACAGGCCCATCTCTCCAAGTGTGAATGTGCTTCAGTTACCTAAACATACTTGAAAGGGGGAAAAAAGGAAATTTCCATTTTTTGTATTTAACCAAAGAATTCCCATTTTTGTTGAAAGCAAACGGAAAAGGGCATGCCTCAGCACATTCCCCTTGTGCTACATACCAAGGTAAGAAGAAACTTTTAGAAGACTACATTTTCCTCTAAAGCTTAAACAAATTCCCATCAGCAATCTGTCACCTCCGGACCAGTGTGCAAATCCTACAACCTCCATGAGCAGAAATGATTCAACGTTAAACGTATGTGCACATAAAAGACACATTATATTTCTGGAAAACCCACCCGGCACCAGGTACTGCTATTTCACATGCACAGGTGGGTTGGCATATACGAACCGTGACTTCTGAAAATTCTTCTGTGTTTAAACTTTCTCAATTGTAAGGAAGAAAACGTGTAGCAGAACTGCAAATTAATACTAGGTGACAATGAAACAATTAATTTTCATTGGAACTGGATAGATAAATAAAGATCCAATTTCTTGTCGGTACAAGGGAGTGAAAAATCAAAAGCTGCCAGTTTATACTGCCAGGACGTTTTGTTCTCAGGTCATACCCAAATTGACATAATAGCGTTCACCTCAGTAGAATTACACCAGATCATAGTACCTAAGGACGTGGCCCAACATCATCTTCTGCAGTAAATCTATAAAAGCACACATAGAACTGTCCATTTCATTTAAAAAATATACTTTAACTTACACCTTTTCCCTCATGTCAGCTGACAAAGATCACATCAACTGTTTGTACGCAGAAAAAAAGCAGTTAGAGGGGAAAAATATAGCTAGAAAATGTAATTGTCCATCAGCCTTTGCTCTCTCTGTCCAGATCAGTCCTGCCCACACACACCTGCAATAATCACTGAGCTGAGCAGGGTTCAGTAAGAACATTTGCAAGGCGGAGGCATAGGGAAATAATTTATTTCAGTGTTGCAGGAACGGAGGAAGACACAAGCAGCCAAAGCTGAGTTAGCAGAGAAGAGGAATATGCCTGTCCTCATTTGGCCTTTTCTCTACCTGTTCTCGTTTTTTCACAGCTCCGAACAATGGTGCAAGTGAATACACCGTGAGGTTTCCTCTTGGATCATCGCCTTTAGTTGCTGTAGACAGCAACACAGAACAGCAAACAAAACAGTCAGAGATGCCACCAGAACAGAGAAACAGGAATCCTCCCAGTCACAGACTCATCTGTATCACTGGAGCTGAATTACTCCAGCCTCGGAGCTGCGCTCCAAACTTGCTAGTTCAATACAGACAGACACGACATCAGAATTATGCCGGCTCTGCTCATTTTCACTTCCACAGATGAAGCATGACTTCTCACTGTCCGTTACAGCTCCCCAGCTTCCCTCTCTCACAGCTGTGTTACATAAAAGTTTTCTTATGACTATTTTCAGTTGAAATGTTGTTTTGGCTTCAATTTATTCCCACTAAACTGAATTTACACGGTTACTGCAATGCCTTAGCAAGAGACGTGCTAAAAAACCACCTTTTCCTTTACTATAAGACATTCTTGTAAGATGTTAGACCAACAGATTCTTTAAGGTTATTCTGCAATATATGTTATTTAAAAAAATAAGCCTTGGCTGAACTGAAAGAAAACTGGCCACTAATTTCTCATCACTGATTTAGGAAGTCCAGAAGTCATTAACAGACTTGTAACAGGCATTACTACAGCGACAGCAGCTTTCTTCATTAAAACATCATACCACACAGAGAAATTCTCTGCACATATTCAGGTAACAGTCACGGTCTCCCAAGAAACATTTCAAAACACGATATACCAAATGATTCAAGCACCAAACGGCTGGCAAACCTTGAGAACACAGGTGTTAAACTCCCCATTCCTACGTACAAGTAGGTACTTAAACATGCAGATCCCAGCAGTGCATATGCAGTAACCATCTGCTTGTGCAATTACCCATATTTCCACTCCAAAGTTTAGTGCAGGCAATAGGTGCATGAGCACTAACGCTCCAAGAAATGGACTGCTCAACCTAGCAGCCCATGAGGTGTTGGATGATCATATGAATATTTGCCCAAGTTCAGGTAGGAAAATTGAGATTAGGCACACAGAAGACTGAGCCTTGACTTGCGTTCTCTTCCAAAAAAGGCAGTGAAAAGACTTCTTCCACATTAGCTCAGAGGACTTTAGACTGGGCTACAGATCCAGTACACGGTGCCGAATCTCCTTAACTATAAGCAGGCGTTTTTTTTATTGAAGAGATGTACTGATATACTGCTCAGCTGGTACGACACAAAGCTGGAACTAAAGAGAGATGGGGTTTATTCTTGATCCTGCTGCTGCTCCAAAGGATGACCCGAGGAGAGTCATTTCAATTCTCTGTCTCTGACCTTCACGCTTGTACCATTTGTGTACTGCTAGTTCCTTTGGTACAGCATTGCCTCATCTACCGAGGAGAGATGTTATAAACTAGGTATCGTTATTAAAACCATGTTTATGGATTACTTAAAGTTGTTCATTCCAGGAATCCCATGTAGTCTTAAAAAGGAATGCTTTGCAGAGAGAATGAGCAACTGGTAAAGATACATCATGGCTGCTTTGTAGTGTGGTGACATTCTTTGCCATAGGTAGTGATGAATTAATAGCAATTATAACACTAAGTTTGGAGAATGCCTCAACACTGAGTCAGCGCACAGGTGAGGCAATGTTTTATTGCAGTTCATTAAAAAAAAAAAGGCAATAAGAGGCTTAAGAACCATCACAGAACCTAACTACATGAAGCTAATAATCGGTATGATAAACTATGATTTACATGAATAGGAAATTGAATGGACATTTCATTTCCTATGCCTTTGTTGCTCCCATTCAATTGCACTGATGGTGCTATTCAGAGAAGCCAGCATGGTGCCTGTTTACAAGAGAACTTTGCAAAACAAAGACAGTCATGGTCAAAACTTTGCTGGTCAATTCAGTATATTTACATGGAAGACCTCTGAAGAAAAAAAAAAAAGGTATTCTGAAATTTCTGAAATAGCCTCATGGGATAGGTTATTTGGAAGTGGTAAGTAGCAGGGAATGATCTCACAGCTATCTAAATGTGTGGTGGCCACACAAAAAAGCATCTGGTTTTCAGACAGAGGCTTGATCAAACTTTCCTCGTCCAGGCAAAAATACCATCGCACAAGCCCCTTAGCAAAATGGCAAAAGACAAAGTGTTCTGCATGCAGGAAACAGTATTGTCCAAGTCTGGCTCCAGAGAAATATGGCACAAACTTTTTGCTTTCAATAGGAGCGGAGAACGTGCCATGCTAACATCTGACAATACATTTCAGACATATATATAACATACCATCTGAGCAGGTCCCAGAAATGATCCGATTTTCCTTCTTTCTTTTAACCAAGAGAATGGAATTGCTTCGGATTTACAATGAAGCAAACTCAAATCACAGTTGGAACCACTGTTTTTAAGAAGACCTTGCTATGCCATAACTTTTCACGGTTCAGTTGCTAAATTACACATTATAAAAATAAGTAAGTGCAATTGAGAGACTGTTAATCTCAGAAGTTTAAACATCGCCCTGTAATGACTGCTTTATATTGGCCCATAGTAAAGTACTTTATGGGGCATGCAGGAGATTTATCCGCACGCGTACGTTAAATACTCCTGGGAATTTTCTCACATAGAGAGACAAGGCCTGACACAAAACTAAATATGTACAAAACATTGCCGTCATTCACACTGCAACAGAAATGCCACCCAGTAAGAAAAAAATTTACAACACCTAAAAGAGATAAGACCCAACAGTCAGCATAGCAAGAAGATGTTGCTTTTGGAAGTGCAGAATTTCCTAACTTGACAATCAGTGCAGATTTTGGTAACATAACAAAAACCAACTGTCTCCTTGCAAGGAAATGAGAGCTTAGGTGTTGACTATAAATAGATCATAAAGAAACATGGGTGGTTTGCAGAGTAGTTTACTAAAGCTGAGAGTATTTAGAGCCAAATTAGGTTCTTGCACACAAAAATTCCCTGGAATTTAGGGTGAGTTCATATGCAATTCCTCGCCCAGGCAGTCTGGGGCTGACAGACTGCACCCAACTGTCTTTCGCAATTCTCTCTGGTAATAGAGAGGATCCATCCAGGCCAACTCAGACATTCCAGGTGAGAAGACTTTTAAATAAAGTAAATGTGATGGTAAAGAAGTTGCAGATACGGTACAAGTGAGTGTCTGTTTGTTGGGGTTTTTTTAAATAATCATACATCAGAATAGTACCACAGCTAAGCAAGAATGAATCAGCCAGGTGTTCTCAGGGGACAAAATATGATGCCGTACAAGACAAATGTAAGCATACCCAGCAAGGCACTACATGAAGTACTTTGTAAGAAAGCATCACCTCCCTCAGCTGTAAAACAATCACAAGCAGTAAACTGAAGAGAATTCTTAATCCTTCAGTGTTATCATTATTAGAGTATCATTCACCCACTTGTCTGCAAGCTGCCTTCTTCTCCCACCAACCGCTCCGTCTTACAACAATGCCTCATTTCTGGCTCAGAAGACCAACAATAGGCTCTCCCCTGAGCTTATGGCAGCATCTCCATGATCACTTGGCAGGAGGCAGCATAACAATAATTTGACAGGCATCCTCCCAAGGAGACTCAACACATCAGTCACGCTGCTGACACACTCCACACCCAAAGGAGCTCATCCAGACTACAGAAGATTGCTAGGTACAGGCAGCTGCTCTTGATTGACTATCCAAAAGATAGCAAGTTGCACTAACAGCAGAACAAGTACCTATCTCCTGCAATGGTCCTTGTGACATTACCATGCTGGTTTGAGCTAAGTCTGCCCGAGTAAAGCAAAGCAGCAGGTAATCAGTAGAGAGCACTGAAGTCCTATTTCTAGTCCAAGAACAAATCTACTGACTGGCATCTAAAAGGAAACAGTACTGCAAAAACAATTGCAAGTTACCTTTTTATGATGTGCAAAGAGTCTCTCTTTCCAACAAAATAAAAATAATTACTCTTCAGATTTTTTTTTAAAAAGGAAATTGAAAAACCACAGTATGTTCAGAGGATGCACTGTTGTTGGGTAGTACCAAAACCGACCAACATTTGCTGTCCAGAACAACATGAATTATCTTGATCTGACTGCTCCAACTTAACGAATTAACTGTGAATCTTATGGCTTTAAATATAATCTGTCATTCTAATACGGCACTGAAAAAAAGTAAGAGTTTGAGTCACTCCTTCCCTTCATACAGCACCATGAGACAAACGTCCGTCAGTTTATCACCAATGTACCAATTTTGCTCAGACAACCATTGTTTAAAGAACAGTCAAGATCAATAGCTTGAACAAAAGAAGAAAGACAAATCCTCTCTTCTTTTCCTACATGAGAAAGACAAGGGTTTGGAAATCTCCATGTAACACTTTTGGGGTTTTTTTTGTGGTTTGGTTTTGGTTTTTTTTTTGCTTAAGGTTGCTGATGAAAGTCCTGAACTCCGAGCAGCAACTCATTTCTGAGGCTCAGCATGCTGGAATGCTCTGACTTACGTAGGCAATGGGGAACTGGCTTTGACTGCGGTTTCTGCCATCTTTAAAGTATGTTCAAGGTTCCTGGCAGTTTAATTGCTCTTAAAGATAATAAAACCCTTATGAGACAGGAAGGCTGAACAATCAAATACTTCAGATTAGCTCAATCTGTATAGTTCCAAGAATAACTTCCAGTGCAGGTGATAGCAAGCATATGATAAGCAAAGTTCCAGGAGAAAGTCTGTTGAAAAAACAGAATTATGGGAAACAGACTGAACTGCTGGTTTTATGGACATAGCTCTACTCCAGCACTCAGGCAGTAAAACTAAAATGAACTCCCTCAAAGTTAAAAATACCCAATAAAACTCAATAGGCAAGGTAATTATTTTGACTCAACAGGGGAAGAAGACAGGTCACTCATTCCCACAGAGAGTAGCTTACCTTGCTGACACCAAATAGTAAGACATCTTTCAGTTCATCTGTTTTTTTTCCAAAGCTATATTTTCTGTGATATGGATTTATAACACTGGCCAAGCCTATACCACTCTGGGCCAAAAAATCCCTAAAGACCAAAAGAAACATAAGCAGCACATCCTCCAACGGCCTCTCCTGCAGTGTCACAGCTCCCCCAGGGGACCAGGCTGGTTGTCCATTTTACATTCCCAGGACTGACCTTCTGCCCACATTCTACTTATTAATGCAGGTTCCTCAAGATCTCAGCTGTGAGATTTTCTGGATCAATACTCGTCCTAGGTGTACAGATACAGTGGGTCAGGATGGCTCCCAAGGGATGAAGGTACTGGCCCTCTTTCTACCTTTCCCTTAGAAAAATGGAAGTGAACACCAGTCAGCAAGTGAAGGTGTTAGCTCTAATATTAGAGAATAAATCCATGGTAGACATACACTTGAATGACTGAAACTTTATATTGCATGGGTTATAAAGGTAACACTTGCAACATCAGCTGCTTTTGCCCTTTCTCCTAGCCCTCCTAGTAAGGACTCACATACTCTCTATGGAAGTTATGATCTTCTATAGATACAATATAATACAGGTCTGTCACAAAAGCAAAACTGAAAACTCCAGCAGTAATGTAAAGCTGATATTTATTGTCAAGCAGTATCACAGCAAAATAAGTAAGAAAATGCCATACTAACTAACAAAATACAGGTGAATGTCTTGTGAATTCACCCAATTTTAGTTTCTGACATCTTCAAAAAAGAAAGTTTGGTTTGGCTGACAGGAAACCACAAAGTACAACTGTCCTGTAAATGGAGCAGACATACACGATGACAACAATTAGAGGCAAAATAAATTAGTTGTAAATGGATCTATTTACTGTGTTTCTAACCACGTAATATTTTTTTTTTCATATTTGAGGATTGGGGCTTGCCTTCCCCCCCCCCCCCCCCCCATCCTAAAAGTCCCAATATTCTTAGGTCTCGGTACTGTAGGGACCAGTTTTCTAAATGTTTATTCTCTGGGCTAGCAATAGTGGTTTATTCCACTAAGGAGATAAACAATTAGCTTAAACAAAGTTTAATGTTACAGACAAATGACTTATGTTTCTGGTAATTACTCAAGCTGGGGGAGCAAGTTTTTTCATGAAACAAATTATGAAATTGCTTGTTTGTTTAGTAATAGTCAAGCATACTAATATTTCAGGGTTGTGAAAATGACATTGGTTTCTCCAGCCTAGCCAGTCAAACCATAAGATACAAAGCTTGAAGTTAACAGCGCAAGTACAGCTCTCTCAAGAAAATTAAAAAGCCCCATGCTGCCCCTCCCGCCCCCCAAAACAGTCCAGTTACTTTAGAAAAGGTAATAGTGCCTGTTGAATAGCATGGCCCCTAACCCATTCTCTCAAAATTCTCAAATAGAACACATTAAAGTTCAAGGGTAAACAACGATACAATGAAAACAACAGAAATCAGCATACCTTTTAACAGCAGGAGAACACAGAAAACACCCTTAAGGTGAGCTGTTCCAATTAAGCACCTTTCTTTCAAACAAATGTTGGAAGACATCTTTAGTCCTTGACTAAAATACACCTTCTTGTGACTTCTAATGGAAATCAAACACTGATTTATAACCACAGTGCTTTTCACCACTGAGAGGGGAAAGGTACATGCAATGTACCTTCAAATAAGACCTTCAAATTATATTCTGACAAAATACATCAGGCTCAAGTGAATCATCTTCAAGAGTGACCTTAGCTCAGTGATGTAATCAGCTATTAAAATTCTAAAGTTGCTAATATGCCTCCAGTAATTGTTTTCTAAGTTACATCCAAGTACCTCCCTTCATAATGGAATTTGTGTCTGCTAAAAAAATGCTGAAACACAAGTCTCAGTTTCACAAAGCACAGGCCAGTTGTATGTCATCTGGGAATCTGCTCTGGTATAAATAATTTTGTTCTCCCCAGACAGCCAAACCAAGATAAATGGGGAAAATAGCAGTTAAGTCACACCTGTTGAGAATTTTGTCTTTTTATAATCACCTGACACCATAAATTTATCATGTAATTCTACATTCACTTTGTCAATAGAAAAGCTACTGGAACTATTACATGCTGGTTAAGTGTAAGGTTATTTATCCCAAGAGGATACAGGTAGTCATGACAATAACATTTACTTCAGATAATATTGATTACATAGCCAAGGGATACACATATTATGCTTTCCAGTGTCTGTAACTTGGAATGTTTGAGATGGTTTCCACTGAGCTCTCACCCCTGATGGTCTTCCTGAGGGATGTGATGTTGTAGCCTAGGTTTATTAGGATTGTGTTCAATCAACCAGTCAGCAAGCCAAATCTGTGGAACAAAAAACCCAAACATTTTCAGTTTTCTGTCATTTTCTATTAAGTGTATGGGAGAATATTGAAAGCATTATTTGAAACCTCTGATACAGACACTCTCCTACCGTGCTGCAAAATTAAGACCTTTCAGAAAAAATGGACATACAAATAACCTGTTTTTTCAAAATATTCTTTTAAATCTTCACAACTTGTATTGGTTTTTGAACAATTCCCACTGACCTTTAGAAGACAGCTTTTTCTGGCAATGTCTATCTTTCTGTATGTATAAGAACATTTGAGCCATACTTCATATAATCCCATCAACTGTTTTGGAATGAGGCTGTACAATGTGCATGAAACTGCTTAATGAAATATTACTCCCGACAACACTTACAGGTACTTTCTCTAGTAACCATTCATTAAAAGTGCCACTCTTCTGCACTGAAATCACCTTATAGTACCTAAAACTTAAGAACAAAACATGGTTACTTTTTGAAATTTATCTTGCAAGTTTTCCAGCACATTTTACTTAAATAAGAATGTGAGAGGTAGGAATGCCTCGAGCCCTGATTCCATCTGCCAATGTCTCAGCCTGGCCTTAGACAAATTAACCCTTTGCTTCTATTTCTCCACTTGTAAAGAGAAGTTTTTAACACATCCTTATTTACTTCACAAGGTTGTTGACGATTAGTTTCTGGAATGCTAAGTACAACAAAGTTCATACCATACTGTGAAGTGAAAGAACTGATAGAATAGTAGATCAGTAAGGTAAGCAACACTCTCCTTTTATTATCAGGTACAAAAAGATTGGTTTGCAAAGAAAGAGACAACAAGCAGAGCACTATGACAATCCTCACAAGTTAGTCAGCAGTAGCAGAAGAACCGTAAGGACTCAAGACAAAAATGGAAAACAAAAACAAAAACCCAAACAAATCCCAAAACACAAAAGCCCAAAAGCTTTTAGAAAAACTACTTGGGAAAAAGAAATTTTTAAATCATTTGAGCCTGATTAAATTTATTCTGTGTTACTTAGGGAATTGTATGAGATAACCTCTGTGCTGCTAATATTCCTGAGTGGACAGATACTTTCTGATGCCATCTTCAAAACAAAAGAAAAAAAAAAAAAAAAAAAGAGAAGAGCCAAATCACCGCAACTTCAGTTCTTCAGTTCCTGGAAGGATACTAGTGAAAAAAAAAAAAAAAAAAAATTCCATCAGTCTCCCTATAAGTCACCTAGCAGATAATGAACTGAAAAGCAAGAGCCAACATATATTTTGGAAAAAAAGTAGTATCATTATTTTCCTTCTGTCACAGACATTATGGAAAGAGAAGAAGGAGCAAATATCATGTTTTCATTTTAGTAAAGCTATTGACACTGCTTCATATAGCTTTCTTACAAGCTCAGTGAAGTTACTATTAGTTACCACAACTGGCTAGAAAATTGTGCTCAGAATGTAGAGATTAATTGGAAGCAAAAACAAACAATGAGCTAGAGAAATGTGACTTATAAAGTAAGAGGAAAAAAAAAAATCAGTTTTTAATATAGCAAAGTGATGACTAAAGGGAAAAAAAGATGGTAATGCTCTTCAAATATGCAATAGGTTGCTGCAAAAAAAAAGGAGATATTACATTGTCTCCAATGTCCTGTGGGGATAGTAAAAGGAAAAAAAATAAAAATAATGAACTTAAAATTGGAGCATGGGAGATCTAGGCTAACTTTTAGTGAAAGCTTTTCAACCAAGTATAATTAAGCAATGAAACAGATTGCCTAGGGAGACTGTAGATTCTCCATCATTTGGAATGCTAAAGAACAGGCCAGACAAACATTTGTTAGGAATGGTTAGATACAATTGGACTGGCCTTTGGGCAAAGGGATGGATGAAAAGACCTCTTGATCTCTGTTTTCTAGATTTCTATGGTAACAGTGCCAGATTTACAGACATAGCGAACAGATTATAAAGCTGGAACAATCACAGTACACTTAATCTGACCCCATGTATACCACAGAATTCATAGAAACACCCCTGAATTATTTTTCAGGCTTTTTTTCCTGAAATGTATCTTTTAGAAAAATGCAATGTTGATTAAAAACCTGATAATGATGTAGAATGCACCACAACTGCCAGTAAATTGTCACATTGATTAATTATCTGGATTCTTAAATAAGTACTACTGTGAATGACTTGAACTTTAAGAATACAAAAAACATTTACCATTTTTCCAAATGAAAGAAAGCTAATTTTGTTTAGGAGCTGGGAAAAAAAACCCAACAAAACTAAAAAATCACCACCAACACCAAAAGAACAACAGGAAATTAACTCTAGTCTTTCCACAAAGAACTGTAATTTGAATGACATCCATGGTTAAAAGGAATAACATGTGAGAGGACGGCAAGATGCACCAGCTTGATAACTTGAAAGCGGTCATAAGAAGACAGAAGAATTTTCTGTAGGGCAGTTTGACTATTCAAGATATGATTCCTCTGAGTGAAATCTAATTCATTTTCCTAGTGAACTGCGGAACAACCCACGGAAATGCTAATCCATGCTGTATAGTCAAAATAATAGCTTATCCTGAAAGATTGATAATATTGATCTAAATAAACATAACAATGGCAAGATATAGACAGTCTTGCTAAGAACTCTACAGTATTTTACTCAGCTGTGTAACTACTACCAGTGTGATTAGCATCTTACTTAGTATCTATTGTATGAAAGCTATTTCATTATAAACCTCAGAAACAGTAAATAAAGTAAAAACTTATATTTGACATCATATGATAGTACCCATTTACCTTTCCAGCCATCTGTAACAACTATATGTTAGAAAGAGTTTTACAGAAGTCACCTAACCCCCCCCCCATCATTTCATCAAGGCTGATTCCATTTAGTCCTGGCCCTCATTTCATCTATTAACAAACCAATCAACTTGTTGAAAGGCAAATATTATTTGATTAGCTCATTAGCAGGGAGCTAAAACAGCACAGCTCTTTAACAAGAGTAGCTTTCCTACGTACAGGGACTTTACTAATACAAAGTAAATGTATCACAAAGCATACCACACAATACTGATATACTGTACATACCATTGGATCTGCTGGCTTCTCTTTACACAGTGCAGTGAGCCCAGCTAATAATGTAGGCTTTACATAAAGGTTCAAGTAATCCCTAGCTCTTTGTCCAGCTGGAATTGGCTCCAAGATCACTGTAAGGAATAACCACAGGTGTTGGAAAGCAGCTTATAGAGCAATTAAAAAAAGGCATCTTTCGAAGGTTGTTTAGATATGAGCTGCTGTTTTCCTTAATAAGTTAATAATACATAATGTTTTTTATAGCTTCTTCCACAACAAACTGCAAAGAAACTACCTAAACCCCTTTACAATGTCCCTGAGGTGATCTTACTAATTGTAGCCAATTATGAAAGGGGAGGAAATCAGATCATCTGGGGAAAACCCATATCCTTGAAGATGCATTGAGGGCAGGAGAGAAACAATATATCCCATATTTAGTACTTCCTTCTTGCAGTGTGAAGCTGGTTTCTGAAGACCCTAAAAATTTCACCTTAAGTCCAGCTGTGTCGTTAGGGTGAGGAGAAGAGACATGGTTTACAACAGGTAAGGTTTGCAGGGAAGTGCAACATCTCTTATTATTAAACTAACTGATACAGTTGACAAAAACAGACAAGTTTTTCTAGCAGTTTCCCTTGTATCTTTCTGTCAAAGAGCAAAGCTGTCTTACAAACAAGAGATTCTCTCCCAGCCTCTCCAGGTTCTATGGCCCAATTCTCTGGCACTTAACTTTGGAATTGCACTATCACGTAAGCATCCAGCTGCTGTTGAACAGGAATTACTCAACCTGAGTCCAAGAAGAGTCAGTCTTCTCAAGCCAACAGTGTGATAGCTTCCCATTTCCTCTCATTTACCAGCTTTGCTCCCACTCCCAGACCACAGAGTTTGAAAAGTAGAAGCAATCCCTGTAACTATAATGGTTCTTCAGATACATTTTGGTATACCTTTCAATAGCAGAAAATACCAGCTTATGCATAAAGAGACTCACATTCTCATAAAGCAAACAAACCCAACCTCTTCTAAATCCGATTGTATCTAGAGTCTGGACAGAGACAATTAATAACAGGGAAGGACACTATCCTCCCAAAGACTGGCAATGTGTTATTTGCACCATTTTACCTTCTGGAAACATGAATCGAATTTCTCTTTCTGCTGAGGAAATGCTGAGACTGCCGTGAAGTGCATTCCTCAGATCATCAGTCCCATAGATTGCTCTTAAGCTAAAAACAAGAGAAATAAGCGCTTGGTAGGTGACTGCAAATCCCTTCCAAGTCTCTACAGTCTGAGAGCATATAAAAGCAAAATATATGGACTAATTAACAAGGCATTAGCTTGATTTTGTTTTTAAACAAAATAAGTAGCTACCTAAAATTTAGGTTCATGCATGTAGCATTCTCCATAAAATGGGTGAACTTAAGAGATAAGAAGCCACTCCAAAACTGTATCTCTACCGTACAAAAAAAAAAAGGGGGGGGTGGGGGGGGGGGGAGGGAGAGGCATTCTGGTCTCAGTTAAAAGAATGACAAAATCCTACTGACTTCCCCAAGGCCAATCAATGAGTTACCTGTGAGGGTGAGTTCTCCTAGCTCTTATGCTGTTTGATGGTCCAAGCAATTCCTTCCAGTATAAGACTGCACAATATCTGGCAAGAACCATAGCAACTAAAGGTCCAGAACTCATATAGGCTGTCAAATTGGGAAAAAACACTTTTCCATATTGGTCTGCATAAAAGTTGCTACATTGCTCTGGGCTTAACTGGAGTGTCCGTTTCTATAAAGTGTAAAAGAAAAAAAAAAGGAAAAAAAACTTGCCAAATTAAGATAGCTTGCTACCTCAAGCAGGATACAGTCCTCTGCTGCAGACTTATCTTCAAGTGCAGAACAGATACAGTAACAACCCAGCCTAAGCTGATTGTCCCAGATCTGATCCTCTTTGAGATACACAGTAACAAAGAGCAAGAGTTTTCCCAGTTAATTAAGCAAACAGGCCCTTTGAGTAAGATGTGATTTTAGCCTACAAAACCCACAGCATTTTAAAACTGCTGGATGACTTAAAGTATAGTCAGGGCACAGTACAGAAAAAGTGAAGAGCATTACAAGGGCAGGATTTAATTACTCAGCTGCTCCAGCATAATATTCTACTTTTAAACAATTTTCTCTTCAGCCCACACCATTAATTATGCAATTGTTCTATTTTTCATTCAGGACTCATGCTTTATGGTTCTCTCAATAGCTGCCCAGCCTGCAGGTGGCCAGGATTAGGACAAGTTTGGGAGGTTATCAGAAGGCATAGGGCAGTCGTGAAAAGAGAAGAAAATAAATAAATAAATTTTAAAGTGCATTCTTTGAGCCCGAACTTATGCAACACCGAGTATCACAAATTCGGATTCCTAACAACTTTGGTGCCAAAAGTCACTGAAGACATCAGAAGATGCTGTAAACATCTTGTCATTAAAAAAAGAAATCTAGTCTCGCTCATCTTCTGATACATTTCATATAAATAAAACAACCAGAAAGGTAAGGGAGGAAATTAAAAAGAACAAATGTGGAAAAGGGGCATTTACAAGAAAAATTATTACATTTCCTTAAAATTAACTTAAAATTACAGCTAGAAAAGGGAGGAAATTAAAAAAGATCAACTGTGGAAAAGGGCCATTTACAAGAATAAGAAAAATTATTACATTTCTGTGGGGGGGAAATCACCTTCAAATTATATCTCGAAGCCCAGTCGTCGCTCAGCTCAGTGACACAGAGCCAGCTAGCAGGGCCGAGGGCGCTGCCGCGGGGCCGGGAGGAGGAGGAGGAGGCGGTGGGGGGGTGCAGGTGATGGTGAGGGTGCGGGTGAGGAGGAGGAGGAGGCGGGAGAGGGTGAGGACGAAGAGGAGGAGAAGGAGGAGGAGGCGGCACCGCCGCGGGGAGGCCCCGGCCGCGCCCCGCCGCCGCAGGCAGGCGCAGGGGACGAGCGCCCCCCAGCGGCCGCCTCCGCCGCGGGCTGCCCCGGGCGCAGCGCGGCACCGACCCGCCGGGAACGCGGCGCGGGGCTCGGCCTTGTCACGGTCCGGTTATCGACGACAGTGGAAGGCGGGGAAGGTCGTCCTGCCAGGCACGGAGCAGCGTTGCCGGCTCCTCGCCAAAGAGCCCGACGCACCCCCTCACTTCAAGCGATCCAGCGCTCCTCCTGTTTTATTCCCCAGATTGTGACCTACTGTAATAATTTCTTTTTTTTTTCAAATGCTCTTACGGAGCGAGTGTATAAAGAGCCCCATAAAAGAGGACCGAGAGAATACATTTCCTGCTAGCTAACGGCAGATTTTCTCTTAATGCAATCTCTGCGAAAGTCACACTCTAGAGCCTGTCCCAGCAGCATGGGGTCTGACAGGGGTGCTCAAGGCAACGTTCCCATGGCCTCCATGGCACGTCCAAAATGTAAAAGGACAAGCTCAGTAAGGCCTATTTAAGTGAAACATTTGTAATACATTTAAATATCCAGAAAGTCCATTTACATTAAAAACAGTGGAAACGAAAAATACGTCAGACTGCAACTGGCCAGCTATCTAATTCAACCAATTTTCTGAGTATCCACTTGGCAAATCCATGCTGTATGAAAACTCGTGATACCAGAACGATACACTCTCCAGAGAGTTACTTTGGAGAGTCTACATATCTGCTACATCTGTTTGCTAAATCCAAGTTTATTAACAAAGTCTGTGTTTTCCTGTGGTCAGCAAAATAGTCGGTCTGTTCTGTTCCATCCCATGCACCAGTAAAATGTATCCTTACAGAATCTGGCAGCAGTGGTTGATGACGTATGAAAAATATAAATTGATTTTTGGACACACTAGCTTTCAGTCACTGGCTTGACTGCTGAAGCTTAAAATAAATATTGTTCTGACTTATAAACTGCAGTTATTTTCTCTGGAGCACAGCCTGTTACCTGAACGATCAGGAATCCTGATCGGAGAATGAGATCCTCTATTTCTTCTTCTTTATCAATGACATCTGGTTTGATGAGGGCCAGAGTTCTTTCCACAAAAATCTGAGGTTCGGGCATCAGCATCTGCATCTTGGCTTCTGAATTAGAATTCACGTACTCCTTTTGTACTGCAATGACACCAGTTCATGATAATTGGAGTTTGTCGACTGCGCAGTCACCTGCAGTGACATTTACCATGTACTCTAGAAATGGAGCAGATCATCCCCGTTTCACAACACCCACGTGAGATTTTCTCTGGACTAGTTAGTACTCTTGTGGTTGACGCTCCCGTTCTCAGTGCAGCAATATTTTGTGGAAAATAAGCCAAAAATTAAAAGTCGTTAGCCAATCATAAAGTGTAAACTATTCTAATATTTCACTAATTAACTCAGACAACATATGAGAGAAGGAGAAGCGTTACCATACACTTTGCTATGTGCAAGAGCGAGCCTGGCTCACTGCACTCCCACATCCTCCATCCCCCAACTGTGTGTTCCACCAAACCCAAAATCTGTATTCTCATGCATGAAGATTGTGGTGTGGGACTTACTACTTGGAGCTAGTCCATCTGTAAGCCTCAGGGTATTTCTCAATTGTTATTTAATTCCTACATTTATGGGCTCAGGACAAAGTGCCAGTTCTCTGTCTGAGCGGATCAGGCCATTAGCAAGCTATGAGGATACAAAATTGTTTTGTGAATTGCGGAACTAGCGCAGGCAGACAGGTTTCCTACAGACTTGTGACCACTTGTGGCCTTTTTTCCCCCTCTTCCCTCTGCCTCCACACTCCCAGCCCTGGGTCTCTCTCCATCTGCGCTGGACAAGACACAGGTACACAGCCGACTGGCCAGCTCACTGCTGCAAAAACCATATATAATTGCTGAGTTATACCTGCCGCCTTGGTCGGGATGATCTTTTCTGCACCTATACCTTTGAGACTTCTTGGCTTTCAAATTTGGTTGAACAGGCTGCGGCCTCTGTTGGGGAGTAAAAGACGGAGAGCTGAGCACAGGACCGCCGGGGCTGCCATTGCCTAGGAACCAGGTTGAAAGTACACACACCCGGAGCGCTCGGAGCAGCCGGCCTGAAGCCAGAGCACCCTGTCACGGACACCGGCGGCCGAGGGACCCCGGACTCGGCGAAGACCCGAGGAAGCGGCTCCCTTTTCCCCACAGACCCCTCCCCGCCGCCCGACTGGGAGAAGGGCTCAACCCCACCTACCCCGAGGGACCCGCCGCCATACCACCAGCTCTCCCTGCTCTGCCCCCCACAGCGGTTGCGGTGGGTCCACCGCCATGCCACGCACCTTCCCGCTCCGCCGCCGTTGCTAGGTGACGGCGGGGCCGGCTCCCCGGGCGGAGCGGCCACAAGATGGCCTCCGCGCCCCTCGGCTGTGTGCTGAGGCGCTGAGGGGGGGAGTGTCAAAAATGGCGGCCGGGGAGCGCCGGTGTGTGTGGGGCGGGAGAGGCCGCCGCCCTCGGCCTGCCGGGGAACGCGTCTCTCAGGCCGGGACAGGCGCGGTCTCCGGGCAGATAACTGAGGGCCACATCTGCGTGTTGATGGGCATCTCGTGGGGTACGAGAATAAGGAAGGGAGCGGCGTGATCTGGAGGGGAGCTATCAAAAATCTCCTTTCTCTGTGACAATAAAAGCTTTATGTCGGTCTTACCTCACACTCAGGACTGCTGAGGGAAGCATGATCACACAGTAAACGTTCATAAACTGAGGTAACGCTGTTTATTGGAAAAAGACTAAGCACACAAACCATTCTTCAGGTTATTTAAATATCAGTATTTGTTGTGGGAACGTGCCGAGGTTTCCTGTTTACATGCCCGATCACCGTCAGTGGGATCTGGAGCTTAGAGTACGCAGCCTTCCAGCATACCAGACGTAGTAACCTGAATCTACAGCTCTCTAATACTGTTCTTCAGCATTTTTTATTGAATTACAGTGTCTATCCAGTGCTACTTAACTTTTGTCACAGAACCAGACGTGTAACGAGTAAGAAACAGCCACCGTTTTCCGAGTTAAACCATAATGAGGTGAGCCATAAACAGAGCTGGGGAAGCCGCGCTCCCTGGGGATTTCCACCAGATTTCACCACCACGGTGCCAACACCCTTGCTCCCTGCACGCTCCCTATTTCCCCGTCTCTCCGGGGTCGCTCCCGCTCGGAGCAACTACAGGACAAGCCATCATCCATCCGACGTGAGCTTCTGTGCCGTAGCCCGGCCCGTGACCTGGAAGCCGAAGCGTTGGGTGCTCCGGTATCTCCTCCCCGGCCGCCCTGTTTACCCCGGGCAGGGCTGCGCGTGCTGCGGCCGTCTCTCCGGGCTGAACGCCTGCCAGCTGGCCCGGCGCTATCGGGGTGTGGACCGGCGAACGGCGGCGATAACTGCTGAGCTCGCCCTGCGGCCGTGCTCCTCTCCTTTGGGCCTCATCTCCTCTTATTGCCGCTTTCTCAAAAAATTGTGGGAGCTGAGGTGCTGGCAAGGCCTCCGGCCTGCTGGTGAATTCAGCTGAAACTGGCCATTGCGTGTGGGTCCTTGAGGTGACACTGACAAAGGGACGGAGAGAAAACACAGGTATATAGGCTTCAATTTTTTTAATTAAATCATACCGCGAGTAGATGCAAAGAAGAAAAGACAAAAAAACCCCAACCACTTTAAGAGCCATAGATGCTGACAGTGTGTACCCTGGTTAGCAGAGGAAATAGCAAATTTACTGCAAAAGCTGTTTCTAGTGTAAGAAAAATCCACTTTGCCTTAACCTTTTTAATGAGTAATGTAAATAATGTAAAAATAGAAATGAGAAACAAAGCTATGCGATTATTTCCTTGCAGCCAGTTTAAGAAATGTTTAAAAATCAAAGACTGAAGTTTTTATTCACATACTTCAAAAAATAAAGGTTCCAAGTGCACAAGACTGAGTAACTCAGATACAGACTTTCCTTCACTGATACAGGCACATGGTGTTTGTTTCTTTCACAGAGATACCTTATCCAATATTTAATTTGAAGACATTGTGAACACTGCAACTACACAGAGATAATGGATAAACACGTTTTATTAAAAAAAAAAAAAAAAGCTGACAGAAAGAGTTCACCAGTTTTTTAGTTTAGTTCAGAGTTAATTCGTCAAGAGTCGTTTCTTTTCAAAGTCAATGAGCGCAAGTCTGCCAGCCCTATCTTAGATTTAGCAGTTCAAAGGCTTCCTCAGCCTGACTGAATACTTCAGAATTATTATTACATAAGAAATGGTGAATTTAATATCCGTGTAAAACATTGCTAACATTAATCTCTTGCAATTTCTTTATTGTGTGCGGGTTTTTTTCAGCTAACGAAGTTTAAAAAAAACCACGTATATTCCTGTGCATGCTTATATGCTGCAGTTTTGCTGGGAGCAGGGTCCTGCGCGCTTCGCTCCCCACCACAGGCCCTCTGTCTGTATCAGAATTTCTCCTCCTCGCTGTTTCCAGAAGCATTTCTGGAGGGCGGAGATTGTCTAATTTTAGTACCTCGGAGAATCCTCTGCTCTCCAATGAGCGGGCGGCTGCATCTGGAGCCGCAGCCAATTACCCAGGGTTTCCTCCTGCTACGCTTCCCACGATGGTTTAATAAAGCAGACTTACAAATTTAAAGTGGCCTCACATGTTAAGAGAAAATAACATTTTCTAACAAAGACATATCTTTTAACAGTAGTAGGATCTCAAAGGTTTCTTCTAAAGCCTTGGATTCCATAAACCTAACCTTACAACCCTGTGTTAATATCATTATCTTATGTTTACTATCTCTACAGTGCTGGAAAAAATATTTCTGATAACTAAAAGGCTGGTCTGAAGCATCTTCCTTAACTTCTGTAGGCCAGGGATGTGATTTTAAGAAAAGAAACAAACAAACAAAAAAAGTAAAATTATAATTACAATGTAATGAACCGTTACAGTTCTGAATACTTCTCTGGGCATAGCTTTGCTGCTGTATCTTATCTGTTAAGCGGTTTAACAAGCCTTAGTTGTCTCACTTATTTTTAGCTGGCATGGAATATAAAACACTGGAAGATTGTGGCTGCAGGCACATTTGTATTCTAGTAACAGCAGATAAGTAGCTTTTTAAGGAAAAATATTATTTCAGAGCTTTGTACTCCAATACTGCAAGAAGGTGGAGAAACTAATGTCTTGCAGACTGTTAAAAAAAGAAGGAAAGAAAAACAGAATGATGAAAATAATAGAGCGAAGAAAAGCTAAAGAAATAATACCAACTAGTTGCATTGATTAAAAATGAAGCTTGCACATCTTTTAGCTTTATTTACATTTTGACATTAAGCACAAAAAAATGTATTTGCTTTAACAGTAACTTACTAGCTACACATTTACCACACACACAACTTTCATCCACCACTGACTTTTTTTTGCTTCTGTCTCTCATGCTAAACTGTCATACCTACCCACAGTGCAGGCTTACCTTCAGCACTTGCTTCATCCATGCTTGCTTTTGCAGTGCAGTGTCTCTGACGGAAATCCTGTGATCAAGCTAACTTCCTTTCCTGCAAGCCTGCTCTCTCCTCCATTTCTGCCTTCTTACAGCTAAACAATTCTACTTCTGCAGCTTATCTGCACGCCTGTAATCCTAGCTAGCTTTTCATTGCTGCTGACTAACCCTAGTCAAGCTTTCCTTTCTGCTTTCCTCTACTTGCTATCTGACCATTTTCTTCAGAGATAAAAATCAACAAAATATTCTCTTGATGCTTCCCCTTTCTACAAAGTGTCCAGGTGGCAATAACAAAAATCTTACCTACACATCCTCTATAACTCCATTGCTTGCCCTATTAACCTCACCCTATTTCATTTCCTGATCTTCCTCACCACTCACTCTTTCATTTGTTCACAGCTTTAGTCATTCAGTCTGCTCTGACCCCCCAGCACTCCCACAGATACGCTTGTTTCTTATGTTAAAAAAAAAAAAAAAAAAAAAAAGCCTGTGGTAGAAGCACCTCTTGTCTTCTTACTTTTACAAATCTTCCAATCACACCTCTTGTCTGGTTCTACCCTAAATCTCCTACAAACTTGGTTTTGCTTCCTCTTGTCATCTGAAAGCTTCTCAACCCAACTTAAACCAATCTCTTCTTTGGCCTTCAGTCATGTTTAGCATAGCTAGCTAGTGCCCTATCTTAGCTTTTGCAATTACTCTCATCTGTTGCTTCTCCAATCACTATTTCAGCTTGGCTTGTCAGTACTGTACCTTGTTTCTTTCTCTTTTCTGCAAGAGCAGTGGTGAGCACCGTTCTTGACTCTCCTCCCTTCCCTTCTAGCTCATAGCTCAACAGCCTAATGGGCAAATATAGATATGATTGCCTCTTACTACTGTCTCCTTTCAAACTTCAGGTGTCTCCATTGCATTTAAAGTCTTGGTAATGAGCATGTGTTAGGCAAACCACCTGCCTGACGTACCATCATTTTACAGCCAAATGTGCAAAGGAGCAGGTGGAACCTTACAGCCAGGACTGTGGGGTTTGGACTCAGATTGGTCTAAACTGCTGTGCAGATGTCAGCCAAGATGCGATCTTTGTTATTTATTGACGTGGCTAGGAAATCTTGCTCAAGCTCTCCTCACCTCAGTTATTGTTGACATCCTTTTCTCTGGCCTCAACAAATAAAGCATTTGCTTCCATTCAGAAAGCTCTGCAACACGATTTTTTTAGTTCTTCAGTTTAACTATGTTAGCTCTCCACACCTTTCCAAAGAGAGTCTTCTCTATCACACAAAACTGTTAGTCTTAATTGCAAGCCCATTCACACACTGATCTGGTCCTACTGTACTTTTTGTTTCACTCTGAAAGGGTATCTCCTGTTTCCTGCCAGCTGGTACAACTGAACTCCACTAATGCACTTTCAAATAAAGACCTTCCTGCTTTATCCCACTTTGAGCTCCTGTTGAACACCTGTAGAGGTTGGCATTGACAACTTATTTTCTATAAAGCTCCTCCTCATCTGTATATACATGTTCTGTATAGCTACCGCATGTAGATATTAGGCTTTTACCTAACTTTTTGGAGCAGAAACACTTGCGCTCATTTGCTCTTTCATTGTTCTGCATAATGTTTAACATAATACTGGCTTGGATTATCCCTGAGGCCACTAAGCTGAGATAAGTATTCAGTGTGATACTATCCACAATGAATAAATGACTGTAAGAATAAACCAATAAAAATCTTTTATTTGGCAAATTACAAGAGGCAGTCAGTCAAATAAGGGGTTTTTTAAAGTTTTGTCAATGCTTCCTTAAATGAATCTTCTCTTCTTCTTAATTCCATGTAGCATAAGGCATCCTTTTGGCACTTACTTTGACCACTTACTGTCAGCTGTACCATTAAAATCAGTGGGTTTACTCACATAGTTATTATTATTAATAAAAATTTATTTATTTATACTGTGCATAAAGACTAACTCGGACAGAACCTTCCTATAGCATAGTATTTTGTA
Organism: Buteo buteo; assembly: GCF_964188355.1. Classification (NCBI taxonomy): domain Eukaryota; kingdom Metazoa; phylum Chordata; class Aves; order Accipitriformes; family Accipitridae; genus Buteo; species Buteo buteo. The sequence continues at coordinate 5,585,751 of NC_134194.1, forward strand.
TATAGTAGGCAGTCCGTGACCTGAGATGCTTACAATCAATTTAGACAAGACAGACGTAGGGTGTGGGAAAGGGGTAAATTACATCAACAATTTCAAGGCAGTGAATGATATGTTGGTTCTCTTTTTTTTTTTTTTTTTGGAAGACGGGAACTAGAAAAATCAACACAATGGAAATAATGAGGAAATACGATAAAGAAGAAAGGGAAGGAGGCAATGAAGACAGGTATGGCACAAAACTGGTATGAACAGACAGCAAAGGCAGGGCTTGGAGTAAAAAGCAAGCTTGATAGAACAGCAAAATTAGGCTCGGGATCAGGGAGTCCATACACAAGTAAAATTCAATTCCATTTCAGTCAGCACCATGAATAATCATAGTAATTACAGGATTAAAAAAAATGGCAGAGTGATAGTTTTTTTCTCAGCAGTAAATGTGTCATGTAAGGAGGATTACCACCCGAGAAGCTATGTGTGTATTTTTCTTGCATTAACCACAGGCTTTGAGTGGGGAGTGAAATGCAAGACCAAAATCCAAGTCACAACCCAGAAGAATGCTTTAAAATTACCTGTGGCATGATGGGGCCTGGTGAAACCCCAGCTAATCTTAACAACCCATATTCTGAAATTTCTCAGTCTTTGATGTCTAGATATGCAAAAAGTGACTTTGTTAGTCATGACAGTCACCATTTTCAAACCAGGCTGCTTAGCCAGTCTACAACCACATTGTTATCCTGCTATTGGATATAAGACATACAAGGCATCAAACAGCTATTAAAATGGGGCAACTGGGAATCACAGAAAGCCTTGGCAGTTGGGAGCTACTGTTTGGAATTGCCAAGATGAGAGACGGAGGTGGACCTGACCAGGAGAAACGGGCAGCTGGAAAAGAGTACAGCTTTGAAGAAAGCACTGTTAAGCAGGAAATGGATAACACCTGCCCAAGTATCAGTGCAAGGGCTACGAAAGGAAAGACAAGACAGGTTCAGCAAAACAAGAAAGAGAACTGAAAAAGAGAAAGAAATGGGAAACGTATGGAGAAGTCAAAATGAAATGACAATCATTGAAGTCCTTAGCAAAGCTTGATGAAATACAAAGGAGCTGTTTGGGGCAGTGAATCTTGCAAGGAAATTAAGTAATACATGTATCATCAAAATACATGTATCACTGTACCTTTTCGGTACAGACCTGATTGATAGGTTTACAATTTAAGCCAAGCTGCCTAAAGAAAAAATCAAAAGAAGTTCATTTGCTGGATGTGGCGTAAGTTTCTCTGAGGTGGTATAAATTAGGATAAACAGAATCTTATGAAAAATTTCTTTGCTTCTAACATTTTATTTAAAGTACAATACAAGAAAAACAATTTAAAAAATATATTCTCATGAGTATCTTTATCAGACAACATATACGACCTGTCTTGCGGACATTACAATTTTCAAGTGTACTGGTTAGGTACTCTTTGTACTGTCTTTACTAGACCTGACCTCATATAACATTGTTTCACAAACTTTAGCCTAAAGAGCTGGTTGTAGAGCTTCTCCATAGTGTACCCCACCCTGTCAGCAGACTAGGTTGAGATAAACATCTCTAAAGTTCTTAGCTATTGTAGCTTGGGCTGAAAGTGTGGCAGGATGCTTACAAATTAATATCCTTTATGGACAGAACACCTGGCTGACACATCACACATACTACTACCCTATGCTCTGTTCTTGAAATAACTCATGTTGGGCACTTAGATTGGTTTAATACTTTTCCATTTGTGAGCAGCAAAAATGGGGAGTGGGGAGGGGGGAGATTTCCAAAAGCAAATAGCTGCTATGGCTGAGGATTTAAAATCTAGAAATTACAAGAAAGTCTGTTGCAATTCCAGTAACAAATACGTTGCAGTCTTGCTGCACATGTGCGTAGGTGTCAAAGCAGAAAGCTCAGCTTGGACCAGTTAAAGTGATGCTCGTGGCAAGCACCAAAGCAGAAGAGTGGCTTGAAATTCTTGGCTGTAGTGAGGGGCTATTTTTCAAACGATCTCCCAATACTAAGCACAATTTCCTTCTTTTTCCCCTCTTCCCCTTAAGAGGTTTGGGTTATAGCCTGAAGCAATGGAATGTTTTTATTAAAAAAAAAAAAAAAAAAAAAGGCAGCGGATCAGGCCCTTGCCCTGAACATACCCTGTTGATTTTATTTCGTGTTCATCTTTAATGCTCTGCTTGTTGTACTGCAACAAAGCTTACAAAGCAAACCTTATGTCCCCTGTTTTACCAAGTTCCTACTTCAGAAAATGAATTCTGTAGAGGATAAAAAGTGCTCTACAAGCAGTTCAATGAAGAACAGCCTGGATCCTAGACCAGATTACTTAACAACAAAATGTATCACCACAATTTATTTTTATTCACAAGTAGCTATGTGCAGTCTTGCTGAATTGTAATAGCAGATGAAAATATGCAAGTTGAGCCAGAGGAGGTATTTGACAGAGGGTGGAGCAAGCAAGTAATAATGTATGCATTCATTACTACAGAAAGTTAAGTAATAATTGTTACTTTTTGCCCATGAGCAACTGGCTTTTTTTTTCTTTCTTTCTTTTTTTTTTAAAGATGTGGCAGTGAGATTTGGCTGTCTACCCAAAAGCCAGACCCCATCCCTTTGACTGGACAAGTGGGATATTAGGAATGGTATATTGTACGAGAATTTAAAGTATGATTACAAGGAGCAGTTGTCTTCCGCACTTTCCACACACAACTTTGTCAACAAAGTTGATATATCCTCAGGCAAAAGGAATCAAGGCCTAGGCACATGCTCAGGGCTCCAGCTCCCAGAGTTATGTAATATCCAAACCTAAGTTTCCATTAAAAACAATAAATACTGGCCCTCTCGGTTGCAAAACCAGCAGAGCTGGAAACATTAAGTAAACCTCTCGTACTGGAGTAACTGACTCAGTGTACATACCACACCTTAAGTTAAACCAGTGCAACACTGTAAGTAAATACTGCGCTCAAGTCACGGGCGTGTTTCCACAACTTTTGCCGCGCGGGACCCGGGGGCCCCGGCGGGGCCGGCCTGCCCGGTGCGGCGGGAAGGGGCTCTGCTCCGTTCGGGTCCCGCCGCGACCGAACAACGGGAAGAGCGTTAGGAGAGCGCTGACTCTTGACTATCTCGCCGGGGCTCTGCACCCTCAGGGGGTTGGCTTTCCTCCCTGTCACGCTTGTGATTTTCCTGGACGGTAACGTTCGCCGGAGCGGGCCTTTCCCCGCCCGTCACACGGGGACAAAACGGCGCCGGATCCGCGGGCCCTGAGGGAGGACGGTGTTCCCCGGGCGGCCCGCAGCTCCCGGGCTGCCCTGGCGATAACGGCACCACGGCCGCCCTCCTCCTTCTTCTTCTCCTCCTCCTCCTCCTCCTCCTCACAGGCGGGCGGGGGCCGGGGCCGCCCCGCGTCGGGCAGAACCGCCCGCAGCGCTGAGGCGAGAAGCGCGAGGCCCCCGCGCGCCGTGCCTGCCTGCCTGCCTTCCCTCCCAAAAGCCCAGTCCCGCGGGCCGCCATTCGCTTCACCCCGCCCGCCCCCCGCGGCGCAACCAACAGGAAACGCCGAACGATATGACTGACAGGCGTCGGCGACCAACGCGGAAGCTCCTTATTGCCGTGTGGCTGAGGCTCTGGCCGTATAAAGGCGGCCACGCGTTAAGGCTCCGGGCCGGAGAGTACGTGTCTCAGGGGGAGGAGAAGGTGGCGGCGGCGGTGCCGGTGCGGAGCAGCCGAGCGCCGCGGGGAGGGGTGTCAGCTCCAGCGCGTAGGGGATTTTAATCCGAATTCCGGCCGGCCCGGATTTTTATTGGGAGCGGGTTTTAAAGTGAGTATGAGCGGGATGGCGCCGGCGGAAAAGGAGGGGGGGGAGGGGCGGCGGGACCGGACCGGATCAGACCGGCCCGGCGGGGGGGGGGGGTGGGGTGGGGGTGGGAGCCGCCTCGCTGACCCGTGTTCGTCTCTTGCAGGCGCCCTGTCGTCCCTCTCGCCTCTGCGGACGGGGCAGCATGTCCGAAGCGGAGCAGCAGTTGGCGGCCGCCACCGGCGCCACCCAGAACGGGCACGAAGCGGCCGAAAGCGCCGGAGAGCAGCAGGCCGAAACCGGCGGGGCTCCGGCGGCGGCAGCGGCGGCGGCGGCAGCAGCAGCGGGTGTAGCGGCGGCGACGGCGGGAACGGCGTCGGGGGCAGCGGCAGCGGGAGCCGGACCGGCGGCGGGAACAGCGGGGACGGCCGCTAGCCAGAACGGAGCCGAAGGCGACCAGATCAACGCCAGCAAGAACGAGGAGGACGCGGGGTAAGCGCCGCGCCTCCCTCGGCGGGCTGAGGCGGGAGCAGGCCGCGCCCCCGCCGCCATACACCCCCCCCTTCGTCGTCGTCCTCCTCCTCCTCCTCCCCTTCCTTCCCTACCCCCGGGCGCCATGTGCGGCGGCGGAGCGCGGCCGCTAGGCCCCGGCGCGGCCCTTCGGCGGGAGCGGAAGGGAGAGGCGGGCGGCTGGCGCCCTCCGCCGCCCCCGGGGCTCCGCTCCGCCCGGTGGGGGGGGGGGACGGGAGGAGGGCGGCGGGAGGCCCCGGCTGCGGAGGGATCGAGCCGGGCGGGCGGTGAGCCGGCGGCCCCTGCAGCACCAGCGCTTCCTTTGTTCTGGAGCTGCCTTTTGTTGGCGCCATGTGGTGGCTGGGGGAGGGGCGGGGAGCGGGTTTGTTGCCGTCTCACGCTGTAAAATGGAAGGGGATTTACCTCGGCTGACTTCGCATCCCGCGTTTTCCTCATCCCTTTCCCCCTTTTATTTTTTTTTTTTAACGAAAGGAGTGGAGGGAAGTAGTTGTTTTCTGTCGGGGGGCGGGGAGGCTGGTTCAAACTTTCTGGGGATTGCGTGACCGATCGCCACCGGCGTCGGTGTAGATGCGAACATGTTTTGTGTCACGCCTATAAAAAAAAATAAAAAATCCTGGCTTTGGAAGCTAGTCGGGGTAAGCCAAGTATTTGTGGAGGGAGTAAAGAGAAAAACAGCGTGATGGAGACGATGTGCGGTGTGTTTAAAGCAGTAAGAACGATTTTGGTGTACTGCTTTGCAACGTTGTCAGAAAACGGCTTATCTCTTGCAAGTGATGTTGGAGGGCGTCAGCGTAGTTTTGCTGTGTTTTGGTAGTGGCATCCTTGTGTACAAAAGAGTAATTTCTCTCCTATCATAGTTGGTCTGTTTATGTGCTTGACTTGAAAAATTACCTGCCTGTTTCTTAAGCGGGTCTTTGTGATTCAAGCTACTCCATGTATTTAATTGGAACTCCCTTTGTTATCCGTGGGCCCTGAACCAGAGGTTCAGATCCCTTAAGTTGAACAGAGAGCTGAAGCCACAGTAGCATAACAGATTTTGGCTGTAAGGAAAGGAGTGAGACTTGCACAAGTTTCCTATAAGCTAGGGCTGGATGTACCTTTTACAGACACTACAAGGATTGAGAACCAGGCCTCTTAGCTGTGTGTGAATTTTCTTTTAACTTCGAAGTTTTCTGCCCTGAAAAGTGGGTGATACTCTTTCCCTTTCTTGCATAGGAAGTGGCAAGTTTCAACCCCAAATCTGTGTAAAATGGAACTTAAAAGAAAAGGAGGGGGGATTGACCTATGTGGAAAATCTAGTGCTGTGCTAAAACAAGAGCTGTCCAAGGCAGAGTTCAGGGTGCTGACATCAGAGTATTTTGTTAAGAGCTGAAACATGCTTTGATTCAGCTGCACTAATATGCTGAGGAGGAAGAAAAGAAACTACATGTTAAGAGTGAAATTGCCCAGTTTGTGGGGCCTCTGAAGGTGAAGTCGAAGTCAAATAGTAGGAATTTGGCCTTAATTTCAAGGGCTCTATTTTCTGTTACTTAAATAGATGTAGGTATCAATCATTCCAATTACAAAACAAAGGACTGTAAATTACAAAGTGTAATATCTATGGATGTAGTAAGACTTGAATTTAGCATGTGGCAGCATCTGTGTGCATACCACAGCTCCAACCCGATGGCATAAAGCAGCTAAAGCTGCCTCTAGACAAATTCCTGTCATCCCCCAACCATTGAATTTCTCTTGATCATTCTGCAAGTGTAGTCAATGATGACAGGGTATGCTATGGGAAAGCCACTATCAGTCTGTACAGATTACAGCAGTTATGCTTGGTCAGTAAGCTGTTGTGATGAGAAGGAATCCCTCAAGTTACCTTTCTTTCACCTGTTATTGAAAGGCTTAGTAGACTTTGTAATGTCTTTTCTGTGAGGCTCTATAGTAATGGCTGCAAGAAGCACACAGACTTTACTTAGACCCTATGTATCATGCTGCACTGTCAGTTAAGAGTGCACAGCTTGATATTCTGAAAAAATAAGGGTTTAGCCTTCAAGGGGTATGGTTTCACCCAGTTTAAGGAAAAAAGGCAAAAAAAAAAAAGGCATGTATAGTTTTTTCTCATATTGCCTTTTGAACATAAATGGATGTTAGTTCTGGCAAATCAAAGTTACACATAAACACCAAAAGCCAATTTTATTTAGACATAGTCTAGTTTCTAAAGTGCTGCTAGCTTCTAGTGCCAAATCTAGGTTGCCTCTAAACAGAGTAATGACAACTTAAACTGCTTTAGTCTATAGTTAGATAAAAAGGCTCGAATGCTTTTAAAAGCTTAGTTTGTTACCTTGGAAACTATGAAAATAGAAAATACAGCCGTGTTATTAATGTTTTCATTTGAAGTGAGGCATTTGAAAAGTGCCTTATTGACTTACCTAAGTTTTATTTGTTAGATTCACTTCTGTATTGTGCTTCACTAGTATTTAGTTCTTTGAGATGCTTCAGAGGATATTTTGTGTCGGAAAGTGGGCAGGGAAGGTATTGTATTGGTCATTCATGGAAGTAAAGACTAATAGTGGAGATACTCCTGTCGTACTGGTGAAGATAGAAGTAGATTCAGTAACTAAGCAGGAAGAAGTGGACAACATAGTATAGTTAAGGCAGGTCCAAAGTCCCACCTGTTGTATGTGACTGTTCTTGGAGGACACAGATACCTGGTTTAAATTTTGCAGATTGTTCTTAGGACTAAAATTTTTACAGCCATTTGTCCAAATCCTGAAAGAGCTCAAGTATTTTGCTTTTGATGCCTTATTCTATCCTGAATGCTTTCAAAGCGGTAGGAATGATTCTAGGTTCTTTCAAAAAACTGAGTTGGTGGTACTTGATAATCAGTACTGCTTTGTTGCAAGTAACTGAATACTGTTGAAAGAATGTAAGTTACTGGTGAGGAATATTTTAGGCAATTTTTGCTGTTTCTTATACCTGTATTAAAATTCAGGGTGCATTGTGTCATTCCCTCAGGATGGGTGGAACCCATTCTTGTGCACTCCTTTAGTGCCACTAACTTTTGACAAGATGCAGAAGTATTTAACTTGCAACAGTTGGTCCTGTTTCTGACAATGCTGCTGGGGCGTGTACCACTGTGAGCATCTTGCTGCATGTGCTTTTCTGTAGTACTTCCTGAATCTAAATAGCTTATCTCTTTGAAATTTCAGGAAGATGTTTGTTGGTGGCCTCAGTTGGGATACAAGCAAAAAAGACTTGAAAGATTACTTCACCAAATTTGGTGAGGTAACCGACTGTACGATAAAGATGGACCCTAACACAGGAAGATCCAGAGGCTTTGGATTTATTCTCTTCAAAGAACCTGGGAGTGTTGAAAAGGTGAATTTAAGCTTCGTATTTCAGATTCTTAACTTCTAGGAGAAACTTTTCAGCTTGAGTTAATCACATCAAACTATCTTTCAGGTTCTGGAACAGAAAGAACACAGGCTAGATGGACGACTAATTGACCCCAAGAAGGCCATGGCAATGAAAAAGGATCCAGTGAAGAAAATATTTGTTGGTGGACTAAACCCAGAAGCCACAGAAGAGAAAATCAGGGAATACTTCGGAGAGTTTGGAGAGGTGTGTAATGGTTTCAGTGTTTACTAAGATAACTATAGTCTTCAGTTGCTGTTTAGTTTACTAATAATTTGCATGTTGCAAATTAAAATTTCATATGTATCAAGCCTTTTGTAACTAATCCAGAGGTTTCCCATCTTGAGAGCAAGGAAGGCACATACTGCACTAGATGCTTCCATTGCTAGTTATAGATACCCTTGTCTTTAACTCAAACCATTTTATCTGATGTTAAAATTGGTTTTAAGAGTTGTAAAATTGAAACCTCTGGTCTGAAAGCCAATGTTAGCATAGAAAGAATATTGCAACTTTGGTGTTGCATAATATGCATAGATAGGAAACCTACAGTTTTACTGTCCCAAATGCCATGCGTTTAACAGTTCTGCTAAAATACCAGTCTGAAAAAAGTATTTCATGTCTTCAGATTGAAGCAATTGAACTTCCCATGGATCCAAAGACCAACAAAAGGAGGGGGTTTGTGTTCATCACTTTCAAGGAAGAGGATCCGGTGAAGAAGGTTTTGGAGAAGAAATTCCATAACGTCAGTGGAAGCAAGGTAGACACTTTGACTTGTAAATCTTTGTCCAAGTTATTAAGCATAATACCACTACATCTGTAATCTGAAAAGGATTTTGTAGACCTCTGCTCTCAAGATAGCAAAATTACAATAAGAACAGCTTGCAGTTTACCACAGGGGTGTTCTGCTGTAAGTTCAGTCACAGAGGCTACGAAGTTTCCTTGCCAGTACTTGTGGCTTTAATACTTGCTCTGTTCTAGGGGCTTTCTATGTAAAGTATCTACTTGCATTCATTAAATACAGGTGGAAAAACTGGCTTATTTGTCTAGCAATATAAGCCATTTCAACAGATATGTACCTATTTTCAGCATAGAGCATTTGCCTAAATGTGAGACTTACAGATACTAACTTTGTAAGCTGAAACTGGCTCTGTCTGACATGGGCGCAGCTTCTGGTGCCTCCTGCTACCAAAAACATTGTCATGTAAACCCAATACAAGAATCCAGAGTGTAAATGTATGCTTATGGTAACTTGTAGTTGGTCAGCTGGTTATGTGAACTACTGTAAAAGTGGTGAGATGCTCTGAACAGCTGACTGGTCATCTGTGGGAATAGCTGATAGAGTGTCAAGCTAAGGAGAAGAGGACTGGAGGCAAATGATGTGTGCTGGCTGGAGGTATCGCTCTTCCCTCAGTGCTGACCACACACTAACTTCAAAGCCCTGTTAGATCTGGTCATACTGTCTGACACAGTGACTTAGATTGCACTCAGTTTAAGACTGGTCTTGACACAGCACAGAAACTTTGGCAAACCTAACTGCACTGGTTGTTGACAAGACACTCTAGTTAGCAATAAAGTTTGTTTTCAGGAGAGGTGAATGCTTATGTGCCAAGGGAGCTGAGAAATCATACTTGTATCTTGTAACTATGGCTTGTTTTTGTGTCATAGTGATAATAAAAAGAGCAGGTTACCTTAAAGGTCTTGTGGTGAAGAATTCCAAGGCAGGCTTGCTGAGGTGCTGCTATCATAGGGAGTTGTTCCTTTCACAGCAGCAGCAGCTTTCATCTTGGACTGTGCACAGATTCAGGAACTAGGAAGCTGGCTGACAGCTTGAACTGCAGCTTGGGAACCTGTCTTGGAAATGTCAATTCTGGTTGTTTGTAGCTGTTCTTAGTATTTGATAAGTGATGATTTCAAGTGTTGGTAGGTGTACTGTACAGTCCAACACAATATTTGGTGTATAGGGTGTATGAGGGCTGCCAGGAGAACTTTTTCTGGTACATTTCTCAGACCCTTGTTCATCCAGGGCTGCTCAGGTGAAGCTGTCCAATAGCAACAGCCTCATCTTGGAGGTTGTGCCAGGACAGAGGGCAGGCAGCCTTGCAGCTCCTACAGGAGCAGCAGTGGTGCTGGGGTGGCCTCAGCACCTCTTCCATGGGGGAATTCATATTGGAGAATAGGCAGTAATAAAATACTCTGCAAGCAGTGGCCTGCTTTGTATGGCCAATAATGATTTAACCTTTGTTTTCCATCTGGGAGTTGATGGTAGGGAATAGGTGGTGTAAAATACTCTGAAAGCAGTGGCCTGCTTGAAATGGCTGTCAGTGACTTACCTTTGCCCAGGTGGCACAATATATCAGATGCTTCTGGATATGCATTAGTTCTGCTCACGTGATAGGGAGCACAGCATGTATACTTCCTTTGCCTCCAGAGTAACCTCTGGCTTTCCTAGGTGGTTAGGTTGGGTGCTGCTGCTGCTGTAAGACAGTATACATACTCTTCCTTGTTTTTTATTTCAGTGCGAGATTAAGGTAGCACAGCCAAAAGAAGTATACCAGCAGCAACAGTTCAGTAGTGGTGGAGGAAGAGGTAGCTATGGAGGAAGAGGCAGAGGTGGAAGAGGCGGCGGTAAGTACTACACGCACTACTTTAGTATGGACACATTCTAAATAAGTTGTGTGTACTAAAATGGGATTTTGTGGATGGTTTTCCCTTCTATAGCTCAAAGTCAAAATTGGAATCAAGGTTATGGCAATTACTGGAACCAGGGTTATGGGAATCAAGGATACGGCTATCAGCAAGGTTATGGTGGCTATGGAGGCTATGATTATTCAGGATATGGGTATTATGGATATGGACCAGGCTATGATTACAGTAAGTAAAGAGAACTGTATTGGGTATAAGCAAGCGTAACTAATTAGCAGTTTAATGCATTTGTTCTCTTGTTCATAGGTCAAGGCAGTGCAAATTATGGGAAGACACCAAGACGTGGTGGTCATCAGAATAACTACAAGCCATATTGATCAAACTTATTCAGGTATGCAGTGGCATGGTCTCTTTTGGAAAATGACTGCATAGGTTTTGTATACAATGCTGTAGATGGATATTTCAGTTCTGTACCAAATTTAACTTTACAATAAATTTCTATGGCCTGTTAAATGTGCATCTTACTTGGAAGAGCTCCCTGGAAATGTTTTACATGTTTAATACTTACAGATAACTAGTTGTCTAGACAGTGTGGTGTGTAAATTTCAGCCTTGCTGAAGATATTAATTAATGATTTTATTAATAGGTTAAACTGAAACTGATTTTGAGGGTCTGCTTAAAGCTGCAGCTCTGCATCTAGGGACTGCCTCTTGGAGTTAACTATGGACTCTGCATTACTCCAGTTGTACAGAATGAGATGCATCTTAGGGAACCAGTGTCACTTTCCACCTTTTTATTTTGTATTGTTTTTGTGTCATACATTTCCTGTAATGGAAGTGTTAATTTTACTGTACTTTTTGGTACCTTTTTGGAATCTAATGTATTGTAAGGTATTTTACATGTGTTCTGATTCACCATGACATGGATATTGAAGCTATCCTAGCTTTTGAAATAAAAAAGGCGTAATCTAGTGTCTTGTGCCATTCTTCAGCTATTGTATTAGTAAAATGCCAGTATACTGTTCCCAGAACTTAGTTCATGGCAGTACCTTGATAGATGAAGAGTTGTGCTTAAATGTTTTTAATCTTGAAACTAGAAGGCTGTATTGGTAGTTGTGCTTGCTTGCAGTTAAGTGGCAGCTAAAAACTGCAGTCACTTCTGCCTGGAGGTTATGGAAGAGGACTCAGGTGGAAAGCCCCAGCTGTTGTGGAGGCTGTGCTGGTGGCTCATGTCCTAGACAAGGACAGAGGCTCAGCATAACTGTGGTTGTGTCTCCATTGTAGGGCTCTGCTAGGAGGAGCCAGAGGCGTAGGTTTCAGGTAGGGCTTGGGAGTCTAGACAGCATTGCTGGAGGAAGCTGAGGCATGCAAGGAGCTAGCTGCACTTCCTTCATGTTTCACTCTCTTGAACCTGAGACTTTTCTACAAGTTCTTAATAGTATGTATACCTGCCTTGAAAGACAGGTTAGACAGACATAAAATTACCAATGCAAAGTCTGAATTTTTGCAGCCTTTTTGTGTATCAAAAAAGGCTAAAAAAAAACTTCCACTAAAGTTGTGGGTGGAAAAACAACAAAACATGATCTCTTTCTTTAGAGATAAGTGACCAGCTAGAAATATGCTCTCCTTTTTTGACTAGTTTACCACTATTTTAAGGCAAGAACTATCATGTGATTTGCCTGGCTTGCTGCAGAATAGTCCTGATCTCAGATTTATAAATAAGTAGCAAGCGCTGCTGCACAAAGTAAACTTCTAATCTTTGTTGCAGTAACTGGTTGGATTTTTACTTTCCTTTTAAAGCTAAAATCTGACAATTTTTTTCTTGTAGTAAATTCTATTTGAACACATGGGAACCAGAAATGGAATTGAACCAACTAAGACAAGACATAAACAGATGTTACTAGTGACCCTTTCAGGTTTTTTTTCTAACAAGGGATGCAGCTATTCCTACAGGGACTATAATATGCTGCTCCCTGCTGGCTGTCCTTGAAAAGAAAAACTTGCTGTAAAGTTAGAAGTCTGTAAGACTTTTCTGGGGTTAAGTGGAAATCTTGAGTATAAAAAAGATGAATCAGACTTTAAATCTGATAGTTGACATGACAACTTTACAGCTGGAGTCTGTAACCTAATGCCCAACTTGCAAATAAAAAAAATTGAAGACCACTGAAACAAATGAGTACAGTATTTAAAAGTATTACTGTCTCAAGATGTAAAATTGAAATGCTTTATTGCATATTTTTACTTGTTTTCTTATGACATAAGGGGTAGCAGAATGTTTTTCTAGCAAACAGTTTTGCCCACCAACAGGAAATTTGCATAGTATCAGGACCATACTGCTGCAGTACTTCTGGCTAGTGTCTTAGCAATAGTTTGTCAGCTGGCTGTTATTTTGCTGTGTTTTTGGAAGTAGGTTCTCAGGTAATGCTTCCTTGACAGGTGATGTGGCCTTAAGCAGAAATAGAGGATAGTGGTACTTAAATGCAGAGCTGGCTTTCCCTTTCTTCTTTGCATGAAAAGTTTGTGATACAAAGAACATGTAATTGCCTGGTGAAAGCAAGGGCTTGTACACAAGGTTGTTGCTTATGGCTGTAACGTACTCTTAATTTACTAATCCTACTTGGATATTTCTTGAGGACAGAATATTTTGTAAGAACCTGTTTGGGAGTCATGGCCCTCAGCTGTCTGTTCCTCATGCATTTGATGATATGAATTTGGGACTGAAGTTTTTGACTTAATCTGGTCACTGAGACCATTTGTTAAATATAGTGCTTACTAGGGACCTTGTTTTGAAGCTGGCTACTGAAACTGGTCAGAGGAGCCTGGGAAGGACTGGGTGTACTGGCAGCTAGAATGGCATTTGCATCCGTAGTGGCAGATTTAAAAAAAAATAACAGAACCCATTGGCTCATCTTAATCTGCAAAATTTATAACCTGAAAGAGCATGAGTTTAGAAAACGTAGTTTATAGTAGCTACTAGAAATATATTCCTTTATAATAAGTTTTATATATGCTGTTTTAAATAAAAGCCAATTCCACACTTCTGCCAGAGTTGAAACAAGCTCTTGTAAAATTTATTTCTCCTAAAGCTTTTACTAATAACAAGATAACTGAAAATAACAAAATCAAAGGTAACTTATCTGGTCTAAGACATGCTAGGATGATGATTAAATGTGCATTATTACAGTAGAATAATGTTTCTTAGTAGTAGATCTTGAATATTGTTTGAAACCTATGGAAAGAAAAAAATGTTATGGTTTTTTTGTAAAAGCATCATTAAAAGGAATTTTCGCTTACATTATATGTAAGTGTCATACTAGTACTGTACTTAGTAAGAGGCATTTTGCATTCTTGGTTTCCTGTAGAAAATAAAGGTATTTTTCTTGCTTAGTTTAGATTGCAGACAAGCACATTAAGTCATTAGGCCTCTAAGTTAAACTGGCACTGTTGAGTAACCTTTCTGTTCTCAAGAAGTAAGTAGTACAAACAGCTGTATGTCTTTCCATTAACTTGCTAAATAAAATATTAACACATTTTTCTTGTGCCTGCTATACTAATATTGCACTGAACTAAAAGCATGTTTCTCAGGGCCTTAGCACTGAATCTAGTGTGGTGGTTGAGGCCACCAGTGATTACATTAGGTACATTCCTGTATAGGTACCTAGAGTTTAACTGGGCACTTGGTTAAAAAACACTTGGTTGTCTTTTAGTCAGAGTAGGCTGAAGAAGTACTAAGTGTACCACAGGGCATTGTAAGTGAGGTGTTAACTGTAAGTGTACACTGTGCTTGTGAGCATGTGGCAGTGCATTGCAGCTCTCTGTAAGCAAGCTGTAGAGGGGACCTCAACAGATACTAAGATTGAAAAGGCTTGGAAGACTTAACAGGACTCAGTCTTACTGATGCCCACAAACTTCTGAGTGTAGGGGTAAACTGATGCTCAAGTGTGAGATAACAGCCATGAACCTGAAATGATCCTACAAAGTAGTAAAAAATGCTCAAGAGAACAGAAGGCAATACTACTTCAAAGTCAGTCAGTTGTTAAGTAAAAGTACTTTACAGCTCTTCATAAAGCTGTTAGCATAAGTGGAGGTTCCCAAATTGTGGCATGCAGAATGTATGGTGCTCCTGCCTTTAAGGGCAGTTAAGGGGAGACTTGCTGAGAAGTGGTTAGGCAGCTGGAACAGCTTCTGTCTAGAGACTTATGGCACTGAGCAGCTAGCATAAAAGCTATGGTTTTTTATCTTGATGGGCATGTCATTTGCATACCCAAGAGTTACACCCAGTCACTCTTAAAGCTTCCCAGGCAAGCATAGCATGCTCTAGTTACTGGTAGGCATTTCTGGGACATGTTGGACCTAGCTTACAAACAAATGAATACATATAGTGTTACTAGAAGTGTCAGACTCTGATAGAAGGTAGCTGTGAATGGCAGATGTACACAAGTCTGGTCCGTCATGCCTCTAGCTTGCCAGAAATTCCTGCAAACTAACTTCAAGTAAAAGTATCTCTGAGGAAGCTTGGTCCTCAGACCATTCACAAGATGCTTGTGAAGTTGTGTTTAGGGACCATGGCTTTTAAATAATAGTAAAGGGTAAATATAGATAAATACCTGCTCAGGTAGAACAAGTGGATGTTTTCTATTGGTTCAGATGTTCTTTTCCATGTCTGGAGAGAGAATAAGCAACAATTTAGCAAACTCATGACTTAGTGCAAAAACTTGTCTCAAATTTGGTTAACACTGAGCATGCAGAAATTGTATAAAAAGCTAAGTGGCAAATGCACACAGATTATGGCTTTCAAGAATGAAATTTGGACAGCTTTTACCAGTTGCCCTTGTTCAGATAGGTAAACACTTCAACCTCTACCACAGCAAAGCTATTTTGAAAGGCATATGCATCTGTGGAGTAAATAGTTCTGTTTGTTAGAGAACTTTAAAGCAATAACTTAGAAGTGAAGGCTAAGCTTGCATTTCCTATCTGCTGAGCATCTGCCATCTTGGGTCTGTTTTAGCACTTCTGAAAAGCAGGCTCAGAATTGACAGCAACCCTCTGCAAGGCAGTTTTGACCTGCATTACCTGTTAGTAGCTTGTCAATTGTGTCCACAACAAATTTTGCATCCTCCATGTTGAAGCACATTGGGGGCTTGAATTTAAGCACATTTCTTCCTGGCCCATCTGTACTCAGTAGAATATATTCTTCCTTAAGTCTGGAAAGAGCAATAACAAAGAATTATGTTTACCTTTGCATGTAGTTCAGAAAAACTTAAAAGCATCAGCATGCCTTTGTACACAGACTGTTTTCTTTTCCTGCCAGTTGGCTATATGTTAACAACTATTGAGTGGCAAGGTTACTTTGTAATTGTGTGCTTGCTTGTACCTTGTTATTAGATGCTCTGCTTCTTCTGTGGCTGGGGTCCTTTGTGCTTGATCCTTGATTAAGTCTACTCCAATGAATAAGCCAGAACCCCTTTAAAAGAAATAAAAATAGTCAATCTGTGTCAGAGGAAGGAACTGCAAGTGAACTAAAAACATTGAGAAAGGTTTTTGTGAGACCAAACCTTTACTGCATGAGAATTACTTGATGTTTGGCTAGTGATAGAAAAGGTATTGCTGTTCTGAAGAAACGTAGTAATACAGTATAAACTATGGCAGTGCAGGACATGACTTTAAGCATATTTTCCATCCAGCTGATAATGCTGTTCTTTGTGCACTTGAAGTAAGAGTTCAAACAGGAAAGTAGATTCCTTTAATAATTAATAAATCAATAAAGCAGTACTGGCCTAGAGTGGCAAATAAGCTCAAGTTTGTTTTGATCTAATGTACAGCAGGCTGTTGATTTTTTGCTGAAAACACACATTTAATGAATTTCTTAAAACCATGGACTGAGTTGTTTGACTGACTGAAACAAACAAAAGGCAGCTAAAAATGTAAATAAGGCACTAATACCTGACATCACCGATGATGGGATGCTTGATTTTCTGCTCCTTCAGGAGCTTCATCAAGAAGTTGCCTACTTCTGTGGCGTGAGCCTGAAGTTGTTCTTTCTCAATCACATCCAACACAGTTAATCCAATCGCACATGAGACAGGGTTTCCTCCAAACTGAGTTCAGGAAAGGAACACATATAGCCATGGAAAGGGAAGAAAGATGCAGTCATGTCACTGAAAGTATAGCCTCAGTGATAAAATGAGCATACTTCCATTTTTATCAGATGGAGCCAGTAAACATAAAGTTATGTACTAGAAAGATATAAATACTATAAACAGTAACAATGGGAATGATAAAGATTAATAACAATGCTGCATGATTTTCTAATTTTAATGCTTAAGATGCCTGTAGAGAAGGAGAGTTTGGGAAACTGTTTACTTACTGTATTAAAATACTCTACTCCTGTGGATGCAAATGCTTCTGCAATTTCTTTTGTTGTTGCTACACAGGCAATAGGGTGCCCATTTCCTATTGGTTTCCCCATAGTGACAATATCAGGTATAAAATCTTCTCCCTGAAGCTGGAATGCCCAAAAGTGCTTGCCAACCCTGCCAAAGCCAACTTGAATTTCGTCAGCAATAAATACACCTCCTGCCTTGCGCACATGCCTGTAACATAACAGATTTTATTGTCTCTTAAAAGGAAATGGAACATAATATTTACATAATGTTTAAGAGCATGCAGAAAGCATTACTTTGCAAATTTCCAAGAAACAAACTTGTACAGGCCTATATTTATTCTGTATCATATGTTTAAAAGCAGGTCTTTGCCATACTAAGTAAGTTTACATTCTAACATGAAGGCACAGGCCATGTCCTGCCTATCAAGCTGTATGCTACAGCAGGCAGAGAAATTCTCTATCATCTGTATTTAGCAAGTACATTAAATTAAAAAAGTTAAGATAACGAGTGACCACTTACTCTGCAACCTTCTGAAAATAGCCTGCTGGTGGAATGATTTGACCACCCACGCTTGGCAGAGATTCAACAAAAAATGCAGCAATCTGAAACATATGTAGCATGTAGTGTCTGAACACAATACAGAAAGTTGTGGAAATTGTGTTAACAATTAGCAAGTTATTTGTCATTAGATGGTTCTTGCATTGTTCTGTGATCTTTTCTTTTTGACAAGTTCATACCACTTAGCTCAGTAATCCTGAATGGCATTGACAGTCAGCTATGCTCATTTCTAAGGCAAGACAAAGGAAATAACTTTTTACCTTTCTGCCTCTCTTATGTGCTTGCTCAATAATATTTTTCACTTCATTAGCATAGGCTGTTACTGAATCTTCATGGTCTTCCCTATAAAGTCCTCTGTATGTGTCTGGAACAGGAGCCTATGCAAAGGAACAGGTTCTTAGATTCAGTATATCATAAATAAGACTTTGTTAAATTGACAAGTAGTTGATAGTTATAGGCTGAAGTACATACCACGTGGACCCATTCCTTTTGTCCTTCTAGATTTCTGAATTTATATGGGCTTATGTCAATCAAGGATGTCAGATGTCCATGGTAAGCACTTAAAAAACAATTAGCAGAACTAAACAGTAATTTCCTCAGTATCAAGAGTTCTTTAGGAGTAGCATTACTGATAGCTAAAGAGTAGCTAGCCTCTCTCACCTGGTGGGAATACAGTCACTTAAGCTGAGAACAGCTCTGTAGTTTCTATCAATAAGCTTAGTACTATTTGGATTTTTTTGCATATCTGAATATAAGGGATGCAGAGGGACAGTATTCAGTCACTGGTTTGCCTGGACCAGTGACTAGAATCACAGCAGTGTAAGTCACGAGCAGTATTACAAGATTGCAGAACAACTGGAAGAGACATGTCTGGCCTACTTCTGAATATCCTCCAACAATGGAGTTTCCAGTCTCTCTGGGCATCCTCTTTTAATATTGACCACGTTCATGGTAGAAGAGTTTTTCCCTATGTCTCATCAGAATTCCTCAGGTTTCAGCTTATGCCTGTTGCCTTTCTTCCTGTCACCATACATCTTCAGGCCTGGTTCTATCTTTTCTGCTCCTTCCCATTGGACAGTTGTAGTTACAGTAAGATCTCCCTCTAGCAGTCTCTTACAGCTGAACAAATCCAATTTTCTTAACCTATCAAGCCTGTGGCTCCCTACCCATCATGGCAGGCCACTGATGGCCTCCTTCCAGTAAGTATGTCAAAGTCTGTCATGTACTGGAGAGCCCAACCTGGACACAGTTCTCTGGGCTGGTCTCAAGATACTGAATAGAGGGAAAAATTACTTCCCTCAACTTCCTGGTTACAGTCATTCTACTACAACAGGTTTTCAGAAATGCTCTAACCACAGATCAAAACTGAGCTTTGTACCCCGCAGTAGATAAAATTGCCAATGTACTTACTGGTCTAAAACTATAATATCCTCATGTTTTGTATACTGTCGTGCCAATCTTAGGGCAAGATCATTCGCTTCAGATCTACAATTGAAAAATTTGATAAGTGTTTCATTGTGGTTGTTTTGAGTTTTGAAATTCTTAACCTCCCTTGCGATGCTGTTTGTGTCTGTGAGAAACAGACATAACTCAATGCATGTTATTCACAGATCCCTTAGTAATCAACACTTGTTAGGGTAGGACTGTTCACCAGAACAGAATCCATCTTAAAAAGCTGGAGTACAGAAACTACTTTGGAAACAGTTATTTTTCTTTTTTTTTTTTTTTTTTTTTTTAAAGCTGTAGTTTGCTTGGGAATATGCCTCCCCCCCAAATACACATTGTTACATTTAATCTTGATAATAGAAGTAATTCCCAGTTCAGAAGTCAGATCAGAAACTTGATACAGTAAATATTTACGTTAATGTTTTGTAGTCCAGGGCCTTATAAACAGAATAAAGCCCTTCTTAAATAAAGCACTACTTCAGTTTCCTGATTGAGAGCTTGCTAAATGTGAACTTCAGAGTCACTGAAGTTCTAAAAAGGACCACAGTTTCTTCAAAAACGCCAAACCATGTTTTTTGTCAGTATCTAGTGATCCATGCCAGATCATGCAATTGGCTGCTGATAAGAAAGTATTCTACTTGTCTGTACATACCTAGTGAAAGCACAGTATCAATTCTAATATACGCAACTTACCCAGAATTCAAAAAATAAAAGATGCATAACTTCTCAGGTAGTGTTTTTGAAAGTCTCTCTGCATAATCGACCAAATTGTCGTGAAGGTAACGAGAATTTGTATTTAACAATTGATTTTGTTCATGGGCTGCTTTTACTATATCAGGGTGACAATGTCCAACTGCAAGAGAGTGTGGAGAGTGGTTTGACAGTTCTTCCATATAACCCATGGTGTTCATTCACATAATAACTTTTATATTTCTCTTATAGTACAGAGATATTATCACTGATGATTGTATTTAATCAGTGGGGCATTAATAATATTGTCGGTGGAAGACAATGTATGTCAGTAAACCCTGTAAGCTTTCTCTAAGAACTTCCCCCAGCCCCAAAAGTTGGAAGTTGCCTGCTACTGTACTTCAAGGTTTGTAGTTAATACTGGAAATTTGATACTTTAAAACCAAGACTATCTAATTTGATTATTTGGATGTATACATTTACATAATTTAGGGGTTTGGGAACATGCAGGTAAGCTTTTCCATCAAAGAGTTACTAGCCCTGCTGGGGTGTTAGTGACAGCACCGACCAGTTAGAGAGATTTCAAATACTGTAAGAAAGCAGCAACTACTTCATAATAGATAATTAAGGCACCACACTCAACGGTGGGCCTGTAACTGTATGCTTAGCAGTAACTTCTACAAACACAACAAAACATCAAGCCATTTGTTAGTTTTACAGTTAGGTGCTTGAGCTTTCACGGAAAAAAAAAAAACCACCCTGAATTTTAGACCATTATGTTTCTAGGAAGACAGAACAGGAAGTGAGTCTGGAAAGCACATTCACGCACACAGAAATTCAAATGTGAACCATAATTTTGCAAACTGTAGGCTCAAGAAAGTTTTCTTCTACTTTTCAACTTAAACAATCCCTCCCTCAACACAATGCAACAGTGGTAAAAGCACTGGTTGTTCCTTGTTCTGCTTAGAAAAACATGGTATCAAATAACATAACTTACCATGAGCGACGTTGTTTATGCAGTCAAGGTATCGTCTTCCATTCTCATCGTACATATACTGGCCTTTTGCCTTTACGATCTTCACTGGATCATTAGAAAAAAACAGCTTGCAAGAAGAGCTATGGCAAGCATCAGAAAGCAAAATAAATCTTAGTGAATTCTAAAAGTTGCATAGTTTATTCTGCTGGTAATATTTTCAGTTAAGTGAGTTAATCAAGTGAAAGACATTTCCCCAGTTGCTGGCACATGGCATCATCCTACTTCTGGCCCCTAAAACAAAGCTTGGGATGGGGAAGAGAACAGGCCTTGTGCTCTAAATCAAGTCAAGTTTTGTAAGACTTGCAGGGAAGAAACAAGCTTCAGAACTGAAAATCCTTCACTGGTAATCTAGCCACTGCACATGGATAGGATTTACCACTATAATTTTATCCAGTCTTAACTGCAGTTCCTTACTGTCTATGCTGCCTGCTCTTCCTGTTCCTGAAACCCTCTCTGGTGTCTCTTACCTCGTGATTGTTTTCATTATATTCTTGCTATTCTCGCTAAGGTCCTGATTTTCCAGATGGTATGGTGTGGGTGATTGTTACATCCGTAAAAAGCTTCACTAACCTTGAAACCTTGAGTGATTTTATAAGGTTGGGTCTACTTAAGCGTGTTTGTTTTGTTTCATTTTTTAAATAAATTCCCAAACAAGTAAAATGGAAACACATGTCTGCCTAAGTAGGAGTTGCAGAGATTTGACTCTGAAGGGCAATGCCAAACTTTTATGCTTAATTTAGTAAAAGACTGCTTATACAAAAATAAAACAATTTGATCATAAATACAAAGTCATTGTCAAATGAGCAACAAAAGACAACGATAAAATGACAAACTGCTTCACTATCCCTCCCCTATAGGAATCCTATACTTTCTGTGTGAGCTAGCAGTAGAATGGTAAAACAGTCAGGTTTTTTTCTAAGCTTATCCTGACTGTTTAACAGATAGATACCAAGAAAGCACGTACAGAGGCTGGGTCTTTGTTCCCAGTGGCAGGGCAAATCAGTTAGTTAGTTAGTTACAAAGAGATTAATACATAGGGTGCTATTCTTCAGATTCGTCTAACTGGCACAGTTAACACTCCAGCATTTACTTTCAGCCCAACGTCTGGATTCATAAAATGTATAAAGATTAAAGTAGCCTTGTTTTTTAATATATATATATTTAAAAGGAACAATACAAAAGCATTCTGACAGTTAAATATAACAGTTTGGCTGCCATTCCTGATAGCAGTCTACAGAACTAATATTTTTGGGGGGTCAGTTGAAGCAACACAAGCTATGGGAAATTTGGAACCGAGTCTCGTGCTTAATTCTATCAAACTGGGCAGACATCTGTTGTTAATTTTATCATGTTTTGGGTGTAAGAAGTTTTCTGAAAGACAGGCTATACTATTAGGTCTGCCAGAACCTCTGCCTGGCCCAGCATCGCCTGGCAGTTCTGCAGGTGGGTTAGCCCCGCTGCACCTCGTGCTCTCGGCTGAGCTGATAGGAAATGCTTTCTAAGCAGTTTAAAGTTTAAACAGGCACGCCAGATATCATACAGGTTTTATACTTCAGTTTCGTAACCCCCTCCCCCCTTAAGAAATGCTGGTTACTGCTAATTACACCAGTAAAATAGGGCTTCGCACTCTAACAGCGCCGACTTTCCCGGCGACGTTGCTGGTTTCGACCTACCATGCTGGCCAGGCAGGGACCCGCTTGACTTCAGCCCCGGCAGCGATCGCGACGGGTGTCCGAGGGCCGGGCTCGGAGCGGCCAGAACCCTCCGCTGCCGACGGGCAGCGGGACCCGCTCCCGGCCCGGGGCCCGACCGGCCACGTCAGGCGCCCCGCGGCGGGAGGGGGCAGCCCGGCGGCAGCGCTCTCCGGGCCCGAGGGGCGACGGTAGCGGCACGTCCTCCCCTTCCTCCCTCCCTCGGCACTTCCTCACTTACCCGATGAGCTGCCGCCGCAGGGCCAGGGTCTCCTGCCGGGAGCGCTGCGCCGGCCTCATGGCCGCTCTCGCCGCCTCGGAAGGACCCGGGGCCGGGAGGGGCGGACCGGGGAAGGGAAGGGAAGGGAAGGGAAGGGAGGGGCCGGGCCCGCCCTGCCCCGCCCCTCCCGGCCCTACGGCGCCCCCTGCCGGCGCAGCGCTGCCCCCCGGGAGAAGCGGTGCCGCCTTCAGTCGGGGCCGGGGGGAAGCGGTACCGGTTACCGCTGCGGGGAGAAGGGCCGGGCCGGGCCACGTAGCAGAAGGTGGGCAAGGACGCGGGGCTCGCAGGCGTGTCTGCTCCGGCAGTAACCCTGCACCGCCCTTGGAGAGCCCAGCCCCGGACCAACCAGCCTCTCCCAGATCACATCCACAACGCAGCCGTAGGGAAGCTGGTTTCACGAGGAGTAGGACAGGAACTCACTCGTGCTTTCAGGCTGCCAGGCTGGACTCTCCGCTTACAGCATCAGGAGCGGTGACTTCAGCTCCGAGGTCCCGTAACGGGGGAGAGGCTGCATCCACCGGGGTCCTGCAAGGCTGCTGGCAGCTCATGTGCAAACTGTACCTCGTGGGGCGGCACCGCTGGTGGTGGCGTACGGCCCCAGATCCCACTCGGTTATCAGGCGCCTTGGAGGTAGTAACATGTTTTTGAGGGCTCTTCAGGTCATTAGTAGAGCTATATCGTAACATTCTCTCTTTTGAAGTACTTGCACATCAAGGAAGTTTCTTTTACAGTTGAAAATAATGTGAGGTGGTAGCCTAGGTGTTACAACTGTATGAATTGTTCAACACATACTCCGTTATTTAAGCAAAAGCAAAACCAAACCATTTGTATTGTTGTACTCTTGTGTTTGGTCAGTGCCAGATAGGTAGACCTGACCGACTAGTTAAGAGCCACTCCTAGCATAGGCAATAGTTAGGATTAAAAGAGGAAATGCTATCATCGGATTACAATGGTCATTCCTCTGTTCCTGTTTGATTGATTGGAATTACTTAGAAGAAAAATAGGAGGGCAAAGAACCAAAAAGGATGTTCTGGGATGGGTTGAGTCCTCTGCCACTGCAGGTGTTGTATACTGTAACTGATAAGTTCATAAACTTACCAAGCTTCATTCTAAAAGATGGTAGATTTTTCTTCCTTCCAAGTACATCTTCACAGTCTTTTGTTCTAAACTGACAACATCTGTTAAGAAGACTCTAGAAAATGGAGCAGACCCTTTTAAAACAACACACTCGGCAGACTTTGTTGCTGACTGGATATAGCCACCAATAATTATCTCTAGTTGCAGTTATTTGATAAACAGAGAAGCAATTTAAATTTAGTGTAATATGGAGAATCCAAAACCAAATTGCTATGCACTTAGAGTTAGATTGAACTTAGGAAGTCAAACTCAGTTGTTGCACAGAAGTCAGGTTTTAAGTAACAAAAGACAGTGGAGGAAAAGTTAATAATGGCTGTTAATCTTTATTTGAACTCTTGTCTGGTTAAGATATTTAGTAGCTATTTATAATAACAACCTGAACATTTACAGTTTGGAAAGTTTATTCTTGGTTACAAATGCAGAGTTCATTATACATATTCACACAGTTGTAAAAGCAATCTGTACAGAGAGACCATTTTTTAAAATCTAGTCTTTGCTTTTATTACTGAAAGCACGAGAAAAAATATTTTTGGAGGTCTCAAGCTAATGTACTGTCCATTACAGCTTTAAACTAGAAATACATGATGCAGTACTAATTAATACCATTTTAACACATTAAAACAATGGTTAAGAAATACTGTTATTAATGCCTTCATTTTTAAAGTAATTGTTCCCCAAAGAACTGAGTAAATAGAATACTTTTCATGGCACATACACGATTAAAGATCACAAAGAGTTTGCAAATAGAGATGTTAAGTACGTTTTCTGTATTTTTAATATATATATATATTTCTTTTTAAAGGTGATACATTTTACAGAGATTTAGTCAGCGTTGTATAGAATACCATGTAAATAAATTCAAAACAAAACTAATTTTTGCAAGGTGTCCAAACTGCACACACATGCGAATAGCCCTTTCTCCTCTGAACAGCCTTACTGGAGTAATGCAACCACTCCCATAAATAAGGGACACTTGCATAACATGGTAGAGGATTAAGCCCTATCAGCACAATTTCAAAACAAATATGGACAGATAAAGCACACATTGCATGTATTTTTCTAAACTGTATACAAATAAGTGAGATTTTCATTTAGATTTTAAATACCAGCAGGTACAGTTATTTTCTCAAATTATGGTGTTTCAGAAATGCTAGCGTACATGCCAGTTTAAAAATGTTTCTGTCCAAAGTAATTTAATGCAACAGAGCAGGTGGCTTTCAGTTTTGACACTGGTATTTTGTGCTGAACATTCATCACATTGAATATTTTTTATTAATTTTTAAGATACCAGAAAAAAGAACCCCAAATAGTAGCGCAAGAAGTTGCTACATTTTGAAATTTTCTATAAAACTGCACTCCGTCTGTGAAACTAACTGGCAAACACAACAGGACTCCAACTCTCATTCTAGCTGATAGCAATATACTACCTCTTCTGCTTAATTTGGAAATTCCGTGAGTAACATGGGTGCTTTTGCTTTGCAAAACCAGGTCCTAATTTTTTAATGTAATTGCAGAAATGCAAGTTTGATATGCACCCACCTATACTTGACAACATCATGTAAAATGCACTTTTCAAAGTTAAGCATACAATACAATGTTTAACAGCATATAAAAAAGCAGCAAGTGGTATAAGTGTCATTTACAGATACTTGGGACATCTCCATTTTAAGGTTCTGTTCATTAATATCTACATTATATAAGAAACCACAAACACACACAAGCGAGCTGACTGTTCCATGAAACTGCGCAACTATGAGGCAACTTCTACCAGAACTTAGCGAACAGGGGTTGATTGTTATCCTAAGACATAGGGAAACCGCAAATGTTAATAATGTATTTCTTATTCCACTCTGTTGTCAATAATGCCACTTCTTATGCATTGAAAACTCGTGTTTCCCAGCTTTCCTGTGGTTTTCCCCCAGGCTCCCTACAGTAGTATAGAGTCATACAATCTATTAGGTCCTTCTTGATTAATTTCTAAGTGACAGGTTTTCGGCACTTACTTTAGCTGCGGATTACACAATAGTTAGACATCCCTTTTGTTGTGCCATCTGATGGTACACAAGCATATGGAAAAGTTGCAGTAGTTCACCTGGGGATGTGAAAATACTAGAAGTAATTTTTAGCTTACAAACGTAAATGATAATCAACCAAGGGAAAACAAAGTTTAGGAAATGGATTTTTTACTCACTGGTTTGCTTCAGTCTGCAATAGATTCCCCAAAGTGGAGCTGTGAAGTATTTCAAACTGTACTAATTATGGTCAGGTTCAACTGCAGTGCCAGGGACACAATTAAAAGGCAGGTGACTCCAGTAAATGACAGTGAGACTAGACTAACTAGAGTGACCAGGTGTTTTCTTCCCCTCCTCCCCACCCCCTTCTTTTTCCTTTAAAAAATAAAAAATAAAAATCACTATTGCAAAAGGGTCCCAGAAATATTCTTACATAAATGCTGTCCTGTAAGGTTGCTAACGTCAGTATATGCCACGGTGATTGCTTTGGCAAGCTAAAGTGTCTTAGGCCTCTGGAAATCTAACCAAATACTTCACCTCCCACGTGAAAATCTTCCTGGTTAAACAACTGGAAGGCTGGAGGTGCTACTAAGCATGTCAGCAGATATTTAACAGGTGGAACTTAGGAACTTAAAATGAAATAAGGGAGAAGACACTCCTAGTTATGCTAGTGCAAGTTGGAACAAAACTCACTGATCTGAATTCAGCCAGATACCTGCAGTATTTGTCCAGGATAAGTGGTTTGGGGGCATTTAAATTTTTACATTTTTATTATTTGTTGTTACCAATATTTTTGTGTATCTTAAATATAAATCTGTTGTTTGTAAAGAAAATAATTCAAAACTTCCATTCTGTAAAATCTAAAAATGGAAACTTGACGGGTAACCTACTACAAATAGATTTTATTTGTATATAACGCTTTAAATTGTCAGGGGAACAATGGGACTAAAAAAACCCAAGAAACCAAAAGACCCGAGAATATGATGGTATTTCCCAAGAAAAAAGTACCAGATTTGGAAAAAAGATTAAAGTTTCTATCTGTGCGCTCCTGTTTTACAAATATCTATTCAAACCATGTAGTCAATGCAAAAGGTGCGCCCATCCCTATGTCTGCTGTCAATTAAGGGACAGTGTCACGACATAAAATTTGTCCTAGCATAAAATTGGTTCCTCTCTATTAAAAAAAGATCTCCTCTAGAGGGCAGCATTAAATCAGTATTCAATGACCAGGAAACCTAAGCTGTAATGCTCCTTTATAATACACACTAAATTTACAGGCTAATAAGGCACAGTTATATTGACCAAGGATGGTTATTTACCATTACGATAAAGCTGGAAATTTCTGGCATCTTACTATTTTAATTAAGCTATGCATTACAAATGGATGAGTTCTTTCATTCTGGCCCAAGAGTCCACTGTATTTGGCTGACTGCAAAACCATGTACTACGTATAAAAAAATCACAGCTGAGCTGTGGGCTGGTGAGATAGTAAATACTGCAGACTGAAATCTTTGCTGGTGTAATCTAGTTCAGCACTATTACAGCCAACACAGTTGTGCTCAGTTACAGCAGCCGAAATGGGACACTGAGCTTGCATGTAGGGGGAAGAGGAGAAAGCAGCCCAACTAGAACACAGGCTTTCTGGCACGAAAGCCTTGGTCATCACAAACATGCTTCCTGGGTAGTGGGTTACTATAACAATCTTAAAGCCACAGGGAATGACCTGTGTCATTCTCCATGGATTACTTTTCATCATTGCATAGGATGTCTTGAACTGCTGAAACCTCACACGTGTTTTGTTGGTTTGCTTAAGGATTTCAAATGCTGAATTTATGAAATTACGGAAGACAAAAGCTCACCTAAATATTTTCATCTATTGGTTTCCTAAGAAGAAAACACATCAGAAAGTCTTTTATCATTAGAAGAAACATTCTTATTTTTAAATACACAGGAGAAAAATCCATATGGAAATAAATTCATCACCATTATATATACAGCAAGTGTTAGAAGCAGTGTTTACAAGAAAGGCGACTCCCTCCATGACAATAAAACTAAGCATGTGGCAATGTCTTGATTTAAAAACAACAACAACCAACCAACCAAAAAACCAAAATCTAAAATCCCAGTGCATTAAGGCTTGGAAACAGTTTCAGTTTGGAGTCAGACCGGGTTTTCTCTGCCACTGGTTTCATAACCCAGAGAAATTATTCCTGAACTCACTGGCCAAGCCCACAATACAGCTGCAAAACTAATTAATCTCACCTGCCCCCATCAGCACAGGGCAAATCATCAGGTTCATACTCTAGCAAGGGGCCTCTCAAGCTGCCAGCAGGCTTTCAGCACTGAACTGCGGTTACAGACATGGGGGTTATTTGGCCATATTCCCTCCTCCCCCCAAAATCCATTCCCACCAGAAGCTTTAGGGAGCGCTCCCTGTGCTTCCAGTTGGGTGCAGCATCCCCACTCGTGGAGCACCAGAGGCCAGGACCGGTGCAACCGCCACAGCCACAGCGAGCAGCAGCTCTGGTGTCGGTCACGTAACGCGTTTGCCATTTCTTGGGGCAAGGTAGCCCTGCCTGCAGAGCTTTGTGGCTGAAAAACTTTGGAGGGGTTTCAAGTGAGTTCTTGTGCCCTTAGGACTCAGTTCGGGAACTTTGCTCCCAGAATTGATTAGGCTACAGTATGTTAGAGAGAGGACATTGGTAGTAACTGGAAAGATAGTCATTAGCTACAATTTTAAATAGAACAAGCCTTAAAGAAAGCTACTTGTCCTCTGCTCCTGGGCAGCAGGCAGCTGTGGTTATCTTAACATAATGGAAATCACCATGCTTTCATGGTCAGTTAAATTAGACTAAGGAATTTTGTTTTGTAAACTAGAAAACAAAGATAAAACATAAGTTTGGCTGGGCTTCAGATTCCCCCAAGATCAGTAACTTAAGTGTGTTATCCAGAATGTCTATTGATGAATCCATGAAGCTAATGTAATATTTTAGCGATCAAGATAAATCAATTGCTCAGTCTCAGACTGACCTACATTTTATAAGCATTAGCAGCCTCCTTGTCAATCATCTTTATTGCTACTGACATCTAGTGGTAACATTTAGCTGCATTTCTGAATTCCTGTAAAACAATCTTGCATTCTCTCAAACCAGAGGAAAAAAAAGAGAGGTTTCCTGGGGAAAAAATGCACTATGCTTTGTGAGAGGCTGAGATAATTACTGAGTTTTGAGCAAGACTGCCAGTACTACCTAAAAGTAAAATTTATCTTCGTGAGCTATTTGCAAATTCAAAGTATTCAAAAAGACCCACATAAACGTTTTCATATGGAAGGAAAAAATACTCAACCGATCTGGCACGAATTTGCTGAGCAAAGCACATCTTTTTTTAACTCTTCCCAATAAGATCATGACTGCTCTGAAACAATTTATCATTTAACAACCTACTCTTCTAAATATGTGTGTGTGTGGAAAGCACATGGAAGTCTAAACAGATTTCCTCTTAGACTCTGAGCAATCGATACAAAAATCAGCGGTTCCTCTAATACAGTCTGTCGATCCACGTGATACGATCGACAAGGAACACTGAGTTCGGAATATAAAGGCCAAAAATGCACCGATCTCAGCTGAGGGTGGGGAAGGACTTCAAGGGCAGATCCCAGCCGCAGCCCCCCGCAGCAGCCTTGCTGGGGGATCTGTGCCTCGCTCTGTTCCCCAGCTCTGCTTTCCACAGGTCTCAGCTGAGCTTTGGCAACAGAAGGAGTTGGTAGAGTAGACGTACCACCAGCAGATCCTCGGACATCTACCGGTTAGTTCCTCGTAGCTGAAGTGGCAGTAGGCGCTGTATGCGGCAGGATCCGTCCCTGCTGGCATTTCTAGTGGGAATGACAGTGGCAGAAGTCCAGAGAAGCTGCTGCACGCAGGCTGCGGATCTGGACACGTGCAGTAACTCAAGCGTCCTGAACGTACCAGACTTGCTGCAGGTGCATAGCTGGATCTCCTTTGTACGTGCTGGACTCACCGTATTTGGGGTGCAGAATAAACCAATGCAGAGAGGGCGTTTACCTGGGAATTTTCAAAGATGATCACTAAACGGTCTGGCAGCTGAGGTGGTAGCGCTGATGGGTATGGATACCAGCCGCAGTGCTGTGCTTGGAAGAGAATTCTAGCCTTCCTCCTTGACTGGCATGGAAGCGCCGTGAGTGGTCAGGCTGTGCCTCGGGGACGGGGAAGAAAAATCCCGGTTTAGAGGATTCAAAATGGGCTCTCTTCCTCCGTTAAGAACAAATGTCTTGGGTTCTGTGGCAGCAGAGGCTCTGTGTTGGGAGGGGGACGGCTGCCATGCAGAGCGATTAGAGCAATAGGTAAAGCACTATTCTGGTATTCTGTATCAATGTTTTGCAGGCCTGGCAGTGGTCACAGTTGATGCCTACAAGCACTGGATATTCCACAAGTTGAAGACGGAATACTGACTTGTTTACCTGAAGATAATAGGACTTCGGGGTATTTCCTCAGAGAAAATATAAATTTTAATATAATTTCATAAGCTTTGGAGGTTAGCTTGTCTTGTAGCTTCAGTGATATCAAACTTCTTCAAGTAGGAGCTAGATAGAAAGCTGTTTAGTTTTTGCCAGCGTATGTAAAACAAGACTTTTCTATCTGCATTGTAGATTGTTTGTGGACACTTCCAGATTCTTGTGCTTTCTGCAGTCATTCTGGGGACTGAACTCTCATTGATATCGATAGAGGTTCCATGAACAGGACACGTGCAGGAATTTGAGTGTAGAAGCCCACAGCGTGGTTTGGAGTAGTGAATTGCTTTTAGTTTGGAGGTGACTGGGGGAGATGGGAAGAGCAACTGTACATTAAGGGAACAAATACAGATCTTCTTCCCGGTGACATCAATGAGAGATTTGCCTTCAACCTTCCACAGAAGAAGATTTTTAGCTTTAATTTGGGACAGTAAAGGGGTTTTTCAAAAGCACTAAAAGCCAGTGGGAGCTTGTTCAGCTGCTCCTTATGCCTTTAAAAACCCCTACACCAAAAGTGATAGCTAACAACATGAAATGGAAGTAAATAAAATGCATTTTCATTGCTGTTTTGAGTTAAATAATTCTTGTTTCTTGATTTGTTAGTTGATCTGAATTTACATGGATTTAATCTATATGGTGACCAAGAAAATGGTCAGTTACTGGTAAAGAAGCAAAGTATAGCCACAAAGCAAACAATGTGTAGGTGTAGACCCTAAGCAGCTAACAAAGACAGGTAACAAAAGTTCACTGCCTACAGCCATAAGTCTTTTGTGTCCATATCTACCAAGCTAGATGGCTGTTGCAGCATTTGCCAGCAGATAACAAATACTCCCAGCTGACTGAAAGGGTCAGCTCAAGGACACCTAGGACCCAGTCACAGATAAGGACTCACAGACATCAGTCAATCATCACCCTGCCTGCGTGGAGCACTGAGCATGTTCCTACTGTTCTTCAGAATATCGGAGCAAGAGCTACCTTCGTGCTAGGTCAGCCTGTACAGGGCAAATTGCCCCTGGATGGTCGCATCCCTCTCTCAAGTCCTCTCTGGCAGTAGCTGCCATAAGACATGCAGTGGAACAAGGATCTAATAGAGGGTTTGGATCTACTCAGTGCGCAAAAAATGACTCCCTTCTGTATTCTCTAAGATCAAGGCCACAAAGGGCCCCAATATCATCTGGTTTGATACCGTGGTCAGGCTCTTAATTTCACCTAAGACTCTTACAAAGAGCCTAGCAGCTTGCATTGGGCTAAAGTATTTCCTCCAGAAATGATCTGTTGAATCAAAAAGGCATTAAAGTGATGGGGATTACATCACTGGTCTGGTTAGGATTAACCAGTATCACCTTTAAAAATCCATGGCTTGTTTTATTTGATTTTGCGTAGCTTCAGCTTCTACCCATTGGACGGATATTTGTACATCTTTCTCTGTTCAGTTTAAGAACTTGTTAATATAAAGTATCTCCTCCCTGTAAAGGAATCCAATTGCCTCTTGATCTTCATTGTAAGCTGAACAGACTTGGCTGTAAGCCATTTTCTTCCTCCCTGAAATAATTTTTTATGGCTCTTTACTGCAAAGTCTCTGTTTTTTCCAACATCTTTAAAAAAGTGAACAGCATAATAGGTGGCAATTTTTAAATTGATCTCATTTAATGCCATATGAAGATATCAAAATCATAATCCTCCTTTTATTCATTACCCTGCTCTGCATGGGATGTGCCTGAGATGAGATAATTTAAAGAAAGAGCGAAAAAGGGGAGAGAAGGAAGAGGTCAAGAGGGGTGTGCACAGTTACAGAGTTTACAGTTAAAACCACGTAAACCAAGAAAAATCAAATGCAAATGAACCCCACAAACCAAGACAATTAAATACTCCAAACTCCCAAGTTTTGGGAAGCCCAACAGCAACATTATGTGCTCTGTTGTTTCAGAAAAGACTTCAGCAGAGCCCTCCCTGTCCTGCAACTCTCTACACTGAAAGTATTACTTGGTTTTTGTGTTTTGAAATTCTGTAGTGGAGGTTTCTTGGGGAATTTGGATTCCACAGTAATAAAGCGCTTGCACATCTTCAGCCACAGACCCCAGAACGGGACCCAGAGGTGCTTCCTCTTGAGAAAAAAAAGGTTTTCTTGATAGTAGTGGAAATAACCACAGGTAGTCAAGGTTGTTCTGTTTAGCCAAAGAATTGCTATTTCCATCATATCAACAGCAGGTAGCAATGAATGGAGCTTGGCTTTGTTTCCTCTGCAAGTGGCAAGTCCTCTTGTTTGACCAGATGGTATACAGCAGCTTCTTTCATTTCTAGGGCTGCATCCTTTTTTTCTTCTTTGTTTTCAGCCAGTTTTTTTCACCCTTTTAATGTGCATGTGCAAGGCAAATACAGAGTTGAGAGCCAAGTTAGGACAGGGATTTCTCCTTCCTTCATGTGATAAGGCACACTAGGCAACACGCTGTCTCAGTACTGTTAGTTCACGCAGCAACATTAACTGTTCATTCCCAGCTACTGTCATTGGTACCTTTATCAAATCCTGATGTTATCATGCGTATCTTACGGGTTTGGGAGCTTTACAGTATTTTCAAAGTCCATAAGTGACAGAATCCAGTATAAAAAAAGGTCAATATATTACTGTTGAAAGTTTTTTTTTTCCTTTTTTTATACAAAAATTAAAAAGATCAAAATATATCACATTATTTACATATTGTGCTTCATGCTTAGAGATCACTGAAAAAGAACACACAGACAAACATTTTAATCAAAGAGAAATGCTCCATTCATTACACTTACTTATCTTATTGTTAACATTATAAGGATTGGCCTTCATATTTCTTTTAATGTTAACAGTACATCCAAATGACTTACCACAGATTTAAAAACTTTTATATGCTAAGGGCATGCTCACGTTCTAACCGAGGGTTTGCAACTAGTTAGTAACATGCTTGCTACTAACTTGAACTGTGTCCACACACCACATGTGTGAAGCTGGGTTAGTAATTCCACTCAGCTTCAGTGTCATACCCTTGTCGGAGAATGAGGTTACAGCATCCTCCTACAAGTCTGGATCAAATCCTCATCTTATGGGGGAACACGTCTCTCCTCATTCTCCCAGGCTGCCTTTAGCACTTATAGCTTGGCCGTTCTGGGCGTGTGAGACTGTAGGAATTACCTGACCACCTGCACCCAGATCTACCGATTTGAGCACTGAAGCAGCGTAGTGGTTGTGGATTATAATTACAATGGCAGAAAAGTCTTTCTTTGGAAATAAATGTTTTGGAACTCTGTGACAAGAGGTAACCCACTGTAAAAGTCTCAGCTAGAGCGTATGGGCTAAGTCACACGAGCGCATTTTGCAGGTGGTGCAGTCTTTGCACGAATGGTTCTTAAACTGCCTAGGGCATAACAAAAGCCTGGCCTGAGCGAGCCTGAAAAAAGGCATTGCTACTGACAATATTAACGAGAGTGATTTTTCATGCTTGGCCAGTTTTTGGAGCGGTGTTCCTAGCACCAGTCTACAGCTGTGGGGAACAAGACATGAAGCTAGGTGGAGTTCTGCTCTCCCAAGGCATGACATTGCTTAAAGGACGTGCAGCAGTGCAAACAATCACCATGCAGCAAACATTACTCAGGACCTGCTCAAGGATGTACAATTATTATTATTACTGTACCTTATGCCAACATCCTGCTACTGGCAGTCCGTCTGGTCCCTGCAAAATTGAATTTACCGATTTTAATTTCTGTTGACAGTGACTTAAGTGTCAGACCCAAAAACCTGAAGCTCAATCTTCACAACGATGAAAGGTTTAGCAGCACCTTTAATTACCATGCAAGACCCATTTACTGTTATATGCACAAAAATAAATATGCAGGCAATGTAATCCATGTCTCACGCACAACACAAAATTGAATACACCCAAGGGTAAAAAGAAAAATAAAATAAGTCTACACTTTCTTTCTCCTTTGAACAAAAAAGAAAATGTGAACAAATACAATAATTTGGAACAACAGTTAATTAACTTCATAATCTGCTTTATAAGGTAGTGGTTTTTGCAATTGGACATATATATGGAAAGCATGATGTGGAAATGTATTTTTTTGTTAGTATGCGCTTTTCAGTTTGGAGGCGGTGATGTAATTTTTTTTTTTCCCAGATGATATCGTAATTGTGTTAAATTCGATCCTGCAGTACTTAGTTTCTTTAGAAAACTTGATTTGCTGAACTGATTGAAATAGGATGAGTTGTGGACTATGCAAAGGGAGTGAAAATATTTGTCTTTTTCTGATGGAGATACAAGAAACATACAGAAATCAGAAAGCCAGAAGAGCTTACTTACCAGGAGGAAAACACTGAAAAGGAAGGAGCCCCTTAGAAGAGGAATGGACTATATGTGACCAACTCTTTCAAGATACTTTAGAAGAAATAGCTGACTTCAGCTGCCTTTTCTGATGCTGGATTTTTTTAAGGCTCTTGGATCTCTGATTGCATGAATTTCTGCATGTAGAGCTACAGAGAGCACACATGCACTGATCCTTCCCTCAGAGCCACCTCCACATTAACTAGGGGTGGGAAGCCACGAGGATGTGTACGCAGCAGAGATAACTGCTAGTGCAAATATAGGTCAAAATGCCTTTTTACATTTTTTTACTGTAAATGTCAGTCATCACATTTTTTGTATTCTGTATTGATTTTATATGTAAAATAGCCTATGCCCAATAAAACAGATGCAGTGAAGTAAGGTTACCCTCTCCAACTACTCCTAGTGTAACAGGTCAAGTTATTTTCACGTGCTTTCCTATAACATTAGTTAGAAAACATACGCATTCTTCTGCTGACACCAGTCAATATTTTGGTCCATGACTATTCATAAAAAAAGTGCAACTTGTACATTTACCAGAGTTGTCTGGGGGTGAAGGGTAAAGGGGACAAGGCACAGAGCAGTTGTTTGACCTAGAAAGATCGTGACCTGCTGTTAAAGCGCATCCTAACACTGACCATCACGGGGTTGATTTCTGCCCTGGGCTTTTTCTTCTTCCTGTGCACTCAAAATACTTATTTTGGCCATCCTAAAACTGCACACCTTTCTACCGTGATTCACTCGAGTGATTAAAAAATGACTCGTCAACTTAAAAAGAGCGTTGCAACTTGCGTGTAAGGCTCACGCTCGTGCTCCTGGACTGAAAGCCATTGCCGAGAGCCCAACAAGCCTCCACTGCACGGTGGGGTGGAGAACGAAGATGACAATCCCAGCCAACGTGTAACTAACCCTCACATACGTAAGCGGGAAGATGTGCAAGTGCTTTACTAACTAGTCGTGTAGTAGTTAGGTATCGGAGAAATTGCCTACTGCAATTTACATTGCCTTCAATACAGACAGGTCTTGTGTTTTCTGTATAGTTAAGATGGGAGATAGTTGGTAAATATAACATCTCCGGAGAGTAAATATGTAGAGTTGAAGTGGGCCTGCTGCTAGTAATTGGTTTCTTTGACACATATGAAAGTATTTAACTTTTTGAAAGAGAGACAGCTTACTGCCCTTTTGTTTCTCCGAAGACAACTGCAAATCATCGAACATGCAGCATTTTCTATGGTTAAAAAAAAAAAAGAAAATAAAACAATGACCTCTTTTAGCTAGTCGTGCAGAGCCCTTTCAGGGAGCAGAGCACAAACCTTCCTGCATAACCGCTGGACTTCGACCTGAGCTCTGCAGGGCAGAGCTACGTGCTGACACAGCAAAAGCCCTTCTAATGCCCAGAGTGCCAGTGACCCCTGTGCCACAGAACTGGCCGGTCACTTGAGGAAACTTTTCAAAACCCAGCTGGGAATCGGACTCACAGGGCTGCAGCAGCACAGGCACGAGGGGAACCAAACTTGGCCATAGGTGCTGAGAAAACCAGAACTATTTTTAGCGTCTGTTATCATAAGGGGGCAAGCATCCCCTACGTGATCTCCCATTGCTTACACTCCTCGCCTAAAGTCATTTTAACCGGGAGGGAGAAGGCACAACACATTGGCATCCTTCCCCAAATGCCAAAGTGAAACATCTTGTCCAGCTCTGCTGCCTTGTGTCCTTCCTCTCCCCGGAGGGATTCGCTCCTTGGGACAGGGCTTGGCCACCGCAGAAACACACACAAGCCATGCAAGAAAGAAAGAAAGAAAGGAAGAAAGAGAGCAGATACTGTACCAAAGGGCAGGGCACGCTCACCCCGTCCAGGCCTGGGAAACCTGGGTCCCTTTTGCTGCCTGCAATGCTACGATCTCCCTGTTTGAAAAAATAACTGCTTGTTGAGAATGGTAAAGGACATGGGAGTTACTCGAACAGACACGCAATGTTTCGGCAGAGGAGGACAGGTCTAGAACTTTACACCTCCATTTCTGATGACACAGCAAGTCAGCAGAGTGGTTTTATGGTAGGGAATTCACAGACACATAGTCTGTCATCTGGGAAAGATCTTTATACACAAACCAGAGATTCATGTTTGTAACAGCCTGTTGAAAAAGATGAGGGTTAAATCATGCAGCATGTTGAGGGAGGAAAGATGATCATCGCAAACGAAAAAATTAATTGTAGTTCACATTCAATCTCCAAGCACAATAAAGCGTATTGACTGAAGGAGCTTTTTGCTGGTATAGCGGAGCCACACAACAGCTTTGATTGCCATAGCTGTGCTGATGGGGCGAGAAAAAGTCACACATTTAGAAAAGAAATGGGTTTGTTGGAGCATGTTGGAGCAGGTACCTGGCACTGCTAGTTAGGTGCAGCTGAACTAGGGGCTAACAGCTACATTTCAGTAGTTTTATTTCAATAGTTGATATGAATCACTCTTTCATCCTGCAGCCTCAAAGCATTTCAGGGAAGGGATCTCTAGTTTTAGTCTTTATATGAAAAATAGTAATGAAAAGGAGGTAAATGTTACCAGACCAAGTAATGCTTATAAACAAGTATAGTGGTTTTTTTTTCCTGGGCCCTATCAAAGGAATGAGATGTTCTGGAAGTGGACTTGGGAGATCCACCTTCCTCAGGCTCAAACACGCAGGAGTTTTCCTGGAAAGGCTCTTTGTGTACACGCTGCACGGCGGTGGCCCGGGATGTGTCTGAGAAGGGAGAGATCCGAGCCGTGAGCTGCTGTCTCAGGCAGAGAAACACGGGGAGGGCTCTTCTCCCAGGGACACTTCTTGGCAGCCTGGAGAGCTCCAGCTCACACATCACTTACCTTTGGCAGCACTAAGATGCTAGCAACTCCGACCCGCTTCTCCACGCAGGGGAGAGCAGGCTGGGCTCATCCCCCGCTCGGTTTGCGGAGGTGAAGGGATGGAGCTGACCTTGTTTTCAAACTGATTCCCATCCACTGCACTGAGTTACTCCCTGATTTCAAATGCACTCAAAAGCCAGGCCAGCAGCTTCACCAGGGCACGCTATCTCCTGACGAGCGTTACTGAAGCCCATTGTTCCTGACTACAATAAGAAGGTCTTTACACAAAGATTCTTTATTTTTACTGCTGTGGCTTGCTCCCATCTGGCCAGTGAGGAGCCCTTACAGCGAGCAGTGAACTTCCAGCAGTGCAGATAAACCATTAAGAAAAGTGAGAAAACAATAACCATCTGCTCTGATTTACTGCAAAATAAAGAACTACCAAATCCTCCCTCTCTTTCCCTGGCTGCAAAGCTGCGTCTCCTTTTCAGTCCCGGCAACGCGTGCTTAGGGTGAGTGAAATAAAAGACGTACCACAGGACAAGGCTGATCCAGTCCGGGAGGGCCTGGTTCCCCCTTCTGCCCTTTGGCTCCTTTTCTCCCTGGTATTCCTCGCTCACCCTGTTGGCACAACAGGAAAATATCAGGAACAGGGGAGGAAACACCTTGGCTTTCAGTCGCACAGCACTTGCAGAGTCCCACACCTCAGCCAGAGTAGGGACGTTTGCACTACTGTAGCCTCAACTGACTAATTAAATCACTGGGAAAATCTTCAGTTAAAGCTGGGTGGAGATATTTTAATAGATAGTTTTATAACAGAACGACTAAATGACCAGTTTCTGCTAGAAACCAGGCTGGTATCTGACAGTAAGTGGGAACCTCAGCTTCCAGCCGCTGCCCTGCGCTCAGCTGGGCTCCTGCCTCTGGCTGGGCACCCCTTTATTTAAGGATCCCTGTAACAAAACCTTTGACTTGGATCCATTTTCAAGGTCTATAAACCAAAATCAGCAATTCTTTGCAACTTGGAGCTGTCAGGCTGCTCCATTTCGCTACAGTGGTTGTGCTGGGGGGAGATAGGCTTGCAGAAAGCACTTCCAAGTGGGTAAAAATTAACTGTATGTCCTGCCCTACACTGGGACCACGTAGATACTTGGGCCACAGAAAAGGCCTTACAGCAGTGACCTGAGAAATGCTGCCAGGCTGGAGAAGGAACCAGCAGCCAGGGCAAGCATCGCTGCCTGCCAAAAAGAGCAGCCAGTCCTGCCCCCCCCGAGCATCTCTACAGCCATAACCCACTCACCTTCTCGCCTCTTTCACTTCTCTCTCCTTTCTCTCCTCTGAGACCTGGGAAACCCTATCACAACAATTTTTAGGTAGGGTTAAAGGAAAAAAAAAGAAAAAAAAAGGTTTCTAAGTTTAGTGTGCAAGCATCCTGGCATCTCAGTTCAACATAAGCAATCCCCAGCGATCAACCCATCCTCCCATGGTGACGAATATGACATTTTCTTCCTGTTGACTTGGTATGCCAGCAATTTCTTGGGAAACCTAGTGCTTTACCATACCCCACTAACATTACAGCTATTAGAGATTTTCATTTCACTGAATCCAATACAAATATTTTCAATTGGAAAGGGAAACCCCTGTGACATCTTTAGCTGAGCAGTTACTGCTGTGCAGTGGAAGTAGTCTGGCAGCTGGCCTGAATTAAGCCCTTTCCTACAGACATCATTCCACAGGCACCATGTTTAAGGCAGAGTAGTCTATACAGTGTTAGCTACACATTTTTCCAACAACCTCAAGCAATTTGATGGCCTTTACATGCGTGTTGTTCATGTTTCTATATATCACAATTCATGTTTTCCATACTCACATCCAATCCTGGCTCCCCTGGCTTTCCCTGCAGTTGTAAAAATAAAAATTAAGACATGCCGTATTGAGTTTGGCATTGCAGGCAAACTTATATCCAGTTGGCGAATACTGTAATGACAGCACAGGCTCACCCAACAGCCCCAGGGGTTCGAGGAGAGCTCCTCGCCATCCATCAGGATAGTGCCGGTAAGCCCAGCTCTGCAGTTCAGGCTGGACCCACCGTGGCAGGATTTTACAGCCCCTATTTTAGGATTACACCACAACTTCACCGCTCCTTACCCACACCAGTAATTACCTTCTCTCCTTTGGTACCGGGTAAACCAATGAGCCCTGGAGCACCCGGGAGACCCTTAAAGAAAACAGGAACAAGGCATTGGGATAGTTGCTGTAAGGCAGGTTTCTGCTGATGGCCAGAAATGAGATATGGGAAAATGACTCACAGCGGGTCCAGGGTCGCCGTGGTCCCCCTTCTCACCGCTGTCACCTTTTTCTCCCTTTGCCCCGTCCAAGCCCTGCAAAAACGAAATGGCATCAACCAAGGCGACCTGGCAGCTCTGCCCAGGACAGCCACCCCGTGCATCCACCGCCTCCTGGGATGCTTATACCTGCGCTGCTGTTAACATTTTCCTCTTGACCAGCTCATATAAGAAAATAGTTGAAAATACAGGTTTAAGCCTGTGGGTTTGGAAACACTAACTCGCATGTGCCGCTGCCCCTCAGGACTCCGTGCTGGAGGAGGATTTAAGATTGTAAATGTGTTTGGAAGGAAAAATGGCTTGTTTTCCAAAACGCCAACTGCTGCACAGCACAACCCAGGGATGTGTTGTCAAACTGACAAAAAAATCAGTCCCCAGAGCTGACAGGCCTTTGTGAGCCTGTAAATAATGCACTGGCAGCCTGGAAACAGTGGGTGACATTTAATTTATTGACTTACTTTAGGCCCCTGGATTCCTGGAGGACCCTGCGGGAAAGACAATGGTGCATTTGAAAACCAGATTTTAAAAAACAAACCCCAAAGTGTGCTTCCCAAACCATTTCTTGCTCAAATTATGGGCTGACAATGGCCAAATATTTCTTTTCAAGACAGGTGGCAGTTTATTTGGTTCTCCGACGTCAAGTCGGAGGGAAGGGGAACTGGAAGGGACCTCTTTGCGTAACAGGCAACAATAAAGCTCTGCAACATGAGCTTTGGGGAGCGAGCGCTGCGAGAGCTTTGCTGAAGCAAGTGACAGCAAGCTCCGGAGGGCGGCACGCTGCCACCGCGGCCCTCCGAGCTCGGGCAGGGCTGGGGACACCTCCCGGGTTACGAACGCCACCTGGAAAGCATCCTGACCGTCCCGATGCCCTTGACGGCTCCTCAGCCTTTTGGAGCATCGTAGGTACCCAACACCTTAGACATCTGCATCAAAAACGCTCCGCGTGTTCATCACCACCCGCATCCTCTCCCACTGCAGTTGATGGCAAAAAACTATGGCAAATTTATGGGAATACAGACACCATTGCGGTGGGGAACAGGTTTTCCCATGCCACAAGGTTTTATCTTTTCCCCATCCCAAGGGACAGCTTGGTTATTTGCAAAATATGCCACAAATGCTGACGTACTCTCCTAAATCGGGTGCTTCCATCTCTCCAACAAGAGCACCCAGTGCTGTAGCTCGTCCCTCATTTTTTTCCTGGATTCACAGCAGCCCACAATGATTAAACAGAGCAAGCCACCCTTGTCCTCAACTAATCACATGCGATAACAAATCTGCAGCAATGCTCAAAGAGCCTCTCTCCAGAGTCCTACCATAGGGCCGGGTAATCCTGGGGGTCCAGGCTCAGGTATGATCTGCAGAAGGGAATTAAATGGCGTGTTAATGGGGCTGGGCACAGAGAGAAGACAGTTTGGGAATGGAAACCTCACACGGCCCAGAATCATGATTTAATACTCTCTGATTTAATGGCTTTAATCAAAATATCTGCTAATCAAAGAGCTGCTTTAGGACTTACAGACAAATGAGTCTTAATAAGCACATGAATCAAGATAGCCTCTGAAATGAGAAATGTAACCCACACTTCTCAGTGTATTTGCCAGTCGCAAAATG
This sequence comes from Buteo buteo, assembly GCF_964188355.1. Classification (NCBI taxonomy): domain Eukaryota; kingdom Metazoa; phylum Chordata; class Aves; order Accipitriformes; family Accipitridae; genus Buteo; species Buteo buteo. The sequence goes on from NC_134194.1 coordinate 5,627,036, forward strand.
GATGTAATGGAAAATGATGCCATTTTGTGTACAGACTGGAGGAAACCAGACTTTTTGATTAAAAAAAACCAACCAAACAAAAAACCCAGAACAAAATTAGAGCTCTCATGTCATTAATAAAAAGCTATCAAAACCCACCACCACTTCTTTTTTTTAAGCAAAAGGCATGAATAAGTTAAAAAGGATGCAGAAATCCTATAAAACTGCAAGGAGCCTGATATGTTTTTAGAACAAAATATAATTAAAACAGCAGCATCCAGTATCTCAACCATCAATGCAAAATTTAAAGTAACTTTGAGGTGCCGAGTATGCAAACTGTTCTTCCCTAACAAATAAACCCCATTTAGATGCATCTGAAAGTTCCTGTAGGAAGCAGCTGGGTTTTGTTCCCCTCTGCTACATTGATGAACATGAGACTGGTGGCTCCAGCCTGCACACCCCGATTTCACCTGACCCCACATCATGGAACAGGCTTTATGTTGCCAGGATCTTACATGATTATTCTGCAAACATGGTGACCCGGTGTCTCCTTTTTCTCCTTTGTCTCCTTTTGGCCCTTCTGCTCCCTAAAAGATAACAGTGTAATGCCAATGTGGTGAATCTTCCGGGAAAGCAAAACCAAGAGAAAAATACATTTGTCTTCCCCTAAACTCCAGCCTTGGCTCAAGCAAAGCTCATGTTCATCCCCAGGGGACTTTGAGAAAAGATTTTCTCCTTTTGCTACTGGCTTACATCACCTTCTGAATAAGCCGTTATCATCATCATTAGCAAAGAAAATTTAAAGCTCCCACATCCTCCAGCTCCGCAGTAACGCGGTGCGGAGAGGCCATTGCTTAAATCGGCAAACCCGGCCATATTCTGAGCATTTGCAGAAATCAATACATTAAAGAACCAAGCAGCAGACGTACAGGGACAGAAGGAGGGACGTACCGGTGGACCCGCTAAGCCCATTTCTCCTGTTTCTCCTTTCTGTCCCGCGATTCCCACGCTGCCCTGGTCACCCTTTGCTCCTTTGGGACCCTGGAAATTTACAGAAAACAACTTGCTTAGGAGAAAACCATTAACCCCCCCCCCCCCCAACAGCCATTTCTGCCTTTCCGCTGTTTCTCTCCATATCGCAGCACGAGCTCACAAAAACAAGTTTTAACATTAAAACTTACATATGCCAATTTTGCGGGCGCAGCAGAATTTGGCTGGGCTGTAGCAGGGATTGCAGCCAGTCAGGGTTGGGAAGGTTTATGACAAAATTTGAGACAGTGTCTGATGAACCACTCGTAAAAGGAGCCCCTTTAACCCAGCAGAAATGACCATGAGCAGCATCTGCGCACTCACAGCACAGGGCCGTAGGCAAAGGGCAATTAATTCAAGGAGATGCAGCTGAACATCACAGGGCAGGAGCTTGCTCCTGGCAGGCTGAGATTTACTTTTCACAGCAACAGCTCTCACAGACACACAAGTAAACTCCTTTTTAACTCAGCTCCCGCGAGGTCTCGCTCCAGCCATGCCCCGCGCACCTTTTCACCGTCCAGTCCAGGTGGACCCGGCAAGCCCAGCTCTCCCTGAAGCGACACAAAGAAAGGGGAGCCCACGGTAAGTTAAATCAGAAAATCATCTCAGGAAAGCATTTTGCAAGGGAATGAGTGATTCACGTGTATCAGCTGTTGTCGTTATGGGTTTGGCATTGCCAGGCTCAGGAGCAGCAGCAAGGAGGTTTCAGAGATGTGCCAGCATTACCGGCTCATCTGGATTTGGGCAGTATGGTGACCTTGAGAGGCACTGAAATCCTGCCCCATCCCGAGAGATGCTTTTCTGTACATTAAATTCTTGTCTTATAGAAACTACAGCTGACTGTAGGTTACCGGCTACTGCTTGTGAAGTGGGAGGACAGGAGTCCTGCTCGGATGCGGTGCCGGGGCAGTAAGTGGCACACGGGGCAGGCGGGATGGAGGGCGGCTCGGCACAGCCTTTGGGACTGCCGGCCCTTCTTCACAACTGCTTCTCCCATTTCCTTCTACCTCCTGCCACGTGCAGTGAGGAAGTCTCGGAGGGGCTGGGATTTCACCCATCAGGTGTGGGATTGGGAGCAGATTCATTTCTGGGACAGCATCCTCCAGAAGAGGCTGGAGACCAGAGAGAGGTCAACAAAACTTTGGCTTTTGTGTGAAAACCTCCTTTTTCAGCCCAGGAAAGTGTTAAATAGCATTTCCTTTACCATGTGTAGTCTCAAGTCCCACAGCCAGCATCACTTGCCTTATTTTGGCTTGGGAAACACTTGCTACATGGAGAGCTGCTAACAAGGTCTGCATGGCAGAGGTTGGGCTCACCTTGGGACCTGGAGCACCCTGGGGGCCCGGTGGTCCTGGGGGACCTGGCGAACCCTGAAACACAGCAAACAAAACGGGTGTGAGCATGGCTAATGTTAAAGCACGCTGTCCTCATGCTGCTGGGGACGAGCTGGGAGAAGCTCCCAGCCATGATCTACAACAGACACTTGTGGGACCCGGGTTGCCCAAACACCACGACGAGCTCAGCTGACACAAAGCCACCCAAGGGGATGCAAAAGAAAACACAACCGGAGCTAGCCGGGTGTACAGGTGCAGCAGTACGTGTGTTAAGAGGCAAAATGCCTTTACTGGAGATGTGGCCCCAGATCTGGTGGTCTCTTTTTGCGCTCTCCCTACTCCAGCCAGCCGGCCTGGGGAGAAGCATCCTGCTGAAAACAGCAACAACCAGCTAGGGAGGTGCAATTAAAGAGGGGAAACGAAGGAGTTTGTGTGAGCACTAACAGCAGGAAAACTTGCACACTTAAATAATCTGTTTTTCCTGGGCACTGCTGGGTGTGGAGACCATGATCCGCCTTGAGATGAACGAATATTTTTCAACTTGCAAATTATCTCAAACAGCAAAACGCATGGTCTCGCTCAGCTGAAAAACAAAACGGTATCATATCCTCAAGCACCTTTTTCCATGAGTGCACACTCAGATACTGTTACATTTAATCACACTGGAAGCCACGTAGAGCCACCCCTTTCCAAAGCACTGTCCATGAGATGGCTCAGCACGCAAACACTGAAAACAGCTCATAAGCAGGAAAACGGCAAAGTTAGGGAGGTTCAATGACGTGCCCCTCAGCAATCTCCGCATGCAGCGCAGGGGAGAGGGTCTGGGCCCAGCAGATGAAGCCTCCAGACGTTCGATGGAGCCTCTCCAACCACTGCACTCCACAAACTCCACTCACAAAGCTGCATGCCGCGCAGACATCTGGCAAACGGTAATTACCATCACTTTGTGTATCCCTGCAGCCTGTTATAAAACAATTAGGATGGTTCTCAAATATATCTGTAATTAAGTATTTATTCTATTCAGCTTCTTTCATCTTAACAAAAATGGTAGGGCATTGTTCGGTCAGGCAGATTAGGGCTTGGGCACGGTTTCCCTTCCTCCCGCATCCCGACTGCTGCTTGCAGAGAAAACCTCTCCAGAGGATGCGCGGTGAAAATCGCAGCTCCGCACCATCCCGTGGGAATAACACCCCGCAGCCAGCAGTGTTTCAGCTGTAATTTGGCTGCTCGCACTCGTTGCGTCGGGTGTTTATATGTCACAGGCTGTGTCAGGTTGCTTTTACCTGCAGAATATTAACTCACATCCCACAGCCGGATCCCACGAGCCTGGTACCCAGCCTGAGTTCACAGCCTCGAGTTTTGCCACTCTTTTGCTGGTACATCCCAAATATCCTCAGCTCCCAGATGCAATAAGCTCTTCCCTCCCGTCCAGCTCTGTGCTGAGACCGAGATCTCGGGAAGGAGATGTAGGATGGGGACAGACACGATGCCACAACGTCACCGTGGCAAAGCTTGGCAGTTTTTCAGTCCTTTCCCATTAACCCGCAGGAACTGACACGGCCATGGTGCGACTTACCTTGAGCGCATCCAGGATTCGGCCATCGTAGTCGATCACTACGGTGTCACCCTGTTCCCCTTTCAGGCCGGGGGGACCCTGCAACCGGGGACGAATCCTATTTACTTTTTGCAGCATGTGAGAAGCCGGTGGTACGAAAGCAAAGACCTGACACCCAGGTGTTTGGGGATTCTCACCTTACAAACACCATCGATTTAATCAATTCCTAGTCTGACAGCTGTAACCGTCACCCAACCAAACCTCAAAAGGGCATCAATTTGTGTAACAGAGAAGTGCATAGAAATCCTCACTTCATTATCACTATTCACAGCTTCCCTCTTGCAAAGAAAGGGTCACAGGATGGTCACTTTGATAAGAAAATTGGATTTTGATTGCATTTCCCAGAGCTATCTCACATGGCAGCGTTCAGTACCTACATAATGATTTGTTTAAACATGCACCATCTCTATTTTCTAGCACTGAATGATCCTGAAGCAATTCAACCACATACTAAGCAGAAAGAGGTGGTGGGGAACAGCTCAGGTCAAGGCAAATACACAACTCCAAACTGAAAAGGCAAAACCCTGAACATCCATACCCGGGGTCCAATGGAGCCAATTCCTCCCTTCTCACCAGGTTCACCCTGAAAATCAAAATCACATTTTTGGTTCAAAGAGACCAAGGAAAATATAGGATATTTATCTTAAAAATACTGTAACTACATGAGATGCCAAGATATGGTTTAGATTAGGAAAAGTATGGCACCAACAAGGAAAGCAAAAAAAATAGATTTGACTTCAGAGCAAATATTTTGAAAAAAATAACATTGGTGTGAGCTAGTTGACAGTAAGAAAACGTCTCATCGCAGAGGGAGCAGAGTGGCCTGCTCGGGGCCGAGCTGCCCGTAACGGCGATGTGCCGTGCCGCTCTCCGGCTCCGCTGTCCGCGCTGAGCGTGCCAAGCTCCGGCTCTTTGTGCTGAAGTTTCACATAGCCCTCTCTTTGCTTTAGGCTGAATTTTGCGTGTGGAAAGTTTCAGCTGACACTTTTAAACCATTTTCAAGGACGAATTTAAGGAAAAGGGCTGTGCCAAATTCCCCCCCCCCCCCTTTTTTTTTTTAAATTGGGAAGTTTTGGAAAGCTGTAGCACTCTCACAGCAGTGACCTAAAATTCAGTTCAGTATTCAAAAAACGTACCTTTCGCCATACCCATGGAAATCCACTTGTTGGCCAAATTAAAGCTCTCCAAAAAGTAAAAAAATGGTATAAACACAAAGACTCTCCATAAGAAAAGTCCATTCAGCAGATCCCAGAGGGAACAAACCAGCACTGCTGCTATGGTTTTAGAAAAAAAATGGCTAAGGGTCACCTGAGCCCACATTTCTCCATCATATAGAGTTTCTTGCCCAACAAGGAGCCACGACTGTTTGATATAGAAAACACGACTGGATACAGATCATACTAAATAAGAAGCAGCTGAGGGGGAAAATAACAGCCCACAAATGCTGTCCGGGTCTCATCATCACCACTTAACATATCAAGAGTGTCTTATTGCATTTCTTGGCAGTTAGGAAGGTCCATAGAACAGGACGGCACTTAAGTGCTCCAGGCTTTGAAGCGATACTGCAGCCATGAATACATCGGATCAAAATGTGATCAGAGGTTTAGCTCTCTTGGGGAAAAGGAGGCAATTCAATGAAAAACATGCAAGGAGACGATTTTAAAAACTCTTACACTGTTCTCTGCTGGAATCCAGCTTTCATCACCACAAAAAGGTAAAATACTTAACATCTCCCTGTTTTATTTCAGTTTGGGCATTTTATGAGCCTTTTAGAAGGCAAAGGCCTGAAACACCTACTCAGCTGAAACCCTCTGCCTCAAGAGGGCTGTGCCCAGCTTCCCAGCTAATGGATTTTTATTTACCTTGGGTCCTGGCAAGCCATCTGTGCCGTTCTCTCCCTTGGGACCCACGCTTCCTTTTTCTCCCTGAAAACAAGACAATTTCGATAAAAGCTATACGGGTAGGATGGAGAGCAGATTTCTTCAGGTTATAATTTTCTTGCTTTAGCTTTACTTTTACATACATGAATGAGCAAAGCTCTGCTTCTAGCCTGAAATACATCACGTTGCCTAAGTGCACAAGGGGAGTCTTTGGGGTAAAAACGAAGCTTTTAGGCTTAACAGTTTGGCTGCGGGTGGTATGTTCCGCCATAAAGTTAGCCCCAAAATCGCAGCACCTGGAGAAGGCTCCTGCAGAGAGCCCGCTGCACCCTGATCTGGGCAGCACAAACCCACGTCCCGAACCCCCGCTCCAGGCCACCCCCAGCAACACTCCCCAATTCACTTCTGCAAGAGGAGCCTCTAAATCGCAATTCTCTGCCAAAGCCAACAAGTTGGGTTTGCAAACTTCTGGGCAGAGCTACCGTGGCAGAGGGGGGGGTTATGCTTCTCTTTCTCTTTTTTTTTTTTTTTTGTTCTTTTTCCATGTCAGGGGAGAAATGTGCTTCTCTGTCTGCCCCAACTGTGATACTGTGCCAAGAACCCAGATAGCAAAAGGCGCTGCCAAGCACATACGTTGGATGGACACAGAGCAGAACATACCTTAGGGCCCGTAAGTCCTGGTTCCCCAGGGATCCCATCATCACCCTGATGAAATAAAATATAAAAGGTGAAATACAACGAGCTCTTACACATGTATCATTAGGATCCAACACGTCATTTGACCCCACTGAGTGTCATCGATCCCACCGAGACCCACACGGGTTTGCAGGAGGCCAGGGGAAAGCTGCAGCAAGGAGCCCACGAGGCTCCAGCATGGTCCCCTGCTCCCGGGGAGGTGGATGGGCATCTCCCAGAATTTGCCTACAGCAGACCCTGGGGAAGGTGCTCTCCCACCTTTAATAGAAATTAGGTATTTAATCCATTTAGGCTTTTTGGATCCCAAAGACCTCCTGCAAGCTGCCACTCATCTTCATGGACTTCCATCACAAGTCACCAGCACACCCACCTGCCAGGAGGAGATTCTTGTTTCACTTGTTTTACTCCAGGAGAACAATGAAGCATGGCCACTTCATAGGTGCTGAAGAGGTTAATTTTACTGGCCAGTCATGAAATTTTTTAAGCCAAATTCTGGCCTGAAAAACACCCACGGCCACGCCTGTTTTGGGGCAAAGCAGTAAGAGGGAAACGCTGGGACCTGTCAGCGCTTCAGCTTCAGTTAAAGGCAGTGATTTATCCACTACTGGATGGCACCACCAGAAGAAAACATGGAGAGCTTGGACACGTGCATCTCCCGCAGTCTTCAACGCCCAACCCAAGCAGCGTGCCTGTCCTTAAGAGAGTGGGCAATCCCCACGAGACCGAGGTGCTGCCTGGCGATGCCCATCCCAGGAACCTCAAACCCAGCCCAGGGGCCCCTGGGCAGATAACAGCCTCCAGGCGCTTCCCGGTTCAGCCTGAATTATTGGAGCGAAAGGGCTCAAGACCTACTGCTTTGTTTGGCATTTGCTATTTTATTCTTTGTCTGTTGGGCAGATGTGATTGCAGCTTCTGGCTTGCTTGTGGTAATGAAAACCAGGCTGAAGGCACAGCCGTGCCCATGCCTCAGGGTCTCATGTGTGAGAAACCCTGGGGAACAAAAGGAAGGGCTCGGTATGGACAGCCAGAGCTTCATCAGTCTCTGGCAATGGTTTCCCTAGTTGAGCACCAAGTAATGCAAAGGAGAAAAAAAAAAAAAAAAAAAAAAAAAAAATCATCATTTTACCTTTTTGCCTTGGATGCCAGGCTCACCCTTCAACAGCAACACACACAGAGGAGAAAGAAGTTTAGGGACATAATAGAAAATAAGACCAATTGTATAGATAGTCAAAATTAATTGTAAAACTAAAATACTTGGCTTGGGTTGATCATCTTTATCCTCCTCAAATGCAAGAAAGCACATTCCCACAGTACACCAGTGTCCAGCCCCTCGTGGCTCCCTCCACTCCCATTTCAAGGTTTTAACATGGGCAGTGGGTGTGATACTGAGTAGGAGACAACATTCAGACATTTGCAGCTCCAAGTCAACGGCTAACATAATACCTTAGAAATTTTGTATCTGATATATACAGATGAGTGCAAGTCCAGTGCAAAATACCTATGTTCATCTCCACCCCATTACACAGCAATATTTCAAGAATTCATATTAAAATTAGACAGCTAAGAAATTACTTATTACCCACCTTTGGTCCAGGAGGTCCCCTGGCACCCTGTTGAATGTAAGAATAGTTGGTATACTTGTTTGACAATAGAGTATAACGGCATAAAAACATTTCCAAGAGTACTTAAAATTCCCATGAAAAAAAATGACATAGATACCAACTTCTCATCTTCCCTTACAAATATAGCCATAAGTTCTCTGTGCTCCCAGTAAATAATAAATATTCTTTTACAGCTAGTGTATTTTATGTCTCATGAGCACCTTTTTATCCAACCTAGACCTCAGTGAATTGGAGTGACAATGCCAGGAGGCTTCAGAGGGGCAGCAGTGGGGATACAGGAGCAGCACATCCCTCCAGAGGACCCAAGGGGACAAAGTCTGGTCTCTCTTCTCCCCAGGGCACAGGTACCCCTGGACAAACACCCATTTTAGGGCATCTATAATTTCCCGTGGGGTTTTTTGGCCTCCGTAAGCAACGACACAAAACCACTTGCTGCAGCGAGCTGAAGGGTGACGTAAAGCGAGAGGCACGCACACACGGATGCTTCTGGGCAATACTAACCACGAGGCCATCCTCTCCCGGCTCGCCTTTGAAACCCTGCAAAAATAAAAAGGCCCACATTGAAACTATTACCCCTCATTCTCCAAAATGCTCAGCAGTAAGGAGAATGTTCAGCAGCATTACGTTTTAGCCTATTTTTTTTTTTTTTTTTTATTAAATAAATTGCCGGTGATCTGGAGATTTGCAACAGGTCATCCGAAGGCTACAGATTGGGGAAGAGATCTCCTCTGGGCTCTCTGAATGACAACCAGCACCTGCAAATACACGCTCCGGGTCCAGCCCTTTGCTCTGAAACCGAAGATGGAAGGTCCCATCCTGCTCCCTCGGCCCCATGCCCCAAAGTTTTGCTGTACCAGCAGCCACCAGAGCCCGACTGCTGGCCCAGGCTGGGGACCCAGCGGTTGGGGTGGCAGCACCGGTGAAGGGGACGCCCTTCACCCTCCTCTCCCTCGCTGGGGTGGGAACTGCCCGGCCCGTGCTCGCTGCGCATCTCCCGTCCTTACAGGGGGGCCTGAAGGTCCTCTTGGGCCATCTTTTCCCGTGTCACCAGGAGGCCCCCGGGCACCTGGGGGTCCTGGAGGACCAGGGGGGCCAGTGGCTCCATCTCGACCTTGATCACCCTGGAAGAAGTTCACACAGACATGGTGAGATGAAGCGGCGTCGGCAAGCGGTGGCCACGAGGTGCCCGCGACGCATGCACCGCATCCCTGGGCCATCGGCACGCTGGCCTCTGCCGTCCCAGAGGAATTTAATTACAGCTTCCAATTGGGAAGGCTGGAAGCGAGCTTGTGGCTGATTCACGCCCTTTGGGTCTGGTTCCTTAATGAGGATTTTGCCCAATGCCTTCCAACGAGGTTTTATCTCATTAAGCCTTGCCCAGCGACTCGCCGTGGAAACCACCAATTTGACAGTACCCAGAAATAACCCAGTCCCAACAACATGCCGGCCCAGAGCATGCACACACTTCATAGCTTAGTGCACCACACCAAAATAAACACACACGCACACAAAAGTAGCGCTTAGTGGTACCCTTTAAATACAGCCAAGGTGATATATAAACATCCAGCGTAGCTCACACCCTGCATCGCTTGGACGCAAAAAAAAAAAGCAGGAGCTGTATCTCCGTGTGTTTGTGAAGGTTTGGTGGGTGCCCGCTCCGGAGGTGAGCACCCCATGGGGCTTCGCCACCCAGTTATCGGCTCCGGACCCCCCGCCGGCCGCCCCAACCCAACCCCGGGGCTGTGGCCGGGCACATCCATGTGGCTGCACAATGGAAAGCCTCATGGAAAGGCCATCTCATAAATCTTTTAGCAACATCTGGAAGGGTTACCACCGAGGCAGGATGAGGACTGTATTTAATATGTGGTCCACCCTCAAATCAGGGACAAGTGTGGGATTTTCAGAAGTCCTTAAGTGACTTAGCAGCACAAATCCCACGGCCTTTCAACAAGATCTGTGCTCCTAAATCACTTGCATAGTTTTGAAAAAAATCCTATTGCAAACGCTGAACGCTGCATCCAATTATGTCAAGTCAGGAGTCTCCCACTGAATTTTGCCTAATTAAAACATCACATTTAAGAGTACAAGGATTTAGACAACTCTAGTTTTAACGCATTTTATTTTACAATACCCGCACTGTTCATATGAACATTTATAGGACTTTGCTGCTTGATCCCCACACTTCCCACAAGTGGCCAAATCCTAAAACCCATCACTTTTATGTCTCTGTTGAAAAAACTCCCCCTAAATCCAATGGGGTTTCACTCAAGCGTGCTCCCAACAAGCACTTCTGAACGTAGCCACAGTAGCGACAACTTAAAATAGCAATAGTGCACTATCAGCCAGAAAGAAGAAACAAAAGCAACTCAAAGAATCACAGCAAACCAGCGGCATCAGATCCGATACATCTACCTTGAGCACTCGGCGGCTAAAGACAAGCTGATCGTTAGCCAGAAATCCATGATTGAGCCGGGGAAAAACCATCTAACCAGGTGAAGTGGGAGGCAGAGGAGGAAAGAGCAAGAATTTAAGATGAAAGCACAGCAGAACAATATGTTTTAAAGGCTGTAACAGTACATAACAATTTTTCCTTGATAATTAATGCATGAGGATGAACGACTGGTGTTCCTCAGGGTTGGTATTGGGACTGGTGCTGTTTAACATCTTTGTCAGTGACATGGACAGCGGGATCGAGCGCGCCCTTCTCAAGTTTGCCGATGACACCAAGCTGAGTGGTGCGGTCGACAGGCTGGAGGGAAGGGATGCCATCCAGAGGGACCTGGACAGGCTGGAGAGGTGAGCCCCTGTGAACCTCATGAAGTTCAACAAGGCCAAGTGCAAGGTCCTGCCCACGGGTTGGGGCAATCCCAGGCACAAATACAGGTTGGGTGATGAGTGGATTGAGAGCAGCCCTGAGGAGAAGGACTTGGGGGTGTTGGTTGATGAGAAGCTCAACAGGGCCCACCAATGTGCGTTTGCAGCCCAGAAAGCCAACCGTATCCTGGGCTGCATCAAAAGAACTGTGGACCAGCAGGTCAAGGGAGGGGATTCTCCCCCTCTACTCTGTTCTCGTGAGACCCCACCTGCAGGACTGCGTCCAGCTCTGGGGCCCCAACATCAGCAGGACATGGACCTGTTGGAGTGGGTCCAGAGGAAGGGCACAAAAACGATCAGAGGGCTGGAGCACCTCTCCTATGAAGTCAGGCTGAGAGGGTTGAGGCTGTTCAGCCTGGAGAAGGCTCCGAGGAGACCTTATGGCAACCTGCCAGTACCTAAAGGGGACCTACAGGAAAGCTGGAGATAGACTTTGTACAAGGATGTGTAGTGATAGACCAAGGGGTAATGGATTTAAGCTGAAAGAAGGTAGATTTAGATTAGATGTAAGGAAGAAACTTTTCACTGTGAGGGTGGTGAGGCACTGGGACAGGTTGCCCACAGGGCTTGTGGATGCCCCATCCCTGGCAGTGTTCAAGGCCAGGTTGGATGGGGCTTGGAGCAACCTGGTCTGGTGGAAGGTGTCCCTGCCCGTGGCAGGGGGGCTGGAACTAGATGGTCTTTAAGGTCCCTTCCAACCCAAACCATTCTATAATTCTATTAAATAATCTAGGTAGCCAACAGTGGTTGTTTTAACATTCTGGATACACTGGAGCTTGGTAAGCTGTAAACGGAGGGAAACAAGTATCTTTTCATTAGTTTACTGCACAATAGGACATTCAAAGCAGCTGGGGTACAGAGGATTCCCCTACTGCAGGGCTTTCTGCAGAATAAAGAGCATTATTCCAGTAAACCCCACAGGGGATATATCCCAGCATTTCTCCTGAGACCAAATATTATATTTTTTTTTTCAGAGGCTAAAATGAATACTGATGTATTCCCCAGCCTGCAAAACACAGATAAATCTCTCAGATTTATATGATGCAAAAACAATGTATTCAGACCATGTCAGTAGTCATTGCTATTGTCTTTTAGCCTTTCCACTTATCTATCTAGGGAGAAGCAGTAAGACATTTCCTTTCTCAGCACACTGCTTGCGTCTCCCTTTCCCCCGTCCATCCCTGCACACATCCGTAGGAGGACCAAAGGGATGGAATGAAGCCACGAGAAGCCCAGCAGGAACACACAGTACGTCCTCCATGAGGATTTTTGAAGAGTTCTAAGGAACAAACCTCTTGTCCAAATTGCCCAGGGAGCTTTTAAACCTTTCATGCAAGTAACAGATAACCCCAAAACTCAATTTTGGGGTAAATATTGCATAGGCAAGCCCACCATCCTACCCAGCCTCCCAGGACAGGCTCAGCAGCAGGCATCCACAGGTACATCGAGCACAGATATTTTAACACAGTCATCTTGGAATGGGAGGGGAAAACCAAAGCCAGATAGAAAAAACTAATCAGCCCTGGAAAACAAACCCCTCCCAAGGATTTTTTTCAAGCTGTAGAGAGAGGCTTTAGCTCAGCCCTCACTTAAATACAGTCATTTTGGGGAGGAACAACACTGAAATCCTGAGATTTTAAAAACCCGAGATGATGCCACATTGAAATTAATGGGGACACAGAGCCCTTGCACTTGGCCAGGCCCTCCAGATACTACAGAAACCACCAAACAGGCTCTACTGAGAACAAAGGGTTTTGTGGTAGACCCAAAGGACCTACTTTTATGGCTTCTGATATGCATGAAGATACACAAGAGCATTAAGCGGGATTTTCAAAAAAGCCCAAGGAGCCAGACAGGAACTGAAACTTTTTTCTTATCCCTCAGATTGCTGAGCACCATCCAAGTAAACACCTTCCAAGTCCGGCCCTATCTGTTTCAACATGAAATGACAATTTGCATTTGCTCTGAGGCCAAACACGCCATATCCCACCAAATCCAGCCACCACACATTTAATTTTCAACAATCCCTGTTACAGATGGGCCCAACCTGGTCACGGGACACTGGGCTAACTGGCTCTTGGGTCTGACTCTGGGTAGCAATGGAGTCTTAGAGCACAGAAACCTTGAACACCAGTAATTTCCAGCTTTAGACTACTAGATTTAGCCATTTTAACATAATGTTCCAAAATAAGCAAATAAAATAAAATAAAATAGAAGTATCCATAGGTGTCTCTGTTGACTGTCGTTGTGAGGTCTGCAGGACGCTTTCTGTGCTGAGCTTTTATCTGCAATGTGAGCTTGGCAAGCACTTACATTTTTGCAGAAAGTAAGAGAGAAGCCACTTTTCTATCTGCAGCCTAAACTCCAGCCTGTCGCTATAAAGCCAGTCCAGCCATACCAGTGTTTAGTCCCACAGCAACTCGACATACAGGTACAAACGTTACTGGTGCCACCTCCCTCGGCAGATGTGCAGAGATTCATCAATCGCATCATTTGTCTAAACACCAGAACTGTCAGTAAGAACAAGATCACCCAGTCCAGAGTGTCCAGCCCAGTGCCGGCTCAGGGAGCGAGTCTGGCTTATGAGAACAGTCCTTTTCATAGCGGTAGCAATATATTTGATTTTAAGAGGGAAGTACAAGTACAAATACCAGGCACACGAGTCCCAGCCTTGGCAGCATCCTGCTTCGACTTTCTCTTTCCTCCCCAGAGCAGAGGGACTCTGTTCTCGTTTTCTGCCTGTAAATACACTTACATGCATTTTCTCAGTATATCTGAGTAGGTTTAATCCCCATCTTAAGTGAGGCTGCACAACAGCCTCCCTGATGCTGTTTGCAAGCACTAGCGTTCAGCACCTAACTCAACCCAACGTGAACTCCTTCCTCACCTCCCCAAAATCACCCTCCAACATCTGCATTACGCTCACACGTGCAATAATCTCTTCTCTGCCCATGCCGGTGGCAGGTGTTTATTAGAGACAGAAAGAGAAGCAGCGCACACACGAACATGTTCAGTAGCTAATCCCTAATTGCCTTCATCTCACTTCCACTGCAGACAGTCCCTCCAAAGCCTCTCCAAGCGTTATTCTCTTTTAATCTATCATTCCCAATGATAATATTTTTGCGTTCACTGACACACACGATCCCCACTCCACCGCCCATAGACACGCACATTTACAAGGGAGGCAGCGCTGGATATGTTCCAAGTTATTTATCCTCCCGTTGATGCGATGACTTGCTGCGACACATCTTTCAAAATCAGCTAAACAAAGCCACCGCTGAAATTTGAGGAAGAACATAGATTAAATTAAGAAATAAAAAATAATCTAGGCCAGATGGTACTAAAAAGTTTCGTACCCAATCCGCAACCCCGAGTGTCTGGAGACTTAAAGAAAGCTATTTTCAAAGCCAGGCACCAGTTGTTAGACCTGCTTGTGCATGGCTCTGCCAGGCTTGTTTCTCCCCTTTTCCTCCCAAATTGTTTCTGAGCCTTTTTCTTACTCTTGTGCAAAAAGATGTAAATAAATCTTAAAGTAAAGCGAAATCTGGACAAAAGCACATCAGGAGAAAAAAAAAAAAAAAGCACGTGTTTTTATCAGTAGATTAAAAGATAGGACAAAAGTTACCTTGGGAGCTGGCACCTGCCCCTGCGAGTCCAGACGGAGCCCGTCCCCCGAGCATCTCCCGCAGCGCAAACAGGAGCCGCAGCAGGAGGTGGGTTCCTGCGTTATTTGGCAGCACCGACCACGGGGGCTTCGGAGCCTGAGCATCTCCTCCGGCATCGCCCGAGTCACCAGCCCCGAAGTCATCCACAGCCCCGGCTGAGGACTGAAAACTCATGCCCGTGTGCCGCTGAATCACCTCTTAAAGCCTTTTCTGAGTACGTGGGTGGGCACTTAGACAAGGTTGAGACCTTATGCCGAGCTCCTCCTTAGCCACGCAGGGCATAAATCTATCGGAGAAGTTTTAGGGGCACTCAGAGCCCGAGGGTGACATTTCTAAAGGCACCCAAGACGGTTGGGAGCCGCTTCAGAAAATGACACCAACTTCAAAAAGTGACTTAACAGCCTCTGGGGGAAAAAAGAAAGATGACTCCGAGGCATCTCTGCCCTATGTTAGCCTCTGAGGGCCTGGCTACGTTTCCAGCAACCGCATCTAAACCTACCAGCAGACTCTCGGGCGCCAGTTCCGAATCCGGCCCCTGCATGAGGCCCATACGCCGGCATCCCAGCACACCCCCGCTGCGGGGTTTCCGGCAGGCGCCCATAACCCGCGGCCAACCGCACCTCCGTTACCGCGACGGAGCCCACCTCGGAAATACCGCACACCTCGTGGTGAGCCCTCCCGTCTCATCCCCGACACGGGAGACCTCGTGCTGCTGCCGCCATCACCAGCACCGCTGCGGCGACCGTGGGACAGCCGCATCCCCTTTGCGCCCCGCGGGGACCTATCCCGATGCACTGCAGTAAATCTCAACATCATGCAGCCCCATGAGAGCCATTTCCACAAAACTCCGCTGATTTCTCTATGTTATGGCCAAAACAGTTCTCCCAGTTACTTTAAGCCCTTTATTTTCAAAGGCAGCCTAGATATTGCCTGCATGCCACCACACTCCCAGGTAGGTAGCTCAGCAAGAAAGGAGGAACTTTCCATCCTGCCCAACACCGTGCCGGGCCTTTCCTTGGGACACCAGGTCTTACCACCACACACTGGTGCTCTAATACCAACAAAAGAGGAGCACGGCTTCAAGAGAATCAGGGAGTCTGCCTCTGACACTGGAAGAGGGCATCGGGGATAGGAAAGCCCAGTAAAAGCAAAACCCTTCATGAGGTACCTGCAGATCTTTACCTCTTGTTTTCCCATGGTCAAAGTTAGGAAAACTACTGCCACAAAGAGCTCCAATGGCAGAATTAAACGTTTCCAGAACCGTTACCGTACCTCGGTTTGCAGCGACAAAGCTGCATGGAGCCTTGTTTTGTGCAGTGAGCAAACCCAACCAGATTTTAGAACAAATCAACGTGCTGTGTCACTACTTACCCTCGGGCCGATGTCCCCTGCTTCACCCTGCGCATCAGGCAAAACAGCAAGGGTCAGCTATTAGAGTTCAAATTTCAACCACGAAGGACCGAGCGCGGGGTCAGCTGGATGCGGGAACAGCACACAAGGGAAGTGGGAAGAGTCCTATTGCTTAACGTATTCAAAACCAGGGAGGAGAAGGGCTCGAGACAACACAATAGGGAATGATTCTGCCCTGGCAGGCGATGAAACAGGTAATAAATCAGAAATAGCGGATTGTTTCCAACTCTAAGGCTCCCCAGCAACTGCTTATGTCCTACACATGCGAGGATTAACATCACTTTCAGTACAGTAATGACCTTCTTTGGCTGCTCTAATTTTGTAGGAGGATGTCATGCAAACACAGAGCGATGGAGCCTGCAGCCTTGCTCTTGGAGGAAAACAAGAAGAGAGTTGTATCCCACTCTCCTAACCCTGCATGGGTTACCAGGAACCCTATAGCATGGATGAGCTTTAAGGCCACGCTTACTCCTCCTACATTTTTGCAAATTCTTTCTGCCCTCCCCTTCCTGGGGCTTTTCCAAGGGCAACCTGACAAGCTGCTGTCACGGCTCCATGTCCCAACAAAACCCGGTGTTAATGTCATGCTGGTGTATTGGGGTAATCTGAACCGAAAGAATTACAGCAGAAGGAGGATATACAGCTGCTTCCCCAAAAGCCACGTGTTAATGCAGTCTTTACCTTTTCCCCTTTTGGTCCTGGAGGTCCCTGGAAATATGCAAGAAGGATCCGAGTTAAGAAACAGCAGAATCATCAATGCACACAACATCAAAACCAAGGAGACTACGTTCATCAATTCACAAACCTGAGCCACGTTTGCTATCATTTTAAGTTACACATGCTATTATTTCAATTTATACACTGCTTCACATGAGCTGCACGCTACTAAAAAGCCCCAGTGAGGTCCTGCCTGCTCTTGCCAGGACGGAGGACGGGAGAAGGACCGGGGCCCGGCAGGGACCGCGACAGCCGCTCGCAAACACGTGACTCGAAATAGATGCAAGAGATTTCTTGAAGTATTAAATCACTTCTAGAAAAACACATGCTCAGCATATCATTACAACAATTATACATCTGTTTGAAATAAACAAGGAGGATGGGCTGCTTTCTTTGGCCTATTTGCTGAAGACATAAGTCATCTTCCCCTCTAAGCAGCTCTCCGTAAGATGGGCAGGCAGAGACACGCTGCAGCCCCAAAGAGAAGCCGCAGAGCCACGCTTTGATGTGCCTGCTCTGCATCCTCCTTCCAGCACAGAAAAATGCCGAATCTCAGGGTTCAGCCCAATTCACAGTGTTTGCCGAAGCGGGACCCGGTGGGATGCAGTAGCTGACAGCAGCAGCATCTGCATCCCCGCGCAGCATCCCTCCTGCTGTTAATTTGGCTCTAAGCAACGCTGCTGGCCCCTTGCTGTCGCGGAAGAGATCACAAACAGTCTGGTTGGAGTTTGGCCATTTGATAAGTTTGCTTTTTCGTCCAGATTTTCCCTGCCTCTCACTCAGAGGTCTCGCTCCTGCCCGGCGCACCGGCACGACTTGCAGCCATTCACATCCACGCTGCTCTTCCATCAGGGGGTTTTGTTAATTCAAAGCCAAGCCCTGAGCACAGCGGTGTGAGCTGGCCTGCCTTTTTTCTTTTCTAATGCTTTATTTCTAGTTTTCTTTTCGTTCACATTTGTCATCTTCAGGGGTAGGATAAAAACCAACCGCAGCAATGTACAGCTATAACAAAACGCTCCCCAACTGGCTAAAAATAAGCATCTGGAGTAACTTTTTGACTGCAAAGACTGAAAGACTTCTGCCCACTTTGAAAATCACAGACGGTTTAGGACCAAAGCTTGGAAAGATTTCAAATGGTGCCCTCTAGTGAACGTGGTGGAATAGAGTGGGATTTGGCCACAAAATACTGAGCTGCGACCTCCTGCAGCAACCATCCAGTCGAAGGACTCAGAGCTGGCTAGTGTTCAGCTAGCATAAAAATAAAAAAGTCTGTGTTTCTGTAAAATAAGTAAGAAAAGGCTGGAGCACCTGACTATCCAAAAGGCTTCTGAGTAAAAATGAAGTCAAGAAAACGGCTCATAAAATGAAGTCCAGGCTGTTCCACCAATATTGCATAGACACCGGGCACTCTCAAACACTTCCCACCTGAGCTCCTTTGGAGGCAAATGAACCCAGTTTGGGAACAATTATTTTTATGATACCCATTTGTAGTACCAGGAGCACACAACCAAGATTACTGACTTTGCTTCTTCCAAGGTGCTACTGAAGTTTATTTCCCAAATTTGGCCTGCTGCCCATCTGCAACATCTCCGCTAGCTGAGCTGGCACAGGGAGGGGAGAAGCAGCCGAGATGAGCTGACAGGTAGAGAAAGCTCACCTCGGGCTGTGCTGGCCAGCCCTGGCTCAGAATTTAAACTTCCATGTGTTACAGACCACAGAATATTTTTTTCTAAATACAATTTTGTTTCCTGAACAGTTATAGATGTAGTAATAAATGAGTAATAGTTGAGATTCTGCCCATCTATTGCAGAGCAGTGTGAATAAAGACATGTTATGTTTGGTACTCGGTGCTACTTACTGGTTTGCCATCCAAACCAAGAGGCCCCTGAAAAGGGAAGGAAAAGAGAGTATTATTAAAAAAGAAATAATAAAATAATCAATTTACAAATATAGCAATATCAGTCATGCTCTGAAAGAGGCTCTACTTAGATACAGTACAATCTTTGACTATGTTACTTCTATACCTAATCCTTCATCCATGCAATCCAGCAGGAAGGTTTCACAGAAGTACAGTAAGAGGCGTCAAAGAATTTGCAGAGTATGAAGGAGCGTGAAAGGAAGCGACAGGATTAGCGACAGGGATAAGGTGACACTGCTCTGGCACAGCGCTTGGGACTCCCTGACGTTTTTAAAGACTAAAAAAGCAGCAGTAAAACATGCCTGATTTGGTTAAACTGAACAGATCCTGGGAGTCATTGACATCAACCTCGGATCTGAACCATTTGTTTTGGCAAAAGGACTTGCTGAAACTCTACCATTTTACCCAAGATGTGGGAATCAGCCATCACCCTCAGCCCATAATGGTAAATCTCACTGATGGGAAGGAGTGTCTTTGCTGCGGAGGAAGGAAGGGTGCATCTGCCCTGCGGGCTGATACCCAAGTGATTTACTCATCTGCAGCGATACAAAGCTGGAAACACGCTTGTATTTGCAGGACCAAACACTTGGTCACCCCAGTTCTTCCCCAGGTCTCCCCTTTCTAGGGTTGCCGCAGGAGCGCGTGGTAAATTGACGGGATAAATGGTTATTTCCCCATTGCTTCTGGGATGCAGCCCTTAAATAACAGGAAGCCGCTGAACATATTGGGCCATAGGAAACCTTGCTTTTGAGAAAGGATGTGTGTGGGGAGAGGAGGCACAGATGCTCCAAGGCCCATGGACAAAGCCAAAGCTGCCCCCGCTGCCAGCTGGAGCTGGCACACAGGCACTTGGGGATGAAGAGAAGCCGTTCAACACCCAACATTTTCAGTAAATCCCAAAACAGCATTTCCACCGATCCACGACCTGCCACCCCAGAAATTAAAACCTTTCCTCATTGAAACCCAAAGAAGGCTCAGCCCTACAAACCGTTCCTGAAGACACATGGCACGACGGTCGCGAGTCAGCAAAGCCCTCGGACACCTGATTCATTCCCAGATTTCCAACACGCGCTCACATGCTTTGCTGGGCAAGGATCTGCTCCAGAGCGAGCCGTGGGCTGTGCCGAACGGCGGGCATTGCGTCCCTGCGGCAACCTGGCCTCGCTCTTGTCGCTTATTGCTACAAATTCAAGGGCTACTTGCAAAATGGTACCTTGGGATCAGCACCCGCTCCCTCCTACGTCTGCCCAACACGGCCACACGCGCATCCTCCTGGCTCCTTCTACAGACATGCTGGGCTGAAACATCTTCTTGCATTGCAGCCCTGTAAACTGGGAGGACTCACCGAAGGAAATGTAGTTTGGACTACGGTATAGCGCAACGATAAAGCACCAGAGTTTTCTGTATTTCTTAGGGAACCGATTAGGGTGAACCTTTTTTAGTTCAGCTTAAATCTAGGATGGTGAAATTGAGCAAAAAAGAGAAAGGTGTGTATGAGAAACCTAAGGGCTGCATTGAAAATAGCATCCTTCCAGCTCACAGCTCTGGCCATCGATAAGGAATAAAGCGGTCTGGAGTGGCTATGGTGATGGGGCTTAGAATATGAAACAACACAGCTCTGTTAGGAAAAAGAGGTAAATCCAGGCGGCTGGATCTTGGGCAGGGCATCGGTACCTGCATTATAAGGACTAAGGGAGCCGTACAAGAGATGTTCAACCAAAAATAAATGAGGTTTTCTTTACACATGAAATTTCTGAAGTGACCAAACATAGGTTATATTGTTCACATGGTGTGTATTGTTTCTCATAAGGAACTACCAGTACACAACTGCTACACAGCAGTAACGAAAAATATAAACGAATGCAGTTACGTCCATTAATGCAAAGGCTTACAGGTCACAACCAAACTACTACTTCCTTCCCCTAACACACCCTCCATGCTTTATCTCACCTCAATTCCTTGTGTTATAACACCTGGGAAAGGCATGGGGTGCATAGAGCTTCTTTCCTGAAACTATGATTGATTGAGGTGATTCACCTGAAGCCCTTGATGCAACTCGCTGACCTCTAGAGGACAAAATGCAGGACCCGAGCAGAGAACTTGCAGCACATTCAACTTCTCAAAGGAGTAGAAGTCCCAGAATTTTTTTTTTTTTTTTTTTTTTTAATTTACAATACCAATTCAGCAGCTTTTAGCTATTCTTGTATCAACCCACAAAGGGACATCCAGAAGGAAAAACAATAGCCTATTCAAAGGATGTTTGTTTGAGGGAAAGCATTTAATGCTTGAGAGAAACAATATCTGTTGGGCTTTCAAAGGGGCTCTCAGCCAGCTGTGCCACTGAGTGGACAAGATTAACTCAGACTTTTAAATGTTTTGTTAGTCTGAAGTGGAGATTTAATTGACTCAGCTTTACCTGCCCAGCCAAACGTCTGCGTGAGCAAAGGCCAGGTTTCTGAGAGCAGCCAGAGGACTGCACATGTAAAGTAGGAGAGAGCATCCGAAATCTGGGCTTGCTTACTTGATTGCCTGCAACTTTGAGGAGCACCCATGTGTTGAGATCATTATTGTCTTATTTGAATTCTGTTCCATATCATTTAATTAAAGATGAAGCAATCTTTAGTTTATTTGATAACTAAGAAACAGGAAAACAAGAAATAACCACTTATTCCTCCAGTCAAAAACCATCTCTATAGAAGTTTTCATTTTGGGGAGACAAAAATCACTTCCACTTAAACCACCAGCACAAAGTATAAGAAAAAGGTGAGTTTTCTGGGCACCCCATTACAAGGCCTAATTAAGAGAAAGCATCACAGTAGCTTCATGCTGTACTTTTTGCCCAGGGAAAAATTTCACTCATGCCTTTGCCCACTCTCAGTTACAAGCCTTTTGCTCCAAATCACACACACAGTGATCGCACTTTACATAATTACATGCTCACTACATCGAGACGGGATGAATTTTCTGCCTAGGACAAACCTGATGCTTTAAGACAAGGTAGAGAGAAAACTCGACCAACTTCCCCCGAAACATGGCTCTGGCCAAAACCATCGCTGCACCGGCCAAGCAGGACAAACCCCATCGATCCTGGGTGCTTCAAGGAAGACGACACTGATGTGGTCCCACCCCACATTATTCGGTGGACGTCAGACCTCACTCCTAGCTGATAATCAACTCAGAACTCATTTTCTGACCACACACCAGTAAGGATCAGCTGCATTCGGTGCCAGGCCAATGCAGCTCTGCGAGGCATCTTTCATGTTTGAAGAGAAAAGAGGAAACGTTGCAGTGAGTTTGATAAAGAAAATATATATCTGCAACATCTGGCTGGAGCCCTCAGGTTGCCAGGCTGGGAGGAGCTGGGTTAGAGGGGAGAGCTAGTGACACGGAGCAGGGGTGAGCGATAATTGCAATTCTTGCCTTGCTTTCACCCCTCACAAACAGTACCGTAAGCACGTGGTGTTCCTGCGGGCATAACGACCCAAACCATGGTGCATCCCCCACTGCCATCACCCGGGTGAGGACATTATTCATATAATAATATATATTTGGTGGTATACATTAATGATATATTATTTAATGATATATATTTGATACAATGATGCTGAGAACGTAGACACATGTCAGATTAGATGTTGGGGCTTGAGCAGAGCTCGTTACTGCGTCATGCGCTCTTGCTGCATGCCTTGGCTTGTCCATGCAACATTTCAATTTCAGAGGAAGGGGCTACGTTCAGATATGTTTTAAAACAAATTCCGATTTTTTTGTTTTGTTTCACAGTAGAAGCTCAGAAGTCTTGAGATATAGCGCCAAAATATCACCTCTCATTGCAAAAACGAGGTTCACCCAATGCCGAGATCAGCTGAAGGCTTAGGAACAGTTTTGAATTCACCAAAAAGGGAAGACATGGAGCTTATGAGCTCTGATTCATGTGCAAAAGCTCTTCCAATAAATAACAAGCATTGTCCCCATACATTCCTTACCCCTGCTCAGAGCAAGCCTAGGTGCCAGCCTGGCTAACTGGCCTTCTGCCTTCCTCCTCCAGTGCCATTACTGCTGCTGGCAGGGATGTACTTGCTCTAGCAGCGTTACAGGAATTTTAAGGGGGGAAAATATCTAGTGAAAACAAAGCCAGATATTATTAAGAGGACAATCCTTCGGAGTTGGGAAATCTTCTCTCATAGTTATTTTTAATGTTTCCTGCTCTGCTAAAAATTAGCACAGGGGTCAGAAGGAACCCTGCAGTCAAATTTTAACAAATTCAAAGGGCTGCCTTCAATCTCTGTCTCTGTGGTTTCAAAAAATGGTAAAATCTTACATTTGAGAAGGAGGAAAGTGTCAGAACAAAAGAGCACGACAATATTTTAGTATCCCTGCAAAGGGCCCTGGGTCATTAGGCAGCATGGTTTGCAGTGCAGCCAGGGAGCAGGGACCATCCTTTCCTATAGGCTACGCTGTAAATCTTCGCAAGCGGGACAGTGTCTGCTGGCGATGCGGTTCCTCAGCACATTTTTGCATGAGAAGAAAGCTCTGGCGAAAGCTGTGGCCAAGGATGCCCTGCCAGACCCGTCACAAGGAAAGTGGAGAATGGCAGCCAGGTTGCTGTGGCTCCCCTGAACTTCCCAGCTGAAGGAAAAGGAGAGAAGAGGGACTGAGAAATGAAATGTGAATCCCCTAAATAGCAGCTGAGAACCACTGGTGCTAACTGCAAATGAATCGAGTACAAGAGACGTGCTCTGGGATGTCACCTCATCCTCATCCCAAATTACTGCTACCCCCTCCTCCCTCCCTAAAAAGTCCTCAGTGCAGAAGCCCTTATAAAAAAAAGAGGTTTCTACTCCATCCAATACCACCTCTGCTACAGTAATCATTTTCCCTTCCAAATAACAGCATTTAAATATCTGTGAAGAGGTAGACTTCATGTACGAATTTGGTGATACAAGGAATTCTCCTGCCCACACACCGACTGCAATGGCTCTGAGCCCAGAAGACAAATCCTTGGTGGGACGTTCCTCCTGCATCTGCCCTGACCTCTGGGGTCCCTGGTGTGAGACTCTGAAATCACGTCAGCCCGGGGCACGACACAGCATTGGAAACGTTCCTACCAGAAGCTGTCGTATTTAAGCATTAAGATCGTTAAAATCACGATAGCTTCATGTTTAATTATATATAGTGTGGATAGTCTCACTGGAATGGGATGGGATTGCTTCACAGGGGAAGAGCCCTGCACTTAAAAATATAAATAAGCAATTTTTTTTCAGCATGAACATTATTATTAACAATCCTTTGCTAACAGTTTTCTCTGTTTCTTTGTTTGAAAAAAGCTACTTCAGTACTGTCCAACACAAATTCCCCTTTGGTCCTTATCTGCATAAAACCCCAAAGCCTACTTTTTCATTACTAGGTGATAGGGTTTTTTCCTTCATTTTAAAAAAAATCATATAGCTTCTACAGTTCTCTTACAAGCACAAAACAGTGACATTGATGAGGCATGATTATTTTTTTAATGTTTGTAATACTAATTGTTTTAACTTTGAAAATAATTTACACTTGTCATGCCACGCATCAGTATATTTGCTTTAAAAACAGAAGCAAAGAATAATTGAAAAGAGGAAAACTTCACTAGCTCAGCTGCCCTGCAAGGCATACAGGTCTTTTAAGCATATTTTCTGTGTAAATCAATAAAAGATATTTTTTTTCTTATTTTCAAAATCACTAAAAAGAGCAAAGCTCTAAAGCAAGTCCTGATAAACACCCTGTTGCCAGATTTAACAAGGAAACCACTTACACACGGCATTCCCTGCGGTCCCAGTTTTGCATGAGTTAAGCTTTAAATACATCTAACCTTGGTAATTTAGCTCATACCTTTTTGCAAACACAAGTATGTCCCGCAGGGCAGGTCCCCCCAGGCCATCATGGCAGGGCTGCTGCCCCCCCCCCCCCCCAAATCAGCCTTGATGGCACCTGCATCCTACCCCAGCTGACAGCCAGGCACTGGGACCACGGCTTTCTGCACGCAAGTATCAGCTGATTTATAATCTTCTCCAAGACGGCGGCAAGATGTCATAGAAGTAAAAGATAAGCCAGACATGGGTATTTATTTAGCCATTAAGTTGTATTCCTGGATCAAAAACTACTTTAAATGTCAGGCTTCATTAGTCTCTTTATTGTGAGGGCAGCAGGTAAGAGAAATTACTATTACCAGTGGGAGCTCCCCTTTGGGACAGCTCTGGATTTAAAGCACAGGAGGAGACACTTGTGTAACAGAAGGTGTTGCACAGCGTTTTCATTCGGCTTCCCTCGATAGACCAAACCCTGCTCGTAGTGTAGCACAAGAAGCAAGAGGATTCCGAAACCCAGGCACGGCCACTTCTGCCTATATGTGTGTATTACCCCATGTCTGGAGACAGCTCGGTGTACAAGTTTTGGGGGGAAGATTCACTGCCATGAAGGTTTTTGAGAGTTTAATGGGAAACCATCTTCTGGTTTGGTTCTCTCCCTCCTCTATTCCATTTGTTGCTGCCGTCCTGTACGGTGTCAGAGCCAGGTTCAGCGAGAAAATGCTATTTCATTTTACCAGGGAAGGCAATTAGGGGTTCCCCAAAATCCATCTCCCTGCAAACCACAACCCTGCACGTAACATCCGACCCCAGTCTTGGGGGGGATCCCGATGGGGCTGCTCCAGGCAGTGGGGTGACCTGAGCCCCCCTTGCCTGCAAATCCCCCCCAGGCTGTAGCAGCTCTTGCACCTCTGCTAAATTTCTTTCCAAAAAGGCCACCTGAGCACAGCCCAGGCATTGTCCACAGAATCTGGTGGGGCTCAGCATCACCAAAGCCACAAAGGCTCCTCTGAAACATTTCTTTGGGGGGAAACGGCATCCCACGGTCCAAACTGACAGCAGTAAATCCCCCAATAGAGATGTCAGGCAAACGATGCAGATCAGCAGCCTGATAAGAGCCAAGCGTGTGTTAACAAACCAACCAAAAAAACCCCACAAATCTGTGCTCTAGTCCAAAAAAAAAAATAAAAAAAAAATCTGTCCTCAGACTGCTGGGCGGCCTCTGCCCATTCTTTGATGGAAACAGAGCAGAAAGGAGCAGTAATTTGCTAAAAACTTCACCCATAATGCAAACCAGACTGCGGGGCTCTGCAAGAGAGCAGCCACCTCGGAGGCTGGGCTGGTCCACGCTGGGCATCCGGCAGCCGCGCACAGCCAGCCCCTGCAACGAGAGCCCCGCTCCCTTCCACAGGGCACGAAGGCTTGCAAGGGTTTCTGAAATCCTTGGGAAACAAAAACAAAACAAAAAAATCCCAGGGAAAAAAACCCCAAAACACCCAAACCCTATCTTGAGAATGTTTTTGGGGCAGTGCCAGGCCCTGCCCACTGCTCAGCTCCTCCTTTGCATCGCCAGCGTGGGCTCACCGGAGCACTTTGGTTCCCAGCTCTCTTTAGTGGGCATGATTAATGGTTGGACTCGATGATCTTGAAGGTCTTTTCCAACCTAAACGATTCTATGATTCTATTCTGTGATTCCCAGACATGCCAAATCACCTCCATCAGGGCTTCGTTGTGGAGATAAGGCACCTTTTCTCCTTTTCCTTAAACGCAAGATCTGCCTCATTCCATCCGTTCGCAGAGCTCCCTCCTTGTTTTACTGGATGTCTTCTCAAAGATGCTCAGGAAAAACACCTGGAAGCAAATCTAACACTGACCGGTCCAAAGGGGCGGAAAGCGAGCGCTGGGCTGGAGCTGCGTGGGACACCGCTTGGGTTTGCAAGCAAGGTTACTCGGATAAAATGCAAAGAAATGCCACCACAGAGCCATTCCATTAGCTCCTCCTGATGCAAAGGGAAGTGAAGGAGCCACCGTGGCCAACTGCCTCGGCTCCTGGGCCAGCAGCTCTCTGCAAGGAGCACCCCAGCGTGTCAGATCAGCTTATCTGCTGCTTAGCATCATTTCAGAAGCAACAGCTCACTCATCTGTGCATCACATTGCACCAGTTTTCTTCCAAAACAACAAAGTGGTTTTATGGAAGAAAGAGTTCCCCCGACTTCCCCCAAATTTCTGAGGTTTAAATGAGTTCCACGTGTTCTGTGCAACTGCTTGTTTCAAGCATTTGGTTTTCAATTGGGTTTCAGAATTTTTTTTTTTTTTAAATGTCCAACTATGAGAGAGGAGATAGCCTCTGTGGCTAAGCAATTGTTTTGGAAGAATATTGACATTTCAAGCAAACACTTCAGCCACTTGCTGTTTTATATTCTTCCCCCACCAGCGCCACCCCTAGTTGACAGCTGCTGTTTGGTTTACCTCTCTTGTGGTTAATGAGCAAACTTATTGTTTTTTCTCAGTTTTCCTCTGCCTACAAGCCAAGCCTCAGTACCACGTGGCTGTGCCCAAATGCACTGGAAACAGAGACATAGATCCACCAGCTGCACCCACACTTGAAGCAGGGAAACCAGAGGAAAAGCAGCAGGAGAAGCCAGAAACCAAATCCCTGCTTCAACCAGGCATCGGGTGGTGAAGGACCTTTTCCACCACCCATATCCCTAAGCCTCCCCCTGCACGAGCCAGCTCAGGATAAGGTGGCCAAGCTGGGTCCAAGTCACCACCTGAAAAGCCGTGCATGCCCCGGATCAGAAATCTGTTTGTGCAATTTGGGCAGAAAAGTTCTCCTTGCTATCGCTGTCGGCACCTTCACCAGGCCCTCTCCTCTCCCTGGCCAGAAACACAGGGAGCGCAGAAAATCAACAAATGCATCTGCAATTCCTCTGCTGGGTGAGATATAAGACAACTTCTTATTTTCCCTATGGAAGAATTACCTCTAAATCAAAAGAAAAATAAGCTGCTGCCACGAAGAGCTGGTCTTTACAAAGTCATTGTTGTCTCCACATCAGAGAGCCAGTAAACGGATGTAGCAGGAAGATACGCTGGATCTGCTTTCCTTGCATAAAGTGATTTTCCCCTCTAGGCAAATAATTACGTGAATTGGCCACAAAACTGATATTAAAATAAAATGAAAAAGACTAGAACTCCAAAGTTTGCCTTGTAAAATGAATATTTGTTACTTGTGTCTTTTGGGCTCTTACTGGGAGAAGTATGCGTGCAAATGACTTCATTCACAGGAGAATTCACACTCCTTGAATTCTGAATATTTACGAGTAAAGATACTCAGAACAACAAACACAGGACCAAACCCTAAATTACAGCTATGACCTTGATGAACCTCGCTAAGAAAACTAAATAGCCAGCTTACCAACAGAAGCCTTCATTTTGGGGATGGACACCAACCACATGATGCAGTATTTGAAAATATCTGTCTAGAGATGCCAGATATTAAATATGAAATTTTTTAATTCTGTGCACGCACAACCAACCAAAACACCCACGCAATGTACAGACGCTCCGTGTCCGCGCATGAGCTACCACCCAGGGTCTGGAAAGCATCCACCCACTGTGAAAAAAAACCAGGAAAAGTCTGAGATCCACACGCTCTTCCCTACAGCCCATTAGATCTGGCCACATAGTGTGGTCTCCCATATCTCAACATGGGATTTCTGGCAGCCCTCCTGAAGAGTTAAACCACTGCCTGTTGCTCTGGTTTGGGCACAGAGCAATCTCAAGCTCTGCACGACTCCTTCTGTGACCCTCCCCGGCTGCACCCTGAGCGTGCCCGAGTAGGACTTGGAGATAATTGCATAGATAGAGGCAACTCATCGAGTCACCAGGCAGTCCAATTCCAAGTTACTTGTACAGTTCTCCTGAAAAAAACCAGTTTATTATTAACGTCACATCTGGTTTTCTGGTGTTGCCATTTCCAAAATGCCTGGCTAAGTGCATGTCTTGGAGCTTTCTGGTAAACTCTGAGGGACCACAACGGGATGGAGGAACTGCCACCAGGAACCGGCTTGGGCACGTGTTCCTCATTTCCCACACGTCAGCCTGTCTGTATTCATAATCCATTTATGGGTCAACACACAAACAGCTTGCACAGACTTTCCCTTGCTAAGTTATCTACACTAATTGAAATTCTTAATTGCTGAGGGGAGAAAACCCCAAACTCCATTGGTTATGGCCAAGGTCTAGAGCTGCCACCAAAGTCCCCGTCACGCTACTCCACTGCACTGGGGTCGTGCAAGTCGAGGAACCAACTTCCCTTCTGCATGTGCTCCTCCAACTCCTCTCCCAGACATCAGCTCAGAAAAAACATTTGGCTTCACTTTATGTCTTGAAAATTAATTAAAACCAGAGTTTATCATCCTTACAAGCTGATTTCCGGCTACAGGCATTGCAGTTGACTTCAGTGGATAACTCTGGATTTACAACACCGTAGCAAAAGGAAGACGTTAGCTCACTGTACATGGCTCCCAAAATAAAGTTTCTGAAGATGCTGAGCTGCTTAGCTCCAACAGCATCTTAGTGTGAGGTGGACTTTAAATACCTGAGAACGGCCTGTACAAGAATATTTCAATTTTGACTGAGCAATTATTCCCCGGAAGGTGTGCCAGTGTTGAGCAATGCCTGTGTTGTGTCTCTCCTTTGCCATAAGTCCATTATTTAATTATATTGGTGTAGTTACCTGTCATTAGAAGAGGATGCTACTACTCAATATTGAATTATTTTGAGTAACAAGCTGCATTACTTTTAAGCAGACAGAACTTGAAGCCCTTTTCTCCCTGCCTTCCTAAAGAGTTCCCACCATTAAGAGAGACAGGCAGGAAGATGCTTGGGCTCTTTCAGGCAACACATGAGTGACTTACAAAATTCAGAAGGCAAACATTATACGCTAGAGAAACAAAATTAATAACACTGCTCAACTAAAAATAGATGCTAATATTCTAAGGAAAATGTATAACATAGGAGACAACTCTGTTTCATATCATACTTTTTTTTCTGAAAGCCTCTTCCCTGCTCTGCTTTTTATTAATGAAGACATGCACATGAAGTAATTCCCCTCATTAATCAACTTCATTCTTTTGGTTTCTTCCCACTTGAAGTGACAACCCTCCATTCGGGATGTCACGTAGCAGCGTAGCAAAGACTAATTTTAGGGAGGGACAAGCAGCAGAGACAGATGAAACTCTCGAGAAACAGAGACTTTGGCTTCAAGAGGCCTCTCCAGTAGATGGGAAGAGGGAAGGGAATGGGTTCTGATGAACCACAAAGGCAGCATCTCATTGGAAAAGAGAAATATCATGCAGGAGGACAGCTGAGTAGTTTGAAGGCAAGTATAAAACCATCCCCGCATGGGGCAGCGGAAGGGATGGGGCCAAAAAGCATCACCCAACCATTGCTTCTCCCCTCCGTACGTTTTTCGACTCCGTTAAACAGCTACATAACGGGAAGATCCGCCTGCACTGAAAGGTCAGCTGCAAAGCCTACTTGCAGTCCAGCTCTTCCATCTGCTCCTCATTTTCTCTTTTTTTTTTTTCCTCCTGCCCAGATGCAGCTGCCCGCCCTGCTAACGTAAGCAGCCGAAAGCCCCACTGCATCAGCCCTCCGCAGAGCCAATCCCTCCGCTCCCCTCCCAGCTTTACGAGGGCAAATGCCCCCCGACACGCTGACGCACTGACAGCACATCAAGTCGAGGGGAACCGCTCGGCAGCGCGGATGCTCCTTGCTTCAGAAAGCACGGCTCGGGACAAGTCCCAGGGGATCCCGGTCCCAGCGCCTGGGTCTGCCCAACAAGAAACACATTTCCATCATCGCGGCGGCCGCACATCTGCTTTTCCTCTGCTCCAGCGCGCCCTTGCGCAAACCCGAGCTCAAACTTCAGGGCCGTGCTTCGGCTTGGGGGTGGGCCGGGTGGGCTTTTGGCGAAGGTGTCACCCAAATTTTCCTCGTCCATCCGATCTAAAGGCTGCTGTCGTCTCTTCGGAAGAGCTGGTGATGGGAAGCACCAGAGCAAAACGATGCAGTTAAACCAGCGGCGGCAGGAACACCCTCCACGTCAGCAGGGAGACCCTCAGCACCCACTTGGACCCCTGCAAAGCCCGGGGCAAGGATAAATGGGGCTCCACCACCATACCCGCAGCCACCGGGCAGGTCCCCCAGCAGGGGACTTGCAGACACAGCCGTACCACCAGGCAGGGCTAACCAAGGGTAGAGCAGGTTGCTCAGGACCTCGTCTAGAAAACTGACATTTTTTCTCTCCTGAACGGCTCATTTTGCAGCATTTTTTTATCACTGTTTTGTCCTTAGAGACCACTGCATCGCTAATGAATCAATGGAGCCCTGTAATCAATCTGTAATTATCAATTATTCTGGGGTTTCTGTACAAAGGAATCATTTATCCTGTAGTTTTCAGTCACTAATGCTGCCGGTTCACCCCAGGACACCATCCGCCACACACCGACGTGTTCCTCCAGCCACCAGCAGCACAAAGAGCCAGAGGAACATCGCGGTGTCCAGCAAGAAGGACCACGCAGACATCAGATGAGAAAAGCGACCTGCTGGTTCTCCTCTACCTTTGGGGTAAAGCGCTCTGCTTCCCCCCCAGAAGCTGTTTTAGGTAGTTTTCTCCAAAAAGGACTTTCCAAGATTAGCGTTTTGGCATCCAAAAGAGTAAAAGCCTCCCCGCTGCCTTCATTTGCGTTCTTGCAAGCTCGGGAGGTGCAAGGCAGGCTCTCAGATTAAGCAGATTTGCCCCTCGAATCTCAGGAGCTTACGATGATCACACTAACACCATTACTATGGGCAAATTACCCAGCCAAGATGAGGAAAAAAAAGAAAAAATTGCAGGTATTTTGGACACTAAATAGATCTTCCACCTTTCTCTGCCCTCAGCTCTCCACAGAGCACACACACGGACGACCCACATTCAAGTCCCCGCAGAACCTAAATGATATTCAATATAACAGCTCTCAAATTGGCTCTGAGACCCTTCTTCCCCCCAAGAGCCGGTTCTCTCAGCAGCTAAAGCGAGAAGCACGGCGAGTCATGAGCTTCTGCCACGTTCATCAGTCACCGGGGTCTGGGTGAGCCCGTGGGAGCCATCTCTGCCCGACGCAGGCTGAATGCAATTTCCCCTGTGTGTAACTGGATTACCTGCAGAGCAGTTTTTATGTCGCAATTTTGTTATTTGTCAAGTGCAGTTACAAATCTGGCAGCCCAAGTTTCACCCTTCCGACATCAGCTTTCCTCACCTGTCAGAAAACCCCCAAAATGGATTAGATTATTGGCCAGGGGCTCAAAAAAAGTTTTAAAAGCCTCCCCAGCACTGCAATTAAAAAAGAAACAGAAAGTCTCAGAAAAGACAATCTTCAGGCAACATCTGAAGCAGCTGATACTGCAAAGGCACGTGCATGGCAGCACAAGTTCGTGCCTTACCACAGATATCAAAAAGGCTCTTTTTCCCTTAACCTGCTCCTGATATCAAAAGTCCACGTTAAACTAATCATCTACAAGGTCTTTGTCCTGCTGTCAAATTTGGCTGAAATGGGCCAGATTCAAAAGTTACTGGGGAAAGAGGAGAGAAGACAGACCCATGCAGCCCTTAGCCCATAGGAACCTACGTTGAAATTCAGGCTGAGTTATATGCTGTGATCCATGTTCAATGGGATGTCAAAACCAAGTCAAACAAGACCAGAAAAGCAACAAAACCCGACATTCTTCATCGCTGTTATGGTAACGTTAGTAGGCTGTGCCATAGGTCTAAAAATAGAAACTAAATCCTCTCCAGGGTTTAAAAACTAATAATAATGAACCTATAGAACTTCATAAAGAAGAAACTGTTTCTGCTGTAAAGTTTTATTGCAGGGCACAAACCCCTCCCCTTAAGATGTTAACTATCAAAATATTGAAAGCATCTTACAAAAGCTGTTTTCTCTTTGGGCCCTGTCTCCAGAGCTCTGGTTCACTTCATCCCTTTAAAGCTTCCATTGCTTGCAGGTCGGTTATACACCAGCAGCTCACCAATAAACTCAAAGCACTGCTAGCCAAGGGATGCACGTGTCACCACACCTATCTCTGACACCAAACACCATTTAATATCCACTTGCTACTTCTGCATTTGCACCACATCCACCTCCTGAATCAGCTCGGAGTTTGTTTGATCACCCTGAAGGGAACTGAATAATTAAATCGATTTGACTACACAACTGGAGGTAATAAAGCCTGTCCATATGCTTCTGCTGAGTAAGACTCTCAAGACTGTTTTATGTTTAGTTTCCTCCTTCTTCAGGTATACGTATTGCTTTGGAAATGCAATTATCGTCACCTCCTTATTAGATAACGCTAATTACCATAGCCACAGCCATGTGGATGCAGTAATTCAGTGTTTGCTGGGTTTGGCTCAGCCAGTTTTACAAAGTCAGGAATAAGACCAGCAGCACAGCTCGCCTGGACTGCAGGTCCTGGAGGGAAGGAGAGAGGAGGGAAAACCTCTCGGCAACTTTAACACCATTTTCCCGGTGCAGATCTGGCAGGAGAGCTGGAGGTCACTGCCAGGCCCCGACACTGTCCAGGAGAGCCGAAGCAGCACCAAAATCCCTCACCAGGAGCTGGGATGGGCACAGTGCTGGGGCTGCCCACCCGGACAGGCTGGGGGTGATGCTCCGTCCTAGGGAAAAGTCACTGTTTCCCCCCAGGGTTTCTGGTTTTCAGAGCTCTGCAACCAAACCACAGGCACAAGCTTTGCCAGAATATGACTGACACAGAGAAGGGGGCAAACCTGCCATGGGCACTGCTAGTCCAGAGGTGGTTACCCACATCCCTCAAGAACAGAAAGCCACCCTAAACCTGCCATTAAACAGCCCAATTAGAGCAAACGCTCCCATCTTAATTTCTAATCAATTAAACTCTTCATTTCCAACAAACCACTCGTACATTTGTACAACCCCCGGGGCCGGGCAGGCACCGCCTGAGGGAGACAAACCACCGCTCTGCGCCCACCCCGGCCCTCCTGCCCTCCCAAATCAGCAGCCCCGTTTGCTCATAGACTTCCCCACCCTTCCCTCACACTAAATTGTTTGAAATTGGTGGAGCCCCGAGTGCTTTAGTGTTAGGGATGCAACAGCAGCGCAGATTCGTTCTGCAAAATTAACCCCCTCCCGCACCGCTCCCCTTCTGGGGCCGGTGCTGCTGGGGAAAGAAACGCTGCAGTCTGCCCCAGGGAGGCTCACAGGGGTCCAGGGGGAAAGAAAACTGAAAACGGCTCTCTGTTTCCCTTCTGATCCTCCTTCCCTTGAGCTTCCAAGTCCATCACACACAGAAAACTCAATAGAAGTTTCTGTGGTTTATGGGTGTTCAGGGGGAACTGGGCCAGGGCATGAGGTGGCAGAGACAAGGAGTGAGTTTTCCTAACACAGTCCTTTGGGGGGGGGGGAGGGAAAGAAAGGGAGGAAAAGAAAGGGAGGAAAAGAAAGGGAGGAAAAGAAAGGGAGGAAAAGAAAGGGAGGAAAAGAAAGGGAGGAAAAGAAAGGGAGGAAAAGAAAGGGAGGAAAAGAAAGGGAGGAAAAGAAAGGGAGGAAAAGAAAGGGAGGAAAAGAAAAAAAAAGGGCATCAACCACAGGAAAGAGAAGGCTAAGTACTTTTCTTTACCTCATAAATGGAACAGCAGGGCAAATAGCCAGGAAGACCCTTCCAGAGCATCAGGCAGTGCAGGACTTGCTGCACCCCTTAAAAAAGCACGAACAGAGCTGGAAACGTGCTGTGAACACGGAGGATCTAGACAGCGATTTTTACCAACCCATCACAATGAGTGCATAACACGGGAGTCGCTCCCCGACGAGCCACCGAGCACCGCGGCCGTCCGAGTGCATTACTGGGGATGAGGGGAACCAGCCGGGAGGCTGCAGTTTGGGATCTGGCCAGAACAAGGTCTCCCTCCTCCTGCAGAAAGCGGCTCAGAGCCTTTAACAGCCCCAGGTTACCAGCGTTATTTCTCCTAAGAAGACGCCTCCCTCTAATTCAGACATTTCAGTGGTGCCCATGGGCACGGCAAGGGCACCAACTCCCAAATTACCCCTCCTCCTCTGAGCCTCTGCAAAATCTCTCCTTGCCGACAGGCAGAGCAGGACACCTCTGCCCGCAGGGAAAAATTTTTTGGAGGTTGGTGAATCAGGACCTCTCTCAACACCTGAAGCTCTTTCACCAATGTCCCCAAATTTGGCCACCTCCATCTGTGAGCAGGACAAACCCCAAAGCCTTCACTGACTTTGCAGTCCAGTGAACTCTTAGGCAAGAGCACGAATAATACCATGAAAGGGCTCAAGTATTTCACCCCTATAAACATTAATGGAGAATACTGCACAGGCTCCTGTGTTTTACAGCTAAATCCCTCAAAAGCTATCACTGATGAAAAGGGAGGGAAGCAGGATAAAAAAAAAAAAAAGAGAGAGACCAAGACAGGCAAAGAAAATCAAGTGTCATGGAAAAGATGGAGAGGACCACGGAGAGCAGATTAGAAGAGAATAAAAATAAAAGGAATAGCGGAGTTACCGGGTAACCATCGCGTCCTGACTGCCCCTGTGGTGGGGGAACAAGTGAGATAACAAGTCAGTCAATGCACCCGTAGCAGCATCACAACACATAGCAGCAGGCAGGAGACGGGGCCATCAGCTCCCCAGCCAGCCCTGGGACTAAACTCTCTCCAGAGAAACCTCTCAGGGCAAATTTTCCTTTCAGGAAGGTCACGCTTTACAGCACATTTTTCCCCAGATTTTGATCTCGTGCTTCCCTTTAGCTACTTACCGAGGCTTTTGCCAACTCACGCCCACCCCTGCTGCCTGCGCTCGGTCCCTGCCGCCGTGGTTGTGCGTGGTACCCGCTAGATCCTGGCCATAAACCCACCCTGGGACGTGGGTACCGAGGGGTACGGGAGCACCCGGGTGCTGGGGAGGCTGCGGCGATGCCGAGCCAGCGGCTGGGACAGCCCGCCTGCCCGGGAGCAATTGCTGAGCTTCAAATTCCTATTCCAGCACTTGGTTCAATGAAGGTTTCCCCCTCTTCGATCCGTTAATTTCCTCGCGGGATGCAGCTCTCCCAGCTCACCTCTAAGCTTTGCTTTAGTTTGCAACGAAGCAGAAAGAAAAGCTGATGCTGCGGGGAAAAGACCTAAGTTGCCAGCATCACCTGCAAGATCAGCGGAAGAAACCGCAACCCGTTTCAGGATATTTCACCTTTTCTGCTCTCCTCAGGGGGGTTCCCAAAGGCATTTACAGCTCGAGCTGCCGTTAAACATGCCGTGAGCAAGAGCAGAGGAGCCTGCTGCAAGCCAGACGTAAGGCAGATTCCCGGGAAGGAGCTGTTAAGTATTAGCTGGTACACAAGTAGGCAGTAAAGCGTGTATCTGGTACAGCGATGTCGTCTGCTACCATAAACATAGGTTATGTCAGCATGCTGCGGCTATACACTCGGATTCATACATTTCTTAGGGCATAAAATAGCTCTGGCAGCCCCCTTCGTACCACGCACGGTGGTTCTCCCATCTTGCTAAGTGCCCCTGCAGCTTTCAATGCCTCCTGCAGCCCGACTGATTCATCCAGAAACAACATTGACTTCAACAACCACCTATTTAACAAATTACAGTCTTGGGATAAAGCGTACAGTGAGATTTTTATGGAGATGTATGGCACTGGAGCACACGCAGATAAATAGGAAACACTTGTAACTCCCAGCCCTCGCTCGCTGGTGAGTTCCCCAGCCAGCATGCTAATACATAAAGTGTTTGTTAATATCTGGAACTGTAAATGTTTAATTACGGTCTGTGGTAAGTCTATACTTCAACTGTAGAAATTTCCTACCCAGCATGTGATTTTAATACCCTCCAAAACAGAGGGTTTATAGCACATCTGAGCAGAATACCCCTTACTCACAGACAGGATGATAAATCATCCAACAGCCACAAATCCTGTACCACAAATTCTAATAATTTCATATACACAACTAGCTTATGACAGCCAAAAAATAAAATACCAGAACAACTGCTACTAGGGAACAACAGAATTGAGGATACAGTTTTAGCAGAGTGTGATGCTGTACATGTAAGATGTAATCGATTCCTTATGGCCAAAATCAAGAAACAGAAGAAACTAATAGAGTTAAATACAGTACTGTTGAAATAAAATAATATTGTGGTTCTGTGGGTTCTAGGACTTTTATTATATATTTTGTTTAAAGAAGTCTCTGGCAAATACTGCTTGCAGGATTTTTTTTTTAAATTTTTTTTTTTTTTTAAATGAACTAAACCAGGAGTTGTCTTTTAAAGAAGGGCAAGGGGCGGGGCAGGGGGAGAAAAAAGTCTTGTTTGTGTTAAATCTCCCCTGTACTCTATTTGCAATTCAATAGTGCCGTGGGAACCAGGAAATGAAACCAACTAGAGACAAAGAAAAATTAATAGTGCACCATATGTTGCCTATGTCAAATCACATACAATAAAAGTGAACAGACAGCACACGTGAGGAAGCGTAACCCAGCTGGCTGCGTGTGGGCTGATAACTGCCTCTGAGCAGGAACAGAGCCGAAATGGTTAAATAAATCCATTTTAAATGAGTCAAAGTACTTCAATGAAGAGAAAAACATCCCTTGAAAGATGTATAATATGGAGTTTTAAATAGGCAGTATCCTCTTCATTGGTAACCTGCCATTGAGTGAGAATTTTTTTTTTTCAATAATTAAGCCCATTTGAATGAATTGCAGAGAGGAAAAAAAAAATAAAATATAATAACCAGGCAGAAGCCCAGCTGGGACTGACTGTAGCACCCAAAAGGGCTCCCCAGCTGCACAAGGCTGGGCTCAGCCTCAGCGGATGCTCGCCATGATCTCAGGATCTTGCCCGATGACGTGACTGCGAGGCAGGTTTTGGTGAAGCAGGTAA
This sequence comes from Buteo buteo, assembly GCF_964188355.1. Classification (NCBI taxonomy): domain Eukaryota; kingdom Metazoa; phylum Chordata; class Aves; order Accipitriformes; family Accipitridae; genus Buteo; species Buteo buteo. The sequence continues at coordinate 5,664,591 of NC_134194.1, forward strand.
ACAGCCGTGCTGCCGGGCAGCCGTGCCGAGCTCTGGGCCAGGCAGGCGGGAATTCACCTCCCAAGGGTGCTCCTGCAGTCAATGCCCAAGTCGCTAATATTTCAAAAACCCATAGAGTCACTTTTGTTGTGTGGGTTGGAGAGGCTGCGTTGCAGTTTTTAATTACAGAACATTTACAGGAAAATTAATTTATTGATAGGCTACATTTCTGAACACAAACTAGCAAGAAAAATTCATTTGTTTGCATTTCTCGAGCCAGAGTCTTGGATTTATTGCAAATACTGGGTACAACTTTTAAAGCAAATTAATTTAGATGTCCCGTAAGGATAGTCAAGCCAAAGCTGTTAAGTCTTAAATTTTCCCGATTTGTTCCTTCAAAACCTGGCCAAATAATAATTGTGCTCAAAGCCCTCTTAAATCTTTACATTAAAAAATGAACTTGAAATAGAAGCAAAAATTCAAAGGGCTGAAAGCCATCAACTAAACCCACAGGCAGCGCTGCCGATCCCAGGAGAACCAAGGCACAGCACCGTGACAGCCCCCACGCTTCACCTCCATTTCCTTGCCACCTTTTGGCTTTTACGCAGATTTACAGAACTAGAAATTAATTAGCCCAGGAATAGTTAGCAAATTTATTTTTCCTGAAACGATCCCTTTTCAACCCAGCGATGCTCTATAGGAAGAGAACAACGTGAAGAAACATCTCTTAGTGCAACGATGGAGAAGGAAACACGTGGCTGCAAACAGCCTGTGCCTCTCCTCCTCCTCCTCTTCCTTTGGGGGAAGAAAGGTAGAAAACCAGAAGCACCTAATGCCCCTAATTTCTTTTTAAGAATCCCTCAGCAACTTGGAGGGCACAAATGAAATGCTGTTTTCTCACTCCAAAACCAGCAGGAGAACATCAGATTTGGACGTGGTGGTGGCACAGCCAAAGGCACGTCTGCGCATTTGGAAGGAGGAGTTGACACATTTTCAACTATTACCCCTTCAAACAACAAATTCCCCATAAATTTTCTGGTTGCACTGGTAGGAATTCTCATTATTCTCCCCAACACTTCAAAGAGAGAAGCAAGCAAGCTATGGCTTTCCTTCTAGCCCCCCTTGTGAGGCTACCAAACCCATATTAAATGATAGAAACACGACAGATAAGAAAAGCAAGACAGAGTTTTAGAACTAAAAAACCCACTAAAATGTTAAAATATTAGTACAGGACTCTTTCTGCTAAATGGAAGCGGACTGAAGAACTCTTTAAAGGGAAACTCTTTTTTACTGAATATTTTCTGGGTTTAAAATTACTGGAAGTCCCTCAGGGCAGCAAGTTAAACATTTAAAAACTTTTTTTCCCCTTCTCTATTTGTCTACAATCGTGAAAAAAAAAAAAATGCAGCAGCATCTGGTACCAATTTTGCTTCCAGACACACCTCTACCAAAAAATGCTGTGCTTTTGCAATGACACCGAACGGCAGGGGAGGGGGGAAGGGGAAGCCTTAACTTTGTTGATCCAACAGTAAAATCCAGGATACTTACGGCAGGTCCTGGAAAACAAAAGAAAAACAAAGAAAAAAAAGTCACTTAATTACAAAGAAAAAGTATAATCTGATAAAACAGCACATAGCAGGAACCGAAATCAGAACGATTCAGTACTTTTCAGTTCATTTCCAATGGGATGACTTTCCCGATACACTTCACACCATCCGCATCCTCCCGTTACGGGAACATCTCACCCCTGCTGCTGGCACAGCAGTACTTACAGGGGGTGTAAACCCAATCTTTTCCCATTTTTTCCCCAGTGTCACTCTGTTCTGCCTCCCCCCATGAGACCCCGGGCACTTCACAAGGCATCGCCCGCGTTCAGGGCTTGGGGCACCACGTGCCACCGCAGAGCAGCGCCAGCAAAAAGCAGATAGACGCAGCTGGAATTTCAGGAGCAAGAAGTACGTTTTCACTATGGAGCTTATTTTTCTTCAGGTTATACAAGAGGAGCTGGAGATACACTTGCAAAAGCCAAAGGAGCAGTGCGGTGCCAGGGGCACCGGGCAAGGATGTTGCCACAGCTGCCACAGATCCCAAACATCACTATAAGATCCCAAACATCACTGTGATTTGGTTCCCACTCCTCCCTGACCTCAAAACACGTCACACAACCCCGCGGTCTTGCGTCACCTCCACGCAGCCCCTGCTCGAGGGCTTTGCTGTGCTCGGAGGCAGCCGGTGGGCTGACGCACGGTGCCTTAGACCCAGGGGAAAAAAAAAAAAAACCATTGCATCTACAACGGGCTTTGGGTACCGGTGCCACAGTCTGAAGCTGTGATTAATGGCGGTTCAGAAAAAAATAAACACCCCATATCGCCTCACGGCGCAGGGGTCTTTGCCGCCTGCCACACCGATTTCTGCAGCTTTCCCACCGCTCGCCCAGGCTGGTGCGACGCAGAGGTGAACTCTGAGCCCCTAACCTAATGCAATCCACATTTCACTCTTGTTCACAAGACAGCCTCTAGTACTCTGTTTAGGGCTTCTTCATGCTCCATTTCCTGCCTGATCAAAACCAGAAACTAATCACAATTAAAAAAGAAAAAATGTGGGAAAAATTAAAATGGAGGAGAAAAAAAAAAATCATCAGCTTGGTTCATCTTATATTATTCAAATATATAAAACAAGAAGAATATTTCAAGCTAACGCATTTTCAAGGTTCTTAAAATTTGTTTAAAAATTAAAACGTTGAAAAGTTGAATAGCAAACCCCCAAAAAAGCCCAAGAATGAGGACTGGAAGCAAGTAACAACAGGCAGCGCCTGCTGCCAAGAATTAGCCCGTTAACCTGCATTTGTCAGCTTAACGTGGTCAACTCCGCACACAACCGCGGCCAAGCGCCCAGCCGCCATGGAGGGGAGAAGACAACCCCCAAATCTCCCTCTGTGCCCAGAAGCCTATTTTCTTTAGGGCTAAAATTCACACAGGCTCTTAGCTCGCTTTCCTTAGTTTAATTTCTTATGTATACAGAAGTCAATGGCTCTATGCCAATTTATTAGCTGAGAATCATAAACCCGATTTATTAACTCACTTATGCCAAGCTACCCACAAAAGTCCTTTTGTAGAAAAGTGAAAACTAAGTCTCGAATAAGAAGCGGTCAGGAAATTATTTTAATATGGGATTTCAATCATGTACCAATTATAATCTCCTTGGAATTCATTGCCTCTTTCCTTTTCTCAGCTACTGTTTTCTCCCAACATGTGCAGGCAAGTGCTCTTTTAAAATGCTTTCCTCTCAAATACAGGAATTAAACCTGGAGGGGGGGTCTGTATATGCAACATGGGATGCTCTCCATCCGCATCAGTGGGGTTACTCTAATCTTCAGCTGCGCTGTTGGCCAAATGGGGCTAGATAAACCGTCATTAAGGCATAAAGTTAAACCTACTGAATTGATCTTTTCTCCTCCTAAGAACAAGATAACTTGCTGAACATGTTTTTCAAAAGCCTAGCCACAAGACACTTGTTTCCTATGGAAGAAAGTCAAATATTTTGCAAGGCAACAATAAATAAAGTTAATCGTGTACCCAGGGGCTGCCCCCCACCCGGCCGTCTCCTCGATGTGGGCACATTGCACAAGAGACACACTCTTTTCACAGACATTTGCCAGAATTTACTGCTAATAATTTGGACTAGTGAGAATCAGATTGAGAGCTCAAAAGGAAGAATGAAACCACTTGGAAATTCTTATTATAATAAATAAAAGTTGGAAACAGCCTTTGTGTATTTGAAACTCTGTAACAAATTAACTTGGGGGCTTATTACAGAAGGGAGAGGAAAAAAGACAAAAATAACCTGCAAATACACAGGGTTTGGTCTATGATTGATTTGCTCCAAACAAGGGAGATGTGCCGTGGTTTTCCATTATCTGCAGCAGATGTTACTGCTGTATTGCCGGGAGTGAACACCTAGTACCTGAGCCTGCAAGGGCATGAAGATATTTGGAAACACCAAGAGATTCCTTAAGACCACGAACAATTGTGCTAGCAGGAGGTGGAAATAGAAACTCATTCAAAATAAATGACCCAGATTTCCTGATTGACTAACACGAATGTTATTTTGTATATCCAGAGACCTAGCAGGTCACAGTGGCATCATCCCCAGCAGTACACAAACATATGGGAAATGACAGGTCACAGTCATTTATTTCCAAGTATTTTTGCAGCTTGGGAATTTTGGGATAAGCTACCATTTCTATTAAATCTGTAAATCATTTATCGTGCGAGCTTTCCTGCCATGACAGGAGAGAGCACTGCCGGGTGGGGGAAACAAAGCCAGCCAGACCTTTCCAACAGCTCAGGAAAAGTCAGAGGGGACTTTGCTGCTGCCCTTAACGGGCAAAGGACCCATCCCCAAGGGAGCACACACACATCTGTGGTCACCTGGAGATATTAAAAAAAAGATAATTTAAAAAACATATACAGATAAATAATATAAAAACATATGTACGTGTACTTATACACACACAGAGTATGTATATACATATAGAGTTATTAATCCAGGATACAATAAGGGGAATAACTAAGTCATAGGCAATAAGGAAGGAGGGCAACTGCTACGGTCATAAGAAGTCGCAGAGATTGACTCTACATCAGTCTGAAAAAGAGTATTTGTTATTGCCTGTTGACCTCAATAATTCCTAACGGTGCCTCAGCACTGGTGCACACAGGGAATACGCTCTCCTAGCAGAGAGTCTTGTTATTGAAAGCAAACGTGGGACAGATTAGATTTTTCCTAAAGTTCAGCAGAAGCCAAAACAGAACTCAGGTACAAGGGTATACGTGTGCAATTCGTCATGAGAAATACAGGGAGCAATGAAAATCCCCAAATAAATACAAAGTTCTGCGTGATTTACCCACGTGCACGCAGGCACACGTGTGCTTACTGAATAACAACAACTGTATATTTACACTTGTCCACACAATCACATGGCCAAGGGCTTTGAAAGGGTCTTAAAGTGTAAAATATGGGCTTTAAGTACATGTAGGGCTGGGAGAGAAATAAATTGATTTTGTTTCTTAAAAAGAGCTTTAGATTCTTCCCTGTTCCAAATCAGGATATTTCTATAAACAGAATAGCAGTAAGAAAAAAACCCTCACAAACTTTGAATCAAAACTTTGTTAGAAGTTCAAATTAAAGAAACAGTTGTAGCATAATGTAAATTTGGAAACCAAAAGCAATAGGGGGTGGGGCAGAAGACTTTTATCCCATTTCAACAATTTCAAAACATTTCCCCTACAAGTGTTTTTGAAATGGAAAAATTTTGTAGACAAAACTTTTACTGCCAGAAACAGCAATTTTGCCAAGTCAACATTTTCCCATGAAATAACACTTCATCAAAAAATACCCTTCCAGGCCTACCTGTAAGGGCAATTTTGTGCCTAAAATGGCCAATATTTATTCCCTTCTGCTGAAGCAGCAGATAGTTGATGCGAACAGGCGCTACCCAACGTTAGCTTTAGGGTGTTTACCTCCAGAACCAGCTCTTGCTTCATGTGAGGAGAGCAGAGATGTACTCAGAGCCTTCTCAGACTAAGTATTTCAGGTATATTTTTTCCTGTTTTTTTCTTGAGGAATTTTGAGGTTTAGATCAGGTTTTGGATCAATCTTCAAGCCACGGGAAGAAAGCAGCATGCCGTTACAAGAGACATGAGCATCATCTCCCACCATCTAGCTGTGCAGAGACTTTGAACCAATACTTAAACTAACTAAATTCCCAAATCCTGGATATGATTAATCCATCCTTCAGGAACACCCCAAAATAGATCAATCTTTAAAAAAGATAAACATAAAGCCCTGGGAGGACTGCGCAGCCATACTCCATCCTGCTCACGCAGCACCAGCTGGCAGCAAGAGGGGAAGCAAAACCGCCCAGGTCCCCTGCTAAAATCCATGTTATTTCACAAACGCTCAGTAGAACAGTTGAACTACGTCCTCGCTGGGACGTATCATGTTAAAAAAATAAGCTAACATGACATTAAACATGATTTTGCCTTTGGCATGGAAAGGGAACTGTACGTGAGTCGTGCAGGCTGGCTGTCAGGACCAACCACAACAGCTAGCGCTGCAAAACCTTCCTTCCACCTCACGCTCAGAGAAGGCTGCAAATCCCACGTCAGGTTGTATTAAAACGTGTTTTTCTTTTTATACACCGTTTCCCCAGCTGCGTGCACACGAGTCTTCAAGGCTGTGCTGGCTTTCCAGCTCCACAAGAAACCCCTGATGCTCGTGTGTGGGAATGAGGACGATGGGACCCGTGTGTTGGACCTGGCAGGTTGGGATGGAGCTTGGGACACGCTGGACCAGACTGGGCAGCCGAAGGGACACCTTCCCAAGGAGGCTGCTGGTGTGACTTTCCCAGCCTTACCATAGCACCAACAAATTAGTTTTTAGAATCGACCTCTTCCACAGCGGTGGGACTCGGGTAATTGTCACTACAGCAGCTCCGTCCCCGTGAGCGGCTCTAGGACACGCGCGCCGTTCCCCGGCCGCAGCCGCGATTCCCGCGGGGCCGGATGACAGCGAGAGGAAATAAAACAGGTCGGATGGAGCCATTTGACTCAATTAATCCCTGGTTTGTTGAGCTTGGGCTGACAGCGGCAGAGCCCCAGGTGCCCGATCTTCGTGTTTGAGGTCAGGGAAGAGATGACAGCGGGGACGACCGTGCCGCCGTGGGAAGCTCGAGCTGCTGCCGGAGAAAGGAACCCAAAGGAAAGGCTGGGGTTTAGCGCAGCCCCCCTGCTCACAGGCTCCCTGGGAGGGGGGAAACTTGTTGCATTTATGCTTCTCTACAACAAAATAAACTATTCCAAGCCCAGAGGCAGCTCCCGGGGGAGGGGGGGGGGGATCAGGAGGCAGCAACAGTGGTTCACCCCCACATTTTGGTAAGTGCTTTTTGAAGCACATGCAGCCAGGCTTGCCTCTCTTCCAAACAGTCTAAATAGTGATTTCCCCCCCCCCCCAGAAATGGTTTAAAAATGAATCTCTTATGGTACGGTGTCTTTCTATGGCAGAGAGTGGTTGTCTTGGGCATGCTTTCAGAATGATGAATTCTTAGTTTAGAGAAACAGAGCAGTTATAATTTGGAAAAGAAAAAAAATTCTATGAATCCATCACAGCAAAAGATAAAAGTAAAATTCAGTCTTGGTTTAAATCAACAGGAAGGTGTGATTGAAAAGGGTCAGAATGTTCTCTTAAAAGTTTCTCTGCTTGTTTCTAAGAGATATATGTTGAAAGTTTCAATATGAATCAGAAAAAGTTTTTCAACTTGACCATTTCAACAATTGCCAGAAAAAAACACTCCCCTTGGCAGGGCTAAGACTAGCGCTGAGCCTTCTGGCTCTACAGCAGCATTTGTCTGGAGGCTGTAAAGCTATAACCACGCAGGGTCCCTGGGGATGGACACTATCATGCTATGCAAACAAAGTTTTATTCACATTTATCAGCTGTAGTAAAGGAACAAGGACCTGGTTTATGTGTGGTCAGGTTCTCAAACAAATATAGAAATATATATTCAAGCTATCCATGAAAACAAACATCTGGCAGCTCAGCCAAAACCAATACACAGAGGGACATCTGCTCTCTGTGTTTCGATCTGCAGTGCAGCGGAGGAATCCGCAGGGGCTGCGTTGCATTAGATGGATTTAACTGGCGTGTCCCATCAAGTGTGTCTGTGCGTGTGTTTGTGTGCACGTGGGTGTCTGTTGCACTCTCCTCAGTTTTCCTCAGCAATTGCAGAAAAGTTCAAAAAAGATCATAAGTTGTCATTAATGATTGATTTTTTTTTTTTTTTTTTTTTTTTAATATTTTATAATGCTTGTTTTCCTGCTGGTCCTGCATCAACTCCCTGGCAGCTTTCCGCTTCGTCAGAACGATGCTCGAGCAGCACCTGTGGACATGCCACTGCACGAGGGCAACATTGCTTTTCAGAAGGTCTTGTGTGAAATAGGGAGAAGGCAGCAAAGGGCAAGGGCATGCTCAAGCTCAGCACTACCTCCCCAGTTTTTGTAGGGACTAGAGAGACATCTCGGACAATGTTTACAGCAATGCCTGCATATAAAACCCAAATTCATTAGCTGACCTCACCAGCTACCCTTGGCTGAATGCTGTACTCCACTGTGCTCCTTAAAGCCCTTAGTAATATTTGAAAAGAACCCAACAAATGAACAATAAGAGAATCAAAGCTACCTGGTGGCTATTCCTACAGCCTAACTGCTAGGAAAATGGAGTTTAATGAAGCTGGCTGGGATCCATCACTACCCCCATGAGTCTAGTACCCATCCCTTAGGCATGAGTAATCCCTGATGCTTCAGGAGCAAAAATATCTCCAAAAACGCATAAAGCACCGTGAAATACCATCCATGGAAGAGAGAGAAGGGAAATGCCTGCCTGCTTTCCATGGAGATCAGTCCATAGTCAGCAGCACAAACCCCCTGATTTCCTTTCCCCAGAGTTAAAAAAATTGTTTAAAATATCAGTGATCAGAAAGTTATGCTGCTCTTTTTTTCCCCCTATCCTTTTTTGAAAACCCAGCATGTATTTCCTATAGCAACAGGCAACAGCCTCCATGCTAAATAAAAATCTACCTGGCCTCCATTCATTCTCTTAACATTCAAGAGCATAAAAGCCGAGGAGCATAAATTTCCATCTGCTGCTTTCCGATACATAGAGGCAGTTGCAAACTCTGGGTGGCTTTCTAGGTACATTCCTCTCTGTTTTCCTTAGAAAGAGCAACACCAGCCGCATCTCGCCCCTCTCCAACAGCACTTCAGACCTAACAGCAGAATATAAACAACACTTCTCCCCAGCTGAAACGGGATCCGTGCTTTCCCATTTCACAAGACAGGAGAAAAAACCACCAACCCACCAGATACCAAAATGACAGAGGCATATAATTAAAGCAAACAGCTCAAATAAAGATTCCCAATGAGGCCAGTCTGTGGTTTCACCTGGTCCGAGGGCACACTGAGCAGGGAACGAGCCAGCGCACGTCTCCCATCTAGCACGGCTGTGGGGCTTCGATAGATTTGAGCTAATTTACAGTCCCACGTCACTGCTGAATGTGATAATAATGGGTCTGAATGCTACGACGGAGAAATGGAAGGATGGATAGAATATGCAACAGCAGTAGGTGGTTTGAGGGTTTTTTTGTTTGTTTGTTTGTTTTTGTTGTTGGGTTTTTGGGGGGAGTTGTGGTTGGTTGGGTTTTTTTGTTTTGGTGGGTTTTTTGTGTTTTGGTTTTTTTTTTTATTTTATTTTTAAATTTTTTATTTTAGGGTTTAGGTTTATTTTTCTGGTTTTCATAAAAAACTTTGTATCCAGCACACAGGGATGCAGGCAGCCCCCATTCTGCAGCCCGTTAGATGAAGATGACCGGCATCGTGAATTGAAAGGTTCCCACCTCCAGCCCAAAGACACTCGCAGGGTGCCCAGCGATGTCGCTGGGGAAAGGCGATGCTTACCGGGTTCTCCGCGCCGGCCGGGCTTCCCCCGCCTCCCCGGAGGGCCTGCGGAAAGCAGAGAGCAGAGGGTTAGCAGGTAGCAAGTTTGGGAGGGAACCCACCCCGTGACCTTCTCTTCGGATCCAGACCCCTTGGGTCTTCCCCCCTTTCCCAACTGCCAAAAACCAATAGTAGGCTGCACATCTTTAACACCACTTTTTTCACAAAATATATAATTTAGGTGAAAAAGCTGAGGCCAGGCTCCTAGGCAAGCTGGGAAGCAGGTTTTGAAGTTATCGGCGTTGCCCACGTAGTAGAGGGAACCAGGTCTTAAATGCTCCAAAATTCTGGAAAAAACTTTGCAGAGCAGTTGGCAGTCCCGCACAGTTTATGCATGCTGCAAATAGCTGTTAGTGTCTTGCAAATCACAATATTTAGAGTATTAAAATGAGGAACGGAAACCTTTTGCTACTAATTGTTATATGAGTCAGAAAAAGTTTTTGTGCAGACTACTAACACAGCCTTGATCTGATCATACATTTGTAATTTCAGACCCCAGGTTCACATATAAAACTTGCTTGTATTCTCACCCTTCTGGATAGCAATAGCTAAGTGATTGATAAAATACCATAAATGACAAAATACCCTTAGTCAAGAAAAAAAAGGCACTCAAAACAATAAACACAGATGCAGAACACTGTTCCTCCAGCACACGTAGAGCACCCAGCGCTCTGACAAAGCCGTAACGCCGTGTCCTTTGTGCTGTTAGCTGACACGTTACAGCCTCTCGCCTGGAGCAAGGCTTCCCTGCCCGGGAGCTGGCAGCATCCACGCTCCTGCAACACGCGCGTTGCCAGAAGGAAACAAAAAGCCGCTTTTTGAAGCCTTCTGCAGCAGGTCAGCCAGCTCCGGAGGAATGTTTGCTGGGTGACAGCGATGTTAACAACAAAAAGCAAGAGCTCACTTTTTATCCGTGAAACTACGCTGCTCCCCCCTCCTTTCTGCTGCTTTTTTGTTGTTGTTGTTTTTAAGGGAAAAGGACGATAAACAAAGATCATTAAATATTTCTGCACTCCTATCAAAATTTCCCCTGCTGCATAAACATTTCTGTACCCAAACATGTAATTGCGTCTCCAGCCATGGCCTTTTCTCTTTAAAGTTCGGATGAACTGCCCAGCGCTCCCTCTCCGCAGCCCACCTGCACTCCTCCTGCCCTCGCAGGTGGGCTATGGCAGGAGCTCCAAGCCCCACATGCTCCTTTGCTATGGGGATGGCAGCTATAGGGGTGAGCTCGCAACGGCTTGGTAGAAAACGTCTATCAGAATTCCCTAAGCAACTTGCTTGCAATTTTCTTTGGGGAAGGAAAAAGAGAAAAAAAAAAAGGCATATTTTCAGCCTCATTAATTCTTGAAATCAGGTAGATGATTATACCACATTACACCCAGGAGGAATGTTTACTCCCTCCAGCCTGAAGTCAAGCCACTCCGGATGAGAACCACAACTCTGATGAAGCACCTTCTCCAACCTCGGAGACCAGACGTGACTGAGCAATTAAAGCTAATCTACCTGTGCCACCCTCTTGGCTAATTGCGGCAGAGTCTGGGCTTCAGGAGGCTGCAGCCTCCCCATCCACCCACCACTGCGCCAGGGTGCTTTAAACACCCTTTTAAGCCTTGCTTAATCCTTCGGTGTCTTTTGATAGACTCCTCCTGGATGCATTTCATCCGGGGCGACTCGCTAACAATTTTATTTTACCTCTTCTGCTAGCAGTGATGAGAAAGCCCAGGGTTTCTTCAGGAGGAGGAAATGTCCTAATGAAGCTGTAGGAGGGGAAGGCCAAGTTTTTAAGCAAGTGACTAATGAGTTGGTAGCGATGCTTTTAGGCAATTTAGAGGAGGGCTGATATCGAAGGGCGAATGCACGGAGCTCCTACATAAACCTCAGGTTGGAGCCTTTCAAATGCCAACATGAGAAACCAAAAATTCTGTTTAAAAAGAAATTTAATACTGATTTTTGTATTTTTTAAAATTTAAGGGATTTCTTAATATATCATGCCAAAAGTGAAAAACTGACTATTGCCCATACTGGAACAGGCTCCCCAGAGAGGTGGTAGATGCCCCATCCCTGGAAACATTCAAGGTCAGGTTGGACAGAGCTGTGAGCAACCTGATCTAGTTGAGGATGTCCCTGCTCATTGCAGGGGGGTTGGACTACATGACCTTTAAAGTTCCCTTCCAACCCAAACCATTCTGTGATCCTGTAATTCTTTCCCTACAGTCTTCAAGGAAAACTGTAAGATGGGTGCAGCACATGGAATTACAAGTATAGCATGCTTGTGGAAACCGTTAATTAAACCAAAGTTGACAAAGAAAAAAAAAAAAACAACAAACAACCAAACCCATTCTCATCTGTTTTACTTGCTGTTTTTTTATCAGAAAGCAATTTGGTCAAAAACAACAACAACAAAAAGTAGTATTTTAGAAACAGTATCTAGAATCCTGCTGCCAATTAATAGCTGAATATGGCAACATCTCTGAGGAGAGAAGATTTTAGTGGGGATTTAAAAGAACATCATCAAACCCAGTATCCACTGTGGGCAAGACTTGCAAGTCGCAATCCTGTGATCCAGATGTGGGTGAGCAGAAGGACAGAGACCTCCCGGCTCCCTGCAGCAAGAGGACAGCACACCGGAGTAACCCAGGAGTCATTAACGCTATCTACAACCTCGCCCTCTGCAGATGGGATTAAGTCCATGGTCTGCACGACTGGAAATTATTATTTTAGCGATTTCTAGCCTATGATGGATACTGCTAAAAGATAGTCACTAAAAGGCATAAAGTGAATCCATATTACACCTCTCATTTCCAAACCATTTAAGAGACTACAAAGGAAATTAAGGAGGGCTAAGAATTTGTTTGAAGATAAATGTTGACTGTAAACTGTTACCTAATGACTCCTTCTCCTAAGACCTTGCAGTTTGATGCTTGTTCAATATAATTAAGATTTATGTTGCATTAATGTCTGTTGGGTAATAGCTGAGCCTTTTCTTCTAACCGTGCCAGCTCCGCTGTATCAGTTCTGGGAGTTCCTTATTTACATTGTTATGAAAGACAGTTTTGGAGAGGAGAATGAATACAAAGCATAAACCAGTCTATTTTTAAACAACTTGTCACGTTCAAGCTAAACAGCCTCAATCCGGGGCATAACATGCAGTTTCTGACAACACTGTAAGCTTTCCAGTAAGATGATAGATTTAGTAAACCAAAGACAAAGGAAGAGAATGAAATAGATTGCTATTTGGAAACATTATGAGGATGAGCTGATGGGTGCATCTAAAGAATAGCTACTCAGAAACAAGGTAAAAAGTTCACCGTAAATAGACTCAATTGACTTCGCTGTTCTGCTGGGTAGCAGCCACTTATGTCATCTATTGTGGGTGAGTAAATGAAATATTAAAAAAAAAAAATCAACATCACTTCATAGTTCACATGAAATATTGTCAAAAGGCAAAACCATGTCTTTGTCCACAGTGCAGTAAGTTACCCTTACTTGAACTAATTTATCCATTGCAAATTGGACAACTGCAAATAGAGCTGCTCAGTGAACACTGTAATCCATCAGTATGAGGAAAGCAGGTCTATGGTACTACGCGTGTTTAATGTCTTTTTACCCCTTGTAATTAAATCAAATCTGGTCTTTGACCCACGTTCCCAGGCTTGGGAGGCTGTATCACTGCCTCCTGTCCCTTCAGCTTGATGGGCAAATTGCTGCCTGCCTTACTGTTGGGCATAAGGCAAATCAATGTTCATCAAACATAAAGCAAGTTTAAAATGCCAGCAGGAAAAAGAGCCTGATACAAAACCTCACTGAAGATAGCTGATGCATTTTAAATGTTAAGCCAGCAAAGCACATTTTTACCCAAGAACTTGTGGCATGAGGCTTGTGCTCTCTTTTCACTTATGCTTCTACACATCGCCCTTTTCCACAGAGAACTTATACACAGACGTATTAACCACAAATCTGTGCCCATCTCTTTCTTCAGGCCATGTGCTGCTGAGGCTCTTGGGGACTTTTTTGGGGGTACGTTGATACAGAGTAGTTGGGAACAACGTTCAAGTAAAAACCTTGGCCAAGTGAAATGAAGACCTGTCTTACTGGATATCTTTAAATCAGAGGATTCTTTTTCCCTTACAAGTATGACACAGTGAGATGATCATGTTGTAACATCTTAATCATAAATGTTGAACTTACTTTTAGAGCCTTATTTTCTAGATGAACTCATATCTAACTCATCATGCTCTAACATGGGATTAAGTTTTTAAACCATTTTGGAGGGTCTACCTGCTCACGTGCTTTCACTTAATTTTTTTTTTTTTTTTTTTGTGAGGTTGAAATGGTTTAGATTCTGTTTCCCCTTCTTCCCTTTCGGCATTTTTCAAGTTGCCTTTAATATATCAGTGTTTTTTCATTTAAAAATGAGTCAACCAGAAGAATAGCTTGAACAAATTGGTTGGTTCAGCCACTCTCAGGAAAGTGGATTTTTTTTTTTTTCATATGGCTTCACTTAGAAGCAAGGAGAACTTTGCGGCAGCCTACCGCAGGGTCTGGTATTGAGCATGAGGAAACCACGGCCCTGGTCTAGCTGGCTGTTCCTGCACAAAGGCCAATTTACTTTCTTGTTCCCTGGGGAAAAGGTTTATGGTTCATGGGCAGAAGTCAGGTTCTGCGCTGCTTGCTCAGCTGATACTCATCAGGTATTCAAGTCAGGCTACAGGCTCTGAGACCACAGATCTAAGATTAAACAGTTTTGGGTCACAACACTTTGCGTGAACCTTTTTGGCTTTGGATTCCAACGGACCCAAAGATTCAAAGCAAATACCAGATGCAGATTGGAAACACGCAGCACATACAGTCTACAGCCTTTTTTTCCAATTAAAAAAAAAAAAAAATCTAGATTCATTTCAAATTTGGCCCCAGTGCCCCAAAAGCTCTCTGAAATCCTGGGCTACGTTTTATGTTAGTAGAAAAGCCACCCAGAAAGCAACCTCTGGTTGTTAGCGGAGGAGAGCTCCTTGCAGTTCAACACGTGATCCAGTTGCTTTCAAGATACAGAACGAGCAACAAATAGTTTTCCTTCTTATACCTCCACCGCAGCCTTTCTGAGCGAGGATGCACACAAGCATCCTCCTTGCAATGTGTCGGGGAAGAAAACTCCCACTCCAGGAACCAAACTGGAATATTGCTATTATTATTGGAATAATAACGGGGTAACATTTAAGGTATGTTTTGGCTAAAGCATCTCAGGACCTCAAGACTAAAGGTTTACAGTCTTAAACTCTCCTTTACCTACAGCTGAGCTAAAATGAGGGATTCCCAGTGAGAGGATGGGACGGGGCGTGCAGCTGGGGGTGGGGGGCACAGTCTTAAACCCTCCCAACACGATGGGGCAGAGCAAGTCCAAGTCCCAAATCTAACGTTCACCAGCACCAATGAAACGGGCACATGAGATATATTAGCTTGAGATGACACAACTGTTCAAGACCAGAGGCAAATTTGGGGTGTTTATGTGTTTTTCTTAATTGCAGCCAACGGAGGCCCCTGTTCCCCTGGGTGGATGCTTGTTGCAAAAGAAAAAAAAATATTCAAGCTCATTCAAAGAATGAAGTGTTATATACAAGCGTACTGAAACCACTCAAAGCGCTAATTATGCTCCATTTAAAACAACTGAGATGGTGCCGCTCGCTCAGTACTCTGGATTTGCACCCCCCCATCATTTTTTTCTTTT
Organism: Buteo buteo; assembly: GCF_964188355.1. NCBI lineage: Eukaryota > Metazoa > Chordata > Aves > Accipitriformes > Accipitridae > Buteo > Buteo buteo. Next base: position 5,679,843 of record NC_134194.1, read on the forward strand.
TTTCCCACACCCAGAGACAGTTTCTTCAAACAGTCAAGTGCATACAGCTCTTTTGTTTAGTCACTAGGGCATGAAGATAAACTGAATTTGAGATATAAATTAAGAAGTGACTGGAATAAAGCCACAATTGCACTTACATCAAACATGGGATTTTTTTCCCTCTTGTTATGGCTGGTCTTACTCAGGCCATTTCCAGATAATACGCTGGCACAGCTGCAGCACTGTGCGGGGCAGGAGCAGATGTACGCAGTATACTCCCCTCTATTTTTAAAACAAGAGGATGCATATTTTGGCAGCTCTAGGGGCTGCTATATACAAGGTAGAAAGGTTTTCATAGCAGATTTCAGTTTCCCACATCTGCACCGAGACAGCTGCTTCAGTACGAGTCCTGGACAGAGACGGTAACTTTGAAAATCTTTCCGAAACTAAGGGTATACGCACAAACACGCACACATATTCGGCTTTGTGTTTCTTTATGAGAACAGTGACCATCCCTGTGCATTGCCCCCATATGCTCCTACACACTTAAAACACCTAGAAAGGTTAGAAAAATCATAAGCAAGTCACAGTCTCTTCTTTTCAGAGATTTACTGGTTAGGCAAGTCAGGCACAGTTTTATCAATGTGAATCTGGAAAATGAACACAGACTCCTTTTCCTGCTACGGATACAAGTTAGAAAACCACATAGCGATAGAGCTGGGGAACAAAAGTGATGCCAAGCTCACACTGGAGTCCGCTGGTAGCATTTGACTGAAATTCATTAACCTTAGAGTATCTTCAGCACTAGGTAACTTGAAGCATCACTGCCTGGAACAGACGAACAAATGGATACCCTCAAGGTCTGCTTTCTCAGAAAGCATTTGTAAATTAGGCTTTTTCCTGCTCAAATAATTGCTAACACAAAGGCGTCTCCGGGAAGAAGCAAGAAGTCACCAGCGACCAAGTTGCATGTGGTTATTCAGCAGATAGAGATAAGCATTGCTCTACTTGAGTCCATACATTTGCCCCTCTGAAACATCAGCCTGTTTACAAACACAGGGAGCACATGCACATATTGGGAATGCCTCTACAGCATGAGATAGTTGTGCATTTCTTGCAGAAATTAGGTAATTTTCTTTTTTTCCCAGAACTGCAAGTCACATCTATAAGGTAAGCAAGATAAAGAAGCACTTACTGCTTCCTTTGGTTTTCAGTCACAGTCTCCCATTTAAACAAGTTTGACATGTTGGATTACAAAATCTCTCGTGAAACATTCAGATCTGACACAAAGTACTTGGCTTTTGATGAATTACATTTTTTTGGAGCAGAGAAGTACTCAAAGCTAATGCTTATTATCTACAATCAAAATTAGTCATTCCAGAGCCAGGATCCCACAGCAAAAAAATAAAATATTCTTTGTCGTTTTCAATATACAAAAATTGCAAGAGAAGAGAAACGAGCAAGTCAAGACTGAGAGCAGCTGAATAATGCTGTTTCTCATATATCCCCAAAAGATCCCAGTAACTATAGAGAAGCGTATACATTAGAGACTTTAAGCAAAGAATCACGTACTTCATATTTAAATATTACTCTTACACAAACACATTTGTGGACATAGCCTACAGTTAATGCCCATTTTGGCAGGATTTTCCACCCTCATTGTTCCTCAGCTTCCTAAAAAAGAGCGCGCAAGCTGCCATGTGCAAACCATAAAGCATCCAAGGGATGGGGCCAAGCCCATCCTAACAGCAAGCCCACAGCTATCACGCTAATATCACCAACAGATTTCACTTCCATGTTACAAATCAAGTTGGACATAAAAATCAAAGTTTTCCTGTTTCAAAACTCATCCAACACTGCACTATTACATGTCACAATTTCAGCATCTTTAAAAAAGCTTTTAAATTCTTCCTCCTGTGGTCTTCAAAAGAAACATTTTTCTCCTGTTTAATCCTCTCCACCCCAAGTTTTCTGCATGCAGAAGGCATTTCCTCAACCCCTTTAAGAACCACCTTGTTTTCTACGCATCGCCCTCCAGGCAACATCTTTATAAAGACAGAAGATCAGGAATAGCCTGTCAAACAAATAAGAAGTCAGCTTCTGGAGCTGTTTCTATTTCCATTACCTGCATTAACCCTTGACCAGGGCTCCACGATGCCATATGCTTGAAAAGACCGAGCAAAAGCACATCTTAGTGAAACAAAACCCACAGAGCAAAATCCCTTCCATGTGCAATATATGTGGGGAGAAAACGCCACAGCTAGGGATATTTTTTTCTACACAATGGTACCAGCAAGCTACCACCAGCACATGCACATCCCAGCAGATGCTGCAGATCAAGGGAAACCAGAGAACGCTACATCGGGGATTTAAGTTTTGCTCCGAACCAACTACAGCAGCCCTTTGGTGTTTGTGTGCTCCTGGCCAAGTTCAGCATAAGCAACAATGACTGATTTTGAAAACCTAATAGTATTATGTTGGCTTAGCTTCCAAAAAGCCTGCAGTCTCCAGGAATCCAACCAGGTGACGAGCAACAAGCTAGCGTTCATGAAGCCTCGTAAAGGCTGTGCAGAACAAAAAAAAAAATTAATCTAATAATTTTATTACAATGACAGCAGTGTCACACCTATAAACGATGGATATTAACAAGGTTGGCTGTTTCAAAGTAATTTTACCTGGTATAAAATTCCCAGTGAAACTACCACACTGTCTTCAACAGAGTGAAGTGATAAAAGATGGACCCAGGGGATCCTCCTTCCAAACACTCAAAATGAAATTGATGTGTGAATTCATACTGCCCTGAATTATCCAACAAGAAGTCCATCTAAGAGAGTAGACCATCTGTCAGCAGCCAGTTGCTGACACAAGGAAAAAAAAAAAAAAAGAGAAAAGTAAAAAGAAAAAAGTCCTCTCCTGCATACAGAGTGACCCTTCTCTTGGCACAGCTCCTTGAGCAGGGATGGGGCACACAGCTTCAGGACGCTGCATCTCACCCACCACTCAGCACCATGTGGGATCTAGAAGCACGAACACTTGCAGTTATCTGCAAAGCCAGGCAACTATGACTGATGGTTTCGGGAGAGGATTTTGCAAGATGAACTATGTTGCAGCACAGACTAGTACATTAGATGATTACTGACTGAGTGTTATTCAATTTTCTGTTTGCGCCAGTCATAATACACAAGATGAATGATCTTTTTGACAATGTAATTTAAAGGAGACATGATTCAGCCATCAGGAACTCCACTCTCCCAGTAAATGTGTCAGTGGAACAATGCTAGGAGAGGTACTCTGAGCAGCGGTGTTAAAATACCACTCAGCACACAGGAAAGGGCTATTATTAACATTACTGTGACCTTGCAGAGATTGGAATTTGTCTGAGGACAGTGGCAACAGATACAAAATGATGCTGTTCACTGCCAGGAAGACATCTTCCAACTGGCCATGGGTGGAATGGAAGAGCAACCAGAAGAAACACAGGCAACTGCACCATGTGAATTGAGTGGATGATTTAACACATTCAGGAGACAGACCAAGTGACTTCAGGAAATTTTCCCATTTTCTTAGCACCCAAATTTTTATGCTGTGCTTATCACATCAATGCACCCAAACTCTTTAAACCTGTAGTTAGTTTTTTAGGTAGAAAAAAGCTCAATAACAATGCAAACTTCTAAATACAATACATACATACTTCAAACGTCTTCATTTTTTGTTTCTATTAAAAGAAACAATTTTTAGAACGAGTATGTAAATCCTCTGTTTTGCCCTGTGAGGCATATTTCCGACATTTCTCTGGGTAGCAGCTAAGGCAGTCACCACCACGGGAGAGGACATGACATTTCTTGGCCAATGGGTTTGTCTCCTCCCTTCTGCTAATTTGTTTGCAATAAATCTTACAGGAACTTAAGCTCTAACTGTACACTTAGAGCATAATTCAAATTCTTTGGAAATTATAACCTTTTGTGAAAGGGCAAGTGCATAACCATTTATTTGAGAGATACATCCTGTGCCCCACACGGTTGTAGAAAATACTCTGCCTTTTCCATAGCTAGGGAAGTTCCCTTCTTGGTACTTTGACCTTTTTTTCCTAAAGCATGAAAATTAGTGGTCTAAACTGAAACACCACTGGGCCACAATGTTTTGTAGTTATTTTAAACATTCCCTCTATCCTCCCAATAATGTACAAGTGTGGTTATATGGAGGAGGAACCAGACAACTGAAAAATCAGCTGCCCCATGTATACTAGCTTCTGGGTACCTCCTGTATTTAGGAGCATCCAAAGTCCTCAGAAGTCATTTGAGGATATCTTCCTTGTCCCAAATTAAGCTTTTCCCCGAGGTCTGAGGGAGCTTTGATGCCAAAAGGCTTAGTCATGGCTAACGCTCTACCAAGGCTCGGCTCTGGATGGGGGTCTCCAGTTTGGGCTGTGGTGGTCTCTTGGGCACTCCTTGGAAAGCAGCTGATGAAGAGCACAGCAAAAGAAGAAGGAGAAAAAGAACAAGAATAGAAGATCTAAGGAAAAGAGAACAAAAGAAATCAAAAGCCAATTACACTAATGGCCAAAAAAAAAAAAAAAGAGTCTTCAGGTATATTATAATACCCCCATACATCATGCTGGACTAGCCTTACAAGGAGGTTTTTTCCTGCTTGAGATATATCCTGGAGGACTGGAGATGAGAAGTAAAGTCTCAACCTCGTGGAGGCTTCCCACGTGAGGGTTGAAATTATAATTGAAAAAAATGTCAAATAAAGTGATTTCACTCCCAGATCAGCAGAAACAATGTACTTTGTTCTCACAAATTGGGACCAGGTAGGTTGGCACGAGGTCTTTGGCAAAGAAACAATTTAGCCTCAAATTTGAGACCAGAGCAATAGCATTAGATCACTTACTCAGACTTAAGTTGTGAGCAGCTGTTTGGATTTATTTCACACAAAAGCTTATACTGTAAAAGGAATTCCTGGCCCATATTCAAATGCTATATTTGCTTGTAAGCAGTGTTTCTCATTCTAGTCCTGATAATGCAATGAAATCAGTGATGAAAAAATTTTACAAAAGAGAAACAGAGGAAAAAAAAAGTATTTCTTTTTTAAAGACTTTGGGTTTGTTGCCTGTTGAAATGCAACATTTATACCTTGAGTTTTCACCATGCTGAAGATTTAATCACCAAGCTTCTCCTCATTGTAACTGAGCATATAATTAAAGGTACAATTGTCTTCTCTCCCTGATGACCCTGGGCAAACACCAGATTTGCTGTGTGTAAACAGTTTGCTTTCCCACTCATCTGAGATCCTTCCAATAAAGGAATATATGAACTTTTATGGAAAATATAGTTTCCATTATATAGACAGAACCAGCATGTGCTACAGTCATATTCACTCCATAGAAAGAATATGGTGTTTCCTGTAGCAAGTGTGAATGATCAAAACAATATAATCCTTTTTACTGTCATGTATCTGACCTACATCGCACAGCTTCCAGCAGAAATATGCGGAGGCAGTCGCAGTTAAAATTGCTAGCTGAGATCTAAACAGCCACACTTAAGAGCTCTGATAAATAAAAGCAATTAACAACTAACTTAAGAGCAGCATTTGTGTCTCCGTTTAAAGAATTAGGCTTCCAGTCATAATGCTAATCTGTGTCAAGTCTGAATCCAATTAACAAGCAGGAGCATGACAGCTAATGCAAAGGCATTGATAAAAAAAAATTAAAAAAAAAAACCCAAACCAAAAAAATCAAAGAGCACCAGCCCTTTCAGGCTGGACACAGGCAACAACTGCACAAGCCTCCGGGCAACCCCATGAAATATAAAAGGCCACCCCAGAAATTAATTACAACTGCCACCAGAAGGCAAGACAACTCAAATCTAAGATACCTGGCCACAGAGACACAAAATCTCCCTTTGGTCATGTCCAGCCCCGGGTGACCAGGCTGCAGAGATCAGAGTCAGGGCGAACGATAGCTTGTTCCAGGCTGGGAACATGGATGCTAAGCATACAGCTAGCAATAGGATCGAGTATAAAACAGCTGTAGGGAGACCGGGGAGGGGAGGAAAGTATATCGGTATGTATAAAAACATAATTGAGATACCAGAGAGCATGCTGACATTTCTTTGGCACATGCCATGCCTCGGAGGCGGTTGGCACAAGGTGGGGAACAGGCGCAATTAATGAAACAGCACGAGCCGACGCTCACAGAAATTGCAAAGGCAAATTCTGTTATTGCCCCTTTCTACCATGTTTTGGACCCGCTCTGGCCCAGAATTCAGTGGCAATGGTTGTTTTTATTCAAGTGCAAAGAGAGGATGATATATTGCTCACACATCCGGGGAATGTTTCGGTAACAACTTCATTTAGAGCAAAGCCTTCTCCCAGGCCAATGCGTTGCACCAAGCTGCTTCCAAGCGCGCGGCTCGGCCAACGGCTTTCCAAAATGCAAGGTACATTGTGGAGCTCTGTGGGTGCACATTAAATTCATGAATTAGCAAAATTACCACCATGATTTGTTTAACCATGTTCGCTTGCTTACTCCATGCATCGTATTTGATGAATAGTTTGTTTTATTTGGCTGCTTCAGGATCACTAGTCTTGCAAACAGCTCAAAAAGCCATAATGAAGTGACTGACTTTGCTCAGCTGCTTCTTCCAGATGCTTAATTTGTTACCAAACAGCCAAATGCATCTTTCAGAGGTACTTAGACCATTTTCAGCTCCAAAGTTTGGGTTGTCTGTAAAGCAGTAGGTCTATAAATCTTTTACCATGACAGCTAAACACATTCTTTCCCCATTTTAAAGTATTGATAGGCTAGAAAGGCAGCAGTGTGGGAGATGCACAGTGGTTTACTTTCTTTTTTAATAGCAAAAAGCATCTCAAAGATCGAACAGGAAATATAAATTAATTTCTGACAATCCCAAAGGTGCAACTTTTTACCTCCAAACACTTGAGTTCCTATCCTCTGTGTGTTTTAGAGATCAGCTAAACAAATGCTGGATTGCCAGTTTAACTTACCAAACGATATCCAGGAAAGGTTCAAAGGTTTAGCGGAGATGAGGTATTGTTGTTCTTTAAACATTGAGATGAGATGAAAAGAAAGAGGCAATTATTCCAAGCAAAGCTATCCAATATGTTACTAAGTTTGGATACTACCATCAGTTTCCACTTGTGTTTTAAACTGTCCAAGTTTGAGAAAAAAGGTGCAAAATATGGTGAAAGCAGGAAACCAGGCCAGAGAAATACAAAAGGGAAACACAAAAAGCATTTGACTTTCTTTTGGTTTGGTGTTAGGGATAAGTGCAGTGGTGGGACCGCATGGACCGAAGCTGCAGATACATGGGCATGGAAGAAACACCGCATCCTTTTGCCACAGTAAGGGACAAATATTTGCAAAACAGAATCAGCACGTAAGATTTCACTTACCAAGTACGCCAATTTGAGGCTCGATTGAACCATTCTATGAACCATTTTGTCCATAGACCACCATTTTCCCAATTATATGCTCCAGTTACTGCATGAAGACTTTTGCTAACTCTCCAGGTCTACCTTGTTCTTGAAAGACAGTAAAAAAAGGCAGGTTTCTCCCCAAAGCAGGGCAGCGGGTTGGCCTTCATCTTTCATTGATTAATATACGATGCCTATTGCTGCATCTTGCCAAGTTTTTAACTAAAATCAGACCTGGATTTAAGACACAACACAATAAGCTGAATCCTGCTTTCAATTTTGCTTTCTGGATTCCAGGATACACTTTTAAACTATTGATATACTGGATGTAATTTCACCTGAGGATCTAAGAGTACTTCAAGTAGAAACCTTCAGAGTCCTGTATGAATATAGATATATTGCTGCCTAATTCTGAAATAGAGATAAATGAAGTCTTTGGAAGGGCAGTTAACCATGTATGAGAGTGTAACAGATGGAAATTAACACTGAAAGCAGGATGCCCCCCCCCCCCCCCCCCCCCCCCCCCATATATCCATGTGCCCATTTCCCTCTCTGGGCCACCACCCTCCTAATTGTGATCCACAAAGCCACAAGGAACAGCTGTGAGCTGGTCTGGGTTTCATTAGCTGAATTCACAAGGTCTTCAGATAAGTTCATCTGTATCCTGGAAAAGTCCTGCATGCTGGTTGTGGTCTTCAGGATCATAACCTTTTCAACCCACTGCTTCAACCCGTATTTTTCTCCCCACAGATGGAAGTTTTTTAGCATATCTGACTCGTTCCTCCAAGAACTGGGTTGGTGTCACTTGATTATTAATCAATATTCACAATCAGCCTTTCAGCATTTACTGCATCCCCAGCCGAATAACGGACGGCCAGTTTGTGTTACAGAATGGGACTTTGAGGGATTTAGGGAGTACTGTGCCATGAAGCCCAGACTGAAAGCAAAACCAAATCCCAACATTTCCACTCATTGTAGGTTTCAGAAAATATTTAAAGAATCCCCAACCTAAGAGCAGAAATACCTATAGATCCAACAGGGTTTTACAGAAACTAAATACGGGTCTGTAGAACTAAACTAAGAACTCACACAAAATAACAAAAAATGGTATTTCTTCCCCCCTCTAATTTTTTCAACAGTCTCAGAATTCAGTAAAGATCAGCTCTGGGTCTGGATTTTCCAGCTTATTAGAAAGACCACAAAGCCAGAGCAAATCCCCAAACTATATTTTGCTTTGCAACCACATCGTCTCCACGTTATCTCAGCGCGACACTTCACCCAGCTCCGTACATGGCTGAGCATCCCCTGCGACACGTACCGCTGCCGGCTACCCGTGTCTTGGAGCAACGCTGCCCTACAGCAGAGAACCAGTGCTTGTACAGGCCCATAACCATGAAGCCCACTGCAACCACAGCTAAAAATTGGTCCTAAAGCAGACTTTGGGTTGGGAGGGAGACGTTCCCTTACCCAGAGGCAGAGAGGTGCAGCAACCCGCGTTACCCGGGCGAAAGAAAGCTCTGAAGAACGACATCTGGTTTCTGCACAACTTGGCTGTCAAACCTCTCTCTCACTGATGTTTCTGTTTCTTATCGTTTTGCTTGCGTTTGGAGCTAAAACAAGTTCCAGCTGAGCGAAGGAGCCAGCTGCTGCGGGGGTCAGCCCCGACGGGCCCCCCGTACCCTGGGTCCCAGGCAGGGAAACCCACCGCGGCACCTTCCCTATCGCCGGTCTGGTGCTGGGCACCATCCCACGCGGGATGAGCCTCCCCTAACCCCTGGCATCGCTTCACTTCTGGTTTTTCCTCAAGAATGACCCATAGTCTTCCTCTTCGAGATTAAAAAAAAAAAAATCTTACTATTGGTCACAACTCTGCCTCTTGTCTCTTTTTCACAGCTCTCTCTAACCCCCCCCCCCCGCTGCTGACAAAGGCCATTTTCTTCTGGCACTGTTGAATTATACATGTTTACATTTGCTGCAATACCATAAAGTAGAGTAAATTTTGGAAACACTCTGCCTGAATCCATATAATAATAAATCAGATTCTCCAAGAAACTATGTGTCTCACTCGTATAAGATTGGAAAGTCTAAAAAACCTCAAATTATCACAGCTGCTCCCCCCCGCCTCCAGCAACTTCTCAGCCACCTAGAAAAGTTGCTATTGCTCTGATTGACAGGGGGACATTCAGAGCCCAATGCAAGCCGACTGATTGACAAGCCCCTTTCCTTTTGTGTCTGATTTTACTTGGTAAACCATTTAAAACATGTCAAACAAATACTACAGTTCAACAGTTCCCTGTGAAACTTCTGCCAACTCCATTCCCTCTGGAGAAGGCAATTACCTTATTTATAGGGGTTGGGGAACAAAGGCTGAATTTCTTTTCCATAATCATTTATTAATTGTTCACATACTGAAAAAATGACTTCAGTAAAATAAATAGGATCCAGCCCTTGCTCATATTTCTGCAAGAAAAATTAATTTTGCAGAAGTAGGGCATCGCAAGGCCAGTGCAGCGCACGAGCCAGCTCTCATGATGCCTGTGCCCACTTACCCAGGATCTGAATGGGAAACTGGAGAAAGCATTTAGGAAAAAAAGAGTACCTTTACAATGGAAAAAAAAAAAAGAAAAAGAAAATCCCAGATTACAGATATTCAGCATGGTTTGACTCCGAGCATTTATTGTGCTATTACTGTTACAGCAACCAGGAGACTTTTATGCTTTGCAAAGCGCACGCATACAAGACTCCCGTTCCAAAGACACTGCTATTTAATATACATACACAACAACAAAAATGAGTCTGAATAGGAAACGGATGGGATAAAGAAGAGGATAAACAAGAACTAGGGTACAACCATAAATTTCCCGTGGTCACTTAACTCCAGCAGCAGTGACTCATGCGGGTTTTATTGTACCATTTCACAACCATGAAGAATTCACTCCAATTGTGTAGATGCCACCTATTTATTTTTTTTTCAGTTCTCAAATCACAAAAAAGCACCTTTTGAAATTTCAGAGGTATGAGTTTTGCCTGAAAAAGGACAGTTTGATGCTTATGGGAAGGGTGATTTTCTGCCTTTAATTTTTTTTTTTTTTTTTAAACTACAGCAGGAAATTGCAAGAAACCAAAGTAAATGGGACACTTGACAATCACTAGAAAATATTTACACTAATATAACTATAACTGCCCAAAGCAAACAAACAGTTGCCAGAAACACAACTTAAGTTGATGGAATGCGAAATAAACACAAGAATAATGGATGGGTTCAGCCCAAAACCTTTGTGCACGTATATCGAGCATTCCCTTCTCCTCCAGCACCGCTCCTGCACCACCACCTCCCTGGTCCTGCCCGATGGGCTCCACCACAGACACGGCCTGGGACGTACATCAGTGCCCTCGTTTAAGCCACCGAAAACCCCAACGTCGAAAGCATTTACTCGTTCTTCTGCTGGGTAGAGGAAGCAGCGATGGAGCCCAGAAGAGAGAGAAGCAGCTCATGGGGACACCAGAGGAGGTTTGCTCCCCTGGACAACACTATGGAAGTTATAAGCATTTCTTAACTTCACAAATTTCTCAATTTAGACCAACTACAAAACCAGTGCTGCTTTGCCGTTTCCACAGGGCTGCACCAACAGCACTGGGGAAACTGCACTTTTCGTCGGGCCACGACGACCTGCGGCACATACCACCGCTGAACCAACCTGCACAACACCCGAGGGCTTAGTTTACACCTGACAAACCAACCTGAATCTGTTTTAATGGATGTGACAACCTGAGAAACGGCTGAGAAACGCTGTATTCTTGAAGTGCTACTGCACCATTGGCAGCAGCTCCTGCCCAGCAGTTAAAGAGAGCAATTAACACCTGCACTGAGCATAGTGCAGCCCAGCACCATCTCTGGGTTTAGTTCTTGTTGACAACAGTAGGTGAAATCCAAATTCGTAGCTATGCACCCAAAAATTGCAGTTTGCATTTGGAGCCTGGGTGATTGCACCCTACGTTTAGGTTTAAACCCTGTTACCGGCATGTACAGCAGTGTGGCAAGAAGGACACGAGCACCGAGTCACCACTCTGGATCCATCCCATATCCCAGCACCGAGCCTCCTGGCACAGTCCGTCCGGCAAACTGGAGAAACCCAAAGACGAGGCCAAGGCCAGCTTTGATTTGGTTGTGGCAGCTTCATACCACAAACTGTTTAATATTAGTTTTTGTTTTGGTCCACCGTCTTGCTCTAGAAGCTGTGCAGAAGCAGTTACGTATCAGATATGGACTTTGTAAAACAGAGGAATTGCTACCTTGTTCAGAAAAAGCAAAGCCCTTTCAGCAAGTCACTCGGACACTATCGCCATTTGCACAGAGCAAGAGCTGGCAGAAGAAATTAATTCAGCATATAAAGAACAAAGGACATCAGAACTGCCAAGAGAAATATTAACTTTTCTCAAATGTAAGCCTGTTTGACATTGTTTTAACCATATTAATTTGCATACAATGCACATATTGCACAAAACCAGGGGAACTAACGACAAAGCGGACAGTTTCACAAAGCAAACAACATCAGGGCACAAAAATCAGTTTTTCATTGTGGGACTTCAGGTATTGGAGTCCCCCCCAAAGGAAACAAAACAGGATCAAACAAGCCCAGAGTGCTCTTGCCTTCCCACCTAACCCCAGACAGAAACCCGTGCTGAGCACAGACAGCAGCTTTGCTGTCTCTCCCTACTCAACAGACTCAAAGCACCTGAAAAATACCACAGTCCCTTTGCAAATGCCTAAGATGAAAGGCGCTTGACATATTTTCATTCGTATCCTCATTTACAGCAGTCCCAGACTCTCCGCTGTGCCGCACTAATCCCCGGTTCAGCCATCCCCAGCCTCTGCCGATTACCCCAACCCTGACCTGCCGAGCAGCAACATTTAATCCTCCCCTGAAACGTTTCCAAGCCAGATTTGAGCTGCCAAGAAAAAGTCCGCATTCCTCAATTTCTATCACCCTTGGCTATAGGTTTTGTTGGCCGAATTATCTTAATAGAAATACGTAAGTATTCAAATGTGAGTGCACGTATATCCGCACCTCTGGAGAGAAACCTGCTTTGCCCTACAGCCATCACCCCGGGGAGCCACTTTTCTCACTGTGCATCAGAGATTTGCAGATTAATCCCACCAAACCAGCTCTTTTTAACCCAACTGGAAGCATAGACCATCCAAAACAGGTTTCCTGCATAAAAAAACCAAAAGACCTGTTCCTAGACATTGTCCACCACTTCCATACAGGTCACTCAAAGTTTGCTCTACGTTTTTCTAGGAGGGAGGGAAGGGTTTTTTTTCCAGCCCAGTTGGACTTTGGACACATTGAACATCCCAGTTCATGCCCAGAAAAAACTTTTTGGTAGCTCAAGGACAAATGGGTCTTCTTTTTGACTGAACATTGGCAACACACTGTCCCTTCTCCTTCAAACTCCTTGGACAAAGATACTGCAGGAAAAAATCCCAACTCTTTATACCAAGGGATGCACAGAAACCCTCAGTGCCTCCTAACAAGGATGATTTCCAAGAAAAAGTCACATACAAACAACAACTGCAAAACTACTGTAAGACTTGGACTTCCACAGCATCCTAAACAGCTGTCTGCAGCAGAATAAACAAATATTTTTCTTGTTTTATGCCTAGCAACACATTTTATCCAAGAAATCTACAGTGGCGCCTCATGGGAAGGAAGAGTGGTGTTGGGGGAGACAGGGAGAGAGCTGGGACCATGTCCTACCAAAAAAAGCAAGGACCCCTCTGTGCCCCAAAGTGTGCATTTGGGCCTAAATTAAAGTTAGCTTTTTAAAGGTGGAGAAAGCTAGTTATTAATTTTCCAAAAAAAGACTGGTGATCGTCACATAGATTCAGAGTAACTGGGGAGTACTGGGGCTGCCTAGTGAAGAAAGATGCCCTTTCCAAATACCAGCCCTAAAATTTCACTCCCACAAAAAGAAAATAACCATTTTTTTCCTCCAACATCCAAACCCTCCATATAAAGATCCCAACTTCACTAACTTGAGGGAGCACAGGTCACTGCAGCTGCAGGGTGCTCAGCGCAACAGGAATTTCTTCACGCCCCTGACAAGGGGTTCATCCCAAACAAACTGGCAGCATCTCCACTCGCCATTAAAATGAAATGCGGTCCTTCCTTTCTTGTGCCACACGCAACCTCCCCCACTAAGTTTCAAATTGTTTTTTAATCTAGTTATTAAATGAAGTGTCTTTTTTATCTTAGAAAAGAAGTTTTATTTGTTTATTTGTTTATGATTTCTTTTAGAGCCAATGTAAGAGGTCAAATAAATTCCAGATGACATCCAGACTGTTTTGTATTTGAATTTTTGTAGTCTTTTCTTTTGAAATTAATCGAAAGGAACACAGTATCATGGGAAAATATAAAGATCTTTAAATCCCTGCAAGAAGTGGCGTTAGTTTCAGCTTTCACTTGCAACAGCAGCACTGTCGTGGCAGGATTCATGCTACAAGATGCCAACAAATTGCTGAGTTGAGTTGAGCATCTTAAGTATGAGATTTAATATTGGTTTTATCTTTATTTTTTAACGTGCCTAAATAATACCTGCTGGTTCTTAGAACAGCACAGACTGGAAATCAGATGGTAACAGGAATTGTAAATGTCACACCCAAAGGTATTTCCAGTTTAGCAATTGTGGACATGAGGTTGAGAACTGAAACATGAACAAGCTGCAACACGCAAATGGTAATCACAAAAAGCACACGTTTTACTGCTTAGCTTTAATGCTCACGATTCTTAATTTTTGAAAGCCAAGTTGGCCAATGCAAGCACTGCACATGTTTTAACCAAGGCTAGATTTCCTGACATTAACCACACTCCTAACTAACCAATGCAACTGCCCGGAAGGGGCGATGTGTTGCATCTCGAAGTCAATCACGTTTCAGCCCATGACTTGCTTTCCTTAACCTAAACCGTTTGGCAATACAGGAGCGTGGAGGGAAACTCTCCCCATCAGGTCTCCTTGACCAGGAAGCTCTTTGCTCAGCGGCTGACTAACATTTAAGATTGCACCATGCATTTTAATGCAGCCAGGCTGAAGCTGAGGGCCAAATGCTAGAGGCTTGGAAATAAAATATTAATAAGAAAAAAAAAAATCTTTGCCTACTCTGTTGCTCTGTCTGTGAACAGACTACAAAGGTTTTTCCTTGCTCAGAACTGCTGGTTTCCCAGCATTCACAAATTTTGGCCTCAGCTGTAGCTACTTCAAAGGCAATAGATATGGCTCAGAGAGAAAACAAAATTGGAAAGAAAAATTATGCTGGCAGTTCAGCAAAACACTGGTCACTTAGTGGGATCTCCTTGGGATCTCCGAATTAATTTCGGATTGCTTGAAATTTATCTTCTGGCATCTCTTTGATGCATCTCATTATCTGCTATGAATCTCTCCGCACGACAGCTGTCTCCACAGTCCTTGAAAATAAAAAAAAACAAATCAAACTGCCTTTTCCTAGTCATGCAAGTTGTAAGCCCAATAACTTGAATTTACAAGCTTTCATTTTAAGCAGAGAGTCATCATAAAATTGACACTAGCTCAAACTGTGTATGAGAGATTCAAAGTGAACTCCTTCCAGTGCAGGGACACAGGTAGATATCGGGAAGATCGAAGTGAGAGAGTCCCAGCAAGGCTTTGGCAGAGCCAAACCCAGCCCACCCCGCTGGGGTGCACGCAAGGCTCAGTCTCACCTTCATTATGCAAATGGGGGGGGTTACCCGAACGGGGCGTGGGCACAGACCTGGTTTTGTGCCAATTTTACTGCATTCCTTATTAAGGGAAATTTGAACTGAACTTCCTTTCCAGTTCCTATTTGCTTTTTCTTCTCTTAAGAGCGACAATTGCAACAGCACAGCGCAATCAACACGTGAGCTTCGTATCCGTCTTTTTGTAAAGCATCTGTATGAACACACAGGTAAAAGTACACATTTTGGCTAACGTCTCCTTTGCAATTTCCCTCTTGACCCTGCTGAACTTTCAGCCTAATTTCATCCGTGCCCATATCTTAAACCAGGTACATAAACCAAAGAGCTAAGCTGGTACCCTCCAAGTCTTTCTTTTAATAGCCCCAAGCTATTAAAGCCAACAGTACAAGATTTAAGATGAGTTTTCAGATCACCCCAGTCACGTATTTACTGCGTACTCCTAAGGTGAGTCCAGCAACCCCTGAGACTCCCTCCTGGGTTGTAGAGATGACCCAGCCAAACCCTCTCCCCTGGGCTTTGGGTGTTCTGGTTCCACCCTGCTGGGTGGGTGGGAGAAGAGATGATGCCCCAGGAGACATTGTCCAGGAAAGGGAGCGGAGGATTACTGGGAGCTATCGTGAACACAACTTGAGGATGTAGCTCTTGCAGAAAGTTTGCCAAATTCCTCTACAATTGCATGCAGCAGGTAGGAAAGCTGATGGAGTCAAATATCTGCAAAGATTAATTTCCTGCTCTGTGGCAGAGACGGCGCTGACTGGCCAGGTTTAGTGAAACAATGAGCATGTCAACTAGATCGTAAATTGGTTTAAATGCTAGAAAAATTATCTGTTGGCTGGCAGGGCTTAATGCACAACAAGCTGTCTGGTGTGGACACAAATTAATCATGCTCAAAACCGATAGAGAGCTCAAAGCTTCATGGCATGCCTGCGTACACACAGCCATAAGGAAAAATTGAGATTTCATCAAACTGGATGAATAGCCTGGAGCACAAGGAATCATTCTTGAGCATTTCCCTGCTGAGCATTTTAAATAGGTAAATGGTATTTTCATTGCCGATATGATGAAAGCAATTAACTTCAGCTTGCAGTTCCTAAGGAGAAGGCTGATGGTGGGGAATCAAGAAGCCGTTGCACATAAGTTCAAACGATAAAAAATTATGTGACAAAACCTGAATTGCAGTATTCTTCTTGACTTAGATTTTATGCCTGTTAAACCAGAAATAACCAGTCAATTCCCCGTTTGACTTGGAGAAGTACCATTTCAACTCCTTTCACATGTTGTGACAACTCTCTCTTCCAGTGCTATACAGTCTCAGCCACAATTCTTGCCTTGGAGTTACCTCAGATAATTCACAAAGTCCATATTACTGCATTACTCGTTGCATTGTGGCATTTTTAATCTGCCTCTGAACATACTGTAGATACAGACATTGTATTGTTTAATCACTGCTACTATAGAACTGCTTTTATTGTTAGCCACTTGTATTTGACTACAGTAAAAAGCATTAACTGTGCCAAATGAATATTTTACTTAAAAAAGAAATATTTATAAATAACTTAAGTCTTAATTTTCATCAAAGGTTAAATCCAGCATTTAATATTGAATTCTTGGAATTTCCACAGAGCTTTTTCATAGGAAGAGATCAAAGAACATTTATACAATGTTGTTATTCATATTTTACAGACAGGGAACACAACTCTTCAACATTTAAAGTGTTTACCCAATAATAGCAGTTATGGCCGGAAACGTCAAGTTTTCTGGTTTCCAGTTCAAAAGGCAACACTCATCCTGGGTACCAGCTGGAACACTGGTACTGCTGTGTTCACCCATGTACATGCTGTGTTGCTGCCTAACTTTAAGAATCACTTACATATCCCCTATCAATTAAATTCTAGGTACACAAAGTCTTGAAAGCAAGCAAATTACTCCTTCGGGTTCAATTTTCTGCAACTATCTTTGCTTTTTATACTCTAACCTGATTGCCGAAAACTAAGGGCAATAGTTTATGACCCCCCCCCCCGCCATTGTCTTTTTATATTTCATTCCTGTCTATGTGAGACAGCTCCCCATCATTCTGCTGATTTGCCAGTGTCATGATGCTGCTTCTCAAATTCACAGCATCTATAAAAGGCCAACGTTGTTTTAGGTGGCACTTCTGCCATAGGAGACTGAGACCAGACAACCATTGCCTTATCCAAAGTATCAAGACCCTGATACCGGACAGAAAGTGGGGGTGTTTTCCAGTGAATATTTTAATTTAAAAAGTAAATAGCCAAGAATTCAACACAACCATTTACATCTTCCAATCAAAAACAGTATTCAGGTTGAAAGTGTTCTGAATTTTGTAAAAACTCTTTTCCCCCTTTTCTTTCAAAATAGAAAGTGTCCGAGGCAGAGAACATTTTCATGCAGGCATCCTGCTCTAGTGACTTCGTTATGTGGAAGTGAAAGATCCCAGCAAATATCAACAATATTCCAGGTGTCCCAGAGATACGAGGCACAAGTGACCACAGTTCAAGGCCCTACCAGCAGAGGCGCAGCCAGGTCCTTGCGCTTGGCCACACATCACGTCAGACGGGACAGGTCCCTCTTCCCATCACCATGGGTCCTCCCTCCTCCAGGAAATCTAAGTTACTTTACCGAACCATTTCCCAGGTCCATTGAACACCCCTAGAAAAAGCAGTCTTCAGAGAGAAAACTGAATTTTCTGTATCCCGTCTTACTGTACTGCTTATGAAGGAAATTTATCCTTTTCAACTAAAAATCAGAGCAGCGCATGGGCTGTTTAGAGCATTTTCCCAAGATGATCACATTGAATTGATTTCTAGCATTAAGGCCCCAAATGCTTGAGCAGCAACATGCTTCCACATTTTTTTCCTCCCTAGTAACGAAGAGGAACGGTGACAAACATCCACTCTGCATGAGGTGCACATTAAAAAAAAAGAATTTATCTGGAGTTAATCGAAACTTGTCTTCATACCAATGTGAAGCGATGCCTTGAGAACAGGACTCTCTACTATGAACATTTTTCTTTTTACCTTCAACCGATTACAGTTTCTTTGCTTTTTTAAACGCTAGCTTCAAGCCATATGTGTCTCCACATCAGCTTATCTACTGCTTTCAACTTCTATCAGCCCCTGTTTTTACTCAAACAGGAAGGAATACAGAACGTTCTAGTTAAAGTCTATTTTTGAATATAATAAAGCTATGCAAGCCCATTTCCATTTTCTGGTGTCTCCAACAAACAGACTATCTGAGTTCATTAGGACGACAGTTTCTTGGCAATCAAATCATTTTTCATTGTGTCTATAGGAACTTATTTCATTAATCCTTTGGCTTGCTTACAGAACCGCGTGCTTAGCAGCGAACAAAAGGACCCGTGTTCTGTCATCAGGTCCACACCTTGGGCATCTTACTTTCACCTGTGTTGCTGGGGATGGTGGGGCAAGGGAAAAAGTCAAGAGAAGATCTAAAAGTCAGCCTAAGCAGGTCTTCAGCCTCACGTTTCCCTGTGCTTTCCAGCTATTGACCTGACGAGGGTTGTTCCCCATCCCCTTCTTGTTTTGGTATTTGGGAATAACATGTATGCTTTCAAATTCACCCCTTTCTTTATTCACCATCTTGGAATCTATTTCAGAAAATGAAGCTGTAATCTACTACTAAATCATAGAATCATAGAATTATTTAGGTTGGAAAAGACCTTCAAGATCGAGTCCAACCATTAACCATGCCCACTAAACCATGTCTTGAAGTACCCCTGGAGCCATCTCAGACAATTTAGCCCGCGAGTCGCTCTCTGTAACTGTACAGCTGCGCATTTTGATGCTATTGTGCAGCCCTGCCTATACTGTGGGGTTATCTTGGTGTAGTTTGGGAAAGGCTCAGTGCAAAGCCAGCCACGAGCGATGCTGAGCAGATGGGAGCCACGACTTGCAGCGTGGCCGGGTTCCTTGGCAGCACAGACAACCAACTACCAAATGGGGTCCAGCTCTTTGCTGAAGCTTGGAGGCATGGAAGTAGTGCAAATGACAACTGCTTAATATTAAATAGTAATAAAAATGCTCATATTAACAATAGTAAGAGATATTAATGCGTACATGTGGTCACCACACAACCAAGCCTTGTGAAAGGGAGCACTCCCCTCCCAGTATCCAAACTGGGCAGGAGCCGAAGCACCAACTGGGTCCCGACTGGGCACCGAGGTGGCTCGGAGGCTCACACCACCTCCGGCACCCTCACCAGAGCCTTTCCACTCCGCAGGATTTTGTAAACAGTGCCCCTCTGCTGTTCCTGAGGTTTTATGCTTAAGTTAACTTTTACTTAAAAATCAAATAGTCTCCATCCCTCCACCCGTCTGAAGCACGACCCATCCTTGCCCTCCCTTCCCGGCCAGCAGCGCAGCTATCCCCCCCAGCAAAACTCACCAGCCCAGCCCACCCTGCTTGCCTCGCTGGAGACCAGCACAGCGGAGTCACCTCTTTATTATTGTTTTGAGCTAATTAATTCGTTTCCAGCCACAAAGAGTACAAAATTCAATAAATGCATTTAACTTCTGGTTTCTTTCAGTACCCTTCAAGAACCACCAAGGCGGTATTGCCAGCCCTGAGGACAGACCTGAAGAGCGCAGGTCTGGCGACTCTGAAGCTGTTGTTAAACCAGTAGGATGTTGGAAACACATTTAAGCAGAACATCCAACTTTAACATGGGATCTAAATAGCTTCTCAACCTAACCTCTAGAGTGCAAACTCTTCTTACACACATAGGAATTCCTCCTTTCAGAAGAAAGAACAAAAATAATGGATAACACACTGAAAACCGATCTTGCTCTCACATCAGTGCCCGCTCCCATCTGAACAGGGAACGCTGCACGCAGGAAAACCTGGTCCTAATGTCAACTGTCAACCACCCCTCTCTGACACACCAAGCCAGGAATGAACTAATCCAACACAGGACAACAGCTACAAAACAAGGTCCTGCTACACGTTTGCTCAACGGAACATAGGCCAGGAGCAACTTCAAAGTAAAACCCTCCTTGCACAACATAAGGAGAGCCCAACCAACGTCACGACGACTCAGAAAATCCCGAGTGACACCACCTGAGAGCTCTGAGGCTGCCCAGCCTGGGAGCAGGGGGGCTGGAAAGCCCTGCTCAGGACCTGGTGCCAGGCACGCATCGTGCAGGATGGGCCCACCAATGCTGGCAGCACCAGGGGCTGACAGTGAAAATAAAAGAGAGCATTTTGTGCATATGACCATCATAAATATAGAGCAGAAAAGCTCAGTACTTTGTTTTTATCAGCTGGTATGAATTCATCTCTAATTTACAACTTCATAAGCCAGGGGATCTCTGGGAAAAACTATTCTTAAACAGATTTTTTTTTTTTTTTTTTTTAGTATAAATACATTATCTGCTGCTCCTTACTAGAGTACCTATCAGCACAGAGCCAGACAGCAGAAATCTCTTAAGACTTATTGGAAGAAAGCCTTTACATTCGCAAGTAACATCTCACAGTGAGCAAAATATACTCATAAAACTGGTCTTTGCAACAGATATCTGCTGAGAGACATGCCCTGTCCTCTCCCACACCAGTAAGTGTGGGCACAGGCAATGAACCCTTTTCAGATGAGGTCCGAGCACAGCAGTTTTAGTCCCATGGCCATAAGACAACAGAAAGGGGATTCAATTTTCTTCTCTCAAGCTGGGAGGGAAACATCCCTTTCAAAATGTTATTGAAATAATAAAACATTTCAATAACCATACAGCTGCAGAGCAGCAGTGCTAGGAGTACACACTGCGTTAAAGACCCTGGTAGAATTTTATGAGTCTGCTAAAAAACAGAACCCCAAATCCTCTGCAATTCCAAAACACACAGACACGCACGCAAAGCCCCCCCAGCAACAGCTGGCTTAAAAAACGGAAAATCATACTGGTGGAAAACCTCCAGTCAATACCACCAGCACAGCTTAACGTCCCTTGGCACTGACGTGCAACTAATGTACGGCAACAGGCATCAGCGAACAGGGATGTCCATGGCCAACTTCCATCTGAGAAAGAGGCACAAAATTTCAAAATCTCTCAGCTCCAGGTGCACAGGGATGGGATGGGGTTTTTTTGTTTTGGTTTTTTTTTTGGTTTTTTGGGGTTGGTTTTTTTTTTTTTTGGTAGGTGCATCCTAAGGGCAACAGCCACAGCTCTGAGCATCGGGACACCTGGTTCTGTAGGAACCCAGTACGAAGAGACACCCTTTGCCCCAAAACCCTTGCAGCTCCTTGTTTCACATGTGACCTGTGCAAAGGAGGGGGGGGGGAGCAGCTGGTCTTCCTCTATTTTTAAGGACATGGAAAACCAAAATCTCCTTAGGACCAAGTGGATTATTTGTGCAGGAAACTGCCAGTGCCTTGGGCCTCCTGTTGTGGGGAAGAGCTTTTCCAGGAGCTTCGCTTGGCCACAATTTCTGATGCAGTTACTGCGGCAGGTCCCCACATCTGCTGTGCCTCCCCAGGACGCAAGGAGCTGCAGCTGCTACCACATTCATTTACCAACTCGAAGACTTTTAAACAAAAGAGAAAGGGTGGTCTCACCCTAGGGATTGACTGCAGCAGGGAGGTTCCCTCTTCCATGGCATCAGAGGCCAGCGAAAGCAGGGTAGATAACATTAACTCAATTGCCGTGGTTTCTCAAAACATTACAGCCACGTATTCGCAAAATAAGAGCTGAATCACCCCGGGGTAGAGCAGGAGCGTGGCCAGGGCCAAGCACTTAGTATTTGCACTGTACCTATGCAGAGAAATCCTGCCCCGTATACATGGTCAGTCAGCAGAGAAACTCTGCCTGCAACTTCATTACAGAAGGGAGCAAGGAGAAACTGAGCAGACTGGAGAAAAGAGGCTACGGACCAGGACCAGGACCTGGTGAAGCTATTTTCATCACTTCCAGTCTAGATTCAAGAATTCTGCTTTTTGCAAGTACATGGAGATGCCCCGATGGAGGAGCAGGCTGGGGAATTGCTGGTACCTCCCAAACAAGGATGCCCACCCTCCGTTTGATGTGAAAATCCTCTGGCTTCGCAGTTGCCACACCTATGCTAGAAAGGCAACAGGAGGCTGTGTCTCCATTTGCACTACAAGCGTGTCCTTCAGTGCTGGTTTCACAGAAAAAGGTCTGATCCCTCCTCCACCGTCTCTTGTGTTGGTCCAGCACAGCTGAGGTGCAGGCAGGAGTGCTGCTGAGACCTGGCCTGCTGGGAAGGAAATTAAAGAAACCAGAAAAAGCACTGTGCTTTTATTCAAAAGAAAAGGTTACGTATACAAACACACCGCACACACGCACATATTTTGTTGCAAGAAGTTATATACTTGATTCCAGTCAGTTACAACAGTCCCCAGGATTAAGATTTCCATGTAACTCTTTAAAAACGGGTTTTCAACCCATAAGGTGCACAGTAATTACTATGGAGGCACAATGCTGCCTAGATGATGAGCAGAATCTCACCACATGCTAAAATTCTCATGGTTTTTGAGTAGTGCAGATCTGTTGCACAGACACTTGCACACAGAAGTGGTGCCCACACACCTGCATATATACAGCTTTACACATCACACCTAGAAGAAAAAAAAAAAAAAAGAGTTATAGCCCAAGTAGATATGCCAGTTCCTGTATTTTCCTATAGTCATCCCTGGCAAAAAACCCAATGAGCAATAAATGAGCCCCAGCATCTCCTTTAGGCAGAGCAGGAAAGCGCAGGGTGATGCGAGACCCGATGGCACAGATGATGAGCAGGACCACAGCACACTTTTGGACTTGGAATCCTACCTCAAAGCTCCAAGAAACCCCCAGGGATTCAGATTCCCCATTTAGAGCCACGTGCACGATGACCGTGGCTGTAATAATTGAGAACTTTCAATAAGTGCTTCAGCACCACATCCAAGATGAAACTGAATCACAGCAAATTCATTTCCTGGCACAATTTTGTGGGAAAATAATAGCATTTCCTTTCCAGTTTTATTGAAAAGTAGGTTCAAATTCAATAGCAACAAATAAACTAAAAACATTCATGGTTCTGGAAGAACCTGCATCTCCTCTGCCTTTATTAACCTTGAAGCTGTTTGTCTGCTTTGGCAGTGATATGTATTTATAAAAGCAAAACAAAAAAAAAAACCCAATGAAACTCAGTGATTTATGGTCCCAATAAAGGTTCCAGTTAAAATCTGTAAAACCTTTGCAGAAACATGTAAAAAAAGAAAAAAAGGCAAGACAATGAAGTGGGAAAACTTTTCTAATGTCCTATTTTTCTCTTAGCTAAGCAAACATTTCTACCGAATGAATTTACTGAAACATTAGATGTTCTCTTGCAAAATAAATGCAAACTATACAGAAGTCCATACTTTCAAGGGTCTTGTGTGTCTCCTCCATTCAGCAATCGGGTATTGGAAACCTGAACAAATTACTTTGCAAATTGAAAAGCTTGGGACACAAGTTGTTTTTATTTCTCGTGTCCCACAGGAAGCAGAGAAGAGAATGGCAGAACAAATACTTTCTGCTAATCTTGTGGCAGATTTCCCATCTTGGCAAAGAAATAGTTAATATCTCCACAGTCCAGACCCCTTTGGTGCAGACTGTATTCTATATTATACAAATATAAACTTAAATCAAATGCCTCTCTGAAGCTGCAGGAAGATTCATTATTTTGTTCAACTATATCAGAACACCAGCACACTCTCCAGATTTCAGTATCTGCAGCACTTTAGAGAATGCTTAAAACATTTGGAAAATTTAGAGATGAATCTTGCTAGGAAATGAGGTACCCATTTACAAGTTGATTTTTCTTTCCTGAAATTCTTTCAGGTTCCTGTTCTGTCTCCATTATTAAAAACCCACTAATGATCTGCAGTTTATGTGAAATTATTGTTTCAGGTGCTTTTCTTAGCAATCCATTAAACAACATTAAATGCAATTTTAGAGTTAGTTCTTTAAAAAGTCAACATAATTTTCTTTTCCACCCCAATCTTCTCCTATTTTGCATGTCAATCATCTATGTCTAATTCTTTTCAGCTGGAATATAAAAATTTAACCTATTACAGTGTAATGACTGTAAGGAAACAGAGCACAGTTCTGTTTTCTATTAGCTGACGTTATAATTTATAATGGAGAGAGAGAGTTCACCCCCTACATGCAGATACGAACAAGTGTACGGGTTGAAGGAGGTGCCACTTTTACAACGTGTGGGACAAACGAATGATGCAGAGCAACAAGCTCTTTTGGCACCCAAAGGTGTCTCTGCTTTGATCCAAAAGCTTTACAAACCTGGGGGACACCCATTTCCACCCCAAGCAGCTCACCCCCTCCTGCTCTTGGGGCTGAGGTTGTGGGTGCAGACGGGCACAGTCCCCCAAATTTGCACCGTGTTTTGATGGCTGCGTTGTTCCACCATGCACCTTCCCCACACCAACAACTCACCCAGCACGAAACCACCCCGTGCCGCTCCCCCCAGCGTACGTGTCCCGCTGCAATGCCCACCAAAGGCAGCGCCTCCCTGCAGCAGGAACAAGCATTTATCCATTGCTGGTATCTAATCACACTTCAAGGTAAATGGCCAAATACATCCCACCTCTAATCCAACAAGCGCTTCTGCAGAGCCAGCCTTGACCATCACCGCTATCTCTCAAAGGCCTGCTTGCTTCGCGGTTAAGACTTTGATAACCAGCTTCAAAGAATTTAGAGCCTGGACCAACAACAAACATCTGTGGCCATATTATCCAAAACCCTATTTAACCCCCCCCCCCAAAAAAAACCCCCAACCAACACCACCAGAACACACAAGCTGCCATTTCTGAAGTCTTGATCTGGCTCTGAGGACGTGTCCCAGGAGAATTTCACTCCCCGTGAGCTTGGCCGATCCTGCACCCTGTGAGCTTTTCCGAGAGGGTTGGAGAAGTCATCAGCGGAGGAAAAGCTCATTGTCATGAAAGCACCAAAATAGCTTGCTGATTTTACTAGCAATGTGGAAAGACTTCACTAATAATTTTTTTCTTTTAAACTCCTTTACTCATCACTGGTTACCTTCAGGTGAAGGTATTTCTAATTTTCTTCCACTTCAGAAGACGTTGTTTCTGATTTCCTACATTAGCCTTCATGCCAGCAACTTTGGAAATATAAGAAACAGACCCTGTGCATATATATATATAGCATCCGGGGAGCAACATCTTGGACAAAGTCATTGAAATAACAGTAACAAGCCTCCATTTTTATAGTCTTTGAAGAAGTTTAGGCACTAAAAGCAATCCAGCTGCCAAGAAATAAAATAATTCTTATCTGGAAGAGATGATCCTTTGCATTTGACTTGCCCAGGAAACCACCCTTGTGGTATCCAACCCACTTTGCAGAATGTCCCTGTACTGCAGAGACAGAGAGTAAAACATGAAAAAAACCCCCAACAAACAAACCTTGGAAAACTTTCAATTTTTAAAATAGAAATAGAACACTTCAATAAGAGCTTATCACAAGAAAAATTCCCATTCCAGTAACGCTGCATGAAGCTGCAGCCCTTCATCACTGCAGGTTTCTCCACTGCATTGCCCATGCTTTGTTCCCAGCACCACCTTCTGCTGCAGACACCGATACAACAGCCCTTACTACACGAGTAGAAGTGTGGTGTTGAAAAGGCCATCAGCAAAACCACAAATGGGTTACAGCAAGCCATACAACTTGATATAGGAAAAAATGTTCCATTAACAGCAGGGTCTGGGGGCAAGGTTTCTGACTGAGAAGTGCCAGACCGTCACACCATGGTGGCTGATTGGGAAGCGAATGTAAGCAGCAGAAGCGGCACCTTAACCGATATCTGATAAAACCTTGCAAGGAACCCCTGGGTTCACTGTTTTTCAATAATGCCAGCCCCAAGAGAGACATCACCTCTGAACGTCGACCCTCTAACTTGAGCGTGCTCAGCACGAGCTCGCCTTCAGAGAGGGGCCCCGAATCGCTGCCACCCCAGCTGCTTCTCCCCTTGCAGCTAGAAAAAGACATTAAAGCCAAGAAGTCACCTTGAGGGAACGAAGGCGAGGAGCAGAGCCACCGGTTAGGATACAATCCCACGCTGCCGCCTCGGCCGATCGCTTTCAAAAGCGAATTTTGTGTTTTTTATTGGAACATTCCAGCAGGGAAGGAGGCCGCCGCGAGAGCCGGGGCTGGCTCCCCGCCAGCCACATCAGCTGTAATCAGATTATACAGTAGTGGCTTCAGAAAGCAGAAGCATGTTTATTATCAAGCCACTAACCATACTGACATTAATTTGGTTGAAGCTAAGCTAAAACAGTCTTTCAGGATCATTTTCTGATTCAGATCACATTTACTCAGTTGATGTAAGTATTTTTTGCAAATTATGCTTAGAGAATGATGGTGGTTATAGCCTATTTTTCATTTGCGATTATACAAGTCAGTGCCTTTCTGAAAAAGTTTCCACTTAATTAAATTCCACTCTATTAAATTACTACTTTAAAAAAAAATCAGAGGGAATACTGTCCCTCAATGGGGGACACAGCACAGAGTGCCAATTTAAATAAGGGCTTGACATCTCTCTCTCTAAAGCAGAGGAGTTTTTTTTTTTTTTTTTTTTCAAGTGTTAACATGTTCAGTCCTTACTTGCAGGCAGAATTTGAACAACATACAGAATATTTTTGGCTACTAACTCCTTAGGCTCCAGCCATTGAGGAAAAGCTCCTAAGACACCTAACAATCACTACAATAAAGATAGATGCAAGCGTAGTGATGCAAAAGTGGCATCCAAATCCACTTTTGATGAAAGAATATCAGCTTTATTCCAAATAATACCTTTTTGTTTGGCTGGCAGATGTACTACCCCCAGCAATTTGTGCCATGCAGGTAGACATGCGCATGGTAACTGGGAGCCTGAAAACCAACAAGGGCGAGGAGCTCGGTACGAGCCAGGTTACCCAGCTCCTTCACAATAAGGAGCATAAACACATCCCGAGTCTCCTCCGGAGCAGTGTGTATAGCACACAAATCCTGTCTTTAGACACAAGCCTGGAAGTTCATTTCCCTCCTGTCTTCGTAATTGATATGAAAAGCCAGTGGAAGGGAAGGAAAAAGCAGAATTTAAAATATGGGGAGTCCAAACCCTTCACTAGCACACCTCCGAGTGATCCCACCAGATACAGTTTGCCCCAATCCAGCTCCACTCATCTCCCGCCAATGCCACACTACAGGCAAATGCCCATTTCCCCCCCATGGTAACTTGTTTGGTTTGGGGGTTTTTTTTTCCCCTTTTCTTTTTGAAGAGTTTTTTTACTGGCTATTCTTAAATACAATAACGAATGTGTAAGCGATACGTGGGATGGCGCATCTCCTGCAAGCAGAAGATGGGGAAAACCTGCAGGTGCAGCTGGGAATAGCTGCACTAAATTCTGGCCAGAGGAATTTCCTTCAGCCCATTTAAAGAGTCCCCTGCAACATCAACTGGACACCGTTTATGCATTTATTTTCTATTCTAAGTCAACACAGACGTAAAAAGACCCAAGCTGCATTTCAGTAGCAAACCAATGACTTTCATACTGCTTGTTCACAGCCTGCAAAGTGCATTAGGACGGAGAGCAGTGCTAAAGGGAGCACGTTATCAGCTATAATGTTTCCAGGCTTTCCTGACTCCACAGATCCCCTTTCTCAAGTTCATACACAGAGTGAGATTTAAAAAAAAAAAAAAAAAAGCATACGTTGAACAAGACCTTCCATGTCTCACATGAGACTCGTGCTTTCCCCTTGCACCCGGGTGGTTTCTGAGCAGTAGCTGCCGTGTTTGCTTACAAATACCATGAGCCAGACACACACAGCTGGCAGTCACCCAGCCTGGTGTTGGTATTTCCCACCAAAGATTCTGCTTTTAAGATCCGACATCAAAATCAAGTGAATGGTGCTTGCAGGGAGATTTGAATATAATGCTTTTTTCCCATCTTCTACAAAATTTTTTTGTTTAATTTCAGAAAACTGACCTGTGTTTCAGAAAGATTATGCATTCTTTAGGGTACTGCATATGAAGAGGCTGTTTAGGTATGGATTTATCCATTTGAGATACGGTTACATTTAACAATTCCTGTTATAAGGTTATCAGTGTCCAGCTCTTGCAGGCTTTGCAATTCCCAGTTTAATAGAAGTTGAGAGCAAACCACAATGATAAACCTTGTGGACTAACACAGCTATGACGGCATCCCTGGACAGAAACTAGAATACAATACTGCAGTAGAAAACTACAAGCCACAAAGAAAAAAAGAAAAGCTCATTTGCATGTATCAGGTGTCAATTAAGGAAAAATCCAAGCTGGGGTTCATAATAACAAGGATGGAGGTCCCAGCACCAGCAAGGGAGGAGGGCTCGCCGCTGACAACTGGTTGTCAATTCGCACCCAAACAGCCCCACCAGTTACAGCCCCATCACCCCTCCCAGCTCTCCCAGTATAGAACGCTGCGAGCAGATGTGCACGAGTGTTGCTCTGGCTGCAAGCAGGCTGGAGGTGCAGGGTGGTAGAAACCGTGGGTGCTGCATCCTTGGGGGGTCTCACCCAGTCCTGAAGCCTGGTTCAGGGCACCGCCGGGTCCTGAGCTGGTCTGCAGAAGTCCCGCAGCAAAGCGGGAGTGAGGAATGCTCAGCGCCTTGCAGGGCAGCACTTCCCCCTCTTCTGAAGATGACACATGAATATAAGAAGGTCTGCCAGTCCAGACTGGTCCATATTAAAAAAGGAAAAAAACCCAAACCATCCTTTCATCCTTTTGAAGGACTTAAGTAAATCACCTGCTAGGGACCAGACTTGTCTCCAGAGCAATTCCTCAGGAGCGTCAGTCACAGGCTATGGTTGCAGCAGTAAACCAAATCTGCCTGGATAGTTTGGTCTGTACTGGAAAAGCAGCTCTATTTCTGAAGCACACTTCTAGCTGGACACTTCTCTTTGTGCCCATTGAGATGGTATCTGAAGTGGAATAAATATTTACTGACTAGACTTTATTACAAGCTTAGAAAAACCCACTGGATTTTTTTGATCTGCAGAACTGAAGCCCTTGTGAAAACAGGAAAGCAAAGTCTTTCTGCTTTTCTTGGTTTAGAGAAAGTCACACTGATTTCCTGCAAATTATTCCAGCAGATTGAAAAATAGATAACAATACAGCTGATAACAAAATAGATCAGAGACTAAACCAAAACCCCAGGTTCAGACAACTCCATCTGCAAGATCTACAGTAAAATTCCCACGTTCAATACCGAACGTGGGAATGAAACAGCCAGAGATTTGGGTAGTCAGGTGCCGGACTTGCCCGCTACGTCCTTTTCGCTGTGCGTGACATCTGGTCATCTGGCAAGAAAATACCAAGGATCATTTAGTTTTAATTCTGACCGACGGGACGGCAAGGGCTTGACATGCTGCTGCAAAGGAGAGTGAAGGTCCCCCCTGGAGTTTGATGCCGGGAAACTTCAAACTGCAAAGATCCTTTTCCGAAGGAAAAGTGAATAATCTGCTATCGCAAAGGGGGCTGGGGGTGGGGGAAGAATAACAAATCAGGAGGGAAAAATGTACTGAAATATTTACACAGCTGTTTTTTCAGGACAGTGCTTTTAAGACCGGCTGTTTTTCAGCCACACAGTTAAAAAAATAGTCTTAATCCATAAGCAGCATTTCCACTGCTGTGACAGAAATCAGCTCAGTAAAACCACTGCATGGGTCATACCTGCCTTCCCTTTGCTAGTCCCATTTCAAACCCAGATGCGTCTTCAGAAGGACATGATGCTATCGTCAATGTAATGTTTGTAGACACTTTCTTGAAAGAACATGTTTACAGGTTGCTTCAAGTTAGTTTTTTACATCCTCCCCAACCAACCAGCCAAATTTCAAAAAAAGGTTATTCTTTTTAAAAATATCAGTAGGGTTTGCCAAGGGTGAAGTTTCTAAAAAAAATTCAAAATTACTGAGTTATTCAATTTCAAGATAACACTGAAAATGTAAAGAGCTAAAGTAATAAGCTTACATCTGATTTTACTTTTATTCCCTACAGATTAATGTCAGCACAATCACTGCCTTAGGGATGTGGAAATACAACGCCGCTATGGCATTTTCACCAGTGCCTGGACACGGTGAACGCACACCCACTTTGTTTCAAAGGAGAGCCCTTTGGATCCACAACAGCATTCTTGCGCTTCTCACACACATTTTTTAAATTGCCATCAGGAAATACAATAAAACTAAAACAATTAAGCTCCAGAGAGAAGCCTGGCTCTGTGTTGCCTTCTGAAGGTGGCTTTTAGCGGAAACATTTATTCCTACTTTGATTCCTTAACCAGTGGGAGCCAGAGAGGAGCAGGACACTGGAGGTCCAGCCTTGGCCAAGGGACCAGAGGAGCCTGCCATGCTTAGCCTAGAAAAACAAAGACAGATGGGACAGATTGCCATCTACAAACACAACAAAAGGGAGATACGCCCAGTTTTGTTTTCAAAAAGCTGTTTAAACTATAGGACAGTGCTGGCATAAGAATAATAAACTGACCGTGAATAAACTGATGTTAAAAATTAGGAGGTTTGCGACCGACAGAAGATATGGAATAGTTTTTGGACAGATGAGTACAGACAAAAAAAAGTGGTTTTAAGAGCTTCACTGTTTTAAAATTAGGTTTAAACAAATATGATTACTTGCTGGGAAGTGCTCTCAGGAGATCCATCATCCCTGTGCTGTTTCCACTTTCCTGGAGCATCTCTGAACGATGCAGAGGGAGTTGAATCAAGAAGTTCCCTGCAGGGAATCTGTTGGGACAAACTTGATAGTCCACAGTCACCAGAGTTGAGCTGCATCAGTCGCTATAAAACCCCTGACTCCTCTTGGTAATTATACTTCACATGTGTTCCTGTTTCAGCACAGGAACTGGCTGTCTGATCAATGACGGCTTTTGCTGGATATCTTACTTAAATGTTAGTTGACGTCAGCTATTCGAGCGCTCTCCAAATCTACTTGCATCAGACTGCTGAAGGCAACCAGAATACATCAACACATAGCTACTGCACCAGGAGGAAGATGCTGACGGCATGTCTTCACAGCACGAGATGGGTAAAGCAGAAGCTGTATGGGAAAGATACTACCCAGCGTGTATTTTCTCACTGTAGAGATATCTCTCTATAGGAGCTTCTTATTCTCTCTCCTACAGATTAAGCCAAACAGGGCTTTTTTGTACCTACAGCCCTTTCCATTTAGCACGCATGTCCATGAAGAGTTTCTGAAAGGTCAGTGCTCTTTCTGCATTATAATTTAATGTCAGAGATGCATATCAAACCAGAAGACTGGCCGCCATTTGAAAGAGGTGCTTACAATAATACGTGACTGATTCTTCCAAGATATTACAGTTGCATGTCTTGAAAACAAACCACAAGGGGAAGCAAATGAGGTGTAATACAGAAGGATTACTCAGGCACTCCATATTATAGGTCTCATCACTAAATTGATTTGTCATTTTATAAAATATTGTATTTTAAATAAACTTGCTAAAGATAAAACCAGCATTCTGTTCCAATATCTTTACTGTATTTCATTACTCCACTGGTTGGGGGTAATAGCATGGGAAACACTCTGCTTTTAAAACAAGTTTTCTTCTCCCTAGGCCTCTTAGCATACTTTCAGGCTTGGATCACAAACACAATATAAATCAGTTGAAAAAAGTCACAGACATTTTAAAATAACATGAAACATAAACCTATTTGTTTTTTTAAACACACATTATCATTTGGAGTTAAAGTACCTGACAGTAGCAATTTAAACAATATAAAAGCAACAGATATTTTCATTTTATGCATGTCCACTAACTCATTAGTATAAGACGAATAGATTTTTAACGTATGGTGTAATGGGATCATTTGTTAGTTTTTTCGAACCCTGTTGAAAAGTTTATCAAAGCAGCTATGGAAAGTTCACGTTCTTGTAAATGGAAGGAACAGTACTCAAAAGTTTAAGATAATGTATCAGTGCTTTAATAAGCCTTCCCCCTAAAATATTGATTAGAGCAGGCAATTATTTCTTTCACAGTTTAAAACTTTCACATTGCTACATAAACCTTGATACAGTGCCAAGAGCAGAATGGAAATTCATTTTTGCTTTATTCCTTTGAAAATATCAAATTTAGCTTCCACAGACCAAACCCAGGAAATAAAACAATTGTCTAAGTTGTCCTAAATTCAGCTTAAAATCTGTACGCTACCTAAGAGAGGAAGAAAACTCTGGTTTTAAGCTTGACTTATATTTGCCAGTGTTTCCTTGTCATACAAAGGGAAGAAGTCACCGCCATCCTCCTCTCAGAGCCACAAGCTTTACTCCAGCAAATGCTTTATTAAGCCAGTAAGGGCAGACGTATGCTGGGAAAACTGGAACTTTATGGAAAATTTGCAGAACTGGATCTGTCTCAAGTTGGAAGCTTTTGGTGGGGAAAGACAGCATTTGGGGGCAAGGATTACTGATTAAGTAACTTCACGGTCTCAGAAAGACTATTAGAGTTAAGTACAGAATTAAATATTTGTCTTCTGGACATGTACAAATCTTAA
This sequence comes from Buteo buteo, assembly GCF_964188355.1. Taxonomy (NCBI): domain Eukaryota; kingdom Metazoa; phylum Chordata; class Aves; order Accipitriformes; family Accipitridae; genus Buteo; species Buteo buteo. The sequence goes on from NC_134194.1 coordinate 5,712,583, forward strand.
CACACTAAATATAAAGTGTGTTAAGAAAGAGAAAGAAACAAAGAACTGTCCACAGATGGATTTCAGTGGTACAAGTCAACTCCTACAGTTGGGATGGTTATATCCCTAGACAGACTTTCTTTTGCCCCAAATTGGGGGGCAGGGCAGAGAGACGGGGCTAACGTCTTTCGGATCTTCTTGCGTTGTTTCAACAACGTTAACGTCAGGGATTTTGCTGCTACTAAAACTGCTAAGCCCATTTTCACTGAAACTGGGTAAGAGCTCTGTCAGCAGCTCAGCTGAGGGCTGGAGGGAAGAGGAGCTGCCGGTCCAGCCATCGCCACAGCCACCGCAACGGGGGATGGAGACAACCCCCCTCTAACAGCAACGCACACGGGCAAAAACCAGCAAGGAGATCAGACTCTGTCATCTCGTAGAAGGCAACAGAGCTATGCTGATTTACACCAGCACAGGATCCAGACCTTATCCGGAGAGAAGTGCTAATCATCACAACTCGCCCGTGGTTATTTTTACGTTGGGCAAAATGGAGAGGAAAGGACGAAAACCAAAATCATCTCCCAAGGACAAAATGCAGCTGGAAGAACACGCACAATACCGATGCTAACGCATGGAAACATCTGGCCGAGATGGGAAGGAGACTGAAGTTTTCTCCCTCCACATTAATGGGAACACATTGAAACCTGACAACGGCTCTGTCCTATGGAAATACCACGGCTCTCGTCATTCAGGCAGTCAGGCTTGAAATCCTGACATCAACATCAGAGGGGGGAAAAATGACTCCACTACTTCTGCTTTCCATTGAAATAAAACAGTTTGCAACAAAAGGCAAGCGCATGCATTTGTTTTCCTCAGTGTGTTTCCAATCATGGCAATGTGTTTAAGTAGTCAGGCGGCATCCAAGCCTTAAAGCTCAACAGTGCAAAGAGGGCAGATGACATCCTGATGGCAAAAGCGGCTGTGTAAATCATCTCCAAATGACAGTGTCATACACGGAGAGCTGCTTAATTTGGAATGTGCCAAACGGTGCTTTTCCTCATCTGGCATCATCTATACATCAGCCAACAATTCCTTCGGGGATTGTAATTCTTGCCATAGACAAATGTACAACAGATGCTTAAAAAAAAAAGAAGTCTCCACAGAGGTAGCACAGCATCCACTCCCGAAGTCAAAAGCAAACTTGCAAACAGCCCACAAGCCACTCTCAGTCATCTGGCTACCAACCTTCAGCATCACCCAGCAATGACTGGGCAAGTGGGCGAGGAAGGACAAGTAAGCGACTGAGAATTCAGACCCAGAACAGCTCAAAGCTCCTGTTTCTGATTAGGGGTTTCCAGAATGACACACTGTAGAAGTGTACAAATGCTAGTCAATTCTATTGTCTGTTTTTTTCCAAGCGACACAGGACCATTTCTTGCCCACGCTCTCTTATCAGGTGATAAGCAGCAGTACCAACAGGGTTAAATAAAAAAGCTATATGCTTTATGCTACTGTATTATCATCATGCTTTAACACAGTGGTAAACAACTCCCTTCGTAAGTGAGCAGCATCTATACAATTTCGGTCTGAACAGACCCCAGTACATCATCGTCTTAGGCCAGTTCATGCATTTTGCCAGAGCTGTAGAAGTGACTCTGTGCCTTGCAGCCTCTGTGCCTTCTAATGGGGAGATTGGCACTGAGAAACCAGTCTGCTTATTTCCATATTTACACATATCTACGTGCTCAGTCCTTTGAGGACAGGCGTACCTTCATTTGAACCATCTCAGTATCCCCTAACCATGCAGAAAGCCTCCTCCATATGCAAAAAACCCCCAGAGGGAACAGTAATTTTGAAGGAGAGTAGTTCCATATTTTTCAATTTTCTGATTTTCTTCAGAGAAATTATCCAATCATTTTGTCAACCAGGAGGAGGACTTTCCTGTCTCTTACAAATGCAATTTAATTTATTGCATAGAAACATGAGAAGCAGAGAATTCTTCCAGATCAAGGTGTGAGGTACAGACACTGGCAAGGGAAAACAGTGTCCAAACCCACCAGCCCCACAAAGCATTACCTGGGCAGTCAGAGTCTGGGGTCAAGCCTGTACCTTACCCAGGCACAGCTGTGCTGGACACTGACATCAGGGAAGATGAAGCACACCTGCAGCAGCACTGGTGACAGAGGGATGGCAGAAGACATCAGGCTGACAGGGAGAAGGGACATCGTCACTGTCCCCAAATCCTGCCCAGCACATTGAACCCAGAGACCTTCAGGTGCCAGATTGAGCTTCTCATCTCAAAGGAGCCAGAAGAGCTACGATGATAGCCAATTGCCTCAGGGACCACCTAAGCAGCAAGATGCATTTCAAGAAAATATTTTCTGTGAAGGGTTTGAAAATAGAAATTTATGTCAACAGATTTGCAGATCAAAAGAATTATCTAACCCAGCATGCTCTGTGTCAATAGACAGTTGTAAGAAGCTATAAAAGCCTCATGGGTGCGAGACACAGACTTGCACGACATGCTCAGGAGTTAGTCACCTGTTGAGTTTCAGAGGAAACTTTGCTAGAGCTGTTTCAAGATCTCAGGAGTGCCCTACAGAAAGTCTTGCTCCTCACCCACAGTGCACCACGTGGTTTCAGGTCTTCCAAAACGCCAAGACTTGCTGTTACAGTTGATATTTTTCAGCACTTCAAAGCCTGGACTGAGATCTGCTGCCCACTCAGAAGCCTGCTATCTTTGGCATCCCCCAAAACTGAGGAAACATCAGAGTTTGGCTATTTTTTGCTGCTGGCTTTCCAATCTAACATTAACAGCCAGTGTCCGCAAACTACATCCTGAAGCTCTTACTCAATCCCATGGAAAGTTTGCTGGAAGAAGGAACGAGTAAAGGTTACAGCATTTTTGTCTTATTATTATTAGGGAACACACAACAGCTGTACATCCAAACTTGATATTTTTACAAGCCTAAGACCAATCACGCTTTTCTAAACCTTGGCATGTCTTTAGCTTGCTGTGCAAAAGTTCCAGGGGGCATGAGTCAGCTTACAAACCCATAAAAATCTTATTATGGCTAATGATCATCCTTTTGTTTACACTGTATGTAAAATTCTAACTGCTTCTGATACTCACTGCAGGAGCAAGATTTACCAATCTTGAAATGATTTCTATCACACCAACATGACTTAAAATAGCCCATTTAGGGTAGAACAGAACCCACACTACACACAAAAGGTTTTGCCTTTTTTGCCAAAAAATTGATGTCTCTCATACAGCTACTGAAACACTGCATGCTCTAGAGTTGTTCTTAAATTTGGAAAGTTTGAAAAAACCACACAGTACAATTAAGTTCCAGTTTAAAGAAAGCAACGTGCGGCAGATCCTCTCACAGACCACATGGCAACCAACCAACTTCAGGCCACACAGGGAACTGAACGTCTGATCTTACACAGACCTGAGCAGGTCTGCAATCGTCTCTGGATAGACTCACGGGAAGGACAAAAAAGCAAACGTTTAGGTAACGGGTGTTATAGCAATCCCACTGCCCTTTGAAGGAAAGAGGCCAGAGGAGTGACCCTACTTCTCTGGACCGCTGCTGATGGACCCCATGGAGCAGGTCCCATCAACCCACTGCATCGGGGAAGGAGAAGACACTCAATTTTCCCTCTTACATGAACTAATTGCTCTTCTTTGATGTGTTTCAGTGGCTGCCCCCAGAGACCCGCAAGACACTTAACCAAAATCACATCAGGATCTGTTTGCCCCACAAAGAAACTAGTTGCTGGTCCAAACTGGGCTGCAGGGAAGCACAAAACACCAAATAAAAAGGCTACTGGCAAAGGGGTTTATATACCTCCCCTTTCCATGAACCGGTATAATTTTATTTATTTTTTTTTAAACTAATTCCAAACCTGCTTGCACAGGTCTTGAAGGAAAAACCATCCTCCTGCAAGCATGGTCTAGCTTGAATCTGAATTACTCTGAGAGTCTGCCAACATGACAGTTCTTGGAAAGCTGCACAAGTGCAGTCCAAAGTGAGATTTCTAAAAGGAATTCCATCAGATTTACGTACTGCTTATAAAACAAGCCCAGCAGCTGGCAAATGCAGGAAACTTTCAAGGCTAGCCCAATTCCTCCCATCCCATTCCTTCCCCCAGTGGCAGTTTATTTCAAGTTGCTTTTTCACACTTCCTAAGTACAGGTACCACGGGAAGGGCAGGTGTGGGTGGGTGTTTTCCATACAGCTGCCCGAACCAGTGCAAAATAAGCTCATGCACTTGCATAGCGCTGCTTGAGCTCCCAAGCCATGCCATGGCATCCCAGCTATTGAAATCACAGTATCAGCAAGCATCTAAGTGGGGGCAGAAGGGACAAAGACAATTTAACCCCGCAAAAATGTTAGTCTAAAATAAGCATCCTCAATAAGCGATCCTGTTGTCTGTACAGTCATAAATACCAGTTGCGCTAAGTCAAGCCCTTAAACAACAGGCCTGGTTTTATTGCTCCTAACACCCACGGTTTTCTCAGTAAGAACTGGTTCTGTTTTCTTCACTGCTAGGCTGGGAATTCAAATAGCTGCTGCTGTTCGAATGATAATAAACCAGGGAATACCTTCTTGTAGCAACAGTGGTTGGACTGTCCCCAGCCCAGAAAGCACAAAGCAAAGTTGGTGAAAGATGCAGGGTGAAATATCTATTTCTGGTCTTTGAAACAAGTCAGGGGTCTGTGATATTGGTACATCCAAGGTGAGAGTCCCCCCCCGCCCCTTCCCAGCTGCCCTCCAGGACCATCGCAGAAGCTGATACAGAAAAAACTACCCACCCTCTGCCCTTCCTTCTCTCCTCCCAGTCTGCTGTTCCCAACCCCATATGCCTATGCATAGGCACCAGGGTAAGCAACGAGCTAAGAAACAAATGCAAAAGATTTAATTACAAATAGAGAATGAAATAGTCCAGCGAGACATGACAATAAAATAAACAAACCTAACGCTATCTCTGCATGAAAGAATAAAGACTTGCAAGGTATTACCAGGGGTTGCAAAAACTCAAGAAAGAGTAAGATCCTGAAAAGCAATATTTCTCTTCCCCAAATATTTTTATAAGGAGAAAAAACCCCAAACCAAACAACAAAGATGACCCTATGAGTATTAAACTTTTGGCACTGTACCATGAATTTCTAAGCCATGGATTTCTCTAAAGGGTTTCTTCGTGCATCTTAGCAATTCATAGAGGAAGTGACCCTCTGGCACGAACACCCAGTTGTCTGGGCTTTGAAGTTGTGGAGGCTTCTTAAAAATGTCTGTATGACACTTACTCTGATATCCTGCCTCTGAACACCAGCTTTTGACCTTTCATCCCTAGAAAGACTTTCTGACTCCCAATCCTGCCTTACAAGGGACTATTTTTTTGTGCATTCACAGCAATAATCCAATTCCTAATGCTTCAAAAGGGGAAGGGAAGCACTAATCCATCAGCCTTTTACCACTCTTCCAGCATTACACGTTAATTGTGGTTGATATCTAGTTGTCTTTAAAATAAAAATAGGTTGTGTAGGTCAGACACTAAAATATCCGAGTGCTCTGATGGGAATAAATCGCTGTAGGATTACGTTTTCCTTTGGGTTTTCAACTGTCAGTTTTGAAGTCTTTTGGTCCAACAAGAAAATACGTTTGTAAGGTTCAAATGAGACCATAAAGACAAACTGCCTTTACAAGACATTGTACTTAACCTAATTACTAACCCTTGCTTGCTTCTTTACTTTGGGACCAGTAAAGTTTAAGAGTTTCAGTTGCTTCTGCATAGAAGCAAATGAAGAATTTGGTCTTGAAACTACACTAACATCCAGTTACTACCCAAAGTAACCCAAACATTCATTGTTATGCAAGGGTAACAATCCTAACAAAAGCAGGCCAATGAGCAAACTGGTGCTGCTTGCAAAGTACCAGGAGACATACAGGGGGGAAAAAAGTTTCCATAATATTAGTAGTATTTGAACCTCTGCTAAGCACATAGCAAAAGAAAAATAGAAGCCTCCCTTCCAAAAAGTGACTAAAGTAGTAGATGATTCAGTAAGTAGAATGGTAGGTCATGTAACGTGAGATTTAACACGCTCTCCCTCTTTTGCCAAACTGTCACGATTACTTGAAGACTCATTTCCAGCAGAGGTTGTCTTGCCCTAGGTTAGGATTAAGAACAGACTGTGAAAGTCTACTTCAGTGTATGCTGGTTTAGGCTTTATGGCATGGATTGCTCAAAAGCAGGGAAAACTCAATTGCAACATTAGTAGGTAATTGCAACTACGGGTGTGTAGTGAATTTAAGCACTAATTATCACCTGTAACACAAGTTAGGATCTTCACACACCTTTGTGGAACCAGAAGCCTCACAATGGAGCATTCATGTGATTTTTGCACCCTCAGACAGCAATGGATTCACGGAGAGATATTATAATCCACACTGATGTGCATGATCGCACAGCGAGACCCAAACCCAACTCTTCAAACGCCCAGCTCCATGCCCCAGCCCCGGGAGCTTGCCGTTGTCCCCAGCCCACCACACTGCCACGCACTCCCCAAATCCATTTCTGAAGGAATAGGAGGTTGGCTAATTGCTGTTAACAGGAAACATTGGAAATTCCCTGTTGGTCACGTCAATGAGACGCATCATGTCCAAAAAGCCTGTTGGAGTGCAGACGTGTGTGGGAATGACCTGCCTGGCTTCCCAGGCAGACCATAAATGAACTTCTCTCCCAAGTCAAAAGAGTTCAGAAGCAGCAAGTTACTGGCAGCAAACCCTTATTATCAGGGGATCCAACACAGTCCTTTCTTCTCAGAAACTCTTATTGCCTCCTACTGCTGAGTTTAAAGAGGGAAAACTTTCCAAGCCTAAGGAAACAGCACATTAGAATGAAGAATCCTATAAAAGAACAATAATTTGGAGTTTGTAACATCTCCACTCACTTTAAAAAGGCACTGAAGTGATCGGAAGAGTCAGCTAGAAAGTAATCTGAAGAGATAATTTTATTTGCTGTCAGCACAGTACTTCCACATTGCGATAAACTTCTGCCATGCAGACGGGAAGTTGCTCCCTTTCTCATAGTGACTAATGCTTTAAAAAAAATCAGTACAGGCATCCCTTAGGTATTTAGGTATTTTCCTTTCAAATGTTGCTCTTCAGTGTTTAGCATAGAGTCAAGAAGTTGCATGAGCTGTGCTGCCCAGACCCCCGCAGCCTCAGTGCACCCACAGTTAGAGGTCCAGTTTCACCCATCTGATTTTTCAAGTGTAGATGCTTTTCAGAACTCGGGTCTCATTTCACACACTGTGCCGTTCAGCTGCCTGCACATAGCAGCCACCGCACTTTTAATAACTTGGGGTTAGGGAATGTGTGTGTGTATTTTAGTGGTGCTGATGATTTACACCATCAGGAACTGTTTACAAAAATCAAAGATTAACTTTTTTTTTTATAACAGTAACATCTTCCATTTTCCCTCTAACACGAGTTTTGGTTGTTCTTTGTTGAGTAGTATTATCTTCTTCTTCAGTATTTAACACTAAATAATTGGGTGTATGGCTTTAAACCTCATTACAAAGCAGAAACTATTCCACGTTTCTCCCAGAGACATCATTAAGGCTTTTAAGTGGGACTAGACACATCACAGTGGAGCACACAGATATTTGAAACATGGAAAAGAAGAAAACACAACAGCCCAGGGTTTTATGGTGGAGACTTAAATATGGAATTTATTAATGTGTTTGAGTAGCAGATGCAATACCCCAGTGTCACTTTCAAAGAAGGCAGATTTTAGTTCTTGGAAAGGATATATTAAGAGCAGTATTAAAACTCAATTTTTAAAAACAAGCTGTTTTTTCTTTTTAGAGTTCAAACCACAGCTAAGGGGAGCTGCTAAGCTTTATTTCCCTCCCTAGTGAAACTACAGTGGCTCAAAGCAGAGTGAAAATCCCCCCTGCAGTACTTGTGAGCTGCCCGGCTATGGATTTACTGCTTCGGAGAGCTAATTCCTACAGCTGCTTCCCAACACTCCAGCTCCTCATTTCCGCTACACCAAAAACACCTGGCTGAGAAAGGACAACCCTGGGAGACCTGCTTGTAGATGTCAGTCTGGATTTGCTCAGCCTGAGAGGAAGGAGCTCAGCATTTCACATTAAAAAAGAGAAACATACTGCTGAAGCTCTGATTTTGCTCCAACCAAAACCCAAACCAAAACTTTTTTGGTTTAATCTGCAAGTGGGAAAGATAATTTTTATTTTTCCTTTTGGGACATGCCTACAAATCCTTGTATCTGGCCAGGAACTGGTGTTAAGACCCACATAGAAGGTCTTACCAGACCAATATGAATAGCCACTAACCCCCTTGGGGGGCACCCAACACAACAAGCTGCAGCAAGGAGCACGCAGCTTACACCAAGCCCTTTCCTCCCTCCTCCTTTCCGAGACAGGTCTCCCACACTTCAAACAGCCAACTTCTCACACCACCATCCCCAACAGTGGGGCAAACACCCCAATGAAAACAGCAAGGTCATGTAAACCAAGGAAAATTCCCAGCCTGGAGTCCCCATTGCTGTCACATCCCATCCCTCCCCCAGCACCGCCTTGTCTTGCAGGATAAATGACTCCATGTTTTTATTAGGCAAGATTAACTTATTTAGATTTCGCTGCGCAGCTGTCATAAATCAAAATGAAAGAAAAATATCTTAAGCATAATCTCTGTTTATCTAACTGTTTCTGCCCATGTCTCTAATTTCTTCTTAGCTCCACGCTGGAGCCCTCATAGGGTTTCCCATCGGCTGTGGCCGGTCCGTCTGCCAGCCACGGCCCCATCCGACCGCACTGCCCACAGAGGGAATACCGCAGCCCACGAGTGACTTTATTGAAGGGGTCTGAGTGAGCACGCTTGTCATCAGCCTCCTCGGACATCTGAAGAGTCATTGCGGCTGCCTTTCATTGTACGTTAGCACATCAGTGCTAACGCGAATCTGCCCTGGTATACCAGACGATAACACACAATGGCTCTTGTATGCACCCAGTGCATTTTATCAAACGGCCTAACCTAATCCTCACGAAAACATTGGCTGATGAAGTATATTGGCGTCTACAAGATTTTTGTGGGCTGTTAAGCTGTTTTGTTCTGCATAGTTGCGCTTCCCATAGCACGCAAGCGGTGCCAGCGCTGGGTCTCCCCGGCGGCGTGGGCAGACAGAGCAGTTATTATATGCTTCACAAGGGCTTGTGTCGAGCCTTGGAGCTCAGGGTTTGTTGGGAGGGGGGCCTCCCAATGGGAAAAGAGGATGGAGTGGTGCTCCCCCGTCTTTTGCAAGTATGTCACAACAATCTTAAATTTATCTGGAAAAACCACTCAACGTGGGCTTAATGTTTTATCCAAATGTTGCAAATCTCATGGTGAGACTCTCCCAACACTTTGGTGCCAGCATGGTGCCAAATCCAAATCTAGAACCAGTAATAAACCCCTCGTTAAAGTGTATCGTAAAGGATCCCTATAAAATCCACAAATACCTGCTGTGATTCACATTCTCACACCAAGTCCAACAGTGAATCTCATAAATACACATTGGTTACTTGCACATCCAAGACAATTTTAACATTCCCTGGTGTAGAGTTTCTAGACCCCAAATTCACTGAAAGTATATTACACTGTTGTAATATTTAGCATGGACATGATTATACTCCTATATCAACTGCTCTAGGCAAAACCCAAAGTTTCTTCAGAGTCAAAAGAAGCTCAGACAAATTCTGCTGGTTCCCTCAATTCCAATAATTTACAGCACACTTTGACTCTTCGGTGTAACAGCATTTTGGATTCAAAGGTAGATAAAAGCTCTAAACAAGCTGTCCAGTCCATCACAGACCTGTTCTGCATCTCTTGAGTCGTAAAACTGTCATGCAGAAGTGGGTGGGAAAGAAGAAGAAATTTATTTTTTTAAATACGGAATTTACTTTAGGTGATTTCAGGTGAATTATGCCAAGCGAGCCCACAGCTGGGACGTTTTCCACACACATCTACTCTCCTCGCCTTTGGGGAGGCGACATGCTGTCGTAACTTGGCCAGCACTTTCAGGCTGAACCCAAGTCAAATTAGAGCCGCTATTGTTGGGCTTCTGAGCATGGAGGAAATGCTAACAAATAACACCATTTCCAACTTGCTAGAGGTAAAATGCCTCGCTTCTCTACCTTGACTTTGCCACTTACCTAGAACCAGCAGGGCTGAGGATGAAGCAATATCTCCTTCTGTAATGACACTTCGTCCAAAGGTCCTTCCCCTGTTTTTGGGGAGGCCACGTACTGGAGCCAGACCAAAGCCATGAATGACCGCCATGCATTTCAGCAGTTATCTTGAGGCTGTGAAATAATTTCTGCACTTTATAGATAGGAGACAAAATGACAACAATTTGTCAAGCTTCGTTCACACCGTGCTTGAGGTGGAAACCAAACCCAAGTGCTCTCACTCAGCTCCTCTAAGTCCACAGCCCCTTACCACAGCACCCATCCTTTCTCTGTTGGGTAGCACAGCTCTGCTATCATTTGTGCTTATATTTATTACTGACTAGCAGTAAGACATGAGCAGCAAGAGATAAATCCACGGGTTACTCCTGTGCACAAAATAGCAAGAGCAGGAGAGATGTGGAGAGCCCACAAAAACCAAGATCAGAGCTGGACTGTTCATCGAAGGAAAGAGTTCACCATCTCCTTTTCCATCCCAAGATGCACAAATCCCACTTGAAGCAAATTACATCCATCCTGCAGGCTTCTCCCCTAAGGTAATAGGTGTGTAATTGTCACTTAACTGTGCTTTGAAGTTTCTGGGTTTTGGCACAGGACTCTGGTTTTCCACACTGTGCAAGTATGCACAATAAGAACCAGACCCATCCTGGGTGGTATGGAGACAGTAAGCTCATCAGGAACCGCGTACTATACCATATGAGACATCGTTTTATTTGATGCCAAAGAGGAAAAGGGGGTGGGAGGAAGGAGGATATGTAGTGCATTTTCTCCCTCCTCTCTCTGCCCAGGCACGATCAATTTTTGTTAACTCACAGCGCAGCCTGTTTCCACCCAAAGGGCACTCGTGCAGCTCTTAGACACGTTATACGTCTCCACAAAACACCATCAGACACAACTTACAGCAAATGCAACAGCCTGTTCTCCTGAAATTTCTATTAGGAACATTGAAGGAGTTAAAAAGTAATCAATAGAGATCTTATAAGACTGTCTCCAGCACATATTTTAAAAAAAAAAATAAATCTATAAAAATATGTACAAAACCAGTATTATAAAGTTACGTTCACATTGAAGAACTAAATCTAAGAACAGAGCCAAAAAGTAGCGAGCAATTTTGTTCTCAGCATAGTTACTGTAACATGTTTTATGACCGTTTGACTGACATGAAATTCAATAACACATCATTAATAGGATTTTTGTTCCGTTTCTACTCAGATGTTTTTCTTGTTTCAACTCTCTCCTTATAAATCTCAAATTAGATTTTATACAAGGGGATTTATCAATGTTTAAAAGAAGATATGAACAAAGCTGATGCTTGAATTGATGCACTGTAAAAGCACATCAGAACATGTTTTTATCACCAACAGGGTGCAAGTTAATGCATTGTAGCCCTATGCTACGGTTATTGCCGCGTAAGGCCAGTGCCATCATTCCTAGCAACTTCTTCAAATGGAAGAAGAAATCAGAGAAGCAGTAACTCCACAAGGAAAGTGTGAATAAAAAGATCTATATATTAGACAAAAGGTTGCAGTGTAACAAGCCTGCAAACGAGGAGGAAAGTTTTCTCATTTTTGCTGCGCTCTGACCAGAAACTGGGGTGGTAATGAGTCCCTTCGGTTCTTCTGCAACCACAATATTACCTTCATACAGGAGGAAAAAAAAAAAAAAAAGAAAGATGATGATGAGGTGGCTAAAGAAAACCTGAAAAGAGCCTTGTAGTGACTTGACCAAGCAGAGGTAACATAAACACAAAGGACAGCCATGATCTAGTGCATGCTGCTACCTGACCCCTAGGAAAATGGAAAAGATAAAGTTTAGGTTGGCAGCCAGGAGAAACATCCCATCAGGAAGATGCATGAGCTCACAGCGTAAGCTCCCACGAGGAGAAGTAGAAAAAGAGTTTCTTGCTACTTTTAAAAATCACCTTAACAGCTTTGTGGGAGGGCACAATCCTGCACAGGAGAAGCCAGAAGTGAGGCAGGATTAGGGGGATGAAGGAGATTTATCTTGTTTCAGTTTTACTATACCCCACCAGCAGGTTTGCTAACACTGTGGCAGGACCAAGACCCAACTTTCTGAAACCCCTCAAGCTGAGATATCCCCTGGCAGAAAATATGGGCAGCACAGGCAGGTTGCCCCGCTCCCTCCCCTGGGCAGCCCAGCACCGTGCAGGGATGCCGGATGGAGCCTGTCCCTACACGGGGTCTGCGAGAGGAACGGCAGGGAAGGCACAAAATTAAGGAACAGCAATAGGCACTACACATTTTACCTCCAGGTGATTGGTAGGGGGCCAGCACATGTTGGAAACAACTATATTTTTTTACTATTCAACAGGGATCTAAGTACATGTTAATGAGCGACTGGCCCCAAGCCCACTGCCAGGGAGGAGCTGTCGATCAGTACGGCCAGATCCCCCGGCGGTATCGCAAGCTGTAGGAGAAGGCCAGGGACTGGGGAAAAGACAGTTTTATAATTGCAGAAAAAAAAAAAAAAACCAAACAAAAAACAACTTTCGGACAAGGGCAGGGGGGATCCCCTGTGCTGAGCATCCCAAAAGCTGCAGTTTGAGCAGACTAAAGAACCCCAGCCAATGAAGCCCCATCCCTCAGACTTTTGTCGGCAAATTAGCGCAGATGTACAAAACGTGCTGGTTTTGAGTCTGGATGAGGACTGGTGGCACGGTGGCAGGGAAGGGTGCCCGGGGGTGGGCACCCTGTCAAAACCAAGACTGCAGCTCAAGCTGCAGCACACACCAATCACCCTGGCACACACCAAACCACTATCTCACCCGAGAACAGCACCATTTCCAAGCCAGCCCCATGAGACTGGAGAACATATCATGATTTCTGAGCACTAACAGGACACAACGATAACATAGACATGCCATTGACTAAATATCAGAAATACCCACCAAAAAGACACCAGCGTTGGGGAGGTGGTGGGGGATGACACCTGGACCACATCTGCCCTGGGCTAATTTTTTCCCTTGGAGCCTGTCCCACCAGTCACTCCAGCATGAAGCAATGATGGGGCACAGCAAGAGCCCCACGAGGAGATCAGCCACCCCAGCACCAAGCGTCGAGGTGCTTGTGAGTGCTGAGGAGGGTGGCTTGGCCGTAACTTGTCTCCACCACATAAACGCCTTAAGTGAGAAGAGCCAGGGGAGGAAAACTGTAATAAAACACCAAGGCCTCAGTGTTCCATTAGCATAGGTGTGACTGCAAAAGGACTACGCGGACATCGAGGGAGAAGAGACATCAACGCCTCAGCCCCACAACTCATCTTTGCCGTTCCCTTCCCTGAGCAAACCTCCCCCAACCCAAACCCCTCCTAACTGCAAACAAATGAAAAACAAACTTGGACTCTCAAATGACTAATTTTAGTTTTGGATTTGTTCCTCTTTTTATTCCCTCCCCTAAGAAGAAAAAAAAAAAAAAAAGGCAGCGGCTGTAAGGTATAATGAAAGCAGCATGTGAATGCAATAAACCAACTGCAGAGCAACCTAAACACCCACGTGTAGCTGATCTGAATTGTGTAAGGCTGGGCGAGATGCACGGCACAGCTCAGCTCCGGCTTTGCCACGCAGCAGCACCCACAGCCCGCACCAGAGACGGGCACGTAGCTGCACCCACAAGACCTCAAACCGCCAGGTGCTACAGAAAAGCACAACACACTTAATGCTTGTATTCCCCTCACGCCGCTATCGCTCGTTCCATTTCTGGACTTTGCTTTTGAGATGCGCTTCCCACCCCTGACAGCACCCTTCGGGGAACCAAGAGCCCCAGTCCAGCTGGAGGGGAGATACGCAGCTTTCCTTGGCAAAACTCCTTTTTCCTGTAAGATCTAACGGAGGCCAGACACCTCTGCTTGCCATGTCACACCAAATCAAAGGTATTTGTATGTCTTGGGTCTTAGAAAGCTGGCAGCACCTTTGCGCAGCCTCCTGCTCCGTGCGTTGGAGAGGCTCAACTAGACAGCAGCGTGTCTGCGCTTTCAGGCAACGTGGGAGCATTTCCAAAAGGAAAACCACAAAAAGAACGCCTCAACACAGGATAGCCTGGTGCTAACAATAAGCTTTTAGCAATTAAAAAAGTAAGCAGCTCCCAAGTTGCCTATGCAAGAGTCAGCTCTGCATTCAGCTGGTATTTCCGAGATAAACTTGCTTTAGGTACAGCAGGTAAAGAACAGTTCATCCCTTGGCTCTTGGGTTTCACAGTCCAGGCAATATTTTACATACCATGTGAAACATGAACACATCGTGCCTTAAGGAGATCAAATTTAGTAATTATAAATGCAATACTCCAGCAACATTGAGATTCAGCTGGATTCATCTCTCTGCATTTCCAAACAATATGGGAATTATTGGCTTATTAAGATGAAGGACATCTGTGTATTTTAATAAAGTTAGTACAGCTCTAGCAATGACTACCAGGACCACAACCTAGAAGGGCTTGTGATCATTTGGTAACTAAAATAAGCCATTGATTCACCACATGGCCCTGGACAGATTGCTGCGGGCTTCCCTGGGCCTTTGTCAACCCAGCTGAAAATCTAGGTAAAAGCAAGCTGAAAACCAGATGCTGCTTCTCAGCTGATGTCTCCTGGGTAAATCAAGTACAAGAACCTCAGTCCCATTGGCACAGCTGAGCATCACCCCAGCACCGAGCACTTACATCCCTGACCAGGACTGGACAAAGTCCACCCCAAGCCCTCTCTCACCTACAGCTGGCTCTACCTTTCAAACGCATCCCCTTTCCCTTTTTTCACAGCAGCAGGTTTGAGGTTTTCAGATAGTTTTTTTTTTTTGTCTAGAAAACAAGCAGCTGGCCGCGAACAGTCTTGGTTACTCCATGCAGCAAGAGGGCTGCTGCAATTACCTGAGCGTGCAACACGAGAAGGATTTCCCTGGGTGACAGTGCCAATGGTACCCGATCAGGACCTGGCTGAGACTCAGAAGAGCCATTTCCACATGTTATTTTCGGTAACCGAGTCAGGTCCCAGCCCGTTTCACCATGCAGAGCATCAGATGCTACTTATGCTGGCATTGCTGCTGCAAGAAGCATTGGTCGGACGACAGCTTTAAATAACTCCCTACTTCAGTAGGGTAACCAAGAGCAGACCTCGGCTCCCGCTTCTTCCAGCTCCTTTGTAGCTCTGGATCCTAAAATAGAGCTAGGGACATGTTTCGAAGTTCTGAGGTTTTCGTCGTTGTTTTTTAAACTCCAGTCTTGGAGTCTATTTGCAAAACCACAGACCAAATACAAGCCATTCCGCAGTCGTGATACTTTGTGGTAAGATTTAAAAAAATTTGGAAGGACCTCTTGGTAAACTACGCACATAATATTTCAAAGCCACGTATAACTTCATTATGTAGTAAATCAAAATGACTTCAGTGTTTAAGCAGCACAATATTCCGTGGAAGAGGGTTTTTTTTTTTAAACCTTTGTCATATTACAGAATTTACAGTCATCCCAAACATGAAACATGGGCTGCAATCACGCAAGCGGATCTGCAGACCCAGTCTGTGCACAGAGCATCACCAGCTGCAGCGAGGTTCACGAGGACAGCGGGGTTTCCTCACGTGACGGAACACGCGGACCTGGGGCTACGGCCAGCACTCCCCTACATGCACCTGCACACCTCCTTTCTCAGATGTTTTGCACTAAATAAGCAGCAAAAAGGCTAGTTTCTGGAAAGGTGTTCATGACAACATCCATGTGCGTTTGGTTTTTTTTCATATATATATGGATGCAACTCATCTGCACACACATACCTATAAATTGCATCCATTATATATGTAGAAAAGTCACATACGTATATGGAAGAGAAACATACTGCAGTGATATCCTGTCAGCTTTGCAATATACTGTATAATGAAGATCTACTCGGCGTGGGGGGTGGTAGTGAATTGAAAACCTTTTCAACTGACTTTTGGCTGACAAAGACGGTAACTCAATTCTTCACCCACGAATTCAAAGCTACAGACTGTATTCCTTCCTGCCCTTTCATAGAAGTGAGGAGAAGAAAATCACCTCCACCAATCCTCAGTGATGGAGAGCTCAAAGCTTGGCTGATCCCCACCAGGAGCTCTTCCTGGTGAGCCCCAAAAACCCACCGCAGGGCTCCTTCCCTTCCACAGCATCCTGCTCCTCACTCCCCATTAGCATTTGCAGGATTAGACTTTGAGCAACCAGAGGGATAAAAAAGAGGTGCTAAACCTCCCAGCATCCATCCCCGTCCCTCAGGATAGCCTGTTGGCACTGAGCACCCAAGGCTGCTGGCCCAGCTCCCCTCTTCTTGCTGGACAGACAGGAGCAGTGCATTCCCGCTGTGGCTTTGTGCCCACGAGTTACACATCCAAAGAAGAAATAAACACTGTATGTACACCAGCCAACCTTTCCTGATGCTCAATTCTTCAACCATACCATTTATTCTTTAAATTAGAATATTTTATCAAAGACATTCGAGTCACCAAAATCAACATTTAGTGTCCCCCAGCAGTCTTCCAACAATACCACGTGCACTATCACTTTCTTCCTTAAAGATAGCTGTGTCAAGGACTTCTGCTGCATCCTTTTCCACCAGCCCACGCAAGCACTATCTTGCTCGCACAGGTGCCTGGGCACAATTATCAAAGCTCGACACACAGAGCGAGATTAGCATGCTAAAACAGGCGTAGTTTATGATACAAAATGGCCTTTGTATCCTGCCTTACTGGGTCATTTCAACCCTGACCTTGGTCTGCTAGGACTTCTTAGAAACAGGACCTTCAAAACTAATTCAGAATTATTCCCTGGTTGGCTGCCAAAGACAACACCACCAAGGTCCATTTATTGGCACAGTTTCTAGCAAGACCCTCATAATTCCCCAAATTGTACATTCTCTAGGGATGAAAGCAAAAAAAGTTGTAAACCCATGCTTTTTTCCTGAAAACGTCCTCCTTGGAAAACTATTGTGCTTGGAGCTATGCCACTCGAATTCATCAGAGAGGAGAATCTGTTTATTTGCACATCAAGTACATCTTATTGTTTCTGGATGTCAGTATGTAAATTGTCAAGTACAAGTTTATTTTTCCACTAGCCTAAGTTTTTCTCTGCTCTATAATTACCATAATCCAAGCAATGGCATGTGTTTCGAAGAGCTCCATTTTAGCATGCTACATTCACATATGATCAACAAATCTGATTAGAAAAATCTCCTACTGGTATTTAGGATCTTATTTTTCAATTGACTCAGAACAAACCTCTCCTTGGCTCCAGGAGGTATTTGACATCTCTTAAAATAAAAACTTTATTGGAAAAAACCAATGATTAATGACTACTAGTCTTTCTATACTGATCAAAACTCAGAAACATGTGCACATATTTTTTCAATGGCACCCCTCCAGTGCTCAGATTAATCAATTCCTGTACAGTCGAAAAATGTCTCAACAGGGCACAGTTATCAGCTTAAAACAACATACATGAAGCGAAACTCAGTAAAATCAGAACTCCAAAGAGATGGAAGAAAAGAAAACTATCAAGAGCGGTCTGAAACGAAGAGCAATCACTCGACAGAAGCAGCTCCTTCAGCTGACACAGACATTAGTGTTGGCAACAGCCCCAGCTCCACAAAACTCAGCTGCAACCAGAGATGCTGTTGCAGGGCATCCTCAGGAGAGAGGTGGGCAGCAACCGGGGAGGCAGCCCGTGCCAAGAAGCCGTGGGAAAGGGGCAGTAAGTGGAAAATCTTGGGATAAAGCAGAAAGTTCAGAAGAGCCTGATCCATGGGGCAGAAGACCTGACCATGCCCCAGGAGACCTGGATTTACTCACTGCTGTCCTTCAGTAACAACTTGCTCAAGGTTACGATGCTGTAGCCTTCAGTAAGTAATTTCTTTCTGTGCCTATGCCTCTTAGAAGTGTTTTTCATTTGTTTAAATACTCATTTCTTCAGAACAAGGCGTACCTTCCTATAGTTGGGTTAGTATCTCAGGCTCTGCAGTTCTTAATTAAATGCTGCTGCTAATAATGGAAGGATACAGCCATAAGGGATGGAGTTAATTTACTCCTCAGACATCCTATTAGCTGCTTTCAGTAATCACACAAAAGCTTGAGGCTGTGCATGTAACTGAGGAAGACCCAGCTATCCCTGGACAGGGCACAAGTTTCTTTCAAGCTGTCATGTTTTACTATAAAAACAGTAAATAATTCATTTTGAAATTAATCACAACAAATGACTCCGTGTCCTTCTAATACTGCAAAGATGTGGGTCTCGTGTTCTCACAGAAAGAAAACTAAACAACTCAAACACAATACCAGGTTTCAATACAGAAAAAGGATCAAAAATAGTAAAAGCACACAGCCTGGATTGACAGATGTTTATCATTTAAAGCTCACATGATATTCTGTTTTCCTGCCCATGAAATCAGACACTACAGCTGGACACAGCACTGGGGAAAGTCAAGAAGTTGTAGATGAGGTTTAGTGTGAGTCTGATGGGATTTCTACTGGCCTACATGGGACAGGATAGTATCACAGTATCACAGATATTTCAGTATCACAACCTGCTTTTCAACAACAAAACCTCCACGTTAATAGCAGTGAATAAGACACCCTGCAACACTAAGGCTGGTGGGGAATCTGCTGTTGCATTTCATTGAAGGCTTTAGACTTACCTACAGCATCAATCCATCAGATAAAACACAACACTGCTTTTTTGTGATCTTCAACTTAATAACATTAAAGCTTTGTGGAAGATTGCCCTGACACTTGCCTTCAAAAAACCCCAATTATTAGAGACATCTGCATACAAAAGTATTTTTAGAGGATACCTTTTGGTAGCAGCACTCCCATTTCACAGAACAGACACGGAATACATTTAGGAAAGGTTTGCTTTCTGTATGTAAGTTTAAAACTTTGAGTGACAGAAATTATTGCATACTTTAGAATAACTAATATCCCCGAGTCTCAGGAACACCAGCACTTGCAGGCTAAAGTACTCCTTTTTTATAAGCAAAGTACTTAATGCCAAGTCAATTTTGTATATTATAAAGTTGTTATGAAGTGTAGCTACCATGCAGTATAAGCAAGCCCTGAAGCTATAAGGAAAGAAAACAGGGTTGGTTTTTTTTTTTTTTGCAATCAAAACCAGAGAATAATTTACTTTCCAGAGTTTTTCCTACATAGTCCCCATGACCAGAGGCAAGGCTTAATAGGCTGAATTTGTGCATTTAAGATAACTATATCCAGCTTCAGATCCAAGTTTAACAGGTTCTCACTTTAAGAGTAAGTTTGTCACCATCTGAAGCAAAATGAGGACAATTTCTTGACTATTTTAGACCACTGCCTGACATCATTTGTTAAGAAAGCTGTTGCAGTGGTAGAATTTCCCATAAAACCCTAAGCCTGAGTGCTAGGACTCAAGACTACATGTACGAGTTTGTGATGCTTTCTGGAACTTATGTCATACATTAGGGTTTGGCAGTAGTGTTACTTCCTTCTCATTTTCTGTTGTTCATTAAAACATGTTGGGAACAGGGCTTAGGTTGTTCATGTCTCTATTGCATAATTCTTTGCTTTAAATGCTTATCAGAAGGTGGGAAGTCAAAGGGAATTAAAGCAAAGAAAAACTCCAGCGATGAGAACAAAGTCATGTTTGGGGAAAACCATCCATAAAGAATAAGCCAGCAGATGTGTCAGGTGTGCTGAAGACAGGAGGCCAGATTGCTCCTCTCGGCCCCTGAGCATGTCTGCTCATTAGGGGAATAGAGGCTCAATAAAGAGAGGCAAAGCAGCAGATCTGGTGCCAATTCTTTGGGAGTTTCTGTCGACAACATCTGTGCTCATGTCAAGCGCTCAGATGATATCAAGATAAACTGGGCTCTCCCACAAACGGCAGTTTGTAAAATCTAGAAAGGAAATCTGGAACAGGGCTGAGAATTAGCATTAGAGCTGCTTTAATCATCTCGGCTACAGAGCCAAACACTGCACGGTATTTGCCCATTCCCGTGCCACCGTGCTACTATAGGCAGCTCAGCACCGCACCCCAGGCTGCGAGCACCATCATCAAGAAGGAGCTGCATCGTATTTCTGTCCTCAGCTACCCACTGAGGATAGCTCAAGACTGTGCGCTGTACTGTACTTGTCTCTTCCTTGAGGCTCAAAGCCATCGCGCCAGAGTTACTGCTTTATTTCTTTATAACCGCTCAAGGCTGCAACCGTGTCTCCAGCCCCCGGGTGCCTGCAACGCTCACCTCCGCGCCTCTTCCACGAGGTCGATGTGTCAAGGCAATTCTCAGGCACAGCTGCAATTGTTCAAATGGATCGTATCACCCTCAGCCAGCCGAACGCGCATCATTCCCATGTAAAACAGTTAGGTAAAAATTCAGCTCTGTTTATTTACAGACTTTGTACCAATGTGGTATGAATAAGCAAGGGGAAGGGGCACGCATCCGTAATTGCTCTGGGAATAGACTGGTTTGCTTACTCCAAAGGAAAGCAGAGAATTTATTTAATGCAATAGGTCAGTTGTGCAGTACTACATCCCTGGGGAAAATTCTTCTTTATCAAGCAGGAACAAAAATAAATAGATCATTCTGTCCACCAGTCACTTAAAAGTGCTACAAGCCCATCTGTACATGAAAGTAGAATTTAAGAGAGAGTTACCCATAATAAATTAAACTCCAGCTCCTCATTTAATAAGTTATAGTCCCTGTACCACAACAAGATAATGGGAAATGAGACTACAAGAATGCACTATAAACCTAGAAAGACTTTTATCAAATCCTAAATTATAAGGAGTATCTGCAAACTGTATCTCACTACATCATTAAAGTAAGCATTTGCTACTTTAATCTCTTCCTATCAAAGCATGCCATCCATCAAAACTATTTCTCTGCTTAGAAAATGCAAGCAGTATCAATTTGATTATTTAAATTAGAGGTACTAGGAAAAAAACCCAACATTCACACCGAAGTAAAAAATAGCCCCAGACTACTTATCCAAAATGCTTGTTACATTTTACAGCACTGGACAGAGATTCAAATATTCGAGCCAAGCCTGACTAACAAAGAGTCTGCTTAAAATTTATGGATATATTTCAACTTGTTCATAAGAGAATGCATTATTGAATGTCACTAGAAAAACATTTATTAGAACATGTTTCCTTTATTGATGAAATATGAGTAGAAACACACTAAGGGAATTAAATATGTAGCCACACAAAGACCTACATTGTTCATTCTGGAGGTAACTCCTGGAAGCACAAATGAAAACTCTTCACTGCTCTGAGCTTCAGAGGTAACGCAAATACAAAAAAAAACCCCTGCTGCTTGTATCTTTACCATCAAAACCCAAATACCGCTCCCGCACTTTACCATCGATGCCTTGCAGCTTCCAAAAGCCTGTTTTAAAGCGAGCAGATGAAGCCCAAGAGACAGGGCTTGGGAGAGCGCAAACAAGTTCCTGATAATCCTCAGGAAAGGAGATAAGTGGGTTCAACATGGACCACTTTGAGAAGGAAACAAGCAGAAGTCCTCTTTCAACACCACTCCCCGAATCACACGCCGCTCCATTTACCATCGCGGTGGCCTGGCAACAAAAGGTTTTGGCAAAAAAAAAAAGTAACCTCAGAAATGCGGCAGGTTTTAAGGCAGTTTCTTCCTGGGGCTGGAAAGGGAGGACGGGAAGATGTAGACAGGTCGTGCTGAAAGGTGCCTGGAGTCCCATCATTTGTTTCTGGGTTGGACCCCTGGAGACTTTGCATCGTGGAAGACTTTACCTGAACCAGGTGAAAAGAGCAGAGAATTCACCATTGACTTTTCTTATCACTTCCCTCCCTCTAGCAAAAGCCACCCCGGCACTGCTGGCTGGGGAAGTCATCGGCACAGCGTGAAGTCTGGTGGGCTCAGATACTGATGAACTTCTCTGCTCAAGTGGGAAGTAGGGAGAATAGTTTCTATCTCCATTTAACTTTGCCTTCACTTCAGAAAAAGCAAACCCCAAACCAGTGCTCCCACCGTGCATTTTTTTTTTATCTCCCTGCAAGTCTCACCTAATGCAGCGCTCCAAGACAGCTCTTACTTTCCCAAGATTAGCAAGTCCCCATACCTCAAGTTGTCACTGCTCAGAAAGCTACAACCAACCTCCTCTTCAGCTATGTTTGGTATCATACTGGGCAGCGTGAAGCAAGAACATTTCTCCTTAGAAAACATCCCTCAAAAGAGGCGTGTATTTGATACAGAAAGGTCGGTGCTTTTCCATTCCTGCAGGGAGCCCTTGGCGGAGAGGAGATGCTCCTGGGAGGTAGCTAGGGTCAGTGCTGCATCTCCCCTCCTCAGGGCAGACCTCAATTAGTCATAATAAAAATCAGTGGGTTTTACAACCAAGGTGCCATCACCAGCATTTAAAACAATGGTAACTCACAAAGCTGCAGAACGGGCTTTAGTATCTCTTTGATGACACTGGAACGGTGTGTGCCTGCTTTCAGACTCATTCGCTTTTATGTGCTCTTGTTGAAAATATGCCTGCTCTGTTCCCAGAACTGGAAGTGTTCAGAAGCAGCCCCAGGGACTTACAGCTCAGGGAAACACATGCAAGCAGAAGGCAAAAAAGTTACTGCGTGGGGAACAACTCCTCACTGAGACCCTGGACCCTGCAGGGATCTCCCTAAATCTCCACCCTGACAGTAACAGCCACTGAGCAATCAACAGAACTTTCACCATGAGTCAGACAAGCCCACGGAGCGACATATGATGGAAGGCTTACAGGAACGATTAACACATCTTTTTGGTTATAGCATTTTCCAGTTTCAAGATAAGAGCAGGGAAAGAGGGCTGGAGATGACACTCCATCCCAAAGGGGAAACTAAGGCAGAGAGATTTATCCAGCTAAAGCATGAACTTATAAATCCATGGGCAGGAACCCAGGAATTCTCAGTGATGTTTATTATTCTCCGAATACTTTCTAATAAATTCCCTCTTTACTACAAAGCCTGCCTGATCCAACTGTACATATTTACTTAGTATTCTCTCAAGTGGCTTACAGACTGGCTCAAAAAAAAATCCCATAGTGCTTTTTCAAGAAAAGCTGGATTCCCTGGTTGGATGCAATGGCAAATTTCTTTTTCATTGCATTCCAGATGGTCCTGATCCTGAAACCCACATCTACCAGACTCACTCATGGGTTTGTGGAGGGTCCATCCACCCAGCCAAACCACGATGCAGTTGAGGGGCTGTTTGGCAGAGTAAAATCCCAAAATCTTGGAGCAGATATTGCCAAACAGAAGAAGACAAAAAATAAATCTTTGCATAGTCTCAAAGAAAAAAGCAGCAGCAAAACACATGTTCTCAGACCCATCAGGTCTAGAGCAAGCATCTTGTCCTGTAAGCCAGCAGTGCTTCTTCCACTCCAGTACATATTTTGTTCTTAGCTTTACATAGCAGGACTTACTCTTTTACCTCCTCAAATACATCTGCTGAGCAGCAAATTAAAAGAAACTCAAACCTGAACACATAAATAAGACTGTCAGAGGCACCTAGCTTATAGGGATATCATTTTAACCTGCAAAGCCATAACTAACCTAGTACCTTATGTGTGAGAAATAACTTTTACCCTTACACGGCTGCAGTTCATGAAGGTGTTTTGAGCTCCCTGGGCTGACAGAAAGCTTTCTGCTGCAGGACCCCCCCCCCCAGGAGGTCCCAGTCCCTGCAAAGCTGACCTGCCATGGGGCAGCTGAAACCACGAGGAGCAGGAGGAGGGAAATGGGTGGTGGGAGACATCTAACAGTGCAGCACAATGGTGGGTGGGAGATGCATGTAAGGGGATACTGTCAGGAGCCAGGGATAATTACCATTAAAATCCCAAGAGGAATATAAACATGAAAACAGTTTTAAATTGCCTTTTTTTTCCCCCTCATCCTTAAAATACCTTTTTGACACACACACACACACACACCCCCCGATAACATGCTCCAGCAATTATACGTGGAATGATTAAAATCAATAATCTTCTCCTTGAGAACTCCAGAAATATTTTGGTACCATTCACAAAACCATCACCAGTTTGTCCATCACATTAACAGCATTTGTGTTATGTTTCATTGCCAGTAGGACAAGATAGCCCAACATAACCCCAACAACTAACTACTGCCCACTGGGCTTATCTTCAGCAATGCTTATCAATGGAAAGATATTTGGGCGACTTTTATAGGTTTTAGAAAAGTCTGCAGAAGGTCTGCTCCTGTTCCTCATAGGTCGGTTTGTGCTCAGGAACGGGTGCAGTGGGGAAGCAGAAGAGCATTGCAGGGCACAGGCTGTCCCATCAGCTGCCCACCCCACAGCACTGCTGACAGATGCCAGGAAAAAAACCCAAAAAACAAAGAACACCACCAAATCCAAAACTCCTTCCCCCCACCATCTCAGTTCAACTACACTCCTGGAAAAGCAGGACCATGTGTTGTTCACCTCAGGGTGAAGAAGAGAGGAAGCCTCAACTATTTAAGAGACTCAAAAAACTTGGATGACAATCCTCAGTGCCACATATGGCAGCAGGGGTTACTTCATTCAAGCTAAAACAACATGTTAGTAGCGTTGCCCTCCCCTCCTCCCACAACACTACTTAACGGATGAATCAAGGAGAGCAACCCTGAAGGGCAAACTTCTCTTAACCCTGCAAAAGGCATGTGAACTAAGTAGTACAACACTTCTGGGATGCATTCAGCATGTCCTGGCCTCGGGCCCAGGAACATAAATCTATTCCTTACACTGGATTGAGTTTGCTTCAGTCTTTCCACTGGATGTAGTCCAAAGCCCTGTCCATCCTAACGGCAGCGTCTCCGCACCCCTCCATCCGCCCTTGGCTTTTTCAAAAGCCCGGTCAGCTACGTTTTGATTGCACTAATGTGAAGCCCAAGCCTTGGAGCTCATCATGCCCAGTTAGTAACTCAGGAGGTGTTGCCACCGTCGGTTCAGGGAACCTAGACTGCTCTCACATACGGGGACTTTTCAGAACTTTTTTAGCAAGAAGGAAACCTCTTCAGCCCAAGGCACCATCAATTATACTCAACAGCACTGGTGGCGGTGGTGGTGGGGGGGAGATTTCTCAGGGGAAGAGGAGTCTGAACTCACATTCGTGCAGACAGGCTCATCATCCCCTTTTCTTGGGTTTCTTATTATAAGAGAAAATATAAGCAAGACCCCAGAGGATCAAAAGACAAAGTGTCAGTGTCAGATGATTCATGACCGCCCAGTTCCTCTTCATTTCAAGAGTGACAAAGTAAAATAAATTAAATCCAGCTGACTAAAACAAGCCGACCTAATTCACAGATGAACCAGGAGAATCAAAAGCGTATGACAGTGTTAGCAGGAAAGCCTTCTTTTACATGCAAACAGCCCTCACTGTGTAAATGGCCAATTAATTTATGGGAGCCAGATGTCCCTGTTTACAGCCGTTGTTTACCTTACTGCTCTCCCTTTGATGGATTGATAGATGTCACCATTTTTCAGCAGCGGGTGAGCAGCAGGGCCACTGCCTCCCAAGCTGACAGCCCTTGCTATCCCAACCCTGATAATTTTCCTTCTTCCCAAACTACATTCTCCTATTCCCAAACTTGGTTCGCAGCGAAACATGTTTCCCTTAGTAAATGAAACGAAAGATGGTCCTCCTGCTTTTAACAAATTCTTGTATAGAAACCAAAGCCAGACTCTCCCCATACCAAAATGGGCAGAGGAGCTGGTTCCTGACACGCACACCACGGAGCTCCAGCACAGCTAATGCAAAATTCAATGCAGAAAAAAAGCTTTCCCCAAACATATTGTCTATTAATATTTAATAGCAAAAAACCCCAAACAACCCAGAACAAAGAGACATTAGATACAGCCACATCACAGCATCAAGATAATAAGCAGAGCAAAATTTTTTCAAAGAAGATATGCCAAAGTTTTGCAGAATCAGAAACCAGTTTTATATGTGCAGTATGCTATGTAGTAAAATATAAGTCTAAAGACAACTCAAAAATTATAGGAGGTTGACAGTGAAGATCAAACTGTTCTCACTTGCTTGGTTCACTATTTAAATCAATAGATAAACAAAAGGAAGAACGAAAGCAGCTTAAACAGAGGTAGAAACTAATTAACAGATACATTCTAACAGTAAGAATGACCATATTCTGTTCTAACCATTTTTAGCAGCTACTCAGCAGTTTAATATGCAAAATGAACTTGCTTGTGAGAGAAGCTGCCTGCCACAAATCAGTATTGGTGTCCTTGTGCTCTATCGCAGCTAAAAATCAACGACACTGCCAGCTGCTCCGCGCACGCTCTCACACAGCAATGCGAAAAACAAGAGTTCGTCATGGGGAGAACATACTCTCTCGCATCCATCAAAACAGATAGGACGTACCACATCAATGGTGGTGTCCGTTTGCCCCCTAAACGCTCATCTGCAGCGGATTTCCAAATCCATATCCAGCTCCAGCCTACGCGTTAATAACGGTGCTCCCAGCGGTCCGTCCCTGGGGAGCCCGCAGCTGGGCACACAGCGCAGCCAGCTGTGCCAGCCCCATCCCCTGTGGCTACTGGGCCTCCCTGACAAGGAACAAGGTGTGGATTGAAGCTGGAACACCACAGTCCTGAACCAGTAAAATACAGCAAGTTCTCAGTCCGAGAAGTTCCCATCCCCTTTTTTTGTTAGGGGAAAAAAGAAGAAGGGAGCCCAGAGCACTGAAGGTCACATGTTCTTCAGTTTCAGGGGTTTTCTTTTTTTCTCTTTTTTTTTTTTAAATGTGGTTATTCTGTTTGTTTACTGATGTTATCTATAGTTGTGCTACAATAGATTTTGATTTCAGATTCCTTTGTAATGGTCAAAACACCCACTTTGATGCAAGCAGCTAGGGAGTCTGTTAGGCACCTTCACATCATGCTTGGAAACTTAAATACTTTGGGACACTGAAGCCCCAGATCTGAAGTCCCATCCTCCACCATCTCCCTACCACCAAACCACTACAAAGTAATTTACTGCAACACATGCTATTCAATAGCAAAGGTAATCTCTTTTCAAAAGCCCAAGCTTCTAAGTGTCCATGCAATTTATTTCATTGATTAGTTCATTTTTTTCCAGTGGTCTTTATAACAAAACAGTATTATTCATGACCAAATCTTGAGGCTTTCAGCTCATTTTTTGCTGAGATAAAGCTTCTAGTGCTTCTGATCTGTTTATAATAACAGCTGATAAATTGAACAGAAACGAGAACTGAGCCTAATACTAATAAAGGAGCACTTGATAACCAGACCTCCATCAATCTGAGCAACATTTCCACTTAAGACGATGCAGTTGAGACAGGTCAGAGACCTAAGCCTTAGTATAACTTTACGTACTTGCTCACTTAAGTGACATTCGTTGGGATTAACACAACCAGCCTAATTTCTCTGCGTGATCAGAGTATTATTTAATACTCAAACCCATTTTCCCATTTTTACCATTTCATTTCTTCCCCTTACTACCACTGTACATGGAGTTCTGCAACCTCCCAGTCAGTACGAAGCACCAACTGCTAAGAGAAGGAAAGCTATGCTTGTTATTTCCCACAGTCTTACAAGTTTAAAGATCAATATTATATTATATTTTCCTCTACAGATTTTCATCTGTTCTGTCTTCAGTTTGAAATGTTCTCAGCAGTGAACATCTGTTAGAAAATCTCTTACAAAACCCCACTTAGTCTATGGCCCTTTAATCAAAGAAGGGTGAGGGTATTAAGAATTTAAAATAATATATCCAAGTTTAAAAACAAATACATGTGTTTTCTATTTGAGAATGTGTGTTATTACTTTCACATTCTGACCTGTTAAGTACACATGCTCTACCACAAGTCTCTCTGGAATTTTGGCAGGGGCCAGCATTTATTTAATAAAAGGCCTTATTAATCGTAGGACTATATCGTTGATACTTTGCATTTACACAGCACATTACATTTTCAAAGCACTCCAACATTAAATAATTCAAACAGCCTGTATATTTGCATAGATGGATGCACACAATTGTAGAGGAAATTATGAAACGTGTTCACATGTTGCTATCTGAAAGAAGTTATAAAAACTAAATTCTTGAGTAAATTGAAGATAGTTCACTATTCTTGGCACTACGTTATGAGAGGAAGCCTCAAACCAAAGCAATATTATTCCAGCATGTTTGATAAGGATATGAGAGTGGGATTTCTCTCACCTGCCTTGACTTGCCTTCAAGGTTGAGTTTTCCATTAGAGTTGGTCATCCCAACCCCTTCACAGTGAGAGGAAAGGATTGCTCACAACTTGTTTCCTCTTGATGGCAGCCTCCAGAGAGGTCTGCTGTCCTCAGAAGAGCCGGCTTCGCACCATCGACTTTTAACTGGGTCTATCTGGTGGACTCAGACCCAGATGACAGGTACATTTTGACACTCAACGGTGCATACATTTAGACAGATGAATTCAGCTTAGTGTCTGCCCATCTCTGGCCTGCTTAACTGGAGAACATTAACTAGAAAGATTAACATAGCACATAAAACGACCAAAGACATTTCCTTGTTAATGAACACTGCTAGTAAAACCATGCATGGCACATTATTCTGAGCCTATCATTGACATAAGGCTACTTATAAACAGGGTTTATTTCCTTCCAATATTCATACTCTTTTTTAGCGGTCCAAAGACTCTTAAATGTCTGCACCTATCTTACACCAGTGGTTCTAACATTTGGAAGTTCTTCCTTTGTTTTGATATGACAAGATTCCCCTTCACAAACAGGCGAGCAAGACCAGTTCCTGAGTCATAAGAGACAACCATTTATCCAGCTACATGATGCTTTATTAAAACCAGGAAATCTCACCTGCAGCTGCCTGAATTTGAGAGATGATGCCTTTTTACTCTACAGGAAAAAAAAAATAAATCAACATACCAAAAAAGCTCCCACATAAACTTCAGACCCAACCAGAGCTCTAGCGAAATCAACAGAACCTTAACATTTGGTTGGTTTTGGTTGCACAACTGCCCAAGAACTAGCTTCAACAGAACTTAGCCTATGGACGTGCTTCAGAAAAAGTGAAAGCTTAATTCTAATCAGAAAACCACTATTGGATTCTTTTTAATGAAAAGAGAAGGCCCAGTGAATAACCAAAAGAACCACCTCAAGAGTTTGCTAACAAAAGGGTTTTACTAAAAGACAGCTACTCTTCCAATGCTGCCTACCCGCATAGGCTGTCTAGCGGGAGCAAGGTGCTTGCTTCAAGCTCTTCCACAACTGTGCAATGATTTGCCTAGTTTTTGGTGCTCACATGCCATCATAATGGGTCTGCTAAACCCACAAATCTGGTTTTCTCTATGGTGGGTTAAGATTGCATGCCACGAGTATGAACAGGATCTAGACTAAAAAAAAGAAAAAAAGAAAAATGAAAAAAAGAAAAAAGAAAAAAAGAAAATAAATAAATAAATTTAAAAAGGCACTGGGAGCAAGACTTCCAACTGTACTGCACAAGGGAGTACAGCCATGCTGGGGGAAGAAAGCATTACACTGTTCTGCTGTTGTCAGTTTTGCTGAGGAACATGACAACATTAGTAAGAAGCTGAAACATGAACATGTGTGGGATGACTCTTCTCCTTATTATTAACCCATGTCCAATGGTGGAGATCAGGAGGATGGTTTTCCCAGTCCGAGGATCATCTCTTGCGCTATGTGCTTGCACCAACTCCTATCATCTCCCTGGGAGCAGGAAACAACTGTGGGATCTGTGCTGGGGGGGAACTGCATTTGCAATCTTTCCTGACTAAAAACCCAAATCGTGCAACCAAAACAGCCAGGGGCTTCTCTTGCTCTTGGGCAGGTACTTAAAAACATGCAAGAACTGTATATTTAACCATTCCTTGCTGTCCCATAAATTTCATCATCCTTTCCACCCTCCTCCACACACTCCGGAGGTCCTCTATCTCCTCCTGGAGAAGAGAGAAGATGCACATACTGTTTCAAGATGTAGGTGAGGCCTAAATTTCTGTCGTCTTTCCCACTAATTACTCCTCTCCCACACGCATGACTATTTATCTGCACCGCATTTTGTCTGTCATTTTATCGCCTGGCACTCAAGCAGCTGTTGGGAAATTACAACACGGATGCACCACATGTATCCAGTCATTAGAAAGCAACCTCCAAAACCCCACGTAGTGAAGCAAAACCCCAACCCAACCGCACCAGAGTTCTTCACAACACATGTTCAGCTCTGACCTCAAGGAAAGCTCCCTGGAGGGCTTGTAACAGATCTGGGCCACAGGCCCGTCCCGCTTTTATAGAAACCGCTTCGCCAAACATCCCACCACACCTTTCAAGCTACTACGACAGCTCTATCTTAAGAGGTTTGAGTGAGCCTGGTTAGAAAGAGACAAAGGAGGGACAAAGGTTGATCAGAACCATGCGTTTCAGAGAGATGCTTTTTTAAAAAGCACAAATACGAGAGATTATTATTTGGGAGTACTGTTAAAAGTCTTCTCCACAAACAAAAGTTACCTCCTGGATGCATAAACTTCATAAGAATTTGTATCTGGTTCTGGCCAGATCACTTCTGCATCTATCAAAAAAGTGTGCATTTATATGTGTTAAAAAACCTGAGAAAATTCCAACTGAAGAACACAACAAATAATTAGATAGTGAGCAGTGATTTTACAATACGATAAACCACGTTCATCACACATTTCGCTTTCTTCAAAGTCCACAACTGGATTACGTCCAACCAATACATTCTTCAAGAAGTTCGAGTCTGTTTTCCCTTCTTATTTCCAAGAAAAGCACACTCATCTTTCACCCATACCACACAATTTCTCCACTTTACACCACAGGATTACAGTGGTTTCCACCAAACAGGGATCTCTAACCTCCACTTTTCAAGCTTATCATCACAAGAACCAAAAGCAGCTTGCTTTCTACACGAGTCCACAAACTGCGTATCTCAACACAGACATGAGAGTGCATTTCAGAGCAACAATACTTCTGCTACAAAACCTAACGTGAACATTTGCAGAAGACTTTAAACCATATAGTTGAATCATGTTCTCGATTGGAAACAGAATCCTAAGAAAATAAACACGCATCTTAAAGCGTTTCTCCTTTTTTTCCTTTTAAAAAACAATTTCCACAGACTCCCTGGCCT
The DNA here is from genome assembly GCF_964188355.1 of Buteo buteo. NCBI lineage: Eukaryota > Metazoa > Chordata > Aves > Accipitriformes > Accipitridae > Buteo > Buteo buteo. Next base: position 5,743,959 of record NC_134194.1, read on the forward strand.
TCAGATAACTAACAGCACCCTAATGTCCTGGTGATACTCATCACAGAGACAGAAGTCTGAGAGCTTCCCCACAATAACAGCCCAGTGCGCTACTTCGATACCACCATGAAAAGCACAGTTCCAAGGGAGGGACTCTCAGACAGAGGTTTACAACACTATTTGACCCCAAGTCCCCAAGTCATGTCATCATCATTTTGTCTTTTATGGAGACATACTAGAATGTTAGTATATACCAAAACCTCCCTAATTACTGTGGTTTCCCTTTGGATAATAATCAGGAAAATATATGAGTCCATGAAATCTAGATGGTAAACAACACGCAAGGGGAAAAAAAAATTGGGAAAAGCACTAATATCCTTGCTCTTATTTGTGTATGTAAGAGCCTCCCTCCGGGACTAGAGTCTGGTAAAATTCCATGTTTACACTGCTTATGAAATTCAAGTATAGAGAGAACATATGATGGTAGAGATTCCTTTAAAGATTTTATTGCTTTGAGTTCAGGTCTGGTAGAATTATGAAGGTCTTCCCAAGCAAAAGCAATAAAGGCTTTACAGCATCCTGGATAGTCAGCATGTTTGTTTTTATCTTCTTTCTAGCCTTGTTCTTCTCCTTCTCCCCCTTTGAAGTTCACTGCAGAATAGAAATGTTTTGGTGTTTGATGGTACTAGTCAAAGAAGATTTCTGCTGCACGTTGGTAAAAAAATTCATTAACCCTTTTAGAAAAGGGAACTGTACGCAAACCTAAGGATAACTATTAGAGGCATGGATGACTCTGCTCTATTTTGTCTGCAGGGGCAAATAGCTACTACTGACAACCTGCACCAAAATATGATTTGTTTGGGCTACAGAAAGGAAATCTGCCAATACAGCTGCAGGAGCAGAACCATCCTGCCTTTGCAGCACCAGCCACTTTTCCTGTGCAGACGAGCACGGCCATCAAAGGCAGCCAACAGCTGAACATTAATTTTCAACCTATACAAAACATACAACACAGGAGATTTGGAGCCCCAAATAATACGTGACCACCTGTTTCTTGCACAGACGCATTCCGCATGGCACTCATACCAGCGCGCTCACGTTGGGGATACTATTTCACTGCCATGCGTACCAGCCATAAATCAAAGTTGAGAGCCTTTCAGTTAGTGTTGTTAGCACCGAGCACTGCATTTACATCTGCAAACCGCCAAAAAAAGTTGCGGTGCTAGCAGCACGCAATTGCCTTACATGCTTCAAAAAAAAAAAAAAAAAAAAAAGACAAGCTATTAAAACAAGTAACATTACCTAATGGGCAAGCGTCAAGCCCAGAGCTTGAATTCCTCCTCTTGTTTTTGATCTGCTGCTTGTATTTAAAGACCTCCCAAGTTATGAAGCTGTCACATCAAGAGGCTGGAGAATGACAGCTGCAAACCTCATGCTGCCCATCAAACCCAGGCCAGAGTCCAGGAGCCCATGAGAAAGACTTTGCTTATTTTTATTGCAACATACAATATTTTTCTCCTGTGTTTATTCTCCCAACTCCTCCTCTCCATACATGTGTAATTGACCCCTCCATTAACTCTTAGCTACTCTGGAAAATGACTACTAAGACCATGAACCACACAGATTATATTACAAACACTTAAAATATCTTCTAAAGAACAGTCCTGACTGCTTGTTTCATTCTTAAAAAAAAAATCGTTCTGATGTTCAGCACTAGGAGATCAATTAATGACAAGGAAGTATCACTGGACTCGGAGAAGACAAATTGTTTCCTCTCTGACCCTTCAGGAATGACTACTCACTCTTCAGCTATGAATGTCCTCCGGAGAGAGCAGCTTCAGAAGAGGGAGCTCTACAAGATCTGCCATGGCATTATAGAGCAGCAACGACAGCGATTGCGCAGTTGTGCCAATGGCTTTCTCTCCAGCTAAACACCTGGCTCCCTGTTAGCCATCCTCAAAACCCAGCAAGAAAGAGGGAGGAGAAAAGTACAGACCTGCTTTGGTGGTTTTTCCAGTACAAAACAAGGTTTTCAGAGAAGAAAAGCAATTCAACAGCTTTGGGAAGTGAGCAAGCAAGCACCATCCATAACAGAAATTCATTCCTCTCTATGGAAACTAAGGAGCTTATAGTCCTGCCAGGCAAATTTTACCCTTATTAGCAGCACTTGTAGTTTTTGGCATTACTGTGTTATCCCACCCGAGTCATGCACGAGAACCGTGGCAAGTACAGCATAAACACAGTGCAAAGGTAATCCCTTACCCCAAATCCCTTCAATTCATAAGATAACAGCCCAACCTAACCAAGAGAGGAGCACAAAACCCCCTAACGATCAACGTAGTATCAACGTCCTAGCATTTTCTATTTTTTAAAGTCTTGATAGCCACAGAGAGATTTACGAGTAGGAATGAGGATGGGAATGATGAGATGGCTTTGCAGATGTCTACATGCAGCCCCTCCCAAGCATGAAGGTGCTTGTATGAAAAAATGTGAGAATTGAGCAATAGAAGAACTGGCACCAGCTCTGTGTTATTTTTGATGAAGATCATTTGTTTTTCTACAAAGTTGCAACACTAACTGAGGTAATGCAGAAAGCGTGTTTCCTCTATGAGATGATTTTACAACTCTACATCTGAAAACTGAGCGTATATTTTTGAATACAAACAGAAAGGAACTTTTGCAGATGCTGACAATCAATTATAACCTAACATATGAATCTGTGGTCAAGAGACCTATAGGACCAAAAAAAGCCATGCCAGCGTTAAAAAGCTCCACATTCACAGCTTTGGCAAGTAAACGAGCAAGAGCTGGAAGTCACTCAGTCTGGCAAAGAAAGAGACTCCCTAACATCAAAAATAGGCAGCAAGAGACCAGGGCAGCTCATCTCCCAGAAAACACAGCTCACGATGGTAACTGGTGCAAGTTGCTGATGTCTGACACAGCTCATGGGCTGCACATGCAGTGCGCAGGGTACCAGCGCTCCCAACGTGCAGCAAGCCACATGGTTAAAGGGAAAAACCACTATAAACCCACGTTAAGTCTGCCCTGCTACTTAAGGCATGAGCACGTTCTTCCAGCAGTCCAGGACAGAGGCACCAGCACAACGAGAGGTCCCACGCCAGGCTCCCAGCACCAACTGCCAAGGCCGTGCCAGGACAGTGACCCCGAGGAGTCCCAGGCTTTCGGCAGGGGTGGCTACAGCACCTCTGTCTCCTGCCCCAAAAGGCACAAGCTTCTCAGCACGTGATGGGAGCAACCATCACCCAGCAGCTCCTGCAACAGGACCTTTCCAGCTGCAGCAGGAAGAAAGGAAGAGCCAAGAATACCTCAGAGAAGGTCCAAACCCAAACACCAACTAATGGGGCGAAAAGCAGTAAAAGAAATGTGAAATGACCTGAGAAAATACAGGAAGAAAGGAAGCCGTCATAAGCATCCCATCTGTTTTTTCCCCATGAACATTAGATATCACCATGCAGATGGAAGAGGACACCTTTCCTACTCCTTTTAAGGCCATGGAGCAGTTTACACACATAATCTACTTGAAAAAGCATTCAGTATAAGGCCACAGGAGAGCTTATCTTCAGGAATATTGGAGGAATACCAGCAATTTTTAATCACCCCTTTGGAACTTCATAATTAAATAATAAAAATCCTATACAATTATTATACTTGTATCTACATAAACTTAGGAGGTCAAAAAGTTGCATCCCATTAAGAGAGTGCTGTATAAGGCAGAAATGCATCTTACTCTTCCAAAAAGCCAATGGGAGTTGGTCTGCTTATGGCTTGGAAAGTCTTCCTCCAAGATAAAGGAATGTCCAATTTGACAGAATCGCCAAAACTGTTCTTATTAATTCTTAAGCTAATGGTTTACAAATGTGTGCTTATTAGCAATGCCCCAAAAGCACACTACACACATGCAGGGTTTTTTGGTTGGCTTGGGTTTGGGGTTTTTTTTAATTTGTAAGGCACAATTCAAAAATCATAACAGAAGGAAAGAGAAGGGAACAAATTTCTTGTAAAATAAAGAAGCCTGAGAGGTTTCAGGCAAAAAATATGTGGAACTAAGTAAAGTAATTCAAGCCAGGAGAGAGACCTACACAGCAGATATCTGATCTATTACTCATAAACGAGTACTAAACAAAATTCTAATTAAAAAGCCCAAGAATTTACTTCCCTATTATTTAAACTCATGGGGAGACAATGCAAAAAAGGAAAGAAATCTTACTTTCCAAATGTTTTTTCTGGAGTTCTCACATGATCATCAAGCGTATGGTAACAAAGCTTCGTTAGCAGTTGGGGAAAAACATCCTCATAAGGTAAAACACTCCAGGCTTCAATCTGTCAGCACCCACAGGGTGAGTGGCACCTACCACGCACCATGACTTGGGAGCAAGGGTGCAAAATAAACAAACAATTACTATTTGTAATTACTTATACTGAAAAAGCAAAAGCACTGAACACCATTCCTCAGAGCATTTTTTTAAACTGGCATCCCTGCAAGGTGAGGATGGCTGAGCAGCCCCAGTTACCTCCTGGGAGCAAACCAGCTGCAGCACATCAGCAAGGTCATCTCTGGCCATGCCAGAAGCTCATCGCTTTTCTCAATCCACCCTTAAACTGAGCACGCACAGATGGCAAATAGCCAAATAACAGCCAGTCACCTAAAAAGGCACAGGCATTTAACCTGGGAAAGCTCTTTTGCCAACCCAAAAAGGGGTTGGGCATGTATGGAGAGGACAAACACCTAGAAGACACAGCTGCAAATACCACCTGCAGCAGACGATGCAGATGGGCCAGGAGCAGGGGCTGCTAAAACCAGCCATTCCTGTTCTTCAATTCCCCATTCCCAACCATGCACCCCGGCCCCAGGCACTGCACATCTTTCCCATTTCCCTTGCGCACAACCTCATTTAACTGGTTTCAACTTGGACAGGAGATCACACACTGGCACAGCACAGTGTCTAAATAAGGCTTAGCTTAAACTAAGGCTCAGACTGAGGAAAGCCTCTTCCATTTCCCTTCAGTCATGCCCTGATGAACTGGGAATCCTTTGAGAAGCTGCTTAGAAGCCCTCTCTAATGATGCTGTGAGCTGTGTTACTCAACTCTGAAAAATTTATATGGAAAGTTTTGGGAAAGTGTTTAAAAATATCCTCTCATACACAGAATACCACCAGGAAACTACAAGAGGACACTTGTAGCTTGAGACTCAAGTTCTGGACAGCATCTTGCAGTTTTTTTTCATGACAGCTGATGGGCAAACTAATTAAGACAGCAACAAGGACAGAGCTCCAAAGGTAATCCCTATAGACTTTTAATGAGCAATGCGTTGTATATCCGGCAGCACCCACACCGCTCCTACCCAAAATACAACCCTGCACTCCGACTACAGCACCCAGTTCAACACAAAGTTACGTTCCCCTTTTGGAAGGGCCACAGGTTTATTTTTTGGCTTGGCTATGAACAAAACCAAACAAGAAACCCTTCTAAGCATATGCAAATTCCTCTGCTTTTGTGCACACGCCTGGAGAGTCACTGCAGGCTTTCGACAGGCTGGTCCTTAGCACTCCCCAGGCACCCCTGACCTCTCAGCCCCTTCATTTCCTGCCCTGACTTCAGAGATAGCTAGCTTGAGAAAGCAGCAGGACAGGGGAAAAAAAATAAAGTAAGATTCCCAAAGCTGTGCCTCCCTCTCCACACTCCCTGGGAACCCCAGCGCGTGGCTCAGGCTCCCTGGGAAGCAGCTTCATGGGGCTGGGGGAGGAAAGAACAAAAGAAAAAAGCGCAGAGGGTCTTTGAGCTGGTGTCTGTTAATTCTTGCACAAAATTGAACAGGGAAACAACAAAACCCCCAGAGGCAGCGTCAGCTGGGGGCTGGCAGAGAAGGAGCAGCTCGCTTCCCTCAGAGGAAGGAGGTGTAGCACCACGTAAAGCCCTCATCCCACTCCCTCTCCCCATCAAAAAAAGGGTAGGCGATGGCTGTGCAAATTTTTTTTCCCCTCCTATTCATTAGGAGACCACTCAAATACCTTCCATTCCAGCTAACATGTACCACTGCAAGTGAAAATCCCATAAACACAAGAGCCAGTTTTACAGACCAGGACTCCTGCGGACAGGAAAAGGCACAAGCACGCTACGGTTAAGAAACGAAAACACAACATCCCTATTATCTCCGGTATTTGCGGTGTTACAAGGCATCCCAGCTAGCCCAGCCCCAGTTCTTTAAACTCTGTAGAAGCGTGCTATAAAGTTTTTTTAATGTTTTTTCCATGAGCGCAAAGCATGGGGAAAGTCATCCCATGTGCTTGTGCCATCCGATGCCACGCCACCGAGGTCTTGTCGGCTCAGCATTAGCAGCACCAGGGGACTGACTCAAAGGCGTTACCACTAGCTAGAAGCTGTATAGCCCCAGTCAAACACTAACAGCGTTTTAGTTTTATCAACACATTAGTGATCACCATTGTTTTTAAAAATCTTATGCTAGAACGGGCATTTTGCCCCCATACAGCAGCTCCTGGAAGCTGGGCATGGCATAAAAATCCCATTTTCCACCAGAGAAGATTCCTGTCCCCCTGGGGAAAAAGGAGGACCTGAACGCAACAGGGGATTGAACAACTTGAAAACATTTCAAAGATACACTTGAACTGTCATGAAAGGCCACGATTTTAAGATTTTGCGATTATCAATTCCATTGTTAAAAATCAAAGTCCTTCTTTGATAAGCTAAAATTCAATTACAAGTATACAAATACTCATTTAATACATAACGAATACTAATTCTGCCCTGCAACCCTTGTGCATCAAGTCAAAAGCAAGCTGAAACAGCTGGACCAGTAAGAGCCAGTGCAGGAGAAATGAACCCCCAGCCCGTACCCATGCTGGTGGGTGCCCAGAAAAGCTGGGCAGCGAGGGGAACGCACCTCAACCAGAGCTTTCAGTGTCTACCTGGTTCAAATTTCTCTCGCAGGTTCATCTACTTCAAGAAAGAAAACCGCCCAGGGAGCTGGCAATTTCTAATGAATCTGAAAAATCAAGTAAAGGAACACTATGGCGCTATTAGCACTAAAAGTCTACAAACCCCCAGAAGATGGGATTTATATACGGCAACACAACAAGAAGCAAAAAATACAGGAACAAGTGTACTGGGAAGCATCGATACCCAGCACAGTATTTTCTTCCTATAATTTGAAGCAATAAAGCAGTCATTGTGACAAAGCTAAATTCTCCAGGGTTTTTCCTGATGCTCCTTTTTCTTCTAGAAAAAAGTACAAGAACCCAACAAACCAGCATGAAGAAATGGCTGCTCGGAGCAGGATCCCGAGAGGCAGAGTTCAAGAGTCGCTGCAATGGCATTTGCGCGCTTTGGAAGAGAAAGCTGCTGGTCATCTCCAAAATTAGAGTAGATGGTTCTTCAGCAAACCTCCAGGGGCCGGGCAAGAGGCTGCTTTTGAAAGGGCCATGCCACACAGATGCTTGGCTAGATGCCACCACAGTGGAAGCAGCTTTGCAGCTCCGCAGGCTGTGGGATTACGGGGTATTGGGCTGAACAGAGTCAGCGATGTAGGGGAGGTGAACGGCCACGACCTGCCACTCTCTGGGTGCTGCTGGAAAGGGATATGGTTTGGGAGCACAGGGGAATACCAGACAAAAGGTGGGAAAGTGTCACAGGAAAACAGAAAGGGAGGTCCTGATCAAGTTTCTGCAGTTAAATAGGAGGCACTAGGAACATACCACTTATTTCAGCATTTCCCTGCCTTCTATTCAGCTGAAAAATTGGTTGTTTTTTTTTTTTTTGTCTTTTCCTTTAAGCCTTTTCTTCAGGAAGAGGCACACAGAGCTCGTTTCCTTAGCACTGCAGCACCACAAAATGCAGGATACTATCCGTGCATCACTTCATCCAGAGCTGCTACCGAACAATGGAGCAAAACCACTGGGGCAACAAGATTAAGCTTAATGATTCCCTTTGGGAGCCGGAGCCTGAACGTCCGACTTAATATACGTGCCCTAAACCACCAGTCTCCTCCAGATCGAGACGGACAGTCACCACTAAGAGCTACAAAGAGCTTCCTTTGCAGCGGAGCATTCATGTACACTGCACACAGATCAAACCATTTTTTATGTAGGCCACATCAAAATTATAGCACAGAATTTTCCATCATTTAACCCAAAACACAGGCGAGGACAGGAAATGCCGTACATCCTCGAAACTCACCCTAGTTTAGGAAGAGACAGGAATGTTGACTCGAAGGCAAAAGGAAAAAACAATTTTGCCATCCCTGCCATAGCGATTAAAACCAGGACGAGAACCGCTTGTGCTGTTTCTCTGCCCCGCGGCACCCGACCTGCCCCAAACCCCCCACGCAGAGGGCTGGCTTGTCCGACGCCTGGCGAACCTTCAAAGGAGGGCAGAGCCCGAGGGAAGAAGAGCCGGCGACCGCAGGGCTGCATCCTTCGGCACGACGGGGAGGAAGGAGAGCTGCGATACAGAAAGGGACCACGATAGAGAAGGACGGCAAAGAGCCCTGGGGGACAACCGCGTCGTGCTACGCGCAGGGACAGTGTCACCCTTGGGGACGCCGAGACTCTTCCAGCTGCAGAGATGGATCCCCGACACAACTGCAGGCTCCCAACCCACCCCAGAGACACGTCGGCAGACACGTGGGTGCACTAAGCCCCATAAGCTTCTTTGCCACTATTTTATTCTAGACAAGGCAAGACATTCCTTTCATTTAAAGCTCGTAACTTCCCCTCACCACAGCTTGGAACTGATGAGTTTAGGAAGAAAAAGCAAAAAGGTTATGTTCAGTGGGCAAAACAGAAGTAAAGTTCCAACCTGCTTAAGTTTCTAGCATGCAAATCTTAAAATAAATAAATAAATAGCCTTACAACTCCTGGCATTAAGGTTTAGGGTTTGTTTTGTAATAAAGTGTTAATTATTTGAATAGCTAGAAACAGTTCTGGGGTGTCATGCAAGCCCCAGCCTGCTAACCAGCTACTGTGTAGGTTGTAGTCAGCTTAATAACCAGCAACCAGCCAAGAAACATTGCCTTGCTGATGCCGATGACATGAAAAGAGGCACTTCCAGTTCTGACACTCTGTGGGGCTTCATCTTGTCTAATCCTTCCCAAATTACCTGTTTGTTTTCACTCTGTAATTGATTTTCTGATTAGCCCTTTAAGACAAGGGTCAACAAGGAAGAATTTGTGCATCCAGAGCTGATAACGCCGAGAGAGATCTTTACCTTGTGTGTGGTTTGTCCGAGTTTTACTGAGTTTGCTGCCACTTGCCCATCTGCACCAGACATATCCAGAGAAATTCAAGTCATCCCACTGCTGTACATGACTTCTCAAGAAACCCTAGCGTAAACACAGTTGCTGTGCAGAACCATTACTTGCTGTGTTTTGAGAACAACACAGCTTACCTCTTTGTCTAACTTCAAGCCTAGGCTATGCATGAGGCCAGATCGTCAGCAGTGAATCAAACACAACTCGTTTCTTCTAAAGTCCAAAACACATTTTCTTCTCAGACTAGAGTTGAGCAGTTATGGAGAGAAAACGACGCCGTGGGTCCAGTTGGCACTCCTGCTCCAGGAATGTCTGTGGGCAGCAAACACAATCCCTTCCAAATTGCATTGCAGTTAAAAGCAAAACACAACAATGAGGCGGTCCCCAACCCGGCGATGCAATCTGTGCCGGGAGGCGCCTCCTTCAGACACGGCCCCACGGGCGACCAGCAGCGACGAGCGTGATGCTGTTTCGCAACGAGCTGCCCCAGCTCACACCACCGACGCTCCCATCCCAGAGCTGCTCTCTCCGAATCCCAAGCGGTGGTGACTCGTGTCTCAGGTCATCCTTTCTGCAGCAACACTCTCTTTCCCATGATGGCAAGGGCATGAAGAAGCCACTCATGTCTTTAATCTCCTTCTCTCACCACAAGACTAGATAGTCAAGATTTTAGCGTTTTTGAAATTTCGACCACTTTCCATGCCAACATGCCAATGCCTGAAACAAAGTAAGCAGAAACCTAAACAAGAGACTGAGACTCGGGGCTGCTGTCAGCCAGCGAAAGCAGGAAAAGCCTCTACAGATCACTGCAGCAGAAATTTGAAACAAGAGTAAAGAAAAAAAAAATCATTAGTAGCCACTTATAAAAGGTTCAGAAAACTTTACACAAAAGAAAAACTCAACCCAAAGTCAGCTCCTAATGACAGAAATTCCTATAAAGAAAAAGTTCTTTGTGCAAAGAGCAAAGAAAGATTCCTGTGTCACTAAACCCCTTTCTCCAGCTTTTCACCAGTCAGAAAACACCTCATTAGCAGTTAATGTCTACATAATGGCTGTATTTTACCATCACCTGATTTTTTTGAGCTTACCCAGCCTTGTCAGTAGACATTGTAACTTTGACCACAGCACTGACTATATAACCTGTCTGTCAATATTCCCACCTTTCAAATACAGCTCAAGACCATTTAAGCCCCGCACCTCAATTAACAACCACTTATGTCCCACTTCAGGCTCAAGTTTATCATTTACGATCAGATACATTTCAAATCCCTATAAAGCATCTTACATTTAAAAAATAGACAACACAGATGCAGTTTGTCTGTCAATAAACAAGTAATACAGCCTTTCCCCTTTGAACTGCTCTACTTTGTCGCAGAGTAGATCGAACTTTCACTGAAGAACATGAAGTTTGTTGATTTTATGCTTTCTCTTCTCATTTTAAATCTTCCTCCCTTGCCACGCTTCTCTCCCGTAGGCACTGCGACATTCACCAGCAGCAACAGGTTATGCCACTGCAGCTTCTCACTTCTCACTCATGAAATTCAAAAGCAGCTCCTGACACAAGCTGGGACACTCATACACTTCCTCAGTTCAGTACGAGCTGCTTCTCCAACACATCCCCTCAAGAATACGTTGTTTAAGATAGAGGACCAAATAGATCAATAAAGAAGGTGAGAAAATTTAAAGCTACATGCCTCTGGCATAGATTAAACCAAAGGGAAAGGACAAAGTGATGCTTTCAGGCACGTTTTGTTTCTGGCCAAACTTCTGCAGTTATTTGGTTCCATACAGGACATGCACATGGGAAAGGGAAGAATCAAGCAGAGCTTCGACACCTGGTGTAAAACACCAGCACCTGCACTCAATCTTTTCCAAAAGCCCAGGTATATTGCTCTACTCAGTGCCCAAATACACATGAAAAAGGGCAAAACAGCTTCCGTGCAGCCATGCAAGGAAGAAGCCTGTTCACATTAGCTCTCGCGCTCAATCCACCAGGCTCCAGCAGTCTGAGTTTGCCAGATAAGCTCTAAGCAAGAATGTGAAGTCTGGGTGCTGCTCCAAACCCAAATCTGAAATCTCTGCTGCTGGCCCATCACTGTTTGACTAGCACAGTCTGTGATGGATGACTTGCCACTGCTTGGAGTCTTACAGAGGAGATTAGATACCTCTCTAAAATGAGAGGTTTTAATCTGGTTTCTGGAAGAAATCCTGCAGTGGAGGGTATCAAACACAGACTCAACAACCCTAATAATTCTTTCTGGCCTTAAAAAAAAAAGTCTAATCCGTAATCTGGGGGTGTCAGGCATCTGTTATCCAGAGCTGAGATTACAACCCTGTTGCTCCTCTGCAATCACATAAACCTAAATAAAATCTCACAAGACTTACCTCCAAGGAAAAAAAAAAAGAGAGGATAAATATGAAATGTTTAATAACTACAGACTTACTGATCAACAGATGGCCACTGCCAGCTGCAGTGCACCTAGAGCCCTTTTCTTCCAAAATCCAGACAAACCTTGACTAAGCAGCACCCAAGCACCTTGGGTGGCTTCAAAGGGACCAATAGCTCCACCCCTGAGCACACACTGGGGGGGTCAGGGAATCTTTACACCCACCTCTTCCTCTGCACAACTCCAGGCAACACACACCCTTACCCAACATCCCAAGGACACGTTGACCTTTATTTGAAGATGACACCATTTTTCAGAGATCAGATGTTATTCCCTATTATCCTTCCTCAAAAGAGGAGCTATGCAAGATTGCAGCCCACAGTAGCTTTATTTAGTGAAGAATAACTGATGCCAGATAAAGACAGGTTAAAAATCAAGTATTTGCATTACTGCTTGGACTAGTATTTCCCTAAAGTCACCACTGCACCAACACAAATGGTGCAACTCAATTATAAAGTTCCTCTCAGAGCCAAACTTGGCAAAGCCTGCATGATGTTGCAGAGCCTCTCCCCTTAACTAGCTAAAGATCTTCCAATTTGTGGGCTAAATCTGCTCATCCAAATACTCATTTCAAATGAAACATTTAACTACACAGATTGACACTTTGATGCAAACTGCTGTCATAACAGTGTTGTAAACTGGATGTCATCACAAAATAAAAGCTTCACTTTGAGTTAACATTTCATTAAAATATCTTGAAATGCTCAGTCTTAATTAAAAGAGCCAACGTTTTTCATTATATGCATTTCCAAATTACACCCCCCCCATAATTTACCATGTTTTGTAGGTCTTACATTATAAATATTTTATCCTGTCATATAAAACTCACAAATACCATCTATATTCTGGTAACTCTGTTTCCTAGAAGCATGACATAAGACAGTTTTGGTGCCTCCACCTCTACACCGGTACAAACCCCCATTTGTTTTCCCCAACCATTTTGTCCACACAATCGCACTCACGGCCAGCCCAGGTCCAGCAACCTTGACCCGTTATCAGAAACGTGCCCATTGCACATTCCTCCTCGCATTGCGGGGAGGCGCTGGGCAGCAGATGCAGCACATCATTCCTCCATCAACCTCTACTGAATAGGAAAAAGGCTTTGAGATGCTGAAACTCACTTGCCCTGTTATTTCAGAATAACTCAGATTTTGAGCTAACAAAGTGCGACCTTATTACTGAAGGTTTAATTACGTTAGTGCTTTTACAGCCTTAGATAGTGTATTTATCTATCTACATTTAAAAGGCTTAACACTACATGGAGAGGAAAAAAGGCAGAAGATCACATCAAAGGGACCGTAAGGGCTCCGTTCCACATTCATTACCAGCAGGGCTAGTACCAAGCGTGCAAACAGCACCAAAGAAATTCACCGTGGAGATAAGGGGCCACACAAGGTGTTGCGGCACAAACACTGCTGCAGTTCCCCATTTTCTGGGGGAAATCCCTCTTTCACAGCAGGCAGTGGGAGCTTTGGGGCTCAGTGTGACCAGAGGAGCCAGATCTGCTGGGAACACCCAGCAGGGCAGGACACAGGCACCAGCAACCACATCCCTCTGTTCACCAAGGTGTTGAAGTAGCTTAAAACCACTCCTTGGGGCTTCCCACTTATCCTGATAAGCATGGATAGTGTGGCTTGCAAATGTGCTAAGGGCCTGAAACCCCTGTCGAGTTCAGCCAAGCTGAGGTTCAGCACCTTTGGGATAGGAAATGCAGCCACCAAAACATTATGTATTTTAAAGCAGGCCTTACATGTATCGCGCACATTGTGTTCAGACCAAACCCTGTCCTCCAACGTGCACAATCATCTCTTCGAGAGAACATGAGCATTTACGAACAGTAAGTCTTTTAAAGATGGGCCTTTGATCTTGTTCCCAGTTATTTATTGAGATTCACCCCAGAGAGCAGTAAAATGTATGAACTAGTGGGAGAAGGCAGATTTTACATTCTACCAAGTTTAAGAAAGCAGAGAAAGCCGTATACATTTTAAATATGACAATTTGTGCCAGGTCTGTTAAAATACAATCATACATTTTTGAGCAGTCCAAAGCATTTCTAGCCAGTTGGGACATCTCTGCATACTTCACAGTCCCTCCGCTCTCCTCCATTCACCTCCAACCCAAAGCCATATTAAATGCAAAGGGAACGCATGGAGATGTATTATACATAAGCCCAAGCTGCTCAACAAAATCTGCTCCAATAACACAATTATACATGCCCTGCTTTTGCAGGACCAGAGACCCAAGCAGGGTATTACCTCTTCATTTACATTCAGCCCTAATCTAACATGTCATGCAAATGGTACAGAAGGGAAAACGAAACCAAAAAACCTCCCAGCCCCTCTCTTACCCCTGAACTACCAGACCATCTGCAGTTTCAAAGAAATTCTAGCAAGCACAGCTCAACATCTGCACCCCATTAAGATCTAATTTGAAACAATTGCTATTCTCTATCTCTCTTGTTTTTCCTGGGTAGAGCAGCTTTGATGTCCCCCGGTTGACAAAAACACATAAGAAATAGGCATTAAAAAATATCAACTGGAAGGTAGGAATTCGTTCACATGAACAACAGGTATCAGTGTTCAGCAAACAGAAACCAGAGCCCCAAGCGCTCACGCCTCCCCCAGACACAACTACTGTACGGGGCAGGCAGATGTTGCCTTGCTTCTTCGTAACTATCACGTTATGAGTAACTGCAGCTCACTCGAAGGGCACGGCTTCTTCCAGCCTAGAATTGGGAAAAGAGGATTCCCCGTTATCCCTGGGACAGCATTATCATAATTGGTTTTGCAAAACTTTGTGGCCATCGCAAGCTCGATTTGATACAAGCAAGGAATGGCAAACCAAAATACGAACGCAGGTGATTCATCCCTTGCAGATATAACCTGCAGTTTTTCTTTTCGTTCCTCAGGCCTCAACTCTGCCTTTAGATCTCTGTCAAGGACCCACCATCTTTTGTGAATGTATGTTTTACATAAGTTGCTCACTGACATTTTAAAGGAAGGGCAATTAAATCAAAATGAATTAATTTCAAGTTCAATACAGTAGATGCTTGGTATTTTAATCAACAGGGCAATAGCTTTCCACTTCAACCTACAGGACAATATGAACGTGTTATGAAAAACCATCCATCAGCTTCCAAATAATCCATGTAGTCAAAAAGCTGACATTCTCCCCATGTGTTTAATCCTACTATGTGACTCATACACTTATTTTTATCCTTATAATGAAATTATTATTACTGGAAAACTTCTCTTTGCTAAGTCAGTCTCTGTAGGTGCCACACATGAGTTGAAAGCTTATGAAGTCAAAGAGGGCCTTTGGTTTTCAAGCTAAGTCAGCTGGTGACCAAATGGCACATGTACTCTTTAAATGCAGATTTCATAAAACAAAGCAGTTGCTTGCCTCTGCAAAATGTTGCCCAAGCACAGGCTTCCTTAGATAAGCCAGAGGTGGCTGAAAGTGTATTTAGCATATGGGAATTCTCCGGTTTGTTTTCATCGGAATATGAGTGAGAAAGCCTGATCCTTATACAACTGGAAGAAAAAAACCAACCTAACCAGAAAAGCTCCAAGGCTCTGATGACCCAGAACAGAGCTGCAAGGAAGCACCAGCCTCCCTCCAGCCAGAAACAGAGGGTGATAGGGCAGCAGCACCCCAGGATACAACCCAATTTGTGTTCAGGTCTGATCGTATCCATCCCAAAGTCCCAGCTACCCACCAGCATGGTCAGTTCTCCACATTTCACATTGGAAAACTGTTACAGATGAAGGGCTGGATGAGGAAAAACACCAATACGCACCTGGGGAGACCACTGTCCTGCAACACGACTGCTCTCCATAGACCGTAGCAGAGCCACCCTCCCCTACACAAGCACTGGTGGGAAGGCTTGAGGTCCACTAAGCCACAGCACAGCCCAGTGTTTAGATTTGGCAGAATTTGGGGGGAACCACGCACCTCATCCCTGCTGCTCCTCCCTCCAAAAGCCCTCCTTACACCCTGACTCCCCCAGCATTGAAAAAGGAAACGACCCTCTTGTTTTGCAGGCAAATTAATAAAGACAAGAGAAGGCACTTTCCTAGCAGAAGAGAGAGGGGGGGCAAGGGAATCCCCCAGAAAGGGCTGAGTGAGGTCTTTGTGTAGCAGCTCCTGTAGCCTCAACCCACACAACATCCTTCAGTGGTAATGGAGATGGGGGAAGCGGGATGTGTCCTGTGCTTGCCCTAGCTGGGTTTGGCAGAGACCCAAAAATTAAACAGCGGAGGAAAAGCAACTTAAGGAGATAAGCTTTACAAGTAATTGGGAGATCTTCCACCAATTCCACAGGCAGGGGACCAGGTCACAAGCAGATGTGACTTGCCAGTATTTTTCTAGCATCCTGTCACCCTCGTCGTGCAGAGGCCAGTTTCCCAGAATTTTAGGCTAATGTACACAAACGCGAGGAGAAAAATCCTCAGTAACAGCACTTTAGATTAAACCCATCCCAATCAGATTAATTTAGTTTTAAGTTGCACATTGTACTGGCAAACATGTTTTCCCAAGTCATAGGTTATAAATATTTACAATTTCCTCAGTAACAAAATGCGAACAAAAAACCTGCGTACAGCTCCTCAGGAACAGCGCAAAGCGCCAGGCACAAGAGCTTGGACTTGCAGTTGTGTCAGTTTTTCTCCCCCATAGATGTTTCAACACATTGTTTAACCTACAGCTGCTGTCGTGGGAGAGGTTTAATCCAGTACTGCCTCTGGAAGACGCTCTGCTACTTGCTCCCAACTCCAGTCCCATCCAACCCTGTGCTAGCCTACTGCTGGTGGGACTGCAGGGTGAACCAGAATAGAGACAAAATAGAGATTAGTGGGGACAAACAGAGAGAACAAGGTTGGGCTGAATCCCTAAAAGTTTATGCCATCAAAGGGGAGGAGATGGTAGAGGGTCAAGAGCCAGCACAGGGTGGAAGAAGCTCTTTTGAGGCAACACGAGTAGATCTGGTTCACGTTGCCTGGGAAAACTCGTGTTATGGAGAAGTCTCGTGTTGTGTCTAAATGGATCTAGGAGCAGGATTTCTCCAAGAGTAGCCCCCTCTCCCTGCCACGGGACCTGGGCAGAGATCAATGCAAAGATGACCCTGACACCAAGAACACTGCCAGGGACGGAGGGACGCGGCACCTTTTGGTGGCAGTTCCTTGTTCATCAATTTGTTGCGGTGTGAATGCAGACTGGAGGCTCGCTCTCGCACTCACGGCTAAGGCGCCTTCATGCAGGACACCGTACATCTGTACACATGCGTTTGCATGTGTAAACACATCTGCAGAAAAATAAATAGACAAAACTCCAATCTGGCAGCAGCCTCAGAGTTGGTCTCCTTGGAAGGCTTCTTTCACACCAACATCTGAACGGGATGCTCCACCTTGTCTTTCCTCCCCATAAGGACCTAGAACACGCTGAGGTCTAGGAGAAGCCTTCAGGTGTGCTTTAAAAAACATGGAACTTTTGAACTGCAGCCAAGATGAGGACAGACACCCCATAGTACAACCACCATCACTAGTGCATGCCTAGAAGCCGGCAGCTCAGCCCTGCCTGAGCCCTGTCCTGCCAGGGCTGCGCCTGCCCCAAGCTGGGGATCCGGCATTTGAGGAGGCATCTGGTACCTCCCCAGCTTGAACGGTCATTAAGTAAAGACTAACAGCAGATGCTCTTCCTACCTCCAAGTCCCATGGTGAAAAGGCCTGCAAAATTTATCAATGAGAGCTGCAAACTTCCAGGAAAG
The DNA here is from genome assembly GCF_964188355.1 of Buteo buteo. NCBI lineage: Eukaryota > Metazoa > Chordata > Aves > Accipitriformes > Accipitridae > Buteo > Buteo buteo. The sequence continues at coordinate 5,761,434 of NC_134194.1, forward strand.
CCTGAGTGTTTCATGTGGTATTTCAGAGCATGGACATTTTCAGTTTACATAAATAAAGCTGACAAATGAGTGGACAGACTTCTGAAATCCCCCTGTAAACCAAATGAGGCAACTCAGCTTAGAAGTATCTCATAATTAAAAGCACTAGCAAACCAAGTCTCACGCACAGCTATAAAAAAAAAAAGAAGCCTGAAGAACCAGCAGCTGCCAAGGAAAAGACAATAAATAGTAAATACCCACACCTTAATCCTCCTTGCTCAGCTGCTTAGCATCTGCTCATCTTTTCTCCACTCCTTTTAGGAAAGATTTTCAATGGCAAGAATGGATCATTTTAGGACTTCTGTTACTTGGAGGTATTTTTCCAATTACTCTGAGTGCACAAGGGAAACATCTTCCAACCCCATTTTGCTCTCCCATGTCATGGGAACAGCAAACTTCTCTCCCACATCTCCCTGCTGCCCAGAGCACCGAGCTGCACCAAAACCCAAGAGCACCTGCAAAAGGGACTGACATTCTCTTGGGCTGACCCAGCTACTCGCCACAGTCAAGTATAAGGAAAAAGGGGAGCCCATGCCCTCCTTTTTGAGCTGCACATCAGCCTGCATAAACATGAAACCATGCCCCCAGCCTGGGAGTAGGTACTCACAGGGGGCCCGAGGGAGTTTAAAATGCAAACTCCATTACAAACAGTGATATTTACTCTTTTTATTAAAATACTTAGAAGTTCTTCAGTTATTTAAATAATACTTCCCATCTCTTCTGTAGAAAGTGGAAGCAAGACACTAGGACAACTTCCTCTGCAAGACTGGTAGCCCCGTGCTTGTCCCAGCCTGCTGACAGAGTGCAGTGTCTCATTTCCAAATTCACTATCTTCAGTGGTTCCAATTATCATATTTTAAACAACAGCAAAGCCACCGTGCATGATGCTATCATTAGGAATCTGTCAAATACAACAGGAGCTTCCACACAGAGACCAGGCAGCACAAAGCCAAGGTTTTATCAGGAATGCACTTCCAAGGTCCTGGAAATACAGATGTTTTCCTGACATTTATGAACCCTCCAAGCTCCAAGAGAGCTCTTGTAGTCCAAGGTTTAGAGTGAGAACTACTCTTTTCAGAAATATCTTAAGTTATGCCCTTCGGGAACATTGTGTGCCACCAGATTTATCCTTTAATTTCTTGGATGCTTTACTCTAAATCACAAAGTCTGCTTGCAGCTGTCCTGAACCGTGCAGCCGGTCTCTGGGGAAGCCGAGCGCCATATGAGGGCAGCGGTACCAGGGCCACCAATTGCCTCCTGTTACCCACCTACACTCAGTTAAAAATAATAATAGTAAAAAAAAAAAGTCTAAACATCTCTTCAGCCATCTGACTTGTCCTCAGGCCTGAAACAGGATGCCAGCAACAAGCATCATCTTCCTCCAAGGAAAGCTGACCTTTCAGCTCGGGGCTGACTCAGACGCGAGCTGTAAACAACCGCAATTTATTCTTCCCCCGTAGCCATTTGGTCTCCTCTCTCCATCTCACGCCGTTCTGCAAAGTTCAGCTGCTCTCCCAGTCAACGTACACTGATACTCACTTTTGTTGTTTGCGGTAGAGGAATCCCTTTGCTTGAAACTATGTCTACTACTGCAGCACAGAGTTTTAGCTTTGCTCAGAAAATCATACTGCACAGAGATATTGAGTAGCGTCTTTGAAACCCATGCTTTTGTTTGCTTTACCTTCTTTAAAAAAAAAAATACAGCATAACCACCCCTCCCCCAATGTCTTCCTTCTCTTCGAGGATTTCCTTGCTAGACCCCCATATCACCTGGGAATTCTGCTCATCGTACCTTTTTCAGCAATTCGATGACGTGCCCGAGGAATTTCCAGTGCCAAAGATACAGCAGCCCTGCTGACTTGACAGTCATTTGCTAAGCTGAAGCCAAAACCACTCCAGCCCTTTCCTTCAGCATTACAGCTGGCACAGCTGCATTTCCAATAAGCCTCACACCTTTCACTCCACACTTTACAGGATGCGTTATTGCACTGCTCTGACAGAACAGAAACGGCACTTTACGGCCACCCAGAGCACCGATCGTTCAACGTTACATTGGCTGTTCAACACCAAAACCATTAAGGTTGCAAAGAAAAATCACTTGGCTCTCAAGATATTCAGCCACTCAAGTTAAGAGCTGGTCGTACAAGCAGCAGCACAGCCTCAGAGGTGACTGAGTATGTCCGAGAGGTGAGGTCTCTGGGACTGAAGCACTCGTGTTCAAAAGCACATCTGTCTTTCATAAGCATATCTGCTAGAGTAATGGAAAGATATCGCCTCTTCCCTGCAAAACATAAACCTGCATAACACGTTAGTGGTATACGATGAACAAGCCTGTATCTGATGAATCGCACAGAGCCCACGCTGCTCCCCGCGAGCACGGGGCAAGAAATTCCCCACTCAACATCTGTGCAAGCACAGCGCTAATTGACTCTGTGGAATTAATTTGCTATTAAAAAGCTCTGATCGGTACTGTCAGGGCACTAGCTGGACTCTCAACATCATGGTCCCTAAACACAGACCTCCAGGGTTTTAGCCGCATGGTTTTATCTTTTCTAGCAGAGTCACTTTGGTGAGGGCGAGTGAGCCGTGCTCAGCCCCGCGGCTCAGGGGGGGTTTGGCATCTGCTGTTTTCTTCAGCGGACTTTGGCTATCGTGAATGCAGTAATTAGGCTGTCTTGGTAACGACAAACACAAAGTGCAACGTATTTAAGCTGGCCAGGTAGAGTCCCCTCAAGGACCCTCTTGGGAACTTGAGCTCTTCTGGTCACCTCGAGTGATTCTACAACTCCGAACCTGTATAAAGAGATGTAAATGCAGCCAGACCCCACTGCTTGTGCCTTCCAAGCAACCCAGAGCCTCTCTGACCGATGGCATCAATGTCATTGCCCACATCTCAGAATTCAGCAGATATTCCACCAAAAAATTTCTAACGGCAAGCATCCAGCTAAGTGAGTAAGAAAACTGCTTTATGGTCCTGATTACAGCACAAGTCTCCACCACCAGCGATGAGCCGGACATTGCACCCCTTTTAAGTGCTGCCAAATCCCAGGGTTTCAGCCTGCCACGAAACTCTGATTCAGCCCCAATGGCCACGAGGCAGAGGAGTTGGGGTCCAATGCCATTTTTTGGGTTGGTTTGGAAAGTGCTTGCAAACAAATAGAACTCTGGCGTATTTTAACATCAAAAGCACTACTGCAGAGACAACCAGCAACAACAGCTAGTACCTACGTCAAACCGCACACCACAGTTGTGATCAACAAATTGAATGGTACAAGCCTCAGCTCTTCTTTAATTTTGTTTTTTATAAATTAGGTTGATTAAAAACAGAAGGAAGCAATGACTAATCCCCAAAACAGAAGAAAAGGTTGGGTCAAAGTGACATTGGCAGAAAAGAAAAAAAAAGCTGTTGAGGGACACAGTGATTTCAGCTCAGCAGCACTTGTGCTTATCAAATTGTAAACCATCATTTCAGATTTGGACAAAACCACAACTGTCCACTTCAAAACTTTTTGCTTCCTTAAGCTATTAAAATTTAAGTTCCTCAGAGAAATTTCTTTATGAAAACACAGAAGCAATGCAGGAATAACACCATCTGAACGCATATACTTTAAAATTGCTTTTTAAACCAACAGAGACATGAATCCAAATCGACCTTAAGGTATTAAAGTCAATCCAGTATTAATTCATGAACTAGAACACAAGAAAATTTTCTATACTTGGTGTTTTTCAAGTTAGGGATGCCATTTGTCTCTTTCTTGGTATGTAAAATGAGAGCCCAGCCCCAGGTTTTTATTGCAATTGTCCATCTGCCTCAGAAGGCACCATGGAAACTTCACTGATGGTGCCACCGTTCAGAGGTAAAAGGTGAATGGAGTTACCTGTTGAGCATCCGCTTCTTCCATGTTCTCTCTGAGCTACCAATAGCCTAAATTGTGGTCTTTTTACTGCCAAAAACGAGTTAAAAGACTGAGAGAACAAGCTTTACACATAGCTTTGTCCTCAAAATCTGCAACTACTCTTTTTAAGAAGGAAACTTTTTCTGGTTTTATTTGCCTGCGTGTTTATGGTCAGCTCTCACAACCATGAATAAAACCCCCACATTTACAAAAGTCCAATGTGGGTAGTCTATTCAGGAGTACAAGTACCTTAAATGCCATAGTTTCATGCCCTGACTGATCAGAGTAATTTTGCAAGATTTTTCACTATTTCCATGAAAATACTTTAGTTGTACATCTTCCTAGCTTTGGTTACTTGTGTTCCTCATGGTTTCAGGCTCAAAAAACGATCATATACTCAACAGCCAAACACACATACTTAAGCCAGACACGAGGGACTTTGTACTTAATCAAGTATTAGTATTTTTTCTGCGTTAACAGCGAAGTATTCAGTTCAACCAGTTCCTCCTTTCTGATGTCTCCATTTCTAACAGAGCACAGAAATAGCAACATTTTAAAGTATATGAGTCCAAGCGATGCATGTGAATGTAATTGCTGGGGCATTTTATGCGCTGCAAGGCTATATTGCAAAATGATTGATTTCTTATGGCTGAAACTGTCATGTTCAGGCAACATTAAGCTTTGAGTCATGGTATTTAATCTGCAATGTGTCACAAGATCTAGATTAAAGAGGACAATTGCATATTCTTTTCCAACCCCCCAAAAACTCAACAAAAAATATACCAATGGCAACGCATTAGGGGACCTGTCCGTTTCCTTCCCTTTCTTGGCTACAAAATACCGCTAAACACGTAACTCACTCTGGGGAGTCAGAGGAGATGAAATGCATAAGTCACTATGGGAGTTTATTACTCAAAAGCAACAAGGGGAGGATAACATTTTCCTCTCAGAATCCCACAGAAGTTTGGGGCTGTGATACGCAGCTCCGGCTCCATGCCCCAAACTCCCAGGGAGAGCAAAATATCACAACCAAAGTCAGCTGGACAGGTTTGAAATACCAAGTTATGTTCCCAGCCATCAGATAAGCTCCCCAGTGAAAGCACTGCCCAGTACAGCACAGGAAGCCAGTTTCTACCCCATCCTAAACCAGGGATTAGAGTCACCAGAGCTATGTTTTATGGTACGTTTCCAAGACCAGCTTTGGTTCACAGCACGCTTGGTAACATAATATGAGGGTTTACTTTAGGGAACAGCTACTTTCCTCGGATTTCCAGCCTGGTTATGAACCTGAAAGACCAGGTTAACATGTCATTGGCTTGTACAAGATTGAAACCAAAAACACTGAAAAAAAAAAATACAGAAACTAAAACCAGCAACAAGTCAGAATTGGGACACACGCTGCCAACACTGGCACTGGGCTGATGTACAGCAGGAGGAGAGACTGGCAAGAGAATTGCCTAATTGGCATTACCCAACCCAGAGGAACCCTCTCCCAGAGGATGTCCATGGCTCTTGATGACAAGCAAGATGCCTCCTGTTTCTCAGTCCTCTCCAGAAATGCAAACCCTGAGGTCAACTCAGCAGCCGTGGGCTCGGCAACATCTCAGAGATGCCTCTTCAAGAGAGGGACAGATCCACATCGCTCAACGCAGCATCCCTCCTCCACTGCATTCTGCATCTCTGCCAGTCCCAATCACAGCCAAAGAACTGGCTTAATTAAAACGCTCTGATTTCACTTAAATAAAGCATATACCAGTTTTCTTCTCAGGTTACCAATTTAAAGCATGAGACTAAAACGCCTCATAAAAAACTCTGCAAAGTCTAGAAGTGCCAAATGCTGTAAGGAGCTAGGGAAAGCAATTATCCATCAGTTTATTTAAACTTGTTCACTGAAAATATTTAAGCAGGAATTTCACGCAGAGATAAGCCACTCGGTAAGGCAAGAGGTTATTGTAAAGATATGCGCTATTGCACGCATACGGACATAGGTTACGGCAGAGAGCATTAGGACTGGATGGCATTTCCCATTTAATCCCCTTTCTCAGTTGCAAATAGCTTTATTAAACAAATTTTGCAAAGGACTAAAGTTTTCCATGCGTCGTCTGAGCCCGAAGGCAGCTTTCCTTGTAAAACTTTAAGCAACGTTAAGTCAGAATTACGAGGGCTAGAAAATAAGAAAACACAAACCAGGTTTTAGACAACCCATTGGTTGAAGGAGGAAAAAAAAAACCAACTCATGGGAAAATTTATTCACAATTATTTTTACTTAAAAAGCAGAATATTTCTGAACATATGGGCATCAGCATTTCCAACTGGGAGAGAGGAAACCTCTGGGCTAGATAGTCCGCACATAATGAAATACGATCCCTTCCTCAAAGGCCTGACAATCTGAGGGCTAAGTCCAGAGACTCAAAGAGGCCAGAAAAACTCAAAGTAATTCAGCACCAGCCCATATTTTGAAGTTTGGAGAAAAAGAAAAGAAAACTTTAAGATAATTAATGCATACTGCATCAAGTAAGGACAAAGTTAAAAATTCTTATTAAAAAAAAGAAAGGCAGCATCACAGCAAAGTCAACAAAGCATTCAGGAAAAAACTAACGTTTCAAGATAACAACTCTTAATTCCCCCCCAATTTTATCTTCCTAATTAATATTTTGCAATTTCCTTCCGAAATGGCAAGCAGGAACCTGCCTGTCCCCACAGCTCCCCTTCCCCCTCCAGCCACCCCCTTTCAGGAGAACTGTGAGAAAAATGTGATGGGAAAAAAAGTTTCTAAGGAAAGCAGAGCAATGCTTTCACGTGCATTTCTCTCCAGTTATTCCTCTTCTCCCAGCATTACAGTGTAATTTCCTCTCCAAGGTATTCTTTATCGCTGGAGATTAAAGGCACATTCTGCGGCTGTTTGATTTGGCCCGCGCTCAGATAAACAAGTAAACTGCAGGAACGCAGAAGTCTACAATCAAGATCAGTTGAGTTGACGGCAACCAGATAAAAAGCAGCAGGTCAGGGTCTGGTTTACTTCATTTTCTTACACATCCTCTTACTCTGCTACAGACAGGGCTCTGGGAGGAGCTATTGCTCACTTACACAAAAATACCTTTTTTTAAAGAAATTAATTAATTTTGGGGGAAAAAAATAAATCACAGCTGAAGTCAGCATTCATCAGCCCCATCTTTTATAGCTTACCTTTTGCTGGGGGAAAAAAAAAAAAAATAAAGGGAGACTTTTCCACCAAGAAGTTCACATCACAAGATGTGATGATTTTTCTGCCACCTTCTGCCTTCCTCCAAAGAAGAGGCACAATAGTATATTTGCTGTCTTTCCTGCCCTGAAATGACAGGAGATGCAGTGGGAAGATTTCAGAGAGCCAGCACTGGCAATAGGTAATCGGCTATATTTCTATAGAAATATGAAGTACACACGCACATAAAAATATATATCTGTTAAAGCACTCACAATTTTTTTTATTTTTTTTATTTAAATGAAAGCCACCTCTCCTGCGTGCAGAAGCAAATGTGGCGCAAGCCACACCATGCTGCACTGGGCTCAACCTTGACTCTTTATCCAAGTCCTCACCTCCCCAAAACAGCCAGCTCTGTGCAAGCTCAGTCTGCACAGTGCAGGGGTTTTTTTTTGGAGGGGAGAAAAAAAAAAAAGAAAACCAAAAAAAACCCCCACCAAACCCACCCCTTCCCAGGCCTCAAGTCTCTCGCACAAGGGCTGACCCCAAGGCAAAGTGCACGTACGCCCCATGCCTCCACTTCTCCATCGCACCCATAGTCACCCAGCTTAACCTCCACTACCTGCTATGTCATACTAAACCAGACATCCTTACATGTTACAAGTTAAATTTCAAGAAATAGGTATAAAAAACCGCGACCAACCCCCCCCCCCAAAAAAAAAAGCTCCCAACCCTACAACATAGAGCTGGGGCAGCCAAGAACAGCAGCACTTGTTCTGCATTGGATAAGTTTTCTCCCTTTTAACCCAAAAAAGGGCCATGGTGACACACGGGTTGTTTCAACTGAGTTATTTACCACAAAACCCAAGCCACTAAAAGCTCAAAGCTTTGCAAATTTGATCGGCTCTAGAGGATTAAACTTCCTGCATCTCCAAAGACAAGTATGGCAAGCTTCCCATTCCTGGAAAAGTTTGCCAAAAGGTATTTTAGGGCCATTTCCTAAATTAACTCATTCGAAGTTTTATTATTGCTTTGGGGTTTTGGGGTTGTTTTGGTTTGTTTTTGTTGTTGTTGTTTAATTAACCATTTGAGAAAGGGAGCTAACAAAACCCTTAATCTTAGGCTAAAAAAGTACACAACAAATGAAGTTCCCATAGCAAGAAGTTAGAGGCATTCATAGCGTACTGCACTGGGAGCTTTATTGACGATTAAAGATGATGTTCAGTTCAGTAGAGCTGGGGAAACACATAATATCGTTCATAAAAGAGAACAGATTCAAGCTGAGCAAGCAAAGCCTATGAATTTGCACTTATCCTCATAAATATTTTAACTGAGGTAGGAATAAGCATAGAAAGGGAAGGGAGAAGAGTTTTTAAAAGGATAAGAAACAAGAAAACTTGATTGCTAGTGGATTTATTCAGAGTCTGTTGTCTGGTTGGAGCATATGACAAGCAGAAGACGAGGACTTCAGGAAAGCAGAAAGAAACTGAGCTCTAAAAAATAAAGATCTTGTTTTTATTATTGGGGTATTTGTGTGGAAGACTGGGCCAAGGGTAATAGCGGAGCAGTTTGGAAGCAAGTCTTTTTGAGACCAGAAGGAGCTTAGTTTTCCCTGCTGGACTGTGAAACGTTTATGTGGCGCACAGGGTTGAGCTCTCAGCTCATGGCAGATCTTAACACGCTCAAAAAGGGAAGTTTTGCAGCAAACCGCCCGCCAACATTTGGGAGACCCCGTTGCACAGAGCAGCTCCTGTGGTCTGCAGATGTGCTGCTAATAGATAGAACAAACTGGGGGATTTGGTGTTAAAATACACTCAAGAACAACAAAGCAACTCCTTCAGCCTGACCACAAAAATTAATACATCTGGTAAATGTATCTTTAGGTCACTTTAAACACACTGGTGCTTTCAGTATTGGTGTAGGATGCAATAAGCTCAAATCCTACTGGTCTTCCCACCATTCACTCACAAGGGTACATTAGGAGGAAACACAAGGCTAGGGACCAGCGGCTCACAGGCTCTCACTACTCCTCATGCCATGGGGCAGGGTCTTCACTTTGCCCTCTATAACCAGTGGGATTTGTCCCCTTCCCTGCACTGAAACAAATTCTCATAACTTCTGGCACAGCAAAGCTTCCCCATCTCGCTTGGGACTGTTATTGCGATAAGCAACCTCTCAAACATTCTCCTTTGGCACAAATGACTTGCAAGCACATTAAAAACCATGCTTAATACGTTACATCAGCATCAAGGTTGCAGGGAAGGCAGGCAAGATACCATCAAGTCACATAACCATTAATGGAAGGTGGTCTCAAATATACTGGCAGAAAAACCCATTGCTACTAGTGGCCAAGCTGCCAACAAAGCCAACAGACCTACAGGAACTCAGCCATATGGCCCATCTGCACCTGGAGGAAAGAGACAAACTCATTTCAGAGCAAGGAGGAGAGATGAAAAGGAGAATTACAGTAGGTGTAGGAAAGCCAGCAGCCACGGACTGAGGTCAAAGGAGCAATATTCTTCATCTGGCCCAGGGAAAGGATGCAAACCAAGAAAAATCATGGTGAGGACAACCTGAGGTCTTAGCAACTGCGCTGTGCATGAAGCCACCGTCAACTTGGCTGAGGCTTACAGTCTCCTAAAACTTCTCTCTTTCCCTCCAAAACACACCCTACCTCCCACGCTGGCTGGCACATGAGGAACAGAAGAAGCCAGGCTCTGCACTGGGGGAGCCAACAGAGAGCCTCATGCCCAAAAAAGCTCTACAAGATGGCAAAGCGCCCTGCTGCAACACGTCTGCGTGGTCAGGATGAAGGGGACACCTGCAGAGAGCAGCGGCACGGCCAGAGGCACTCAGGGCACGAAGCAGAGCTCCGTGGGGACGTCACGGCCACCAAGCCAAAGCCCCGCTTCCCACCACATCGATGCGCAGGGAAGGGAGAAAGGAAAGAAAATCCCCACGGTCAGAGACCTGGGGGCATCTGCCCTGCCGCATTTCACCTTGGGGAACAAGAGAAAGGCAGATGAGCCACGACAAGTCAGAGGAGAGCCAAAAAGCTTCACGAGAGCCACTGCCATTCATACGGCTGTTCCCAGGGAGAAAGAAGATGAGCACGGAGCTGGAGGCACAGGCTGAAGAACAAACTGCTTGTGCGGAAGGAATAGAATCAAGCCAGGAAGAATTTCAGAGAAAAGATAATTATAGGAGCATATGGGTGGGTCTTAATTCATCCTTTAAAATTGCCTCCATGGATGGTATCTTGAGCTTAAGTCAGGGAATGATGAGTCACTGGGTTTTAACACCTCCATTAACGTGTCCAAATGGTTGTACCACAAACCCAGAGCTGCACAACATACAAGCCTTGTCCATGAGCACTGGCTCTCCACTAAATCTGAATGTGCATTATTTTGGCAAAAGAGCATATTTCATTTCACAAGTTTAAAAAAAATTCACTTCTTTTGAAACCAGAACATAATAAAGTGAACAAGAAATACACAAGCAGCATGATGCTCATTTATTTCTTATATAGCCCAGAAGGAATGCAATTTAAAATGTGAACTTTGGCAATTCATCACACGGTCTTTCAGACTTCAGAATTTTCAAAGAAGAAACTAAAATGAGCAAGATGTTTAATGTTGAGAAATGCCTACCACAAACACCAGAACTATCAGATATAAGGATATTTGCCTTAAATGCACCAAGTTCAACTCTTCTCTTGTACAACTCTCCTGACTTTGAGACAAGCACGTCTGGCATACTGTTCCGAATGCATCCGTGGAACGCTATTTATATCATCACATCTAAAAATTCAGCATAATTATACGGAAGAGGTTTTTTTTAATTAAAATATTTATAGACTGCAGGTGACAGCCATTTAAACTTGTTGGGTACATTATAGCTATGCAAGACTTGCACAAGAGTTAATGTGAGCGCTCGTGTTCATCAGCACTCTGTTGGATAACACTGAAGATTTGTGCTAAATATCTAAATATAGGACTCATTTCTGAACCCGATTTGTTTACACAGCAATTTGATGTATAGAAATAGAGCTTTTCATATCAGCGTTTTTCACCCAGGTCAATCCTGGTCATGCTGGAGAAGGTTTCCCCTGGACCAGGAGGGCATCAGGAGCATCCCAAGCCAGAGCTCCTCCAGGCAGGACAGGACACGACAAACCATTGCACAGATTTGTTTTTACGTTACCACTGATGGAGGAACAGTGGCTTTTCCATAGGATATGTTGAAGTAACCAGCAAGCCCGTTCACTGCTTACAGTTAAAATTAATAGGCAACCTTGCCCTTCCTTATCTAGGCAGCAATTATTTCCTAATACAGGCAGCAAAGTCATGCCAGTTTTGCCCTCTGGGCCTCACGACGCACACAGCCTAATTCACATTATCTGGGAGCAGCCAAGCCAAAAACTTTTGAGAGGCAGAGATATTCTTATATCTGCTCTCATTAAGCAATTTCCTGTGGTATTTACTGAGTGGCTACAGCCTGCCAGCACACCCGACAGCCGTACCCCTTCCAGCATCCAAGTTTTTCCAAGGTGTCTTTTTTTTGTTGTTTTTTTTTTAATTTTAATGAGGTTTTTTTAGGGACTAACAGTGATGCCCAAACAGCTGAGAAGTCTGGCCAAGAAAGCACAAGCCAACTCTGTCGCCAGAGTTATTTCTGCTGCTGGCTCTGCTGGAGTCTAATGCCATGTTACACTCAACTGCCCCACCAGGTAGGAAAAAAGAAAAATTTAATAGGGATTTTTTTTTTTTTTTTTTTTACTCTTAAAGTAACCTGCTAGAAAACAATGAGAATTAGTGTCAGACTCATGTCAAGCAAGAAACCAAACTCTTGTTCCTCCTGTGATTTGCCTAACATCCCAATCTCAACTAAGCTTTCAGGAGTCCTGCAAGTCACCAGCCTAATTTATTTCACACCTTATCCATCGCTTCTTTGCGACTCTCTGAATACAGCTATACCCTTGCTTGTTTGCTGGGGGTGGTAATAATTGACTCCAATATCACCTTCTGGAAAAAAAAAAAAAAAAAAAAAAAAAAAGAGAAGTGACTTGAAACCTTCATGCTTCACAAATCTTCTGACATTTTGAGTTCTTATGTTCAAAATTAGCAAATTTTTTTGCTATTGTAAGGCATAGACATGCATCTCTAGTGAGGACTAAATTTCTCATGCAACTAAACAAAGCAGCTGAGAGGGTTAATTAAACATTACAACACTCATCATAAAAATAAATCAATGCATGCTTGGGAGTTTATTTATTTTACAAGTTAAAAAAAAAAGAAAGATTACAAGGGAGGAAACAAACAGAAACCCGACGCTAAGCACAAGTTGGATTGAATTAAATTTAAGTCAGCGTGGACTTAGCTGGTGACAACTTCCACGAGTGGACTGAATTCATAAATGCCTCATGAAAATGGTAAAATTTGAGCTGAGCTTGCACGATAGCTCCCACAGTGGACTGTTTTTCACCACTACAAGTGATCATAATTTTCTCTCATTTCTCTACAAACCATCTCTTTTCCTTCTCTTTTAGAGACTAACATGACTGTAGTTATATACTCCACCTTGTTTTGCTGCCAGAAGTGGTAGAGAGGACACCCTTTGGATAAGAGCTTATTTTTATATCTTAAAAGAAAAAAGCAAAAGCATTTTCTCCACGTTAAGCAGTCTTAAAGATGGGATTTGAACTGCTCTGGAAGCATTTATATAATTGAATTATAATTTGCTTCATTTAGGCTTGTGGTCTCTTGTGCACTGTCCAGTGCACAAATCAGGCATTTTGTACAATTCAATTACAAATATACTCAGGAACCTTTTAATCTCATATTAGGTTTCGTAATTGATTCCTGCTGTCAGCATTGAGTCTCAGCGTTTGGAGAGTTCTCTCAAATCGTGTGCAAAGTCTAACGGTGACTTATTTCAGATGTTTATAGGCAAAAAGGTACAACTAAATGCAATGCATAGATTAAACCAGATTTTAGGGACCAGATCATAATTACAAGAGTTCACATAAACCCATCCATGTGTGCAGGGTGGGAATATCCAACAGGGCAGCAGCAATTTGTATTTGTGACTCTTTCCCTGCTACTTCTAAGCTCTGGGTTTTCCTTGGAAAAAGGATATATACACACTATTGAACTATAAGGCAAGATGTAGAGCATAATCAGTTTGCGCCTGGAAACACATCCTCTCCTACTAGAAAACGGAATATTTGTATTTTTAGAAGCTGGAAAAAATCCACAGTAGTACATCTGTTAAACAAACATCTTAAAACTCTTGCCTAAAGTAATGGAAAATGTCATGCTCTACTGATAGAGTAGTGTAGGCAACAGGCTCCTTTAAAAACTAAAACCAGGTGTTGCCACTCTGGATTTTAGCAAGAATAAACCCTGCACACATCAGTTTACAGAATTTGAGTGAATCACAAGAGTCTTCTTCCAGAGAATCACCATTTCTCCTGTTCTTTGGTCCACCCAGGCAGCATGGGAGAGCTCACTTCCCACAGAAGCCTGCTCCCTTTCAAAACTATCTGAAGGTCAGAGATTATGTTAATCAACATGTTTTTATACAATTAAAATAGCTTCAGCAACCAAAAATATTGCCAGCATTTTGAATTACCTACCAACCTTTCCATGGAATTTACTGATGTGTTGGCTGTTGCAGAAATTTTACCTTCTTAAAAAAAATTTAAAAAAATCTGATTTTTCTGTAAGTGATAAAATATCCTAAGTGCATACCAAAACATGGAACTAGCTTAGCAGTACCAAAGCTTCACAGGACTATTCTCCTATTCTGCAGGCAGGTATTACAGATTCAGCAGAGCAGATCCGACTCTGCTAGCAATTCACAGGTCTCGAAGGAGTCACGTTGGATTTACTCTTCTGTAAGTCACAGCAACATTGCATTAAAGCCAAACCACAGCAGCCTCCGGGGTCAGTGTCCTGTTCCGCCTCTGTCAATGTGCTCCAGCCCATCCACATCAGGTACCATCTTTTCACAAGCTGAATACCCTGAGACATACACCCCCCTCTGCTTATTCCCTCAACCTAGTCTCTTGCAAAAATGCATACTGTCAGATAATAAATTTCATAATATGTAGAAAGTGGTTACCATTATACACTGCCCTACACACGTTACACACGGCGCTACTTTGTGCAAGTGGACCAGGAAACCGAGATGGATGCTATAAGGAAAAGGGGCAGATATACAGAACATTTGGCTTGACAAAAGCAGAAGCTTGTATACAGCAAGTATCCACTTCAAAGCCCAAATTTAGTAGAATGACTGGTGCTCCGTTTCCCATTTGTTTTGATGGTTCATGCATGCAGCTTCATGAAGCAGCATCCAGTTTTTCCCCAACGGCTCTTTTAAAAATAAGCCAGTGAGAAGGAAACCTCCAAACAGCTACCTAAGGTGAACCTCCAGAGGCATGACAAGATGCAGACTAAGTTTTTCCCCTATATGCTGGGGTGGGACCAAAGAAAAAAAAAAAGCTTTCCACCTTCCACACCATGTGTTGTGTGTTTAAAAAAAAAGTAGTCTATGTTTTCAACACATGATATTCATAATCAGACCACATCAAACAGTTATAAATGCTCCTTCAGCCTAAACACACTTAACAATGCTTTTCACAAGAGAATTAAACTGCTGTGGCTTATCACAATATAAAAACCAGTAGCTCCGTGGGGTCCACAGAGCTGCAACAGTTTGTGATATGCAAAAGGCAAAAAAAAAAAAATAAAAAGCCCCTCCAGCACGGAGGGTTGCACAGCCAGACGTGTGCAAGCGCAAGTGTGAGCCTAACGGGTGACCTTGTGTTCTCCTGCTGGCATTTGAGGATGTCCAAACACAGATGATGGATTTTACAATGCAGACTGTTAAATGTCACATCCTTCGACAGCAAGGCTTATCCTTGCAAACTAATATCATGACCCAGGGTGGCATGGGGCTGGCTAGAGGAGGACACCATATCCACTACAGATTTATTGGTTTGCGTTACTCAATAGCACCATGCGGGCAGCGGATTGAGAGCAGCACTATCCCCCTCCGCGGGGGCTGGCATGGGTGCAGACGGGGGGCTGGACCCAGCTTTGGGCCCCCCAAATCAAGGGGGAGGTCGACCAAACCCTTCTGCGCAGGAAGCTGGACGAGAGCCCTCCGGCAACCCCTTCCCACCAATGTTTCTGCGATTCAAGGTTCTCTTCGGAAGAAACAATAGCAGCTCAAAAATTTTAAAACAAAGATTTTTCCCAGCATAACAAACTATTTTGCAGTCTTTTCTTAACAGACTAATTAATGCGCCTCACCCTTTAGCAAGCCTGCAGCCTATGCCCTCGCAAAGGGACTGGCCTGCTCAGAGATTTTATTGCCGTAAAGCAATTGTTCACTTTTGAAGTGTTTTTGCCACTCTATTACAGCTACAAGTGTTTTAACCAAACTAATAAAAGGACATTTAACAGCGCTCTTGGCATGCCCACTGCTCTGCCCAACCGAGATCTCCGGCTGGTACAACTGTTACTACAATACGTCAGTTCACGCTGCCGTAACCTCATTCAGGGTTGCCTTGTATTGCTTGTTTTGGAGACCTTATTCTATACGTTGACCTTACCAAGCCAGAATGAGACAATTTCTACACCTGTATCTCTTGCTTAGAGCTAGACCAAACGCGTTGTTCATGTCACCAAGGCTTTGAGACTTTCTCCATTATCCCTCAGTTTTAGTAAAATGCGTGAAGAGCAGCTATGTAAAGGCTTAGCTGGAGGTCCTGGCTCATTTTCACAGTTACAGATATCAAGAAAAAAAAACCCAATTGATCCAGCTCCCAGTCCCCCAAGATCACCCCAAGGTCTGGAAGCCAAGCAAGGTCCTTCCTACAGGAAGGGAAAACCCTGCTAATGGTACATGAGCCCAAAAAGAACAAGAAAATCCAGCTTCTTCCTTCTTTGCCAAATTGACACCACAGCATTAGGAGAAATAAAACCCCTACCGAGAGGATTCAAAATACACATCTGCTAAAAAGGAAGGTGCTATTCTCACGCCGCAGCTTCAACACAGCCCCGAGTTGCAGTATTTATGAAATGTTTACAGCCTTTAAACTTGCTGAGCAAAGGCTAGGGTAATATTATACATTTAGGCAGTAAAACTCAGAAGGGAAACACTATATTTAAAAAAAGCACAGTGTGCGCCAAATAATAGGCAAAACTAGATACAACCGTTATCCTGGCAGCTTTTTGGGGAAGGAGGGAGGAAGGGACTCGGCCCCAGGGGCAGCCACCCCCTCCGGTCAGCTTTCTCCCACGCCACACGTGAACAACACACAGCAGCGTCCTCTTGAGCTGAGAAACCCCAAGATCCAGAATGAAACATAGGCAAGGGTAAAAAAAAAAGACACTGACACCTTGGACCTTCATTAAATTACTTTTGCTGTTTACGTGCAATTAAACCACAGACTTGTGGTACCTAGATCACCGACTGACACCAAGAAGTCCACTTTAATAACGAGGAAAAAAAGTGGTTAGATGATCCCAACAGCAAAGCAAGCAACATGTGGCAGAGAGCAATTGCCTTGTGATTGCATCATCTGCCTCATCCCTGCAAGAAATGAGGGTGCGCTGGACTGGCACAAGGGTGACGACAACCGTGGGACATCATCATTGAAGTTGACTTAGAAGATCTATTTGCCAATGGAGAGACAGTCACACACAGCCTCTTTCTCCACATTAGACAATCATTAACAAAGACTTTACAGGCACGAGACTTAGTTCAAGACATAAAACGTGTCACAGCAGGGTGCTTAATATTAATAACCGAGCAGGTTGCAGAGCAAGCTGGCTACATCTACAGCGGAAATGGGTTTCAAGGGCAGATTTTGTGTCATCAAGCACATGGCTGATTTGTGAAACTTCAGTTTAGCTCCTCAGGAATTTCCCGAGTTAAAAACAGCCAATACATTAATCCACACCACCGCTGAAGCAGAGGGCTCTGTCATAATTTACAATGGCCATTTCACAATGACAGAATTTTCACCTTGGATCCAAAAAGAAATGCTCACTTAACTCATTTCATCCATTCTTAAGAAAATTCTTCTGTAAGAAATTCAAATTACTTGAAAACACCTGTGTCTGCTTTAAATTGCATGAAGCAGGTCTTACATCATGAGACACAGGCTCATTAAGTCACCCCAAGTAGATGAGGAACTCACATGGCTATGCTTACTCAAAGAACAGTGTAATGCAAGAAATATCTTTTGCCAAGCTGTATAAAGAATATAAAAATTTATAAGCAAGAGTCAAAAGCCAGTATTTTGTGCATCTCCCATCAACTTCTAAATCTTGCATTCACACCAGCACAACTTTCTCCATGGTTAACAACTTCTCACAACTAGGACAGAGAGGGACCAAGACTGAAGTAATACCAGAATTCACTGCGCTCCAAAAACCCATTTTCCATTTAGTCCCACTTGTGGCACCATTATTTCTTTCTAGACATTGGGCTAAAACTGAGCTTCTAAAAAATGGATTTTGACATTCTCAGCTTGATGTGTAGTGAGGGACAAAGCAAAAGCAAGCCAGCCAGAAGGCAGCACAGGGCAGCAGGAGATGCCGCGCAGCCTGTGACGGGGAGAGGCAGCCAAGTGCCACAGCACATCCCTTCCAAATGAGACCCAGATGGGTTTTCTCCCCATACTATTTGTCCAGCCCAAGAGGATGGGCCAGATTGTCAAAGAACAAGTACACTTAAGCATATTGCTTTTAAACAGAATTATACTGAACTAAAACATACACACTCAAACAGAAGTGAGGCATCCACACGTGCATCTAACAGATTTTATTCTCCTTCTCCTGCAGTTTACGGTGAAAAATTTGTCAAGTACTTTCTATATTGCTATATCACACAACCAAATACCTAAAAATACTTAATTAGTACCACTTTTTTTTTTAACCTGCCACAATAACAGTCCCATGAATTACAAGCCCTCAGGTCACTTTGTTTCTGGGATGTGTATAACAATGGTTCTTAATTGAGGTTTCTGGCTGCTACATATAACACCCCATATGCAAGGCTGCTACAAAAGAAAGAAAAAAAAAATAACAGTGCATACCTTGCCTCTCCCAAAACACACACCCACACTCTGCATACAAATTCCAGAGCTTGAAGATGATTCACTGTAATTACCGACCACAACGAAGATTTTAGTAACAATTAAAATGACTCTATTGTCTTTTTCTTCAGGTTCAGAAATATCCTGGTGAGCTTTGAGTGTATCTGCATTTCTACATTCACACACAGCAGGTCAGTCCATCAAGCTGAGGCTAAAAAGTTTGCAGAGAAGTCATCTCATGGGACTTATTTGGATTTTCCCTTTCCTTCTTCCCTCCACCCCAGGTGATATTTAAGTGCCTCATGTGTGATGTTGGGATATCACCTGTGCTTTCAACTTCACAAAGACCATGGCCAGGTGCTACTGAGCACTCCCACGTTAACATATCAAACAGCCAAGTGAAAAAATGCATCTGGAAAGTTTCTCTGAAAGTGAATCATACACAGGCATGGATGCTCTCTGCAAATGGGATCCAGTTGGTATCGTACTGTAAATACGTACAGTGTTCATCATAAAAGTGGGTCATTCCAGAGGAAATGGACCTGTGATTTAATCCATGTTTTACAGTTGATCTGGATGTTTTCCCAACAGGAGAAAAATACTGATCAGGAAACATCTCTCCCTGCTAAGGATTCTGAATGCTTTTTGTTCAACAACATTATAGAGATGGGAGAAAGAGTTAAGCTGCCAACAAAGATTTAACTCAAATCTTTGTATTATTCAAAAGAACACATTAAGAAATACCTGAAACAGCAAGTAAATTTTGCAGGCAAGTTAAAACAAAGTCTAGCAACTGATTGAGAAAAATCATGATGAAATTTGAAACGTCCATTCTTCTCTGGTTTGAGACAGAACTCCATGGGGGACAGATAAAAGTCGCTGCAGCCTGCCAGCAACTCAGTTACCTGCTGTTTGAGCACAACTTATCGAGAGATCTCACTCACAAATGAAGACCTCGATGTGGTATCTCCTGCTTGCAAGCAAAATGAAGACTCCCAGAGCGCTTCGTCTTACTCCAGTCCCTAAAACACAAGGTATTCACCCACCAAGTGGGAGAATTTTGAGATGCCTATTCGCTGATTACCCACGTTCAAACATGTTTTTGCAAGGCATCACAATTCTATATTTCTGCTGTAGATGATGATGATACCAGATTCCAGAGCAGCCAAATTGGCATTAAAAAACCCCTGAAGAATAACCATATAACTCAAAGTCAAATACTTTTGACAAGGGACAGATTTTTGGGTTTTAATCTGATCTTTCCAGTCACATAGACGCTTGCTAATTGCACTGCCAAAAAAAAGCTATAAACCTGTTAATGAGCAGACAGCCAGTTACATGAAGTAGTATGTTAGAAATAAAGTCGTCCCATCTTCTAAATTAACAGTTCCTAAAATGAACCACAGAGATAACCTCTGGTCAGTTTTTTTCCTCCAGTTGCTCTATGAAAATGAAGTTGATTTTATACATGCAAAAACTAACATGATACAATTCAATTAGCACGAAAACCTGTATGAAAACCATATCCTGATGTTCATTCACCGCAAGAGTACAAAATCACTTACTGGGATCTCAAGCTGCTCTGGCCAGCAGAGCTGTCTGTCATTTTTTTCATAAGCACATGGCATTCTGGCACACCACAGCTTAGGGGTTTTCAAGACATCTGATTTACCTCAAGAGTACCCTGAAGAGTCAGCCTAGCATGAAAACACATACATGTTTCATAAAGGTCATTCAAAAGTAACATCTGCTATTGATTCGACCTGAAAACTCAGAACTAATCACTATAAACAGTTACTTAGTCTTCTCTTTACTAAAAATTACTCAAAAGGAGTAGTCCCTTCTCACGTATGAAATAACTTTGTTATTAATCCTCGATTACAGAAGTATAGGGAAAAGAAGGACTCTGGCTGGAGAAGTGTACCAGTCCCCTCAATACCATCATAACAACATCCCTCAAGTAGAGCCATCTCTTAGCACTTGCCAGAATTCAGTTCAGGTAGGAAAGTCCAAGGCACACAAGAGTGCAATGGTGAGCCTTCCCCTGCCTCCTTTTTTAACTTGCTCTTCACAGGACAACGCAACCATTTGTTTTTCTCCCAAGATTTCCGTTAGGACTGTGGCCATGTTCACCGAGGCCAGGAGCAGGACATTTAGAGACCTGGTAAACATCAGAATTCTTGCATCCATTCTCCAGAACAACCCATGCCCATGTAGCGCCAACCCAAGGCTGCAAGGTCCCAACTCACCGTACCGAAAGCAGCCCCAGCACCTCCTTTCTGAGGGGTTCCAGCAGAACGCCAGCTGTTTATCTAAGTCACCCTAATTGCCTCGACATTAAAGAGGACAGCAGACAGCAGCATTCAGAGGGAGCTCCAGCAGGAGCAGCTGCTCCAAGGAGGACAAGGGATTTTGTTTAAGGCCAGGCAAGTCATTTGCTTTGCAAATTTGCAATGGTTGACCATTGCGGGAAGGAAGGAACATTTGCCACAGCGAAACCTCCCCAGTGATCAAAGGCATTTCCATGCATCTAAAACAACTCCGCCTGCTTTGCAGCTGAATGTGTGAAACCTCCTGACTCGATTTTAGAAGCAAGGTGATAACTTCTGGACAGTAGTTCTGCTGCATTACATCAATCTGACTCTCAAGTCCTAAGCAGCATTATGCATTGCCACCAGTCCCACGAGTGTACTGGGACAGACAGATGCAGGTCTGACCTGGTGGTGCATTTCTCATGGAGCCCCAACATCATCACCCCTTCCATCAAGAAATTCAGGGCAATGTTTTATCCCAATGGGTAAAGGGCCTGCATTGTCACCCATTTCACTTCCAAGTTAGCAAATTCCCTCGCTAGTACTGCACTTACTAAAGAAAAGAAACAGGGGGCTGGGGAAATAAGAGCTGTGTTAATGGAAGCAGGGATGTTTTCAGGCTGAAACTATTCAGGCCATTTAGAGTTTCCCAAACAACCCCAAACCTTTTTCCAAGTGATTTTCCTCATGGTTAAGCAACAGAAACACACGTTAATTAAAGCATTCATTTAACTCAGGTCAGAATTAGTTGAAGGCCTTTTGGTACTCAGAGGAAAAAGAAAACTGGAAACCATTCTAAACAGAGAATATTACTCACTCACTGGATTTCTCACTACCTGTTGCTTCCTGGGGATAACAGCTTATAAACAGTCTTAATCTGAGATTCACGTGTCTCCATGTGTTTCTGCAAAAGTCCTCACAACAAGCCAGACAACTGCTTTTTCCTTCAGCCTTGGAGATTCAGGAGATCATTATATGCACAGAGATCCTAACTGAGCAAACTCCTCTAGTTGTAGACCTTGCTGTGCCCTCCTAAAGCCCAGCATGGGGACAGCCCACCCGTGGCCAGGGACTTTGTTATGGAGATATTTAAGAACATTTGATCTTATCCCCCCAATTACAAATACCAATACACATAACGTCATAAAACACAGTCCAGTCTCAAACATTCAGGACTATTTTGTAACACCACACAATACACCTGGATGCCTGCCCGTCACATTTACAGATTATTACATCTCCGATACTGTGCATGCTTTAAAAAAAAGAGAGGGCAGTAAGGAAGCAAGACCTTCTTGTTGATTTTATGCCACTATTGAAATACACTTTTTATGCACCTACCCAGCAGCTGATGCTCTCCATTATTGAAAACAGCCTGCCTCAAGCATCACTCTCTCTAGAGGGAAAAGCATGTATTCTTGATTTTTTAATATGGCTATGCACATATGTATGCACACACACGTGTGTTATACACACACCGCTCAAAGGCAATCCTATGTAAGGGGTTGTGAGAAGAAGTCACTATGTTTTAAAGGTAGTGAAATCAGTCCAGGCTAGGGAGTCCTCTAACAGAGAGGGTATTTACAGCAGAAATGCTTACCGTGTCTATAAGCATCAGAGTGAAAACTCAGTCTGGCACAATTCTTTATGGTTAAGTGCATGATAAACAATTCGTTTTTAAAATTTTAGGTATGTGAAAACACATTAATATGTCTGCCTGAAGGATTCCAGGGACAGCCATAAACTTTGTGGACATGATAAACTCAGTTCAGTAAACAAACAAGGCACTTATATATTCACTTAGGAAACATTCAGTGGCATGTTATCAGGTTTTGAGTCATATATCCTACATTAACAAACAGAAAGATGTTTTTGCACTTAAAGATTCATACTTTCCTCTTTAAACCTACAGCCACCTGGAATTCCTCTGCAGCAAATCCCATCCTCTCGGGACAATTTCTTAATTATGTCTATGGAGCAGAGAGACCCCAAAGCCAGCTCTGACCACAGGCTTACACACCAGTAAGCTGAACTTCATGGGAACATTTGCTTAAATTGTTATTTCCAATCCCTGCTCCCAGTGGGGATCTTGCCTTTGGCTTTCCATAGCAAGCATCAGCTGCCCATCAGGCTGCTGGGGCTTCTGGCTGTAGGTGATCAACCACTGCTGCTGTGCGCACAGCTCCTGCTTAGCCAGCACATTATTCGACTCCACCAAACTTGCTGCATTGGAGAAAAGACCCCATCATGCTCAACTATGCTATTTTGTCTGCTTTTTTCAAGAGTCACACCTGAGGCACCGCTGCACACAATCGCTATTGCTTCTTTCAATAACCACAATACAAACTGTACGAGCACAAAGCTTTGACAAATACACCCTCCACCTAATTCTGTCAAGTTTTTATTCACCTCAGTGAACTTTTTTTAATTTAAATAACATTGCAGATACATTTTACAGCAGAGCATCTTCTCTGGAGGCCAGAGCAGGAGCTGCACGAGAGGCTTCTTATGCTGGTGGTATAGGAGGTCGCTCCAGTGAAACAAAATCTGCATGACTGAAGCCAAAGTACACACTCTCCAAGCTGCAAGTCAGTGCCAATATAAAAATCTCTTTTTTTGCACACCCTAGAACGGAATTTTATTAGGTCTAAACTACCTGTGTGAAATCCCACCACCATCCCATCAGGAAGCAGAATTTAATCCTCTCTTCCCAGCAAGTGGAAGAATTATTGTTTTCCTTGGCAGTCAGGTCTATTTCAGAAACAGATATTAGGAAAACCACAGCTGGACAGAGGTGAAAAAGTACATCTTCAGAGCAGATCCTATTCGGTGTACGTAGCAAGGACAAAGTTCATTTCATCAACACCGAAAACCTAGGCAATATTCCAGCTTTCAAGAAATTAAAGGCTTGATACAACAGCAATTTTAGATGTAGTCACCCAGGAAACATCAAGCTGATGCACAAGCGGCCTTGGAAATTCAGACCTGGGGAGGCAAATGTTCTCCTGCTCCTGAAACACGGGTCCCCTGATACAGTCACCACCACACACTGACGTCCCGTGCATCTTGGATTCGGAAATCCTGATTTACCAGAGGATGACTAGCCAAGTTAATTAATTCTAACTACATTTCTGCACAGGGGAAAAAAAACCCCACCAAACAACACAAAAAAACTCCAACCGTGCATCTTTCCAGCTGAAGTCAACATTAAATTCAGTTCAAACTATTTGCAGCACCTCGCCCCACTCGAGGCATTGCTTCCCAAGGACATTTCTGTCCCTCCCCGCAGCCACACGCTTCAGCCCAGGGGAAAGGGGAGGGTGTGAAATTGTGCCCACTGGAGAAAACGTATCAGAGCTAGCAAAGAAATCACTGTTTCCAAGAAAAAATAAACCCACACAATCCCACATAGGCAGACATTAAGCTATACGTGCTTCAGAGCAAGAGAAAGGGGTTTGTGTACGCACAGCCAGAGCCCAGTGCCACCCAGGGCAGTTTGAGCTTTTTTTCTTTTTTGTCCTTGCTCAAGGCATACACTAAAATATAATAACAATTTAAAAAAGAGAGCAGAAAGATTTTTACTCCCTGGGTTAGACACTGGCTGCTAAAATGCATGTTTGTCTCAGTTCAGGGCATGGAAAGTTTCTGATTTTAAAAGGAATTAATCTGTTTACCACAGACTGGATTAATTAGGGTTTATTGCAGAACTGTATTCTGTGCTAGAAAAACACCACCACATATTTATCAAATTTTAACCATGATTATTGTGTTTTATTGTTTCATAAACTTTGAAAATGTCATGTCATGATCTATTTCATCTCAGACTTTCCTTTCCATCTAGAAACCATTACATATGCTCCGAGGAGAAGCCAACCCAGCTGCACATGTATGTACTACAGGATTCTGTTTGCAATGAAAATTATCTGCAATTGATTCTCATGGAGACCAATCTTCACAGGCATTCTGTGAAGCCAGAGCTAAATAACAAACAGTGTTTGTAAAAAACCATACGTTTTCCTGCAGGCAAAAAAAAAAAAGGGGGGGGGGGGGCAAATACAATTAGCGCACTAACAGCAATTCCAAGCTAATGTCTCAGATTTCCATCAGCAAAGCACCAGAAATGCCTCGCTGTGATTTCAGATGTTGGAGCTCTGTGGAAGAGCCCAGCAATCCACAGAAAAATTCTAAATTTTTGAAAAACATTTTAACTGGCACCAAAGGAAAACTGCCCGGTATAGACCAGAGACAGACAAGCCAAATAGCGTTGCTAGTGCGTCTGCCTCCCTAAATAGCGATGCTGGTCCGAGTGCCCTCAAAGGGGACACGATGGGCTCCCATATGCCAGAATGACAGCGGGAACCACCATGAGCAGGCTAGCCATCCCACTGGAGGTCTGTGAACTCAATTTTATCCCTCTCTCCCCTGCCACAGCACCACTAAACTCCCAGCAATGTTTCTTTCCCTCAGTACTTGAGCCCTCGCAAGCTCCAGTCCCCCTCTCCTATGGGGGTAGCCATGCCGTGCACCAATCCTCCCTCCCAGAGGGAGAAAATTCCCACATGGGAATTTCATTTACAGCCCCTCTGTGGTCCCTCTGTACTCACCCATCCCTCTTCTGTGGATTTACCTCATTCATCAGTTCAAACTCTGTTGTGATAAGGGGAAGATGTCTGAGTGGGGTTTCAATATTCTGACTTTACCAGCCCAATTACAAGGGCTCCATGTTCTGCATCTTTTCTTACTGGTTTTCCAGCCTCCGCTGGGACAGGGAAAGATACTTGGACAACAACGGCTCTGTCTGTGGATGCCTACAACTCCCCCAGGAGCTATCGAACCAACGTGACGCCGAGCTCAAAAGGCATCACGCTACAGGCAATCTAGCAGAGTGCATCTTGCTTTGCTTAGCCACATACAAGCATCCCACCAGGGGATGGGGAAGGCCATCACCACACTGCTTTAATTGTAACCGAGCTGATATTAATGGGCACTTTGGGAACCGAGGCAGGGGATGCTTTCCATTCCACCACCCGGGCGTCGTGCCCGGGTGCAAGAGGTGCGAAGCGGCACGGCTGCGCCCGACCCTGCGCGAGCGGAGATGCTGGTTGCAGATTCTGGGCTGGCAAAGCCGCTTCCCTCCATTACCACAGCCCTCGCCTGCTCTGCACACCACGTTACTGACCTCAGAGCTGTCACAAATCAGCAAACGCTTGGCTGCCAAGCGCGATGCAAACAGAGGGCTTCTCCTCTGCCCCGCCAGGGTCAGGAGCCGCTGTCCCATAAAGTCATCAATGCCAAAAGCATCCAGCACAGAAACTGGTAAAAGCAATCCATGAATTGCATTAAAACTCCATTTTCCCCTCCGAAAGCAGAGGCCTCTACTAAGGGAGAGCCCCATCGTGCATGCACAGAGCCGGGATGCTGCTTTTGGGGAAGAAACAGCCGCACGAGCTCCCTCCACCTCCCCAAAAACGCTCTGGACACGGGGAGGATAGCTCCGGGGCTGGGCTGGCTCCTCTCAAGGAGCTTGTCCATTAGAGCAGACAGACTCAAAAGAATCCCCAAACCCTACATAATTGATTTTATGCATATTCTGTAGATTTTATGCTATTTCCTATCTTTCCTGGCAGCAGAGTGGATACAAAAGCAGTCAAGTCCAGTATTACTTGCTGAACAGATGGAAAAAGTCTCTGACCCCTGCAAGAAAGTACAGCTGAATAGAATTCAAAGGAACAGTGCTAAAACTGTAACATACTAGCCAGTTTTGAGCACCAGTGACTGGATCTCTGCCTCTCTCTGACCTTACAAAAACCAAAGAAGTGTCAAAAGCTTCCTATTTCTTCAGTGCCAAATACACTACTTTATGTTCAAGAAAAAGTGCCTCCATTACATCTCCTCCACACTATCACTTGCAACACTTTTATAAAGCCTGGAGAGCTCAATATTAACTGATAAATTCTGAAACAATAGGCTTTACAAGTGCAAGAAACACTTTTTTTTCCCCTTTTAAACTTCTCTATTTGAAACAGTTTGCTGGGATTTCTGCCAGGATCTGATGGAAAGTTTTCACATCTGGGTTATACAATTAAAACGTCAAAGCCAGAGATTATTTAGTGTATTAAGAGGAAATCTAAAGAAAAGCCACACATTTTTAAGAGTCATAGTCTTTGCTAAATTATGCCAAGACTATCTCCTCATTCAGTGCAAGCCAGTATTTCATATACTGTTACGACTATTACAAGGATCTAGCCAGTTTTTAAACTCTTCTTGCTGCTTTGCCCCCTTCCCACCCCAGATTTCTTCCTCCTGCCCCACCAGCAGCAATGCCTCGAGCATCCCTCAGCACGATGTGCACCAGCACCAAATCTGCCACAAGTGCGCACCGTTTGCGCCGCTGGGTTAGCAATTAGGATTCAGCAGGTGAGTATCTACAAAAAATCTGGTTTGTGAGGGTCTGACACCAGATGGCAAAATGCATCTGTGTTATTCAGACACACTTCTATCACTAAGACTGTGATTCTTGAACTCTCAGTAACAATTTTAGATCTGAGTTACTGCCCTGCAAAAGAAACAAGTTAGAGCTGTTCAGTACAGCAGGTTCCCATTTGCCTTTTGCAGATTTGCGCTGGAACCTGCAGACTTGCAGTAGGATGCTTACAGTAGACTAACGGCATCCGAATAATGCACTCAAAGCCAAAGAAAGTAAATACTCAAAATTGTAGGATTTTTTTTAGTGGGGAGTGGTGCGGGGATTTATTGTTTGCTTGTGGTTTTGGGGGTGGACTTTGTTGTTTTTTAATAACTAAAGCCTTAGATCTCAGCAGGCTTGCAGTTTCCACAAGCTCTTCTATGCTGGCGTGAGCCGCAGAGGCTGCGCAGCACTGGGACCCCCAGAAGCAGCCCTGGGACCCCTAGGAGCAGCGCTGCTCCTGCTTCTCTGATGTGACTCCACGACCTGCGAGCCCAGAGGGACCCAGAAAGCAAAAGCAATCCAGGTTCCTACAGGACCATTTGCTCATTTGGGTTGTCTGTTTGTATGTAGCAGGGATAGGCACTGCAACCTGAGCTCCCCAGCACACATTGCTGTGATCAAAATAAAATAATTTTAAAAAAATACTCATTTTTCATTGATGGGACTATTCAATCCTGCATCTCATTTTTCCCAGTCCTTTGCCTCAGGCTGTGCAAATAACCACGAGTTTCATTAACCCCGAGTGAAGCCCAGATTTGGATAGCAGCACCCTTACCGAGAACTAGAACTAATGGCTTTGCGATTTGATAATGTGAACCAGAGTAAGGAGGAAATTATTTTGGCAGAAGAGAGCAGAACTGGAACCAAAAGGTCAATCTATTTAAGGAGTGGTATCACAACATTACAGAATATACAGTTAAACCGCCTGCAGGAAATGTGATCTTCTGGGTGATCTGGGTGAATGTTGCAAGAAACATTGCAACAATTGGACAAATCAATGCACACATAAGCCTAATAAAAGTCTCTACGTCCCAATAAAAACCTTTCAATCCTAATAAAGAATAAATAAATCTGCTAACAATAACGAGAACCAATACTAACCAACAAAAGTTAGAACCAGGACTGACTGTAACCCAAGGATTTAAAGTTACGTTCGCATTACGAGCTACCTTAAAATCACAACTGACTCGTTGCATACAGCAGGGAGACCTGGGATTAACTCAGCAGCGCAAGGTAAGGCAAGGGCTCAGCAAGCATGGGCTGCACTGAAGGCTGTTGGAAGAGGATGGGCTTGCCAACTAAATCAACACCCTTCAGCAACTTGCTGCAAAAATACATATTCCTGTCTAGTTTAATCACTATGGTTCCCTCCTGCTCTTTTGTGGGGATTCAAGAAAGGGCAGCAGGCACAGCAGAGCATTCCGCAAGAGAAGATGATACAGGAGAGAAGCTGGAGCTGTAGAGCAGGTTCCCTTTTGTTCCCAGGTAGTTTGCCTGCAATGGTTGAATTACAGGCTACATCAGTCATCTTTCTCCCCCAAAGTCGTGTCTTGCCCAATGTGAAAGACATTTATGATGGAGATTTGTCTCCTTTTGGTTTTAATTATTTATATCCAAATCCATTTGGGGAGGGTTGGAAGACCACGAAGGAAATAACACGTCAAGATATATAAACTGGTAAGGAAGACAAGCAAACCAAAGAGGGCTCCTCCAACCCAAAATATCTGCAGACAAACAACTTCAGTTTGCTATTGACAATTTAAGATGTATTATTTATAGACAAGAGCTGAAGAGTCACATGTGAACAGAAATTAGAGACTTAAGTGATAACACATTAGCGATGTTCATACATCTAGGCTGATCCCTAAAAAAAAAAAAAATGCAGACAGTGGGACATGTTCATCTCCAATGTATTTTTACCTAGATGAGCTGGAAGAAGCAGATAGTGGCTGCAGCCCGCCAACTGATCAGAGCTACATGCAGTGCTTGGCACTGGAAAGCTTCAGCTCAGCCCCATTTTGTACCACTTAAGGCTCTAACCAGCAAATCAGTTTGTGCTGCTAAAAAAAAAAAAAAAAAAAGCTTTTTAAGGAAAAAAAAAAAAAGAATATCCAGCAACATTTAGCACTCTTAAAATTACCAGGAAGGACCCTTTCCCTCCAACAGTCCCACAGAGGTGTTCAAAACGCAGACCTCCCATTTTCCCTCCCTGCAAATGACAGCCCCGATTAGGACTTGGCTGCACAAACCTGATGAAGCGAAACAAAAACATTTCGCAGCCCACAGCATTCCTGGCTCCCCATCAAAATGCTGGCAGCCGGGAGAGGGAAATCAAACCCTCCACTCCTGGGCTGAGCCTCCGTCCCTTCATCTTCCTTCTTCCAGCTTTTGCACTTCAAGCTATCAGATAAGTACAAATTGCCTTCAACAGGCATTATTATTGAACATCTCAGGTGCTAACGGCTGTGTCACCCCCCTGCCCTGTCAGCATGTCCTAATTTGAGTGGAAACAGCTTCAGTAAGTGGCCTTGATCAGAGAGGTCCCCATCAGTCTCCCAGCTGAGAACCATATTCCAGCTGGCCCCGTTTGTTAGGCTGTTCCTTACTCCTCGGCAAGGGTACGGCCCCAAGCAGAAAAGATTAATGGCTTAAACCCAGCGTCCCATTTTACATTAAGCCAGGCTATTGCTAACTTCTACCAAGCACCGAGGTTTAGGAGAGTTTAGCACCGACCACACAAAAGCTGGCACCCATCGGCAGTGAATTCTGTGTCCGCCAGCCTCGAGCTTGTGCTTCATCAGCACGGATGAGCAGCAAGAACAGCAGGTAGCAGTCGCTGCCCATCACAGGGGAAGATGCTTTTCCAGATTGGGGCTTGGTTTGGGGTATTTGGGGGATCTCCCCCTTTGCATTCTGTAACACCCACCCCAGACAATGTTTCCTTCATCCATAAAGGTTTGTCTTGCTCCACCCTGCCCCAATATAGACACTCCACAAAAAAAAAAAAAAAAAAAAAAGGAAAAATATCTCAAAGTCAATAGTGCAGTCACATAACAGAGTTGGAAAGGGTGCCACACACAGAAGCCAATTAGTGTTATTACTAACTTCCCCCCACTGCCTGGAAAACCTCATCATCTCTAGGAGTCACCTTTTTGGGATTACAACCCAGCTCTTCATCTGCCATTCCTGCACAAATCTCACATTGCTGTTTCACCAGGGATAACGGCCAGGCTCTGCCCCTGCTCTCCACCGAAAGAAATGGAAACCTGGGATGGAGGATTCGGGGAGCAGCCATCTCAAGAAAGTTTCTCGACTCCTCGGACACCTCTTCTTTCACAGACAAGCCAGGGGGATTACAAGTGGTGGCTCACAGGGGCCTCCAGTGAAACCACCTGCACAGGAGGGGGGGAGAACACACACAGGCTCTGCAGCTATTCCAGGTTAAAAGCAATACTTTACACAAGCAAAGCGCTACAAAAACCAGCCAGGAAGGCCAAGACCCCTCAGAAGCATCCTGTGGTTTAACATCTTGAAGTTGAGCCACTTCATCCTTCTACTCGGGATTTCTCCTCGAGGTGCACATTTGTTAAATATTTCTCACATCCACCGATTACAGCACGGTCTGCAGCAAGCTGACACCCAGTGCCAGAGGAGATGAGTTAAAACAGACTTTAAAATAACACACTCGTGCCCCCAGTCAGACCAAAAGCCCCCTGTAGCAGCACACCACCTCCTGCAACAAATTGGGCACGGAGAGCCTTGCTGCAGCATCGCACCTCCACCAGCAAAACCAAAAAGAGCTTTTCAAGATAGCACCCAGGCTGCTTCAACAGCCACCCACAGACCAGACCTTACAAAAGCCCTTCCACACGCATGCGTGAACATAAATATACGCATACCTCTGCTTTCCTGCCTGCTTGCAATGAGTTTCACTCCAGTACATCTTAATCCCGCCCATGTATTTTAAAAGGCAAGGGGATTCGGATATTTTAAAGACATCTATCTGTAACTCCCCTTCCCAGGCTGAAAGGCAATCCCAACTAACACCAGCACGAGCACGCACTTGCAAATCGTCCCTTTGCCGCACCTCCCCGAGAAACAGCAAATATCACAAGACTCACCTCAGCCACGGAGAACAGAGCCACATCCCACCAGCCTGGAGCTCCAGCCACACTGTTGAAAAACCCACCAAAGCCTCAGTGGATCAACGCGAGACCTCACAAGAGCCCAGCGAGCCCGGACTTTGCCAGAAGGGACCTTCCAGACACACCTGGGATAAGGGTGATGCATCATGAGCAGCAGCTGTGAAGTTCCCAGCAAAGCAGGTGACGGCGAGGAAGGGATGAGAGAAGAATCTGGCAATACAGGCTCAGCGTTAGGGCTTTCAGCCTGCAAAGTGCCTGGCGAGGTGAGGAGGTCCCTGCCCCAGCCCTTCCAGGGTCACAGCCCCGGAGCGGCACAGCTCCACCGCTCCCCAGGCTGGCGGTCGGTGCTGCTCTTCCTTTCACCGACAAAAAGGACTGCGAGCTATACAATTAAGAGAAGAAGCGTTGCTTGTTTCATCGCTTTTTCAATGTGCAATCGGATTTTGTAAAATGGCATTAAAAGCTTCAGTATACATAAGTTCTAAAGTCTACCTAGAAGGATGCACGTCGGCCATCGGGACAGCGTGTGATGATGCTACAAAATGGCATTTTAGATCTTAGATGACACAGCTTCAATGCACGCCTTTCCTCTCCCTTGACCGTGCACAGTTTTACACCCAGGAAAAAGGAACCATTTTCAGCATTTGGTGGCAAAGGCCAAACTCCTCAGGGCATCAGAGCCAGGTTTGACGTTGCCAGTTCATTACAGTGGCTCTGCACGGGATTCCTGCCAGCAGCACTGAGCTCGCTCTGTAGAGCGGCTGAAATTCAGGGCTGTAATGGCATATAGACACACGCAGTGGTTACAGCCATCGGGAATCCCCAAATACAGCAGGCAAAACTTCCAAAATTAGGTATCAAATCAATTTTAAAGCAAAACAGTTCAACGGACTGTTGGGTTCAAGCAATACATAATAACCAGCTTAAACCAAATCCAAATGGAGCCACCCAATTTCACCCATTTCCTGCAGTGAAATCCCCTGGGGATGAGCTCTTGGCACAGAGCTGTCACTCAGGGCCACTCCGGAGCAAAGAGGAGCTAAAATCTGCAATAAGCAAAGCTCAGAAAAAAACTCAGTAAAAGAGGATGGGCATTCAGTCACCAAGGAGAAGGAACCTGTTTGATACTCCCTGCTCCTCTGTTTTCATTGCATTTTGCTTTGCCACTTAATAAGCATTAAAGAGTATATACACATATATATATGGGATTATAAATGGGATGGGATATATATAGTTGTATATATATAAAACCCCTTCTTCCTTATAAACACCACCATAGGGCTGAAGAGGAGGGGGGCTGTTTCTGGGAGGGAGGGGGTTGGAAATGTCCACTGACCTGATGGGGTGGGAGGGATGGAGAAGGGGTGCTTCCAGCTTCAGATCCCCCGTTAATTCAAGAAAGTGAGGTTTGGGGTTTTTTTCTTGCTAAATCCCAAGTCCCCACTTTAACAAAACACAGCCTCCCCCTCTCTGCTTTTTTTTTTTTTTTTTTTTTTTGTGTGTGTGTGTGTATAAAAGCGGAGAAGCCTGGCTTTTATCAAAGGCCTGAAAGTGCCTTTGTGTCACTATAACCAAGGGGAACCAAACCAGGGGGGTAATTGTGCCCCTACTCCTCCAGATACTCCAGACCTCGTGTGTCTGATCGTCTCCAGCACGGCTGTCTGCCTCCGGCGCTGGGGCACGACCGAGCGCCTGGGGATGCTGTAAGGCACTGATGCACTCTGACCTTACGTCTGTAGGAAGAAATAGTTTAAAGACTGTGAATCTTTTCACTCTGAAAATGAAACGGAGTTCCTTAAAGTCTGGCTTAATTCACATTAAAGCAACCCTCAAGGAGCTGAAATACAGTGCTTTTATCCTCCAAGTCAAAGTGGGCTGCATAAACTCCCAAGTCAGAGTTGAACACCCCTTCTTGAGGAATTTAACCCTATCTTTGGAATTAAAATAAGACTTTTAT
The DNA here is from genome assembly GCF_964188355.1 of Buteo buteo. NCBI lineage: Eukaryota > Metazoa > Chordata > Aves > Accipitriformes > Accipitridae > Buteo > Buteo buteo. The sequence goes on from NC_134194.1 coordinate 5,794,549, forward strand.
ACAGTCCTGATCTACAAAATCGATAGATCAAAAAAAATTAAAAAAAAGAAAATGCATCAGAAAAGAAAAGCACGTGCAACTTCTGTCCAGGGTCAGGGCATCTCTGCCTTCACACCGCGCTCCAGCGTGGGATCAGGATGCGCCCAGGACGAGGGCAGGGGCCAACCCACATGCAGCAGTCACCCCAGTAACGAGGAGGAACCCCAATTCCAGCCCTAGGATGCAAAGTTTAGGACAAAAATTTAAAGAAGCAAGTGAACACAAGAAGTCCCAGCATCCATGGCACAGATGAGCATCGTCACCCGTACCAGCAGCACACAACCCACTACCAACAACACGTTTCCCATCTAATCTTCCTCCAATAAATAACCAGCTGTTTTCAGACAAGTTAACAGCAGCTGCCAGTAGCCAAAAAAACAGGCTTTCTCTTAAGAAATGGGACATACATTCCTTACAGTTCCCTATCAGGACCCATTTCTGCAATCAGCCATGCCCTCAAGTCCCCCTGGGACGGCGCGTTAAGTCTCTTGACAGGGTCTCTGCGCAGCATGGTTGAACATATTTAAATGTTTGCACAATAGGGACCCAGAAACATCATTATTTTCTAGTAGTTACTGCCAAAGCTTCCCAAAATATGAAGCAGATCATATCAATACCAACTGTTCTCATCTTCCAGACAGATCTGCTGAGGACAAAAAAAAAAAAGAAAAATCTGTTCAACATCTCATCCAAGCTCTTCAGTCTCTCTTAGCAGTGAAGCAGCACAAACCTGCTCGATCCTCCTGCACCAAGCGCGCCACGCGCTGGAGCAGCACGAATGGGGACTGCTCAGAGACAGCACAAAACGGGGAGAAAACCCAGACAAACTTGAGCCAGAAAGAAACATTTCCAGATGTACTGTACTGATAGACTTCATCTCTATTAGTATTTTTCTTTAGAAGTCTGACCACAAGCATACAGATGGTTGGGAACTCCATTGAACCAATTTAATTTTTCTTTGTAAATACTTCCCTCTCCATGTCATACTTGCTGGGAAGCCACCCAAGACCCTGGGGGCACGAGGGGTAAAATTTTTATGTGGTGCACAGAGCTTGAGTGTAAGATGTCCACCCAGGGGCCACTGGCCTCCATGTGCTGCTTGTACAGCCAACGACCACGGTCATGCTACAAAAAGCCAGAAGCAAAGGGAGAAATGTGGGATTTTTGCAAGTGCATAAGAAACATCACACGTGGGCTGGAGCCAAGTCCCCCACTGGAGTTGTCTTGACATAAATGGTCCCAGTCAACTTGCACCAAAGGGGACCTTCTGATGAACGAAGACCAGTGCTGTCGGGGGTCAGTGGCTCTTGCTGTGGGGTTGCTCAGGGGGGCTTAAAAAGTAATTTGTGTTATACAGCCATCCCCAGGTAAAGCTTGCCTTTTCTTGGCCTTCGAGTCTTGCCATGATTGCGATCATTTTGAAAAAAATAAACTGTAAAGGGCAGCCGCCATTCAGGAGAAGCTAAGTTCTCTTAATGTCTTCAATAAATAATTACATAAATAGACCAAATTTAAAAGTGTGCCAGAAACACAAATAACAGCTTCAAAGGCAACCAATGCAGCCCTAAATGCCTACCCCAACCAAGATTTAGTGTGGCCTACGAGGTGAATGTGAGATCTTTCAAGAATACCTCCCCAACTCCAATTTGTAGAAAAAGGTGGACTTCTGGCACCAAATTACCTCTCTGGAGCCCCCTCCGTGAGCCCCCCGGCCGCACTGGATTCATCCTGCGTGTGCCGTTTTTTCTCCTTCTTGCCCCGCTAGGTCACATTAAAAAAAGCAAACGAGCACATACCGGGTGGGCAGGGGGACATTCAGGACCTGCCGTCCCCTGCATTTCCAGCAGCTCTTTGCCCCGCTCGTACAAAAGGCTGCGAGCTCGATCCATCTGCCGCGGGGCTGAAACCCAAGAAGCACATTGTATTCGCACCGGCTGCCAAATCCGAGCGTTCAAGAGTATCTTGGCACCGGCGCATCTTCTGCCACATGATAAAACAAAGACTGATGGTGACAAACGAAGAACAGGTGGAGGTTTAATGAGGTCACTCAACCCCGCGAGTGCAACCTGCGAGGTCGTATTAACCCAAACGCTCGCGCCCGCCGTGCTCGGGGCGGAAAAGCCGCAGCCTGCAGAGACGATCGCGTCCCCCCGGGGCTGGATGCTGCGTACAAGTGGTGGCATTACCACGGGGTCGTAGCTGGGAAATGACGAGAATTGTTGCCTCCTGGGTCCGATTTAGAAAAGCAGAAAGAAATCCAGCCTTTTTGCTGTCTAGTTTATCACGGCAGGACAGGTGCAATTAAAAAAAGATCGGCAGCTGAATCTGTCCCCTCGTGCTGCTTGTCCCCGCGGCGTGTCGCCACGAGGACCTGTCACTCAGGGACCCGTGTACCTCGCGTGGCGAGGTCAGTGCAAGGGTCGGTTCCTGCACACCCAGCACCAACCTCAGCCAGGTACAGCCACCGCGTCTCTGCCACCCCACCTGGCACCCCAGGGACCCCACTGCAGCAATGCTGCCTCCAGAGTCCTCGCAACCACGGATGGACAAACCCGTGGCCAAATCCTCCACGTCGGCTGCTTTTAAAAGAGCTTTTCAGTGATTTCCTACAGCCAGACTGGCTTCATGAAAAATGAAGGTGCAGGAGCACTCGGTCACACGGGTGCAGGAGAACTGCCACCCCCTGAACACATCTGGGGACAAACCTGCTGGTGTCACACTGCCTTCCCAGGGACCAAGGTCCAGGTGCTCTGCGTACCAGCCATGATAAGTTAAATAATTTCACTGCTGATCTAGATAGCCAGTTGCTGAAATGAAGGTAAATCCTGGTCCATGCTCAGGATTAAGACTAGGATGCACCAAGCTCAGCAGCTACTAAAGACTGTGACAAAAGTAGGATTTTCATACTGTTAAATGCCCGTTCACTTGGGTTATTGCAGCTTCAGCTATGAAACCCTTCAGCAAAAGAAAATCCTGCCTCCTTCCTCCCTGCCGCTGGCTTAACTGAACAGCTCACTCAAGCCAAATTCCCAAGAAGTTCTGTTGTACAAATGTTTAATGATCTAAACACATTTTTTCCCAAACTCTTTGGAGATATGACCCCCCTCTTGTTCTTTGCCTTCACTGACTCCCAGCAGTTCCTAGAAGTTATTCACCTTATTTATAGGTTTCCCCCTTTAACCAATTTGCATCTTCCCAGTGAACCAAGACACATATTTTGAGAAAACAGGCAAAAGTTTCCTGATCTCTCTCTGCTTCTATGTCTGAAATAACACCTGGACCCTTAAGAATGATCCCAGCTGGCATGGCTGATGCTTGGCTTGTGTTTTGGGTTGGTAGCAGCAGGGCAAGAGAGAAGCACAGCGACCCACGCTCGTGGCTGGTATTTGGATTCATACCCTGGTCCTCATAAGCCAGGCAAGCCACACTTCTCAGTGAGCAACTGTTGCAACATCATTACTGGGTTAAAATCCTATTACGACTCTCCGCTACAGCCAACTACGGGTCTCAGTCTCCAATTCACCTGCCTCCCGCCTGTGAAAATATGACGGTCAAAGGATGAGCAAATTTGGCAACATGAAGGCGTGCTGTTCAGGTGCTGGACTTCAGAGGAATACCTTCCTTTAAGGAAACTCTACTTAACAAGGGCTGAAAGGAACTCTCTGGCCCAGAAATCTGTAAAATAACCCAAAAGCTACTGATAGATTTGCCTCTTGGGGATTAATTCCAGCCTTTATAGGATTGACACAAGTGATGGAGATATATTTGGATTCTTTAAAGTGCATTACACCTACTGCCCCTGCAACCCTACGAAGTAAAACAAATGACCGTGTCTTAGAGCAACAAACCAGGAGCAAACAAGCAGCACCAGGGTAAGAGCGATGTCTCTGGTCTTTGAATGGCAAACCAGGAGATAACACCAGGTTTTTGGATAGTCTGGAACTTCTCAAGTGGGAAGCCAAGGGCAGAGGTTGGTGGGGCAGTTTGTCCAGCCTTTGCCTAGGCTGGTGCTCCCTGGAAGAGGCCAGAGGGATCATTAGTTAACAGTGTCTGTTGAGGAATGAAGCAAAACCCGCCCAGTGCAGCGAGAGCGGAGGCACCACAGACATACAGCCCCTCTGCTCCGGTTTGATTTTGACTGCTGTGATCTACACACTCCCAGCCACGCGTGCAAGTGATCGTGCTTACTACGCAGCGTGTATTTGTGCGACGCAAGTCATGAAACATCATCCTGGAGCTTCTCGGTGGCAGAGAAATAAGGCAGCTCTTGCTTCAGGAATACATCAGCGGCAGCTGACTGCCCAAATATCATTTCTGTGCTAAAACCTGCTTCTATCAACACTGCAGGAATGATAAGATCAACCTAAAGCATGCTGGGTTTGAAACACATTCCCATCCTGTTACACCCAGGATGGACGGGAGATGACAGCACCACCGGCTCAATGAGACAGCATGGAGATACAGTAGGTACCACGCCAAGCGCAGGCTATTTTCAATAATCGGTTCTACAAAGCCAAGTCGCTGCTCACGTGGGTGACATTAATCTATCACTGGAACAAGAAAGAGGAGGAAACCAACTGGAAACTGATGGGAAACTCCCAGGTGAGTCAGTCCATGAGCATTGAACCAACCTGCTTCAGAGCCTCCTCTCTGGAAACGCAGCGCTGAAGGGGCTGGCAGCAAAAAATATCTGTGCCTAGATAAATGACTTCATATGTCGAGACAAAGATAAAGTTACACAGAGCCTCTCGCAGAGGATATGGTCATCAGGTTTATTTTTGTAGTTTTCATTACACTCAAAATAACTTTGGCAGGCTTAGAAAAAATAAATTTTCAAAGCCTTCTCCCATTGATGTCACCAGTTTTAATTAATTTTTGCTGAAGCGGTCTAAAGATGAATGCTGCTGGGAAAGGGCTGGTTCCTGGTGTGCTGCTCTGGGCCTTCGTGTTCAAACGCCGGAGATGCACCAAATGCCACCAGGAGAAATGCTGCCGCAGTCTCGCTGGGAGATGGCTCCGGCCCATTTTCCTGCACCAGTGGTTTTGAGGCCAGACTGCCTTTTAGCTCACGCCTCTGACTCCGTGTCAGAGGTGCTGCCAGCTCTGGGAACAACACTGGTACCACGCTATTTCCTGCCTCGGAAAGTCCTGGCCGCATCCAGCATTTAATGTCACCTCGGTAGGACATTAAACGTCACTGCTGGCTGACACAGCAGCTGATCTGGTAAGGGTATTGTTTGGACGGGTGTTGAACGGAGGACGTGCCTTCCCTTGGATGCTAGCGTGCTGGGGAGCTCCGTTTGAGAGCAGTCCCCAAATTCCCAGACCCAAACCTGCTCTTTGCTGCACACCTGGCTGTGGCCTGCCGCTCCCTCCACCACCACCAGCTCCTCAACAGGGGTGCGGAACAGTGCCAAAAAGGGGCTTTGCGAGAGAGAAAAGCAAGCCAGCCTGAGCAGAAGTCCCCCTGACGCTGCCGTGACATACGTGGCTGCTGCTGCTGCTGCTTCGGTGCCAGCAGCCCTCTCCGGACACACGGTAACCCACAGGACCACGAGAAAATCATTCCTCTACTTTCAAGAGGGACTTTGGGCTCCTTCCCCCTTTGCCGGCTGGCACCCTGCAGCGCTCAACAGATGCACGAGTCGTACGGCTGGGAGGAGATGCCAACCCAAGCAAGACTCCCTCTCCTCCGTTTATTTCCATCGACAGCAACCGCTCAAGAAAACAACCCCCTGACCCATCGGTTTCCATCAACGGAGAGCTCCGAAGCCACAAAACAACTCCCTAAGCAGAGCTTCGAGGTTCCCAAGGATGAGATGGGGGACCACCACCCTGCGGGGGTGGCTGCTGCTTTTTGGGACCTTCGAGTAAGAAGACGGAGGGTATCCGTGCCCACCCCAGGTAGCTCCTGGGAGAAGGCGGCTGGCGGCTCCCGCACATGTGGCATGCAGACACGGCTCCAGATGTCCTCGGGGCCTTCCACAAATATCCAAAAGGGACTGGGGAATGGTCGCCAGGAAGGAGCTGATGGAAGGTAGCCAGCAGTAATTTCTATGCTCAAAGAGCGTTTTTCCGAAAGCTGCTAAGATCTGCGATCAGATTGTATTTTTGAAGGGGTAGGATTCGAAAACGCGTTGAACAGAAAGTAAGTGCCTGCATTTAAATGGCACCATTTGTCAAAAGTCCTTCCCAGCCAGTTGTTCTTCATTATTTAGAAGCTTTAACGCTTGGCTTCTGGCTCATTTTTTAAAATCCTGGCACAGGTTTCTCTGTGCAGGAGAGAATTCTGATTGTGTTTGTAAGTTTAGTGCAAAAAAATCCTGTTTACACTAATACTGTAATTATAACGCCCTAGCCTCCTGCATCCAAAGTCAGACCAAGAAAGTAAACCCTGCTGAAGCGAAGTGACTGGCAGGGTATGGGAAACCGAGGCAAGGAGGATTTAGGAAACATTTTAAAACTTGAAGATGTTGTAAAGCTCTTTGTCTCATTCTAAATCATAGAAGTTACAGAAAAATACTGAGTTTTAATGGTTTCAGTAGGCAGAAAAGCATCTCTTGAGGTGACAGTAAGGAATACTTCAGACATTTAAGCTCAGTAGATGCAAAGGAAGTCAGAAAAGCAGAGATCACCACTAATTTAAAAAAAAAGAAATACTTGCTTGCATTTGATATTTCTCCATATCTATTTAACTATCCTGAAGGACTCATGACTCAGAAACGCAGCACTACAGACCCAGATACTGAAGATGTAGAAGGAGAGTAATAATAGAGAGCTGCTATCATGCAAGAGTGTGAAATAAAGAGCCAGCATTAACAGAGCTCAGCGCATCCCATTTGGCCTGCTGGAAAACATCTGCCATTTGTCAGAACTACAAAGCAAGCAGAGCCCTCTCTTCCTTGATCTCCAGCAATTAGGGAAATTCTGTTGTGCTAATTACCTGGGGAGACAACGTGGGGAGAAGGCAGATAACGAGTGACACTTGAAGACAACATTTACCCCAGTAAAAATTAGGCAGACATTTCAAATCGCTGGGAACCACAAAAAGTACCGTGCCAAACTTCCACAGCAAGCTGGAGAAAGCTGATCCCTGTGTATAAAGTTAGGGTAAAAATAAAAAAAAATTAAAAATAATAATAACAAAAGAATAAATAAATAATAATAAGCGCAACAAGAGAGCCACTGGAGTTGCTGAGTCTGCAGAGGTAGGGAGGATTTTAAATGATCAGCTTCCCCAAGTACACATGGTTTGAATTGCCGAGAAATGGAGCAATCCGCCGTCCTGCAGGCTGGAGTACCACTCCGCTCTTCCCGCTGCCAAGCCATTATTGGGAAATATTTGTCACATATTAACTGGAACATCAGATTACTACACTGAACATTTAACACTGTTTTGTAATATATACATACGTTCAAAAGCATATGACACCGTCTCAGTGTGAATTCAAGATGACGACAGGGATATGCATCATCCAGCAGCCAGGAAATTTGGAGTTAAAGCTCTGGAGTGCAAAGCCTGCGGAGGTACTCTTAAATAAGAAAGCACACAGAAACACAACTCATACGTTGAAATACGCAGTGCAAGAGCAGCCGAAAGAGCTGGAGATTTTCACACCCTCAGTCTGCAATACAGCAAGGACCAGCTGCTGGGCAGGGCATTTTCTGTGGACTGGGGCTTGTTTTAAGCCTTTTTTTACTGGATTTAAGAGGAACGGTGCAGCTAGCACCTTGAGGGACCTTCTCACAGACCCTGAAGACTTTTGGCATGGCAAATACTGTATTTAACAAGAGCCTTTTGCACCTCAGGTTTCAAAAGACTGTGCTTAAAAATACAAGGGGGGGAAATAAAAAAGACTCCTTAAAAAAAAAAAAAAAAAAAGGCAGCCAGAGGCCACACAACTAAAAACCAAAGTGTTTGCAAGCATGAAGCTTTAGTCTTTCTTTCAACCCACCTCCAAGTGCTCATCAGCTGAAGGCTGTCCTAAATGCCACATAAACAAGTGTTCCTGCACCTGCTGGATTTTATCTTGCAGCGAAGGCTGTGTGAGGATCCCACCAGAGAAAGAGCTTGAACATAAGGGGACGAGGGGCCTCTCTGTAAAATATTACAGGCCTGGCTCAGGGAATGACAATAATAAAAATATTGAGCTGCTGTTTCACAGCGAGCCAACATATGGGGACAGCCTGTCCTGGGCTTGCCTGGCGCCAGCAGCACGCAACCGCTGCCGTCCCGTCCCAAATAGCTGGGGGGGGGGACGATGGGGGACGAAAGGCCACGTTCCTCACCGGAGCGGGGTCACCAAACCCACCCCGTCACGGCATTTCGGAGCCCGACCCGCACCTGGGTCCAGCTGCCCCAAACCTCCCCAGGATGCTTTTGTCTCCCTCAGCCACGGGAATGCCCAAACCACGAGGGAGCCCAAGTGACACGAAGTTGTCGTCATCGTTCCTCCCACCGCTTCGGTTGAACAAATAGAGCAAAACAACCCAACCCAAAGCAGCGCACAGATGCCGAGAGCAACTACGGAGACACCTTTCTGCAGCGTGCCCAGCGTCGGAGCCAGAGTAGTCATTTTTTTAAGCTTTTTTTTTTTTTTTTTTTTTTTAATTATTATTATTTTTCTGGACGATTGGGATGTCTCCGTGGCCCTGGCGAAATGGCCGGGCCCCCTCTGCTGGCCACCGGCCCCACCGCCCGCACCCCCACAGCCCTGCTCGCCCCAAATAGCCCTGAGGGTCCCATTTTAGAAGTCCAGCTGCTTTATAACAACCCAGCTGAGCCCTATAAGCCAAAGAAGTGACTTAGTGCAGAGCACAAAGTACAAAACGGGGCAGTTTGGGGTTGGGTTTTTTAGTTGTTTTGTTTGTGTGTTTTACAAGCACTCATTTAGGACTTCGCTGTAGTTGAAATAACTCGAGGTTCATTTAACTTTTAAGTGGATCATAGTCTTCTTGTCCCAAACTGCTTTTCATGTGTAGCAAGTCAATTTTATCAAAGCAATCCTCTACAAACAACGCCCACCCCCTGAAACCCCAAACAAACCACCAAATTGACTCACTTCAAGGAAAAACAGGTCTTGTTTAAAACAAGCCCAGCTCGCGGGGCAAGCTCTGAGGACACGGTTTGCTCCCGCCACTGCTCACGGGTCTGCAGGGCGGCAAGTCCCCCCTCTTCCCAAAAAATCACCGAGGAAGGGACCACACCGACGTGACGACGCAGCCAGCACCACCATCGACAGCTCTTCGGTGGGCTTGCTTTAAATCCCGTGATACGAAGGAAGTCTTCTTAAGCTTAGCAGGGTTTCTGGAGGAGAAAAGCCCCCCAGCCCAGGCGTTTAGGATACCCACCAGCTTCCAGCTGCCCCTGGGAAGCAGGAGCCAGGGCTGCCGATGCCGGCCACGCTCCCTGCATCCCCGTCAGCAGGGCTGGCAGGGTCTCCCCATCTCCCTGTCCCCTCCATGGGGAGATTTTCTTTTCCCCAGGGGCTGCTTTTTTGGTGCACGGAGGCGAATTGAAGCTTAGCTGTTAGTTTGCAACCTGGCGTAGCCCTGCAGCAAATACCAGTGAGGGCCACAAGCTCTCAGGATGCTTCTGGACCAAGCTCTTTAACTCCAGACAGCAATTCAGCCTTCTTCAGGAGAAAGAGGAAAAAAAAGAAACGCGTGTGAGGTTTCCTTTGCTTTGCTCAAAAATAGCTGAAAGGCTTCACGACAGCTCAGCAGCACATCCTCGCCTTAGCACAGCGCTTGGCTCCCAGCGGTGGTAGCCAGGAGCAGCCACCGATGCCACAGCATTTCCTACCCACCAGGAAATCACTTCTCCTTCCTTCAGCTCACAAATTACTTTGACATTCGTTACTAATGACTGAAACAAGTATTTCAGCAGCACGTGGGAAAACCTTCCCCCCCCTCTCTTCTCCCCATCTCTCAAATGCAGCAACCAGCAAACTCAGTGACCCAGAACAGAATCGGGACTTTCCTGGCCACAAAGGAGCCTCTTCAATCCCAATTGCTTTCTGCAGAGTGAAGGAAAAAGCCTCTTGACCGCTTAAGCACACCAGTAGTGCCCCAGTTGCACAGGCAGGAGCAAGATGCAGCCCACAGAGCCCCATGAGGCTGACGGACTTGGTTGTGTCTGCGCACCAGAAGGGAGAAAACTAATTTGACCACCAGTGTCCAAAGAGCTGAAAATAAGAGTGATTTGTGTCTCAGCTGACAGGGTTTGGTTACACGGCATACAGGACACTCATAGGAACCTTCCACTAGAAAACCAGTGAGTACAACTGCAGCAGCACATTTAAGAGCATCGTTACTGAAATGTGTCCAAGGTTATTACACATAATCTTACGGGGAAAAAAGTCCATCTTTTTTGTCCTGCGAGCATGGACTAATGCTATGTGTTCTGGTAGGATTCGTATCCAGGATGGCAGGAGAAATTGTGACTGCCCATTTGCCTATTATGCATCTACATGTAGCATTTAAGCTTTGTTTTTTTCTTTAAAACCAGAATTGAACTATCTGCTGCTTGCAAGGCTTTGTGCCTTGCACTCTCCCCCATCAAAGCACTGCACATCTTTCACCCATCTTTTGCTACTTCTGTGAAGAGAAGAGAGAAGACGAGAGAGGAGAGAGAAGACGAGAGAGGAGAGAGAAGACGAGAGACGAGAGAGGAGACGAGAGAGGAGACGAGAGAGGAGACGAGAGAGGAGACGAGAGAGGAGACGAGAGAGGAGACGAGAGAGGAGACGAGAGAGGAGACGAGAGAGGAGACGAGAGAGGAGACGAGAGAGGAGACGAGAGAGGAGACGAGAGAGGAGACGAGAGAGGAGACGAGAGAGAAGACGAGAGAGAAGACGAGAGAGAAAATAAGAGAAAGCTTGAAGTGCCTCAGCCCAAAGTCATTCATGCCTTTCAGTAAGACAGCAGAGCGCTTAATGGAGCATTTCTATAAATGAGATTCCTTTACAAACTAATCTAAGCTGTTTATTGTTTCCAAGGAGCATGCACTTCCACAGCAGAACAGGAAGTTTTGACAGTTTAAGAAGTTCATTAAACTCTGGGAGGAAATTTAAACAATCAGTGACAGCTTTCATACAGCAAGACAGCGCTGGAGAAGTCGCTACCCTCCTAAAAGGCAGAGAGGCTGCAGCTTTTAATTATCACACTTGCATTAAGCCCCAGTGATTTTGTTACTACTTCTAAATTGTTTTGGCCCAACACCCAGGGCTCACAACCGAGTAAAGCTATTCGCTCTTTTATTCTTATAGCCAAACGTTGCTTTTGTCCAAACCTCAAACTCCTTTATCTGTAAACAGGCCAAAGCAAGGCAATGGAAGAAGTTAACAGTCTCGAGCACAACAGAGCGCTTCAGCTTGGAAAAAAACCACTTCTTAACGCATTTTCCTTGATACGGAGGAATACATAAGGTAGAAGAGGAGGAGCTCAGGGGCATCGGTCCAGCGAGCAGGCGGCTCCTGGGCAGTCTGGCGGTGGCCGTGCCGCAACGTTTGCACCTACCTGGGGGACACATGCAGTCTGACGGAGCCTCTCTCGCCGTCCGCAGTTTTGCTAATCCTTCACCCAGTTTCTGTTTGGAGGAGGAATAAAAATAGCCATTTAGAGAAGACATTATATCTAAATGCGGACTGCGCGTGCATGCCAACAGCCAAACCATCCAGCACGCTTCCTTCCAGTGAGAGGTAATAGTTTCATCCTGTTGCGTTCAGCCGCTTTGGATAATACCCCATGCTGTAGTAGGACACAAAATATTAAAAGTTTCTTAGCAAGTGGCCAGTCTACAACCCTTGCACGGGGCAGGCAGAGACTCCTTCTGCACATCCCAAAAGTCTCTTGAGCCAAGCACCGTGGGCTGGATTCACCCTGAGCAGCTCTTACAAGTCCTGCGTTCAGATGTCAGCATCCTCTCGGCGTGTTTGGTGGCAGGAACGGTGCTGGGGAGAAAGAGCCCCCCCTGCTCCGCCACGGCCGGCCCCAACAGCGGGGCAAACGCCCCGGGGAAAACCCCGCTGCAACCAACAGCGAAGGTGCTTCCAAATGCCCTGGAGTTTGCATAGCAGGGTGATATTTGCTCAACAGATGTGGCCTGATTTGGCTGATTTTATACTTAAAATTCATGCCACGTGGAGTATTACAGATTTCTTTAGGAGAGGGATGAGGAGGTGAAGGATGGTGGGGTGGGCACTGCCAGCGAGACCGGGGTGCTCACCCGCCCCCAGGTCCACCCAGTGTTTCCATCCATCTCCAAGGTGAAAAACTCATCAGTGGGACAACCAGAACCCATAAAAATTCACAAAACTAAAGCAATGTCTACGTGGCATATTGCAGGCAGATGTGAACGCACTCTGCCTGCTCTCTAAGCCAACCAAAATGTTCGTGCCTGCATTTAGGACGCTGCCAAGCCCAAGTTAATAAGCCCTGATGACAGGTAAGTTATATTAGCTCAGGCATAGCACTTCATGGCTGAGGCAGCCCGGCAAGGGTGGGAACTTCTCACCTTCACCCGCAATCGTTGTTCCCTCAGTCCTCCAGGAATGCCCTGTATCACCTAAAGTATTTACCAAGAGAGAAACCAATAATCTGATAACTGGAGTCCCCACGTTTCAAAGAGAGAAAATTCAAAGTACTTACTGAATTCAGGGTTTTCAGACTTGAAAATTATACAGCTGACAACCCAGTCTACGTTCAAACATTTGAACACTGTGGACCGTTCAGGAATTAGGCTACCTGTGAATTAGGTTCTTTCCCTTTTATTCTGGGGATTAAGTAGTTTTAGCTGTTGTTGAAATCGTGTGCATTCCTCTCTAGCTGCTCGGGTGTGATGCTAAGAGGTCCTGAAAGTATCAACAGGGTTTCACAGGACCTGACAGAGAAGTTGTCCTAAGGGAAGTATAAATACCAGAACGATCCAGCTGCCTTCTGCAAAACATATGCTTTCCTTGAGAAAAAGTGGCAAGAAACTATCTAAAGAGACTTTTCTGACAGCCACTTGCAGTCTAAATGTTAGAGAGTCGCTCAATTTTTATCTGTTTATTTTTAAAGTCATTTGGATGATGAAGATGCTCGAGGAAATGAAAATACGCTCTTCCTTCCTTTTAGTTCAGCAGACATCACTGGGAACAGCAGAGGAGATCTGAATCCTGGAACGAGTCCTCTGTTCTCCCATTGAATTGTTCTTGTCATGAAACCGATTAATCTGGACACTCTCTGCCTACCGCGGACAATAAATCCTTTGTGAACAAAACGGTCCAGCTTTGTTTACAACAACTGGATGCTTCTGCAGTCCTCCTCCTGTTAACATTTTCCCTTCAGTATGAAAACCATACGCTTTGAACTGGGGCTTTTGACATAGAGCAAGTGGAGGTGCTGCCGCGTTCGGACCACGCTCGTGGAAATGTTGCGGAGGGCAGCAGAGCAGGACCCTGCAGCACGTCCCGCTAAAGGAACAGCCAAGGGAAGGGCAAGGTGCTGCCATATTAAAATCAGCAATTTCTCCAAAGTTAGACAGATGCCTGTCACAGGGCCAGAAACTAAATCCTAGTTGTCCACATTGGCTTTCATTGCCTTAACTACACGCTCACCCTTCCTTTATTATTTCCTAGCCTCTCCTACTTGCCAAACTTTTAAACAACACTAAAGGGAACAGAACCAGCCCGTTGGTGTTGTATTTGCTGCTCTTCATATGCAGCTCTGCCATAAATTATGCCAGCAAACCCCTAGATTGGTATACGGATTAATGCTTTTTGGGTAGTGGCAGAGAACAAAGTATGCTGGGTCACGCACAGAGAGCGTATGGAGCTTTGGTTTCACTTCTGAAATACTGTGGCAAACTTCAAAGGAGGACCAACACAGAATTTAACAAAAAAACTGACCCCAGGCATCAGTTGATGTTCATGGGTGATGGAAATATTCTCTCGCTCTCCACAAACTCTCAAGCACAGAAAGGACAGAAGTTGCCCGACGAGCGAGCGGTCTTATGTAACGGAGAGGAGTTTGGTCAAGAAATGGACACTTTCTGAAACTTTAACATAAACGCGTAAGTTCATTTAAAATGACTATTAGCAGATAGCCCAACCGCTACCATGCATTCCTTGAATCTGCTAGTCATTTCCAAATTTACTTTCAGTATTGACAAAAGTTTGGTCATACTCAATGTTTCAACAAGCTCACTCTTGCATTAGAAACCCAATTATGTGGTTTTGCTTTATTTTCCCCTGTACAATCTCCATCTGAGCATTCCCAGTACAAAACAAGCTTTCCACACTTAACTAAATCTCAGCAAGAGGTTGCACATGATCTTAGGCAGTGCCACAGAAACCATTCCCATTGCTAAGCACATTTATTGGAGTAATTGGAACAGAACCACTGCCACGACTGGCAGGCTAATTCCTGCCTGGAGAAAAGACGTTAACTAGATTTTGTGATTACGCCTCACAGGCACCCCTCTGGTCTGGTATTCAAGGTTTTCACAAAAATATTTTTTAACGTTTCCCTTTTCTCAAGGCACACTGATGCAACCAAACGGACACGCTGCGGCGGTGCCAGCGATACCCTCGCTGTAACTCCGACAGTAACACGCACACGAGGAATCGTCTCCCCATCCCCTCGGTGCCGCCTCCACCCCCCCTCGCACCCCCAGAGCCGCTCACAGCTGGAAGGCGCTGCGCGCAAACACATTTTTGCACGATTGAGGCTTCACGGCTGTAATGATTTTAATGCGGCACCACGTTTTGCACCCCAGTCAGGCCGTTAATAAAATCCCAGTGTAAAACCTTCCCCAGATGTCAGAATCGATCGCTCGGGAGTGTCCTGCGGCAGTCCCGAAAGCCGTGGTGAATCTCGCTGCACTTTAGGAACTACTGTTTACACAAATCCAGCAAACCAGCTGTGGGACCTTCAAGCGTTTCCTATGAGCGATGGGAGCCCTCCCCGTCCCCCTCGCCTGTAAAGAGCCCCAAACCTAAACACCAGAGTCTGGGGAAAAAATAGAACCCTGGGATCAAGTGTAGCATCTCCCAGAGATTTGGTTTAGTTACGGAGAAGGGCGTCAGTGTGGGCAATTGTTCTCCAAGGAGGAGAAATCTTTCGGCAGAGAAATCTTTACTGAGTAATTTCAGCAAACCCTGGGATTGAAAGGGAAGTAACTAGCTGCTAGTGTCCTCTACCCATCAGAAATCAGTTGAGCGCTGCTGGACCACACGATACTTACTCTGTGCTAGGCAGTCCGGATAAGAGGGATCACGTTCGTGAATTTCCAGCAAGGAAATTACGGTCCATTACATCCAAAGATAAAGAGTATTTAAGTACTCGGGTTCCCTGCGCCGGCGAACAGAACGAGGGAAGAAGCCGCGATGGTTCTCAACCCTTCCACTGCTCGCCCTCCCACCTGGGGCATCAGTTCTTACAAATCTTCTAAACGGCCCTACGGTCCCGGCGGTGGCAAATGCAATAAAAGGGGGAAAAGTCCGGGAAAAGGGAGGAGGGTTTCCCAGCGGGCACCGGCGACCCGGCCGAGCCACGGACCGCAGCTCCCTCCCCGTGGGCGCTGCGGGACGGCCCCGCCACTCACCTCGCGGAAAAGCTGCTCCACGCGGGGCTGCAGCGCGTCCAGCAGCGGCCCGGGGCCGGCCGAGCTTTTCTCCTCCAGGGCGGCCAACCGACCCTGCAGCTCCGCCGTCTTGGCTCCCAGCAGCAGGCAGACGGCCACGGCGGTGAGCGAGAGGAGGAGGCAGAGGGCGGAGGTGGCCGGACCCGCCGCCCCGGCGGAGCCGCTGCCCGCGCTCATCGCTCCGCGCTCCGCGCAGCTCCCGCCCGCCTGCCGCCCGCCTTCCCCCGCCGGCGCATCCAGCGCCCGCCTCGACGCGCCCCCCCCCCACCCCCCCTTCCAGCCGCCGACCGAAATGGGGCCGGCAGCTGCGGAGCGGCCCCCTCTCCTCCCCTCAACCCCGCCGAGCCCCGGGTCTTAAACGGAGGAAGCAGGGGAGGGGGGGTGGCGGCTCCCCCCCCCCCCCGCCGCCTCCCCCGCGTTGGGGAAGGGGGGATGCTCCGAGCGCGGCTCCGCCGCTCCCCCCCCCCCCCCCTCCATGGGGGATTACGCGGAGAGGATCCCACCCCCGCTGGCCGGACCGCTCCGCCTCTCCGTGCCGTCCCCTCCCCGGTGGAGCCGCTCCGGGGTGCGGGGAGCTCCGCAGAGGCGAAGCTGGGGGGGGGGGGGGGGGGTATGGGGGGCGGCCGCGGAGCCGGGCGCCCTCCAGCGGGGTCGGGGCGGCCGGAGCGGGCTCCCCCTTCACCCCCCGCTAAAGCCGGGACGGCGAGCGGGCAGCCTTGCCCCCCCTCCCCGGAGGGGTGCGGAGCTGGGAAACGGGCTCGCCTCTGCTCGGAGAGGCGGCAGCCGTTTGGGGTGGTTTGTTGTCGTTTCGGTGCTGCGGCCCCTGTTTGGAGAGGGAGCTGGTTTAGGGAAGGGACCTTCCTCTGCAAAGCCCAGCGGTCTGCCACTGCTCCTTGTGAATTCTCTAATTTATCACAGCAAAGAGTCCCGTCCGCCTTAGGGAGCCTTTGAATGAGGGCAGCTTCGCTCCTCTACAGGCACGAAGCAGCCCCGGACTTTGCCAAACTTCCTCGCTGTTACAGACTGCAGCACCTCAGCTCTTACCTGGCCGGTAAAGCCGTCCTCGGATAAGTTGATGCCTGTCTAGGCTCCAAGCACCCAGCCTGCAAACCTAAATGCACTCTTTGCCTCCCGGCCACAGACCCTGCCCTTCTAGGAGTAATTCTTACTCCTGGAATAGATGAGTGAAGCCTAGGACAGTCGGAAGGTGCTACTAGGAGTGGTGTCAGCATCCAGTGAGTTCGTTAATGAAACAGACCCATGCACGCAGCTAAACTGCCGTGTTGGATATATGCACCGCTTTTTTGTAGCCACTATTTGCAAACCAGTTAGCCAGGCACAGCCGTAGTATCTGCTAACAACTATTTCCTGCTCTCCTCCACCTGCCTGGAGATACAAAGAAAAGAACTCCAGGTTTTCCTGAGCAACCTCTTCCTTACCTTCTTCTCCCCCTCTCCTTCCTATGAGCCTGTTAAGACTTTGCTCACAAGCTCTACGAGATCCGATCACATGCACACAGCACTGTCACTCTGGGGGAGCTTCTAGGGTGCAAAGCACCTTGTCCTAAAGTATGTCTGCATGACCTGAGCCCACCTTACAACAGAGATACTCAGAAAGCTTAAGAAGAGGAAGGACCGATCACTACTGCGGCAGCTAAGCCCTCTGCCCCAGAACTCCTAACCCCTTTCCTATGAAGTTTAACACCCAGCTCAACTCTTCCCCTTCTGAAGTTCTGGATCTCATACGCTGTTTGCACTTCAGAGACAAAGCCTGCTCTGTTCACTCAAAAGACAGCTTTATTTTGTCCCGTCATCCACCTTTAGTAAAATGTATAACCGACCCGTTATGGAAATGCATAGTGCTGGTCTGCCTGGATGAACCATTCAGAGATTTCCAGGCTGTACTTTTAAGGTACAATTGCTAAAAACCTGAAGTGCAGAGAAAGAGGTGAATGGATCTTACGTTATTTACCAACAGCTATAGGCAGTTAGCATTAGCTTCATCCAAACACATAAAGATTACAAACCACCCCGATTACATTCATGCACTAACAAGACAAGGGGGTGGGGAGGTGTGTGTGCAGAGAAATCTCTTCCCTGGTAAAGACAAGACCACTGAGGGCAGCTCAGAGAAGAGGAGAAACCAGACCTGTTGAAGACAGACCCCCCCGGCACCGGGCTGCTGCTCAACTGCTAACAGCTCTGCGCTGCATTGGACGCCTGCCCCTGCAAACTAAAACTTTTGTTCGTGCTGCAAGGCCTGCAAAACTACTTGGTACCTCGCTGCAGGTGCCGTATTAATCCTGATAGTGCAGGTTTTTTTAAAGTTACTGGGAGAAGGAAAGTGAATATGAACAGGTTTCTGTAATAAGTATTTTTTTCTAGCATGTACCTCCTTTAGCACTTAACTACGTTAACAAAGGCTAGAAGTACTCCTTAAGCAAGAATACGCAATGTTTCCCCTTTTAATTTTGATAGAACTGTTTTATAGCTACAGTTTTATAGTTATAGCAGCATATAAACTTCCCCCCCCCGCCCCCCATCTGCCTTTGATTTGCATCGCTTAGCCAAGAGGCTCAGCCAAGTCCTTGCTTTGCCTCTGAAGGTGTGGGACAGAAAGTACTGTGGGAAGAAGCAGGAGAAGGAATGCACTCCCGTCCTCCTCAGTCCTACCGAGCTGACCTGGATGGTACCAACTGTCACGCAGAGAAGAAACAATGATGCGAACATCAACACCCTAGGCAGGGGGGTGTCTATTATGAGATATAATCAAGCACAGGAGGTGGCACTGGTTACAGAAGATAAGCTTTCAAAGCCTGTCCCAGCTATTTTCTACCCCCAAGTCAGAGATATGCATGTCTGGAGCCTCTTGCAAATTAAGCCTCCTCCACATCAGTGGAACAAGGACATCAGCTGAAAATCTTACTGTGCATGAGGACTTACTCAGCAAGCATAAAACCTGAAGTCGGGCTCCTGCGGAGCTGAAACAATTTACCGTTTCCTTTCTTAAGAAAGGCTTGCATGGTAAAGCCAGGACCCAAATAAATGGCCAAAACTTGCCTACTGCATCTACACCGACAGCCAGAACAAACCCTATCACGGAAGCTTCCCTTCCTCCGGCTCAGCAAGCCATCCATGCTGCGTCAAATGGATTAAAAGAGCATTGAGCAAGACCAAGAGAACATGAACATGGATGAGCACAAATTACCAAAGTGCATTAATGACGCTTGGAAAGTAGCATGATTTTCTTCTCAACTGAGCACCCAAGTTCAGCAGTCACAACTGAGAACCCATCCTCCTCCTTCCTGTGTTACGACAGTGTTTCTCGGTTGCCAAGGTTACCTAATTTATCAGTAATTAGAGATCAAGCTCCACAGAAATACATATTTGAAGACTTCAGAATGATCTTGTTACTATAGCAAGAGAAGGGCTCAAATATGCTACAATTCTGTGGCACACAGTATTTCCCTGTGTTTTTCTCCAGGAGCAGTACAATCCTTCTAAAAATTTTATCATGAAAATGCTGATCTTCAATGACTCAAAACAATATTGAAAATATGAAATATTACTTTTCAGACCTTAGCAAAAGAATTACCTATAAATACTTAACACTGAAAGCATCAGACAAGTTTCCAGAGACTAATTAGCCAGCCAGAGCACGATGCATGCTGTTTAACAGAATATCTGGGAAAAAGGTGAGCCACAAAAGATACCTACTGAGAACATACACCATTTTCAACCATGTTTCAGAATGCTACCACAAAGTACTATACAGCACTATTAAGTAGCCTTAACCCTTCAAAACTTTTCTTTATGACTAATAAAAGGAAGCTAGTTAGAAAACATTTGTTTTCAAAACTCGTTCAGCTAGCCCACAGACTCCTCACCTCAAGTCAGATGCTTAACTAGCCCCATCTGCAAAAGGAGAGAGGTACAGTTTCAAAGAAAAATTTTCAAAAATGAAAATTACTTTTATTTTTCACTTCGATACTCATAAGACTACAACTGTTCAACAAGGTAAACATAACAGTTATACAAAACATATGTAAATATTTACAGACTTAACTGTACAAAATAATTTAAAGTTTACAAAAGTTTCATGCAACCTCTGTTGACTGACACAGTCTAGGAAATCTCCTTGAAGAAGCATAAGAGATCTTTGAATTTATTTATTTATTTAATGGTTCAAAAAAAGGATGCTGCAAGGCTTCATCAAGAGTGATTCTTTTGGCTGGATCATATTCCAGCATCCTGCGAACAAGGTCAAAGAGACTCTGATGATCTCTGTCTTGGCAATGCATGAATTCCTGAAAGAAAAGGAAAGGAAGTATTTTAGAGAGATCTTTTACAACTGCAAGTCTAACAACATAATAAAAATACTGTCTCCTACCTTTAAAGGCTTACAGCGTCTCCTAACATATCGTCCTGCAGAACTGTGTTCATCCCAGTCCAATTGGTCGTGGTGAAAATAATGCTTTCTGCATAACAAAGAAAATAATTTTAAGATAGTGTCAGTGCATAAAGTGGGCAGATGCTTTTCTGGGAAGTTCTGCAACACCATAAAAATGTTCCTGCATATCCCTCTGCATTTGGGAGCTAACATCTCTTTTAGCTAGTATTTATTCAGAGACCTGTTGCTTTCATATCACCACTGTCACAATATTTAGAAAACATGTCCTTCAGTATTCCCATCAACAAAGCAGCCACTGAAAACCTATTTTCCATTACTGACATTTAAAGAGATGGATGCTTTCAGGTGTTCCAAGAGAACGACTTGGTCTCACCTGCTACTAACAAAAAGACAGCTTGCCAATCTATCAACTTTCAAAAAACACTTCTTACAAAATCTGCATAATTTAAGTGGTTAGCAACTATTTAACTACATCAGATATTCCCAAAGGTCTTTAAAAAATGTACTGCAAATACGCGAGACTACCAGTGCAAATAAAAGTTCTGACAAATCTACACCTCAGCATCACATTAACACTGGTACGTAAGTAGCATTTTATTTTTTAAATACTACCTGACTCTATTCCAATTACAGCTTTCTAAGTTTTTTCTTGTTTTTCAAAATGCATTATGAATCAGCTGGACAACTGTAATAAACCAAATACATTACCCAACCCAGATTACTGGAATTCTACTATAACATGAGTTACAGGATTATCTAGATTAGCTGGCAAGAGGACAACTTATTTCAGAAAGAGAATGGACCATGAAATCTCACATGCTCTGTATTTTGGATATATGGGGGCTAGGGCAGAACCCTGTACTAGCGGCTGCTTCTCCTTGCAATGCAAGTGGCAAACCTCTGCTGCATGTAGTTATCTTTGAGGAAGAGAGAAAGATCTCTGAAGCACGTCTGAGGGATATGAAGGGACAGTGGAAGAGGCTGGCAACTGCATTAACAAGACAGGACCCTCTTTTTTCTCTCAATATACATCTTCTGATGACAGTATGTTCTCTACTCTCACAGTTTACAGAAAAATGAGTGTGTAATACTGTTCTGGTGACCATACCGAGCTTAGCTTCAAAAACTTAAGAACATTCATACTCAGTTACTGTTCAAGAGGCTGGCATTTTGGTTGCTGGCAACTCAGACTAAAACCAGAAAAAGAGAGGACTATTGTCAACTAATTAATCCACCTAAATCTGTCACAATTTCTTGCAATAGACTAATAGGTAACAAGAAGCCTGGAAGCTTCTTTGTTGATCTTCAGGAGCTCACAGTTAACAATGGAAACTTTAAAAATTTTTCTTATAATAGCAAAATATTAGACAACTTCTATAACGAACTTACCTGGATTTCTTGATCATGTGAGCTGGCAGAGGCCCTAGTATCCTTTCCATCATTGCCAAGTGTTCTTTACTATCATGTGTCTGTGTGGAAAAAGCAATGAATGTACTTATCACATTTTTCTACTCTCAGCCACTTGGTAACCAGAGTCATTTGCAAACAAGATGTTTGCTGGAGTATCGTCACAGTACCTTTATACATTATCACCTTAAATTTTTAAAAACAGTTTATGCAATGCAGCTTGTTATATAGCACTTTTGAAGTTACGATAGCCCCTGAACAACAGAGTTCATAAACCAAGTTTTGTACGAGTATGTTTTCTTTACTCTTTCAGCAGCATCTTCAGACTCTAGGCAGGCTTCATCATCCAAAAAGCCAGAACAGATCATCTTAAGTAGTCTGAAGGATATATCCAAAACATCACATTTTCCTACATGCATGCTGTCTTTGCAATCTCATCTGTATAATCCTTAAAAAGCCTGTGAGGTTATGCCTTTTACAGTAACAGTTAAGTACAACTCATTAAAAGACCAAAATCAGTAGTCTGTAACAAAAATGTACAATTTAACTTTATGTACATACCTGAAACACTGTAAATCCTAGGTAATACTCAATTAGAATACAACCAATACTCCAAACATCGCAAGGCTGTGACCATCCCAGTGCTGCAAAATAGGCAAAGTTTATGTTTTACCTTTTAATATATTCTTAAAATCCGCAATCCACAAAGCATATGCCGATTTTCCATGCATTTACTGATGCCCATTTTCCCCCTCCGACACCCCTCCCTAAACCTTGGTGGGAGAAAGTGGGAAAGGAACATGTTTGGACTGCCGTTTTCAGACTGTTTCTTTTACTGTTTACTCTCAAGAATTCTAACACCACCATCTGTGAGAGATGACTGAATTATTAGAACCATGAGCAACTACTCCAGTTCACGAAGTCAAGCCATCTGAGTGCACTGTAATTAACTGTCAGGTGGTTTATAAGTCTTTACTGACCTAAAATAACCTCAGGAGCTCTATAATGTCTTGTAGACACTAATGTGCTGTGATGCTCATCATCAAAAGTTGCACTTCCAAAATCAACGACTTTGATGTCTGTGTTTTTTAAAGTGCGTTCATCTCGCTTCTGCAAGAAAATAAAAACGCTGTATGTTAGTATTTTTTAATAGCATGCTTAGGCAAAAGGTATTCATCACATTATTTACCTTCAAAATACCAGTTAACATAAACAGCTAAAAACTAAATCTACGTAACAAACACTCCTTCCAAATACATCAATTCCTCTTCAGCTCAAGCTCCAAGAAAGAGGAGCTGGTAACAAAGCAATTTAATCTGAATACTCAGAACAGCTAAGTAAAGACCCTTCCCACAGTAATAGAGCCCCTTTCCTCTGTTGTTAACCTTCAAGTTAACTTCAGTTAATTGTTTTCTCTGTCTCATTTTTTTTCTGTCCATTGGTGCATACACTCATTTATATAATTGTAGCTCTAAAATAAAAAAATAAAATCAAGCCTTATGCATAAACCAGAGGCAGTGAAGTCCATACTGCATTTCTGTTTCTAAGAAGTTTTTATACTTTGAAAAAAGAGCAGCAACTTGAAAAGAAACTTGTATTTCTGCAAGTGGTAGAAGTGGTTTGTGCAGACAAGTTCTTACCCTAATGCTGTGTCTTAGTGTTTTCTTAGATTTAAAAGGAAGACACTGGTCAAGAACAGTCCTATTCAGGGCCCATGCCCATTATAACACTGCCTAATGATCAACATCACATGTTGATGACAAACAGAAAATTCATCTTAGCTATTAAGCAAAGGACTGCAAAACTGACAGGCACTTCAGACTCCAGGGTAATCAGATGGAAAGAAAGATCTGACATTCCTCTCAAAACACAGGGATGCTTTAAAGAAAGGGATTCAAATGGCTTAAGAAATATGAAGGAAAAAAATTGGCTAAATTCAAAGCCATTAACACAATGCTCCGTATGAATGCCAGAACTTCATTAAACAGCAAAGAACCTAACCAGTGATCAAATGAAAACAGTTTTGTTTGAATCGGAGCAAAGTTACTCACTTGGCAGAAAGTTAGTACATTTCTAAGAGCACAAAAAAAAAAAAGTTCTAGGGAACATAACTCTATCACTTGACCTTTCTACACATACTTTTTTTTTTTGTTTAAGAAAAGTGCAAATGAAGACAGAAGTAGCCCAATTCAAGTTGGGAGAAACAAAGAACAAACTTACCATTTTGGCATTGTACTTCACTATGTAATCAGACTCCACAAACAAGATATTTTCAGGCTTTAAATCAGTATGAGTTAGTTTATTATGGTGTAAAACTACAAGGAAAAAAAAAAAAAGAACAGTATTCCATAATTAATACATTAATTTCCTAACGGGAAAAAAAAAAAATCAAACAAAACCCCCCCAAACCAAAACCCCTGAACATATTTAATAACAGTATTGAGATTTACTTACAGTTTATAGACTGGCAAATTTGATAAGCCATATTTCTAATGTCATTAATATGAAATGGCAGAAAGCTGTTTTCCTTAATAAAGTCGTAAGTACTAAGTCCCAGTAGCTCAAAAACAATGCAAACATGGCCATGATGATCAAACCATTCCAGCATCTGGACACAGCGGCTTAAAAAAGAAATTAAAAAAAAAAAAAACACCACCAAAACTCAATTTATTGAATAATTATCTTCCACAAATCCTTAGATTGCTGACTATTCTAATTTTATACTTACAAAGTGCTGCTTGGATCCATGTTGTTTAAGTGTTCTAACACCTGTATTTCTGAACGGGCCGCTTCCCGGTATCTACCAACGTTTTTCACAATTTTAACTGCTACATGCATTCCTCTCCTTTAAAAGAAAGTAAAGCATCACAAACTGAATCAATTATTGTTAAATACCTACAAGCCCAAAGCAGCTTGATTTTAATAGAAGAAACACAGGAAGATTAAAGGTCACTGAGAATGAGTTGGATAAGGAGATTTGGACTTGAGCACACTGCACTTAACCAGAACTGTTTTTATCAAGAAATGTAATACCCATCTTTCCTCTGTCAAATACTCATAGTATATGCTACATTAACTACTTCTCAGTCTTATTATCTCATCTACGGTAGAATAAACATCAGGAATCCACCTGCAAGACGACTGAAAAAAATGCAAAATTCTCATCTGAGGAAAGTACTGCAAAAATTTGACATTTTTTCCTGCAACTTGGACAATTTGTTCTGGCTCTTTTCCAGTGCTCCTATGCAATCAGGGGAATTGAGTAACTTCTGAAGTTTGGATTCCCAGTACTTTGTGCTAGTGAAAACTGACCTGCACTCAGGGTAACAATCAAACTCTAAGGCTATTACTTAAATGGAACACAAATACACATAGTTCATTCTATCCCATTCACTCAGACAATTTTTAATTGTCTCTGTAGAGCTACTTAGATTTTAATGACTTAAGAATACTGTCTGCCCTCACAACACAATCTCAAGCTCCCAAACAGATTTGTGAAACGACAGAACAAACAAACCAAAGTCAGAGGAAAAAATACTTAGAACCATGTCACAGAACTGCAGGTGTAAAACACATGGCTAAAATAACATGAGTTCTACTAACTGTTTAAAACTCCTAGCACATACAGAAGTGGTGGAAACACAATAATTTTCTTCTCCTCCACCAAACACGCCATCACATGTAAGTAATCGTTCCACCAAAAAGGACCGGATACTGGAGTATTGATTGTGCATTCAAAAGAATTCAAAGGATAATTCTGATTAGGGAGACTGAGGAAAGAAATACACAGCTTGACCAATTCCAAGCAATTGCTTCCACTAAGAAGCAAAACTACTTTCTCAGCACCTCACTGCATCACCTTCTACAAGTCAGTCTCCCAAATCAATTCTGTACTCTTTACATACCCTCACATTCTCTAGTTATGGCAACAGCACTTGTAGAACCAAGAGAAAAACATAATGAAGGAAAACACAGTTCTCCCTCTTTAAAAAAGCAGATGACATCTACCTAGTAATGCTAAGTAGTGTGTTTTGTCACAAGATCCGACCAACACTTACATATCATGATCTATGCACTCCACTACTTTTCCAAAAGCTCCTTCTCCTAAAGTTGCAACAATTTCATCTAGAAAGAACAAACACAAGTTAGAATTATAAAACTACTTAAACAAGAATGAACATTATTAACGTAGATTTAAAAATGTGCCATTACAAAAGCATAATTACTTTAAATCTCAGCATCTGAATGCATTATTTTATTGGACAGGTGTCATGAAACAGTTAGCCAAAAAACTATCTCTTGTTCTAATCTCAAGATTCAAGTTCATTTACTAATTGGAACTTTTTGAACACAGTATTTATATTCTACAGAAAAGAAGATATGCAAAAAAACAAAAAAGCACAAAAAAAACAGAACAAAAAGAGCAATGAAGATTTGTTTAGCCCCCCTCCTCTGACATACTATTCTAAACAGATTTTTTGCTGAAAAGTTTTTAAAAAGTGTTGAAAAATGTTCTATACATCTTGCTCTTAGAACGTCTCCACTTTCACAGATCAGGTGACCCTCCTCATCATCCTCTACACTCCTGGATCTTTTCCTTCGGTGACTCTTCTGGAAACGGCACCAAGATCGTCCAGCCAATCAATATATCAGAGTGAATTCAGGGCAGAATACGCAATTCATTCAGCGGGGAGATATTCAGGCATTCAGTTACACACCAGGCCACGAACAGTTGGCAGGAGCAATTTCAAATTCAGTCCCCAGAAATTCACAGGGCACAGTTTATGTTACAGAAGAAAAACATGGCAAGGAACAGATTTTCAGATAAATACTTAAAGTGATAAAGCAACAGAAAAAACAACACAATTTTGTCTCTCAAACAGTGGCTTAACTGAAGACAGATTAAGAATGCAACATCACTATTTCTAATACTTTGCTAACAAATAGCGAAAAACAGTATTTATTTACAAATCTAAGCTTACAGTCAGGTGAAATGTTTCTATTTTTAAAACATACACTTTATATAATCTAAACATAACAAAATATCAAGTAATTTTACTTCCCTCACATTTAGAGAGAAGAAAAATTATTCTGAAGCCCTTAATTTGCACTGTATAATCTAATACAGCTTGCTGTTTTCTATTGCAGAAATGTGACATAAAACACCTGGAGCTGAAGATGTATCAGTGAGCATCATGCCAATACTGAGAAATTCAGAGAGCATGCCCTCAAAGAAGGCAAGCAGCAAACTTATCCCATCTT
This sequence comes from Buteo buteo, assembly GCF_964188355.1. NCBI lineage: Eukaryota > Metazoa > Chordata > Aves > Accipitriformes > Accipitridae > Buteo > Buteo buteo. The sequence continues at coordinate 5,821,295 of NC_134194.1, forward strand.
CAGTAAGACATTAGCTGCCATTAGCCAGGCACCTGGCTTGCCAAAAGTTTTCTGGAATCAGGTGTAGAGCTGTAGAGCTTGTTCGTATCAATTTACCAGACATGCACATTTCATAGTTCCAATTAAGCTTACATTAAAAAGGCATGTCACTTGAATTACTTTTAGTAATAGGATGTATGGTAACTCAGTCTACCTGAAAAAACATAGTTCACTATGCTGTAAAACTAGAAAGTGACAACCGTACTTTGAAATAGGATACTTAACCTGTTTTCAACTTTGAGATAACATTTTTCAGATTAATCCCAGTGATCTTAACTACTGGCCACCTACGTTCCCATTGTACAACTAGTACTGATCCCACCCCCCACCCAACACTGATCCAAAAGTCTCAAGTAAGAACATATTCATATGCTCACAAATGGACTCAACTACAAATCCTTTTTTAAATAATATAGTATTTCTTAAAGTACTGTGACCAGGAACTGAAGTTCTAGCACTCACTTAAGAAGTCTATTACCACTAATTCATTAATAATAAAGTTAAAAATTACTCATACCGAATGCGATTGGTGACTGGAGCAATGATGTCTCTTATGCTTCCTTTTATGACTACTTTTCCTGCTCCGACCAGAGGATTTGCTATAGTGATGATGGTGACTCTTTTCATAGTCTCTGTGATAATGCCTGTGGTCATATACTTCACAGAAGTCATTTCTGTATTCCTCAACATATCTCCGGTCATGATGGTCTCTTTCATTTATGGTTCTATCGTCCAAATAATGACTGAAAATATATTTTAAGTGAATGTTCTCCACTTCAAAAACTTGAGGTTCCAACAAGATAAGTGACTTGAGCTGAGTTACAGAGTTACATGGTATCTGTCTTTACACCAAGAATGTTTTCTAATTGACTCCCTCCCCAAAAATAATGGAGCTTTTGATGTTACTTTATTAGGAATCTAACAACATGGTCAGTCTCAAATACATAGCAGCCATCCACATGAACAATATATAATCTGTCCACAGTTTGCACAGTAAATAAGAAACTCAGACTCAAAAAGGAGAAACACTTCCTAAAATATACTGAGCAACTCAAGTACAATCTCCGAAGTCACAGGATAAAACACTCTTGACACAGCAATAATCCCCTTCTGTGCTTTCAAAGCTCAAAGTGCTAAAAAAGAAAAATGAAGCCTGGAGACTGAGACAAGAAGCATTGTTCTTAGTGCTCTGCATTAAACATTAAAACCCTCAGAGAGTATCTGGATCAAGGATCTTCTGCACAGAAAAAAAACCTTTAAGAAAACTGCTGAGGCAAAGAGCCTCCATATCACTGTACACCTACCCCTTCCAGCATTTTATAAGCATGAGTATGAGCTCGTAAAAGAATTCCATGGGCTCTTCCTCTCAAAGAAAAAGCAGAAAAACACATCTTTCCAGTGAAACCAATGTGGGGAAAAAAAGAAAATCACCTCCAAAGTAGTAAGAGAAACTCATACTTACCATTGCATTAAATGAGTAAAACCCTCGCTTCCTTTTGTTCATATTAAGCAAATGAAAAGGCATACTTTTAACTTGAAATTTAATATTGAATGTATTCAATACCAATACTTAACTGACAACAGTGAAACAAAATAGTACATTTACTTGTTTTTATTAAAGAATTTCTATTTAATGGTTCAGGTACTGTGTTAACAAAACCAACTACCTCTTAAGCTTGTCTTAAGTGAGCCAAACTTTAAGGAATTGCCAGCTTTAGGCACTCAAAACCTCTTATCCCTAAGATGTATTTATTTTAGACATGATAAGAAACATTAGTGCTACTCAATTCAGAATCTTATACCTTTCTGAAAAGTGATTTGGTTTATAGTGCTTGCTTTCTTGTCCACTGCTGTGGGACCTTTTCCTGCGTTTACGGCTGCTGCTGTGCTTTCTTTGATCCCAGCTCTTGCGGTCGTCCCATTCAGGACAATGAGATTGTTTTGAATGCCGCATCTGCCACTAAAAAAAACACCAAATATATCAACAAAAACACATAAAAGACAAAAGTATTACACTGGTATTTGTGGATGCAAGTCAACTACTGTAGTTTGATCAAATACGACAGAACTAGAAAGAACCATTTCCTCAAATAATTATTTTTCCTCAGCTTCCCCCACATACTGTTTTGGTTTGGCGAGTAGACACAGCTTTCTCATCCTAACACTGTTACGAAACACAAATCAAGATTAAATAGGCCAACTCATCTTCACTTAATAGCTCCAAACATGTCATGAAAGCCTGTTTTAAATAAACTCTCAAGTGACTAAATAGAGTCATTTCCTTAAAGAGTCTTCTGAGGGAGACCTTAATCTTCAAACATCCTCTCCAACAAAACCTGGATTTAGTTCTTCGTACTATACTGTACGTAAGTTACTACATGAAAGTATGTACAATGAGTCTAAAAATTCTCACAAATCTATTTACAGATCACTGCTAAACAAAACACTTTTTAAAGTTTTAGCAACAGTCACAGTGAACTCTGGTATATTCATAACTCTGTAGTACTGTGAGCCAAGCCACAATTTTTGAACCCTATTAGCATGCAAGTATGCAGGTGTTTTACAATTCAGCTGATTCGCCAAAGACAAAACCCACCAGCTTCCGTTGCTGGATGTTATATGCAGGAATTCTGTGTTCAAACAGGTACATGCACAACTGAAAAAAAAAGGAAAGTAAAGCACAGCTGTAGAATTAAGAGTGTAACAAAAATCAACCATTATTTGTTTACTCTTCTTTGGCAGGAGTTTTTGAAAATAAGAATAAGCTTACCTATCTATTTCAGTACATTCTGAAGAATGAACTAACACAGGACAAGAAAAAGTGTCCATAGTAAGCGGTGACAGCAAGAAAAATGGTTTGGAAACAAAGATAGTACTAAAAAAAGGCGTGATTGCGTCACTTTGCACAGAACGACCCTGGCTGCCTCCATACCAACTGAAGGCACTAAGAAGGTAACTTTCAGAACATGTAAACGGCAAGCCTGTTCTGAAAAAGAGGTTTTCTGATACTTGCATAACATTTCTGACAGGCTGGTAGTTAAAAAAAACCAAACACAACAGACACCTGCACCAACATTTCTTACGGATATGTATTTTTAAAATACAAATACAATACAAACAGAGCAACCAACTGTGCTAAAATAAGCAACTAGTACACCCTTTGAGTCAGTCATGATCTAGGTCTTGAAAAAAAATGTATTCACTTGATACATTAATAAGAAATAAAAATACTAATGTACCAAATGACAAACAAAAATGCCTGAAGGATCAAGACAAAATTAAAACCAAGTAGTGTTTCATTTACACACCTGAATTTCTTCTCTTCTTACCCAGCATCAAAGCCAGTTTCCTCTATTTTCAACCTACATAAATTATGAAACACATTCAGGTTTCAGTTATTCTGCTTTTGAGGTGAAGAGTTCCCCACACACACTCAGTTATAGGTGAATTAAGGATTTTACTTACGATTGCCCCCCTCCTTTTTTCTCCCACATTTGGCAGAAGGCAGGCTACACTAAAGCTCTATAGTGGACAAATAGCTAAATAAAATCCCCATTAAAGTGTTCTGCAGACAGAGACCTAGGGGTGGAAGGATGGACATTTGACAGAGAAAACTAGAGAAAAGGTTTAGCTGAAGACTAACTGCTGCTTAACTACACTCAAACGCACACAGAATTACTGGAATTAAGATGGAAGCTGCAAATTTTGTCCCTAGAGGAGCCAAGTAAATGCAAATGATGAGGAAACTGTTAGATTTGCTCTGTGCGAGGCCCGAAGTAGCCACAATCCATGTTACAGTAGGAGCCACCTTAAGATTTTTTGACTACTATGCACTCCCTCTAAATTTATGCACCGAAGCACTTATGTAACACTGACAGCTGACAGGAACATATGCATTCCTATAGCATGTGGTCCTAATCCATATCACAGGCCGTTTTCACTCCCACATTTTGCCATAAGGTTTCTCAAACAGGAGCCATGGACGTTTTTTAAAAGATCCATACATAAAACGCCTCAGGAAGGCCACAAATGTCCTGCCGTAAGCTGCCTACACAGCAATTTCTAAATGTCTGTCCTCGAAAACTTGGCAGGCTCTACGGATTGGAGGAGGTCAAAGGCTTATTCCTTTCAGATGACCAAAGTCCGCCGGGCCAGGCCGATCTGCCGCGTCTGGGGTACAGACACGCAGGAGCAGGTCCTACAGAAAACACCCACCACCCCAACCCACGGCCACGAATTCCACTGCCACGCCGCTCTTCCCTCGGGAGGCCTCTGGAGCCGGGGGGGGGGGCGGTAGGAAGGGCTCGTCTCCGTTGCCATCCGTGCAGGCTGGGCTGAATAACCGAGCTGCGCGGCCCCCACCCCGAAAATACCCCCCGGCACACGAGGCCCCAGCTCTGCCCCCCACCTCCCCGGCCCACCCCCCCCCCCCCCCCCCGCACCTCCGCAGAGGCTCCCTCCGCCACAAGAAACCCTGACCGGCGGGGTCCTGTACCGAGGATCCCTCCTCCCACCTTAACACCTCCTCAATCAACCCCTCACCAAGGGCTCTACGCTAATCCTGCTCCCCGGGCCGCGGAGACAACACGAGCAGGTCCCCGTCCCTTCCCCCCCCCACCCCCACCCCCGGCGGCCTCCCGCAACCCTCTCCGCCCCCTCCGCTTCGGCCCCCTGGAAACGTAAGGGAAAAAGGGAAGAAGAAAAGAGCCCGAGGAAGAAAGCCGCCTGCACCACTTACAGCTGGGAAAAAAAAAGGCGAGCAAGCCCCGTGTCCGCCCTGCGCACACAAACAAAATGGCGGCCACGACCGAGCGCGGAGAAACTGCTTCCTCCTCTCCTCTCTCTCTCTTTCTCCCCCTCTCGCGGCTTCTGCGCGGCGTGACGTCAGACGCACAGCACAGCGGGCTGACGTAGACTAAAGGCCGCCCCCTAGCGGAGGTGGGAGGGGGGGAGGAGGAAAGAGCCGAGCCGCTGACAGGCACGGAGGGGATGGCAGAGGCCCCGCCCCCTGGAGAGGCCCCGCCTCCATGGAGGAGAGGCCCCGCCCCTGAGGCGCGCGGTCGCGGCTGTCATGGCGGCGGTTGTGAGGGGAGCGGGGTCCTGCCCGCCCGGCCCGTCTCACAGGCGTCGGCCTGGCCCTTCCCCGCGGCCCTGTGAAGCTTGTAAAGAGCTCGAGGCCGTGTGGGCTAGGGACCCAAATTCACGCAGGGGTTCAAGCAGCGAGCCCGGGTTCAAAGGCTGCCACCGAGCTGCAGGGCCGCCCGCCCCTGGTGCCAGCGTCGGCCCTGAGCATTCCCTCGTCAAACGGGTTGAGCGGTGCAGAAATCACACCGCCAATTAACTCCTCCTAATGAACTGACCAAACGTTGTGTTCGAGCAGTTTGGTGTCCGGGTTGATTGTGCTGTTAGGCCTGGCTTCATGCTCGCAATGTTTTAAGAGCAGCTTGCAGGTAGGTGATAGGGAAGTCGTTCCTGCGTGATGCTAGCAGGCAGTACAGTAAAATCCTAATAAAATTGATTATCCGCCCAGGTCAGCAGCTCGCAACTGCCCCTTTCTCCGTGAGTAACTGCTCTGACCGCTGGAACGAGCGTACGTGCTTTGCTGAGTGCGTGGGAGTCGATGTTCCCTAGTCCTGGGATGGACCCTGGAGAGGCGGCAGTGGTGTTCCCTGAGGAAGGCAGGGTGCTGGGCCTGGCCGACACTGCCTTACACTGCTGGCACAACCCCTGATTCATACCCGAAGAAATGTACTATGGTGAATCAAGCTTAGTCACGTGCATCCGGCAGAGAGAAATGCTTGCTCCGAGAAAAGCAAAACCCTGGTGTCACAGGTCTGAGTTAAAGCAGTACTGTACAGTGGAAAAATACTATTAGCAGCTCCTCTAGCAGTCATTCAGACAGAGAATTTAGTGTACCCAAAGAGATTGCTTTAAAGTGAAGAAAAGCAAACCCAAAACAAGGCAAAAGTGGAACTGAAACACAAGCTTCAAATTTACTAACTCACAATGTTTTATCTGGGGAAAATTACAGATCTCTGTAGGCTAAGGGATAAATTGAAAATTTCCCAAACTCAGTGACTCCCAGAATAATTTTAGCCAAGTTCTGCCTCTAATACAGCAAGATTTTGCAACTGAAGCAAAAAGCAGAGTATCTAAGGTCTAGTGTACTTTTTATTGAGCAAGCGCTGGTGTCTTTTTAATGTCAGTCCCTCAAAGTATTAGCAAACGGTACTAAAATGAAGACATACATTTGGTTTCATGGTTTTAAAGTTTTCATTAGAATTTATTTGCCAGTGAGCTTAAGATAAGCATCTAAACATGGTTTGCACTAGAGTGAAAATCCTGTTTCTCTTCTTGTTATTTTTTTTTAGGAAGAGAAACTAAGATACAGAGCATTGACAGCTGTTTGTTGCAACGTGGTTTTTAAAAAAACCCTTTTACCTCATAATGCTTGTCGTATACCAAATCTGTCAATGCCAAATATGGCTTTGGTGCCAGTGGTTTACTATTTCTCATTCAGCATGTAAATGGTTGGTTATTATTTATAAAACTAGCAATAACATCTGCAAAGTGTTAAGAGTTTTCCCAACATCCACTGATACATCCCCTGCCTGAGGAATTCTCTCGGATGGCAAGCAGCAGAAAAAAGATAGAGGAATAACATTATATATACACAGAGAGTGAGCATGCACACATGAACATGCAGAAAATATCCATTGACCTGACACTAGCCAACTGTATCAGATAATTACAGTTTCTCACTGATTTCTTATTCCAAGAGGAATGTCTAGGAAGCATATCTGGATTTTACGGAAAGTTTCTTGCTGAAAGGCTGATGACAAACCAGTGGCTGGTATCCCTGGTAGGGCAGAGAAGATGCGATGTGACAGGATCACGTTATCTGCCTTCCTGGGCTCACTGCCTCTTCTAGGGTTTTACTAAGTCTTACCTTTGCTACTTTTGTCTTCCTGTATAAATAGATGACAGGCCCTCCAACAGGGTATAGCAACTCAGGGACAGTTTGGGGAAGTCCCATTTAATGGGAAAAAAATAAGCTAATGCTGAAGAGACTATCAGAACTGTCTGCCTTGACACAGGAAAATTTTGGTTCTAGGGTATTTTGATTCTCTCCTGTTGGGAAGAAGGATCTTCAGCCTGGAATAGAAGGGGTGGAAATAACTATTGTTCATTATGAAAATGCAATGAATGGGAGCTAGTAAAAATTTCTTGGTTTCAGTCAGAGGTTTTCAGCTGACTTGAAAGAGGAATAAATCTCTCAGAAGTTAAGAATAATTAGCTTTTTGTTTCGAACCTTTTTGAAGAAGAAAAAGGGTATATAAAAATTGTACCATCTTCACATCAAATATACATAAACTAAAGAAATTTCACTCTGAAGCAAAAGCTTTACAAGAGATTTTATCGAAAGTAGCCCCTATAGACAGGCTGCAAAGTGGTTTCAGCTATTGCTCTTCATGCTGAACAAAGTGCTTTCAAAAATACCTCTATAGACATTCAAAAGAAAAGCAATATTGAAAGCAGTTAATTTTCCTTCCTGTTCAGGAGATGGCAGTGGAGACCCAGCAGTAGAGAGATGTCAGCTGGAATTTACGTGGTATCTCAGAGAAGGATAAAGTCAGGAGAAATTCATTGGCCAGGACCAGGTTTTGTAGTGCAAACAAAGCAACAGCCCCTCTAGAAATGGCCATTTTTAAGATAGTAATAATCTAACGCTGAAGAATCAAATTAAAGAAATTTAGTCTTTACAAAACTGCAAAGGAAAGTCATTTGAGTGTAGTTACAGCTACTTCTGCTGTCAACCCTTATGGTATTTACTGTTGTTTATATGAGATATTTCCTTGTTTAATTAGACTTTACAACACCAAATGTATGCACAACTTGAGGAGAGAGTAACACACAATGCAACCATGTTTTAGATTGCTTTGTACAGAAGAATACGTTATGATTCAGTGCAATTATCCTGGTGGGACACATTTGTGCATGTATGAAAAGCTACATTCAAAACATTTGCTTCAAAATGCAATTTTGTATGGTCCCTCTTTCAAATGCTTTATAACAGTAGGTGATCCATCATCACAGCAGCTATTCAGGAGACGTAAATCTCATTTAGTTTTCTCATTGTTCGGATACACAATTTAAAGGAGGGGTTGTCTGCCTTGCCCAAAGCCTCAGAAAGATTCAGCGGCAGAGCCAGAAATTCCTGGCTTTCAGTACTTCCAGGGCTGTGCTTGCTTTCTCTTCGAAAGATGTGTTGGTTTTGTTTTTCCTCCCTCTGGTTAGCATCAGAGGGGGGTTGAATAGTAGTTGTGCTTTGCCTTTAGTTGTTTATGGATTTCTGCAGTTTCATGGTTTGGTTTTTATACTGATGGAGAGAATTTCATAGATTCTCTATTGGGTGGTACCAGCTGTAGCTTTGCTTGGGAGCTCAGGGACAGAGTAATGACAATACTGTTTATAAGGGACTGAACTGAACGGAGATGGAAAAACCACCAGGAGCACTTCTAAGATATATCAGGGAAAATATATTATTCATTTCACAAATCACTATAACTACTGATCAAGGGAGCCAGTGTCCTAGATTGTTGTGGCATATGTAAATTCAAAGAGATAATAGGAGCTTGGATGGGTGGATCAGCAGAAAGGCAAAGCGAGAACCCACTGACAGTAGTATTTCCACTCTATAAGAGTTTATTTCCGAAAAGGATAATTTTAAAATAGATTTTTTTTTTCCAGATGGTGCATTAGAACAGAAAAATGCAAATATTCAGCCAGGTCAAACAGAACAAGATATGGTTATGGCTAAGGGACACATCTTCCTTGTTAATGAGTTATTAGAATTTTTCTTAGAAGAGCAGTGACCCAGAAACTTTGCGTGGGCATGGGCACTTGTGCTCATTCACACACGCATTGGTGAAAAGTTGTGGCCAAATAATATGATGGTTCTCTCTGAGCTGTGACCAGTGGCAGACTGGAATTGCCTACACTGCCCTCAGCATGTTCGTACGTTGTATTAAGGTATTAAGGGCAATCGAAACACCATGCTATAAACGGCTGGCAGATTGCCACTCAGGCAGGATGTTTTCTCTCCAGTGTTTAGACTGTTTTTTACTTCGGTAATATACAGCATGATTGTCCAGCTGGGATCACCTTGGGCTGAGCTGACCTGATCCATTCCCTTTTATTGCAAGGCTCACAGGGACGGCTGAAACTTGGACTTTTGTCACTCTCTGTGGCACAACTGAGGATTGAGCCTTCTGAGGATTGAAATGTTTTAGCCTAATAAAGACTTGGGGGCTTGACACTGGGAAGCCTGTATAAGCTACAGTTTACAGGAAATTCAGACAGATGACTTAACAGTCCCTTCTGGCAAGAGCTCTGACACTGTAAGAACACTGTGCTGAGAGAGTAAGAACACTGTGCTGCACATCACACTTCTGCAAGCTTTGGAGTCTGTGACACTACTTACATAGAGCAGAAGTCCTCACTTGGTAACAGCAGGCAGACCCAGGCTGTGCTGAATAGAAGTAACACAGCTGCAGAAGCAATGTGGTGCAGATGCCTAAGGTTACATCAAGGAAACTCCACCACTTACACCTACACCTGAGTTTCACCTGTGAGCCTCTTTCTTCTTTATTTAAAAGAATTTTAAGCTACTTGAAGCAAGGATGTCTCTTACTGTACATTATTACTGAAATAGGTCCCTCACCTCAGTAGAAGCTCTCAGTTTACTGCAATACAAATAATAAAAGAACACATTTAAACATCAGTTGTACCACAGAATTTTATAGGAACAGACTAAAAATACTCAGCCCCAGTCTCAGCTTTTTCCTCTCATTATGAAGAAGTTTCGAGTCTATGATTCCTGTTTGGGAAAATACTTTATTATGGGAACTAAGAGAATTTGCCTCTTTTCCTTGCAGTGTACATGCAGTGCAATGTTCTGAATGTGCGAGGATGAAGAGAGAGGCAGTAAAGTGGAAACAAGAGGGATAGCAGAAACCACAGGTACTTTTGTGCCCACATGCATATTCATGAATTGCTGTGCAGACAGGGACATCTTTGTATTTTTGGAGTTTCAAAGCAACCCGAGTTTCTTCACAGCCTAGTCTGTAGATTTGTAGCTGCTGAAATCTCTATAACAAATAAAACTGAAGAACAAAATCCACACAGCTGAGCCTTTTTTTTATTATTATTCTTATTTGACACTCACATTACAAAATTTAGAAACCATAGACAGTTCAGGCAAACTGTTAAAACACAGTATAAATTAGGGGGGGTTTAATATATAAATTCTATACATAGGTAAGTTAGCTCGAACATGACTGACAAAAGGATTTCATAACAATCTTACCACAACTGTATAAAAAGGCATGGGAATAGGATGGGCACTATAATCATGAATGCAGGTTAAGACATTTTCCACAACAGCTATAAAGCGTAACAATGACCATGCTATTCTTGCAGTGTTTATGTGGGGTACAGTATGCATATTACCATTAACATTTTGCAAGATCTATGTACAGTCACAAAATCATAACAGCCACTTTCAAGTAACTTTACTGTTTCCTGCCTGTGCAATTAATAAAGTGTCGATATTTGTTCTGAGGACTTCTAACAAAGCTACATGGTTTGAGTATTATGGATGGCAGAGGAATTTCAATTTGACCTGAAAATGCTAATTATAACATGAAATTGCTTAATTTAAAGAAAAAGATACAGGAAAAGCACAGCTCCTCATTACTATCGCTCACGTGATCAGTATATACCTAGTTTTAATCCATATTTATTTCCTAGCTTGATTCTTTTAAAAAAACTAAATGATAATTTACTTCTGATTTTTCTAAGCACAGCTGTAGAAAGGCGTTACACCAGAAGAAATGTGAAACTAAAATTTGGATATTTTTATGGGGTAAATTTTTGAAAGGACGTGCTTCCCAGGCAACCCTAGATGTGTCATTCAACCTTTGAATTTCCCAATCTGAAAATAAGGACAGTTCTGCTTACCCATTCTTACTCTGTGCTTTTAGGTCTGTGACTAAATGTTTTAGAATAGTATGTTCTTGGAGTTTAGGTTTAAGACAGCTGGTACTGTCACTGTCACTAAAAGTGAAAAAATATTAAAATCAGATTTCTCACCTTTATAAGCTGATGAACACTTGCTAAGAGTTCTGAAACCCAGAGGATAATTTATTTTCCATCTGTGTTGCATACTAGCAATGGTCTTTTTACAGACAGACTCCTAAGGGAAGTACTTGTACATTTGTAAGAATCATATCTTGACACACTTGAATTTAATAGCTCTGTGTGTGCATCTTTCACTAAGTTTTAATAATTAGGAAGATTCTATTGGAACAATTCCTTCTAGTTCAAGGTGAGGACAGACTGTAAGTGATAAACCAACTTGGGCTGTTATGGAAATACATATGATGTCAACTGTCCAGACTACAGCCCCCATTTTCTCAACTCTGTTTACCCATGGGCCAAATATCAAGAAACCATCATATGTTTAGTTGTTTCAAAAACACTGGAATTTTAGAAACATAATTAAATAATGAAAGTAGTGATGTAATACTGACCAGTAACAGTTCACTGAGGAAATCACATTTCTCTGAAAGGTAGATGGACTGTGGAATTTTCTGGTTAGAAGTCCATTAAATGGGCTTTGCACATTTTAGGAGGAAGTTCCTGTACAGATATTTAACTTTTAGGACTCATGAGCTCTGAAGTCTAAGTCTTCTGCATTCAAGAACACCTGGGAACATTGCTGTACTGCAGTACTAGTCTGGGTTGGCAGTTTTAGGGCCACAGGGATGAAGGGGGAAGGACTCCTATTCTATTCTGACAGCTCTGGAGTATGATTATAGAGCCCTTGTATGGCAGAGAACTAGAAAAATGTTCCTATGGCATTTTGCAAGAGCTGTTTATGGAGCAAAATACTGCTTCTGTGGAGGGAAAGGCATCAAGGGAAGAGTGAGCAGTCTAAGCCACTCTGCATTTACAGCTTTACAGTCTGCACCTGGCCACAGTGCAAGGCAGGGGATCTATACAGGAGTTACTCATACTTAGCTTTTTTTCTATAGCTGAGGTTATAGCCTAAGTTTCAGTGTCTTGCACCCATGCAGAGTGTACAAAATACCACCCATACAAGCTATTAGCTTCTTATCTACATCTTACATAATGTAAAAATGCAGGATGTGATGCCTTGTATGAGCATTAGCTTAATGTATTTAGTATTTTTTGCATATCTGAAAATATGCAAAAAGAATTGTAAAATAAATTAATACAAAACAGATTAGCCTCCAGATCTGTTCCATCAAATAATAGGTAACTGGTTTGCTGCCTCCTCTGCTCAGCTCAGAGCTCAGCTGCTCCACAGAGCAGCTAACAGTGGTTGCAGGGAAAGGGACACACTCTAAAGCAGTGTGCTTTCTTTCCAACATACCCAACATTAAAACAAAAGTAGTAGTACAGCTTTCTGTATCAGTATTTCACTGTATTCTCTCCCGCCTTAGCTTGCCCAGCTGCTATTGATATTAATAGGAAAATATGCACAGGTATCTTGTTCCACTCTGCTGCCATGCTGTGAAATATGAAAGTTAACAACCATCGAGGTATTTCTCGTAATTTTTTTAAGGTCTTATTTTTCCATGTTGCTTAGATCTTAAAATCTCTGTCAACTAAGTAACAAATTCTTCACTGTTTCAAGTCCTCTAGAGGAACTTCTTTTAGTTCAAAGAATTTTCTTGTACTCATTTTGTTGGATGGATAAGGAAGTAGGTTTTGCCCGAGGTGAACTTCCAAGAACTTCCTACCTTTAAAAGGGATGTGTCCTGGCATCAGAAACCTAAGACTACAGGCTTAGATATGAATTTGCATGTCAGCTTTGTACAGGATCATCTAATCACCTCTGCATCCCCCTGTTAGTGTATGTGCTGCCATACGGACACCAGATATGTGTGCGCTGTTCCCCAGCCACAGTTCAATAATGCCCTGCACCAACTACTGAGGTAATTTCACTCAACAGATAATGTTAAAAAGGACAAAAGAAAAGAGAGTCTTTGGCCCACAGTTGAGCCTCTGAGCAGTGACAAAGGGGCTTTTCCCCGTTTCCTTGTCACTCCTTAATCCCATTCTGCAATTACAACAATGGAAATAATCAGTTCACAATCAAAGGGGTTTTAATTTCCAGTGAAAGAGACACCTGAGACAGTAAGGCTAATTTCTACCAGTCTAAAAAGAAAAAAAGGTGCTTAAAGCCAGAAAGTCAAATTTTGCTCTCAGACGTGAATTAATACATTGGATCAGATTTAGTCCTTGAATTTGCTGCTGGAACTTCAACAATGTCAAAGAAAACTTTTGCTAAGGCTGGATTTTCACCCTATTGTGTGTAACCTGCTCATCTGAGAGTTGCACCTGGCTCAAAATAAAGGCCAGGGACTATACCAGTTGTCAATGCAATTTAATCCCTATGAATAACTTAAAACTGTTGCTATAGTTAATAACTGTAGGACTGCTCCAAAGCCCATCCAAATCCATTGCAGTTCTTCCTCGGGCACATCGCTGTGCTTGGGATCAGTCTCATTCTGTGGAACACAGTCATTGTTAGGCCAGATACTCTTAACTGTGTAACATTTTTATACTGATATGCATAACAATATCTTTTCTACTAACATGTCTTTTTATTGATAACTCCAGTTACATATTCAGTAATCTGAGCTCTGTTCTAAACTGGATTTACAGTCATGTGCAAACCAGTGCTCATGTGCTTTAATAAAAGGTGCGTAAACTATTGCAACAAAACATGACAAAGTAACCAAGGTATCAAGGGACTGGCTTGATTTTGAGTAATTATCTTATCACCACTGACCACATCATAAAATATTTTCAAGCTGAGAAAAATATCTCTATGCTTAAATTGTTTCTTATTTGAAGTGTTTTAGCAGCTATGTCCACACTTTGTTGAAGTGCCATTTTGGCAGTGGCTGGGATCACAGTTTGCTTCCAGATCTGTATGTCCTCTATCCGCATGAGGAGCTTCCAGCCAGCTGTATGACAGGATTGTGTTAACTGCCTAACAGAGGAATAACGATATGCTAAACTCAGTATACTCTGGTGCACAGGGTTCTTGTGTGCTAGACTCATTTCAAGAGTTTTTGCCTGCAAAATTCAGTCATGCCCAGCAGACCTACATTCATCCACCTTTAATTAGGTAATGCGATTGACGCTGATGTGAAATTGAGGGCAAGATTGTATGATTAAGTGTCTTTTGAAAGGCATTGAGCAAGTTCACCTACTGACTTCAACACAAGCTGAAGGCACGCAATTCCCTCATTGTTTTTCACTAGGCTTTTTATCTAGCCCCACGTTGCAGAATGGCACACTCAAGAAATGAAAAAATAGGACTTTTGCTACCACTCTGATTACACTAGAGGAGGTGCAGAAGTGATTTAATATATTTGGGTCTTTTAACATATTGCTGTATACACAGAAGCTAAGTTAATGCTTCTGAAAGACTCTGTGTCATATATTCACATCTTACTAGCTTAGGGTTTTGATACTAACACTATAGACCTATAGCTCTAGTTTTGCTCTGTTCTCTGTGTAGCATTAGTTCAAAGCAGTTGTCAGAGAGGTGAATCCACTGAAAAAAGTGGAATTAGAAAGCCATGACATTACTACTAGTAACTTGTCTAGATGTTAGTCTAATGACTACATGCCTTACAGTGGCTTAGTGCTTGGTATTAAGTGATATTGCTTTCTTTTCAGCATGGTAGGAGTTCTTTACACGTTTATAGCAAGAAAACATTAATCATTGGAGGTTCTTTTTCTCATTTTCATGTAATGTTAATACATTTTTGGAAGAAATCTATTCCTCAAATTGTCATCCTTTGTTTTCAGTTGTACTTGTGCTTTGTAAAACCTGTTGGTAAAGCAAGGGGCTAACCACTCCTGTCTGGAGTTCTACACCCTAGTTAGGCCAAATATGAATTACAAATGCAACTGACAGCTGTAACTTAAGGCTTTACACTGTTTCTGTTTAAATCTATAGGATTTTAGCCATGAAATTATCTGAAGACAAGCTATGATTAGTAAAGTCTGTTTTTTAAAAGTGCTGTCTTCTCATTTTAAGTTGCTGTGTACTCTCATCTCCAAGCCGCTTTGCAAAGAGCAGCCAGTGTCTCTGGAGATCAGATACTACAGATCAACATGCCATGCACCTCTATAAAGCAATAATTGCCTCAGTGTTCATCAAGAGATGAGGATGTTTAGCACCTCTGAAAAAAGACCTTTTAAATGTGTGACTACATAAAGGCTTAAAGATAATTTGGTGCTTCTGAAAGTCCCACTAAGCCCTTAATATCTACCTACATCTGACCATTATGCTTCCATTTTAAGCACCGAGGTTTGAAAGTTTTGGACTATGAAAGTGGTTTAGTTTGCAACAGCGATAAACTTTATGAGATCTAATTTAACTCATACTTAAAAATTGCCTGAATTCATGGAAGGTGCCCAAGAACATAAAGTATTATCATAAGAAATCACATTTTGATTCATCTTCAGGGTGTTAAAATCTCAGCTGTACCAGCCTCTGTTGGCTGATTAGAAAAGGAGTGAGGATTTGCATTTTAAAAAGCAGGTTTTAAGAAAGGGCCCATCCACCTACATTGGGTTTCAGATAAATAAAAAAACATTTCTACTATGAAGTCGCACTGTGCCTGTTAAAAAGATGCAGATATTAAGAAAAAAATGACCATTTAGCAAACACACTTAAGCATTAGCATTGTTGTAGATATGTTTATGGTTATTGCTCTGAATTTGGTTGGAATTTAACAGGCTTTTAATAGCATCATTTTGGAAATAGTTCTGCTTGAAGGAATGCCTTCGTGTGTGTGTTTCTCTGTATAGCTCTCAGCTCACGTACAAAAATTAACAAACAGCATATTAACAGTATCACCAGAATAGTGATCATTTCCTGGCTGGAATGATGTTGTACGATCCTTACACTTAGTTCTTCCATACAAAGCTTGAGTAAACACAAGACATTTTTATGTTCTCTCTGCTTGAATTCATGTGCTGATAGACCTATATGAAAAGGAGAACTGAAGTTCTGCCTCGAGCCCCTACGTATGCAAATCTAGAAGCAGCTGTCCTGCTCATCTCAGCAATTGCAAGAGCAGTGGATTCAGGTGGCCATGATCCAGACTGCACAGATTTTCACAGATCATAACCCAACACAAGAACTGCACTGCAGACACTACAGACCTTTAGTATATCACATAGAGCATGTCTCAGGCTGCTGGACTCCCAATCAGCTCAATTGTCAGAGCTGCCTTCAAACACTAGATCACCAATGCCTCACATTTCAAGAACTCACTCAGGCCTCGAGAACTTCTGAGGGCTGGCAGAAGTCAGGAACATTTCCAGTTTTCGGGCTAAATGCATAGGCCAACACAGCCAGGTTTTGTGATTAGACTAACTTTTCAAAACACCACAGCCACTTGGAATCACTCTGTAGTGAAATGAAACTATTACTGATCTCAAAGAAAGGGTTACATCCTTCTGTTGCAGACAGAGAAAGACTGGAACATCTGAAAAGGCCAGCATCAAGTCAGCAATAAAATGCAAAGTTCAATATCATATGGCATTTAGGTTTAATTTAAGCTTTTTGAGGTCTTTTCTGGGGCAAGTAGGAACATTCCTTCCACATACAACTAGTCTACTGTTAGGGCTTAGTTTTGAATCTAATATCCATATAGTTCATTATCATTTAATATATGTGTTACAGTAGCACCTTGATTATTGTACAACTTTAAACACAAGACATAGTCCCTACTTCATATTATTTGTAAGTAAATGGTGAACATGGTTTAGATCCTAAAAATAAAAAGAGAGAAAAATGGTTATCTGCTCATGAATGACAAAGTCTTTAGTGCATTCATTCTAGTCTGAAACCCTTTGTCTTCTTAAAGCATACCATGTAGTTCCCAAATTCAGAGCAATTACTGCCCCCATCCTCTTAGTATCATGTTGCAAAATAAACAGTACTGTATTAATTGGAACCTGATAGATTTTTTTCAAATGGTAATGCAGTATCTTTTTTCTTTAAGTGTGATAAAACCTTCTAAAAGATGCAACTTAGCATCAACGAAACTAGGGAAAACACTACGTACACTAAACAGAGGTAAGCTGAGTCCAGAGTCATTTGCTTCTTCAGTTCAACTTTAGATGTAGTGGGGGGTCTTTAAGCAATACCGGCTACACTCTGTGCCCTCCTCAGATCTGCCAAGATTCACAGTAAGAAAAGGAACAACAGTGGTGGGAAGAATAACTAAGCAATAGCCATACTTCAGATTGTTCTCTGTAAAAATTCATGGGGTTTGTACGACTGTCCCATGCTGATGTGGTCTATATGTGACATCCGTGTATACATATGAGCGAGCAGTGTCAGTTTTCATCTGCTGGAAGCTTATACCTGTAGCAGTCAGTGCTTTGTTCAACAAGGCTGGGGGACTGCTAATGTAAGATTAAGTTCTTCTTTCTTCATTCAGCAATTAACCAGATTGCTGCTGTGTCCGTGTTTGATTTAATTTTACAATCCTCAGAGGGTTTAAAGAGCTGCTGTCTGAAGCACCTGCTTCTGAAATATTCATGTGTATTTTTTTGCTTTCCTTTTTTTATACTTTTCCATTCTCCTTTGCAGTACCATGGTTCTCCATGCTCCTGATTTTCTTACGTTTTCCTTCAGAGGCGAAAGTTACAGTGATCCTGAAGCATTTTGGGCACAGCCACAAATAGTCTGTTTGTCCTTCCTCTCTCTGTCTTAGTTAGAAAAGCGTCATTGTGCACACAGTTCTGTTGATTTCAGTGGATGAATCCAGTTCATCCATCATGTTAGGCAGTCAAAAAACCCAACCAAAAACTCAAACAAAAAAATTGTCTAAATCCCAAACAGGCATCTTTGGAATCAGTAGTGCAAAATGTTTGCGGATTTCTTTTCCTTGACCTACTGCAATAATCTCTTAATCTTCAAGTCTTTCCTAAAATAGTGGATCTGTAAATTTAAAACATAAGAATAATGAAAATAAAGCAAATATAAAGGTGGGTTGTTTGTTTTTGTTGGGTATGGTTGTTTTTTTTTTAAATCACTCTCTTCAGATTCTCACTTATACCAAACCATTATACATCTCTTATAAGAGATATAAACTGTAGGAAGATCCAGTTAACCTAGGGCATTTTTCATCTACACCAGGCCTCTTTTGCATGGGTACAGCACTCTATAAATGCACAAATGGAGGGTATTCTTTAAATGGTGGATAATTTGAGATTACGATAAGCTTTTATCAGTGTCTCAGCTCTGTAGATTAGCTTTAAGTGGAAAAGACCTCCATCAGAGGTCACATTTTACATGTCAGCACTTGACAAGTTTTAACTATCAGTGCAACATTTTGGAGGTGCTTTAGAAATGAGCTGATAAAATGAGTGGTTACCTTAAGGATTTCCACCTGTCTTTTTCTGTCTGGTTTTCCGGACTTTCACTTTCATAGGAAGCCAGATACAACCCTGGAAAAGGTAAATACGTGTTATTCCAACAGCAACAGTAACCCCCTATCACTCTGCATTCTCTTATGTCCTATATTGTAACACACAACAAGAGAAACTTTAAAATTTCATGGTCTGCCAGGTAGCTGGTAATCAGTAGGACACTGATGTTTAGCTTACATGTCTACCTTTGGAAAGCTGTTAGGTTCATTTTGATGGAACAGTAAAGAAGCCTAGAGTTAAAATCTGTTAGCATGACCTTCTTATAACAATATTCAGCAGTTAAATGGTCTCTGGTTTTGCATATAGAACTTTGGGCCTATTTACTCCATCACAGCACTGCTACCAAAGTGTTATATGAACATTAAAAAAGAGAGACCATGAGAGCTGACAGCTAAACAAATAAACTTTTTAAAATTAAGGATATTCCCATCACTTCACACAACCTTATCTTCCTCAATCTTTTTAAAGCTTATGGGGACACGGTATCTTAAATGGATACAAAACACCCTCTAGGTAAGAATGAGTTACAGAAACCAGAGAGGGAACACAGTAGAAGAAAATAAACAGGTCTTTTTTTTCTGCAAAACTGTGCACTGTAGGATGCATTTTATGACACCAAAATGTGTCTAGGCTGTAGAGTCTCCTCTGCAAAAGCTGGCGGTGCATTAATATCGCACTATCTTCACAGAATTTTTTTTAAGTAGGCTGTGATTTGTGTTCACACACATTTCCTCATTTGACTGTTTAGCGATGCTTTATTCTTTAATGCTGGAATCATCTCAGTATTCAAGTCTGTGCTACAATTCAATTGCATTTTAATATTCAAGTGTTGGCCTGCTATTCTGCCATGCTGTGACAAGCATAGTACAGCTGCATTTCACATACCACTGCTGCATCTCTCTAATATATTCTCCCACTTTTTACTCAGGGCAGGTCTTTCTGCTTGGCACTTCCCCTGGCTAACAGGGGAGGCCTGCTATGACTTCTGCAAAGGGCATCTCATGAAAGCAGTATGAATATAGGGGAGGGCATGAGAGAGAAAATCTGCAAAGAATTAGTGGGTTGAGGTCATCCTTTTTTGGTCCAGCAGCCTGAAAACTGCACTTCTACCCTTGACTTTCACTTTCTGTCCCTTTAGAGCCTAAAACCAGAACAAATGCCTCCATCCTATCTCCTTTCAATATGTATTACTTTAATCACATTAATTATTCTATTTTGGCAGTCATTCTTCTTAGGATTTAGGCAGGATTTTTGAAGCAGTATTTTGTGTTCCGAAGTAGTCCGTGAAATAAAAACTGTCTGGTCTGATTAACTTGGATTAGTACAGAAAACTGCCTATAGAATCAAGAAAAAATAAACCCAACACCAGTATAGCTTATGGGAATATAGCTATAGACAATTCTGTGCGTGACAATGTACCAAGAGGCAACTGACACAAACCAATATGAAATGACACAGTCTGACATGCTGGATACCAAACTGAAGAGGACAGATAAGTATAAAAAGACAATCAGAGAAATAATTTCAGAACAGGGCTTTCATAGCTACAGCTTAAATTAATTACTAAAAAAGATTTTCTTAAAAATTCTTTTCTGCAGATAACATATTTCTTTGCTGTAGTAGAGGAGGTCAGCTGGACTACCATCGCCGTGGGCTGTGCTCACTGAAGGGATGACAGTGTTGGTTTGCGGAAGAGATTAGTTCTGGCTCCATCAATCACAGAATGAGTGGCTAAGGGACAGCTGACATTCATAGCAGTCCACGACATGGTTGTGTGGCCTCTTTTTGTGATTACAAAAATAGGGCCACAATGGCAACTTCCTAGACAGTGCCTTATAGAGAAGTTATGGACAGGAGAAAAGCAATCAGGCAGCAGCTTCATGAGCTAGAAGGTTTTATTTGCAAAACCACAAGCTGTGTGACAGGAAAGCTAGGAAAGAACCAGGACTGGTCAGTGAGAGAGGTCACCAAAGCATGGATCAGGGTGTTAGTAGAGATGAAGAGACATACTTTCAGTGATAAGAGATTGTACAGAGTCTTACCATCTTCAGTAAAAATGGGAGCAGTATGCAAGTAGTGGATGATGTTAGGGTCTTGTTCAAAGGGACATTCCACTTGCTTCCATGTTATAAATTCTCCTACTTGCTTAGCCAATTCCAGAAATTTCTGTAAACATAAAACCATTCTACTCAGATACAGTAAGATTATCTCAGTAAAACAAACACATCCAAGCAGAAGACTGCGATCCAGGATCCATCATGCCAACCACAAAGACATTAGGAGAAAAGACCCTCATATATTTTAGATGGGTACCTTTTCACAGTTCATTTACAGGGGAAAGAGAGAGGAAAGGTGTGCTACATTTCTTCTTACAAGCTGTCTCAGTTTGTACTCAAATGAAAATGTATCCATGAACAAAGTTATGGGTTACACATGTATATTTAGGAATAGAGGACATAAACATTGATGGAACAGGAGGGAGCAGAATTAGATATAAATTACACAAAGTGGAGTGACTCCAACGCCTCACAACTCTTCAGGCCTTCTAACATTTCTGATACAATCTAAGGCAATGCCAGGCTCAGTGTTTTAGGCATGACTCACTATCTCACAATGCCAATAACTGAAGGAGAAATTTAATGCAACCCAAGTGACACTGAAGAAATGATTTACAAAGAAGTTGAGAGCTCAAGAACTATTTTCTCATTGACACTGGGCAGTTCTTTCAGAAGCACCTCATCCCTGCCCCTCCACCAGAATGCAAGAACACAGCCATCACAACGCATAGCACAATGCAGAACACCTGAGTGCCTGCACACTGCCGCTAGCAACGAGTTGTACCAGCGTAAAACCATCCGCTCCAGCAGAGAACTGGGGTTACTCAGGATACGTGACTAACACTACCTAGTGCCAGGGCTGTGGGGGAATATAAATACTTCTACTGCATTTAATAGAAATTCTTCTGTGTAAAACCTACAGACAGGGGATAAGACATTCAAATCCTTACATCAGCGGCATGACATTTACCTCATGGACACAGTGATTCTGTACTCTATATGTAATTCTGCTTGCATTCTAATTTTTCTTTAATGACCACAAGTAATTTATGTCTTACTTTGCCAAACCTCTTTATTAAAAATAAGAAAGGGTTAAAAAGGCAGATAAAGTATAAAGCGTTTTATACTGACTTATTTATGTGTGTATATAAGAAAAATAGTTTTTCATGTTTTCTGAAAAAGTCATCTTCCCCTCTAAGCCGTAAGTATAGCCATTTATACTACTGACACTATATTTCTAACAGCCAACCAACATCAAGCAAGTTAGGATGATCTGCTTGTAATGTTTATGTAAAACATACATATTAATTCTTTTAAAAAACATTCTGGGATTGGTTTAACCTTCACGCAGTTACTTGAGATGGTCCATTTTGGCATATTCAGTCTTTGCTGGTCTGCGCTGAAATTGGAGGCAAAAGGTCTCAGATAGTGCTATCGGAATGGGATAGATAAAAACATTTTTTCAGATCTTACTTCAAAGTTGACATGTCCATTTGGAAGGCGATTAGCACATCCTTCATTCAAAAAATAAATGTCTTTGATCAATAGGCTGAAGAAGGGGATCACAATCTGTGAAGAGAAATGACATAACTATTATCTTTCCAATTCAGTATTTTCTCTGCATGAAAGAAGAACTCAATCAGGAGAGAGGAGAAAAAAAAATACTAACTTTTCAGTGTGCTACACAGAAAGCAGTAAAGTGAAAGGCAAACAAAAGGACAGTAGGGTATAGACACCTTCAGCCATCAGGAGAATGTACGCTGAAATGAACTGAACACAATGTTCACTGAGCAGAATAACACGACTAAGAAAATGCTAATATTCCAGTTTATTATCAACAGCATCACTGTCTGATGACACGATCAGACAGCAAAGAGCAAAATAAAATTGCAGAACTCTTCCCTTCTCTGTTGGGTCTTTGTAAGCAAAGATGTTGAATACACAAATCGAGCAATTTAAAGACAGCTGGGAACCAAAGAACCAGTATTGTCCCTGAACAAGGAAAGACACAATAAAATTTGATGACCAAGGACTTGTGTGTAAACAGTTAATCAGGAGCTGTTTCATTTTCAGCAGCTCCACGTATAGCTACCTCTTGAGGCACGCAATTTCCTTCCTGGTGCCTGATTAGTACAACCTGCTTCTCCAAATTAACCTGCAGACAGTAGGATTGAAAATATTAATTTAGTTGGCAGGAAACTGCCAACAGTAGCCAGAGAGATCATTGTAGCACTCAAAATAAGCCCTGGGCATCATCCAGGGCAAAGTGGCATATAGCAGTGATCCAAGCTTTCTCTCTAAACCAGCAGAGCCAAGTCATAATTTGCTATAGGAAAAGTCTACTTCTAGGTAAGACTCCTGAAATTAATGGAATTACAGGAGGGATAAATTTGATGCCAGATGTTCTACAGCAGAAAGCAGTAACAGCGCTTCTGAGGTGCATCCCCAGCACATCAGCTGAGACCCAGAGTGGATCAGACTCCCTCCAGGTCCTCTTGTGTCACAGCTCAAAGGGAAAAGAAAGATAGCACAAAGGACCAGTCCATGACAAAGCTGACCCCCAGGGCTCTGGGATTCGATATTAAAATCTGAGTCTACCCAGCTCTCCAGCAGTGGCACTGTGACAGAAAAAGGCCACTTGGAACGTTTGAGCTATAAGGTCAGCAGCGACCTCTGTGAGCATTTTCCTGTGGCAGCAACATGTGTCTTTTAAGCCACTAAGTACAAACTTAATGACCATGAACTTAAAGGAAAGCACATTGCATGGTAGAGTGTCCAAATGTTTCCACTGGCCTATTTGTAAATTAACTGAACTGTAGCTTGTTAAGTGTGCACCAAAGTTAAAGTGCCTTCATGGCGTGCAAGACCAGCCAAGGGAGCAATCCTTTAGTTAAGTATTTAATGTCGTACTGTTAGTCCATCTCATGCTGTACCTCAGCTGTAGTGGATATGAAATGGACCTAGAACAGGATTGGCAGCTGTTATTTTCCAGTCTACAGCCTTCACAAAGCAACAGTGAGTGCAAGCAAGTCATAGACGCAAAAACGCTTACTGAGGAAAGGAGTCTACAAGCTACTACCAACTCTTGCTGTGAAAATGGAAGCCAATTTCTGTTTCAGCTAAAATACCACATGCAGTAAACTGCTAAAGATCTGCATCTCTGCTGGCTTTTTTATGGGACAGCCATAGATAAACTCTGTAATGTCAGTGCGATAGCCATAAAAAAGCCTGGACTGATGCTCCAAGAGCCACTGGCATTATCCTGATACATCCCACTGATACAATAGAGGAATGGAAACAAAGCACAGCCTAACCCCCCCAAAATCCTGAGCCCTCCTATCAGGGTAAGGTGGAACAATTTTTAGTCAAACTGAGCTAAGTGTGTTTCAGGATTCATGTTTATATCATCCAAACCAGATCAATCAACCTGAGGTAAAAACTACAATTCAGTCGATGTAGTCTGTCTTCTACCAAAAATGATGATAACTCTGTAACCACTGTGGTCTTATGAGGTGGAAAGATACAGAGAGCCAGAGCCAGATACTGGTCCCCAGCTAGATATTACTGCCAGGTTCTGTCTACATATTTTTTGCAGGCACATGTGAACTTCTTCTGCCCTGCACCACACTGCCTGGGAGCTAGGTCACCATCATTAGTGGTACTAAACATAAACGAAAAGCCTTGCTGAGAGGGAAGGTATAAGAATGTGGGCTCAATGCCATGCTAATACAGCTACAAAGCCACCAGTCAGCTCAGAGCACGGGCAGAGCTTGTTCTCATCTGCATCCAAAAGGCGTCAAAGGCATACCCTAGGATACCAATTCTCGACACATTTCCAGGGGATTTCTGTCTTTGGGTCACTATTTATCTCCCCAATAAAAATATGTTACTCTGTATGTTTTGTTTTCCAAATTTCTGTAGGAAAAGCAACAAAAGTGGATATAGTTACATTCTAATGTTGGCTTCAGTCCAGGCACTTTGCTAGCATAAAATCTGGGTTAGTACCAGAAACTCGTATTTCACTCCCTTTTGAATCACCCCCCTGTGCCATCCAACCCACCCACATGCTGGAGGACAATTGCCTCCTGCAGAAAGAAGCAAGCTAATGAGATCGGACATGTTCTTCCTCCATAGTATCAGATGGCAACAACACACAGTACCGCACTGTACATACTCCCAACATTTCAAAGCCAGAGACATGTCATTAGCACAATGCAGGGTTTCCCAGTGGAATGACTTAATTTTGGAGGTGGTATAGGTCAGCTGACTGCATAGATAAAACCAGACTTAGTTTCTAACAAGTACACCCCTCTGAATTCTGGATGAAAGATCAGCCCTTCTTCATTACCAGTTTTCTCACCCTGCACTTTGGCAGGTTTATTTCTGCTGCTGTATTGCCCCTCTCAGCTTTGAGAGCTGCCTTGCCGTGCCTTTTTACAAGCCTGCTCATGAGCAAGTAACAAGTAGTTATGACTATGCCATTTACACACTGAGAGAAGGGCTGGATCAGAACAGTGCGGACTTAAGTCAGGGGATCCTCCATGGGTATATTGAGATCCTTCTCCTACAACCTGTGCTGCAGTCTCGCACAAGCACCCTGAGGATGAGGATGAAGCGGGTGACGAAATCAGGCAGTGTTCTTTGTGCCAGAAGGCCGGTGTCACATGGGGAATTTGGGTGAGATATGTGCACAGAGTAGGAGGCGGGAGGGTGTCCCAGGTCACTGGCTCACCCTGTCTCCCTCTGAGGATATTATTTAGCCCCTGAGCTGTGCTTCTGTTCAAGTGCTGCGCAAAACTCAGCAGCCAAGACACCAGGCCTGAGGAGAGAAGAAAGTAACACTTCTAGTAAGGCTGCCAATTACGTATTAGCTCTTTTGAGCCCATGAGCAATTTTTCTTCCTGCGAGACATAACCCATTGCTTAGTCTGTTGGTCTGCGACAAGAGTGCTCCCTCCAGAGCACCTTCCTTCTCAAGCAGATGGACTGAGGCCTGAAGCCTCTATCTGTGCTTCTGGGGTGTCCACTTGTTGAGAAGAGGGGTGGAGGGGATTGGGATCTCAAACTTTTGTAAGCACAATTCAGTTTGAAGATAAAATTTTCTTCAGAGTGAGCTTTGCTGCAAGTTTGCCAGGAAACAACAAAATATTCTATCAAAAAAGTGATCATGTTCTTTCAATTTTATTCAAACGCATTAAACAAATAACTGATAATCCTGCTTATAAAAAGAAACAAAATTCCTTAATTCCGACAGCAAGAATTACACGATCTGCTGTATCTGACACCGTAAAATACCCAGTATGAGTAGCTACCAAATCATATGCTTGAGCATTTTCTTGAACTAATGTTATCTACACAAGGGAAACAGAATATGGACTTTTTCTTATGTAAAATAGATTCCTTTCAATCTAATAACCTCTCTGCCCTCAGTCGTAACCAGCTAGGGGCAGAGATATAACAGAGATTGCTAACTTCCACAGGAAATTAAGTCAAACAATAAAGCAACTGGTTTGAATATATATGATGGTCGCAGAGGAACTAAACTGCAGAAGCATCTCAGACTGACAAGTCCTTGCTGCCGCATGTGAGAGTTAAAAGAATTTCTCTGCCGGTCACAAACATCCAAAGCCATCGTCTCTTCCTTGCACACAGAAGTGCTTTTCAGAACAACTCTGCGTACTCCCATTGCAGCTGAGTCAGCCTGTGACCAGATGCTGATCTCATTTCACTGTAAATGCTGTGAGATTCCATTAGCTTCAGCAGATTTACATCAAATTTACATGGATGTGAGATTAGCATCTGGCCTGGCTCCTCTAGTGAATGAATACTAAATTCCATATTATGCTTGTTCATGCAGCATCTACTTTACCTTAGCTATGCTCTGTGCAGAGATTACCTATTTATGACTATGTGCAATTGCAATGTTAAAAATAAACCCTCTTTCATAAAACAACAACAAAAAAAAAGAGAATTGAACGGAGACATAAGAAAATTAACAAGAAACACACTGGGGCACAAAACAGGAGAATCCTGCACTAACATCTTGTCAATCTGATTTTTGCAGCATCAGTGACATCTCAGAAAGATACGTATCTGCCACGAGCACTGATAAAATACTTCAATTCCTGCTTACTGAGATGGCAGCAACAACCAAATGAGATGAAAATTCACAAGGACAGAATTTCACCCCAAATTTGCTGCAGTGGATTCAGAACAGACTTCTTTGCAGGACTTGTGGTAAGTCATCTTTCCCTCATGTAAGTGGAGAACCACCTCATCTTCGAGTGCTGTGCCCTTTGCTCTCTATCTCAAATCACACACTACACAATAGGGGCTTGTCTGCACAGAGGCCTGGCTGGCACAGTTGTAACAAAAGCACAGTTCCACCTGGGCCTGCCAGGCTGATGCTCCATACCAAAATAAAAGTCATTTTAGTCTGGAATACCTGTTCCATCAGGTTTATCAATTTAAACAATGTGAATTTTCCAGGGATATAGAGATGCTTGCAACAAAGTCCTCCATGCTGTGCGTCCTGCCTTCTCTAGCCCCAATGTCCGAGAGCAAGTCCACAAAAGCCCTGTGATCCATTTCAGACTCCTTTCAGCCACCGATTTACATTTCTAATTGCATTTAGCAGTGCACGAGCCTTGCATTGGTGACCCAGGGAAGGGAGGAGAGCATTTGCATCAAGTCTTTGAGCTGCTGACTCTCAGCAGCAATGCACACCACCCATTTGGAGATAAAAGGGATGTGGTCACACTTACCTTCTCCCTGTTGCTGTGTGCGGTGAGGGATCTGTGAGCAGCCCCCCGCAATGCTGTTCTGTAGTTATAGAAGTTACCAGTAGGGTCCATCTGGTGCTAGATACACAAAAGAAGACACATTGGTTAGAAAGCAACCTGGGTCCTCTGAAGATAACCTCACCCACAGCTGTAGTAAACCCCGAACAGAGCCTAGCCTACACCTTAAAAAATACACATACACACAAAACCCATGAACCAAAGATACAAAGAGAGATCTACAGATCATGGCTGTTTGTACTTCTGACTGTTCTAGTAACAGCTTACTGAGCTTTTATGTGAAGAATAAGGACTGCACATTTTACATATACCAAATCCTGGGATCCTCAATACAAAAAAACAGCCTTGGGCCTTGTTCACTCGATGTCCAAGGTATAGCTTGGGAGCTTTACACTCAGCATTGTGTCTGTGGCCAGACAAAACTGGCATCAGTGCAAGCACTATAGCTTGCATATGGGCTCATATTTTGGTTTTTTTTCCCTCCTCCTATTTATTTGAGTGCTCTGATTCCCCTCTACATATCAGTAGCTTCACACCTTCCTCACTATACCTGGGAAACTTCAGCCGGAACCTGGCCCTCTGCCTATGAAACATGCCTGCAAACATCTCATACCTGGATAACAGTGTGAAAATTCACAAACAAAAAGATCCAGAATATAATTCAAGCAGTGTATCAGCACCTTGTGGTAGTTCTTTTTTTTACCTCAAGAATGAAAAATTTGGCTGTTTTCACTTTTGACCAAGTCTTCTTTAGCCTGGAAACTGGACTCATGTTCATTCCAGCTACAAGTGAGAAAGAAGAAAAGAGCACCATGGATAAGAGTTGGGTTTCCTTTTTCATCTGTGACAGCTGATGGAGAGACCTGGTTAGAAGCTGTACTTACAAATGATTGCCATCAGCGAATTAAAATTCCCTATGTTAAAGCACTCTCGGGCAACGTCAATGAAGAATTCAATGACTTGTGCTCGCTGTTTCTTTTTTGCAGGCTGCAAATTAAAATAAACAAATATCTGTAATAAGCATATGCAGAATTGGAGGGCATCTTAGGCATTTGTTCCATACATAGCATGGGTCCAGGCACAGCTTGGACCATCTGCTATCAGTCACTGGCCCTAATTCTGTTCCAGCAATCCAGTGGATGCTGGTGACTGGCAGTCTCTAAAATCAAAGCTTTCATTGCAGTGACACAGAAGAAATTCAAGGCAATTCCCAGGCTCGCCTCAGTTAATGTCTTAGCGCTGGAACAGGCAGCCCCAACAGCCCCGAAGCAGTGCCTCAGCTCCCTGCTGGCCTCCCTTAAGCCAGTGGGCACATCAGCACAGTCTTTCCTAAGGGCAGGATTTCACACCAATGTAACAGCAGCATCTTTGTCCCAGAAAGACTTTGTTTCACTGCCTTAACCCCTTTTCCCTCTTCTGGCCCTTTCAGCAATATGGTCAGGCCAAATGGTAGCTTGCATTCTAAATACACATTTTAATTGGACTGGAACCACCCCACCTTTTCCAAAGATGATCTTCAAATGGTAATGCTTTTGAGTCACAGGCTATCTAGGCTATTTATACTATTACTATTTCTCCCTTCCACACCCTTTTCAAAGGAGAAAACATTAATTTCATTCTGATGGGGCCAAGTTAAACAAACTAAAACCACTACCAAGTTAAAAAACAACTAGTCACAGCTACAGTTAATGGGCAGCAGGACAAAAAGCCATGCAATGGGATTTCACATGCACAACAGAGTTTTAGGGTGACAGATAACAAATACTGCTCCACTAGAATCTTTTTCAGCAAAAATCTCACAGGATAATTCAAGGCATTTTTCCCTCTCTTTTTCCCTGCAGGGTTCATTATTCCACACTGTGCTCCTGATACATCAAGAGAACAGCGTATCCCCTGTGTGTCGCCAGCTCTGTTTTGCAAGATGTTTGTGATTTATCAGGTCACTTCTGTGAGTGCAGTATTACTAAAACTAACCACCAGATGCTTAGCTAGGTCATAAGAAATAAATCCCTAGGTTTGCTTATTAATGTAAAATCTCAAACTGGTACTTCAGGCATGTGATAAAACATGCCACGTACTTTTCACTTACCATGCAAATTTCTGTTGCTACAAGATAGCAGAGTCTATTGAACCATTTCACATAGGCCTCAAGGTTACTTGTCTTCTTCTGTTCACTGAAACAAGTCTGGGAGAAAGAAGCACAGAAAGACATATAACTGTGTTTCAGTTAGCTGCCTGATTGCTAAGATAAATACTACACAAAGGTAATTACTGGCCACATCTCTCATGCACATGGAAGACTGTGCATTGAGGGCCCCTTTCAAAAAGTCAGTAGGTAGGTGCGTGGTTGGCAGATGCACAGGGTCTAGCTGAGTGTGTCACACTGCACAATTCACACTAGTGTATACAAAACAGCCTCATTTTGCCTGCAGCAAGTGTTTGCCGACACAGTCTGCACTGACCCTTGTTCACTGGGATATTAACAGCCAGGGCATTGCAGGATTCAGACAGCAACAAGAATATGCAGAAAAAGTAAGACAAGCACAGTCTTCCATAACACGCTTGGTTTGTGGCTTTGATTCCAGGACTTCCTTCACTTCAGTAAATGCAATCACCCACAGCCCTTTTCTGGAGGGGAGAGACCATAATTTAGTGAAGTGAACAAGAGATAAGCAAGAGAAAACACAGTTCTAGTTGCTTCTTTATGGAAAAAAAAATATTTCCCGTATTGAGGTTTCAGGATAATAGGCTCTCTAGTGACCAGCTCTATCTTGATGGCTGCTCTTGAACAGGTCACTTACATGCCAGAGATACTTCATTGATAAAAGCCATTGCAAGAAGCACATGTTTCACTCTTTTTATGAAACTTAACACAAATTCCCATAACCGATACAGGCTGTGGGAGCAGATACTTGGCTGAACTCTTCCAGTTCCTTTGACATCAACAGATAGTTCGACTGCAGCAGAGTGATAGGGCAGTTCACACAGCCTGAAGATGTTGCTTGGGATTATAAGAATTCAAGTCCTTTTCCCAGCCCTAAATTCTTAGGCTGTCCATCTAGGACACACTGCTCTCTAGAGTTCACGTGATTTATTTGAACATTCATTAACATCCACTAGAGGGTATCAGAGAATACTGATTTTTTGTTTTATTAAGAAGATCATTTCCCAGAGCTACCATAAATACGTGCCACTAAGAAGAAAATCACAATGCATAAACACAGATCCGTTAATGTCAATGGTACTACCCATATTATGTAAGTTAAACAAGTGACTAAAACCCCTTAAGAAATGGGGCTTAACATGATTTCCAAGGTAATTTAAAGTAAGAAAATATTCACCTATGATTCTGTACACAGGTGAGTTTAGAAACAGAAATCACAGTACCATGCTATGGAGCACATCTTAACAATCCTGAAATTCCTAGCCACATTATGAATAGCCCACATATACAATAAAAAATATATTTTAAAAGCATCTCAAAAGCAAATGTCAGCAAGCAGCCTGTAAATATCAAACAACACAAAGGAAACCCAAAGCAGCCCCAGTCTACCCATAGCAGTTGCCTTTCATGCACTCTCTGCTATTTCTCATTCCCTGTTATAGCAAAAAGTACACAAAACCTAGGTTTTGTTCTGAATATGGTATTTCCATCTCAGCACTGTTGTCCTGTGCCAGGGCATAAGAACCACAACTAATACCACAAAACTTGTGAAAAATGTGCAACAGCTGAAGTTGCAACAGACTGCTTTTTAAAGGTTAAGCTTTATAAATGGCAACAATATTTAGCACCTCCCTAGCATCTTCCATCTGCAACTCAAAGTGCTTGATAAACATTCATAAGTGAAGCCTTTTGAAGCCCTCATACAAGAGAGATGTTTAATATGATCTCCAGCTGGAGAGTATTCAGACCAGAGCCAATTCCCTGTGGTTAACAGGGGTGCTCTCCACGGGTCAGGGAATGATATGTCACTCCACGTAAGGTTTGGACTACTATGTACAATGTTCTCCATGGTCCCACATGATCTCTCAGCTATACCTTACCCTGGTGCAGAGGCTATTCTAAACCATCGTTGGGATCTCTGGTCAGCCCAGGCAAAGGCTGCAGAAAAGTTCCAGACTACCTCTGCTTTTATCAGCCTTGCTGATTTGAAGCCCAATAATTTGTTAATACCATGTCTTGTGTGAAAATGTTACAGCAGTTTTGCTTTAACTAAGTAGGTCCTCCTGGGGGAAGACATTGCGTTGAACTTAAAAGGCAATGCAGTGGTGCATTCCTGCTTTGCGCCTATTATTTTCTCTGTTACTGTGCACTTCCTTGAAGTCTCAGAACTGTTACTGACAGCACCTCAGTGTTCAGATTTGCATCTGAAGAACATGCGTAACTGTCAAATAGCTTGTCATAGTCTGTCAAGATGATTTGCTCGGATTTCCCATCCCACCATTATTTTCAGGCTCTCCGCCTCTCATTCTAATCCTTCCCGTCCACTTTAGCTGACGTTTCCTTATGTTTACTTGGTAACCTCAATTTCTCTTCACATCTTTGTGGTATTCTGTGCTGGCCCTGCATTTGAAATTCTGGAGACAGCTGCAGCCATTGTGCATACACTAGTTTATTACTGAACATTTCCTTCTTCCTCTTAGCATCCCTTCCCCTCTATGGCTTTATGCAATTTGATTTCACTCACTGCTGCTTCCCTCACACTCTTCCAGAATTCACTCAAATTTAGTGCCCTCATTTGATGTCTTTCATTTTACTTTGATACAGATAATGACAACTGTTAATTTTCAGTCTTGTCCCCATGTTTGCAGCAGGTTGCTGAAATCTCACTGTGGCTGGTTTGGTATTTCATGTTTGTGTCAC
The DNA here is from genome assembly GCF_964188355.1 of Buteo buteo. Classification (NCBI taxonomy): domain Eukaryota; kingdom Metazoa; phylum Chordata; class Aves; order Accipitriformes; family Accipitridae; genus Buteo; species Buteo buteo. The sequence goes on from NC_134194.1 coordinate 5,853,615, forward strand.
ATCTTTGCTACCTTGGGGTTCCTTCCTAAAGGATGTGATCAATGCTTATAATATTTGAAACACCAGCTCTGCCCACTCCCCTCTCCCTAAAACAAACTGCAGAATCTCCATAACTCCAATAAGAGATGGAAAGAGCCCAATGTTGCACTTTTTATTCATCTATCCATCCATCTATCCATCCATTTTTTCACCATTACAAGCTATTCTGGTGCTCTTTGGGCAGCACTATAAAGAGAGGTCTTCCTGTTATGTTCAGCATCCAATGATGAAATTCTGCTATTGATGTATGATCTCAGTGGGAGCCCATATGCAGTTCTGGGGAAGAATTTTCCACCCTCTTTCTTTTCTGGCAGCCTGTGAAATCTCTGACTTTCCCTCTCCAGCCAGTAAGTCTCTTTCCTTTTTGAGGCACTCCCTGAGATGCTGCTTCAACCCCTCCCCACTGGAATCACTGGAAAGACTCCAACTGGCTTCCACAGACTTTGGATGAAGCCCTGATCAGGCACTCTCCATTCCCTATGGTGCTTTGGGTTAAAAGCTATTGTGTAGAGAGAGAAGAGTATGTTGATTCATGACGCACTGACTCATTACTGTGGTGTCTGGGCACAGATTATGGGCATTACATCACATCCAGAGTCTTTACGCCTTCAACACTGGGAACAGACGTTCCCTGGCCGCGTACAGCCGCAAGCCATCTGCCCTGGTCAAAGCAGGTTAGGAGGAACAAGCCAGAAAGCAGAACATCAGGGTGCTGGCCAGGCCCAGGCTAGGACGTACTCTCACCAGGAAGGAATGGCAAGGACCTGCCAGTGCGAGCTCTACCAACAGGTCCCATCCTTGCCACAAAAATACAGGTCATCACTTGGCCTGGCCATCATCAACATGTGCCCCAGGCCCTGCTCTTATATGGATCTCATCACATCGGTTCATCTAGAACAAACAGTGATCACAGGAGACACTTCGCATGCAGACAAATCATACCTTGGTGCCATCCAGAGGGTCTTTATGTACAAATGCCTGCACAAACTCCTCAGGTCCAATGTGACTTAGCCTTTCCTATTGGGGGGGGAAGAGAGAGAGGAAGAAATAAGAAGGCACCCCAGAATCTCTTGTGTTTCTCTTGGTAAGGCATCCCCATTATCTGCCAGCTAGAATGTTGTTACTGAACTGGTAGACAGCCAACTAGCACCAGACATTAAAATTCATAAGAACAATTAGAGTTATTTCAGCAGAAAGAAGAAAATGAGAATAAGTATGTCTCATTACTGACAAGCCAGAATAAGAGCCCTCTCCACTGCACAGAGAGAAAGGTACTGGATGCACAAGGCCCCGTCTGGGAGCCAGCAGACCTCAGTTCTGTGCTTGGCACTGCCACAGACCTGCTGTGGTCCAGCATTACTCAATAGCCTTGTTTCCCAGCTGTTAAAATGGCAGTAATGCTGTGATCCGGTAACCATAGCAATCCCTTGCTTATCTGCACACACAGTGCTCTGACCCTACCTCCCTACTCAGTGAAGCTCAGGTGATACCCCAGGGTGGTGGCTCTGTGCCACTGGGGAAGGAAGGCGTTGAAGATACATGTGCTTACATTAAAGGCATTGCTCACACTGTAGAGTGGTCCAGACATTAACCAAAACAAGACTAAATAAAGCATCCAGATCTCTCTTAGTAAAAGACAGGCCATCTCCACCAGCTTCTGAACAAACCTGGCAGTACCAGCCACACCACTGGCGTTCTTAATAGGCTTTTCAATTCCCTTAAACATGTTTATTAGAAAAACAATATTTTCAGCAGGTTTAAGGTCACAAAGGTATTTCAAAGGAGGTATTTTGGAATTCCCATGGCCCAAACTTAGGACACTCAAGCAACAATAAAATCAATGGTAGTTTTGCATAAGTGAAAATTTTACAGCTACTCACATGCTATTTCCCTTGGCTTCTCACCTTGCTACTGATAACTGAACAGGACTCTTACTGACAAATAACTGTTATTAAATAAGTAGCAAATAATTCTTACTAACAAATAAGCATCAGACAGTTTTAGTGCAGAGTAGCTGGTGTACCGGATACAGTAAGTGAAAGAAAAGGTAGAGAGCACTGATTATAGTAAAGTGGAATGAAAACCTCTGGCTGCATTCGTTTTAAAAGTGCAGCGGTGCCCTGGTTACAGGGAATCTCCCCTTGGAAGACAGCTGTACTGCAGAGGAAAAGAAAAGCAAGAGACAAACTCCAGGCAAAAGGTCTTCTACTCTCTGGCTTAAGCTATATAAAGCAAAAAGAGATGAAGTTGCACGTTCTGAAAACTAACCAAAGTGAGGAGAAGATCCTGAATTTGGGGTTTCTGAGCTGTTCCACTTCTTGACAAATAGAGTATCAACTACCTTCAGAATTCCCAAGGCTAATTCCATGATATTCACTCCAATCCACAGTCCATTTCATGGTTTGTTTTTCCAGCCTTCCTCTCAAGGATGAACACTGTCTACAGGAGGACAGGCAGCAGGGAATCATTACAGCATCAAGAGATCTGCAGATGGCAGCAATGTTTTATGTTCTTCTGTGAACATCCAGGAGGTCTACACAGAGGACCTGAACCTGGGAGAAGGCTGTGCAACACAACAGTCTGTCCAACATCCTGGTACTGCAATTGGAGCGATTACCATCAAAAGCCTGTTTGAGAGTGAACTGCAGTCCAATGAGGGAAACAGCAAGACTTTGGGTGGGTGGTATTAGCACACCCTTGTATGTCCATGCACAAAGTCCCAAAAGGAAGAATGAAAACCGCATCAGACAACTCAGATGCTTTGTGTATCTGTAGGAACAGATCTGAACTGTTAACATTTCTTCCAAATTAATAAAAGGGCTAATGACCAGCCATTTCAATAGAACCTTCAGGTTGTGGGGCTCAGAGCACCTTACAGAAGTAAGAACCCCCTGACCTTGCTGGGACTATGACTTGCATTTCACAAATAAACAAGCTGAACAAGTAAAGTGGCCCACCCCGAGATGCACAGGAACACTGATATATAGCTTGCTTCTCAAGCATCTCTTAACCTGTCAAACCTTGCCTCCTGCTGCAGTGCTTATACAGCATGGGATGTGCTGCAGCAGTGCAGACATTTTTTGGTTATGTCTGGAATACTTAGCAGCTGATGGCTTAAAATAATACCTCTGACTGCAGAAGTTGGGAACCATTCCCACTTACCAGCTCCACATGTGTCAGCTGCTGAGCCAGAGTGTAAGGGTCACTGCAGACACTCAGGATTTCTCTCTGAATTGATGGAGGTTTACTTTTAAAGGCAACCAGCTTATCAGAGACAGCAGCACTGATCTTGACAATCCCTTCTTGCCCATGGCTGAGGGTTGCAAGCTTTTGATTCAGGGTTTGCAAAAGCTGATTCATCTTTTTCCAGTAGGCCTGGAAAGACAGGGAGAGAAAGAAACATAAACCACCCACAAAACTTGACAAAGGAGTGTTTTTATGCTGAATTTTCCCTTCTGCAAAATACTCCTAAGCCAGCAACAGGTTACCATTTTATTTTCAACAAGCCTATTTCAGAATAACCAGTCGGCTTAATTACAGTTCTGTGCTTCGGACCACAGAAACAGACTGCAGTCAAGAGAAGAGGCAGGCAGGACTGGTGGGTTGGGCTGGCACTGATACTCACATATTCCTGCCAACATCAGGATCAGAGGAGAGGTAATGCTACAACATGAGTTACTGCAGCTTTCTGGAGCTCAGCAGCATTCGATACCTATCCTTTATGTCAGCTACATGTTGGCTGAGAACTCTACCTGTTAGTGGAGCCTAGTCGACTCCTATTTATTAGGAATAAGAAATGTTTCTAATGCTATTCTCTCCATCCTTTTGAGCTGAAAGCAGTAGAAGCATGCTGCTACTTGCTACCCAGTTGGAGTGGTCTGAGCTTCGTGTAGCTTTGGGTATTTAATATCCAGAATGTTAATTACTGCTGAAGGAAGCTCATATCGTATTCCAAGCACAGCCGTGTGCTCAGCAGGATGATCATTACTAAGTTGCTCAGGTTGTTTTCAGAGCTGGAGCAGCTCTTTAACAGACAACGAGTGGAGCCGCTGGCCACGGAGGATGGGCAGAAAGAAATGACTTCAACTCTTCACGACTGACAGATGCAGACATCATAAAACTGAGATAACTGAGAGAACTGGTGGATGGGCTCTAAAGACAAGGATTAATTGGAAATGTCCTTGGGCAAAAGCCTCACATGGAACACGAGGTGTAGCCTGCTGAGGAACACGGCCTCATGGGCTTTCCCAGCCAGAGAAAGGAGCATCAGGCAGGGGTGCAATGGGTGCTTGCTCAGTTTCAAAGAGCACGGTCACTTGGGAAAACAGTTTGCAGGCTGGCCTACTGCCAGCTCCTCTTCCAGCACAAAGACACACAGTGGAAAGATCCTCTGGCTCCCCACAAGTGGAATAACTCCTTACTCCCCATCCAAACAGAATTTAGTAACATCAAGTTGCCAGTAACATCAGTTTGTAATCTGTCAGTATGAAACCAGAGCTGGCAAGGAGCCCTCTTCTGTTACATCTGTACTGTGCAGCAGATGTACACCCCGGCACCCTCCACGTAGTCCTCATCATCGCAACAGGACTTGGCCAGATTGTGCCTTCCCAAGAAGACCAACACACACCTGTGTCACATCCCAAGCTGGACACAGCCCAAGTCTTGGGAAGTACTCCTGAATCCCATGGTTTAGATCCAGCCTTCGTCTTCTTCAGACTTTTGTAGACTGTGGAAAGTCTTCAGTGTTAGGCATTGACAGCACTCATGTTTCAGGTGTTCAAGGTACCAGAAGCCAGAGTCAGCCCTCCTCTCACCTACATAGGATCCCATCTGCACACTGGAAGTAGCATCTCCTACTACTTCACAGTGAAAAATAACATGCTTACATTTACCCTGTTTCCATTACAGTCTGAGGCTAGAAACCTTCAGAACATCTCATGTGCTTCAACTTTTGCTGCAACACTTTGTAACTTTCATACAGCGTTTCTAGCAGAAGGTTTCACATGGCTGAGGAAGCTCTCATTTCATTCCAGGAGGATGCTCTCTTGAGCTGGGCTGGAACACGGGCCAGATAAGCAGGATGTAGTCAGGCTTTTTTTGCAGAATAGACCTGATAAGTCTGAAATGAAGCAAGTACCTAGAAGGCAGGAGGGACTTGTCTTGGAGAATGACAACACATGTTCTATTCAGAAGCAAATCACACAGGAGGAGTGAAAACTGAGTGAGGAAGATGTAAAAATAAATAATTGAAATAATTTTTAGAAAATAAAAAAACATTCTTTCAGTTTTTATCTGTTCCTGATGTATACTAGCTTCAAGGAAGAGAGATTACTGGCCTTCTTCACGTAAATCCTCAAACAGATGGTCACACTTTTGATTTACAAAGACTCCTGGACCCAAACTACTGACCACCATCTAAATATTTCTCTGGTTTACATCCAGGTGTGTTTGTAAATCTCAGAGCTTATGAAGCTCTATGAGTAAAATGTTATTTTTTAGTGGAAACTCAAATAGTGACATATTTGGTATTTTGTGTACATATTTTGTAAACAGGAGAATTAATTTCAGGGGTGAGGAGGGGGCATGCCACAGAAATCCAAGTTTTCTACTGAACATAAAACGTTTGGCTAAAAAACTTTTAGCTGAAAACCCAGTTCTCTTTCAAAAAGGAGTTTGGATGAGAAATCTTGGACCAGCCATGTCTGCGCAGGATCAAATTCTTCACTGTTTGGATGAAAAGCCAAAAAGCAGCATAAAATTGCTTGAAAGACATGCATATTAGCCAGTCTTTCAATAAATCCTTATCAAGAGATCTAGTTTCACCTAGTTTTGTAGGGAATATGGCACAAAAATACAGATATAGACAACAGTAAACAAAGACTCAGGTAAGCCAATCACCTAATAAAGAATTAAATGAGACACACTTAATGAACACAAAAAAAATATTTCGGAATTAGAGCTCTTGAAGAGACTCACTGAAAATCAGTTGGGTGCACCCTTGCCTAGAAAGCTTTTCTGTGCATGTTGGGGGAGAAATTAAAAAAAAACCCAACAACTGCTTTTGTCCTTTTAAAAGCATTTCCTGCCTTCTTTAAACTATGTTCACTAAGTGAAAACAACATTGTTCATTACCTTCAACATGCTGGTAATTATCTTGCCACAAAGTGACCCCCCATTGTACTGGGGCTGCATGCTGGACTCTATCAACTGATTTCACTTCATTGCCACATTAACAGTCAAAAGAAGCATATTACTGTTTAATATTTAAAGAAAATGTTTCGTTCTTAACTGGGAAAGTTCCTCTGAAGACAGCAGGCCTCAGCAGGTGGCTTAGGAGCTCAAATTTTAATTAAAATTTCTAACTCTAAATGCAAATCACAGCACTTACTAAGAAATGCTTCTCAGCATGGACACCTTTATAAGCACATCACAGAGCCTTTAGAAAGTGGACTCTACAAAGGACAGGAGCATACGCTGCAGGGGAAAATCCTGCATTGACCTACATGGACTAGATGACCTCACAAATCTTTCAATCTTTAATTTCTGTGATTTACAATGGGAACAACTTTCTTCCAAACAACTAACAGACACCACCACTCTTCTGTGCTGTCCCTTAAAAAAGGAAATTTGCATTTGTAGGATACGAGCTGTTCCTTAAATTAATTATTGATTTTGCTTAGGCATAATCACTTGCAATTACAGTGCCTAGTAATATTTGAAAAACAATGATTTGAACCTAATCTAGTCTAAGGCCCCCCAGGGCACCCATAAGCATTGGCACACAGCTATGCATGCTCCAGAGCAAAGGTGTGCAGCACTTGCTCAGGTTAGGCAAATAAACTATTGCTTTGTATGCAAAAAATTGATTTTTAGCATTCATGGCTCTTCGCCAAGACAGTTACTGCTTTTAAGAAGCACCTGCAAAGCCCCTGTTCTCTGCCCTTTTGGCTGGTTCCTTCTTTCCAGCGGACATGATTTTGGTGGGTCTGTATGGGTTTCTCTCACTTCAGATGCTGAAGGGCTGCAAGGCACCTTTTTTGGTGGTTGGCAGAAGCAAGTTCATTGCCTCTTCCCCTTGAGGGAGAAGTTTTACTGCGCTGGTCAATGGAATTGAGGCCACTTTGGCTCTTTCTGAAAGTCCTCTGTGTTCCCTTCACCTCCATCAAAGCGTCACGCAGCTTCCCCTTCCCACCCCTTCTCTCCCACGTGCTGGCCAGCCCAGCCAGCCGATCCATGCCAGCCTACAGCTATCCAAAAGTGCCAGCTGTGATGCCAGACCAGCCCAAGAGCAGCTGTTTCCATTTCTCTCGTGTTTCATGTGGGTAGGAGGGTCCAATTTCATTTCCGTTGTGCTGCAAGCCTGCTAATTCCTTCTCTCTTCTCTCCACCCCTCTCTTTCTCAGCCTTACGGGTATGTGCTTTTTGTTCTACTGAATTGCACCCATCTGTGGCCTGAAGCCAGGCCTTGATGTAGCCAATGGAACTGAATTCTTCCACATCCCATGGTTAAGCTAGAAGTAATTAGAGACTCTCTATGTACTATTCGCTCTTAAACTTATTATTTTAATGGACTTCGTGGTATTTTTAATGTTTCGGAATTACTTGATGGTGTTCACCCACCTGAACTTGCAAGCAGGTCTCCCAGAGACTCCACTCACTGTGTCCTACTCTGCCACACACATGGCTCATGCCTTTGAACACCAAGACCATACAGCCATCTAGACTGAGTTTCTGCCCAGCAGGCCACACACTGCTGTCTTCTGCCACTTCCACACTCCAAGAGAAGCTACATGTCCGTAAATATTTGTATTTTCTTTAAATGTAAGGACTGTCCCTTGCTATGTCACCATAGCAGCCAAACAGGATCTACCTCAGCCCATAGATCCAGTGAACTTTGATGGGGATTCCAGTGGCATTAGTCAAACCATGATCAGGGTCTGCTGCTCTGTGCCTGCTTGCCCCCTGTCTGGGTCCCTGCTTTACAATAGCAACCACCTCAAGCGTAGGGGCTGTGGTCTCTTTTACACAGGACAGGAAGAAGTAAGCCAAACCCTTGTTAGATTCACTAATGAAAAAGATAACAAAATGCAAAGATTGATTCAAAAAAACCTACTAGACTGAAGACATGTAAAGTAAGGAATGGAAAATTAGATTTCAGCACAGGTAATGAAGGACATAAGCAAATGGATAGGGTGAGACATAAAAGGACCATAAATGCCCTTAGAGAAAGGAAGTCTTCATCAGGTACCTTCAGGCAACTGATGATCTTTCTTAGCTCCCCAATGCAATCACTTGACTGGCTGCTTCCTCCACTCCTCATTCACTAAACTAAACATCCCGGAGCACTCCTTGAGCCACTGCTTGGCCAGGATGGTTGGTCTCAGGTCACAATACTTGTCTTGGTTTTGGATGGGTTAATCTTCTTTCAAGTAGCTGGTACAGTGCTACGTTTTGGATTCAGTATGAGAAGAATGTTGATAACACACTGATGTTTTCACTTGTTGCTGAGTAGTGTTTAGTCTAAAGTCAAGGATTTTTCAGCTTCTCATGCCCAGCCAGCAAGAAGGCTGGAGGTGCACAAGAAGTTGGGAGGGGGCACAGCCAGGACAGCTGACCCAAACTGGCCAAAGGGGTATTCCATACCATGGGACGTCATGCCCAGTATATAAACTGGGGGGAGTTGGCCCTGGGCAGGGGATCGCTCCTCGGGAACTAACTGGGCATTGGTTGGTGAGTGGTGAGCAACTGCATTGTGCATCACTTGTTTTGTATATGCTAATTCTTTTATTATTATTATTGTCATTTTATTATTGTTATTATTAGAATCATTATTATTTTCTTCCTTTCTGTTCTATTAAACCGTTCTTACCTCAACCCACGAGTTTTACTTTTTTTCCCAATTCTCTCCCCCATCCCACTGGGTCAGGGGGAAGTGAGTGAGCAGCTGTGTGGTGCTTAGTTGCTGGCTGGGGTTAAATCACAACAATACTTCACTCTTCTGCTAGACTAAAACTCGGGAGATCACAGCTCTGTTGCTCTTTGAATTGTGACCACCACGTTCAGTCTATGGTATGCCTTCAGATCTTCTGTTTGTAAAATGGGAATGTTGTTATCTTACAATTCAATGTGCAGTAGATAAATTCCACCGATCACTCCAATGTGTCCGCACATCACAACCACAGGGGTATTTAAACCGAGAGATGTCGCTTTCAGGGAAGCGACAGGTTTTAACCATCAGAGGAGAACAAAGCTGTGAGAGTTCCCAGGAAGAGGCATGGAACAGTACATGGCAAAAGAAGGAAAAAGGAGGAACCAAGTGGGGAAATGAACTTAACATCTCCACACAACATCCCAGGTCAGACATCCTCACCTCATCACATGGGGCTATCCTATGAATCATGTCTTTCAGATGGCCAATCATCCGCTCTTCCTGAAAGTCATACGGGAATGTCTCTGTCCACTCCGTCAGCAACTGTAAGATTTTGGGTCCAAATTTTCTGATCCGAGCCTGAAATGGAAACCAGAATGATGGATAGGGATTGAAATGTGTTTACTATTAAAGACTCCCAGCATATATGTACGTCACTGAATGTGGGGCCAGATTTTCAAAGAAGGCACTTACGGTTGCACCTGCAAAATCTGCACACATGCAAACAAATAGTGTGGTGCACAAATCATACATTTTGGCATGCAAAATATACCAGAGCTTAGATGCATGCACAACTGTCTGTTTTACATGCAGATTGAAGTACTCTGCACATGCAATTGGCTGGTTTATGGTTGGATGGACATTTTGTTGGTGCAACCTCTATACCTTTTTTAAAAACATCTGGCCTTTTTGCTGATTTGAACTTTATGTTATTCCCTTCTGTACTTAAAACCCTCCTACATTTTCATCCTTCCCTGAAAAATTGATTGGAATGTCGTTCTTGACCAACAAAGAGGCGTTTTTTGTTTCTTTGCTTTCTGGCTGTATGAAAAAACTGCTTAGTGACCAGTGGCAGATGTAATATGAGGAAGAAGAGACGGACAAAACATCAGCACTTTAGTAACTTTACCTGGGCTACTGATAACGTTGCTCTTTTCCCACATGAGCTCAAGGTCATGATAGGACAAGGATGCCCACTTTACTTTTGGTGTAGATTTATCTGAGAATGCAGCAGTGGGAATAGTCAGGAAGATATGGGGCAAGGAGGGAAATGGGGGGAACAGCACAATAGGTGCATTAGTGTTATCTCAAAAGACAGCCAGTGTGGCTGCTTCCAAAACTTTCATCCTCCGTTATCCAAGAACATGTGAAAATGAAACTGCATTAAACAACAAACGGCATTTTTATTTACAGAAAACACAGACCAAAACAAACAGCCTTCTTCTGCATCCTATGTACTGTAGCTAAAGTGTACCCTGTAATCAGGAAAAATTACACTCTTGAGCTCCACAGCTCTCTGCTTTTCAAGCAAGGTGGTTAAAATGCATATTTCAGCTTTCCACCAACAACAGGTTTCAATGAACCACATCTCTAAAAATAACTGCTGTCAGCTAGCATTAAGCTCATGCTCAAAGACCAGCAGGTGGCTGCTAAAGGGAAAGCTTTATTGGAAACTACAAAGGTCTGGGGAGACATTTGCTCCAGATGTGTAAACTGCTATTATGAATTGAAGGAGAGGACTTTGTGCAGGTCACAGGACACAGGGGATGGGAGGTTGCTTGTGTGCAAAGTTTTAAAGTCAGCCTCACTCTCAGGAACACAAAATCAGCTGTGTCCCACCACCTCTGCGTTACTACAGGCCAGTCCAAAATGCAGATTCATTTCAGGCAAATAGAGAGATCTTCGTAATAAGACAGTGTTTCTCATTTTTTGCAAAATTTAATGAGCAGCAAAACTTTGCAGTAGTCACATTTTAATCCTCCTAAACTTGCATCTGTCAATAGCACCGGCGAACAGAACCCATCACACCTTAAAAAACCCTCTTTTGTATGGTGCACCTCATACAGATATTTCTATTAACACTGACTGTATGGGCAACCCAAGTATCAGATTTCCAAGTACTCTGGCTGATTGCTTTCCATAGTGAAGGCAGAGCTCCTGTTACTCATGCAACCAGCTGCCTGGGCAAAAACAGGCATATGTGTTCAGATGCTGGTGATTCAGCATTTGATGCCAAGAACACTGTTTCAAAGCTGGGAAGGCTGATCTTGAGAATCATTTCAGAATTGGGGGGTTTTTGGAAAGTTGCAACTAATTCACATTCTTCTCCCCTCCACTGCGCTGAAGGTGCATCTCCTGCTCCAGGTAATGTACTGGATAGGTCTTCATCAATGCACCGAGGAGAGCTTGGGTGGAATCCAGCACTGAACAGGATCCAGTGGGATCCATCTCCACCGCACCGTCTGTGGGACTGCCAGAGGACGCACATGTGTTGTTACACACTGTACCAGTCTGCACAGTCCCTAGGGCAAAACAGGAGGAGTGCGGACGCGGTAACAGCTTGGATTTTCTCATTCTGCTAGCTTGTCACAGCCTCACTACTGCTTCAGCTTGCTCCTGGTGTGCCAGACAGCGCCGCTCTGCAGCACGGCTGTGTGGACGATCTGTCAGTGCCGGCAACGGGAGGTTAGTGGGTAGCTGCATGCTGTTATGTAGCGTTCAAAGTGACAGGTAAGGCCAAGAGGAAATATTACTGTACCAGAAGCAAGAAAGCAAAAGAGCAGACGCATTAAGTAAAAATGGGAAAAAAGAGTGGTGTGTCAACATCTGCAATTGACAGTGTGTGAGGTTTATGTCCTACCTCCTTGCATCCCGCAGGCTTCATCAGAGCCTTAAAGAAGTTAAGAAGGGAAGTCACCTGGGAAGACTGAGATGGGGGAAAGGGAAAATTAGAAGAAGATTTGAAGTGACTAGTGCCTGGAGCACTGCTCTTGGACATGGATACTAGGATGCCTCAATGTCAGGATCTCAGCAGCAGCTGTCATCCTTTATGAGAAAGTTTCATTCAATCCAAAGGGAGGCAAAGGACACACACCAGAGCCCCAGAATTCTCTGCCCGTTGAAAATATCTCACATTTTTCTGCTGTAAAGATAAACTAACCTTGTCCAGCACGGGGTCGTCCAGCCGCTGCTGCTCAATGCACTTGTGACAAACGCGGGACAAAAGCTCATGGGGTTCGATGAAGAGTCTGGAACTCAGCAGGAATGTAAAGATATAGGCCTTCTGCGGGAGAAAGACAAGCAGACCTGCTGTAAGCATCCGCACAGTGGGTAATATTAGCCATAAAACCCCAAACTCCACAGTTTTTGCATTTCCACTGGGACAGACCTTTAAGTCTCAAAGATGTAAGGATTCCTGACCCTGAAAATGGAACTGGTTACAGTGGGTGCAGGACGTAGTGGCATCTCCTTCCTCAACAGCATCCACTTCCAGCCTTTGTTTGCCCAAAGCCTACGCAAACATCCAGCGACAACAGTGTATAGGTCACTCTACAGGAGCAAGCCCAGGTATAGGAGACAGTGCAACCAGGGATGCACGGAGACCAGTGAAAGCTAAATGTGGAGACACTGAGGCATCTCTGTGTCGTACTGGGTTGGGAGCTGCAGATGCCCCCAGATTAGTCACATCTTGCTATTGCCCTGCAAGTCTCACCCAGACTGTTTTAAGGAATACTTCACTTATTTTACTAACTCCCCAAATTTCATTTCTATCAGCCAAGCCATATCATATGCAGTCCCACATCTGTGAAGCTGTGGGAAGCAGGCCTGCTGGATAAATCCTTGGATTATTTAAAGTATTCCAGCAGTGAATTTAAAATATATGCATGAATCCTCAGTTGTTTGCATCCCGACCCCTCCTGGCACCTGAATTATCTTCTTTCCCCCAGACCTAGCCATGCTCCTGAGCAGCAGGTATAATATTATATATCACACGTGGCTTAATGAAAATCTCACAGCCTAATCTGTCCATTACCTATTTTTATTGCCTTTCTGTTCTTTTTTTTAATTGATATGCTTCTCTATTGCTTATTTTTAGCTGATCAGAAACTGAGCTGTGGGTAATTTAAAACATGCTGTCTGCTCTGCATTGATAACTTTCATAGTCTTCTAAACTGCCCAGAAGTCAATGCTACTCTGTGCTTTGAAATACAAGCCTTTCCACAGAGATATATTAGCACTTAAAAGTCTTCCAATCAAACTCTGTCCTGAATTCCACTGAGGATGTGCAAAATCCAGTGAAGTCAATGGCTTGCAGGACCATAAACCTGCTTCCAGTTTAGATCCTGACACTGTTGGTGAAGAAACACTGACTATTCACTGATGGAGCAAGGATTAGGATCTGGACCGTGCTGTCAGCAAAGTCAGTGTGAATATAACCCCAGGTAAATTATGAACCCATCAGAAGCAGCATCTCTGTTGTCACTGAGGGAATGCTTTGTACATGCAGACAAACCTGGATGACTTCAGCAGCCACTGAAATTCAGCTAATTTAATGCCAGTTCAGACTTGAAGTTTTTTGCTTCGGTCTTCATCTAAACCTCTCTGGGATGCACTGCTATTTTTGAAGTGCTCCAACTGCTAGATCACTAATTCATCACCACCACAGCTTTCCCCCTCCACCCCGTTCTCTTATTTAAAAGCAGTATCAAGTTTGGGATCTGCTTTTTCACAGGAACAATTATAGAGCAGTGAAACAGCATTTAAAGCAATGCATCAATTTACCAAGCTTTAATTGTATGCAGCTTTTAAATTAGCCCTCTTAATTCAAAATTTAACACATTTGCACTTTTGCATGAAGTGCTGCCCCAATTCATCAAAATTAAACTGTTTATTATACTGTGAATTGCTTACTTCAGGGTAGTAATCAGTGGTAGGTATCAGATGCTGGATTAGAGCATCCAGAGATGCTGAGGTAAGGTTTCCATCCTGGAAGATCAGTCCTCCTTGTTCATCGTCTTTTGAAGTATGTAGATGAGGGCTGAAGCCACATGGGGTAAACATACTGGTAGAACTCAGTGTTTGGGGCATGCCTTCCTAGAACAGAGAGAAACTCACATCAGGGGCAAGATCCATCAGACTCACAGCCACATCTGTCTTCTGGTTGATTTGAAAAACACAAGCCACTAATGAGAGCCTCCTGTTCACAAAGTTAACATGATCCCTCCATTATAACCTCTTTTATCGTTGTCATTGGCAGATCATGCCTGCGATAGGAAATACACAGGAAAATGGGACATTTTGATTTATGCTTTTGGGCCAGAAAGTGATGGCAGCTACTTTGGGCTCCCACCCCAACTGAGAGTGTCTCTGACGATTCCCTTTTTGCTGCCATCCCTGGTCAGTCCCACGTAGGAGACGCAAGATACTTGGGACTTGAATTCAGCAGGTTCCTGAGCAGAACAGAGCTGTTTGAACCTCTGTCCCCCCTGAGAATGAGGCAGGGAGAATTTAGGGTGAGAGGGGGAGAGAAGAGAGGTGCCACCTAAGGCTTGCTCAGGATGGACTTGGAGAAATGCTCTGTGGCTCCCGTGGGACAGGAGAGGTGTCAGAGTGAGCGAGGGGGTCGAAGCAGGAGCAGAAGTCAACTGGAGGAGGATGGAAAAATGAAGGGAGTTGGAGGGAACACAGAACATGGGAGCTGAAGAAGAGATTAGAGAACAAGGAAATGAGAAATGAGGAAGAGGGAGAAGGCAGACACCTGCGCTATTTTTGGAGCCTGAAGTTAGTCAGTCCTGGATCTATACTTAGGTACTAAATAAATGTTTCAAAAAGATCCTGAGCACTCATCGACTTCACTAGAGATGCAGAGTCCTCCGCACCTCTGAAAAGGAGGCCAGGCAAACATGGAGCGCATAGTCCAGTTTCAAGCTCCCTGTATTACAGTTCTCTTGGTTCTTCAGGTTGCATTCTAGGCTCTGTCTCAATTTTGTGGCTTACAATCAGCTTTAAATGTTTCTTCTGCTGAGCAAAGTCGTTTTGTTCCTGATTTGATGCAGGGGGATGACAGATTTTGCCCTGAGAGCTTTAAAGCATCTCCAGCTGCTCTGAAATCTCCATAGAAGCTGCTCCACTCTCAACTAGAGGCAGCATTATAGGATGTGGACTGGGAAAAGGACAGCGCATGCTCACTCCCAGGTCAGCAAAGGCATCATCCAGAGCAAGGGACCCCTCTGTGACCCAAATATTTGCTTCTAAATTTGATTTTACTCAGTGCGATGGAGGATGGGAAAGAGATGATGGAAGGGAAGAGTCCTAAAGCCAACCTCTACTCCTCTGAGCAGGTACAGAACTGCTCCCAGGACTCCAGCTCTCCCTCCTGAGCATAGCCTCTGTCTGCTGGAAGAGCAAGACCTGCACCCTGCAGCCTGCTGAGCCGGCATCGACCTCCCACGTAGGAAGGCACAGGGCCACACGCTGACACTGCCTGCCTGCTGCTACACCTCAGCCTGCTGGTGCTCAGGCACAAGCAGTCAGCAGATATGCATTATTTTTTAATTTATTTCTCTGCCCTTTTCTGTATCCTGTTCCGTCTGCTTTTCTGCCTCTTCACCACCCCATACAACTCCAAAAGCTGCCCCATGGATTTGGCTTAAAAATTTGAGTTTGCGTTTCTCCCTCGCACACATAGGTAGATGTGCTGTGACTCAGTCAGGTCAGCTTTAGTTACGCACACAGTATGTTGTATTTACTCCTGCAAAAGCACCTCTCTGCCTGGTACAACCCATCTACTCCCCCAGGCTCACTCAGGCTGCTGCAACTTGCCAACTCAGAGCAACCTTGGGCCACCGAGGATGAGAAGGGCAGTGTGCCTGTAAGCCAGGCAGGGTGTGAAGCCCTGGGAGAGGCTGGGAGCTGGGTCCCAGCACCGTGGGAGATCAGGCTTTATGAGCAAAACTTGGGTGACTTCATCCTTCAAAGGAGGGACCGTTCCCTGGGAGCCAGCGGTTCGGTTATTGCATCTTATCTCCTTCTGGGAGGCTCACACGGGCTGGGAGCGCGGACTGCCTCCAGGATTTGCAATCAAAGAAAAAGGAACCAAAATGTCAAAACCAACAAACTCCTGCCTTGACTGAAAAATAAAATAGATGTCAGGGATTTTAGTTTAATTTAAAGACCAGAATATCTGAATGTCATCCTAGCCAGAATGGAAGTTGAAGTATCTAGTTTTAATGAATGTGCAGATGTGCCTGTTAATAAGGCTCCAAGAGCAAGTAATTGCTGCTTTTTGTACACAGCTCAGACTCTGTGTAGTAAATGGGAAAGACTGCCAAATCCCATTTGTTACTTCTAACACGCTCTATGTTATATCTTCTTTCTGTAGCAATAATCCCAAGAAGGATTGCATGTCCATATAGATCAACAAATAAATCTCATAGACATATAACTGTCTAGATGAGGAAAAGAAAAAGTTAAAACAGCTGTGAACTTACAGGACGCATCCTGGCTTCAGCATAAAACAGAACTAAAGTAATAATTTATTCAGTGCAATCCCTCACTGTCAATGCCATTTTTATCATCAAATAGAAATGTATCTAAACAGGATATTGCCTGAACTTTTGCATCTCATTACATGAGAAATCTTGCTGAAATACATAGTAATGCTTCTTAAGAAAAAGTTACCTTTTTTTTAAAACTGAATAAAAACAGCTGTCCAACTGTCACCAAGACATCCGTCTTGGATATTGTTTAGAAATTAAATTTGTCTTTTTATTATGATGTTCCTGGTCTAATCTCAAGTTTTTGGGCAAGGCCTGTGTCATATCTAAGATGGTGCCTGGTTGCCACCTTACTTGCCCCCAAAGAAGACCTGAAGGCTTTAACTTCATGCATTTTTGCTCCCTGTTAACTGATACTGTTATGTTCACAGCAGGATAAAGGCCAACTGTATACAGACTAAAAACCTGTTGCGCTACTAAGCTTGATAATAACTAACATTAATATTTGGCAGACAGGAATTTAGGACAGGGACTTCTCTGCTGGCAACACCTAATTTCTTTTTTTGTTCAGGCAGTTTCCAAAGTACTCTTTTCAAAAGTACTAAATAGAAACAAGATCTTGCTTTGAAAGAGCCCAAGTATGTGGCTGCCTGTGGTAGGCGGAAGACGAGGTTATACTGTCAATCAGTCGCAGAATAAACAACAAGGGAAGCACTAAGAGGAGAAAACAAACAAGCACACAACCTCGAGAAGATTTGTCTTATTATACTGATGGTGGTTTGGACGATGGAAAAGGTAGGCAGTGTAGACAGAGCCAGACTCTTCTCAGGAGAGCACAGTGACAGGATGAGAGACAACACCCCCAGGCTGCAGAAAGGAAATTCCAGTTGAATGTAAGAAAAAATCCTCCCCTGAGCACCACATGAAATTGGAAGAGGGACCTGGAAAGGATGTTCAATATCCACCCTGGGAGATTTTCAAAACTCAACTACACAAGGCCCTGAGCAACCTCCACAAACTTTGAAGTTAGCCCTGCTTCAAGCAGGAGCTTGGACTAATGACCACGAGAGGCCTGTTCTGATTAATTTTTCTTTGATTCTAATACACATCTTTCTCAAACTGTTGCAGTATTGCCCCATTTCCGGGCTTTTTAATATAAACCATGGCAAGTAAAAATCAAGTCTAGATCATCAGATATTTATAAAGAAGTCCATTTTGGGCGTAAAAACTTTTTTCCATTTTTTCCTGGAAACAACAGCTCGCATGTGGCAAAAATGGCCCAAAACCTCACTTGAAGACCACTTGGAATTAACCTGAAGTCAATGAGATTTAAGCACACGAAAATTCAGTAGGTAAGTGCTTCCCTTAACGTTAGTCCAATTCAACATGCAATGTTTTGCTGTTCCTCTCATTTCAGAAGGAAATCAAATGCCATCTCAACTAAAATTTGCAGGATGATACAGAGATCTCAAAAGCATCTGAATTCTTCCACATGCCATAAAGCTGAGCAGCTGGTAGAGGAGAAAGATCCAAATTAGTGACCTTCTGGGCAGAGAGCAGCAGTGTAAGCTAACCTGTCACTGGACTCGAGAGGACTTGCATGGAGGTGAGAAACCTTACAAATACATCAGCTGAAGGAATGATGTCTGCCAACCTTGCTAAGTATAGGGAAACCTAATCATGCAAGAAAAAGTCAAACCCCCAAGTGTCACAAGTTCTGCTGCTCTTATGCATGCTTACTAAGACCCAGAAATTTCCAGCAGTAAACGTACTGGAGGGCTGGTGCCCTAACTTTGGAAAGAGATACTGCTACACACACGTCCCAAAAACAGACTTCGTGCTTGTGGGTTCAGAAGGAGCAGAGATGCTTTGCTAACAGCACACAGGCTCTGGTAGCAACGACAAGGGTAAAATGTAATGTGTGCCTTGAAGACCACTTTGATAAATGGTGCTCTGGAGGGAGCGCTGCTGGTGAGGGAATCTTAGTGAAGGGCAGACTTCCACATCTCGCCATGCAAAATCACAGAATCAGAATGATTTGGGTTGGAAGGGACCTTAAAGATCATCTAGTTCCAACTCTCCTGCCACGGGCAGGGACACCTTCCACCAGACCAGGTTGCTCCAAGCCCCATCCAACCTGGCCTTGAACACTGCCAGGGATGGGGCATCCACAACCCCTGTGGGCAACCTGTCCCAGTGCCTCACCACCCTCACAGGGAAGAACTTCTTCCTTCCATCTAATCTAAATCTACCTTCTTTCAGCTTAAAGCCATTACCCCTTGTCCTATCACTACACACCCTTGTACCAAGTCCCTCTCCATCTTTCCTGTAGGTCCCCTTTAGGTGCTGGCAGGCTGCTCTAAGGTCTCCTTGGAGCCTTCTCTTCTCCAGGCTGAACAACCTCAACCCTCTCAGCCTGAATTCATAGGAGAGGTGCTCCAGCCCTCTGATCATCTTCCTGGCCCTCCTCTGGACTCGCTCCATCAGGCCCATGTCTTTCCTGTACTGAGGACTCCAGAGCTGGACGCAGTCCTGCAGGTGGGGTCTCACGAGAACAGAGTAGAGGGGGAGAATCACCTCTCTCGACCTGCTGGTCACGCTGCTTTTGATGCGGCCCAGGATACGGTTGGCTTTCTGGCCTGCAAATGCACATTGCCAGGTCGTGCTGAGCTTATTGTCAACTGACACCCCCAAGTCCTTCTCCTCAGGGCTGCTCTCAATCCACTCATCACCCAGCCTGTATTTGTGCTTGAGACTAATGACTGATGATACAAGTGGCTGCACACATACAGCATTTAAACTATCTCTGTGCTCTAAAGGACTGAGACCCGGAGATGTGAAAATGTCTCTGCACCAGTTAAAAAAATGAAGGAAAATTCAAGGGCAGACTGCTTCTGGGACTGGTCTCTGTTACGCAGGACCTCCCCTGTGGGAGAAGGCAGGGCATGTGGCTCCTTCCTTGCCTACAGAAAACCAAGGTTATAAGATGAAAAAAAAAAAGCAGACTGGACTCAGCACTGACATCTGCAGAAAGGCAACATAAAATGCTACTGAGCTGGTACAGAAGCGTTTTGCATTAATTTTACCAAAATGTTATGTCTACCAGCAGTGGCACATTGCAATCAATAATCCCAGCTCTGTGCAGGTGGTGTTGAGCAAGAAGGCACAAGAAAGGTCCCTCCTCACTTGTTGGGGCACTTTGCAGTAAGGTGTCCTGGTGACCCTCTATCCCCAAGAATGAGGAGGACACCGGTGTCACACTGGATCATAGTGGGCTCCTCAGTGTTCTCCCCGATCTTGGGATTCATTCAGCCAAGGACTCTCTGATTGGGAAGTACAACAGCTCAAGCAACAGCTTGTTCAACTGTGGCTTTTTTGGATGATAAAGTAAGGTTTACTGGAAGTGAGTCCATTGCCACTGCAGAGAAAATTCACTTCTGGGATATTATGGTAATAACCGGAACAGGGAATCTTCTCTTGTATTTATTTTTACCTTTACTCTTCTTTTGCTGTTCTTCTGTTTCATCATTCATCATTCGTGGCTTTTATTGGCTATTACAAAGTGCCTTTTCTTTACATTCTTTTAATATATTTCATACTTTCTTAAGATTGGAAAAGAAATTAAAAATAATGGCAATATACTGCTTTTTAATCTTTCTCCACTGGCCAGGACAGCTCAGTATTCCAACACAGTGATGAAAATAGGCAATCCACAGGCACTTCTCACTACAAATCATGCTGCTTACACAAAAATATTTAAGGACTTGATTCACTGAGCCAAACCATGGAACCAAAGGATTACCAAAGCTCGGGAGAAAAGCCACCCACAAACTCTCCACCTATCTACATCTGCAAGTGCCTTAAAAACTCTGGAAAACCAGTGCCCAAACCTGGAAAACTGAGCAGGGCATGGCTTAAAGAAAGGACTGCCTAACCGTGCACATAGCATGGGCCAACCAATCTGCAGCAAGAGAGGTTCAATGTGCTAGAGGATGGCTAACAGGCTGCTAGCTCTGCCTTCCTGGTGTCAGCCAGGCAACCTGCAGCAGAGCCACGAAGGTAAACACCCCACCAGCATTCCCCAACTCCACCGCCTGCTGTTACAAATGTCCCCACGGCAAGTACAGTTAGTGCTTACGTGGACATGAAATGTTCAGGAAACATTTAATGTGTTTTTCAGTGGCTTTGATGTGATAAGTGTTTTATCTTTTATCAAAAACTTAATCATGCTGTTTACTTTTGATCTTCATTTCATCTCTGCGTTCCATCTGCTCTGCCTCTCTCAAGGGAAAACAAGAGCTGGTACCATGTGACGAATGGAGCGGGGCTGCAGACTTATCTTCCCACCCACTTAACTTTCAGATTAACAAAATAAATAAAACCCTTCCCACTTCAGGGATGAAAGGCACAAGCTTTTGACAATCTCCCACCAGAACGACAGGAGCTAGAGAGGATGGCAAGGGAAGGTGTGGAGGCTGGGGTGTCAATCTGTGCCATGAGGAAGCCTCCAGTTTCATTCACTATCCTGACCATGACAGTGGGCTCCTCCTTACAAGAACTCAGGAAATGCAAGTCAGTGGTCAGTGAGCATGAGCAGGGGATAAATCAAGGCCATGGGAGACTCAAGGTCAAGCATAATTTGGCAAGGCACAGCCTTTAACAAATATATCAAATCCAGAGTGAGTTGGACTGGTTCTTACTCCCATCTGGGAATAGAGGTGGGAGACATCTCCCATCCCATCCCATCTCAATCCTGTAAAAGTCTTGATCAAACTTTCATGAAAACCAAAGTTCAAGGAAGTGAAGATGGTTCACACTAAAACATTTTGGAAAAAACATCTTGGAGAATTCTTGGCCAGCTTTAGTAACCAAATCTACTATCCAACCATCACTAATCTCTCTATGTGACACTGGAAGAGCTTTGCTGAAGGATTTGCTCTGCTCCAAAAGCATCAGGAACTAAGGGATGGAACAGCAGGAAAAGAGAAAGAATCACAAGCAAACAGCATCTTCTCTAGATGGACGTTGGCCCAAATGATCCAATGGACTGCACGGGGCTACAGGTCAGAGAAGACATAAGGTCTCTTCTCCTTCAATGTTTAGTTGCAATACCACCAAAACCAAGGCCCTGTTTGTTCTAATTCACATACAGGTGAATCCTGCCCCAAACAAAAGTCACTACTGTGATGGACAAACAGTAGGATAGGAAACTGGAGCCAACAATGATCTACTTAATGCCACAGGTGGAAGAAGAACCAACTCCTAGTCATATTCATTGGGCTTTGGGGTCCAAGCTATAACCAGAGTTACCATCTAGGTAGCTTGGAAAAGACTTTGACTCCTAAGCTGAGACTCAAGTGGGTAATGGCTGAAGAAGCAGAAACAATTGCACTGTGGAGCAGGCTGCACAGTGAAGGTGAGTTTCAAACCCTTCCCATTGAGAACTTCACAGACAGCCTGAACACACAAACTAGAGCCAGGAGGATTTAGCTGTTCATAGATGCATTATTTAGCATGAAGACAATTCTATCAATGATGCTTCTCCTCTCTGCCACATGATCCCTGCAGGTCAGGATATGGTGTGAGTCCTTCAGCTGTTCACCATAAAGCCCTTGCTTTCTGCTCCATCCCCGGGGAAACAAACCTTCCTCTGTGCTCTCAGCCAGGACAGCGTGAGACATAGTCAGGTCTCATCTGCCTCGGTACCTGCCCACCACTGCCATACAAGCCCTATATACCGGTGGGCTCAGCGGAAACTTCAGTAACAGATGCTTGTTTTTCTCTGCATTACTTTCAGTAATTTTCCAGCTATTCATCTTTGCAGAGAAAAAAACTTCAGAAGACAATCATAATGAGTTAAAATTCAGATTTTTCTCTATTTCTTTTGTAGGGAGGGAAGCAGAGGAAAGAGGAGAGAAAGAATTCTAATGTTTCAGAAAACAAAAGGAAAACCACTGCAAAGTAATTGCTTCCAGTTGTCAAGGCCATGGTTATAAATGGTTTTTTTCAGCAAGAGTACCTGACATTAACAAACTCATAATGTATTTGATGCTGATGTAATTAGGAAACTGGTAGCAGATGTAACTTTCTTTTCACCTTTTCAACAGGCCATAAAACATTCAATTTGCAGTCCATGAAGTTGTGAGATTGCAGAAAACTCAACCTGTCAATCCCAATACTGTTGGAAATGGTTAAACGAGCAATATAATGAAGCTACACAACTTAGAAACGCAAAGGAATGACAGGGGAAAAGAACCACGGGACAGAAAAGGTGGGGAAAAACACTTAAATGCAATATTCTCCAACTCAGTAACAATGATTACATTTCGATGCAGGCTGGCTCTCTCCCCTTTCCTACCCATTCCTTGCAGCAGCTGAGGCACTTTACTGAGATTCCTATGAATGAGAATGCAAAAGCAGCAAGTGAATTTAAGGGGTTTGAGTATCTAATCAGAATTAGACAACAATTCTATTTCCTTTGATCCCACCTGGTTCTCACCTCTTAGTCACCTCCACTCCCAAATCACATCCCTAAAGAATTCACCCCCACAGCCCTCACCTGTAGACCCTGCAGATGTGTTACAGATCAGGAGGGGGAGGAAAAGTCCTGCCAAACCTAAACTAGCAACCATAAAAAGCAACCTTAGGCAAAGTAAGGGAAAGGAGATCAGAGCAGCAGAGAGCAAGAGGACAGCTCTACAATGTGTCGTGGTACACAGCACCCCAGAGCAGGGGAGGGATGCGGGCCAGGAGCCTCAGGGTGCCTGGAAAACTTTTTCCTGTGTAAAATTTCTTTTGGGGGTGACAAATTCCACCATACACCTGGTCTGGCCCAAACTGAAGTGCTCCGAACTGTCCTGGGAGCTGCTGGCACCTGAAGTTTGGGTGAGCGCTGCTGCCCATCCCCTCTCCTGGGGAGGAGGGACAGGGCACAGGGAAGCCCCAGCCCTCAGCACAACGTGGGGAGGGGGATGCGCTGGGGAGCTCCGGCTGGGGGAGAACAGGCTACGAGAGCAACCGAGCTGCAGCTCCCGTGGGGCACTTGGGAAGCACCTAAAGCACAAACCCCCTTCATCCAGTTTTTCAAGGAAAAATCCAAACCAACGTGACTTCTATTGTAAAAAGCAGCTACAGATTCATACACTAAGCAATTCTTGATGGGCTTCCAGCTTCCCTGTGAAAAAGCGTTCTAATCCAAAAGAATAATTCAAAAATTTCCATCCAGAAACCAGGCCCAGCACCTCCAAAATGGCATTTATACCACATCACCCCGGCAGCAACCCAAACACACAGAGAAGCCCTCAGTCTCCATCCTCTCCCTGCTAGCACTTGCGCAACCCACGGAGCAAAGACTACCACCGATGGCAGGCACAAAAACGATCCCCGCTTCTTCCTTTGCAGCAACCCTCCAAACCAGAAAGGTCCGGCGCGAGCAGCACCTGCAGCGTAACTTCATTCCCCTATAGACATTGCAATGTGACAGGAAAAAGATTCGACTCAAACCCCACAGAAATTACTGGGCTTTACATCTCACATACTTACTCCAGGCTAGAACAAGAACTTGTATTCTCAGAGATACGCACATAGCTGCATTCAAAGTCAGGCAACAGGAGCGGTATGCGTACGTCTACCAGATGAATTTTTTTCCATCGTGTCAGTAAGAATGATCACAGCTACTCTTGTACTAGAGACTTATGAGAAATATCTTGCAGTCAAAATACTACAGTGAAAAACCAACTATGCTAACCAATTACCTCAAAATCTGATGGACATGCCTCAGAAAGAGGCCCAATTTATAGGTAAGGAGGCATTAAATCAATTACCAGCATGGTGCAAGCAAGAACAAGGTCACCTTGCTGAAGGAATGTTTCTGTTTATGCTCTTGTCAGAGTATTTTGTTCTATAGAGAAAAATGAAAACCTGATTATCATAAATTTGGTAGACTGGTCTGAAGTAGAATGTAAATCAGAAACGAGAAGATTTATGGCCAATTAAATTGAACTCAAATCAAAATCCCATTCAGGCAACAGTTCCCTGGAGGCTTCAATTTGTTAGTGCCACATTTTTTTAATAACTTTCTTTTTCATGTAACATCAGCAATAATAAAAGCCCTTCAATAACAAGCAGAGCCGCAAACGCATTATTTATCTTAAAATGCCATCATTGCCTGGAATCAGAAAGCATTGAAAGGACGCACCGTAATTGCTCAGGAACAACCCCCCATAAACCTGCAACGGGTGTAAAGCTTTTTTTCTTAGTCTCAGAACAATGTCTCTTTTCATTAATCTGGTTCAAGTCTGAAGTATTTCTCCTGAGTAAGAGCAAGTTGGCACCGACCCTGGCATGAGACTGAACACAGCCTCCGATGTCTCAGACCCTTTCCCAATATTGCGTGTGCATGTGAATTACAGGGCTGGTGGCATATCTGTGCCTCATCATTATCAGATTTTTAGTATTATTAGAAAGAGAACGCCTATCAATATATTCCAGATGCCCTTGACAGTATTCAAATGTATGCTAAAGGCAGCAGTCTGGATTTCTCTCACTTTAAGCTAGGAAATCTATTTTCTGCTCTAATGTGCCTCTCTCCCCTTACACCTCCCCCTTCCTCCTGAGTTCCTGGTAAAACCCTTAGACAATATAAAACCTATTCTGGTGTATAGGATTTTTTTTCTTTTTTTTTTTTTTTAAAGAAAAATATATCCTTTTTCTTTCCTTAAGGAAAATAAAATCCTTCTTTTTCTCTTCCTTAAAGAAAGAAAAAGGATAAATAGAACATAAATGGAACAAGGAAAGGGAGAGTGCTTAGAGTAGGAATGAATTAGTGCACCTTTTGTTAAACACAGAATTGCAAAATTTGCCCCGAGTGAAGTCAGAGCTCAACCAGGCATGGACAGAGAGGGAAATCCCGGAACAAAACCACGCAGGCAGCGTTCCCAGAAACCACTGACATCAACAGGAGCCTTTTGGCTCAGTTCAGTCGTCGCTGTCGGGCCACCACTGCGACTGCCTGGAAATCAGTCAATGCTTGGATTTTCTTGCTCAGGCAGTAGAAGTGGTGAGGAGAGGAAGTTATTTAAGGATAACTAACAGTTGTCAATCTGAAGGGCTGTGCGGTTTTGTAGGGCAGTCTGCGGCATCATCAAACTCACACTTACAAACAAGAAAGCTGCTGTGGGAATTTTATTTAATATCTAAATACATGGGCATGACATCGCGACTGCCTTCAGCCCTCAGCAGTTGCCTCCTCTCAGGAACAGCTTCTTCCAGGCCAAACCTGGAGGAATCAGAGCAGCTTAAAAGCAGCACGGCAAAGTCTGGCCCCTGCAATACCGACAGCTTTGCATGAGCCAGGACGCCTCTCCCCATCTAAATGAACGCTGTCTCCACTGCATGCTGTCAGAATTACAATGGAAAGCCCGTAAATAAAACAAAAATGCAGACCTCAGTCCTCCTCTCATGACATCTTGGTGAGAACAAGTCCTGACAGGAATAAAAAACCTCCCACACTAAGCAAAGCAATTCTGCTATTTATGCAGAAGGAAGAAGGAAAGCTGTATATCAAACAAATAATTACAAGAGCAGCTTTATCAGTCCCTGCTGATTACTCTCAGCTCGGTTTGATGATTCTGCCAGCGCTCCGCAGGTTGTTCAGAGAGGTGCATGTCACAACATTTCACTCGCAGTTCTTTCATTTATTAGCACCTACTGCTACCTGTCTCTTAGTCAAAAATCTTGGCATACATTTAGAAATTGGTCTCCTGGAGTCTGTCAGGGAGGTTTAAAAACCTGTAAATCATATTTTTATATATACACATACATCCTCAGACAGACTCTACATGCAGATATGAACACATAATGATGTATTTGGGGCATTACATATGTAAAAGCAGTTATATAGAGGCACACACAATTTTATATAAGTGCACTCCCCCTCCCCAATACACAAATGCAGTGATTCAAGTAACTTGCTTATCACTGCTCCAGTTTGGGTAGGACAACATTTCATTTGACTTTTTTTTCTTCCCAAATTCGCTAAAATAATAAATGGAAGAGGGTCTAATCTTTATCTCAGAAAACATCTATGCCTTCTGAAGAGCAGCATAAGCTCTGACTGTCACCAATGTCAATTTATCACCACTGTTAATTACACTGTATTTGAGCAATGCTCAGTTACCAGCTTAGCACAAATGTCTGTTAGATTTTTTGCTCCTAATTGTCACGGTCTGTAGGCATCCTTGAGATTTATGTCCAGCTGCAAGGCATCCTTTGTGGCGAGCACCTCTGTGCTTCGGTGTGCAGTGCCCAGCTGAGGGGACAGACAACTACGCACCCGATTTATGGTGCTCACATCCCCTATCCTCAACTCGCCTTCAAGAGCTGTGCGCAGGATTGTCGACAAGAAAGCTGAGAGGCCAGAGCTGAGCCCGTCAGTGATGGATCCAGCCATGCAGGCTTCCTACATAACTCCCCCCAAATATTGCCTGAGGCTGTAGAGGCACTGATGATGACACTCGAAGACAGGACATGCCTCCCTACCAGGGAAGACGGACAGAGCACAGGGACCACACCAGTGCAGCCCGCATCAGGATCCGGTCTTAGCTATAGATTTGGGTTATTTCATCCTAGCATCCCCAGAGTGCTCCCGACTGACGAGCAGGCTCTTGTGCTCTATGAATGGCATATGGATGCATCTCCCTACAAGAGATGAGCTCGTGAGCTTCTGGATTTCCCCTTCTGGAGCACCATCTGCGCCCGCTCCCGGTCCCACCACCCACTACTGCGGCGTGACCCCAGGCAGCCGGGCACATGCCGGTGCTGGGGCACTCGCCAGCCCCGTGCTTCTCGCGCAAGGCGAGAAAGCAGCAACGTCATCTGTAGCTGTCCCCAAATTTAAACACGTTCACGCTGGAATATGCTCAGCCCACGCAAGTTCAACCTTCGCTTGGGCAGGCAGGGAGTCTTCTGCTGACAGATTTTCTCTGGCTGCATTAAGTATTTAAAAAAAAAAAAAAAAGACAAGACTCTACTGACATTTAGGATAACACAGCAAGTCTGTAGCTGGAAAATAAATCCATCAACTTCAGAAAGAGGAAATTTCAGCTGCAGCCCAAGCACCACCGCAGGTGAAAGTGCGGGGCCCACGCGGGTCCCGCTGGGGCTCCCACAACCCCGGGAAGCTCCATGCTCAGACCCAACCACCTCTTCCCCAGCAGGCAAGGAGCAGGGGGGAGTCGCTGCTGAGCTGGCTAATTGCTCATTAGCCAAAATTAACTCTGCAAGACAATTCTGTGATCACTGCTAGAAGTCTGTCATTAAAAGGGACAGCAGACATTAGTTCTTTGCTTCCTATCAAAGCACCAGTGATGTGATGCTCTGGCTTCGGGATCAACAATCTGCTCTCGGAGAAACATGGGAACTGTCCATGCCGAGCTGCCCACGGTCCATCCAGCTCACCCGCCGGCCACCATCGGATGCATCGTAGAAAGGGGCAAGAGCACTGCAGAGGGCAGAAATAGAATTGTTTGCTCACTACAGCGGCCTCTTTCTGCTCTCAAGTAGTAAGAGACTAGTTCATACCCTGAAGCACAAGATTTAATATCCATCCAAAATCTGATACTGTTAGTTATTCTCAGTGCCCGTATAAAAATTATAACCTTCAGGAACCTGCAAGCAGGAGCCTTCCTAGAGCTACGGTAGGGAGCTCAGTGAAATACACGTGCATTGGAGCAGCCAACTTTAAATATTAGGGGATGAATTTTTTTCTTGGCATAATTCCACTGATTTTTGTGGTATAAAACCCAGGGGTGAATATGGTCCAAGATATACACAAAATGAGCTAAATTCTGAAGTGTACTTGCTGACCTCATAACTCTTTAGCAGTTGAAATGTGGGTTACAAAGCCAATTTCCATAAAGGACATGTTCAGTTAACAGTGAGAGACTGTGCTAACTCGAGCTGTGTGAGCACACTACTGAGATATTTCCCACATAATCTACATTCATTCCATACTTTTTGGAAGTGCTCCTCAAAAGATGGTGTCAAGGGTGCAAATCCTATAGATCAGAAAGATATGTGACCCGTCAGAAAGCACAGAGCTTTTTTAACTCATTATTCTGGTTCTTTGAGAAGCCACAAACACCACACATGGTTTTTCTTCCCTGCAACCTCCAAGGCTGCAGGGTAGCAGCTTGCTTAGGGTATAGGCAGCCCAGATGGGGACACAGACAGCTCCCTCTGTAGTGCTTGAAAAAGGACATGCTATACAGGGAGTCAGCGAAAATCCTAACTTTTGTCTATGGATAGGGCCCAACATAAAAAGCTATATTCATTCACTCATTTTGCGTATTGCTTGAGCAACAGTGAGGTTTTTAAATCAGCAACTACCATTGTTACGAAATTGTACTATTTTAATAACATAACAAACTACCTGATACAAAATTTGAATGTACACCAGAGTTGTTACCCTGTGGCTAAATGTCTCACCCTTACTTAATCTTCTACAACTCCAGACCTGCACAGACGGAGACATATACAACAGGACTTTAAACACTGTAGGGGAATTTCTGGTAAAATTATGCATGTACAGATATGCAAATATGTAGGATTTGCAAAAGGAAGAGTCTAATGTCACCTGTAATCTCTCAAGCCTGCAGATTTATACAGGCAATTGAAGAAAACCCTTGACTTTCCACTCCGCATGGGAAATTGGATGAATCGCAGGCTCAAATTAGGTCTGGCATCACCACATAGCTGGGGCCATATTCTAACCATCTTATTTCTGTTCAGTGGCCACAAACTCAACAAGCCCTTGAAATCAGTATGACTATTCAAAAAGTATGCTTCTGCTTCATGAGGATAAGGGGAGTCAAATCTGTTCCCCAGATACAACTGATTGCTCACATAAATATTTACAGCAACAAGGTTAGATATCACATTTAAAAATTCAGTCTCTGGTATTTTGCAAATTTTCTAGGAGTGCTAATACCAAAACCAGAAACGTGCAACTTGTCTTGAAATGTTTATTCAGCTAAATAATCATTTCAGTTTGAATAATTCTGAAGGAGCTGAGCCAGTAGCCTGTTTCAAACAAAGAATATTAATGGGAATGAGCAAACACTGGTTTTTGCTCAATTTAAGGCAATAACTAGAAGAAACATACAGCTCATCGTCAACTGGATATAAAACAAGTAGGAATACGTGACAGGAGAGAGAGGCCTCAAAGGTTATTTTAGTACTGCTTAGAATTTAAGTAATAATAGAGATTGGTGGTCAAGACATCAGCAGTGTGTCCAAAACTTCCATGGATGGCTTCCCAGTGCAAAACACCCTGCACAGACCCAGTCTTTGGGAATAGGACTCAGGTCGCACCCACACAAACATTTACTGTCACAGGAGCTTGCAGAAGGATAGACAGAGGACAGATGAAGATTTCATCACCAAATGCTTTGCTGGGATGTCCCCAGCTGCAGCTATGATGGACGCAGGGTATGAGAATCTGATTAAGAAACAATCTGAACTCCACAAAGGCAAAACTTTGGAAGTGAGGAACATAATGAAGTGTGCAGCATTCAATACAACCAGTATGTGGATTTGAATGTTGGTTTGTAAACAATACTAATTAATTGGACCAGAAAATATAAGAATGGCAGAGACTCACACAAGCCTTCATCAAAGTTTTCAGCAGTACAGCTGAGGAGTTGAAACACCATATACAAATAGCGATGCCCCTTCTCCTGGTTGCGCTACGACACTACACTTTAGATGTGGTGTATGGTTATTCTGTCCTTTGGGAAGGCACTTTAAGATCCAGGATGCTTCCCTTGCATTTCAAATTTTCAAATCCCCATTTCAGCAGGCCCTGCTGTATTTTTAGATGGCACTGAAATTTCACAGTTGGTATTTCCTTAGTGACGCACAAAACTACCGAGAGAATCTATTTAGGAGGGAACTGGAGAGGTAACCAGCTGGAAACCCATGATGGAGGAGAGACTACTTGTTACTTCCCTGAGGGAGATGGAGAAGAGTAAAAGTTAATGGAAGGATAATCAGGAACTCTTCAGGGATATCAGTTTATAGGCCAGGAGCATATATAACTGAGACTTGTTTGCATATCAAGAGACTACAGGAGAAGGTGTGACAGCCAAACGCAGCTTATGAAAATATGGCTATCTGTAAAGCTGATAGCTTCCTCACATGTGAAAACACAATCCTAATGCTCAACTTGGCAAGTGAAGGCTAAATAACATCAATATGTCTGTTTTGGGCAGCCTGTACAGTGAAATCACTTCTTATGACATTCACAGTGTTTTCAGCAGACATGCCTGGGACTTAGAGAAACAAGCTGGTTTTTTAGGGATTTCAAGGATCCCTGCTTAAAATATCCACAAAAATGAAACACTCAAGCTTTAAAACAACATGGTGGATTTGGGTGCTTTTTAACGGTCAGTGAAGAAAAAAAACCCACAACAACAACTCAAAGATTGCTCAAAAACACCATGTTACGCTACAAGAACATGACAAGATGTAATTCAGCTCTAGAGAAAGCTCTGGGTATTTAAGCTCTTCAAGGAGTTTTAACAAATTAAAATACAGAGAAGGTGCAGCATCCAAAAGTCCAGCTGTAATAGCTATTTACCTACTCTGCAAACACCAAAAGCAGTGTGTGTCTACAGTCATATCGCCTCACCTGGAGACCTCCCCATATCTCAGCAGGGCCAAAAGTCCCTGTCAATACTGGCACGGGAGCCCTTTTAGGAAATACGAGGAGTTCGCTCGTATCTAAATTCCTCCCATACTGTAATAAGCATTTTGTTCAAGTACTATCTTTTAAATACAGATATCTCTGAAGATCTTCCCCCCCCCCCCACCTTCACACCAATACTTCCATTCCGCACATTTAATCCCCCCAGCTGGTCCCTGGAAGTGCCACCGAACTTCAGCCAGATCTGAGCCCTGACCTTCCTGCCAAGGCCAGCACAAAACACTCCTTCCCTTCCTGCTCTGGACTGGATGGCAACATCGCTACAGCCTATTAAACAGCATGAAAAGGAACGAGTACTAAAAGCCTTTCACCAGGCTAAGCAATCAAACGCAGGATTTTATTATTAGAATCTGTTTTGTCAAAAAGGAGGATATTGGCCAACATTTTCTCAGTCTGTTTTCTGATCGTTTCAGTGAAATCTTTCATGTCGGCCAACTCCAGAAACGTGTGAGAAATTAAGTTATTTAGCCCATTATGTCTCTTTTACCATACTAATGACCAATATTCTTCTTTCTTGTCCAGAGCATTTTTAAGTGTGTGCCTGCCATTCATAAATATATAATTGCTTTCTTGTTTATAATTTTTATTAACATAATGAATATTTAGATGGCTACCACATAATTACCTGGGGAGAAAAAAGTTCCATCTTCTATATGGTACAATTCACCAATATTTTCCAGGACTGTAGTCCATTTTACCAGCCGAGTCATTTCTCGGTGGGAACTCAATTCTGAAATTCCCAAATCCTCCACTTTTAAAGCATCCCTCTTCATGTTACATCAGCTCTTCATTCTGCTTCACTGCCACACTGCACATCATGAGAAGCCAGAGTCAAGAGGTTACTCCGGAGCTCAGTCCATCATTATTCAATGCCCATTTCTACAAAAGCCTCCAGGAGCTTCCAATTTCCAACCAACCTCCCACGAGAAAGGTTCTGGTCCAGCACCATGTCTCCATCCTCTCTAGAATCCTGTGATTTTTTTTTTTCTCTCTCTCACATCTGCAAATCTTTGATAATTTTCACCTTCTCTAGGCAGTTCAATGACATTTCTGATTTGCAAGTGAGTTCAGGCAGGAATTTTACCGGATGAGTAGTTTCGCTATCTGCATGCATTTTGCTATCACATCAGTACTGGCTTTCTTCCAGCCAGGAGACTTAGAAGAATCCTGAAGAGGTCTTTGTATTCAGACCAAGGCTTCTGCTGAGCTGTGGGCACTATCTGTAAAGTGACTCTATGAAAATGACATCATTGCGTGGCAAACGTTCTTCCTACAGTAAATTTGTTTGGCATGCAAAGTCCAAACTGAGCTTTTTCAAATTGTCAGCATCTTGAGCTCAGTCTTGCAGCTAAATACAACGTTATATTCTTTCTACTTCATGTCTCGCACATCAGCAACAATACGGACTCAGCAATCAAACCTGAGCTGGCGTTTTTTGTGATGACTCACAGAGTTGATTAAAATACAATTGCTCTCTCAGATCTGGGCTGGCTCAAAACGGCAGCAAATGTATCAAAGAGGTGTCTCTTAATTCCCCACCCTTTGTTCAGAAAATTAAACACACACAGAGAAGAGACAGATGCAGTAATGGAGTGTGCATTTTACCCTCGTTTGTAACCGGTCCAGCTCTTAACTAATGGGGCTTAATGTAGTTGTACATTATGATTTCAGATGGGCGTCTTTACTCACGCTGAGTTATGCACTCCATGAGTAGCAGTAACAAAACCGCGTACTCACCAACTGAAGCACTGAGAAATAAGGCTGGAGTGAGACTCTAAGTTAAAAGGACATTTAACAGCCACATAACCTCCAGACAGAGGCTCTTAACCTATAGCAGGCTTATTTCTAATGCTGTGTTTGTCACAGGTGACATGAAGTTACATGCTCCCCAGAAAGCAGTGACACACAATAGAGAAACCTTCTGCCTCTGAAGGCAAAAATATTTGTCCTTGTCACCCAGTGAAAGATGGCAACCCCAGCCCAGCGTGTGTTGTAATCACACCAGCACAGCGAACCCAGGGGAGGAAAATTAAAGCAGCAAAGAGGTAGTGCCTACCTTTTGAATCAGTTTATCTAAGGGCATGCCTGTAGCCCTCCTCTGTGAGGCATCGCTGCTGTGCACTGGAAACAACTCTAAAGTAGTCAACAAATATTGACCTCTAAAACGCCAGCCAGACTTTTCTGTATGAACCTTGGATGTGACTCAGCGTGGGAATACATCTTCAAAAGCAAGAGTTTCAGACAGCATTCTCTTGAAAAAACCTCCCAAACAAACAGTTCATTTCAAATTGTTCTTCCTTCTTCCTTTTGTTTTTGTTTTTAATTGCACTAGGAATGAGCTTTTTTTGGCTACTATTTTAAAAGTCTAGGCCTCGGAGAAGTTCTGCCAAGTCCTAGCAAAACACAATGTAATTTTAAAATTACAGTCTGACAAACTGCTGCTTTGAGACAATGATCATCTTCTAAATGACCAGGCAGGCTGTCTCAAATCACTGCTTTACATGAGCTAGAGAAGGGGCTGCAAGAATGCATAGCAGTCACTGCTCTAACTCCATACAGGCCCTGGACTTCAAAAACATCTGAACATCACTGTGTTGCTAGTGAAAATCCCAGGGAATTGCTCTGCACTGTCCTTGCTCAGCCTGAATTTGCTCACTATGCTGAAACATCAGGATGGTACCAAGGCAAGTCTGTTCATGTCTTGTTACAACTCCAGATTGATACCACAACAGCTCCATCAAATAACAATAAATCATGTCTCACAGATATGATTAAATCCATTTGTGTTATTTCAGTCTGAGCAGGATGGAGCTCTAGAGAATACTACACAGAGACGGGGCACACAGGGAACAGCAGCCATCACCTGAACGAGTCTGATGCTCCAGACAACAATCCAGATTTGAGGTGGAGGTGGGACTGAAACAACAGTGACAGATGATCTCTTGGTCTCACCAGAGATGGGAGAATCATCTATTTTCATTCCTCCAAATCCCTGTACAGCTTTCAGATGCACCAACAATAAAGCACTGCCCAGTAGGAGCAAAGTAGTCCAGGATAACCCTGCAACCCAGCTCTTTCTAATAAATTGGAGTGATGGGCAATGGCACCTCCACTATCAAGCCCTGCTCTGGAATTCCACTCTGCACCTCTGGGATCACAACACGCAGGGAGGGTTTGAGAAGCTGTCAAAGGGCAGAGAAGACACGCTGCTGCCTGCCCTTCGCTCTACACAGCCATACTGCAGGTACCGAGATGATGCACTGCAAAGGATAGGACATAAAGGGCCAGGAAGCAGCTGGCTGAAACTGAACCCAAACTTCAAGAGATGTGATGCTACTCGGCAAAGAAAAGTGGTTTGGAGAAAGTTCCAGCCACAATGCTGTCTTTTAGCCCAAAATAAGCCCATGCCTTGCAGTCATCCATCCTGGGTCCAGGCTGAGGGACAGCGTGTGACATGCTAGCCACATTGCCAACAGCCTTGCTGGCAGGCAATGAACAGCTTTTTGTTGCTGGATGCGAACCCACATCCTTCAGCTGACTTTCCAGAGGCCATCACTTTGAACCTGTGTATCGCCATGTCCCTACGGCCAAGGCCAGTGCAAACCACCCACAGTGCCACCTCCCAAGGTGCAGGACCCCAGAGAGCCAACACTGGCAGCGCAACCTGGGGCCACCTGCACCACAGCTGCTGCCTCCAAACAAGCAGGGCGAGAGGGCAAAAGCAAGAAAAAAAAAAAATGAATTGTCTTGTGCACGCTCAATCATGGCACAAGATGATTTATCCAGGGTGGAATTCACCCCTGAATTTGCCCCGGGGGGGAAGGGCAAATTCACTTTTAATAGTTTACATACTTGAAAAAAAAAAAAAATTCAAACACAGCGAGACACTGCAGCCCAAAGCAGGCATGTGTCCCTGTCTTCCAGCTTTAGCAATCTACAGAGCTCTACTTGCTGCTGACTGTAACCTAGAGCATTAACACTGTACAAGATTTATGTTTAAAGCATATTAGTAACACTTTTTAATGATGAAGGAGGCATTTTAGCAAACAGTAAATTCTGCAGCAGCTCTGTTTGGCAGAGTTATCAATAATCCTATTAATGACAAGGTGCAATTTACAGCAAACTGGCAGTGGAAAGGAGATACAGGACTTATGTGAAACAAAAAGATAATACAATATTATTCCATTGACTGTGCTTTCTCTTAATTGCCTTGTCATGTACGCTTGGGGCACACAATCTATCACGGATGAAGTTGTTTGTTCACAAAGCAGCACGCAAGAGGTTTTTAATCCAAGATCCCTCCAGCTACATTTCAGGATTTATTTCAAAGTTGTCTTTAATTTTTCTATTTTATATAAGTTTATCCTAATATTAGCAAGCACTCCTCTGAAAAGAAACTGCTGTGCTCAATCATGCTACTTGTACTGGATTATGTGACTGCTTACTAAGGCTTTACTCAGTAAGACTGCAGAGACATGATTTGCTAAACAGACTGCAGATCTCGTGTCTCTCTTCCCTGTCCCCAGGTTTGCAGAAGGGCTGCTGGCCCTCAGGACAGAATCCAACTAATATTCATTTGTGCATGTCCATGTGAC
Organism: Buteo buteo; assembly: GCF_964188355.1. Classification (NCBI taxonomy): domain Eukaryota; kingdom Metazoa; phylum Chordata; class Aves; order Accipitriformes; family Accipitridae; genus Buteo; species Buteo buteo. The sequence continues at coordinate 5,889,438 of NC_134194.1, forward strand.
CCATGTTCAACATGCCAGGTTCAGTGCACGTATAACCAAGGCATCAAGAATACTCTACCAAACTGAATGCCATTATTTCAATGTAACAAGTACGCTTTACCCCTAAGAATGTATCTATCCTATTAACACATGAAAAAACACACTGGAAACTTTCAAGATTGTAGAAAGATGCATTTGAGGTTTTAAAACTATTTAAATTATTTGTTTTCTTTCAATATTAAGTCATCTTCAGGTGTCTGTGTGGGAGGGCAGACAGATGGTTACTCAGCTGAGGAACTTGAGGCTGTTCTGTCTTTGTACAATGGTAACAACCAGCAGTCTGGAAAGAAGATGGGCTTCAGACTGGGCCGAAGTCCAAATACAGGAGAAAAGACCACGGAAACATCATTTAAGGGAACTGCTCAGATCTAGCTTTTGTGTGGTTTTGCTTCAGCTTCGATTCCCAAGACTCTCACAGATGGATTTGGTCATTACGCCATAAACAGCTAAAAAGCCAATCTTTATACCATATATAGTGCTAAGAATGTAAGCTACGCTGGGAATGAAGATGATGATGAATGAGTTTATTTTATTTGTAGTTTTAATTATCGGGTAAATTCCATTTACCACCTAGAATGTGAATGTGTTTTATTACAATAATATGCCTCCGGCATGAAGCCAAAAGAGAGCTTGCAAGCAAGGGGGAGGGGGCGTTAAATTGTACTGGCTGGTGTTGAAAGCACTTGACATTTCTCCATTTCATGTCTTAGGTGCAACATCATAAATAAGCTCAATAAACTGTTGCTTACAGCCCTGGCCAATTTGAAACCCTACCTGATAGATTTATTTCAAGTATACCCTGTCCTCCAAAGCTGCTGGGAAACAACAACTTATCACTGCCAACCTGTTATTTCTAGATCCGACATTGTCTGTAGCATCAGCAAAGCCATTTCCAGTGCTTGTTTGCAGAGCTGCTGAAAGTGACTGGAAGCTGATTGTTGCCTGCACTCATTGCTGAAGACACAGCAGATAAGGCAAGTGACATTTAGCTGCCCTACATCACTTGCACTGCCAAAAATGGAGACCACAAAAATACAGAAATAGATTTGGATTTTTTCAATTCATATTCCACAGTTTAGGAGAACTAGAGAATTACTCCTTGCTTAGGGTAATAAAATTGGCCAATCTTTCTCTACAGCTCTACTCACACAGCAACCAAGTTGACTTACGCTAGAATAATTCAAAGTTTCTCAGAACTTTCTCTTACAAAAGCCATCAGCTTGGCTTTACCCGCCTCTGGCAAACACAGAGCAAAGACCAGCTGAGGGTATTTCTCCAGGTGTGTTCTTGTTAAAATACACACATGTGGCTGGCATCCTCCATGAAGATGACTGATGTTAAGAGGACTGGGACTTGGACTTTCCAATTTGTGGAGAGCCTTACCTTAAAACAAACGCAAATGAGACAGTCACGGTCTGTTCTATTAGTTCAGGTACACGGTGAAACAAGTGAAACCAATTCAACCCTGAGATCTGACGCCTTAGTGACAAGCAGCACAATTGCTTTGTACAGGCGATGCAAGCTGGGAGCTCACACCACAAGAAGCGTTTGCAACACACACCTATCTTTGGGTTCTCCGACTCAGAAAGCTATTTCGCACCCATGCTGTTACGCTGCTCTGGCTGATATTTCAGCTTGCAAATCAAACCTTACCCTGTTCATCCCTTGACAAGGCCACTTGCCACCCACCACCCTCTGCATGCTCAGACTCCTACAGCAGCATTTCCCTCTCACACATTCAGTGCAGCAGTTTGGCCTCTGATCCCAGCTGGAGCTGCCGGGCAGAGGGAGACAGTCCAAGAGATTTCCACATTATCGTGGCTCTCCATGAATGACTTCAAAGGAACGCACAGATCCTATCTTCAGGAGATTAGCTGGAAGTGTACCGCCTGCACAGGCAAGCTTGTTCCAGTCTTTATCCTGTAACTTGCAGGATTTCCATACAGCAGAGAGAATTCAAGACTGCATTTGCCAAAGCCTCCTACGCTGGGTCTACAGGATGGTCATTTTCGGCTGCCAGAGCTATAGAGAAGATGGAACAACACTTACAGCCTTTCCTATAGGACAGAGAGGTGTTTATTCCAAGGTACACAGCAACCGCCATTGTTTTGGTTAATAAGTATTCAAATCTTGTCCTGTTTTGAGTTCCAGAATTACTTTTACTAGTTAGTTTACACAACATACATAATTACATTTCCATGAATACAAACCCCATTTCCTGTCGTGCCTTTACATTGAAATAAACAGCTCAGTGATACATAAATGCACATGTCTGAAGGACAGCAAGTCCCTGGGAGCTTTGGGTGCATCCTTACAGGAAGAAGTTTTGCCCGCAAAGCGGAGAACAGGAGCTGCACCTGCCACGAACAGTAAACAACACTGTTTTGAAAAAGTACGTGCAGGTTCCTGTGTGCAGCTGTGAAGCCCAGGGGAAGCTTCATATGCTGTTAGATTTCTACTTAGCGCTGTCAGACAGAGGTTGCTTGGGCTCTGCACAGGCTGCTGTGCACCGGGCTGGGACAGTCCCTGCTCACAGCTTTGTACGAACACAAGGGCTTTCTTCCACAAGTCAGATTTCCAGCAGCACCGCAGCTGCAGCAACTGCCAAGGATGCAATGAAGCTACCCACACTAAGGCTTTCGGATGCACTTGTGGATTTTCACAAGTGTCTCCATGTTGGACAGACTCTCTGGATTCCCAAACATCCTACCAGGACAGCACTGGAGAACCAGGGACAGAGAAAAGGCACATTCTCCATACATTTCAGCCACTGCCGAAGTTATCAGAGAGATCTCAGTGAAGGAAACATAAGCTGAGCTTCACCTCCCTATCCTGCTCATGCCAGCTGGAAAAGGAAGGATAGGGCAGAAAGAGAACAAAAAAATGACATGGTTGTGGTTTTCTCCCAACAGTTTCAGCTCAGTGTACTGGCAGGCTCCAGGCTGGGCTGCTGAGTGCCACCCCAGCTCCGAGAGCCAAACCCCTTCGCTCATCCCAGCCTGTGCACGCTGAGGGTGCCTGGCAAGGCCTGCCTGCAGGGTGTTCCCGTTTCCTCACGTAAACCAAAATGTGAATGAACCTCAAAGTTACAGGGTGGCAGAGAAAGATGGTGCAAGTTTCCCTCTCCCGGATGAAACCCTGCGTTGTGCCAACTGGTGCTGCATTATGCACATCTCAAACTGCTCCAGCTCGGCATTAGCATTCTGGAGCACAGCTTTATCCTCCTGCCTCAGAGACCAGCCCCTGCTTTACATAAATCTTTAATGAAACGCTCTGCCTCAAGCACCGATGCCTACGAACAAAAGGCGGAGTTGAAGGAAAACACGGTTTTACTTCCAAAAAACCAGAGCAGTTCTACAGATAGCACATGGAAATTACACTTGCTACACCTCTCTGGGATCCCTGAAGCACCACTGAAGAGAAGGTAGAGCATCAAGAAGAGCGAGGAGCTTGGAACAATTGTAAGTACTTTCCAGAAAGGCAAGGAATAGAGTTGTACAACTGTGGCACACGCTAAAACACAGCAGGACCGATCCAGTCTCCCAACACGCGTGTCTGGTTGATGCATATGCGGGGGAGGTTGTAAGGCTGCGTGTGCCGGGTCGCTGGCATCAGATGTTCCACAGCAATGAAACAGGCTTCCCACTGATCAGGAGACCGATGTCAAAACCTTAAGAGTTAAAAACGCACGCACAAGTCTATCAACTTTATATTCCCTCTGGGATTCCAAGCGCTTATGGTTAATGCTGTCAAGTGTTTCAAGTGCTTCCTTCACGAATTTAAAGGCTGTAAATGTCCACCTCCCTCCGCAACACACGCCAAGTAGAAATAAGAATAGAAACTGAGACTGTACTGTTGTGAATCATGACTAGGAATTGTGATTTTAAGATAAAACTAAGTACCATGAAACTAAAGATAAAATTGCAGGGGCTGGCAACACAGCGCAGTATGGACAGTTATGGTCCTGATGCAAAACAGTGACCAGGAGATGTTACAAGGCCTGCAGAGCTGAGAATGCAGACTGCAATGTAAAGACATCAAGCATTTAGGGCTTCATACTATAACACTTGATTGATGTTTTTCAAAGCAGTCTACAGGAGTTAAGGCATGTATCTTCCATTAATCTTAATGGAAAATGTTTGTTTAAATCCCCAAGACTGCCTTGGAAAAGAAGTATTTCAGCTTCACAATCTGGGTTGGATGCCTAAATTTTCATTTTTAATATTCACATCTGCCTGTAGGCCCCAGGTCAGTAAATCATTTAAATGTGTGCTTCAAAATGCAACACCAATAAGGCTACTCATGTGCTCAAAATTAAGTAAACATATAAATGTCCCATCCAGCAGAGATGGGGTTGCTTACATGGTTCTGTATTTTGCTGAACTGGTGCCTAAAACCTGCAGAGAGGCTGCCATAAGGAAGTTAACCCTCTTGCCAATGAATACCATAGCGTTACCACGCTTATTCTTATAAATCAATGCAACATCAGAGACGTGCTCCAAGACAGACTGGTGTCATGGAGACATCAGTTACTTGTGCATTTTGGCCTTCTCGTACATATTTCGGGCTCCCAAATCAGGGATCTGGACTAAGTTGGAAAACAGGACCCAACTGAAGATTTTTCATATACCCCTTTAGTTTTTCTGAGCAGCAAGACTGGATTAGGTTTTCTGTATCACATAACAGCTATTGTGAGGATTAAAAATAAAGCATGAAAACCCTCCAAACCCCCAAAACAATACCTTAAAATAACAGTAACATGGAGTAGAACAAACCCTCCTCCCCAGCTAGATTTCAAATATGCAAAATACAGAGGGCCTTGGCAATTCAAAAAATACCTTCAGCTTTGGCTCCCCTTACCTCTGCAGGAAAGCACAGGATGACCAGGGACAGGAACTAAACTCAAGAACTTGAGCCGAGCGCCCAAAGATGAGCAGGGGGTTGTTACACCCTGTGGGATGAGGCATTTTGGGAAGGATAACCACGAACATTTGGACCTAATCTCTGACTTGGGAACTGAGGTCTCTGAAAGCCTGGAAGTATTTGGATCCCATCATCTGATTCTCACTTACCCCGATCAGCGTAAGAGCCTGACAATAAATTAATGACTTCATGCACACAACATTTTAGCTTTTTAAAGCCAAACAGCTATTTGTGGCTGCATTTTGAAACTCAGAACCCAAAAATAATCATATAAAAGCTCAGCCGTTTCCATTTGCAGGCAGATCCAAGGTAAGCAGTAAGTAGGTAAGACAGCAGTTGGATGTTAAACATAATCTGGTGCGACCATGCGCAGCGTGAAGGAGAGATCCTGCTCTCCCACCGCTGCCTGTTGCTTTCCTTGCAACAGAGACAGCAACTGGCAGACAAGTGGGGTGACTCTGTTCAATCTGCTGATCTAGCAGAAAATTAACACACCAAGAAGTAAAAAACCCTCCAAGGACTGCTCTGCCCCTTATCAAAACTGAACATTGCCCACAGGATGAGCCCAGGGAGTCCACTCCCATCAGCCACACAACCTGCAAACCCGAGGCAAGGGAGAGGGAGGAGATGCACAGCTCCAAATGAGGAAAGACACTGTCCCTTTTGGCATCAGTTCATGGGATGGGTAAAACCTTCAAGCCATGCTCTTGGTGAGCGAGTGGCATCCAGCACATGTGGGAGAGGAGACAAAGTTGTGGATTTTTGGGGCTAGCTGGCAGACAGAGGCAGGTTTGCAGAATAATACACAACCAGTACATGCAGAGATGCACACAAAAAAATCACAGCATGCGGCTGGCAATCTGCATGACACTTTCCCACAGCTGTGCTGAGAGGCACACTCAAATTGAGGGTGCACATTTGGCCTCCCCTCCAACCAGCTGTAAGCCTGGATGAAGTCCTGCCAAGCACAGAGGAGTGCCATTTTTCATACCAAATCCCTCCTCCCACCCTGAAATCCTCCATGTATTTTTGTAATTTGGAAGAAAGAGCACATGTGAAAGAGAGGCAAGAGGATTCACCTACCCAGCATGTATTCATGGTTAGGTACTGAAGGTATGTGGACCATTTGCATGGGGGCAGCAGGCTCATGCCAGCAGGTACCAGTCACAGCAGCTCACTGTTGGACAACTGCACAAACTTCCATCACCTTCCTCAGGTGGCTATCGCAGTCTGAGCTGTGTCCACATTGTCATAGAGAGACACCCAACTAAACCCGATTGAAACAATCTTTTTACTCACTGCACTGGTACTGCCAGCAGAGAGAAAGCAAGCTGCAGTATTTTCTGCAGCCCTCTATTCATATTCTCTCTGGTAAGGTTATTGCGCCAGCTCTTCTGCAGGCAAACACCTTTGGCACCCACATCTTCCCAAACACACACAGACCCCTACTTCTACATTATGGCAAGACAAGGGCTTATGTGAACAGCTACTCCAGGTCACAACAAACCCTGCATAAAGAATGGGGTTTCCTTGAACTCACTTCTGTGCGAATGACAGCATCATTTTCAGAAAAAGCAGCTCATCTTGATCCTTCTGAGTAATTCCACTGATTGGAGCCACCAGTAGATTGCTCTGTGGCTCATTAATTACACTCAATGTGAATAATTGCATTACTAAAATAGACTGGCTCAGGCACCACTGAAGACAAGTCAGAGCAGCCAGGGATGGCAGAAGCTGTGCACCCACCTGTACGAGGGCCACCCGAGCACCCTGACACCAGCAGGACAGTCAAATGTGCTTCTGCAGCTGCAGAGAACTCACCTCCAGAAGGTCTGCAGCTTGTCTGTTCTTCCCTATGGATATATCTTGCTCCCGAGTGGATGGGGCACTTCATGCCATGGTCCCAGACGTGAATTTAGTATGCATGACGGTGTTCCCGAGGGCAACGCCTACATGAAGCAATGCTAAACATGCTGACAAAGGCAAGGGAAGTGACCTGGAAATGGCAAAGAGAAGCAAGGCAAGGAACAAAGATGAGGTGGCCAAGGAGAAACGTTTGCTCGGTTATATTGATAAAGGCCGCTGAGGAAAGGCAATGAGTTTTGTCTGATACAGTTGGTGCAGTGCAGGCGTTGCTAGGTGTCTGATTTGGGCAAAGGCTCTGTAGATTGGCAGCCAGAAGATTAATCCTGTGCTGCCCAGAAGTGGTGGGGGCTACACACGGAAGGAAAAAAAAAAAGCTACTTTAGTTTTTCATCACGTAGAATATTACATCGAACGGCAGAGACGCACTGTCCTGAGCACAGTAACAGCTTCCTGGCAGCAAGCACAGAGCTGCCACACAATTCTGAGCAGCTTAAACTGTAATTCTCAAAGCTGAGGTCCTTTTTTCTTAACAAGAAGCAGCAGAAAAATTACTTTTAATATGCAGAAGTAATCACTTGTAAAATCAAAGATCAATTCTAAAAAACTAAAGAGCTATTTTTCATGACAGATGATGTTTTAAACACCGCAAGAGAGAAGAAACTTCCCTTAAATAGGTGCCAGTTAATTAATGAGATTTGGTAAATGAGTGCATTTCCTGCGCAACAAACTACAGACTTCCAAAGTACATTATGTTAAATTGGACAAAGGCCCATTATTCTGGAATAAAAGATTGCCCACTGGAGGGTTCACACTAAAATAAGTATTCCAAGAATATCTTCATCCAGGAATACAAGTAGTGTATTTGCAAGTGGAGACCAAGCAATTCTTAAATGTAGTCGTATCTCCTAAAGGAATTAGTACCGTCAAAGATTTAGCACTTAGTAGCCAAAGAAAACACGATAGCTGGGCCAATTAGTTTATACAAAAGCTCAGGAGACAGAGGGATGAGCTGCCTCTTGCGAATACAAGACCCTCAGGGCAGGTGTACGCTCTGTAGTATAAAGTCATAAACTGTCTCTGTACCTTGCAGTATACCATACAGACATCACATCTCTCAGCCTGTCTCAGTACCCAGGGACTACAGTGTACTTTTATTTCAACAGTGAACTACAGTGTGAGCTGGCTTGTCTGTGGTTAGCTGAGCATTTGGGCACCATGCCGCATCGTGGGGTATGGACAGGACAGGGTGAGCATCCTTAGCACTATGCAGAAGTCCATGGTGGACCTGCACGTTATCATCAAGTGGGCGAGTGCATGGCTTGAGCACAAGATACTGGTGGAGACCACAAATGGGATACACGCTCCCACTCACACTGGAGGACACAAACACAGCAGCTTTCCATCGCAGTTCCCCGGACACCCTAAACCCACTGAGAGATCTCAGGGGTGTCACTAAAAGCCAACAGAAAAGAGACCAGCCACAAGACCAGTGTGGTTTATAAGGACTCTCCCCAGCTCAACCTGTAACACTCCCAAAGCAACCTCCTCCAAATTCCTCCCAAAACCTTGCCTACAAAAACCTTTAAGCCAGCACGGCTCTCAGCCCAGTTGAAGGGATGCTCACCAGCAATTCATGCCGTGGGCTCCTAGGCAGGTAAGTCATTTGGGATAGACACCATCTTGACCACACACTCCAGGTGGCTGTTCCCAAGGCCAGTGGATGATAATCCTTACGAGTTTATGTGCTACTGACACAGAAAGACTACTCAAGTTATTCTCTGGAATAACAAGCATAAACCTTACCTCCTCAGGAACATCTCTCTAAGCAATCTCACTGCAAACAGCCAAAGTCAACTCACCAGGATGCCAAACTCTTCACTTTTATTATGGTAAATTATTCAGAGCAGAAGTGTCGCTTTAGCAGTGTAAAATTCCTTGCCATTATAAATATTTTCACATCATAACCTTCCTTCTCTTATACCTGTGGAGTCTTAGACCACACCGGTTTCTTCACCTTTAAACTGTGCATAGCTGTCCTCACACAGAGGACAGTCCCCAGCTTACTGGAACACAGAGCAAAACTCACAAGAACACTCTCTAGATCTTCAGAAAGAAGCATTAATAGTAATTTCTTACAGCAGTGATTTTTTTTTTCCCATTCCCCAAAATAAATTTCCCTTTCCCACCAGAACACCCAATTATGCACACTTCACCTTCAGTATAATCAATATATTGATACAGAAGTGAATGCCTTGCAGTACATCTTTTTACTGCTTTAATACCCTGACTTTTCCCTATGGGTGTTTGAACCAAATCCATTCTAAACCTTAACTGTATTTCTGTACCAATGATTTCCAATTCAAAGGCTTTGCATTGCCAATTACACACATGCATGCACATACCTACATGTGCATCTTCTGTTAATACTTTAAGTGATACTTGAATCCTTTAACGTTCTCTTCCAGGCCTTTTACTATTTGCCCCACAATGCTATTTAGGCTACCAATTAATCTCATTGAAACATCACTGTTGCCTAATGCTCTTACAACAGCTGTCAGAGACAGGACCATGACACAAACCCACGCATTCCCCTTCTCATATGCAGGTACGAAGTCCTGGCTTGCCTATAACCATGTTTTTGCTAACTTACCTAGGGATGAAACCATTCAGTATTAGTTATTCACAACTTCACTTACCTACGTCTGTTTTGGTCGTTCAGAGCAGGAGGGCTGAGCCGTGCTACGAAAAATCATCGCTTTTTCTTCAGTGATCTTTTTGGCACGGCCAGTGCTATCAGTTAACAGATTTTGCATGCTAACAGAATGACTATGACAGTACAGCAGCAGGACAGCACATCGGTATGCTATAGCAGCTGGGACACATCATGCCCCTGATCTCCTATAACATGCCACCCCTGAAACAGCAGTAGGGAGGAGCACTACCTTCCATTTCCAGGCCTACTTTCATGCTGTCAACCACCCCGAGGCGCGGACACGGGCAGCAGATTAACCTGTCACAGACAGGATACGTCTGAAGTCTACAAAAGGGCTTATCCTCCCTGCAGCTTGTGCCAAAATAGCTGGGGAAACAAAGTGGAGACGCAAGCACCTGGATGTTCCCCAGAACCTCAGTTTACAGTCAGTCTTCCAAGAAGCTACTTGTATATCTATGACGTCTTCAGGACCATATTGGTTCTCACCCATAGGTGATAAAAGGAAAACAAGAGTAGAAATAGTCCCTTCCACCTGCCCTGGCTGCCTGGGTATTCTTGCTAGTAGCAAATGTTTGATTTCTCAGTCTGGGTGGTTTTTAAATTGAAGTCACCTGCAGTGTCCTGTTTGCGAAAGCATTTCCTAGTGTGCTTTTGTCCATTAAGATAAATGCACATTTCTGTGCTCTGGTTAAAAATTGAGACTCTTTCCTGATCAAAGGAACTCAACTTCTATGCTGCATAAAACACTACAGAAATGAAAATGTGCTTTTCCTGTTATGAGCATGAAAAAAGAAAAAGAGAAACCTTCCTACATAAACATGATAGAACAGATGCTGAAGTCGCATACTAAGCATTTTACAGTTGTTCAGGAAAGAAAATAAATACAAAATTTGAAGTTAATATTCCTCATGGAATGAGATTAAAGATATTATTTTACGCCCTACTTGTAACATCATAGTAATTTTCATCTGCACTAATAAAAATAAATCAGAAGCTTATCTTCCATGCATTAAAATTACCATTTCATGCAACAGTCACAATGTTTCTGAGACCTATGTGCCCTTTGGAACTCCTGCCACAAATAGAGCTGAATTTAGGGACTGCTGCGTGCACAAATTTATTACACCAATTCTTTCCAAAGGAGGATATTGTCATGTACAAAATGCAATGTGAGCAGCTAGAGAAAAGCATCCAGCACTGAGTAAAGACCCTTAGCTTTCAAGAGGAGAATAATTAGAACCGAACAACTCAAAAAAAAAAATCATATTGCATGACACCAACTGTTGGGTGACCAGCAGAGCCCTGTTTGGAGCACACGTGCCACCCAGACACAAATTAATGAATTCACAAGCAGTCCCCGTCTGCAGCTCAGCCTCTCATGAAGACACCCATTTGCAGAGCAGGATACGACTTGCTGTTAGACAGGAGAAGTTCAATAGTCATTAACCAAAAGAGCCCCCACTTTGTGCTGCTGCATGCACTACAAATCATCTGCCCACAGGTTTTGTCAATCTCATCACCCACTGTTTCGTGAATGCTGTACCTGGAGACACTAAGCAATGCATCAACACTCCCAGACCTCAGCCAGGGCTTTTTCATAGCCAGACTCCAAAGCTGGGAAACTGTAACTGCTTTTTGAGCAATGCAAATAGAAAATCCTGGAAAGACAAAACGGTTCATCTCAAATTTGCATACAGTAACTTCTTCTCGCAATAGTTCACTCTTCAAAAAAAGAGCTATGTGAAAAAGGAGAATTGAAGCGGCCAGTTGCATGTTGGGAGGTTTACTCCAAATCTTCCCAGGGAGCCTGTGGCAGGCTTGTAAGTGCATGCTTTTCTTTTGCAACCCAGGACAGTAATACATTCAACTGTGCTAAAGCAAAATTGTCAGGTGCACAGATTTAAGGAGATAACACAGTGAAGGCTCAGGGACTAGATATAATCATAAAAAGATGCAGGCAGAAGCTGCTTCCTCCTTGCTCTTTAATATCAATCGTCCCCATTGTTGTATTGGATGGCGAGGGCATAATAGCACAATTGCTTCAGAGGAAAGGGCGCCTGGGGTAACCTCTTCCTCAGCCACCCGTGGCATACTCTCATGACCCAAATCCAAACCCAGCTTGCCCCTGATCACCCCTGCTCTTCTGGCTCAGAAAAACCCAGCTCTGGTCACCAGTGCAAACGGCTGCATTCAGGTGTGAGAAGCGCCAGATGTACAAGGGTTCACTGTGCTGTAGCCAACACTGTCAGGCATGTCGTGGTTTAACCCCAGCCAGCAACTAAGCACCACACAGCCACTCACTCACTCACTCCCCCCACAGCAGGATAGGGCAGAGAATCAGTAAAAGAGAAAACTCAGGGGTTGAGATAAAGACAGTTTAATAGGTAAAGCAAAAGCCACTTGCACAAGCCAAGCAAAATAAGGCACTAATTCTCCGCTTCCCATGGGCAGGCAGGCGTTCAGCCATCTCCAGGAAAGCCGGGCTCCATCACACGTTAAGGGTGACTTGGGAAGACAAATGCTCTAACTCTGAACGTCTCCCCTTTCCTTCTTCTTCCCCCAGCTTTCTATGCTGAGCGTGACATTGTATGGTCTGGAATATCCCTTGGGTCAGTGGGGGTCAGCTGTCCTGGCTGTGTCCCCTCCCAACATCTCGTGCCCCCCCAGCCTGCTCACTGGTGGGGTGAGAAGCAGAAAAGGCCTTGGCTATGTAAGCACTGCTCAGCAATGACTAAAACATCCCTGTGTTATCAACACTGTTTTCAGCACAAATCAAAACACAGCCCCATACCAGCTACTATGAAGAAAATTAACTCCATCCCAGCCAACACCAGCACAAGGTGAAAGTCTAAGTTGCTTAAGAGGTCAAAAATGACCTTTCTTAGATTCTTCTGTGTCTACCTTTCTACTACTGAGCTCTACGGTAAGTCTTGGCAACATGCAGATGATCCGAGAAGCTCAGTAAAGCCACGGATGGGAAATAACTAGGTATGGTAGAGACCCAATACTACATAAGCTGTCAAAAAACCTGCTTTCAAATCTCTGGAAGCCATGCAGAAAAGATCTTCAGAGCCATCTGCTTGGTCCCTGTAAGCACTCAGTCACACTGGAAAAAACAAATCCAGCAAACTGGAAAGCCCCATAGCCATCTTTCTAGTAGCACATGGGCTGAAGTCTGCTACCCCAGTGCTGGCGACACTTGGTCACGCATGCTTTCCTCTCTCTACTGTATGCTTGAAAGTGCTCTGTTTAAGACACAGCTATGTCAAATAGTCTTGTCACCATCTTCCAAATAACTCATATGAATGTCTCGCATTTTTCAAGTGGTGTCATAAAACGTGGGGCTGCACACACCACAAATACTGACATATTTCACTAATACAATCCAGTAGCAGCATATGGAGAATATTTATACAGCTCTTTATTATTTTTTATGAAAGGTAAACGACCCTTTTGGTGAAACAGTGACTTGAGCTGACAGCATCTTTGTTTTTATGAAAAAAATACCCATGGTGGGAGGGTCAGAAGGTTTGCAAATCTAACTTATGGGTACAAATTCCTCTGGTCCTGTTGTAGGAAAACAACATTCTCTTCTTCCCAAGATTTTACAGTCATTTATCTTTTAAGCTGGCCTTGCTCAATTAGTTACTTGACAAAGTAATTAGTAGAAATAAGAACATACATATAAATAAAATCCAGATATTGACTAAGTGCGTCTTGAAACCACAAGCTTCCATGATTTAAAAGTCACTTCCTTGACCTACTTTCATATCTTAAGGTCAAATACTTCTAAATGAGGAAACAAGTGATTCTGCTCGTTAGTGCAGGGCTAACACTAAGCAAAGTTCACTGCATGCGCTGGTCTGCTACAGCATTCCCAGACCCAGGAAGCAGTAAGATTTCAGATGTCTGAGTCTTAATTAAGTCTTCCTAATTGCTGCTTTACTAATTGGGGTGGAGCAGTTTTGTCATTATTTTAGCTGTTGATGAACAATTAAGTAGAATGCAGCATTAATTCCTTCTCGATCTACTGAGGGAAGCCAACACACATTCAAACTCAAGTGAGAAACCAAAACTAATCAGAGCAATGCAATATTAGCACATGTCATTGCACCAGGTGGAAAGCCAAGAAACCAGCACCGGGTCCCCGCAGTGCCAACCGCAAAGATCATTTCAGCACTCCCAGCCCAAGCTGGTAAGACACCAAAACCTCAAGTCTTTGCATTTGCGCTTTGCTCGCTGACAGCCATAACTCTATACAAGTCCTATAATCTCACTGTCCCTCTGTTTCCCCCTATCAAAAGTGGATAACAGCCTGTCTCTAACAGGGAAGGACACCTTGATAAATGCACTAATTATCACCAGACACCCCACCCAGCAAGTGAGATAGAGGCCATTTGTTTGCCTAAAAATCTTCTAGTTATAAAACCACTACCAGAAAACTCTGCAAATCAAGACCCTGGAACCTGATTTAATTAAATCAATGAGAATTATATCAGTAATTTATAAGAAAGCTCAAACCTAAACAGGAAATTGTTTATATTGACCAGCATACATAATCCTTTCATCTGCTGAGAGCAAATGCATTTTTATTATTCTTAGCACTGCACAAGACTCTCATCCACCCACTCAGCAGTACCTCTGCTATCGAACAGCCCTTGCAGCCCAGCTGCACCTCCGCTGCTCCATTTGTCATCTCAATGCACCATTTGTTCCTCAGAACACAGATCATCTTACACAAAGCAGTTGTCATGCATCTTCCCAGTCCCTACCATCTCAAGCACTTTACACATTCCTCTCCACATGTGCTCATAAAAATCACTTGCCATAAGAGTTTTTAAATGGGGCTTGTCAAAACATCAAGATAAAAGGTGTGCAAGACAAGAACCTCAGATTTCTTGTGCTACTTGCTGAAACACCCATACACACAGCCTTATACAATAGGCTTTTCTTTCCACAGCATACCACTGAGATATTTGGAGTGGCTTGTGAAGGAGAAGAATCGTGCCACGAGGGGAGGCGAGAGAGACACAACAACGTTAAAAGGAAACTTCATGCAAGAGCCTACAAAAAGTAAAATGTGGCGATCCGTAACAGAAACGATTAGGAAGTGATTTAAAGCACTTGGAAATACTGTTTCAGTGGTTGGTTGAACACCACCTTTAGAACACAAACATTCAGCAGGCTATTTATAGTCCAAGGGGAAAAGCTCCCGATTTCCCCTATCCAAGCACAGCAGACCACAGTCTATTCTCAGTGAAGAACATAAATTTTGAGCAACTCCAATAGACATGAACGAGTCACTGGATTTATCTCAATTTAACCGACTTCAGAAAACTTAAAGAAGCGATACTCAAGACAAGCGCTCTCAATCTCAAAGACACTCAAACCCCTACTAGACCTGCTATTGTGTAGATAGCAATTGCTGGTTTATTGACTGCAAAACGCTGTGGATCAAGCCTTAGTATTTGCTAATATCTCTGCTAAAATTGGCCTTTAATGGTCCAATCCAACTCCCATTAATGAGAAAGGAACAACACCTATTTTCTTTAATGGAGTTGAATGAAGTTGTAGCAGTTAGCATCTGATCAGGAAAAATAAAACATTTGGACCAATTAGTCTTACTGGCTGCATTTTATCTGATATGAAAACTTCAAATCTAGGGCTACAACAGAAATTATACTGCTGTTTCCAAATAAAAGAAAAAATAATAAAAGGGAAGGTGTTGAGAAGTGGAAACGTACCTCTCATTCACTTGGGTGCAATTCAGAAGTAACCTTGGCAAAGCCAGGGCAGCTCCAGGAACATAAATACACAGTGACAGGGAAATCCAGCCTACTATTCACATCACATATTTCATGCTTCTTTCTAATTCACAGTAATACACCAAGTTAAGCTGCTTATTAGATGGGCACATTCTCCTAACCACAGCCAGACTTGTATTTTACATTGGGCTTGCCATCAGTACTGACGGCCCTTTAATCATAATTCTGCTGTCATTTGTGGTTCCACTTTGGAAGATACTTGCTTTAATACACAAACTGGATAGCTGTTAGCACTGCTATACCCCAGAAGAGAGGGGCATATGAGTAATGCCATGAGAGGGACTTAGTCCTAACCATCCCTATTTATACAAACCTCTTGCACATTTTCCTAACAAGCTATATGCTCAAATACTTGTTGGCCTACACGACACTGTGGCACATGCTTCCAAGCCCCACAGTACACCAATTCACAAATAATGACTTTCCTGAAATGACCTAGTAACAGCTAATAACTGTGCCATAAAGAACAAGGTTGTTGCACAGAAGGTCTTTCATGGAATGAAAAAAGACCAAATTTTTATTAGCAAAATCACTAATGGATACATGGTTCTCATGTCATCTACTTATTTTTAAGAAATGCCTAGTATCAGATAATGAAGTTATCCTAGAAAACAAAAACATACCCCAAAACAGCAATTTCAAAACACACACTGCAGTTTGGCAGCTTATGAATGAAATGCTCCGTAGGTGTTTGTGTACATTTATAATTTACTACACCACATTAAGAAATAAGACAACTGCAAACGACAAGCTGATGCTTTCCCAGCTGTGTACACAACGTAATGATATCTTCTACCAGGGCTTAGTCAGCCTCACAACCAACTTCTCACTTGGAAGACAGACAGAAGGATCCAAAGGATCATCTCCAGCAACTAAGTAACAAATGGCAGTAACTCTGCCTCTATGAAGTTTGTATTGCTGGTGTTTTAAAGCAATACACACTGAACATCTGAAATGCTGTTTAACATATCATAGAATCATTTAGGTTGGAAAAGACCTTTAAGATCACCGAGTCCAACAGTCAGCCCAACACCACCATGCCCACTAAACCATGTCCTGAAGTGCCATGTCTACAGGTTCTTTGAACACCTCCAGGGATGGTGACTCCACCACTTCCCAGGGCAGCCTGTTCCAATACCTGACATATGCACATGCCAGGAACAGAAGCACTAATCCTGTTCCTGATGCACAGAACAAGTATACAAGGCTTGCGCTGGTAGTCTCCACGGAGGAGAGGAACAGAAATCTCTCCTCCAGGTCTTGGCACAGCAGCAGCCACGAGAGAGGCTGCTAACCTTGTCCTCCAGCAGTGCTTGGAGATGGGGAGGACTAATTGCACCTCTCCCTACATCTTCTTTCCTTGGAGCAGGACAGAAAACGCCAAGGAACACTGCTCTCTAGGAGGGACCCACTGCCTGGTTCTCACCTCTTGCATATTGTGTCCATGAGGCATGAGTGGTTCAGCTACGCCACAGTTCACCCCAAGGTCCTGAAAGAGAAGGGTCCCATTTCACCTTGCTCTTCTCCAGACCTTGCCTTCATCCTGCATGCCAAACTTGTATAAAAATCACTGCTAATCCAGACATCCATATCTCACAGCTCATGTAGGACCAAAGAGCCAAGCACTCGACGTGGAAGAAAATAGCTAAATAGCTAACAGCCTGTAGCCTTAATCTGCAAATATCCAGGCTCAGATACTGTCCTTATTGACTTCTGAAGAACTGCTCACATGCCCCAAATTATTCAACTATTTAAAGTATCTGCAAGATTACAGGTTTAACATACATGTCAGTTTTTCATGACAATGTATTTTAAAAAGAACAAAGTAAAGAGAGTTCAAGTCCTGATCTTCCAAACCTTGCTTGCCTCCTGACTTGGTTGAGTTGGATGTGATTGACACAGTGACCATCATTAAAATGACAAACTGATTTAAAAATACAAACAAACAAAAAAAACAAACCACAAAACAACTCCAAACAAAACCAAAAACAACTTCAGCACAGAACTACTTGATTCTGTCAGGTCAAGACTCTGATCATGTGCCGTGACCCAAAAGGATAAGTCAATAAGCCAAATTAACTCCTTCACCCGTCTTTCACTTTTCCTTCTTCCCCCCCTCCTTTTTCTGCCAATAGGCATTGTACCTTACCTTGACCTTTGAGAAAAACACAGAGGACCCCACTGTGTCTGTGACCAGGTGACAGTGGGTATCACATTAGAGACCCCCAAACATCTCCAACTATTAAAACCACTGGATTTGCAGCAGCTTCAGCAGTTAGATTGCAGGAAGGGAACAGGAACAAGCTGCTACCTAAGTAAAAAGCGCACCCAGTCTGTATGCGGAGAGTCAACACAAAGGTTTTAAGGCTTCGTACCGAAACTCGAGGGATGCTGCTTTCTGAAAGATGTGAAAGCTGGAAACAGCCGCTGGGACTGCAGGGTCAGCCCCTCTGGAACATGGCACCAAACTCAGCCAGCCACACAGTTAACTTTACACATGCTCCCAGCTCAGGAAAAAAAATCTCTGGATGCAGTTTTAAGCACACAACTAATCCTATGAAACTTAGTGAGACAAAGGCTTTTCTTTACATCCTTACCAGGAGTAGACTCGATGTAAGTGTGCACCGAAGTGCCTCGCTGATTCAGACCTGATGCAGTGACTGGCTCATAGGATAATTTATACAACACTTCCACATGCTCTTAATCTTTCAAACTGAATTTCTCTATTAGAGCCACTGTTTGCAGTTACACCTGTAACCTTGATGAATTATTTCATATCGTGTCATCCTAATGGCTGAATCATAAGTGACCCATGTAACTGTAACCCCCAACTTCTTTCTGTACACATGGATAAGGAAACTCTGCAGAGTTTCAGTTCCATGAACAAGATAACAGATTTGAACGCAGTGATGGAAAAGACTGGAAGATCTCAACAGCCATCTTTGTTGTCTGCAGACCCACTGAGTACACGTAGCATCTTGCCTGTATTTTAGCTTTAGTACAGCTGAAGTCCCCTGACAGCAATCCAGGGACAACCACTGAGCCCTGGGGCTTTCAGAGGGCACCTTCTCCAGTCCATGGGGCAGAGCAAGGGACTGTGTGAAGATGTTCCTGAAGTCTGCTCTCTTGTCCAACTTCTATAACCCCGCATGATCCTCATTCCTATATCCTCTCCTGAGCTCCAGCCCTGCAGAAAGCATCAGGCCTTTTACCAGCACCCACGTGGAACGTTGCAGCTTCTTGCACTTATGACTTTCTCTTCTATCTGCTTTAATTTGTGGAAGATGTGTGGAACGTGAGCCCCAAGCCCAGATGACCAGGCTGTACATGGTATATGATGTTTATACACATGCACTGGAACAGACTATATGTACACGTTCAAAATTGCTGTAATCAGGAAATGAGCCATGAAATGTGTAAGCGACGGCACATTAATAATCTGTTTTATAGCTTAAATTAGAATCTTTGGAATTTCACAGCCAGAGACTTTTAAATAGGTCAAAAATGTGGTAATCACACTTAATGATCGCACTGTGATATGCACTGCATCAGAGCCAGGAGTGAAGAAACCTGAGCAGAATGGGTATGAACTACTTGCACATTCAAAAAAGCTTTTAACAAACATCAAGTGACTTTTATACCAAAACCAAAACACATAGCCCAGGCAAGAAGCTTTTTTGCTTTTGGTCCTGCTCTTCAGAAATGAGCTGCAAGATTCCATATGATCACAGGGATAAAATGCCATGCGCCTCTGTATATTGCTTTCAGTTAGCATTGCACATTAGCAAAGGCTCCACATTTGACCATTTACAACCAGTGAGCATTTAGTGGTGGAAGGAAAGCCTTCCCCAACAGAGGAACATGGTTTATTACTGTATTTGCCCATGCATATTTCACCCCTGGTAGGCAGAGTTAAAACACATTCCTGGGTATTAGCATTTTGATTTCTTTTATTTAAAAGAGCAAGAATCAATGGACCAATCACAGTAATCTTCTAGGCTCGAAACCAGGGAAACCCTTCACACTTTTTCTAAGTTTAGACACATGCTTATGTTCTATTTACATCAACTTGACTTTAGGTACAATAAACCTGATGGAAAAATTGTGGCAAGAATGAGAATTTCAGCAAAATAGACAGTCACTGCTAATTAATCCTGTCCTGTCAAGCTGCTGAGGCATAACCAAAAAGGTAAACCAAGAAAAAAATAAACCAGCTATATTCTGTGGAAACAAAGTCAATGTTTGTCTACTGTGAAAGTACAAAGTCAGCAGGGGAGACTGCTTGGAAGCTTATAAGAAAGCAGGAGAGAAATGTTTTTTTGGTTTCTTTTTTTCCTCCAGTCAAACTTGGCTTCTTCTAAAAAACAAAGCAAGGCAAAAGATGAAAGGCCTTCTTTTCTGAAGCCAAAGATGAAGAATACAAAGAATATTAATGACTAACAAGTCTGTCTGTAAATGCCATGAGCTTAGCTGTAGTAGGGACAAAAAGGAAGAACAGCACTGCTATTAACTAATGAAGTTTCTGATCTAACGAGCAGTGATGAAGGCTGATTGGGTCATTTATGGAATGGAACGTTAGTTCAGAAGAACACAGGTTCCCTACAGAGGATAAAAGGAAAGAGGGAAAGATGCCATTATATACATGAAAAAGCTCAGGATGGTTGTGGCTCATTCACAAAGCATGTAAAGGTAGTAAATTCCCAAGTACGTCTTGCCTGTTCCTTACGCATGTTTGTACGCGCAGGTACACCAGAGGGCTATCCTGCAGGAAACTCAAGAACTGTTGCAAATTTGTCACTTGCCTTATACTACAGAACATCGGATTTTGATGAATCGCATTTCCTAAAGGGAAACTTCGAAACACACAGAAGCTTGCCTTTGTCACGGTTATTTGATGCGGCACAAGCCTGCCTGGCCAGCACAGCTTCCCAAGACCCCGGCATCCCGCAGCGGTCCAGGAGGGTCTTTCTGACAAACGGCAGAGCAGCAAGGGAGGCAGGCGCCAGCCTCTCACCTCCACGCTGCCCTGGGACAAGCGCTGCCATGCCAGATCAGTGCAAAGCTCGTTCCTCCGCATTTGAAGTTTGACCATTCTCTTTTGGGAAATCATTTGAACTTAAGGAAATGAAGCAAAACAAAACCAGGCAGAAAAAACAACTAGCTCAGAGCCCAAAGTGACACTACGCAAACTTCAGATTTGGAAACTGATTCATTTGCCAGCTCATAGGCATACACACCTAGCGTGTCTATATTTATATGCATGGACTCAGGCGCTCTGCTCTGTAGAGGCATTCTCAGTATTTTTAAATCAGTGATAAACGAAGAATTACTGCACTTACAGGAAAGAAAATGGAAAAATCCCTCTTTCTCTAAGCTGTGACCATTCAAGCTACAGAAGTCTTGAGACAGCAGCTCTCCTTGCAACATCCAGCAAGTCTGAGAGCCGAGACGGATATAAAATTTTCTCTGAGATTCCTTCCCTTGACAGGCTACTGCTCACTCCTGCAGACAGACCATATTTTGGATTGGAGTCTGATCCAGTAGATGATATGAGAAGCCTCTGTGTTGGGATGGAAATCTGGGGAGCATTCTGATCATGTGAAAGATAGCAATGTTCAACCAAGTACTGCCAGAGAGATGTGCTACTGTCCCTGCCTTACAGGGCTGGGAATTAAAGGCTGCAAGTTCAATGCCCAGCTTTGTCCCTAACCCACAGTGGGCTCAGCAGATCACCAAACTCTCTCAGTATCTCCTTCTGGAAAACAGGGATAACAACACGTCTCAGCAGCATCACAAAGGTTTGTTAATGCTTGTAAGCACTTTGTAGATAAAGAACATCAAGACAGCAGTTAGCAGAGGGATTTGGGGCACAGACAGACATAAATCCAAAGTACTCATATCATATACTCTTTTCAGACAAGCATAGCAGCAGATCAGCTCCCTGCATTTAGTGGTTGAGGGCTCCATCCTCTCAATATACTGAGCACTCTGCCTTTGATCCAAAAGATGAGTCCGGGGAGAATATTTACATGCTTAATGTTAATCATATGCTTAAATCCTCTGAATCTATAAAGCGGGTAAAAGAGAAAAGTGTTCCCCAGCTCCAAAACAAACACAAATTCCCAGAAGTTATACTTAGGACATAAGCAAACATTTGACCAGCAAAGGAAAGGCCTTTGCTACACACCTGCTAAGCTCCTGCACCCCTGAAAAAACCTGCATGTGGGAAAAGTGTCCAGAGTGAGTTTGCTTAGACAAAAGATTTCTAACATAACCAAAGCAATGCTATTAGAAAGAAGCACCCCAGAGTATTTGAACTACTATTCCACAGGCAGAGCAGACCTTGAGCAAGGAAATGAGAAAAAAGAATAGTTTACTAAAGAACTCACAACACAGATTTAAACTTATGATTATGAATTCATTTGCTACTATTAATTCCTTCATTTATTAGCTGTCTACTGTGAAAGAAAAGGTCTTCCTCAGAGGGCAGGCACTGCCACCCGGTCCTCACAAACACCACATGCCTCGCAGCAGCCATCAGCAGCACCTAGAAAGCATCTTCTCCCAACTCTGTATCAGAGAGCAACAACACTAAGCAAAAGGCATTGGACTGCCCTTTAAACCTTCTTCATTTTAAGCACACACTGCTCTCTCTCAGCTATCTGAAACACCTAACTCATTTTTACATCCTGCTAAACTCCTGGCCTAGCTAATGGCTTGGAGCTATGAGTCTCCTACGCTCACTGGCCGGGGTGTCCAGAAGTCTCTGCTCTTGCATCAACCCCACCTTGACTCGTTTCCCGCAGGTGCATCAGGTCAGCGGAGCAAGGACACAGCGCTCCTTTTGCACAGGGGAGCTCAGCAAGGCCAGAGCAGGTACCTGCAGCGTTAGGGTGCACTGAGCTCCACGTGGTCACAGACACGCTCCTGCAGAGCGGAGCGCTTCAAGCTACATCCATGACTGCAGCGTGGACATATCCCTGACCAGATCAGCATCTGCAGCATAAATAACTGGCTTCCAGAGATGATTTTCAAAACTCTGTTAAACAAGCATGTACAGCAAGAAAAGCCTCAGGCAATTAAAGGGCCACTATCCAAAGCTTCATTGCTTTACCAGATCCGTAAACATTATCCAGCTTACTCACAGCAACATCACACTTTACCAGTGATGTGAAAAGGACAAATCACTCTCTCACCAGCCTAAATCACCCAAGATGCTAAATAAGGCTGCTAATTATTTCTAAGGATTTTTAAAGAATCCTTTAAGATTATTGGCCCTAAATTTGATTAAATAACACTTTAAATCCCTTCAACTGAACATCATTAGGTGAAGCTGACTTGATGCTATTATAGAAAAGTTTCCTTCTCAACTAATGCCTTTTTGTGCAGTGTGCTGTATTTTAACAGCACGCACCGCTTTTAACTTAATAAACGACAGGGAGCTGTGTCAGTCACATCTTACAAAGGGTTAACAAGGTAATTACCTTCCTTGGTTGGCTGAATTAGAACTATACAAAATGCTGTGTCTCAGAGAGGGAGAAGCGTATTCCTACCTTCACCTGCCATAAACCAAGAACCACGAGGGATGGAATTACATCGCTGGGTGAGGCTGTAAGTCGTCCAAGGGAAGTTAACACAGCAGTAGAAATGCTGGGTTTGTTTCTCCACCTCCTTTGCAAGACATTTCACTGTTCCAGGGTTTGTATGTACTACAGAACACCACAAAATTCACTGCTATTGCAGCTCATTAGCATGAGCTGGCAGACCCCACCACTGGGGAAACCCTCTGGAGAGGGCTGAATGCCCCAGAAGACACCACCATGACTTACTTTCTCACCATTTTCCTGGAGGAAGAAGCACTCTCTGTCACGATGGAGTAAGCTACAAGGCAGAACTCAAGCCTGTGCACTCTCAGAGCACCTCTGACAATAAGCGAAGACCTCTTAGACATCCCTGGTGCCATGCTTTGTTCGGTGTCTCCACTACCACCACCTAGGAGGACAGCTCTAGCAGATTTCATTGCCAGGCACTTTCCCTTGGCTAGAGCCTCGACTCGTCCTTTGCTCTACCATTTCTTTGCTGTAATCTATAAAGAGCCAGAGAGTAACGAATGCACTCCCCATCGTCACCACTTTACCCAGTCATCCTTCCCCACCCTACACGTGCAGTCCATTCCTCCTCCCATCCCTAACAAAATAAGTGAGATTTAAAGAGTTCTGGAAAGCAGAGCGCCAGCAAAGTGCATCTTTCAGTGCCGAGGGCAGAGACGCCTCCAGGCAGGAGATGCCACTGGCTGCACCACAGAGCACAGGTCTCCCACAGCAGGAGCTGAACCTGGGTAAGGATGGCTGGAATACACCATTTGTGCTATATTGGCTTGAGAGCAATAATTAAATTCCAGTCTAATTTCCTTCTGATCTACAGCTCTAACTCCTGAATGACTCCCATTAAGTCAATTACCAATGTGGCATCACTCTGGATTTTTGCCTTAAATAAGGAGCCCATGAAGCTACTAAAACAATGGCAATCTTTTTATCTATGAAATACCTGCCCAGGGAATTCCTTCTGTAGAATATGTGTCAGTATTTTAGGTTTCAGTAACAACACAAGATGCGCCACCACCACCACTCTGCTTGGAAAACACAGGGGTCAGGGAACTGTATTAAAGGACCATCAAGTCTAGAGAATACAGTCTGAGCACAACTGGTTCTTCCTCTGCACTTCTCTTTCCCCCCTCAACTCCCAGTGTTTCATGCTGGGTCAGAGCATCGCTGATGGACCAGTGCTCAGTGTGGGTCCTCACACAAGCCACCAAAACACCCCAAGCTATAGGGTGTCACCCAGGAATACCCTGGGTATTAAAGCCATCACTGACGGACAGGGTCTGTGCAGCTGCTCCTATGTCCTGTTAATTAGGTACTATGGACACGCTCACGCTGTAAGGACATCTTTGACATAACATAGCATGACAATTTCTTCAGAGTCACAGAAACGCAGAGCATACAAATAAACCTGAATGCTGAAACCATTTCATTGTTCATAAGAATATGCACATTGCACCTGTTACGACCAAGGGCACTGCCTGTGCCTTGGAGCTGATTATTTCAGCCTCTAACGAGCCTGTCTGTCTTGGAGGACTGTTAAATTCCAGGAGTAAATAAAGCACAACAAAATTATTTTACAAAAGGAAATCATTACGACTATACAAAGAGACGTCTTTAAACCCAAGGTAAGGAAAACAAGCCTCAAACTGACGTTTTTCCCTGAGCTTCTTACAACCGCTGAGTCAGTTTAAATTCAATTTAGCTGAAAGAAAATAACTCCGAGATTGATACTGGCAAAGTCCTACCCTGAAACAAATCTTTGGGCGTCCAACTGCAGCCCCCCCCCCCCCCCCCAGCCCAGGACTCCTACCAGAGGGGAAGGCAGGACGCCCTCCACGACACGACCAGGGGAGCGCTCTCCCAAACCCCATCCCGGCAGGAGCGACGCTCCCGCAGCCCCCGAAGGGAGCCGGAGCCGCAGGGAGCAGGTGGCAGAACCGGGCGGCGAGCCGGTCCCTGCAGCCCGGCCCCGCCGCCGCCAGCCGGGCCCCCGCCGCCAACACGCGTGGGGTGCCGGGGCGGGGGGGGGGGCGTCGATTTTTACGCGGAAAGAGGGAAACGGAGGAGAGCGGGCGAGGGAGGCAGCATCCCCGGCTGCGGCAGCGCGGTGCGGGCAGGCTGCTGGGGGAAGGGACGGCCCCGGGACCGGCCGCGGTGGGACTCACCGAGCTACGCGCGCCTGCTGCCCCCGTTGCCGTCCATGAGGGCGGCGGGGGGACGGGAGCCCGCTGCGGGCGAGAGCCAGCCCAAGATCCGCCGCATCTGCCCGCCGCCGCGGAGGAGGAGGAGGAGAAGAAGAAGGAGGAGGAGGAGGAAGAAGAAGAGGAGAGACCGCGCCGCACCGCCCCGGAGCCCCAGCGCAGCCCGGCCGCAGAGCGCCGCCTGCCCGCCGCGCCCGGGATGGGACCGGCTGCGCCGGGAGGGGCGGCCGGGCCGCGGGGGCAGGTGCAGCCGCCTGGGGCCGGGGGAGGGACGGGGGGGGGGGCCCGGAGCCCGGGCGCGGCCCCGGGGCGGCGCAGCTGGCGGAGCGGGGCCGGCTGCGCCCGGGGCGGTGGCGCCGGCGGGCGGGCTCGGTAAAGGGGGGGGGGGAAACGACGACGACGGCGGGGGGGGTGAGGAGCGGCTGGAAGCGCCTGTGCGTAACGTGGCCGGGCGTGAATCCGCCCCGCGAGGGCTTTTAATGAAGTACAGATGTTCCCTAATATAATTATATCGTCCTCTTCCTGATAATTGGCTTTGGCAGTCGTGCTGATCGAAATTCCCCCCCCCCCCCCCCCCCCCGGCTGCCGTGCAGCCCCTCCCGCTCGCTCGGCGGCAGCGGGGAACCGCGGCCTCCGGCTGAAACCGCGGCCGGATCCTGCCCTGCGGACCCGCAGCTGCCGGAGAGGCCCCCCACGTACCCAGCACCCCGCTCCCGCAAACCCCGCGTTTAGAGACCCGTGATTTCAATGGAAGCTTTTGGCTCACGGCAGGTGAAAATAAGGGGCGACGTTTATTTACTTATTTCTTAAAGTGCGTGTCCTTAGAAAGGAAGAAGACTGGGCTGCTTGTAGGAAGGGAGGACAAAACATCCTAGGTATACGAATGCAGGGTTATCTCCAATGTTGGGGAAGGGCCATCTTACTGAACAGGAGCACAGCACCACTTCAGGATGGCAACAGAGGATGTCCTGGCTGGATGAGTGGGACCAGCACCCCCCCTCTGCTCCTCCTTCACTATACCTGTGCTCTCGATGGGCCAGGCGAGCGGCAGCTGGTTAAAACACTCCAGTTCTCCCCAGCTTGGTTTGTCTTTAGAGAAATTGCCAATGAGGACACGCTAATACAAGCCAGATGTGTGGGCGTTTTATGCATGTATGTGGGGAAAATGGATCAAGCCCACAAACTCATCTTGCAGAGGACAAGCAGCCAACACAAGGTAATGATTTCTAGTCACTACAGGCCCCAGACCAGACTTCTTTCACCCGATGACTCAAAGCTGAAACGTGGCTGTGCCATGCCTGCTGACACTTGGGCACTATGAGGAGTGTAAATACTTCAGATAAGCAGGATTAGGGAATTCTCCTAGCCCAGGGTTGCAGAGGGGAGCAGCAGACAGTCTGCACATCTGTACCTCTCTCCATACGTCAGCCTAGGCAGTGTCTGAGGAGTTGGGCATTCCTACACGTTATCACAAAATGCAGGTTGGAAGTGAGCTCCCCCACTCCCAAAAGAGAGCATGTCTTGCCCGCTCCTCTTGCACAGTCTAGGATCTCAGCCACCAGCTTATATTGACTTCTTTTTGTTTTAAGTGAAGACAAGTCTTATCAAGCAATGACCAACTTCTCAGCCCGAGCCCACAACGATAAATCACACTCCCGTTTTATATTTACCAGTGGTACCAAGATGACACCTGTGGACTGAGAATCATTTTATACTTATGCAAAGGGTAAAGGCGTAGCTCTACCCGGAGGCTGGGGCTACATCAGCATTAATTCTGGCCTCAAGCCTGTGCTCCAAGCCTGTCCCTGTGCAGGTTTTTCCTCTGGAACAAACTAGCTCTCCAGCCAGGCAAGCTCAGCTCCAAGAGCATGACTCTGCAGACCTAGCTTAAAGATGGCTAGAGACTCGCTGAAATGCATACACGGACACCAGCCCTCTGCACAAGGATCTCTGCCTTTTCCTCAGCAGGAACAGAAAAATGTTCCTTGTTTTTGCAACTGTGTTCTGCAGACTTCTGAGAACACAAGCAAACGGGGTTTGACAAGCCGTGCATGGCATGAGGCATCCTTGGTTTGCCTTTGATTGGGTTCCTTTGGGGTTTTGCTCACCCTCTAATACCCCCATGGCTGCTCAGAAGACAAAAGCCTACATGATCACAGAGATATAAGTGATGCTGTGTCTTCCAGCCACTACTTTTCTTATGCCTGGTTTCTGTTCTTGATTCAGTTGGGATCCCCAGAGAGCTAAGGCATGTAATAGGTGTAATGTCAGAGGCAGCTGTGTGTATTCCCTAAGCACAGATGCCACTGCAGCAGATGGCTTAGGAGGCAGGACAGGAATGAAGAAGCTAAGACTATCCTTTCCTCCAGTTTCACTTCAGCCATTGTAGAATCTTTTCTTAGAAGGATATAAATATAGAAGAGGTAAGGGAAACACAAAATCAACACAACCTGGAACAACATGGCTTGAACCAGAGGACAGGCAGCCTGACAGACTGACTCCCCAATTTCTTTCTTAAGGTCTTTTCTCTAAATGTTAACTTTTTAAAGACCCATCATAATTACAGTCTTTCACTCAGACTTCCCCATCTTCCTCTAAAACCAACATAGAAGTAACTAGAATTACCTAGTTCTGTTTTCCCTCAAGGACAGACACAGGAAAACATTCACCCTAAATGGGGAAGTCCTCCAGTTTGTGAGCTCTTGAGTGAAGACACAAATAGACTCACACACTTACCTTGTTGGCAACATCCTTGTTTTTCTTATGCTTCATGGACCTTTCAGCAGGAGTCTTCTCCTCCCCCCAGTTCCACAGATCAGTAGTTTTCAGCTGTCTCTCATTGACTCAGTTGTTCTGCCATCTTTCCAGGTGTTAAGCTGATAAGTGTGTGATTTCCAAGGATCAGCTTTGTCAGAAAGAGGAGGAACTGTATACTTATTCCTTTCTGACCTCTGTTATATTTCCCGTCCTCCACCTGTTATTAAATGTAGATGGTTCAGAGCTGGCTTCAACTTGTTCCTTAGATATTCCAGGGTAATCTTCTTCAGGCTTTGCCCATTTCAGTGTACCTTTTGTTTCTGTGCCCCTCTGCAAGTAGGTACATGTTTCCTGAAGCTGTTCTCCTGGAAGTAGAAAACAAGGAAGCTTACTGTAGAATTCAACCAGTAACAGGTCAATCATTGATTTTGTTCTTTATTTCATTCCATTTTAAGAATAAATGCTTTCTTAAAAGAAACAAGGTAACGTAACTGTTTGATCCTGAGCAAATAGGAACAACGCCTTTTTTCCCCCGGTATAAGGCACCTGTCCAACATTTTATTAACTTTGCTAATTGCATTAAGCATCCTGCAGTGCTTAACAGTCCTCAGCTGCTAATTCCCAGATCACTACAGTTTAGTTGACTGTTAAATGAGAAAAATTCATAGCAGGAAAAAGAAAAAAAAAAGGTGTTTTAGACCCACAGTAACAACCAAATGATCATACAGTTCTGAATTCCGATCAGCTCCTAGCAGTGATCATATTTTATGAACTACTGGAAGATGATGTTAGGACTCACACAATAAATATGACATGCTTCTGAGCTGTATGGGTACAAGTGAGATTGATTGATAGATATTACATGTTCAGACATTTATACAAACAAGAAAAATTAGGTTTCCATATGTGAATATTTTATGCAGATTTTTATGCAGATAATTTGTATCTGCTCTTTCATTTTGTTACCTGTAGTATTACATGTGAACATAATAATAATCTGAATTTACATACGCAAATTACTGGAAGGTCTGGATCTGTCACATTGGGAAGTAATTTCTGGCTGGAAACATTAGCAATGTGGTAACTATTTAGACAACTATATAAAATGAAATAAGCACTTGTCAAAGGAAAAATGCATTGTTATGAAAACTGGAATTGGTATAGTCTCAAATAAAAATGTAGTCTGTGAAAAAGAGTTGATCAGAAATTCTCTCCTGCCACTCTCCTGCCTTACTGCTTTTCTTGTTTCTTTCCTCCTTCTCGTGGGGTGAAATCCTGCCACCCAGAAGCAGAGAGCTGGGGAGGCAGAAGCAGCCGTACCATGCTGCAGCTGGGGAAAAGCAGTCCGTCACAGCTCAAAGTAGAAGGTTGGCAGGCTCCCTGCAGTCCGGGCTGGTGGCTCTGCTTGCAGGATCAAACATGCGTGTGCCAGAGGGGGAGCCTGTCCAGGGTGTGTGTGCACCACACACAGAAGGACTGGTGGTGCATGTACGATAGGTTTGACGTGGGAGATGTTGGACTTCATAGTTTTGGACCTGGCAGTAAGTCAATACCTGAATTCTGCTCAAGAAGTAACAGAAGAAGTGGCAAGGTTAGAGGGGATGTATGGAAGAAGATGCAACTGTCCTGCAACCACTGCCAGGCAGTGGTTTCCAGATGACCTGTATCCACATTTTCCATTCTTAAGAAGCACAAGGGCCTTTTGACCGTGGTTTTGTGAAAGAAACATTATTTCTGTCTTTTCTTATTTGATCCCCAGGGAACCCCTTCTACAGCCAACCAGAAAAAAACTATATGGAAGGAAGCAGAAAAAAAAACCCAGAAAAAAGAAAAAAAAAGCCTACAGCTAATCTTATTAATTTATACATGTTGTTTATAATTAGCCTGTTTAAACATTCATTTCCTTTCTTCAATAAAGACCATATCTCTCCAGGACCCTCGCCATGTCCATTGTCTTTGTGACAGACAGTAGAGATAGATACCAATTACTCAGCTGTTATTTAGTAAGTACTCCAAAGTACTTTGATGCAGCAACATTGTAAATTCTCAGTAGCAGCTAATTGTCTCATTTTAATTCATTTTTAATGAGACACCTGGGAGAATGAAGAAACATCACAAAACCACAAAAACCCAAGAATGTTTTTGAGTTAGTGTCCCAGTGCCTCCTTATTTCTGCCTTCCTACAAAAGGGCTTTTTGGTATTAGCACACAAAGGTGCAGCCCCTTAGCTTCCCCAAGCTGTGTGACAGCATTGGTCTCTGCCGCATCGTAACCCATCTCCCATGGGCAAGGGAAGATGATGGTAGAATCTATAAAACACCATGGAAGGAATCCGGAGAGAAGAAGCCTCTGGTCCTCAGATGTTCCACATCTTCATCACTTCTGTCTCTCCAGGCAACCAAGCCACATTTCCTATGTTGCCAGCAGGCTGTAGAAGGAAGGTTAGCATTGTCGCTCATCATCATTTGACATGTAGATGTGATTCTCAGAAAGAAGGAAAAGTGGCAAAGGGGTATATTTTCTTCATCGGCAGCTGACTGACTCCATACTTTTTTCTGAAAGGAAAGGTGTCTGACAGTCACCAGCTTGGTTTCCTTACTTAAGACAGATATGAACCCTCTTGATTCTCACTCACATTGCTTAGTGTTATACTCTGTGCTAACTTCAACATACATGTTTTACTGGCTCAACAGGGGGTTAATTCCAGTAAGACAGAACTGCCCAAATCTCTATCAGCAGTTTGGCTTCAGGAAGTCATTGACACAGCATCCTGTTGGTCTCTCTCTGCTGCTGTAGTGGTTGGAGAAGAAAGGAGTACGCTCCAAGGCAACTGTTAACCAAGCCACACAAGGAGCTGATAGATCAAACACAGCACTGCAAATTGGACCCAGGAGAAAAGAGCACCGGACATTGAGGAATAGATGTGGTATGTTCTCAGTTTAATTAGAAAGGTGCCTATGGTGACACATTGCCTATGTTTTCACTTAAGGATTTATCAAAAATTGAAAGGCACACCCAGTAAGCCATGTGATTTCACTAAGATATTCCCCTTTCAATATTGGTAAATATCTGTGCTCTTTTGTTAGTGTTGTGATCATTTTAACCAGGTGAGGCCTGTCAGCAGTCACAGGGCAGGCGCAGCTGGTCCACAGCCACCACAGGAGTTATCATCCCAGCAGCAGCATCTCCACTTGCTCCCAGGGACAACGGATGGAGCCCCTTGTGGTGGGACTAAGCCCCATCTTTGCCTGTCATTTCACATGCCGTCTCTGTCTTTAGCTCTGACACCTTAATGAGAATCTGGCAAGCCGTCAGGTCTATAGGAAGACCCACAAGTTTCAGTAGTAGCTTGAAAGTAGCTGTGGATGTTTTCTTACACAGAGCTATGGCTGTATACTGACAGCCAGGCACAGACAGCAGATGTGCACCTCTGGTTAGTGCTGGCCTGCCCAGATGCCTTAGCCTGCAGTCACTGACTGGTTTCAGTGGGGAAGAACTCTGGTCCAAGCTCAGTATCTTTGATGCTTAACAGTATAATGACACTTAATACTATTAGTATGCCAACAAACTGGCTGCTTCTTTTGTATGTGTTTTAGCTGCTTAATTCATAAAGGAGCTTTGCACATTTGGAGTACTGAGACAAGGTGCTTGTTGATTCCAGCAGAAGAGCTCTCAAGCCTGTGGTATGGCCATGGTAGAATGCCTAGCACAAACACTCAAGAGTTTTAGCCTGCTCAGCTGCAAAACTCCCCTTGAATTTTGCTGCTTCTGGGAAATGCCTAAGAATGAGGTGAGCTTGCTCCTTCCACAGAAAGCTGCTAAGCTCCTGAATTTGTTTGAAGCAAGGGGCTGAGGGTCATGTTGCAACCATAGGGTCAGGGAGAGCATCACTTCTGGGAAATGAGCATTGATGTATTGAATCTACTATTACAGGGAAAAAAAGCTAAAACCCCATAGCATTTAAGAGGAGTCCTTTGTTGATGAAGATTATTTTGACAAGACCTCCAGGAAACTTACTTTCTCACTGCAAACCAATTTTCAGGCTATTTTTGCCCTTACTGTATTTTTTCTCTTCTTCTAAGATGGATTTTTTTCACTACAGATGAGATCTCAATTTCTTTCCAGTCTTGGACAATGGTGCAGCTGAAGAGGGTGACAACAACAAGCTTCTTCTCAAACTACTGCACAAAGGACTTCAGTCAGGATATTTACAATAAATACAGGCACCAAGTGTGAGGGCTCCCATTTCCTGGCAGAGTTGCTTTACGCAGTGTTTTCTCTGGAAGGAATCTATTACATCAGTGGTCTCGGGAATGTATATTGAGATGGTTTAATCGGAGTTGAAAATCACAGTACAGAAAGGGGCTTCAGTTCTTCTGGCTGGACACTACGTACCCAATCTGGGAGCCACTAAGGAATTTCACTGATACCAGACACATTCTTTTGCTCATCTCCATCCAGCGTTAAAATGGCTGGTGGCAGCGTTATGGCCCTGATTCAGCAGAGTACTGAAGCACATGCTAAACTTTAATTTCTTCAATTAGACTTAAATATGTACTTTGGGCTGAGGATATGCCACAATACCCACAGAAATCACAGAGCTGTTCAACAGGTAATTTGTTTTGGCCAATGAATCCTACTGTAGATAAAGGTTTTGTCAAGTTTCCCATTCTCCTGTCTGTTGCTTGGATCTCCCTGTTGACTTTATTCTTACATAGGCAGTCTTTCAGGACACAGCACTTCTTCCTCATTACATATTTGTACAACATCAAGTACAAATAAGGCTGTAGTTTCTATAGCTCTCATAACACCAATAATTACAACAGGAATGGATTTAAGCACAGGCTTTATTGTCCTCCTAAATGCAGGCTTACATTTAGAGCCCTTACCTTTCTTGTGTTTTCCTCCATGTGTGAAATGGGTCTTTACTCAACCCAGCTTGCTTTAGATCCCTGTGGGGCAAAGTGTCTGTGGGTGGAATGACATCTATTTGAAAGGAACAATATTAAGTGAGGAGTAAAGATTAAAAGGTCTGGAAAACTTCTAAAACTTCAGCTGACATGTTGAGTAATGCCGAGGTTGTGGCAAGATGACAGAAGCCATGTTCCTACGTGGCTTGGAAGCTATGGAAATGCAGAATGTTTCTGCAGTCGGTTAATCTGCTGATAAGAACTTAAAGAGGGGATTAATTAGAGAGCAGGTTCAAGGGAAAGCTCAGCTGAGCCTACAAAGTTATTGCATCAGTGATACAGCATGAGTTTTGAAAGGAAGTACTGAATGTAAGCAGGTAACCTGCAAGAGATGGGCCCAAGCCCACCCTGCTCCACCAGTATAAAATTGATGGCCAGCAGGAGCAGATACAGGCTGATAATTGTCAGTAAGTTTCAGCAAACGCTGGAATCGTCTGCTTAATTGCATGAGAGTTGCAAGAGAATGATAAAGGTGGATCTAACTCATTATCCAGGGGCAAGTTCTAACACTGCTGGACAAACATTTTGCTGAAGGGTCTTTCGTAGGTATCAGGTTTTTATCTGAATTCTATCAACTGCATTCCTAGGAGGAAGAAAAAAGCCCGCAAGAGCAAACCCTCACCAAGAGAAGAATAGTATGTGTTTAATTGACAGTCATGTACTTTTCGTTTTAAATTAGATTTTTCAAAGGGGTAGGGTCAAGGGCTTTCTCTTGCAGAAGATCAAAGGTTACATCCTTTGCTCGTCTAAACCAACTTGGCTTGATTGACTCCTTTGCTGATTTGTAGCAGCTGAATGTCTCTACCAAAAATATAGACCAGACACAGAATCAGCAGCACACCCATGCCTGCTTTCCAGTCATGAAATAAAACATGATTCATATCCCCAGCACAGGAGAATTGGAATGCAAAAAGCAAACAGAAGACAAGGTGAAAAGTAATTACATTCCCTTAATTGCAGATTAAAAAAAAAAAAAAGCGTAACACCAAAAATTGTTCATTGGATTCTTTCTCTTTAAAAACCTGTAAAACGTGAAAGCAGGGTCTTTACTGAATCCAGTTTTTTGGCAGAAAAATAAATATTGTTGTAGGAATTATTGGAACATACATCTAATTAAAATCTTCAAATAGAAATGCACTGTTAATCTAAGAGCCATCGAGCTGGGCTGAAATATATAGATCATATTTAAACTGAAAGGAGGTAAATAATCCATTGCTCTTATGTGATTGCCATTGACAGAAAAGGAAATAATGTGGAATTATGATAAACAGTGCAGCCAATAATGGAAGCTGTGGCTAGCGCCCCTGAAGGAGACGCCACCCAGAAGTGGTGAGTAAAGAAAGTAGTAAAGTAAATGAAGTAGTGGCAAGACTCAAAGTACAAAATCTATTTTGTAAACCACAGGTTTGAATGTGGAGAGAGTTATGTTCTGATGACTGAAATCGCAGGACATAAGAGCACCGGGGTAGCAAAACTTTGGCTAACCTGACATTATGATTTGTTGCCATTTAATCCTGCTGTGTGATAGGCAGGTGGTGTGTGTATTGGGGCATGGACTGTTCTCCATTTCAGCCCAACCTGGAAGGTGACAGTTTAATTAGTTTTAACTGGTTCAAATTATGTAAACTTTAATTTCACACTTACAGGTTAAGATAATAGATACTGTCAAAAGAAAAATTAAAAGAAAAATGTGTGCACAAGAGTAGAAAGGGCTCAGCAGCACAGAGGAGAAGAAAACTCTCTGCAGAGCTCTGCAAGATGAACAGAGCAGCCACCTTGACCAGGTATTACCCCGTAGGAACAAAGTATTTTCTTAGTGAGAACAGAAAACGATTTTTATTTTTGCCACAGAAGACATTTAGGCTCACTGTCTGTGATGGAGTCTGTGTGACTTGAGAACCAGCAGAATAATACTGTATGTGTCCAATATCATATCACAAAACACAATTTATTTGCCTTTTCCATCAGAACACACTCTGTTCCTGTGGGGGCATAATTTTAGAGCTCAACTCTCATGCTGGCTCTGAAAGCTTCTATCAAGACAGAAATCTCCCAGATAATAGAAAACTATCTTAGGCCCATTCTCTTGCATCTCAGGCTCTGTCCATTCAGGAGTTTATAGTGAGCTCATCTTTGCAATAATAGAGAGACTTAAAGGAGGTCTTAAAAGGCCAATGATTTCTAACAGCATCCCTGTCCCCCTTCCTCCACTGTTGTCTCTTTTCACCCTCACATCTGACACTCAGTCATCACTGCAGGTCAGCTCTGGTAAAGAAAGAGATTTTGCACGGAGTTTGGAGGGTGTCAGGATTTGCTATCTTTTTGAGCTCACGTGGCAATATGTCCTGTGGTGAAAGGGTCCCTTCCTGGCAAGCTCTGTTCTGAACTGGCATCCCACCAACACCGCCTGTAATGCCGTGTGGATTAGTGGTACCGTTTAGTCTTGAATGTAAAGTTAGTTCCTGAGACACCTTCCCGGAGCACCTCATTACCACACCAGGGCTGTCCACGAGAGCAGTCGCTGCATTTCCCCAGTCTCTCCTCCGCGTACCTGTGCTGCGCTCCGATGCAGGCTCGCCGGCTGGTGACTGCAGTGGCTTCTGCCTGCACAACGGGGAACCCAACACAGCAGACCTAAGCTGCTCATAACAACCTCTTCGCTGTTTCATGTCCCTACTATGAGACGACTTCAGGTAACGTTTTTCCCTAGAATGATGTTCCAGAGGTTCAGACAACAGTGAAAAGGCTAAATTAGGAGTCCTGAACCGAACCTACTCCATCACTGAAGCTGAAATCCTCTGGCAGAAGTAGTCCATGCCCCCACATCTCCCCAGCTGCAGCAGGGCAGCCAGACCCACATGCCAGGCTTTCCCCAGAGGGGAACCTACTCCTGCTTTTCCCATAGGAGGGGATCACAGACCCTAGGGTCTTTTACAGAAAGATGAATAAATAAAAGCGAAAACAGAAACACAGCAGGCAACTGCATTTCATTACTTTCTGATTTAGTCATCCAGAGAGTTATACTTACAAAGTGATAGTAAACATTGTTATCTCCGTGTACTAGGTGGGTGTGAAATATAACTTGAAGGGCACACTCTCCAAGCTATTATTGGCTTGCTGTATGCTGTAGGCTTTTCTTATTGAGCTGAATTAACTTCTCTGTACTGTATCACAGAAGGAGACTGGGTTATTTAATATCCAAAGATGCTGGCCCAGACAGGTGGCAACACAGCCCTCCCTCAGCAGATGGAGAGGAAAAATACAACCCAGTCCTTTAGTATATTTGTTTTAACATTTTTCATTCCCAGCATTCAATTAGTCAGCAGGGTTAATCTTTAGCTAGAGCTCATTGCAAGGACTGTGTTTCTTTCTTCCTTTCTGCTGGAGTTCCCTGTGCATGGACCCTTGAGTTTGTACATACGCAAAGATTGGGACTGTCCCGGGGAAAATGAAAAGTTGTCCCCTTGTCCCCCAAATTCTCCCTAGCTGAGCAGGCAACATGAGGCTGCATTAGTACATCCCCTCTGTTGCCATGCTTCCCACTGACCCAAGCCTAGTCCAAAACAACAACAGCCCCAGCCAAACCACCAATGATGTTATATTTGCTTTTAAATGTCAAGCTGAGGAATTTGCTCCAGTCATGTCACTTCCTGTGCTGAAATCAAATTTCAGCAGCCGCACTGTCCGCACCAGTCAGAACTAGCTCTTTGTGCATTTCTGAGTGGGTTTATTGCAGCTCAAAGCTGTTGGGAGAGGCAGAGCAGAGAAAAAAGAAAAAAACAAAAAAACAAAACCAAAACAAAACCAGCAGTCATACCTCACACATGAACTCATTTTTTCTGAAGAAGAAAAAATTGTTAAACCTCAGAAGAAAAACTCCAGATTGTGAACTTTAGATCTCTTCCCAGCAGAGTAGCCTTATCTCGCCCCAGACTGAAACGCAGGCGTGAGAGCACAGGACAGCTGAGATGTGATCACTCCTTTTCCTTTTGTTATGCGGAAGTTATGGGAAGACCAAGCCAGGACAGATGATTTGTCTGTGCATTAGTCAGCCAAAGAACTCGTACTCTTGCAAAACAAAACCACTACCAACAATAATTCAGGCTTTCCAAGGAACATGTCAGGGAATGTAAAAGCTGGAGACGGAAAGACAAGTTGGGAGGAGGGGGCATACTTGCCTCCCCTTGACACGAGCAAAATATTCACGTCAGTCATACCCAAAGGTGCACCAACTCAAGGTCCGTGAGAGAGCTCCGAGCAAGTCTGCACTGAGCATAGCCCTGGCTGCACAGGCCTGGACAGCGGGGCAAAAGCACCTCCTGTTAGTGCCATACTAACTGCAGCAGCTGGAAAGCTCCTGTTTGTGGAGTTACCTCAACCAAAATTAGGTGAGATAACAACATCACGCTTGATTGCACAGTATAGACTTGTGCCTTTGTATCTCAGAAATGCATTTGGGGATTTATCTTCCGTGATACTTCAGAAAAATAAGCTCTGCGAGACATTGTTGGTTACATACAAATGCAAAACATCGAGCAATGGGAGAGGATTTTAAAAAGCTCTTTACAAGAATCTGTTATAGGTCCTCTAAGCAAGGAGAATAACTGGACTATGAAATAACCAGTCAATATAAAAGGATACAGAGAGGCCAAAATCCTAGTAATAGACTTTATCTGTCCAGACAAACTAGAAAACACCATCAGGGAAAATTAGATTGGAAGTCGTGTCTGGTTTTGGTGCCGGATTGTGTTTTTAGAGCTGAAGCGGGAATGAAGTTTTACAAAATTTGATTAAGCAATACAGGGGCTAGACTGAAGTTGGGCAGAAGGGGCAGAACAAAGGACAGGCTAGAGAGATTTTAAAGGCAAAGTGCACCAACGGAGAAAACCAGACCTCACTGAATGGTAGACAGGCAGGCAAGATCATTTTCCAAAGTACGTTATTCTGCGATTGGATGATAAATCTAGGCATGACGTTATTTATTCCCGACAACCTCCAAAACTTTTATCTACATTATTTACAAAGTCCACAGCTATTTGGCAAACAGGACAGAAGGAGAAGCGTCAGCTGTAAGGGGCTCCTGCTTTGAAGACAAATAGATGAGCAGACAAAGAGTCAAGGAAAGGCTCTAGTGTTTCAGCTGCGTGGCCGAGAGCCACTTCTTTGTAGCATATGGCGTACACTAACAGGTTTATTTTCCCTGAGGAGGATGTATAAACTGTCTGCAACTGCTCTTCACACTTGTCACTCTAAGTCACATAATTTTTCCAAGGCATCCTGCAAAAACAGCCCCCCAGTTGAAGCTGAACAAAGAATTTGTGGGTGCCTTGCAGGTCGTTTGGGGACCGAAGGGCTAGTCTGCGCAACCAGAGCGTGGTAAAGCACACGGGGAAGCGTGTCAGAGAAGCCGACAAAGGCAGACGGACGCGATAAGAAATAAGAGCAATTAAATGAGGCGGGGCAGGGCTGGAGGGGGGGCACTGCTGGGAAGCGGAGTTAAATTCGGGTCAGGGAAGAGAAGCAGCAAGTGGCAGCGTGTCTCTGCAGCTGTCCCGGCCGTGCTGCGGTCCCAGCCCGGCGAGGTCTCGTCTGGCTCTCCCCCCGCGCTGGGCAGTGTCCGGTGGGCGAGAGGGGCGGCCGGCACCTGCTGCTGGCCCCCCCCCGAGCTGCAACCTGCCCCGAGGCCTGTTAGACACCGTGATTAATATGCAGAGACCAAAGTGACTGGCAAAGATAATTACACAGCGAGTCAATTGGCTGGCAAAGTTAATTATGCAGGGAGTCAAATGAGTGGCAAACTAAGTGACTGAGGCAGAATAAAGAAACATTTGGCAGTGACAAATGGCAAAACAAGTTACTCAGACGGGGGGTCAAGCGGGCTGGACACTGGACGTGTTTTCCAGCAGCAGAAGCTGGCACGGTGTCAGGGAGAGCTCGCTGCCGGGCGGCATCGCTCCCGGGGCAGGGCAGGAGCGGGAGCGCTGGCGGCTCAGCCCTGGCTCCAGCGGGACTCGCACCTCGATCTGCCTTTGCTTCAATTACTCCATGACCTCAAGTCATTTAACTTCCCTCCACCTCAGGACTGCTCACTGTCCCTATTGCACCACACGAGGAAGTATTTTGCATTCTCTGCAGCCAAAGGCAAAGCAGACTTATCGACCCGAAAGGGTAAAAATATTAACTAACCCAGAAGCGAATTGTGCGTGCACCCTTGCATGCATTCGCAGTGCCACCATCAGCAATAACCCCCCAGCACACTCAGGAGCTAAAAGGAAAGTAACCGTTTTTCTTCTGCCATTAGCAGTCCAAAGGGGAAAAACCGCACAGGCTCAGAGAGAGAGGTTTTTACCAACACATACTAACAGGCCACATCTTAACTGGAAACCAGCTAGATTTATTTCTCCAGACCATGAGCAATGGCATATTTTTTGAGGGCTTCGTGAAAGAAGATGGCACAGAGCTCTGGGATCCCTTTTGGAAAGGTTACATACTTTATTTCCATATATATTATATTATGAAAATAGTAAGAGCCCTGAAGTGACCTGCAAAGGGCTAAAGGGAGGCAGGTAACTGTGACCTTTTTATTCTTTACAAGGTATAACCAAACCCAGAAGTGTTGAGATTCTCAAGTGTTTGGTTTTGTTCCTTGCTTGTTTCTACATTAGATATCTCACATGAATGTCAGAGCTAAAGTCCCCCAAAATTATGTTGTGCCTAGAAGTTACAGAAAAAAACCCGAGCAATTGAAAAAAGAATGTTTAACCCTTCTATCTGCAATAGTTTCAGTTTTGTTCGTATCTACTTAATTCTGCTGGCCAGTTGGCACAGTTGGACAATGGAGGGCTTTGAGACCACATCTGTTGGGAAAGTTCAGGTATCTATAATGCAAATTTGCAGAAAAGTTATCCAGTAAAATAAAAGAAATTAAATTCAACTTTTCTTAATTGCCTACTAAGACAGTTTTTCCAAGCTATACCTGGTGTTTGCTGGATAAACTCCATTCTTTACATGCAAAATTTTCATATATTTCTCGAGCATTTTATTTGAAAGCAACGCATTTCTTTTGAGGTGAATCATGCTACTATGGTCATGAGATTAAAAAAAAAAAAGGGGGAGAAAAAAAGAAGGAAAGAAAAAGAAGGAAAGACAACCCTGAAACACTAGGCAGCTTAAAACAAAGAAAAACAAACAACAATAGCAGAGCATCAATGTGGTACATGAAAAATAAGACCTTTCTAGGTCATGCTTAAATTTGCATTAATGGCCTTCTTGTCAAATTATCTCAGGGGAACTTCTGATTAGCATGCAAAAGAAGCATGATACAAAACTAAAGCAGTAATACTTGTTTTATTTACCAGACCATTTTCTCCAAAGGAACTAAATATGAGAATTTTGAGGGATCTGACATTCATCTTTTATAAAGGAAGCACAGTCAGGAAAAGCTCACCGTAATTAGCAGCTAGTCAAATAATATATAATTCCTCCCTGTATTTACTCAGCAGTGTGTACTTTAATCATCAAAAACATTAAACTGACCCTAACCATCGCCTTCTATAGACTGGCTCAGGAGCTCATTTGTTCAGTTCTTGGATCAGCTCTTAAGAAAACAAATCTTACGAAGCGCACTTAAAGGTAAACACAGAGTATTCCCAAATCTGCATCTGAAAACGTATTTGATAAGTAAGATAGAGAGTGGAGGGAGGAAAAAAAAAAAGTCATAAACATTTCATCTGCCAGTCCAACGTGTGAGAGAGGTGAGGTCACCTAAGGGTTGTTGCTGCTGTTTTGGAGTAGCAGGGTGATGTATTGACAAGATTTGGGAATTAATAGAGATCCTGGCTTTTATTGTTAGCTGGAGTCCCAGTGTGTGGTGAGTAACTGGGTATTCCCGCTACTTCAGCAGATCATGTGGGATACTCACCACATTGGAGGTTTGATCCATGTATTCTATCAGCATGAAATGGGACCACTGACCCTGATCTTTTCTTCTTATCTTGCAGCTGTACGGAAAGCATTTATTGAGGACACTCCACATCTCAAGTGTTGTTAGTAGGTGGAATCTGGAGGTGGTTTTACACTGCTGCTTCTTGCCTGGCGGGTCATGGTACAACCCGTCAACTAAGTTTTTATTTAGCGGGTCTGTTAAGGTTTACTACATAACCAAGCTACTGCTTGCACAAAGGGAGCCCAGAGATAACAAATGGACTTCTGCACCCAACTCTGAAGCACGTAAGAGCACACAGATATAAAGGCTGTCCAACCTACAAAGGGAGTATTATTCATACCATCAAATCTGTGCCGTCAGAGCGAGGAACTGCAACAGGAAGCCTTTTCTCAAATGCTAAAATCTCACCACTGTCCCAGCAATATACCAGATACAAGAAGCCGTTATCATTACTTCAGGCTGAGAAAATTGAAACAAATCTTTTGAATTAACAGTCATCTTTACAAATAGCTGAGAGCTGCCAAGTTCTTGGACTTTCTTGAAACTCCTCTGAATTTTAAAGCCAGTCAAGACTTTGCAGCTGGAGTGGGAGTAGATAATCCAGCCCAGGCACTGCTATGGGAAAGAGACCAAACAGGGCAAGAGAACTGACACAAAACACCATGGCTGGCAGAAACTATGTACACCCGCTTTATGGAGTCACCAGTCGTTACAGGGGGGCACCGGGCAGTGGAAAAATCAAGCTCAAAGAAAATTTAGGGCAGCCAGGGCAGGACACAAGAAGGCTGCTGCAAACTTGTTTTTAAAGGTTTGGCACCTACAGTGAATACAGAGTTACCTGTTTTCATCCTGGTACATTCAAATGCTAATTTTCAGAAATGTAAGCCCCATATATTAACGTGGTTTGATCAGCAGTTTTACACTGCTCAGCCATGGCTGCTTTCATTATCTGTCACCCATCTGTACTGTTGGTATGCTTGGCTCTTTTACAGTGTTGATCATGTCTGATTTAACATGCCAGGTTACATTAACAGTTCTGAAACCCAAATGGCCACACAAGTCCTGAAAAAGCAGTTGGGCTGCTTTGCTGTTGTTACACATTATATTCCCCTCCTCATTGTCACTAAATCCAACCCAAGAAGCACTTCTAGGGGGAGACCGTTAGCCACCAAACACCCCAGGGCATCACAGCAGCCCACAAAGCTGATACTTTCTGCCAGCCGACCAGCAGCCCTGAAATGTGCAGAGCTTGTAAGGTTTCTGGGCACGCCTCCTCCCCCCAATTAGTCATACCAGTGACTTCTCTGTACGAGGAATTAGAAAGAGGAAAAAAATTAGCTTTTCCTTTGGCTTCCAATTTAATGAAAGGCTTAAAAGTTCAGTGGATTCAGAGAATGTAACCTTTGGGGCTCTCATGAAGAACAATGAAAATAATAAGAAAATCTAATGTTTCTCATATAAGTATATCCCTTAAACCTGTTAGAAATCTTAGCGTTTTTTTGGTGGAAAGTTAAACCAGAGGCAGTCTTGTCAGACTGCTATAAGATTAAATAGTCTATTAATCAGAAATCAGATTAACAACACTTTGTTAAAGCTAATTATGTGAGGAAAGCCAGCCTCTTGTTGCGTTGCCAAAATATTGGATATAATTTTTTTTTTCTTATTCATTGCACCATTTTAGACCAAATGTTTTGGCAGCTTAATTAGAGGCAGGTGGTGCCGTTGCCATAATTACATAGAAGTCCTCATATTTTGTCATCATGCTTAATTAGAGCCGTTGATTCAGCATGAAAGAGAAGCATCCTGGCCAACTAAATATTGCAGCAGTCTTTATGGGAAATGCAGTGCACCTTTAGATGAGAGCTGCCTGGTTTAGAGGATGCCAAATGTTTATTTCAGGTTTGGGACAGTACTGCCTTCTCCAGTAGGAAATAGTTAAATTAAACTGAAAGCTCTCAACCGCAAATGAAACCCAAACCAACTGCAGTCAATAGCAACATTCCCATTGACTTAATTGGGACCAAAACCTAGCTGGCTTTCCTGAACAGGGTAAGACTGATTTATTCAGGATGAATATGGGACAACTCCACAAATATAACTGAGATCAGAATTTGGCTCGTTAATCTCACAGGAGTTGGGCTGTCTGTGGCCAGGGAAAGCAGAGCTGGGTTTGGCTTGTGTGACACCTCAGGATCACAACCCTCAGCTCACAATGCTCCAAGAGGGGATCACACTTTTCTCACGAGGTCCTGGTAAGACTTATGCTGAAGCTGTAAAGAGAGTGGTCATCTTCAGTTCAAGGTCATAAACAGAGCCCACAATTAATTCACCTAGAAGTCTGAAAAAAATTGATAAATCTTCAACTACTATTGCTGCCTTCACAGATCTCTCCAGTTAAAACAGTCCTGAAACTTGCATTGCACCAGCTGGTACGAATAGGAAATTCATGTCTCATGCCAGCCAAATGGCTGATTTTTCAGAGTGACAGAGCAAGTGTAGATGGCAAAGGTACAGTCTGTACATCCCTAGGAGTCAGATAACCTCTCAGTTTCGGATGGTCCTTCTGGGCTAGGGAAATTGTGTCATGGCACACAAAGGAGTGGCTCAATCTGCGTCACATCACAATCACAATTTTGAGCACCCCAGACCCAACTCCACTCAGTTGCACCAGGGTAACAACCCAGAATAACACCTCTGAATACACAGCATGCACCACAGCTGATCCTAACTGAAAGAGATCTAATAGATACCTGCATTTTTAACACCTTTGCCTTCTTCTCCATATTTGCCATATCATTTTTTTTACAACCACATGAATTATCTTATGATTGTGCCCATTAGACTGAGCTCTTGTCTCCCTGTATAGCTCCAGTGTGTGGTGCTCCCTCTGATCTGGATATGGTGCTTCTAGCATTAGAGAGCTATTAATCAAAATCGGTGCTACAGAATGTAAATAATAAAGTCCTTTAAGCACCACATCTCCCTTAAGCCTTCTCATTTATCCCTGAGATCTTACACTGCCTGCTCAAAGATAGTGACAGGACTCAATTTCCCATCTGTGCTTGCTAATTTCTTGCTGATCTTAGAGGTTTTAGACCATTCAATCCAGATAGCTCTTCTACGGGGAATGGGGCCAAGCTGATATATCTCAAAGAGCAGACCAGGAAAATCACTGGGGCAAAATGCCAAGTCCCCCACGACTCCTTGGTCATTTGGGAAACAGTTTGAGGAAATCAGTGCTATACTTCCCTCTGCTTCTTTGAATTTGGAGCCCACATCTAACTTACATAAGAAAGGCAGATCAGCTACCAACTTAAATGATATTTTGATTTCCCTATCTTGGGCTATTTCTGTGAGCCTGATTCTGTTAGTGCAAAACTGATGGGAGCTCAGCTTCTTATCAGCAAAAAGATCAGGGTTTTCCCAGTTCGTCTGGGCACAGTACTATCTTAAAGAACTGTGAATAAATTCCAGCATAATCAATGACACATTTTATCCCATTGCTAATGTATGCAACAATTTTAAAACCGTGTGGGTACTGTTAGATTTAACGCCAATAACCTAGCAATAATCTTATTATAGCTGTAGCTTCAATGAAGTACTTAAGATGTCACAAAATCTTGTAAAATGCAATCAACTCAACAGCTTGAGTAAAGATATTACAGATTATCAGATTTTAGGGTGTTTTCTGTATACACAGCTAATAAATCCTGAAAGGTATTAAAAAAGTCCAACAACAAATAAAGATTATGAGGCTATAAAAGACCTTATTTAAGATATTTTTGTAACTAACAATCCAACAAGTATGTCCTGGCCCTTCGTGTAAACTCTGAAGCCTGCAATGAAGAAAAAAATCTCATAAAATGATTCCCTGGACTTTTAAGTTTTCAAGAAATAGAACAAGTTTGTCTGACAGCATTTACCTGAAATGAGTGCTTAGCCAAAAAAAAAAAGCAAGACCAAAGGCTTGAGACCAAAACTTGCATTGTCTTTTGTACAGGGAGAAGGGCTGGGGGACAGGATTGAACAGTTGTCAGAATCACAGCTTGATCTGTATTTCTGCATTTGTGTTTTTGGACGGACTCCAAGCTCCAAATGAAAATGTTCTGCCCTATACTACAAGGGAGTTTTAATCCA
This sequence comes from Buteo buteo, assembly GCF_964188355.1. Classification (NCBI taxonomy): domain Eukaryota; kingdom Metazoa; phylum Chordata; class Aves; order Accipitriformes; family Accipitridae; genus Buteo; species Buteo buteo. The sequence goes on from NC_134194.1 coordinate 5,934,418, forward strand.
CCCCAAATTTAGCAGTGGCAGCATCCCTCCCCCCGTGGCAGTGAGCATTTAACAGAACACTACTGCAGTCATTTCCCTCTTTTCCAAATCCACCGCTACAGAGAAAATCTCCATGTTTCATTTTTATTATTTTCCAAATGAAATGGAAGGGACGTTTCCCCAAGGGAAAACCAACCGCTCAGTCCTACAAGCTGGCTGGTTCAGCATGCAGCTGAGTAGCAGCAAAAGCACTGTAAAGACTCCAGCAGGAACAGCAATGCCTATGAAAGGCTCAGCCTGTGCTCCCAGACACACTGGCACAACTCCACTCGGTCGGGTATTGTGCTGAGGCCAGGCAAGTTCAGGTGCTCCCAAGCTGTCGTCCATGAATACAGCCCAGGCAGCTGAATGCTTCCCTCTATATATGCATACAGCTGAATGCCTACAGCCTGTAGCAGTAATGGTGGTAAATAGGTAAAGCGAGCTTTGGGAACCCTAGCTGAGTTGAAACAAGACTGTAGCTCCCTTAATTTCTTCAGAGGGGAGAAAGGAAACATCGGTACTTTGCACAATCACAGCTGGATGGCACATTCCTCGCTACAGCATTTTGCTTGCTTTAATTACCCAGATTTTTTCTATTTGAATTGAAGATGTTTCCTGGAAATGGAAGAACTGCAGACACAACACAAGATTTGTCTGCAGATTTTAAGATGATACTTATAACAGTCATAGCCAACTTAGTGTAACAGGTCAGAGACACTCCACATAAAGCTCTCAGCTTGTTTGGACATCTGTACTTTTGAGATATTGTAGATTTGTCTGTAACTGATGGAGAATCCAGCCCTTCCAGAGACTCTGACCAGCCCATCTGGAATAGCGTATTTCTACATTCTCACATGAGAAATTTCCCAAATATAAGTAATTTTTGTTCAACAGACACATGGAAGCCCAGCCAGCAATAGGGCTCGTTTTCCTCATGGAAGAGTCAGAAGCAAAAGCAAACACTTTGCCCAGCCCCATGAAGCACCCAAGTGAACCAGAACACTCGTTATCCTTCTGTCCATTGAAGTTTGGAATATGGTACTTCCTGAACAGGCCAAATTCATACATTAGTGAAAGTTACTTGAGACTGATTCTAAATCCGTAAATTCCTTTAAATGAGAAAGATTCCAGTAAAGAAAATAATTTTGGACCAAAACTGGTTTTCATGGTTTAACCAAACCAACATCCCATGGCAGCCAACATCAACCTCTTTGGGAGGAGATGTTAAGACCCTCCATGAGACAGATGCAGTACACCTTCCCAGCAGATCCCTTAGCCATTAATTTAAGAGCCTTGTTTCTTCCCTGACGCATGAAGGTGTACCACGTACATATGTTACAGGTCAAGAGAAACTATCACGGTAATGTAGCACTGCATTTATACACGTCTTGCCTTGCATTCACCAGGGCTCATGGGCTCCAGCTAAGCTCAGCCCTAGGTCTTCAGTCCCTGCTTGAGCGACACTGGAGGAATACCTGTCCCCAGGTCTCTCGCACCACTTGTAACTTATTTCTAGTTTCAATTTTAGCAACTCCTGCAATGGTCTATGAAATGTATGTTTTTCCCTGGCCATTATAATACCTATGCTGTGTAAGGGTGGGCGGAAAGTGTTTTTATGTGAAAACCACTCAAAGCAAAACGATTCCTGTCAGTTTTATTCAGTCCATGTTTTATAGGAAGAGAGAGTACAAAGCGTGTGTTGCTTTGGCAATTCTTATTTCTCCCTTGCTAGCTTGAAGAAAATTGATCCTTGCCACTACACAGATGTGCTGTGGGTAGAGCATAGTTATAATACCCTTACTGGTATGGAAAAGCTATCCCATGAACTTAATGTAATATTCTTATCATTAGTGTTCACCCTTTGATCACGCACTATTGGCTTTTATGCTGGTTGATTCACACCCCAAATAAGTAACAATAAAGATGGCTTAGTTCAGCACATGTGTTTCCTTTATGAAGGCTTTGTAGCAATGGTGGCTGTTTGTTCATTGTTACCCAATACTGGTGTCACTAGGAACTTGTGGGAGGATGTAGCAGCCATCTCCCTTTCTGCTGCAACCAGTTGCCTCCAAGAAACACCATCTGAAGGAGTTGCAGGGTGCATGGTTTTGATTATGAATAAAGGGTATTTCTGACCATGCTGCTATGAGTGGTGCTTGAAACAGCCATGAAGAGGGTAAGATCTCCACAGCGTGCTCAGTCCTGGTGTTTCACTGCACTGCTCAAGTGAAAATGAATTAGGGCCATTCTTGACAGTCCACTTGTTTTTTTCCAACAATTTTCATTGCTGCTATCCTGGTCCAGTGTTCCTTCACACAGGTAATATAAATTCACAGAACAATAGTGCCCATGAAACAGGAGAGGCTCAGAGGTGTCTGCGATAACTAGCACAGACCTGGCCATACCAGCATAAGCTCCTTTCCTCAACAAACTGGTGTGGGGAGATGGGAAAGCTTCAGAGCTTTCTGAGTTTGCTAAACAAGGCTGTTACTCAGCAGACCCATCAGATTTTGGCATATGGACACCAGTCCTGCAGTCACAAGCTTGAGGAAATGTGGTCACTTTTGACAGGGACCGCAGTCCCAAATGTGAGAAGCTGGGTGTCCCATTACCAGTCCCCCCAGTCCCTGTGTCTGCCTTTTTTATACTTTGAAGCTTTCAGTTGTACTTCAAAGGCTTTGACCCTGCAATCCTTAATCAAGGAAATCAAAAGGAATTTTACTAGATTAAATCAGAAGCAGATTTACAAGATTAAAGACTGTAGAATCAGGAACTCGGCTTGAAAAGGAGAAACTCTGAAGTGCTCAATGTACAGCAAAGAAATACAGTTTTCCTTATGTGTCTCAGATGGGGATTTCCAAGTAGGTGTGATGCAGGAAGACACCCAGATCCCACTGAAATTCCTGGGAGCCTGGGACCTAATTGCATTAGGGCACTTTAAAAGTCTCAGTCATGCTTATTAATTGTCTGTGATAAAATTTAAGTGATATATTTGCCCTTCTGTTTTACAAGGCAATAACCCAATTAATGTGTGGATAAACTAGGAGGCCAAAGGGAATTGGATTATGTCTGAGAAAAACAGAGGAGCAATTAAAGTATCGCTATTATAGGAGAGATTGAATTAACATAGTAATGAAAACATTCCTCCTTGTTTGGGAAATGGGGGCTAGGTCTCCAGTTTTGCGTCTGGAGATTATAAGCAGTGAGAGCCCCTTGTAATACTCTATCAGCTGACATCACAGCCATTATTTCATTGCATATGAGGTGGCTGTACAGGGAGACTGAAAAAGTAGGGATTAAAAGAGTAAAGGTTCACTCTTTCTGCCCCAAACCTCCACCTTCCTGCCAACCTCAGCCTCCCTCTCACATCCACACCCAGGGGCTGCTGCTCTCCTGCTTCCAGACGGTACTTCAAGTTTGAGTCCAAGTGAATGTTTTAATTAACAGAAAGCAACTTCTACCCGGAGCAATCTCATTAAACAGATGAATCCAACATTGGTCACGATTTGCCCTCAAAATTAAAATGGTGCCTCCAGGAAAACATAAGACTGTCTTACAAACACACAGAAAGCTATAACCATAAACCAAAATGCCTTAGAGTAACAGAACAGCCTTATTTTGCCCAGACTACCAAGCCAATGACAGGATTGTAATTCTAGTCCATGGGCCTGTTTGGCTTTACTAAGTATAAAAGTCATGAGTGGAAAAAAGTATACACAGTGGTTATTGCTAGTTTATGGCTTTTCTTCCCCCGTTGTGCAAGTGCCAGGGCCTAGCTTATAGCTCAAACAGTAATATTGGTGTGCACAATGGTGGAAAATGAATTATTACTTGGTGTAACAGAATGGCTTCTGAAATCATGATGATAATGCTTAATCATGTACTTTGCAGACTATGTTCCCCAGAGTCATAAGGATGCAAAACAGTGCTGGAAATACATTAGCAAGAGAAAGATGGACTTCCACCCCTCTTATGGCTTTGTTAAAACTCTGCATTTTGCATTGTCCTTTCTGGGGATGCGAGTTTAGTGCTGGGAATATTTAACAAACTGACAAGCTAACGAGTTTTGCCAATGAATAGGCTTGCAAATTTAAGGCTAGGATTGGGTTTGTTTTAATTGAGAATTTTGATAAAGCCATTTTAAGTTATGTGCTAAAAAGTACTTGTTTGCACACCAACATGGATTATTTTATTGCTCAACCAGAAAAGTAGTAGCAGAAAATTACTACTCCTAATCCAGGCTTGTGTTAGCAACACTGTAGCAACCATACAGAGACCCGCTGAGATCATGTGTAAACAAGCTGGCAGTATGAGGGGGGGTGTTGGTTTTGTTTGTTTGTTTGTTTGCTTTTTAAGATGAAGAATACATGTTATAGTGACAAGAAGCCAAGTTTCAAGCCAGGGTCGGCCTACTTGGGCAATCCAGCTTCTCAGTGTCCAGGCTGAATGTAGCACATTAGACTGAACATCAAAGCAAATTTTATGGACTTGCCAACACAATTTAGAGGCATTAGCATCACTACATGCGCTTTTAAGACTAAGGACAATTTGTAGGTGAACAGCCTGTTTGGGGGATATGACAGATTGGTCCTTATATCTAAAAGATGTATTTTATCTCAATTAGAATTTGAGGCAGGAAAATTCTATGATGTTACACAAGTCAGGCTGGATGTTTTAAATGGCTTAATTCAGTCCCTAAAATATACAACTATGATTTTTAAAGCCAGCAACACTAATCCATACCAGGCTATTGTTTAATTCCCTGGATTTCTGGAAACCTGTCTATCAAAGTGCATGTCAGCCAAGCAATCAGGGTTTTGCAAAGTTCATTTAAGAGTTCAGGGTATCTTCATTTGAGGGTCTGGATTCAAAGTCATTATCAAATAACTTTGACTAGCTGGGTGTGACAGGGTCATAACAATGGGTCACCCCAGCACACTTTGGTGCATCCATACATGGTATGTTCACACCAGCTGGGATGGGACAGGAGCTCAGTTCAGTCCCTGGGTCTGCTGCATCCCCGCATCCTGTGCAGGACTTCAGTGGCATTAGCTCAATCCGTACTAGCACTTGTACCAGTAAACCTTGAAATGCAAACAAGAGTAGAATTGGGGCAAATTTCTTGCTTAAAATCCACGCTAAACCAGTACTATATCTGAAAAATACTAAAAGTCCAAGGCAAACATTCCTGCTAAGTCCCTTCCACGTTACATGACGCATCTGTAAACAGACTTTCCCCATCTATATGCTGTTGTGAAATGAAACATGGGCTTCTCAGGATCCCAAAGGCTTACAGCTGAATGAATGGCTAAGTCTGTACTTCACAAATATTTTTAAGTCCCCTTCAGTGTTAAACTCTTAAACCGATCCTCCTAATCCACACTGATTAACAGCAAAAGTGTCTTTAATCACATGTAATCTAATTGAACGCTCTCAATCTCCATGCCTGTAAACCATGAAACAAACTAACATTGCACACACATTAGCCCAGTTTTGCAAAAATAAAGGTATATTACCACCCTTCCAGAGAGTCAGGTCAGATCTGCTTCCAGCACAGGACATCTGCTCCACAGGTTGTCCTGTTAACCTGTAATAATCTCACAAAACCAAATAACACTTCCCAGTAACCAAATCTTCCTTGTTAACTCTACTTCCCGGGGCAGTTAACAACAGCTGAGACTCCAGCACCAAAGTCAGAAGTCCTGCTCTCTGCCTTGCTTCAGCTCTGACATTCATCGGACCCTGTGCTGACCCAACTCTGTGGCAATTCAGCAAAAGAAATCCTTTTGTTTTCAGAAGGTTAATTTTCTGCTGGGTTAACAAATGGATTCAGCTCCATGCAGGGCCCAAGAAGCATCCGATACAACGTAACACAGGTAGAGAGAGCAGAAGGGAATAGGGGAGAGGCCAAGCAGTCCTTTCCTATTTGACACCAGTGGTTTGGACCCACGGATAACCTGCCCCAGTCCTTTCGTATGTGGCAAACACACACAGACATCCCAGTCACTTGCCCTTGTGCCAGTCTTGGTAGACAAACATAAACTGCTTCTCATTTGAGATGACCAGCAGTGAAAACTTGCAGCTGATGTCTGTCCTCACCCCTACAGTTACTGTGATATGCCGACTGCAGGCTTTATTCCTGTGCACTGCTTCACTCCAGGACTGTGCCCTGTGAGTCTGGCTGTGTGCTCCTAGAGACAGATGTGCCATGAACTCGCCCTCTACGCAAGCCAGCAAGCACCACGACAAAGATACTGCTCTTGCTTTAGAGCTGGCTGACTTTGCTCTTCTTACTTAAAGTTGATTTGATCCCATAGGTTACAGCATTTGAGAAGACTGCAGGGGATGCATGGTATTAAAAAGCAGAAGCACTAGGAGAAGCCATCCCTGAAGATGCCTAACCAGAGGTGAGGAATGGCTATTGAGCAATAAATGTGGAAGTTGATATGGAAAGAGAAGCCTTTTTCATGCAAAACGCCCTTACCAAAATTGGATGAATCACGGACTGCAAACTAGATATTTGAACACTTTATCCTGGTTTTAGCCAATCCCAGTTCCTATGAATGCATCCATTATTTCTGAATATCCATCAAATTTTGGATTCAGTTGCTGCAGTGAGACCATTACCAGTGCAATTAGCCTGGGCACATGCACACCAGGTCCAGTGTCCCGATGCAGACATAAAAGACCAATGCTCATAGAAGCAGCCAAACAAATTTTCTGCTCATTTGATTTTAAAACATGTAACAGGAAGATCTGAAAGGACACTTATTTTTCCTCAAGTAGAAATGCTTTTAATCTTCCTTGGAAAGGAAGTTTCTTCAGAGTCCTTCCTTACTTTCTTCTTTGCCTCCCCTCAGACAGCAGCCCCTCTGCTATTTTAACAAGCTCTCAGTCTCTTAACACTTCATTGCGTTCAAACGTTTCTTAACAAGCGCCTAGAGAGGAAACAGGAAGAAGGAAAATTATTATTTTCAATGCATTCCCTAGTCAAACTCTTACATTTTAACTGCACTTAAGCTGAAATTCATTAGCAAATTATAGGTAAAGAATTCAGAGTAAGAGTCAAAGCAGCTCAGAGATGATTCCCTGCAGTCTGGTTATCGAATGGCTAAGGAAAAAAAATTGCACATGAATATAAACATTTGTCCTTCAAAAACACTTTAAAAAAGCTATTCCTCCAAAACAGTGAATTTTTTCTTTAAATGGTTAATATTAATAATTCGCTAGTACTGAAGCAATTCCAGCATTTTACTTCATTTTTGGGCTAGAGCTTTGCTTTTATTTTCAGAGGTTTAAGTCAGCCAGCATATAACTGAGATTATGTTAACATAACAAGACAAAGATCATTCTGTGGTTAAGGCCCTACTAATATTCAGGAGCTGGAAGTTCAATTCAGCTTCTGCTTAGGAGTACATGTAGGACCCTGGGGAAGTCATTTAGTCTGTTTGCTCTCAAAGGCATATTTCCTCCATCTTTTCTATTTGACAATAAATAGAGCTCAATAGTAAACCAGACTTCGGTTTCAGCAAAACCCCCAAAATTTCCAGGATCATTTTTGGCCAAGACCTGTAGCCTTTTCATGGAACTGAAACCCTACACTATTTATTCAATTTGTATGGGATTTTGGAAAGGTTGGGACTTCTAGGAAAGTAGAAAATAGTGGCCATTCAGACATGCGTATGCTCTACCAGAAGTCTGGGAAGTCAGGTCATTTCCACAAAACCACTTAGATTTGACAACTGGAAAATTCCTGTTCAAGAAGTTCCCTATGAGTCTTGTGTACAAGCTCCAACTTCAGGATAGAGATGAGCTCTAATTACCCAAATGTATAGATATTAGCAACAGGGGATACTTGCCATTGGTTGATACCTCCACATGCTAAATGATAGCTTGTGCCCAATGAGGGACAACTTCTTTAATATGCAAGACTTGCATTATGGAATTAGGAGGGACCTTTTGACAACAGCCACTTTCAAATGTCTCATTTACACTGTAAAAGCTGCTGCTTCCTGTAATAATTGGGAGGGAGAGGAGGCAAACCACAGGTAAGCTGATCCGCTCCCCCAGGTGCTTATGCACACAGCTCCTGCCAGATCAAAGCAGAGCCGCGCACAGAGGCCGAGGGGAGAACTTGGCCCCTGGCATTTTACAGAGAAATACGCCGGAGCATGCCTTGTATTTAGTCAGGACCCGGCACGTATCTTTGATGTGTGATAACAGCGAGGCAGGTAAAAGCATAAGGGGAGGCCTAACAAGTTATAGCATAGGTGAGAAAGGCAGTTACAAGTCCAGGGTAAGTTAAATGAAATAATGTTTGTGCTTTTCTAGGAGAGCCCGGACATATGTAACAGCCATGAAATGATCCAGGCAAAGGCAGAAAAGCACAAGATCCAGAAACCTGTAGACAGTTACTAAACTTGGAGGTAATATGAATGACCTGAGACCTGATACAGCTGCAGTTGGTGTGGAGGATCAGGAGGAGGTGGTTGAACTACAGGCAAAAATCCCCATTTCATGCACACAGAGGAATAGCCTTTAGGACAGCAGCTCCTTGATGCCAAGGTGGTCAGACCATATTTAGACAGATGTTACACATTACTGACCAGAGTCTGTAGACCTCAAGACACCAGATTGGTTTTGGTTCCACTAATGTTTGCAGTAGGAGGAGCAAACTGGATGTGAACAATGTATCTGTTATAAATTTAATATATTCGCATCGTATTAAGCTTTCTCCCTAATGACAGAGATCTGGTAAGCCACTTAAATTTTGGAGGCAGTTTCTTTTTGGAAATGGCCACAGAAAATGCACTGGCTGAGCCTAACCATCATCAACATTGAAGATCACGTCTGAACTTTGGAGGTTTCAAGCAGTCCTGTGTAGCCCAACTTCTCTCTCTCTCCTTAAGTTCATGTATCTTTGTCCTACTCAGGAATTAGCAAAGACAAGAAACAATTCCTGCTACCAAAGTTGTAAGATACCATTTGAATAATCTTTATTAAAGCTTTGAGGAAGGGAACCTTTCTGCCTGGTTACCTGTATTTGAAGTCTGGGGTACTTCAATCTGTAACGTTCATAGGTGTTTTCCACTTACAGGTCTATACCACAAATATTTCAGAAAGAAGTGAAGTCACTGAATAAACGAAGTCAGTTTTCTGCTCTCCATTTCACATATATTGTTCTTTAAGAAAAAAAAATCCTTGCTGGATTTTTAAAACTACTTAAATAAGCACAATAAGATTGTGCAGGGGAGTCATGTTTGTACACGCTGTACATGTCTGAATGGCAAAAATAAGCTACTATGTAGAAATCATAATGTTGTTACACACCTAACAGAAAGCCAAAAAAACCAACTTGGCCTGATTTGACTGGTTTTACTTTTGTAGGGTGCCTTCAGCAAGCTTTTGTTCATCTTTGACTTTACAAGGAAGCAAGTGCAAAAAGACTGGAAGATGTTCCTTTGAAACTTTTCTATGTAAGGGAAAGAGAGAATTTACATTCCCTAAAAAAATGAAAAAAAACCCCAAACCCCTAAGTTGCTTGTGAAGATTCTTATTTCCCAAATGAATTATTTTCTGCTCCTCTTGAAGATGTGATTGATTTGATGGTCAGAAAGAATATGACTACTGGATGCACTTGTTAACAGCTATGAATCATCAGTCTTGACTGAGTGACCAAATGTTGGTTTAACCTTCTGAATCGTACAAACACCACCAGCAGGCCCGATGATTTTGGCAGTCAGCCTCACCCCCAGGAGAGAAGAGAGGAAGAAAGCTTGACAATGTGCATGGTAAATAATGGCATCAGATCATCTCTGCCTTAGATACTGAGAACCTCCTGGTACAACTGGAATTGCCACTTAGAGCAGATGGCAATTTTTTTTCTTTTTTTTTCCCCCAATTGTGATATTCTGACAAACTTCAATTTCAGACTCAGAGTTCTCTTACAGAATAGTCCTAGAAGACTGTTCTGCATAAGTATAACTCTAATTAGGTCCTTGGCCTTGTCCAATTAGCTTTTAAAACTCAACTTTTAAACCACAGAATAAATTTGTTTGAAAGGAAAAGGATTTTTAAAATAACAAGATGTCTATCATACAGTTTTAACAAACTTCACACAAGAGCATGCCAACAATTTTTCTAAGCCATATGTGGATTTCTGTTTTCAGTTAAAAATCTTGAATACCCCATGCAGGAACTACTGAATAAAACTATTTATATTATAGAAGTAAACAGAAAAATTTTGGATGATTCTTTGCATTTCATCATTATTAGCAACTTAAAGCACTTTCAAACACATTAAAGTTTGTATTGTTCAAAAAACATCAAGTTTTATGAATAGAAACAGACATTGTGTTTAAAATGATCTTTTGAGCCAGAACAGCTGTAGCTGACTACAGAGCTAATGCTCTTCAAGCCAAGAGCCATCCTTTTGTGTTGTGATTATACAGTGCCTCACACCAGAACTTTATCCTTAAAACAGTAACTCCTCTGATAGAGGCTTACCCTTTAGGATCGACCTGGGACAGGACTGAACCGCCCCATTTTTCCACTGAAGCAAGTTCTCATGACTCCTGTCCCCTAGGAAGGCCAAGGATTCAAACTTGCTATCACAGAAGAATCCTGAAAGCAAGAAACTCCAGAGCATCAGTTCCCTGTTCTATCTCCATCATCATAAAAACACAAGAGCAAGGGCCAACACCACAGCTCGCTTGCACAGGGAGCTGAAAGCCACTATCCAGCTGCTTTGGCTGGTACAGCCCTTTAATACCTCTGGAATTCCCCGGGCGCTGCTCTCGCTTTGCAGCAGAATGAGCCTGAGCAGCTTGTTTGTACTCAGCCTAATGCTCAGCACACAGCATCCTCAGCATGGATAGAACCATCTCAGCTGTGATTAAAATCCATCAGGAACAGCAAACTGAAGAAATACTATTTTCTTTCCACAGTTCGTCATCTGTGCTTCTGTTTTCCTGGGACAGCTCAGCTAATCTATAGGAGGCCACTGAGGGTGCACCAAGAGCGCTGGCGCAGACGGCACTCTTAGCTGCAGCAATGGCACATTAAGCCAAAATCCTGGCAGCATTACAGACAGCTGCCCCTACACTCATGAACTTCCCACACATGAGAGGTTTTACAGCTAGTGGTGGGTTTTTAGCAAAAGCCACTCCATTGCATCAGTGCTCACCTCAGATATGGGGGCACAGTTCTGCTGGAGCAGACAGGTCTGAGGTTAAGCAGAGCTGTTAAAGATCTCAGCTTGTGTTTTGTAAAATGAGAGTACTGGGATCAGCATCCTGGTCAATACCTGGCTCTGGGACCAGTGTTTTTCTCCTTACCTGTTCTAACTATGCCCTGTGGTTTCTGGGGATGTGAATGGGTCTTTCCTGTGCTGGGTAGTGGTTATTATCCCAGCTCTGGTCCAAGCTACAGAAAGGACTGTTTCTAGTTACTTTCTTGGGGTGGGTCTAATGTTCTGAGATGCTGCTGGAATGCAGATGCTTTTAAAACAGGAGCACCTGAGAGGCCATTTCCAGGTCTCCCACTGATATTTATTGACATTCTTGGTCAATAGCCTTCTCCCTCCACCACTGATCTCCTCTTCCTTGAGGGTGCAGCTCAGCGCTTTGCCACAAGACTGCCCTCCCTTGCTTCCCCACCATGTCTTTTCCTCTGTCTTTGGAAAAGCAGCTACTCGGAAATTCCAGCTCTGTGTGGACTGTATGCATCCTAAGCATGTTTTAAATGCTAGCAATATACCAAGGGTTTTACACTAAACAATGGATGCTGCAGTGGAAAATGAAGAGTCACTGTTTCAAATTCCTCTATTGAACTATTAAAATCAGTCTGGATTTGGGTGGGTTTTGGGGTTTTTTGTTTTTTTTTTAAAGAATTTGCACTGACAACAGCCTCCCTCATTTAAAAAGGAATATAAATTTTTATCAAAATCTACTAAAATGCAAATCATTGAATCTTTGTTATTTTGGAGAATGATAGTTATGAGTTGACAAACAGTCTACTCACCATCTGAGAGAGCTTGTCACAACACACATAAATTAACCCTCCCCCACACATGGAGTACAGTAATCTAAAAAAATGGATTTTTCTTTTCTTCTACTACAGCCCATGGAGAATTATCTTCTTTGCAGGGCTTCTTGTGATGTATTGCTGCTCAATCATGCATGCACCTTTGAAACAGCATCACAAGTTCTTCCTGACAGAAAGGAATGTGTTCCTACTCCAAGGTTACCTTTGTTCAAAATATACAATAGAAACTAGATGCTAATGAGAAAATAAATGCACAGCGCAGTCTTTGGAAATGGCACTGCTGAAGCTATCACCTTGCCTGAAGCAATAAATTCCAGGCGAGCACAGACTGTATTTTTAAAATTTATCACCTCACAGACTAACAAGCATTGATTATATGTTTTTCTTTGAGTAATTGCCAATACCATTAATATGTTCAAAATTATACTTAAAAAGAAAACAGATTCTGAACGCTTCTACAAAGGAGAATATGTATGAAGAACAAAGACAAAAATTCTCTGCCAGAGGAGAATCCTGACAAGTCCCCAACTTCAGTGAACTAGGACAAGCTCAGTAAGGCAATAAGATTGTCACTGACATTAATAGCAGTGAGAGATCAGGGAGAAGTCCTCAGGGCCCACAGCTGGGCCAGCCATCACCCTCACATGGGACTCGAGGCCCCCTCAGTGGTCCCAGCCAGCAGCCCCTGTTCAGGACCTCATGAAGAAACAGAGTTCAGAAGCTCTGCAAATGCTTCCAAAGCAGAAGATGGTCCAGGTCCCACTGCTCTTTCATCTCCCAGTTGAAGTGAGTTGTGTTTTTCTACAGCAACCTAATTCACATCCAATTAACTTAACCAAAAATGATTCTGGGGGCTTCCTTCCCCTTCGTTTGGTACAGAAAAGCCAGAATAAAAGCCTCCTTCAGAATTATTCCCACAAGTTAATAGCAATCCTTTACCATGAGCATTTAGCACTTATGTCAGCACAGCCTTCCATTGAAAGGCAAGCCAAGGGCAGGGCATAGCAGTCACTACCAGGAACACCACAGAAAAAAAGTGAGTAAGGAGAGGAAAGCACCTTATTTTCTCACCACATTTCAGTGCTGTTCCCTGGTCTCTGCTACACTGAGACATACATGTACATGATAACCACAAGCCTCATTCTGGCTGTCAAAGAACTGACTTTTAAGTAGTATGGAAGATACTAGTTAAAATACCAGATCAAGCAGGCTCCTTACCTCTGGGAGAATTGAATTAACAGTATTTCCCAGGGGAAAGGCTCGCCCTGTCTTCTTTAGGAAGTTCTGGATATGCCCTTGGGTTAGTGAGACAGGAACAAAAGCAGAGAGTGTCTTTGTGGAAGCTCGACTCCATAACTGTCCTTTCCACTCTAATCAGAAAGGCCTTTTCTCAGTCCTTCACAACCCCTGCCCTCTTCACCAGGGCTTTCAGAATCAAAGTGAGACCTGGATTAGCATTTGTTGCACCTACCTATGTCATATTTCTCAGATTGCCACTGTATGTTTCAGCTGAGATGCTGAAATCCTGTCTCAAACTGGCGGCAGGAACAGAAAAGCCCTGGATAAGGAATGATACATTTTTCCCTACACAACATTATAGATAAGAAATAAGCTGCTCATTTATCGATTGTCACCATTGTAACAATGCTAAAACTCTTTCATTTCTGGATATCATCCTTAAACATGTCCTGAACAATTAACTAGTGTAAAAAGAACAAAATAACCAGAGCCCAGTGCAGATAAGAGAAATATCTTTGTGGAAGAGGAGCCTTAAGAAATCTAGTGAACATTAGATATATATCACACACATTCTAAATTTAAGATCGAGGGTAATTATTTTAATGCGGAACTTTCAATCACTGCTCACCCTACAGAGCTTCCCCACGGATTTGAGTTTGAGTAATGTTATAATGACAGCATTACCACTTGTAATAGAAAGAATCATTACAGCATCATTATCAAGGAATTACTCTTGCAATTAGTAATAATTCCCACATTCACAGTTAAATAAGTAACACTTTCCCCATTAATTTCATTTTCCCTGTAAGGTTAGAGTAAGCAACTATTCTTATCACTGTGTTTTAATATACCTGTCTGCTTCTTTTGTCTAAATAGTTCCTAATCCTCTGCTTTTGAAGAGCACCATGTCTAGTCAGATGATTTCACAAGGATCGAACTACATGATCTGTCAACTTACTAGGCAGGTAAAAAATGAATTCCTCATGTTTGACCTGGTTCTATAATGTACTCTAAATGGAAATCACGCCCTTCAGATGCATTTACAACAGGAGAAGAATGATAACTGAGGACAGTGTAAAACATTATCCTGGGTGCATCCAATTGTTTGCAATGGCTCCCTAACTACTGCTGGTAAGCAGCAGCCCACAAGAGTATTTCTGTATAATTATTGGAAATACATTCCACATCACAAGTGTTGATCCAAAGCCCGCTCAAGCTATCAAAAAGAGCAGCCCAAGTTCAGAGTTCAGGCCCACGCAGTACATGGGAAGGGTTTTTGTTTGCTTGTTCTTCTGAGCACACATATTCCTCTGGGGAGGCTCAGGCAGTGAGGTCTTCTATTTTACCAGCCCCTCCATCGTGGCTTGCCCCTTCGGATGGGATTTCAAGGAAGAATTTAGACCTGCAATTTTATAGTATGTGCATGAAACATTTTGTATCACAATGAATCATATATATTGATGCTCTGGAGTATATAATTTCTTAAGACAAGAAATCTCCCTCTTACCAATACAGAACAAAGATGCAGTGCAGTGCAGAGGAAGGATAAGGGATTTTTCTGGTACTTCCAGTGATGCCACTGGCAGAGGTTAACTTACAGAAATATTCTAATGTTCTCTGGTTGTTTATCCTGGGCAAAAGTTTGACAACTTGGATAAATTTTTTCATGCAAAATTGTCCTGCATCATGCCATCCCACATCCAGTCCTACTGAAGAAACTGCTGCAGAATTCAAAACACTGCACTCCCTGAGTACTGCAACTACCCAAAATGCCTGCAGCCAGTCACCCTCCCACTGCAGGCATCGGGGAGCTAGGAAGGCCACAGCACTCATCTGTGCTCCGTTCCTCTTGGCTGACTGTGATGAACAACTTTTCTCCATGGCAGACCTAAGGAGAAAATGCTGAGCACAGCAATCCATTTGGGACCCTGGCTCCTTTGTACAGTGCCTAAGTGGAAGCCAAAACCTTACCCTAGGTATGGACACTGAATTTCTGAAATCCTTTTGTAAGTTCTAAGCACACAGAGAGAACAAAACAACCAACCTTATGACACCACCTACGTAGTACAATAGATGGATGTGCCAATCTTATGTATAATTCTATTACATTCCCCTTCATCCCCCAGCTTAACTCTTTACAGAAGCCCTCCTCAGTGGGATCTTACAGCTGCTTTATATGAAAGCTGATGAATACATTCATTGTTCTTACACAACTCTAAGGCATATAGTTTCTTAGTAAATCAGACATTCAATACACAGAGGAAAACACTGTAAAACAGTACAAGATACAGTAAGCAGTACTTGGATTACTATCAATAATTAAATAGAAACCATTGGATAGTAAATCTCTGATGTTCCTCATGCAGATTTTTCCCACTTCACTGATGTTACACAGTCTCTTTATTTCAGCTCACATTCCCTTAGGTCTGCAGAGGATCTCTTGAGCCACCACAACAATTCTGCTATCATGTGCTCCCATGTCATGCAATCCTTCAGATACTAATCAAATGCCAATTTATGGCTATTTCAGGTGCCTTGCCTACATTATATTTACTATGAACCTTTTCTAGATACCCGCAGCTCTCATACTTGGAAACCTCCTCACACTCAAAGTAAATTTATTGTCAACTAGACTGTAGGTGTTCCACTCTAGTGCCAAGCATAGAAGTACCATAGCTGTTGTAGTCTAAGACTAGAAGAAAAGCAAATTCTTCAGGGAGAGGTAATATCTTTCATTAAATCAATTTATACAATGGGAAAGCACTGGGCAAGCTTACAGGTGCACCGGCAAACTACAGAGCTCTTCTTCCTGTTATCTATTTCTCTTGTATTTATGGCCAGCAATCACATTCTCTCCTTAGTTTTCACTTCATGAAGCAGTACAAGCCAAGCTGTTTCTTCTATGAAAGCCTCAACCTCCTGTCTTAGGATCAGAGATTCCTTGTTCTTCACAGCAAGACAATCAGCCATAGCATATCTCCCCTAGCCCGGGATGGCAGTCTGCTACTCCACTGTTCCAACCAGGTCCAAGAGGCAGCCCAGGGCCACCAGAATTCTGCCTGGAGGAACCAGAATTTCAAGCATCCTCTGAAATGGTATTTTTTCCTTTTACTTGCACAGTCTTATCACAAAGGAAAACCATGACATATTTAAATTAACAATTCTAATATCAGTAACAGACACCTGTCATCTGAGCCTAACTGATGATTTCCATTGTTTGATATTTAAAACAACCCTGGGTGCTTCTGCTTCTGCTTCCTAATAGTATTCATAATTAGAGATCCACTTGTTGCCTTTCATTGTGAAAAACAATGTTTCCCAGCTTTAGTTGGGAAGTAGTGGTGAAGGACCTATCTTAAAAATGATTAATGCCACAAGTAGGAATTCTGTCCCCACATCACTTATACAAATTAATACGTAGTTTGCTTCATAGGAAGGTCTCATTCTTGGATGATTCTAACCCATTGTGCTTTGTAAAGCCCTGAGGTCAGATAAGTTTTTTGCTACAAGTGAATGAAAAAAACTTGGCATTCCTCCAATCATAGTAAAATGAAAAACACGGCGATCTCTCAGAGCAATTTGTTCTAGCAGAGTGCTCAGGCTACAGGAGTTGAGCATGATCCTGCAAGTCAAAGCTCTACAAACAAAAAGCCCTGTATTTATAGCAGATCTCCTCCTCCTGATGTTGTTAGGATTTCAGCTTGCAAGTGCCACATAAGGACCCAACTCAGCTATGAGATGCCCCTATTTTCTCTTCCTGTGCAGGGCAGTAGTGTTCACGGAGACATTCTACCCAGAATCCTGGAGCCCAGGTGGAAGGAAGAAGTTGCAGACTGTGCTTTGGATCAGGACTGTCTCCTTAAAAAACAAGGAAAGGAAGTCCACACCCAAGGGAGCGTGAAACAGTGGCCTTTATGGCCTTTGATTTTAGCTCCAGAAAAAGAAGATGAACTTGCCTGACCCTAAGCCCAAGCTAATAAATCCTGTTACAAAGCAGCTATGTTGTTTGCAGTCATAAGAAACCGTCACTTCTCTGCTCCGTGATTGCTTTGTACAGCACCTAGCACTATGGGGGGATAAAGGAGGTAAGAAGGGTTGGAGACTGTTTGTTGTCTTATTTGTGTTGCAAGTATTTTGTTTACAGAGGCAATCACTATGCTCAGCAGACTGAGTGCTGCATAAAAATCATAAAAAGAATTTGCTATGAATTAAAAATGAACAATACTTAAAAATCCCATTTTCCTATTCTCTCAGCAGCATGCAGCACAGCAAGGTAACTTTTCAAAGAAAGCCTCATCAGTTCTGACACTTTAAAAAATGCAGAACCTGACCTGTTCAGCATTTACAAAGTTCACTGATCAATTAGGATGCAGCACTAAACAGCAGTGCTCAGGACACAGATATTTCTCCACCTTGGCCCTCTTTGACCTCCCCACACAGTAATGAATTTTCTTCCTGCTTGCCCTGCAGAATGGATCAACCTTAATTATCCCACAAAAGACCAGTGTTGACCCAAATTTATTAGAAAATTGAGGGACTGTCATACTAAACTTAAAGTCTGATGTCACATCAAAGTTAACTCATAGCACTGTTATATATCTCTGCAGCCAGGACTGCAGTGCAAGTCAGCTCTCTCGGACTGAAACGGATGGCAGCCTCGCAGGGCACCAACAGTCCAACGCTGTCGGCAGTTTTCTGTTCTCCTCCGTCTGCTGTGAGGTCCCAGCATCCTCCAAAGTCAAGTCAGATCTGAGGTCTCACTAAAGCTGCTGTGTCACGAAGATGAAAAACAGCAGCCACAAAGCCAACCTGCCTGGACAACAGGATGTATCCACAGGCACAGTGCACTCGGCCCATGGGAATGTGATTCTGAGGACCACAGCACTGATTTTGTATTGGGAGACCAGGGCTCAGAAGAGACCTTGAACAAGTCATTTGCCTCCTCTGTAACACAAAAGCTGAGATCTTCCTCACTAACTGCTCTGTTACAGAATCTAATCCTTTATTAATTAAAGCTTGTGGCTACAAGGGTATTTCCATGTGCAACTTCCACCAGTGTGAATGTGTTAGGCCTAGATTGTAAGGATCTATTAAGTATATAGGTTGGCTCCAGACAAGAGAAGTTAATTAAAACCCAATCATAAATCACTGTAATTAGAAATAAATGTGAGAAGTAGCCATAATGAGAGAGCTCTTCATGAATACAGAAGAGACAAATCATGCAACTGGGTCCCAGTGCAGAGCTCACACACTGCCCTATGAAGCACATTTCCTGATATCTAAGTTACAGTAGAGGTGTTTGCAAGCATAAAAGCCTCTGTGGCATTTCCTTTCATTTTTTGGTGCCATGCCTGTCCTTGTACACGCCCACAGCAGTGGCAGCTTATAAATATAATCGGTATGGATTGATGCACATACAACCATTCTATTTTAAATATTACATTTTCCAGGGCACTCCCTGGGACTGAGAGGACAGAGGCAGCTGCACAGCAGATCTATGGTAAGGCAGAATTTCTTGCTGGGAAAATCCATGGCTTTTTAAGTATGAAAATGAGACTATGGCTGGAATATCAAATGTACACAATAAACCTAGATTACTGACCAAGGGAAGTACGATTGCTTCAGCACTGTTCTCCCATGCAGGTAGAGATGCCTTGATTGAGTAGTGCTTTTTCTGGGAACTGATGGTAAATCATGCTGTTCAGTGCATGAAAGAATCTTTGCATAGAGGGTCATTCAAGTCAAAGGTGCTAATTTTATCCAAATTACAAACAGTAACTACAAATCCTGTCTCTTGGACAGATTTTTTTTTTTCTTCAAGGAGCAAACACTCTGCATATTGAACCAAAAGCATTACAATCCATTGATGAGTCTGCCTGTGAATAAGGTCCTGAGTTACCCCAACCCTCTGCTCCTGCTGAACCCAAGAAGATGCTCAGACCCCAGCAGGTTACATTTCAAATGACATCTGAGGACCTAACAAAGTCACACAACCCAATACAGCCTCAGATCTGGGGAAAGTCCAGGCCTGTGTCTAGGTTTTGCAGTCTAGTCTAAGGACTTCAAGAGAGTAAAGGCAACGCCGCTGAAAGCCCACATCTTACTATGAGCCAAACACCTATCTTATGAAATAATCAAAAGTAAATCCCTTGCCCCAGTGAATTAGCACAGTAGGACTCAGACACTCTGCACAATCTCCTAAATGGCTTTTAAACAGCAACATTTGGAAGGTTTATTATTTATACTGCGGCAGTACCCAAAGACTTAAGTTGGGATTGGAGTCCTATGGTGGTAGATACTGTATAAACACATAAGAAATTATTCTCCTCTGCACCCTCTTCCCCAAGGACCTGCAATTTTACTGGAGATGAAGCTTGGAAAAAAATGGAAACTGCCCTAATGGGAACTTACAGGCAGAATGCAGCAATGCAGATATATAGCCCAACAGCTCTGAAATGCTGACACCTTTAAAGCAACTATGTAGTATGTATCAGCAATCCCTGCAGATCTTGAACTATCAGATCTACCCTTTTAGACAAGGAATCAGTTTGAGTCAAACTGCATAAGATTCAAAAGCGTTTTTTTCAAACTCCAATTCGTCGTCATGATTAGTGATTGTTTTACAGTGGAAGTAATACGGCAGGAAAATTATGTACTTAATATACCAAGTAGCTAACTTACAGCAGCTCTTTAAATTCATGTACTGCTCAGCTTCAACTCCAATGGAAGTTATTTGTTTTTTTTTTATTTTTGTCAGCTTGTTTGCTGGTGTGTATCAGTGTAAGGTCCAGGGAGTGATACCCACTTCCATCAGATAAGAACATTTCATGATATTATCTGCCTGCCCGGAGGAGCTGGCTAAAAATCTGACTCCCATGGGTCATTCCAGTCTGGAAAAATAATTAATAGTGGAGTCTGATATCTTTGACACAATCCTCTTTGCTTTCAAATTATGTACAAAGCCTTGTTTCCCTTCACACACCAGGAACGAAGCAGCAGGAGAGAGCTCCAAGTCCCTTTTTAGCCAGCAAAAAGCTGCATTCAGCATTTTGTCAAGACTGTGCTGCCAATGCTTTTCTCTGGCTGCTTATGCAGATGATCTGATGCTGTTTCTGCCAGGGCTACAGAACAGCATCTTGTGAAGCCTCTACAACTCCTCCGACTGGTGACTTCAGCTTGTCGTTTTGGTGGATGCTTTGACATATGAAGGGGGAGATTGGCTAGCTGCTGTATTTTTCCGAAATGAAGAGGCAGCCATTAACACAAAGGTTCACTGTGACTAAGCAGTTACTAGATTTCATGCAACTCATAACAATACAAATTATGCTTTCTATATAGCCAATTCAAAGAACAGGCAGAGCCACAATTCTGGATGGCTTTCAGGTCACCGAAGGGCTTTGGGGTGCAGGCAAGTATCAAGCATGTTGCTCTAACTCTAAGACAGAGCCTGTCTCTACGGCCCCAGATCTGATCCCAGCTACTTCAGCAGCTTCTTCCCTTGCCTGGGACTGACCCTGGAGCAGTGAGTTTCACTGCAGCCCTTTTAGCTAAAAGGCCAATATTTTGGCATTGTAACCAGCTGACTGAAGCTCACACAGACACACGCAGATCCAAGGCACCCGGCTGCCTGGCACCAATATACAGGCAACTCAAAAGCACGGCATGGCACGTACTACTTCTTTGTGTTCAGCTCCACTCTTCTCTTGAAGCAAAATGCTTCAAGGTCAAAACCTTGTTGCTAGCTTTATTTATATATATATATTTTTTTTATTGTCATCATGTATTGTCACCATGTCACCATCCTAGCTCCATTTTAACCCACATGCTGAGGCAGCATCCCGCTGTTTTACTGCTTGTTCCCAGACTATGGACTGCATCTCTAAAACATGCACACGCATGCAGTAGCACAAAAGCCAGCTCTGCACAAGTCTGCGCTGCCCCTTGCAAGTTCATATATTCCCCACCACCTCACACTAGTGTATTTTGCACATGGACGACATTTGCATTCAGACAAGTCTTTAAAAGCCCTTTTGCATTTGTTACAGGAGGCATCATCAGAAAGGTGGTGTAAATCAATGTGCTAAGGGTGAGAAATATCGATTTCCCTCAGAGGTTTATTTGCAGTATGGCTGAAAGACCTAATATTAAGAGACAACAAATCAAGCCATCTCGCTGCTCAGGGGCAGTTTGGAGAGGGTTACGTGGGTGCAGGAGAAGTACAACAAAACAGGCAGTGTTACGCTGCGGCCAGGGCCAGGAAATGAGAGAAACACCCCCAAAATACAGGCAAGTGCCAGGAGCAGCAGAGTGTGACCCTGCAGTAGGAACAACTCCACACACCAATCTGAAGCCTACCTGCCACGTCTGATGCTCTTCTCACACAACAAAGACTGGCCACGGGTGATTTCCCAGCACCTTGAGCTCCAGACGTCCAGGGGCCCTTCAACAGCCACTTCTCTCCCAGCACCCTGAAAGGGGCTGCCGTGAGGATCTGGGATCACTCCCGTGTTCCTGCTGAGGAGCCAGGGCCTGGGCACAGGAGTACATGTATGGGCTAAACCCAGAGGAAACCAGGGGATTTTTTTTTTTTTTTTTTTTTTCATAAAAGGTTTTCCTTGTTATGTTTGCATCATGGGGAAGAGCTTCTCCACGGCTACTCCAGGCACCCCGCCACTGCTGGCCCTGCCCACAGCTTCCAGCACCAGGCAGGAGCCCATGGCTCATCCCCATACAGGGAGCAGTGAAGAAGATGGGCACAGCCCAGAATTCAAAGCCTGACAGCAAGACGGTTCCGAAAGCATGGTGGGGAGTGAGGGCAGGACATGACATCTAACCCTGACAAAATGGTCCTGCCCCGGTGAAGGGCACACCTCCTCCCAGCCCGCGGGCAGACGGGGTGCCATTTTGACAGAGGCAGGTGAGGACAGCCATTTTATAGTCCTCCACACCTCAGCACTGTGCCTGGGGGAAAGGTCCTTCCTGTGCAGGAAAAGCACCTTTTTCCTGTTTCTTATCCCCTTTTTGCTTTTCTCAGGAGCGAGCCAGCGCCTTCCTCCTGAGGGCAGCTCTATCAGCAGATAAGGAGACTGACCAGAAGTGGCAGAAGGGGAGTTACCTCAGGTAAAGCCAGTGATGCCTTATCTGTAAGGACACACAGAGGTATTCTCCCTCCGGGAGAGCTGTTCCTCCCTCACAGTTTTACCCACAGTCTCCTTAGCCCTGAGGATGTCTCCTGCCAGTTCAGGGCCCCTTTCCAAGCTCGGCAGCCCAGCCTGCGTGCGCAAGGGAAGGACCCCCACCAGCAGGGCAGAGACATGCCAGAAACTCCAGCATGGGCCAGTAACAGGACTGGGGGCAAAACCATCTCCTAGCCCCATCTCCTAGCAGTCCCGTTTCTTGTACAACCCTGCTTTTTAAAGGGGATATGGGATTGTGGCATTGTTTGCTCACTCCTGGAGGAAGGGCTTGCAGGGAACGCCTCGCTCTGCGCTAAAATGGATGTGCCATGCCCTTTCAGTGAGCCAGGAAAGCAAAGAGCACCAGCTCTGAGACCGGCACAGGGGAAACGCTTCAGCTGCTTGCAGCCCGTAAGGGAGGCAGAAACGCACCCAGTGGCTGAAATATATTAGGCCGTGCAAGCATGGGATTTAGTCTGTTACTTCAGGAAATTAATTTCTACTGAGTTTTGCAGTTTTGCCTCCTGCTCCATGGGCCCTGTGATGGTCATTTGTCACTGCTGCTCTGAAGAAAGGCGATTTTCAGGAGGGCAATGAGGCATTTGACAAGCTTTCCAGTTAAGTGTGGAAACATCACGCACTGTCATATAATAGCGCTGTAAGCAGCGACACCTCTCAGACGAGTTGTATGGTTACATCTCTAGGTAGTGATGAAAGCTCCTTTTGTTAGGTTAAAGAAAAAGCTCAGAAAGGATATGCTCCAGAGCAGGGAAAAATATGAATAAGCAGGAGATGATTAGACACTCAGTCGCACAGACATCATGCAAATAAATTGGTGGGGAAATCAGAAACCCCTTAATAGAGTGAGTGGAATTTTGCAGTCCTCACTCAGCCCAGCCCCGTTCAATAGTTCAGCCTTAGGTCACTTGCTGGTAATATTATTACTTTGCCAGTTTGATAAACCTCCTCCACACGTCCTCCAATTTACATAAGCGTATAGACAAACCCTGCCAATGACATTTGCTACGAACTTTCCCAAAGCCTATATTGAATTAGCTTTTCTCTCCAGGCAATCCAGGCCCCTGTGCTGAAATCCTGCAGCATTTCCTCGCAGAGCAGCTGAGTCCTGCCTGACATAACTTGCAGGTGTTTATTTAGTGCAAGAAACAGGCTGCAATGGAAACAGCACCCTTTTGACCTTGTTGAGTAAAGGGATTGAAGAGACTTTATAAGTATTCTTTATTTCAGGACCCGTCAGTGGAAAAGTGACCAGTGTCCTTGCCAGTTAAAAAGAATAGGACTCTTTCTCTCAGCAGCATGGGAACATGCCTTCCTTGTCACATCAACCTCCTAACCTTCTGAAGTCTGCTGCTCTCCCATTTTCCCAGCTAAATTCCTCCATCACAAATAAGATTTAATTCATAGTCTGGATAGCAAACAGAGGTCAGTGGGAAGATACAAAATGGTATATGTTACAGTAGGAATGAATGAGCTTAACACCTTGGCTACAGTGGAGAGTGAAACCTAAAAGGAGGTACAGCCTACTTCAGTCAACACTTCCTTATCAGCGCTTCTTGTCTTTCTAGATAGATCCTGCTCTTCTGGCTCTTCACACAGAAAATGCTCTTGCTCAGATAGAGTGAGCCAGTTCTGTGGTTATGTGTGAGTAATTGTAATATATGTGGGTGTCAACCAAAGGGCAATAAAACTGGTTTAACTAGCATACCAAGGAGTCTGGCAGAAGGTGCAAGTGACACCAGTTTTGGCTTAGTTCTGAAGTTACAATTGTCATCTCCATCACAGTTTACTAAGAGATATATATGTTTTTACTCTAGCTAGCCAACTCTTTCCAATTCTGATTCTGAATGGATAAAATATAGAGCTTATTTCCATGTTGCCTTGTGCAGTTCAAGATCTCATTTTGAAAAGCTCACAAATTGCAGCCGTTTTCCTTTCACATTTACCTGTGCTTTCACATGCATTGCACTGATAAAAAGCTGAAGTCCAAGGCAAAGTTTGAAGTTTGTGATAAACAGTGAGGTGCTGACCTCACACATCAGAATTGTTTTCTCCAGGAGCTAAAGAGCATCACAAACCTCCCTATCGCCTAACCAAAGTACCAGCTGTGTATTTCTTCAGGCTGACTTCAGGAGCATCCAGAGCAAATCCTGTTTGTAGCACAGATCATAGAATGGTTTGGGTTGGAAGGGGCCTTAAAGATCATCTAGTTCCACCCCCCGCCGCCATGAGATGAGAACAGATGCAGAGACATAATGAATCTCTCACGCCAGATGCTAGACAATTCACTTATGGTTACAGGAAGAGGCTTTGACGCTGTTAGTGGAGGTTTTATAAGAGCCTACACAGATGAACATAGAAAAAGGAAGATCCAGAGTGCTCATAATAATGTGATCACTTTATGCTGATGTCCCTGTTTAATTTGGCACCAAGTGGATTTTTTTTCTGCTGTAAATTTCTGACTTTATGTCTATAGATAGAGGTGTAAAAGCCACCTGAGGGAAGCCAGTATTTTGCAAGGCTTTTACTGATTCTGGTTGTCGCCAGAAGAGATCTGGTCCAACTTGATGCCAGTGCCTTGTGAACAGGAAGGTTGAAAGACAGAAAGAAAAAAACCAAAGCCTATCAACAATAAGAGTAGCTGCCAGGATGAATAAAGTGGGTGCATCTTCAGATTTGAGACTAGAGATCTTCTATGGCCTTAAATGAGTCCAGAGGAGAACATTTCAGAAGCACTTGAAGGAGGAATATGTGTGTCTGTGTGTGAGTTAAAGCTTTAGTTAGCTGGTCTAGTTTGTTCCCCAAACATCCACTGACCCTAAAACAGTCCTGCAGTACATGAATGTATTGTACATTCAGGGGTTCAGTTTTTATTCTGGATCCTTACAACAAATGAGAACCTGAAACAGCAAAAGGCAGGAATAGAACACGTTGGACTTGCTCCTATTCCTATTTATAGCAATTTGGTCTAGCTCCATTTGTTTCAGCAAAAGCTGGATAAGGTTCAGAAGCACCAGTTCAAACTGGGACAATGCTTAAGCACATACTAGCTTCACTGGAGCTGATACTGCGGAAGCATCAAACTTCAGCTGAACACATCTTTAAGTGTGATTGCAAGGTGAATAGCATTACAGAACTCAATGAGAAGGGAATCCATCCCTCTAATCTCGGAGATCTGTAGAAATGGCACCTTTTTTTGCCCAGGGCAATATTATGGGTTGTCTCAATTTTTATCTGTTTGCACTCTGAGTGAGGTTTGTCATATTTCCAGCTGTTTAGAACATCACATCTCACACTGAAATAGGCATGAAACAAGACAGTGTTTGTAATAATATAAAACAGTCACTTACCCCTGAGCAAGTAATTTATCTCAGACCAGAACACCAGAGTAATAATTGGGATTAAAGATAGAGCAGTCAAGACAAAAAAAAAAAAAAGGTAAATCAATCACTACATTAGGATATTTGAAGAATCATTTGCATGTACTCAGAAAGTATGATACTTGCTATTAAGCCCAGCTGTAGCAGAGTCCCACATTCATAAATATTCATCAAATAACCTTTTAGCAAAACTCAGTGACTATGATGGTGGCCCGCTACTGAATTCAATCTAACTGAAAACCTGAGAAGTAACAAAATGATTGCATGTCTGTCTCTTCATTAAATCTGTGTGCAAATTTGCATAGATTAATTTGCGTCAAAGTAATAGCTCCACTCTTGGCTTATAGCCAAAAGGACTCGTGATCAATCTATAGTTTTAATTCAGTTCTGCACTCCTAAAATGTTGGGTGGTTTTTGCTATTTTAGAGACAGAAAATCAGATCTGAATATGATTTTCACCACTTCTGTCATTTCTGCCCATTTCTTATGTTGTGGTGATTAATTATAATAAGATGTGCACATAATTAAAAAGCAAAAAAGAATCACACAGTCTCAGCTATGGAGAACTGAGATCTGGTTTGCTTCTGTGGAAATAGAGTCACATTGGAAGGCTTGAATCCTCAACTACCTCGAATTCAACACAGGGTGGTGTATGTCTAGGGTTGAACAGACAACTTATGAGCCTGTTTTGTGGTGCAGAGCAGTTCCCAAGACTGGTGGGGCCCTGTGCATTTTAGCACAACTTTGCCTGTCATTCATCAGGTCCCCAGCCCATCATGCTCAACCTTTCCAGAGGATGCAGGATTTGCTGTACCTATGCAACTGCTTGGTCACCGCAGTGTTTAAAATATATTTAAACACTCTAATGTTCGATGTGCTGAGCTCTGTCAGGAAAACAACGGTTCTTTCAGCCTTCAGTTATGTGAAGTTAATAATAGGGATAGACAGTGCACTCATTTACATTGTCAGCTTGCTTTTATTTTTTAACCTACTTTTTTTTTTTTTAAACAATCAGGCTTTAATTCAGGACATTTGATTAATCAAACTCAGACCATCTGCTGCAGTCCTGTCTCCTGCTGATCTGCATTGCCTGAAGTCAGTGACATGTTTCAGGGCTGCAGTCTCACACTGTCTCTTCCTCTGTCAGCTGTTTTACTGCAAATCTGCTCCTTTCACCCAACACACAGCGACTGGGCTTTGTTTACTGTGATGACCACTTACGATAGCCGTAGCGCTAGACAATTTGTATCAAAATACAGGACATGTGCAAAAGCCAGTTATACAACAAACTGTTGTATCAGCATGAAAATACTATGAACCAAGGAAATCATGGCAACCCAAAGAAACATTCACTAAAAAGAACCCTTCACAATTCAAATACTTCTAGTAGCAACAAGCAATTTTAGCTTTCTCATAGTTTACACTTTCCAGCAGTAATGGGTATTCTGCCTTCATGTGCTTTTTTTTTTCCCTCTCATGTTCAGAGATATACTCAGAAACTCAGAGCAAAGAGCTAGGCAGTATGAACTTGCACAGCGTGGGGATTTTGATGGGATTAGACCAGTTTTAGTCTAGCAGAGTATGCCCTAGTACTGGATGCAGCATGGCCAAGAGCTGCTACTGCCTCATGTGTTTGTGGGTGTAAACACTGCACTGGCCAGCTATATTTAGAAGGAGAGAGAGAATATGGCCCTTCCAACAACTCTACCATCCGGCAGATCCATAGCAGCTTTCGGAGTCATGTGGGGATAAGTAGCGTGGTTAGATGGCAATAAGGGACAGGATAAGGTCCAGTCACCATATAAGTCCTAGTTTTTGGTGATGTACAGGCCTTCTGCAGATGGATGAACGTCATCTCTGTTGATGTTAGATGCTGGAGTCAATCTCAGAAGTTAAATAGGAACAGCACCTTGAGGGAATCAGCCCTCAGTCATCAAAACAAGTGGGCAGATTATCAGAAGACATCAGTACATTAGATATTGAAAATTTGGTTATCTAGTTTCCAGTGGTAATTGCTGAATGACAAACAGAGTATCAAAACACTGTTTCCAAAAAGCTGACCAGGTTTTTGTTCTTGTCTTGCTGGTTACCTCTGACATACTTGACTCTGCTAGGTTCCTGAATGTCTGAAGATGGGACTCAGCACACATAATTGTCAAGTCAGGAAACTCTCCAAGAGATTTATTGCTGCATTACCAAAGGATCAGGGCTCTGCTGCACTGAACACAGCATGGAAGAACAGAGCCATGCCCTGCCCTAAGAACATATAACCTAAATAAACAAGTTGAGGGAGGAAAATAGGAGCCCAGAAAAGTGAAGGTTACAAAGGGAGTGATAGCATTCATGTCTTCTGAGGCAGGGACTGGTGTCCCAATACATTGCACCCAGTTGTTTCCTTAGAAGCTGTTTTACCAACAGCATCTGCAGCAAAGAAATGGACAGAATCTACATCACAGAATGTCTACATCACACAGACTAAATGAGGAAGGCATGAGAAGGGTTTGTCACCCACCTAAGTAGTAAAAAACCCACACACCCAACCCCCAAACCAATGCTATTTGCCATTTGCCACAGTCCTCATCAGCAGAGAATGCGGGTCTCTCTGTAGCTCCATAGTATTTTGCCAGCCAGAAGGCAGAAGAGGCAAGCAACGTGCGTGATTTCCAAACAGGGTTGCAGTTTAAACAGGTGAGGAAAGTACTGCAAGCTTTGAATCTGAAATCTCAAACAAAACATCCACATAAAATAAGTTCTACCAGTGGTCAGTTACTGCCATGGGTAAGGCACAGCTCTGCACATCCCTGGGTTTGAGCCAGCCCTTGCTGGTACCTGTGGAGCTCCATAAGGAACTGAACACACTGTGCTCTTTGCAGGAATGGGACAATAGCTATCTGAATGCCTTTGATAACAAGCATCCTCCAGCTACTGAGGCTAATGCAATAAAGAGAATTTCATTTTGGCATAAGTAAAACCAAGCGAATGACATGATGTATTGGCAAAATTTTAATTATATGAGGCCAAAGAGGCAGCTTAAAAGAGTTAGGTCTTTATTAATCGGGTCACAGTGATGCTGCATTTCAAAACAGGCTTAACACCTGCTAATTTCATTTCAGTGCTGCTGAAGCTCAGTCAGCTAACAACACCTTTTCTGGAGCAGGCACGTTCAGAGCAGCAAAGATATTCCTTGCCTTCATGAAAATGTTTTCCGCTCTTTAGTAAGGACAGTAAGGGGGAAAGGGGGGAGAAAGGATGACCCCCTCCGTCCTTTAAGCCTGCTAATACCCTGTGCAGCTAGAGCTGAGGGGAAAGAGGATAAGAAGCATCATAGTATTCAAGGAAATCCCTTAGATAAGGGCTATTATATTTGCAACACTGGTGGAGGTAAAGAAGTATTTTCCTTCCCCTTACAAATGGGGATTTGAAACAGGCTGAGTGAGTTTCCCAGAGCCAGAGTAGGTCAGTGAGAATAAGAATAGACCTAGTCCCTGGTCCCTGCCATTACAGGCCACAGGCTCATCCTCTTATTGCCCTCTACCCCCTGCTAACTGATTATCTCCTCCTTGTTTCTCCAAGTACCTTTGCCCTGCCCTTTACTTTGGGGAGGACAAAACTGATCTCTGGGTTGCTGCAGTGAAAGCAAGCTCCTGCTACCAAGGAAGCTGCCCTAGAAACAGAGTGAAAGCTGGCATGTAAACTAAGCAGTGCTGAAACATCCTAACCACTTATTCTACTACCCAAAATCAGCTCAGCAGGGCAACCATTCCAGTGGGACTGGGCAGACCTGGGCAACAAAGCTGGTTCCTTTCATTCTTGTGAATGAACCAGTGAATGTGAATTGAAAGTTCCATTCATTGTAAGCTCTGATTTTACTGGAAACCCAAGCAGCCCAGCACCCAAGAAAGTTCATCTGTGCAAGAGTTTGTTTTCCTCTCCATTTTGCATATATATACTTCTCAATCACATGTCTTTTCCTGTTCTTAACACAGTATGTGCTACTGTACGTGCATGCCATACAATGCTATCAGCACTGTTATCCTGGGGTGCGTTATGTGACTTGCAGAACAACTATGGCCCAGATGCAGAGCCAGCCTGTATCTGCCTGGGCTCGTTAGCAGAGGTACAACATTGCTGGAACCTGACTACACTGTTGGCTTCACAAGACCATCCTGGCTTTGAAAGCAGCTCAATAACTTCTGCTCACTACTGAGAAGCCATTCTATATTAGTTCTGCTGCTTGCAGAGTATCTTGTTTCAGTTGCCCATGTTTACGAAAAGTTAAGGTTTCAGTAACTTGACAGAGGACTTGAGGCAGATTCTACAGATAAAAGGACTGTGGTAGGCCAAATTCTTTATTTTTTTAATGCTTTCATTCTGTTTGGAGACAATTTTCACCCCAAGGCTAATGATGAGAACACTGAATCAGATTTTTATAATGGAAGCCATTTTGCATCCTCAACTACAACATTTGCTATCGGTGGAAACTATAATGCTAAACCTGTGTAATAGCTCAATAGTTGATAATACAGCATACACCTCATTTTCCATGACAAAAAGGCATAGTAATAGCAAGAAGCACTGCAAACCAACCGTAATATACTGAAACAGGACTTACTTTACCAGGATTGGCACTTACTACAGTCTTATATGGTTCATTTACACGGTACAAAAGACAATTGTGAAATGACTGGAAATGTAATATGGAAGAACATAATTGGGCTTGCTGGAGATAGATAGGTGGTCATTTATGAGAAGTAACCATCAGAAACAAAGGTTGGATCATCTCAGTTTCACCAAGGTAAAGCAGTGTGATTGAGAGCAAAGAAAACACCAGATATTTACTGTCCAAAGGGCTCAGGCTGATTTAAAGCAAGTGTTTCAAGAGGTAACTTTTCTGGATCTTGCCACAGTCCTTGCCAGCCAGCTGGAATTTTGACATTCTCATGTCTCACTGAGGTCCAGAATCCTCAAAGTACCCGATTCTAATGAATTACTTGTGTTTTTCCAGCCAATACTTCTGGTGCTTATCACACGTTGCTTTGTTCTTCAGAAATAGATTTCTGCTGTCCTAAGTAGTGGAATTGACTGAACTACTCATATCAGGCCCATTTCTAGCATCAAAACAAGAAACTTTAAGGGTCGAGGCAGAGATCTCAATTTTTAATTTCTGATGCCATTTCACTAAAATGAATTAAATGACAGTCCTCCACCCTTGCAAGAATCCCCCATTTACACCTCTGTAAGGCACAGAGCCCAAGGCAGTCTGCCTGGGCTCTCATCTGTGTGCAGATGAGACACGCTAGGAAAAACCAGTAACTTCTTTACAGCAAGACACTAAGTCCTTTGTTCTGGGGCTTGCAGATGCTCTACTATCAACCAGAGGTCCTCAGCTAGGAAAGGGTATTTAGAGCAAATATTCAGGGCACCTGACACACTAGCTACTATAGATGAAGCAAGCCTTCATTTCCAATTCTCTACCCACCCCCTCCAAGAAAATCTTACACAGTCACAACAAATCTGGGGAAAGTTTTACTTCTTCTCCCCAATTTTTTTTCCTCTCCAAAGTCCTGGTCCTTTAAGTTATCTGTTCTTATACCAGTATAAACCACCACAAACTACTATGAACTCCAGCAGAGAAAACTGTCATAGATAAAAGGAAGACCCAAATAGTTTAGAAGTCCAGACTATTGGGAAAGAAGCCACAAGAAACCCCTTTCTAATTTCAGGTGTAAAACAGGTCCTTCATAAATATGTTGTGTAGCCCACTGCAGTGGGAGACCGCTTACAGTGACAGGAGGATGCAGCAGACACAAAAGGTCAAGTGCTTTCCATACCTCAGGATCAAATATCTTCAATCTTCTGTTGAACTTTTTTTATTTTCAGAGTTCTCAGTACAATAGGTGTTGAACTCTTCAGAAAATCATAGGTATCTGTCCAGTGAGAGCTGCTAAGTACTTTTATAAGTTCACCCTCTTCCAGTGCACTTGGTATTTCATAAACAGTGCATATATAATGATTGTGGGGGAAAAAAAAAAAGCCAGTAGAAGCTAACAAAAATTTTCCAGTAATACATGGATTAACTTAACCATATATCACTAAAATTCTCTGTATGCCCAAAAAACCCACAAACAATAACTGTGGTTAGTTTTACAGAGGATGATATGCAATCAGAACAAAAAATAAGCATACAGGTCTCATAGTTTTAGCAATCCATAAAGAACAGGAGAACATCAACCCACGTTTACCTTTCCTGGGACACAGACCTGCTACCCTGGCAGACTATCCCAGGGCACTCATAGGAGCCCAGCAGGAAACTGTGAGAAAACAACCCACTTGATCTCATCCCTTTCAAAATCCACAGAAGTGAAACACTACAAGTGGAAAACATTCAGCACCAAATTAGTCCAACAACTGCTGCTTACTTGTGACTGAAGAACCACTCACATTGCAAGAGAGCTTAAAAAACCATGCATAGTGCAGTAATAGGGGGGAAATCCCCCCTCAGACACACATTAGAGTAGTTACACCCCCTTAACTGATAGCTCACTGGAGCAGGGCTAGAAAACATCTGGGAGGGGGTGTGCTGCAGGATGGAGAGGGGCACTGCACAGCTGGCAGCGAGTCGGGGCTCTTCATCAGCTAAAAGGCTGTTCCCCCTCCACCATCAGCTGCTGTGGAGGGAGACGGAGTGATCCACGTGAGGGACTGTTTACACCTGGAAGAGCTGACCAAATTAATAGCTCTAAGAAGCAAAATATAACCCCTCTTTAGATCCAGCAACATGGAGAAGAGGGGTTGCTCTAAAGGCGAGCCTTCTGGGGTCTCTGTGTGTGTCTCACTGTGCTGCAGAGTAATTAGAACAGCTAAAACTGAGACACAGTAGCTGACCTGATTTCTAATACCGGCTTGATCTTTGGTATTTTATTAACAGCAGTGCGCCAGCCTGAGCTGCAGGACAGCACAGACGAGGTGCAAAAATAAAACACAAGCGCTATAGCATCCGCATACATTCCTTTGGGAGATTTTCCTTCAGTCTCTGTAAGAACAGATGAGGCACGAACGAGCCTCCCTTCAATACTGTGGATCTGCCTGGGAGCAGAGGATTCCTGGAAGAAGAAAGCTGATCTCTCTAGGGAAGATTTCTTTTTTCAAATGACATTTAAAGACCACGTGGCCCCTTTGTATTTTAGATACAATAGCTAAGCAATAGTATTAATGCTTTGAATTTGTGCTTCCCACCAGCAGTCCTAGCATGCTTGACAAACATTTAAAGTGGGCTTTTCCAGAGCATCTGTAGGAATTAGAAGTGTAAATCACAGAATCTGTAATGCTCTAAAAGAGATTGCACTCTTAATGTTAACTTCCTCCTTCTGTGCCCTTGGTGTTATCAGGGCCAGGGTTCTCAATGCTGGTAAAAATGTGTGCCTAAAGTTAGGAACCAGATTTAGGCAGCTAAATAAATAACTCAATGAAAGTGACCTGTTTCTTGAGGATTTTTTCATGCTATTGTTGTGTCCCAAGAGAAAATCCTCTTCTTTACAAGGTGATTTAAAGTCTGCATCTTTTCAAGACTGAGGGTGAACTTTATCCATCAGTCACGAGAAGAAACATCCCTAAATAAATTTGCTTTGTTGTTTTCAGAGCTACTCAAGGACACTTCGTGCTTCCACCAGCCCATTTGCACTAACTGTCACAGCTCTAAAATTAAAAGCACGAGTGGGGAGGCAAAGCTCGGTGCAGAAACCTGAAGCAAACCCAGCTAGGACAGCTGTGTACAAAGCAGCAGGTTTAACCAGGCGGCTGTGCATTGAAAACTAAATCTTTGAAAAGGTGACAGCCTGAGTCCCGAGTCTTGCAGGCTGCCATGTTTGGGAAAGGGCTAATCAAGCACCAAA
This sequence comes from Buteo buteo, assembly GCF_964188355.1. Classification (NCBI taxonomy): domain Eukaryota; kingdom Metazoa; phylum Chordata; class Aves; order Accipitriformes; family Accipitridae; genus Buteo; species Buteo buteo. Next base: position 5,968,189 of record NC_134194.1, read on the forward strand.
AAGATGCTTTACTCACACAAGGCTGTCTCCCTTACTCACTGGATCCAGAACATCAAATGACTCCTTAAGAGGAAAGTGGTGGTATGAGGACATACGAGATTTGGTGCTCAGTGTTCCTTCTTAGAAAATGCTGTCTTTCCCTGCTGTTGCCCTGAGGGGTGACTCTGCTCCCTCTCTTCCCACTGACAGAATAGCTAAGGCCACCATGGGGATTTCTCGGCCACCACTGTAGCAGCCAGGCACAGAGCAATGCTAATTTATTACTGAATTTAGAGGCAGTGAGCTGCTGGCTTCCCTGTGGTCCTCCTTGCAATGACCACAGGTACAATCTTTGCTAGAAAAATGATGATTCACCAGGTATCAGATGTAGTGGCTTCAGCTGCTCTGCTGGATCAGAACTCTGTGCTGAGCTGGGAGCTCTGGTGAGAGCCAGACCTTTGCCAGGCTAATTTATATATTTTGTCAGCATGCTGGAAAGGAGCCTTTGGATATATTTTCAGCTCATGTCAAAACACCACACATGTTATTCTGATCCCAGCACTTACATTCTAAAATGCTTTAAATCTGCTTTCATATTTGATATTTTTAAATAAGAAGTGTTTACATATACGGTACCATGGCGACAAGAAAATAAAAATAAAGACAAGAGAAAAAATCCACTTGTGCATCAAACTGTTTAGAACACATACACCATTAACATATCTAAATTAATCAGTTGCATCCAGATGTCTTGTGACTACCATTTCAATCAATAACAGAATAGGTATGATGATGAATTCCCATTACAAATACCTTATAGATTTTTAAGGTCTCTGCCCAGTTCATCAACATCCACCATAATAATTAACCCCAGAGAATGTGAATCAATCTCTTCCTCCAGCACCAGTTCTCCAACATCGTCCACCTGTGACGAGCCCCCACCCTCTGACCACTGGTGTTATGATTCAAACTACAGCCCACATGAGGTGATGATGCTTTCTCATGACTCGCTGTTGAGACCATTGAGGCACCCCAAACTGCTGGCTGGCCCCACTTTCCTGACTGCTCCCATTGCCGTCTTTCCTGAGGTCTCTTGGACGTCAGGCAGGAGTAGGCTCTGGTCCAGATAAACCATTCCAGCAACCCTGGTCCTCTTTCTTGAAGGACTGTTGACCATGCTTTCACGTGCATGGAGCTCTCGGTACTCTAGTTACACAAACAACACAAGTACCTTCGTTTTACAACATGAACACTTACGAAACATAAATAAATATCCTTAAGAGTTTCCCAAGCATCAAAGCAAAAACTTACTTTCAGGAGAGTTCTATTTTAAAAGATAAAAAACCCAGGAAAAAAAAGAGTAAAAAAAAAAAGCACTGTTCCACAAAGACAATTTTTACTGAGCTCTGAAAGCAAATTGACTGCACTCACAGGCAATACCTACTAAAGTCTGGTAACAGGATTGAGAATGCAACACTTGTCTTCCTCCCACTGCCTTTTATTACGGGGTTGCAGACTGCAGTTCTACTACTCACATCTTAGCTATTGAAGTCACAACCCCTGAGGGCTGTAAAAAGTTGCTGCTGTCATATATAAATCAGTCTTCTTCATAAAAATGACATGGTTTGACATGTAGGGATAATATGATAAGGTAACTACCATGGAGGTTTCATGCTTGGATATGTTCAAAAAGATGTTTCTCTTTATCCCTGACCACAAATACTTGTTGATGGTTTCTTGTCAGCTGTTTGAAAACCTTAAAGAACTGCTATCTCTGCTGGGGTCTGCTCCTTGGCTGAACTTTTCATTAACCTTTGATCGTTCTTGGAAGCATTTTTTTACCAAGCAACTGAAGAATTTCAAGTGCTACAATGCGTTCGTATGTGTGTGGGGGAGAAGAAGAGGAGGTGAAGATTTTTATAGACATACCTGTACATCTTGTACAAATATACACCCGAGTCCTTAACTCTGAACAGGGCTAGAGAAAACACAAACGGGTTCTTCTATTTTTAAGATTTTGCAAAATCAGATGTGAGAATAAAGAGGATTTATTCTCTCCAGTTAACGTTTCATCCAGCCTCTTCACCCCAGGGAAAAGAACAGGAATGGTTTAAAGGGACTTGACATCCCTATACTGAGGGCAGTGTGGAGGTCTCCCATGCAGGCACCCTGGAGACAGCCTGGCTTCCCCACGGAGGTGCACACTGGGGTTTGGACAGAGCCTGGCATGAGAAAGGGGAAGGTGCTGGAAGACTTTAAGCACTGCTGCAGTCTGTGGGGACACTGGGAGTCCACCAGTCCGCTGGTTGATTCAAAAGAGCGTGGAGATATCAAAATCCAGCATGCTCCCCTGCCCTCTTTGGCTCCAAGGTGTGGTGTAGTTTCTCCCTCCTCACCACGGTGAGGTGATTTTAATCCACATCTCACCTCAGGCTGCCTGCCTGATCTCACCTCCAGCAAAAGCTTGTCCTGTCCACTCCGGGCTTGCAGACAGAGAGGCTCAGGAAACACGGTCGGTTTGATAATGCTGCTCTTCAGCCAGTTCTAGCTGAACTTTGCAGATGCAACCGGTCGTGCAAATATAATCAACCCAGGCTCTTGTTCTCTGCTGAGGTGATAAGCACCAGCGAGGCTGTGTCTCTCCACAAAATCTCGGGTTTGCAAAAAGCTGAAGTTTCATACGCACCTGAATAGCAACCAACTACAGCAGGCAGTTTGGAAATGATGGGTGAGATGCCTGCTTCCCTCCTTGGGACCTGGGACACAGTATGCCCTGTGGTGGCAGCTGGTTGGCAAGGCTGGCCGCAGGCTTGCCAGCAACCCCTGTCTGAAGGCAGCGGCACAAAACCCCTGCGGAGGGGTCTGCATATGAGTCACAGAGCTGCAGCTTTTTGGTATTATCCCCAAAACACTGAACACGGGTTCATTCATTAGGTGGAACAGCTCATTAGAGCGCTGTGAATGCAAATACCCATTGTGATACATTTTACCTTTTGTTCTGCTCCTTTGCAAGTTTAACTTAAAGGATTTTCTCCAAAGCAAACACACTCCACTAGCATTCGTTCACAGAGGTGCTTTTATGCATTTAATTCTCTTCCTGTGATATCACAGTATTCACCAAGCTCTCCACAAGTCATTTTTAGCATCCCTTTTCCTCCCAACAACCATCATGTCAAACAGCTTGCAAATTTTCCCTAGCTTAAAGTGCAGGGTAAACTTGCAAGCTGGCAGCTGCACCAAATTTTCAAGAATATGGAGCAGCTGTAGTCATGATTCTTCTCACTTGCTTCTGTTTTGCCAAGGTAGGTTAATTGCTTCTTCATGCAAGCTGTCACCCTGGTGCCAGAAATCCCATTGGTTTTGGTGCATGATGGGAGCTGTAGTCTTTTGGGAGATTTGTGCTTGCAAGGAGGACGCGAGACTGCAGTTCAGCTTTGAAGGCTCACCCTGGACTGTATTTTAGATGCTTGTGTTTTGTTTAACTAAATGGATTTCTCTGTACCAAGGATATAAATCTCTCTATATATCTATGAGTACAGGAGTGTAATGAATATGAAATACCTGAAAATAAACATGGCTCTTTTGTTCACAGCAGCTCTGCTGTTTCCAAAGAGGTTTAAATAAATAACAGCATGTTACTTAATCATAGCAAAATGTGGAAGCTGAATTGATTTGGGGATTTAAGGGTGTTAATTTTATTTGGGGAAATGCCTAAAGAGAGTGCCATTAAAGATAAATAAAATCTTCTGGTCTCTAGCTGGCTGCTTAAGAAATGTATAAAGGTTTCAGGTCAGGTTTTTCACTGCTTGCAGTCTTTGCTTTGGGCAGTACCCGTAAGCAGCAGAAATGGCCATTAGGGGTGTCTGAAGATGAGGTTACAAGGATGTGTTCCTCAACTCCATGCTAGGTGTTGGTGCCCCCCTCTGCAGTGCTGAGGCATGTGTTTGTAGAGCGCTGGTTTTAATCTACATGGATCAAATTCATGGGGCAGCCCCACACATGGGTACATGTGAGGGGATGGAAACCGTACGTGTGGGCAGAAACAGGTCAGGAAGGTGGGAATGTCTTAGAGGGGCTTGGCTGCTAGAGAAAATGCTTGAGTAACTGCACCCAGAGCTTATTTCTGATGGGAAAAAGGATCTATTTTAATTATGTATTTGATATGAAAGGGCATGGTGCTTCAGTGCGTAGCTTGCAATAAGAGGAAAGCAGATATGACAGCTGAGGCTTTGCAATGTTAGAAATAGGCCTTTCAGACTCTAAGACAAGAAAAACAAACACTGAAGGACAAATTTATGGCTAGAATAATAGGCTGGTGGGTTTGGGGGGGCATGCTTGAAATAAGCTTCCTTTGACAGCTTCTATATTTGTCTCACACTGCCTACTTTTCATGCAGTGTCCCCACCCCCACAAACTCCTCAACTCTAGGTAGAGCTGGAGGTTTAACTAATTCCTCAAAGCACAGATAAACTGTCTCGGGAATTATCATTGCGAGTGCGTATGCTGTGCTGCAGAGCAGGAGACAACCGCTTCAGTACAACTTGGGTTTGCTGTGGTAGGAAGAAGGGCTTGTAGGATGCTCAGGTTGTTAAGGACCAGAAATAAAATACACTGAAAGTCATTCAAAAAAAGGTAGCTAACTATATTTTTGTCACTGACAAAAGAAGCCAGCTTGTATTCAGGGAGGGAGTCACAGAAATGGGAAACCATTTTCAGAATCTGAGCTGGGTATATCAGAACACTGTTACCTATATTTATATACGGGAGGGAGAGGAAGACATATAAAATATATGTATATTTGGAGTCGCTTGGTTACTCAGGCAGTTTGACAGTCAGGCACAGCTTGGCATTTTGTGCCTTTGGGAGCTAGGTAGGACATGAATTTGGTGGCAACAGAAAAGGAGAATTTCCTCCCCACTGCCCTTCCCTGCCAGGCACTCTTTTCTTCCACAGGTCCCCCCAGACATATGTTGTGTTGCTCTGCATTACCATTAGCCCCAGAAATTAATTGATGGTATCTCTTTCTAGTACACTTGATATTCTATTTTCTTTGGTTATGCTTCTCTCTTCGTCTTATCCCATCGAACCCTGGGGACATTGCTAGTGCTCAAAGTCACTTAACCTTCCCTATCTTAAAAGTCATCTATCTATATCTGAACACTCTATTTTTCACACATTGGACAGTCTTGCCCATTTAACTGCCTTCTTAAATACATTAGAGGAAATTGCACCAGTCTGGATTTCTCTCACTAAGTTTTTGGTTTCTTCTCAAATTATTTTCTCTCCAAGAATTGTATATCTGATTTTACTTGCCAAACCCTTAGTTTCAGGTTACTGACTCTCTAGACACATCTCTTGATGAAATAAGTGATTTCTTAATTTCTGTTAAAAATGTTCTAATATTAAATAGAATCTCATTCCAGTTTTAAACATACCAACAAATTCCTTGCATGTGGCCTTTTTAAGTAATGAAGACTTATATTTTCATATAATCATGCAGAGCTTTGTAAAGAAACTGTGTCTTTTTCTACATTTTCACAAAGTTTAAGGGGTACAAAAACTACCAGGGTGACTGCTGAATAAGTAATTTACAAATAAAACAGCTCAAGCATATCACACACTCAACTTTCATATTCTCCTGGTATGTGATAGATAGATTTCCATTTATAGTTCTTTACTATCTGGACCCACCATAAAGTATTCAGAGTTACCCATGCTCAGTTTTTGGTTGTTTCTACAAAATAGGGGCACAAGATTTTCAGAGAATATTACTGTATTTCTTCTCTTGCAAAGGCTCACACATTTATTTAATTCAGATACTGTGAGACCTCTAACTGGTTCTCATTTTCAGTATTGGGACCTAACTATTTCAAGCTGTTTCTTTTATCTAACAGCTAGATCAGAATACAACAGAAAAACTCTAAAAATGGGAAAAACTCCACCATAGTTGGAATTACTGAAGGTTTGCTTTCCTTTCCTAGGCATCTTGGGGATCCAAAGCCGGTGAGTCCACTGTTCTTCCAGTTTTCACCCTTATCATTGTAACTCTGTTTTTCAGTAATGCAAATGCACTGTTTCTAGCAAAAGGTTTTACTGCAGTAGTGGCTATTTACAGCCAGGGAAATATATTTGGCTGCTCTTTCAGCTACCCTCTCTGGTTTCCTACGACTCCGAGGAGTCTGTCCACATTGTGTTGTCAAAGCAGAGAGAGTGTTTGTGCACAGGCAGCCAAACTACTTAAGGTTCATTTTAGTCTTCCCGCTTTCTACGATTACCCATATGCTTGTCATGAGTTTTTCTGTTGGACAAACTTGAACATGATGCTGCAGCCTGTGGCATGAGGGAGAAGCCCAGAAACTGCCTGAAACACCAGAACCCTTTAACAACAGCTCACCTAGCAGGGAGCTGGGCACACTGTCTTATCTTCCCAAGCAAGGAACTGTAAGTGCAAGAAGACACTTTGCTTTTGTAGTATTTAATTTGGGATTTACTCTTACTGCGTATGCCGCTCCATTTTCAAGTTAGAGATGAGTTAGTGCAACAGGCTCTGCTTCCAGAGCCGATGGCAAGGAGATCTAAGCTGATGCTCCGTTCCTGGGGGACACAACCAGCCCCTGGGGACACCTCACCCATGTGATGGAAAGTTTGACTGTGCCTGAGGACAGGTAGTGTCAGCTGTAATCTTTATGGCAGAATTTTCAGTGATGTCTTCCTTAAAACCAACCTAGGACGCAAGCTTTTTAAGATGAAGCTTAGGTAAGGGACCAATACTTTAAAGGCTTGACGATGCAGGACTATTTCAGTATACTTTTATGTCAGGAAACCCTGAAAATATCTTGTCTTTTTAAAAAACACCCTCTTTCTTACATAACTCCCTCTCCAAAAATATACTTAAGCCTTTCAATGACAGCAACCAAAAGCTAACAGAAAGTGAGTGCATCAGCTAATCTACTGTTGTGTTAGGTAATTTTATATATTGGTTTTCTAAATAATAAAGTAAAATAAATTAGTTCCTATCAAATGTTTCCTGAATGCATTTCAGCCGGAGCTTATTGTTACTTATTCATCTGTTGGATTGCATCTGTGAAAGCCAAAGCTGTTTCAAGAGTGTATGTGACCGGAATAGTCTAAATGGAGAAGCAATGAATTGGGAATGAAGCCAGCAAGTCATTAATTAAGGAGCTGTACAGTTTGCAGTCAGACTTGTGTATCGTGAAAATCAGTGACTGAATTCTTCCAGTGGCAGAGGTGTCACCATTGGTACGTCACCAGATTAGTGCGGCGCTCGGAGCACAGGACCGCCGACCGCAGCGCCCTGGGCAGTAAACCGCTGCGGTGGACGGGCAGCTCGTCGTGCACGAGGCGTCGGAGCCAGAGCAACGCACCCAGGACTGCCTGCACGATTCAATCTCATGTGCGGTCTCAACTTCTCCCATCCCATCACATGAGGCTGTGCAGGGCTCAGAGGAGAGCTGTGGTGCAAAGTATCAGCTTTCTGCTTCTAGCTTGACATGGCTTTATCTTCCTATAAGGCGTACAGTATTCCTTGCATCCTATGTATGGTGCCAAGGCTGCATTTCTAGCCACATCTATCTGCATGTATCTGAATGGCCCCCGTTGCAGAAATAGCTGAGACAGAGATAAAGAAGCAAATGACATGGCAGCTGTACTTTAAAACTAAACCCATTTCAGATCCTCCAGGTCTTATTTCACGATGTTACTTTTCTGACGCCTTGTGTAATGCAGGCAAGAGAAAAGTGCCTGGCTAACACAACTGGCTTTTTCTGAGTCACTACACTTGTAACCCTTTTGACTGCGCTATCAGAGTGGGGCTCGTACCATTTCAATGGCAATAGAATTATGTATTTAAATTATACTTTATCTTTAATTATCATTTGAAATATGTACAGTTACTTAGCCAATTTGCATTTGAAAATGATGAAGTGGAAGACTCACTGGAGAACAACAGCTGCTCAAACAAATGAAAAGCATTTTCTTCTTTTATTTACCCTGGAACAATAAGTGTGGCTACAGCATCTGGTCCTCCACGAGGTATTTGCTTCTTACCCAACTTCCAGCTGGAATGACTGAGAGTCAATGGGATCTACTGACCTTCCTCAAGGTTTCCAGTAATGCCACCCAAAACAGAACAAAGCATCCTAGCTGGATGCCTTTCATGCTAATCCCTGAATCAATACATTTCCAAGATCATTATTGGGCTTTCATGCACTGCCAAAAGATTGTGTTCCAGCAGTTCTCTCATTCCCTGTGTTGTATACCCTTTGGAGCATTCTACGTTATAAATCATTTAAACTTTCATTGTATATCACGCTCCCCTTGTGTAATCATCAGGAACATGGGAAACCATTTCTTCATATCTTCCCAAATAGAGACTGGAAAGATCTAAGATAAAGAAAGATGGAAGATGGAAGTTGCAGCTAAAGTCCTTTTGAGTCCTTGAAGTGAAGGCAGTGTGTTTGGAGGATGCTACCACGACCTTACCTCCTGCAGCATTCCTGTCAGGAACAGCAAGGTTTCTTTGACACCTGGAGGACAACTTCCCATGGCTGAGACATTATTTTGTGTTAAAAGAAACAACAACATGCTAAGACTTCAACATCTTACAGGAAAGGAGTATCTTGCAAATCTTCATCTGTTCACAGAACGGACAAATCCTCTACCAACAGCTCTGAACCCGCACCCTTGAGGCGCTGGCTCTTGGCAAAAGACCGGTGGGAGGTACAATCCCATCGTCTCCCGGGACATCGTGGAAAACAAACTGCTTGTTATTGTGAGTGAGAACAAAGTAGGGGAGAGCAGCAGGCACCTTTGTCTTCTAATTAGCACCGATGGCTAAAGCTCTTTAGAGAAGGGACTTTCCCACTGTGTGTTTGCACAGAGGGAGCTGATCCGATGAGGGCAGCTGAATGCTGCGGTATAAATAATGAACTACACAATAAACACCATGAGACTGGTTCAGTCGAGGGAGAAAAATAAACACAGCAAACAAAGAAAATCGTCATGTTAGTTCGAAATCCCATGTCAAGACCCAGCAGAGCTTACCAACATCCTCAAAGAGTCCAGATTGCAAACATTATTCCATAAGTATAAAAAAAATACTTTGCACACCAAACTTTGCAATATCTACCATCCGCCCAAAGGGCAGAATGAGTGCAGATTTCCTTTTCTATCTGTATTCACAGCGTCTAATGTAAGCCTGACCTTTTGAAGAACCGGCTTTGCATATTCTTTCCCAGTGGCAGTGAAGAGTTACTGCTTGATCCCTCCTCTAGCAAGAAAAAATTAACAAAATATTTATTTCAACAATGGTTGTATATTAGCCAGCCAGGGAACCTTGCAATGTGCAGGGAAAACATTTGTGTAATAAACCATGATAAGGGCTGTGAATACTGCCAGTGCCGCAGAGCTCTGGGCTCAGAGCCACTCTCCTGGCTTCGTTCGGATGTTGCTATTGATCTAATCTGTAGCGAGATGATCACAGGAGACACTCCTTATATTATTTAGCTTGGATTTGGGGTTGGATGGGGATTTTTTTTTTCTTCTTTAGTCTTCATTTCTGTTATTATTAATATAATACATCATTAGCAAATTTCACAGGCAATGGCTCTCATCTCTCATGACACATTATTAATCTATAGTGATGAAGATGCTGCATTCCTCATACGCTCAAGCTACGTGACCAACCCCAAGCTTGCAAACTACCTGCAGCATAACGCAGGCATGAGCTGCAGCAGCGCACAGGCGACAAGGGCACGCAGGAACGTTTTGTGGGGCAGGCGGCAATGCGAGCAGGGTCGCCTGATTCCTACATAGCTCTGAGCTGAGCAGAAGCCAGCAGGCCTACTTCATGCATAGACACAGAGAAGCCAGAGCCAGGGAGGATATAAGAGATGCCAGCTCTCCAAGAGATTGATATCTGACAGCGGGGGGGCAGGGGGGCCAGAACACCCAGCCAAAAAAGATCTGACATCAGAATGCCCTGCTTTGCACAGAGATGCGATACTGGCCGTCTGTTAGTCTATACCACTCCTAAACTGGTGAGTCTTGGCATGCTGAACCCATTATTTGGGTCTGGCATTCCTGCCCCTGCTGCTTTCCAGTCCAATTTACTCAGTTGAGGCACTCTCAAGCAAGATTTTGATGACAGTTGCAATCATAGCATCATAGATGTAGGGAATAAACAGACCAACTCTCAATGGCTACTAGGTTTTGTTTATTTTTCCAAACAAACATTTCTCACTGGAACTCCTCCTGGAAGCAAGAAAATCCACAAGGAGATTTCCAGGAGCAAAGGATGAAGTTCAGGCTCCGAGGAGGTCCCTTTGGCTGGGATACTGAGCCAGCGGGCAGCCTGCAACCCTGCTCCATGGAAATCACAGGCTTTGTTTTTGCATCTGCTCCCAGGTAAAAGGGGGGGATTGAGCAAGAATAAGATGCACAACTGAGCTGCCACAGTTTAACGACTTACCACACTTCATCTGTTGGCTATTTAGAGGAGTTTAATGTCATTAGATATGTACAGCACCTAGCTTAATGGGACTCTGGACGTAGCAGTGAATCTGCAATCCAAGCTGGATGGAGGGCACACGGGGTACCCCACCTCCAGTGCTTTCTTCTTTTGTGCTTATTTCCCCTTTATCCAAACTCAAAGTTGCTCAGAATGAAAATACCTGTTTGCTCTTTATCTATGAAAGGCTCTAACACATACCTGCACTGCCATACGACCTCCCCTGCACACACATACATCCAAAATGTCAAACTCATCTCCCGAGGTTGTCAGAAATAGTTATCATTGTAGCCTGAGCTCTTGAGATTGCGAATGGTAATGCTGAACCATCCAAACAGAAGATGTCATCCTGTCACCATGAATGACAGATGATTATGGCTCTTTCTAGATGCCTGTAATTAATGTTACTTTTTAACTTTGACATGAACATCCAGAAGCCCAGTAAATGGGGAAATCCTTCGGAAGCTTTAGCTTTCTTTTCCTCTCCCTGTTTCTTTACCCTACAGGTCTTTAAATAAATTAAAGAAATCACCAGCTGTTCCCCATAAAACATCCTAGAAGGGAAGCTGAAATTCAGAGCCCCAGATAAATACATGGATAAATATCACAGCTAAGGCTCAAGCCAGGAGTCGGGCACACACCGTCCTTCCCTGTCAGTGTTCAAACATGAACAATGTGGGGGGAATAGTGCCTCAGAGTCATGCTGTTATCTTGAAAATCAGGCTTGACTGCTACCAATCTCTCTCTTTGCCCTATGCCTCCTAATATCCTCTGCCATTTCTGTCCTTTATCACCTTTTTGCATCTATTTGTTAACATTTTTGCTCCCACCCTCAGGCAGCGGGTTTTGTTAGGGCAATACAATTTAATATGTGGTGGATGTGCTAAGGTACCTGAAGAGCATGGTTAAGAATAATAACTCCCTGCTACGTATCCCGTATCACTGTTTAACTACATGATGCTGAACATCAATCAAAGAAGGATTAGACTTTCCTGGTAATAGATAAACAGCAAAATGGACAAGATCATCTAAGCTCTTCAAACAAAATCATGTATTTTTAGTCTATGGAAATTCAAACCAAGACTCAGCCAGGGAACAGGAAAAAGCAAAACAAAGATTATTGAAAGCTTATGTTTAAACAGTTTCAGCCCAAATATTTACTGATGACACAAAAAAGAAATGAGCGTATGTTTTGCAATGAAGAGCTAGACCCTTTAATTGCATAGGAAGCCAGGCTTGGAGAATGAAAAGAGAAAACAAACATGCCCCCTGCAGAATTCACTGTAAAGCCTTTACATTTATTTACATTCCCATTTCTCTTTAACCTACATTCCCCCTGACAGAGGGGTTGTTTTGGGTAATAATCCTTTTCATATGGGCCAAGTCTACAAGAAACTATTTGCAATTCATTTAAAATATAGATTTTGGAATCTACTGTAAATCCCTTTTGCTAAGATAAAAAAAGCACAGAGAAGAAATAACATGCCGTTTAATCTTTGGGCTCATCAAGTCCTGGAAGATTATTTTGACAGTTAATTTGATGTATTTAACTGAGCTTCCAGTCTACTCTGCTTGAAGAAAGCCATCATTTATGACTTGCTGTTGTGTAGGAGCATCCCAGATAGCTGCAGCTATCTTATGAAGAAATATTTACGAGGGGAAAGAGCATATATTAATGTTTCCTCACTGTTCAAGCTCAGTCCTTCCAAAATCCTCAGTGGATCCTGTGTGCCTTTTCCCTGGCTCTTAATGGCTGTTTCTCTCCCCGGGGGGATGGCAGCCTGGGATTGCCAGTGGATGGGTAGCAGGGAAAGCAAAAGGTCTCTGCAAAACGCATTGGGGCTCCTCACAGCAGCCCAGCCGAGCCCATCACAGTTCGTAGTGTAGAAATGGCTTCATTCCTGTATGTCCTCAAAAAAAAAAAAGACTGATCTCCCCCTGGGGACTGCTGCGGTTATTGGCACACAGACGTGTACAGCCATGGGTGCTGCAAACCAAGAGGAGCAGCGTGCTGTTGTCCTGTGTCAAGGCACAGTCAGCCTGGGCTACAGCCCGCAGGAGGAGCGGCTTCTGCGCTTCCATTTCACCCCTTGCTTTCTTTAATTACAATATTGCCACATCAAGTGATGCTGCTCAGGGACTGAGGAGAGGTCCCCTGCCCTGTAGCGGTTTCATCACCCCTGTCCTTTCAGAAACAGGCCGTGGCCGCACAAAGTATGATTTTGCAGAATTTCTTGCTGAGGGTTTGCACATTTGGGTTTGGGGAGTGGAAAGGCACTAACCCCCAAGCCCTGGCAGCCCTGACTGCAGGAGGAATAGCTCGGAGCTCGGGTGCGAGGAGGGAGAGGTCGGAGCAGCAGGGCTGGGGACATGTCCCGGTTGCCACATGTGTAGCTGGCATCAGCTTCCCCCCAAACTGCCTGCCTTCCCTGGGGGCAGCTTTTTGAAGGTGAATCTCGTGGTGCAAGATGCCCCAACTCTCTCCTGGAGCTGACGATTGCTCCCAGGCACTGAGCACTCCTGCAGTAGCTCGCTGCAAGTCAGAAAACAAGGGAGGCTTTTGTGTTACAAATAAGAAGTAGGTCAGATCCCACAAATGCAAACAGACAGGGAGGAAGGCGCTTGCGGTCCTTTACACTCGTCTTTGGGAACAGCGTCCTAACAAGGGCCAAAAGCCCTCGAAGGACTGCACCGAGGTGTGCTTAGCTGGTGCCTGCCAGGCTGCTTGCAGCCGGACATCGCTTGTGACTTGGCACGGTCTCCTTGCACATACAGGCTGCTCCAGAGCAGGAAGCCCACTGCCACACTTGTGTGAAACTCCAATAATAAACCGCATCAGTCTGCGGGAGCTGAGGTCAGACCCTTCGCTTGGTTTGAGAGCTCCCCACTCACAGGTGATGCTCTGCAGAGCAGCCCATTGAACAGCCCTCAGAGAAACACAAGCATTTCTGGGCATACAGAAACAAGCCAGGTTCAATTCGTGGTTCATTAGCATTTTTAAAATCCAGCTGATGAGACCTTATTATACCCTCTGTCACCTTGGTCTCAAGGCCTGAAGAAAGCAGGGGATTGCCCTGTGATTTAACACGGTTTGGGTTGTGCCTGGCACGGCTGTGGGGAAAGGACAGGCTGGCACCAGCTTAGACCAGTGACTGGAAACCACTGTGTCCCCCTGCTCCCTGTCTTACTGCAGGCTCAGCCGTGCTCATTTGCCATTTATACCCCTATAATCCCTGTTTTACACAAACTCATTCCATAGCCTCTAGGTGCAGGCAGTGCTGCCCACGTGAGCAAGGATCGGCGGAACAGGAGGGCAATATCAGCTGCCTCCTGCAACTCTGCTCTTTGCAAACCAGCCTTCATCTCTTTTTTTCTCTTCACGGACAGAGCGAAGGGGACACAGAAAACAGGGGGGACTTAGAGAAGCAGCCAGCAGCAGAACCAGGCTTATTCTCCTAAAGCCCAGTCAAATGCTCTATCACCTGACTGCATTTTGGGGTATTTTTGGCCAGCAACTCAAGTTTTTGATGATGCGTGCTCTTGTCCTTCCCTTTCTGAATGCATGGTTTAGAGGAAATAAGCCAACAATTTTCCTAGGCAAGGTTAAAACTGTAACACCATTTAATTAAGCTGCTGTTTTAAATATGCTCTGGTGTTTTACCATCCTGTTGAAGACCAAGGAGCTGATAAATACTTGTCTGCAACCTCCTTCTACATTCTGAGAGCACATTTTAATTACCACCCTCTATCCCATTTGCAGCCAGACAGTTTACAAGCTCTCCGCCGCAGTGCAGATGAACGACAGCACTTTTTGCCCTCCAGATGATGCCAGGCACTCGCCTGGGAAGCAGGCTGAACAAAGAAGGCTCCTGGAGAGAAATAATTGAGGGCACCAAACAATTTACAGGACAGCATCCCACAGCTTGTCTGTTCACAACAGAATAAACCCGTAAACGGGCCAGATCTTCTGATACAAGGAACTGCCTTGATTGTATTGAGCTAGGATAATAAATAGGAGCCAAGTAACCACGTGTTAATCACATCCCCAAGATTCTTCTGTCTCAAAATCTCAGAGCCAAATGTTTTTTTTTGCCAGACTTTGACCTCCTGTCCCCAAATCACAGCAAAGCTTGAAGCGCAATCAGCTGCAATTTGCAGAAACAACCGTGAACACGGAGGCTCCCAGGTGCGTACTCTACATGTGCACGTTTTTCCCCCAAATGCTCAAGTGTCAAACAGTTAAAGAGCTGGCACTGGGTATGGTGGTCAATGAACAAGGTGCACAGCAGCTATTCAGCCTGGCCATAGCTTTCCTTGGTATGAATATCCCTATTCCTCAAGCCTGGTGGCAAATCAGTAACTGCAGCAAGAGAAGCCAAAATTTGTAAAAGGCAGCAAGGCAGCTGTCTCCGGAGCTCGACTGGGGAGGATAAATCAGTGAGGTTTGGGTCACCTCGTCTGGCAAAAAACCCCTCCGAGTTGTGCTTCTAGACCACAGACGCTTTCCAACTTTTCAGGATCATGGACTGAGCATCCAAGGGAGCTCTGCAACCATAAGTGTCCCAGAGGTACCCGAGCACCGGAGGGTTTGGGAACACAAGCTCCTCTCATTTCCTCCCTTAATTTCTGACCTTACCCATCCATGTGGCAGGCACCTGAAAACTCTCACAATGAGATTTTGCAAGGGGTGCAACAGAGGCAACTCCTTTGGATTTACTGGGATTAAAGCAGGGATTTTCACAGGTGAATGCAGGGCTGGAGGCAGGGCAGAGGTGTGTGTAACCCTCAGCATTTGCCTCCAGTTTGCACCTGCACGAACAGGAAAGGCTGGAATCTGCTCACCCCACTGCATGGAGGTTTAGGGGCCTT
The DNA here is from genome assembly GCF_964188355.1 of Buteo buteo. NCBI lineage: Eukaryota > Metazoa > Chordata > Aves > Accipitriformes > Accipitridae > Buteo > Buteo buteo. The sequence goes on from NC_134194.1 coordinate 5,983,565, forward strand.
TTGGGGTCCACCTGAATCCGTGGCAGTCTGCAAAAGGGGTCAGATCCCAAGTCTGCTGATGGAAGTAAAATTATGCTCACTTTTTAGTAGTGTAACTGAGATCAGAGTCAGTCCTTTCATTTACTCGTTGACTTAGGACTACTTAAGATGCCATGGCACTAAGAAGCAACCAAGAAACTTTCTTTTGCCAGCTGATCCAGGCTGGTTTTGCATTACCAGACTGTCAGCAAGGCTGTGAACCCAGCCAGTGACACATAGTCTGCTGTAAACGATCTCATCTTCCCTACCAGCATCAGACAAGTGACCCAAAGTATTTGCAATCAGAGATTTAGCACATTCTTGCCATAATGGAAGTACGTAGCTGTTGTGGTTTAACCCCAGCCAGCAACTAAACACCACACAGCCACTCACTCACTCCCCCCTGGTGGGATGGAGGAGAGAATCGGAAGGGTAAAAGTGAGAAAACTTGTGGGCTGAGATAAAGACAGCTTAATAGGTAAAGCAAAAGTCGTGTGCACAAGCCAAGCAAAATAAGGCATTAATTCACCGCTTCCCATGGGCACGCAGGCGTTCAGCCATCTCCAGGAAAGCCGGGCTCCATCACATGTAACGGTGACTTGGGAAGACAAACGCCCTAACTCTGAACGTCCCCCCCTTTCCTTCTTCTTTCCCCAGCTTTCTATGCTGAGCATGACATCGTATGGTCTGGAATATCCCTTGGGTCAGTTGGGGTCAGGTGTCCCGGCTGTGTTCCCTTCCAGCTCCTTGTGCCCCCCCAGCCTGCTCGCTGGTGGGGTGAGAAGCAGAAAAGGTCTTGACTCTGTGTAAGCCCTGCTCAGCAGTAACGAAAACATCCCTGTGTTATCAACACTGTTTTCAGCACAAATCCAAAACACAGCCCCATACCAGCTACTATGAAGAAAATTAACTCTACCCCAGCCAAAACCAGCACAGTAGTATTAAAAATAATTGCATTTCTTTCATTATTCTTTATGACTTAACAACTACAATTGCCAACTACTTGTTTGCAGCTTGATCATTATAAAACTACATTAGCAAATGGGAGCTCATTTGCTGCAGTTGACTCCCTTCGGGCCTGATCTCAGCCCACTAAAACATCTTTCTGCCACCTTGAGAATATTTTGGATCCAGCTGTGCTAGTACCAAGCACACTTGCGGTGAGGCAGTGTTGTCTGGCTGAGGAAAACCCTTCCTAGTGAATGTGCAGAGGCCAAAAATCACACCTGACAATTCTGCTAATGCTCAAAGGATAGTGCAAGGAAAGGATTGGGCCTTTTCAGTTTAACCTTCACTGTGCATGTCCTTGGGAAGTACCAAATTGGTTAATCACAGAAGCAGCAAGAAAAAAAAAAAATCTCATTATAAATATTCACAAGATCACATGCAACCCAGCAAATCCTGTCTAAATGAAGGAAAATAAATTAGGAGAAGATACTGGCCTGCTGATTAAAACTTAACCCACGCTCCCCATGATGGGCTGATATTTGCCTGCTGTTCAGATACTGCAATCACACAGACAGCCCCTCTGGCTGCCGGTGACATTGAAGGAGAAGCTCCCTTGATTTTAGGGGGAACAGGTACGATGGGACCGATGCTCCCCAGTGGTTACCTCTGTGCAGGGGAGAAGCCCTTTGCCATGTGGCGACAGCCCAGCACCCCCTGCCCCCTCCATCGTCCCTGGGGACAAGCTCTGGTGTCACCCTGGCTGCGGAGGGATGTAGATTTAGGAGCACAAAGCACCTCACTCCCATTACAAACCAGGGGAGACTCACAATTCAGTTCACTTTGCCTTTTTTAAGCTTCCTCCACGCAGGCTGCTGAGCCCTGCCTAGGAAGGGTGCAAAGCCCCAATCCTGCCCGTCCTGCCTGCACCAGGACAAGGGAAAACCCGCAGGCAGGGGCATGGCTATAGGCAGCGGCAGGACAGGCAACAGGTCAGGATTGCTTTGCTGATGATACCAGACCCCAGAGAGCAGCAGCGTCCAGGTAGTGGACTTGCTTCTGAAATTCATACCTGAGAAATGCCTTTAAATATTAATGATTCTTGGGCTTTAAAAATCTGATTCCCCTTGAAATCACCCAGCCCATTTGGTACATGCTTATACCTTTTTCTTATTGTAATTAAAAGCAAACCTGTTAGCAATTGTATCACTAGATTCAAATTTGCTTCAAAGAGAGCAAAATAATAAAATAGGAGGAAAAGGAGTACCCCCTGCACTCCCTACCAAGCCCTGATTAATTTTTCATTTACAATTATTTTCTGTGCAGCACTCGAGAGTTCAGGTAGTAACATTAAAAATTCCCTGTGCCCTCAGCTTTCCCTAATTAAAATTGACAACCCTCATTTTGAACCACAAACATAATTACCCAGTCCTCCTCACCGACTTGATAGCTGAGGTTGTTTGTTGATAATTTATGAGCATCGGAGAAGATGAATAACAAAGCCGAGGCTCTGAGAAACCTCTCAGTTCCTGCCTTTGAAGTCACGAACATGCCAGCGGCAGACGAAGCTGCTCAGGGGCTGTGGGTATGGTCCCTTCCTGAGGCTGTGCCGTGCCTCTCACCCACAACAGTGACATCCACGGGACCCGTGGTCCCACTCCAAGTGTTGGGAGAGATCAGTCTGAATTGCTTTTCCAAAGGGTTTGCAGAGACACTAGGGCAGATCCTCAACCCCAGCTGCTTTGGGGCATAAAAACTGATGCAGGGGAAGGCTCAGGGCACCCCAGGAGGAGAAGACATCACTTGTGTGGGCACTTCAGTGTTTCCTTGTCCCTATTTGAAAAGCCCCCTGCCATCACCCCAAGCCAGAAGCCCAGCTTGCTCTAATGATCCCATGCAACAAGCACCAAGCGACTCTTCCCAAGAACCACCTGAAAAATAGTTTCCCCACACTAGAACATAATAAAAACCATTTTTTCCCCCAGGTTGTTCAACATTTCCTCATAGCCTACAAAAAACCCCATGTCTTAGACCTGTACAAAATCCTGGCCATAATAAACAATTTTTTGTACTTAGCATTGCTTATCCAAAGACCTCCATGCACACTAGCGGCTCTCACCAGGGCCCACAGCAGCATAAAGCCTGTTTGCAGGCAGGAGACACGAATAGGAGGCAGGCAAGCAACTCCCCCCACCTGGGAAGGACAATGGTAAGGGGGACAAACATCACCCACAGGTGACATTAACACCTGAGCTGGGCAGCCACAGGGCACCAAACACTGGCTACTAAGAGCATCTCTGCTTAAGTGCATTAATCTTGAATACAGACACTGAAATCAGTCGTTTCTTCTTCCTGTAGGGACAGATTACGTGGAAAACCTCTTGCCCCCACACCAAGGCAGGAGGGAGGCAGGGACATGGTGGGAAAACATCTCTCCCGTGCCTGAGCAGCCCTTCGCCCGTGGGTCACACTCCTTCCAGCAGCCCCGGCTTCGGCTGGTTATGGGGGGTCCAGCCAGGGAGCAGCAGCTGTGCTGCGATGGTCATCACTTAATCACACTTCATTAAGCAACAATGTGCATCAGATCTCACCTACGTCTGCCCAATTGCCTGTACCTGCCTCACCGAGGTCTGTGATGGGAGGTCAGGGAAGGATCCCACGCCTGTGGGCTTCCTCTGCCCAAGTCTGGCAGCACCAAATTTGCTTTTTACAAAGGATAAAGCAAGCGTCAGGCTGAATCTTTAGATGAGAGCATACGACAGATGCTAGCAAGCATTTTGGTAGCTTTAGGGAAGCTGATACCTCCAAGGGGCCCTGTAAAACCAGCCCCGTGTAACCTATTCATCCCTCAATAGTCTGGGTTTTGGGGAGTCCGAGTTTCCCCCTGCCCAGGGACACAGGTATACCAGGGGTGCAGCGATGCAGCCGTCGCTCCTGGAGCTGCAGGCAGAAAATAAGGCTAACGGGTCCAGCGGGTGCGAGAACTGTTAATCACATATGTGATATAGGTGGCTGGCACCAGGTGTTGGCCAAATTACTATTTACATCAGAGGTGAGGAGAAAGGAAGCAGTGAAAAGAGTGATATATTTCAATTTCTGTTTGCTGTTGGGTCTATTTAGAGAAAGCTTTTCCCAGCCTTGCTCTCAGGGAGAAGGATGGAATCTAATTTTTGGGATGTGAAACTCAAATGCTACTTAGAGCAGAGCAGCAAAGCCTTTTCTCTAAAAAAAGCCTCTATCTTCCCTGTGTTTAAAGATGGTGAGAACACGCAGTTGTTTTGTCTATCAGCTCTTGGACAGCCCAACCTACTGCAGCTGCCAGGAATGCAGAGACTGGGGGAAAAAAGAAGAAAAATGGAGAAGAGACTGAAGCACAGAGAGAGGATTATTAGAAATGCATGTATAAATGAAATAGCGTGCTGAGAGCTAGGCAACATCACTGAGCAATGCAAAGTGCAAACAGACAGAGCAAAGCTATACTATTCCCTTTAAGGTCAAAGCTTTCTATAAATTCACAGCAAAAGCAATTCAAATACACTCTGTTCTCCCCTGGACTTTTCCCAGACCAAAGGCTGTTGTATATCTGCATCTTTAAAGAAGCCATAACTCTCTGTCCGTAAAGGGCAAAAGAATCCAACACGAATGATTTGGTTCCTTCTGCTGTTTATAGGAAATTTAATACATTTCATTGAGTACATGTACCTGCTCGTTGCTCGTCTCTGAACTGCAAATAGCACACAGAGGCCACTGCTATAGAAGGAGCATTGCCTCTTTAGTGGTTATTCCCCCTCCTAAATTGCAGGAGTTAATAAATGAACACTTACCCAGGTAATTAAGACTCCCTTCCCCAGCGCTGGCCCAAGATGATCATAACGATGTTTGGCTGGATTCAGTACACACCAAAGTGCTATCATTTTTCATCTAAGCTCTGTCCACACTCGAGGGTCTGCTGGGTCCAACATCAATAAACCCACTATTGCCACTGCAACAGAGGAGTTTGTGCCCAGCAGGGAAAATAACCGCATGATTATTATTACTATAGTTCATTTGCAATCCCCCAAAAGAAAGCACGTGTGCTGAAAGAAAAAAGGCAGAAAAGAAGTTGCAAAACTTTCAGGAATCAAACATAACGCTCCTCTCTGTTTAGGCTAAAATTATATCGCTCTGCTCTTAGTTTGGGGCTGTATGAGGTTTGATGGTTTGGTTTGTTTTTTCCCCTGAAATTTGCAGGTTTCATAATGAAAGGAATATAAAGTGAGAGAAAATGGCTCATTTTGGAAGTGTTTAAATAATGTTTTGACTTTCAGAAGAAATTTTTCTACTAGCAGCTTGGTGAGGCCAAGAAGAATTCCTGAAACATTTGGATATTGGCAAATCTACCAGAAAAATTTCAGTTAAAATGCAGCCTCTGTCTACTTCCAGCTGATATGGGATTTTCCTCTGACTTCAAGTTGTTCCCAGCCTCTGTTTCTCTTCTGCTGTTTTCCCTCAGGTTACCGTTATTTCATCAATAACCTACGTGAAGAATGACAAACTGCCAGAGAGCAATTAATATCTATCCATTTCCTTCTGCATTAACAAAACGCTCCATTTACAAACCAGCTCTGCGTGCTAAAATCTAGACACGTGCCATGATTGTGCCCATTTGTCACCAACCCAACACCTGCTCAGAGAGGGAGTAGGGACAGTGCCAGTCCCTGGGGGCTTAATCCTGAACCAGGATGGGAAGCTCAGCCCCTGGAGAAGCCCATGGAAAGATAACAGTGAGATTAGGGGAGCTCAGCACCAGCCCAAATATGGTCCAGGTGAATCAGGACTGGGAATTTCTCTGGAGACTTGTGAAAAGTGTAGGTTTGTGCAAGCATCAGGGTATAGCTCAGTGCCCAACTTACCCGCGCTATCGATCCTGCGCAGGAGAAACTACCGAGATCTGTATCACAGCCGCAGAGGAGAGCTTTTCCTTCTCAGCCAAAAACTAGGACAGGTAGAAGGTCACCGCAGATGCTTTGCTTTTCCCACCAGAGCAGGAGGGGTACAAAGGGAGTCACGGAGGTTTACGAGATGGGCACGGAGGGGTCCTGGGAGAGTTTTGGGAAAGAAGGCTTTTCTTCGTGATTGCATGCCTGCGTTGAATTAAAAAGCATACAAGTCATTGTGTGCACAGCTGCTGGCACCAGCTCGTATCACAGGTTTGCCATCAGCACAAAAACCAGCTTTTAAGAACCTCTCATTAAAAACGACACGGGCCAGGATTTCCCCAGCCCACACAAACAAATTATACATCTCAGCTCCTACCTTGTGCATGAACACAGCTCCTTTCTGGGATCATGCTGCTACTCAAATGTATATTAATATGTTTAAAAAAATATAAATCCCTGAACTTAAAGCACAGCAAGGGAAGTAGAGAGCTGGGCTGCAGAAATTCCCCCCAAGGCGTTCCCTTGCTCACGCTGTGGTCCAGGCAGTGACCTCCCCGCTGCTCCTGCCACCCCGGGGACCGAGCCACACTCCCCCCTCCTATCACCTCAGCACACAGAGCTTGAAATAATTATTCACAGTTTTATCCCAGGCACAGTATCAGAAATTTCTTTTATTTTTAATTCGCCCTGTACAGCATCTTAATTGTGTAAGATCCAAGCTACTGCTGTCCCCAGACCTGGGGGGATTTGGCGAGGGGGTCTCGAGGAGAGCGAGGCTGCTGCCACCGAGGCGGGAGTGAAACCTCAGCATTTGTTGCTTATGGATAGAAATAAGTGCTTTTGTGCTAATTAAAGACATGTCTTATTTTATTGTGGATGCCTAGCTGTTAGTGATTTTAAACTATGTTCTCTAGTCAGCTGTGGTTTACTTTATGCTAGTGAGATGGAAGAAAATGCACTTTTCAGGTTCGATCTAGTATTTACACTGCTCTTCCCATTTAAGCAGAGCACCTTACAATTACGTCTGTCTTTCCAGCCTCAGCATGAAGTAGGAAATCCCTGTCTTCGACAAAGGGTGGCGAACTGAAGCACTGGACAAACTTAGCGGTTTGCAGAGCCTGGGGACTTTGGGCAGTGCCATGGGGGAAAGCCAGGACCAGAACTAAAACCCGTGAGTTTTGGTGGTGTGGTGACCCTTCTGCTTTTGCCTGGTGCCATCCCCGAGGCTCCCCGTGCCACCAGCAGTGAAGTAGCTCCTGAATCACAACTTCCAGCCCAACTTAATGAAATAAGCTAGCAGCCATTCTGGGTTGTTTTATCCACAGGGCTGTAAACCCTGTTTTCACAACACAAGACTCGGGTGACTGGCGAGCCAGTGAAACGGGTGCAAACACCCCTCAGCCCATCTCAGGGCTGCAGATGAGAAAGGTGTGGAGAATTTGAGGCGGATCCATCTCGTGCTCTGCCCCTTCCCACCTGCGGCTTTTTGGTGCTTCTTCCTGGACCAACCTGTTTGAGCAACACGTTCCCCTGAGGGCACGTTGGGCAACCTCCTCCTGACTCATGGCGCGTAGGAGTGCGCCCAACAGCATCAATCACTGTGTCCAAGTGAAACACTTCGGTGACACATCTGGAAAATTCACTTACCACCGAGGAGCTCCCCCCAGCCTTTCTCCTGAGCTGGGAAGACCAGAACAGGTTCTCCCAACCACACACCATGTCGTGGTGTTTGCACAGCAGCCGCAGATACAGAGCTGAGCGTTTTAACCCAGCTTCATCTCATCACTAATTGGCAACAATGATCCCACCTCTTCACTTCTAATAGACCTATTCCTATCCCTCTTGGGCAACAAAATCTGGGGCCAGCAACCCTGCTCAGACCTCAGCTTGGGAAACCATCAGTGAACCAGACCTTGCTGCCCAAAGCAAAGCAGCTCAACCCCCAGAAGTTTGGTCAGAGCCTCAAGTTCATTGAATTTGCATCTCCCAAGGACACCAGCCTCAGCAAAAGCCTCCCACATTGCTCCTTGCACCACTGCAGTTTCCATGGGCTTTCTGTTGGGGGAGGAAAGCCCCGCAGCACGTTGGTGCTCACACTCCACCAAGGGACAAGTGCAACAAGCCAACACGTGGGGCTTTTGGAGAGCACACAGCTGTTGCAAACAGCTGGCATGAAGTTTAAGGTGGCAGAGGGGAGAGAAAGATAAAGGAAAAAAAGCCCTAAAGCCACCCATTCTGTCCCCCCTTGGCCCCATACCACAGGTCCGCCGATCTACCCAAGCCCACACATCAGCACAGCCCAAGCTAGGGATTTTACAAGTCAGGAAAAAATGAAAGTTGCTAAAATTGTTATAATCCCAAACACCCAGGACTCACGTGGGTGGTTTTCACTGACAGGATAAGTGACCTCCCCACTCCTGCCCAGGGCAGGGGGACATCCAGTGTGTCCCTCCGGTGGGGGGCACGTTGTGGCCAGCCCAGTGCCTTGGACCAAGCTGGCGAGTGTGGCAGCGTGGGGATTAGAGCAATTTGGACCTGTCACTTTGATGCACAGAGTTTGGCTTTGTGGTCACTGGCCTGTCTTTCAGTAAATAAATAAAATCGGAAATGGTTTCCTTTACCCAATGGGATTTCTTGGGCTACAATTAGCATCAGAGATGATTTTAAAATGCAGGAGTGTAAATTTATAGGCATAGCTGTCAGAAAGGGAAAAAACCCTCAGCCCTTAAATTACCAGCATCTTTGGCTGTTTGGTACTGATACGAAACCACAGAAGACACCATGCTAGCAGTGCTGTTGTCTGTGTCCTCATAACAACCAAAATAGGATAATATACGTAACACAAATAAAACTGAACATAATGTAATCATCATGGTTATAATTTCCTTTAAGATCTACACAGGTTAGACTTTCTATATAATTAAATCTATAGATTGCCTTTGCTTACCTTGCAATTCCTTGAGCGCTGATGAAAAGTATGCTGTTCGCAACAAGATTTATTGCATCTAGCACTCTATATTATAGCTGCTCTGCTAACCACAATAAACAAGATATGAAAAGCAATCATATAGATAATGCCATGGAGGAACAAGCACCAGCTTCATCTTTAACCCTTTCACCTGCCTTCATGCTGGAAATGCTGGTCAACATTTCTGCAGCACCATCCAACGCTGGTGGATTAAGTATTTTGTTTCTATAGTAATAGACTCGGGGCTTGGGTTTCTTTTCCCTCATTTCTAAAGCACCAGTATTGTTGGGAGAGCTGAGTTTATCTCTGTCACTATGAAAGGGCACAGCCCACGGGTAGAGGAAAAATAACTAAGTAGAGGCAAACCAGCTGCTGTGGTGGGTGCTAGTTAGCAGGAGCGACGGGGCAGGATCGTGGCTGTCCCCATGGGACGTAAGCTTTGCAGTGCTTCAACCCACACTTAAAACCCCATCATTTCTGGGTTTAAACCCCCTTCCCAAAGGCTGGAGGTACATCCCAAGCAGGGCTGGGACATCCCATCACTGCTCTGGGCTCAGCCTTGCTGCCCAGCAAGAAGTTGTCAGCTCAGGACACAGTAATTTCATTAGTAACGTTTTGCATCACAGAATCCTCAATTTGACCCTGGAGACTTAGAAACATTATTTAAAGGGTGAATTTCCATATGAAGGTCAAGTGGTGATGTATAAGCTTAATCAAGTCACAGCTCAAATGGAATAGTCCTTCACTACCCAGATGCCTGGGAATATTTTCTCAATTTCTGCTTCACACCTTTTTTTTCTCCCCGCACTCCCCCCCCCAAATCTTCACCAGATTCAGAAAGAAACACTCCAGAGGCCAGAGTAGCAACAACAAAAATCTATTTCTTGCCATTCCCATTCATGCAATGTAAACAATGAGTCCATATTCCTTGCACCTAACCAAATAAATAAAGCCCTGCTAAATATTAGCACACGGGAGGACAAGGAAGCAAGCAGTCACTTGTTTTCTACCTTCCACATGGAAACCATTGGCCATTTCAACCCAGAGGAATGAGAAATGCTCCACAAGTGGGAATTCACTGCTCTGTTACAGTATTTTCTGCCCCAAAACTCAGTTAACCATTTACAAACAGGATAGAGATGGCAGAGGTGCTTTATTACTCCTTTGTATAGGGACAACTGTTTTCTTTTCCTGCCCACTTTTTTCCGGTTTTTAAGTCTGTCTCCAAGCAGACAGAAGCTAGCACAGTTCTCGTCCACACAGAAGTACCCCAGAATAATAAAGTCCTTGTAAAGAAATGCTGAAATCAGGCAACGGCAGGAGAGGGGGGCAGCAAGGTCTTGGGTTTAAGAACAGACCAAATTGTTCTATCCAGGGTAGAAAAATTAAAATATGCTGGAAATAAATGTAAAAATAGACTGGGGTCTGCAGTCCAAACAGAGTGTATATTTAGTAGTTTTGAATGGGAAAGAGCAGAACATTCCTGGAAAATGTTCAAAAAGCATCCAAGGAAGATTAAAAGATTTCCAAGCAGAGATTTTTAAGGCAGGTTGCTATGGATGCTGGGAAGGGTGTTAATCTCTGACCCTCATAACAAAATATGTTCCCCAAAAGCCATTTTTTTCCAGGAACTCTAAGGAGGACCTTAGTTCTGGAAACCTCCGAGAAACAAGTAGTTCGGTACACAGCACCCTGGCATAAGACAGGACCTTCAGCATGGATGGCAAACAACCCTGGGAAGGACCAGAAGTAACCCAACCCTTTCCTTGGGCTGTCAGTCAGGGAAAACATTTCTGACAAGCCTTATCCAGGCTGTTCTTAAGAGTTTCTTGAGATGGAGACTGTCCCATCCGTATCCTCCAAGTAATCCAGCCCCTGGCCACACTTCTTCCAATGCCCAATACGTGCCATGCTTGCTGCAGCTTAATTCTGCTGTTCCCTGCCCCATCCACCAGATATAAAAAACCCCAACATTCATATAAGTATATCAAAGAAATTTTTTTCAGGATTGGGTCTTTCGGTGCAATACAGAGACAGCAGGAGACTGTAATCTCCTGTGAAAAAGACACTAATAAGGATCATGATTTCCTTGCAAATTTTTCCCATGTTGTGTCTCTTAAGAAAATAAACCTTTGTGGCATCTGCTGCTTTAACAGCTCATCAGCATGATACACCTGCTAGAGCCAGGATATGTAAGAGAAGGTGAAAGGCACAGCAGGTCTCCGAGAGCCCATCAAAAGCTGTTGGGGCCCAAACTTTTGCCTAAAGACATGGTTCCCTGTGAAATAAGTTGAAGCTGTTGATTTTTTGCATTCTGGGCTGCAACAAAAGCAGCGTGACCAGCGGGTCGAGGGAGGCGATTCTCCCCCTCTACTCTGTTCTCGTGAGACCCCACCTGCAGGACTGCGTCCAGCTCTGGAGTCCTCAGTACAAGAAAGACATGGGCCTGATGGACCGAGTCCAGAGGAGGGCCAGGAAGATGATCAGAGGGCTGGAGCACCTCTCCTATGAATTCAGGCTGAGAGGGTTGAGGTTGTTCAGCCTGGAGAAGAGAAGGCTCCGAGGAGACCTTAGAGCAGCCTGCCAGTACCTAAAGGGGACCTACAGGAAAGATGGAGATAGACTTTGTACAAGGGCGTGTAGTGATGGGACAAGGGGTAATGGCTTTAAACTGAAAGAAGGTAGATTTAGATTAGATGGAAGGAAGAAGTTCTTCCCTGTGAGGGTGGTGAGGCACTGGGACAGGTTGCCCAGAGAGGCTGTGGCTGCCCCATCCCTGGCAGTGTTCAAGGCCAGGTTGGATGGGGCTTGGAGCAACCTGGTCTGGTGGAAGGTGTCCCTGCCCGTGGCAGGGGAGTTGGAACTAGATGATCTTTAAGGTCCCTTCCAACCCAAATCATTCTGTGATTCTATGATGATTCTATGATTTTTGCCCCAGCTGAGAAGCAGCCCAAGATCTGCTTGGAAAGATTAATGCTCTGATATCAAAAGATTTATGACAAAAAAGTTGATCGCAGGCTGTGTGTCACTTTGGGCTGCTCAGGGACAGTAAATGGATGGCATATTTGATGTTTCATCTCAGGCAGTGCTTGGGCACTGGTGTCACTTGCTGTGGAAGCGTTTGAGCTGTTCACACATCCCTGCCCCACCATGGCAGAAGGCTTCAAGCTTGGAACTGAGATAAAACTTGTGTGATGAGAAAAAGCCTATGCTCCAACCAAGGAAACTTAGAAACTTAGGATATCTTACATGGGGAGAGAGCGCAAATTTATCAGCAGGAAAATTACCTTCTGTGGCAAATGTTTGCATGAATGGGTTTACCAGAGTTACTCTAAATACTCCAGAAAGCAGCTGACTTCTCAGAATAGGCACAGAGGCAAAATAAAATTTTGTTCTTATAGCCCAAGGAATGAAAAGTTAGCCACTGTAGGAAACAGCAGTGAAGTGAAGCCAATGTTTGCAGAAGTGCACGTGCCTATTTGACCAAAGTGCTCCCACAAGCATCTGTCCAGGACACAAAAGCAATGATCACTGTCACCAGGTATAGGGTTTTAGTCTATTTGTAATTTAATAGAAGAATTTCACAGAGATTTCTGCCTTATTGATTTTGCCTAATGGAACAAGCTCGTTTCCTAGGGGCACTATGTACTCCAGCCTGTGCAACACATATAAAGGGCAGGAGAGATCCTCTGCTCCTATTCTAGTAGACTGTCAGCATTTAATTAATCTGGGAGCTGCAGGGCAGATTCTTAGTGCAACCAAAAAAAGCTAAAGACAAAACATCAATTTATGCTCTGAATGCCCCAGTGCATTATCATCGTACTCTTAGAGCATTTAAACTGGAGGCTACAAGGCTGGACTGCTAGTAGCGGTTGAACGCCTGTCAGATTTTCTCCCTTTAAGGCTCCTGCCAGATACTCTTTATCCTTTATAACATCAAATGCTTTCAGTAGGAGGTTCTCTTTGATGCTGATTTTCTCTCTGATTCTCCAGGCATAGATAAATGAAGGTTTCCTTTATATTTGGAAGTGTAATGAAAGTACATGGCATTTCATTATCTGCAATCAGCAGATTGTTGCGCACAGCACAACGGAGCAGGGCAGGTTCTTTGGGAGCATCCCATTGCACACCAGTGGATCATCCGTAGTTGTCAGCAGCTCCTCTATCATTCCTGATTGCCACCACCAGCATACACACACGTGTCATCCCTGAGCCCAAATACAGCCTGCATGGATGATGGAGTGCAGAAGAGCATGAACTTTTTTTTTGGCTTTGCACACATTTTTCACTGCCTGTGACATCGCAGACCAATTGGGTCACCTACTAGAAAACATCCCTCATCTTCTTTTAGCAGCTGTGGAGCTAAATTTGGAATACTAACCTTTAAAAAATGACTTTTGCTTTGTTTTCGGTTATAGGTTTCACTCCTTGTCAATGCTACATGCCGTCAACTGCTTTGCTGCTCCAGTCTCTCTCCTTTTCTTCCCACCCCTGCAAATAAGTCTCATCCATGGGGATGTCACTGGTAAACATCACCTGTTTGGTTCACTACAGGCCAACCAGCTAAACCCCAATTTTTTTAAAGAAAATATTTTAAGCTGTAACAGGTTATGTACGCCAGAGCAAAGCTAACTGCTCCATATGCTGCCAGGAAACCATGCAGAAGATCAGGCCAACAGTTTGTAACCTGTCCACTAATTTGAGGTCCCTGGGAACTCCCTCCCAGATGCACAGAACTCTTCGCAAGTAGCATTGGCCAACAGAAGTGGATGAGCAAAAACCTTGACAGGGACACCGTGTTGCCCAAATCTCCTGTTTCTGTGTCAGTCTGAACACAAGGTATATGAAAAACAGCAGGAAACCACCTTTGGAGAGGAATTAACCAAAAGGGGAGAAAAGCCCTACCACAATACCACTTTGGTTTCAATCTCCCAGACTTGACAGGGAATATATAATTTAAGACCATGCCCAGGAAACAAATGATTTTGCAGCCTGACATGGCACACTCCCCATTTAGGTGACAACAAGCCTTTTTCTGGCACAAGATGCAGACCAGAATTTGACACTAGTAGTTGATTCACTGTGAAAAATGGGTGTTGATTGACTTGGCTTCTTCCAAACACATTGCTACCCAGAGATTAAAGACCACATGGCGAGGATGTATGAAACTGCTGAATTTTATGGGAGCATCTCTCAGCTGCCAAGCAACAAAGAAAGTCGCTGCCTTTGGTATTTTCAAACTTGTTTGCCCCATTCTAGGCTTTCAGAATTGGGAGGTTGGGAGGGGGGCTTTTTTTAGCCTTTTTTAAAAGGTGAGAGCAAAACCTATCCCTACGCTGCTGAAGGGAGCTTAGAAGAGGGTTGTTTTGGTATCTGCAAGCTCAATTCTCCCTCGTCTGGGACTTCGTCATCACTACACGTTCCCCAACAGAAAGTCTTCATGCTTCCTTTGCACTGGGAGAAATGGGACAGAATGAGGGACCCACACACAGGAAAAGGCAGAAAGACAACACATAACTACAGACTGTGTCATTATTAGAGTTCTTCGGTTCAAGACCAGGGTTTGTTTTCCTTCCCATTTCAGGAAAAGCTTAATGGGACTGTAAGGGACTACTTGAGCTAAAACTTTAGCCTAAATGGTGATTTATGTACAGCAAGAGAAGCCATGCTAAGGCCACCAATTGTCAATAAGAGTTCCTCCACGGGCGTTCAAGGATGGTTGAACAACTCCTTCAACAGTTCATTCAATTTGTACTTTTTTGAATGTTTTTGTGTAGACAAAACACCCTGCAGCTGTGCCTAAGAGATCTTGGCCAAGAAGCCCCACAGATCTTAGGCACCGTGGGAGCATGAGCCATAAGCAACCAGATCTTTGTCTCCTGGTCATTGGCTTAGGACATGTCACTTTGCTTTACGCTCTGTATGATGAAGACAGCAAGCACAAGCACAATTCAGAGAAGCGGGAAGACAACTGAGACACCTCTGTCAGAGCAGACACGATGTCCAACAGGGCTGCCACCATCCCAGTTAAAATTGCATGAAACAGCAAGGAGTTCCCGTTGTACCAAAACCCCCTTCCTGCTCTATAACTCCTGCTGTCCATCATCAGCACTGGTGGAATAAATAATGGTTAAAACAGAGTATTGGGCACCTGATCTTCAGTTCTTCCATTAAAAGTGGATGCAGCAAGTGGGGAAGTGCGTAGGAAGGTGCCCTACCCCTTAGCAAATTCTTTGCCATCCATCTGCCTTCCCACGTGTTAAATCCTGGAGACGCCACTGGTGTGCAGATAACTGGATATTGGATTGCAGCCAGCCCTGCACAAGTAAAGGCATATTCAGGCCCAAGATGTTTTCTGGCATCAGTATCAAGCTTCCTTTCTAGCAACTAAAGATGCTTAAAGGGCATTATAATAGCCGCCTGAATATCAGAGACACTCCCATTGCTGTTTGATTTCTTCGTGCAATAACGCATGGTCAGATTCACACAAAGTTTGCAAAGGATCAAATCTGCTCTTTTCAGAGACAGCTGGGAATACCCCTGGAAAAATGTGAAAAACACAGCATGTGTTGGGACCAGTGCCTCTCCCTCATTATTCCATGTAAATACAAGCAATGTGACCCCTCCAAAGAGACTTTGCATTTCTCAGAAAATGACCATCTGTCAGGCAACAAGGGGCGCTCATTATTTAAATTAAGAATCTATTCCCTGCTGCCATTTTCACTCACATCTCGTTATAACAGAGCCTCTCGAACACCCCACTCCTCTCTCACGGTGAGCGGAGATCACAACTTACCCCCGCCTTCCCCAGCAGCTATCTCCCATAAAGACCCAACTAAAGGATGCCACGATTCGTGGGCCAAGAGAGCTCTGATGTGCCATCCAGGGGAGTTGTGCAAATCAGAAAATATACCAGAAAATATATCAGAAATAAAAGGGCCCCATAAACTGTGACCACGTAATAGTGAATTTTAGGCATCCTATTATGAAATCTACGTTTTCTTGAGGGGTGTGGATACGAGTGGTGGGGCCACACAGAGGTCCATCGGCAGGCTGGGGCTGGCAGGAGCTGCCCTCGCATGCTCTGTGGGCTGCTGCTCCTCAGCATTTCCAAATAACCGGCACTGTGCTGGGGGAAAGGACGTGAAGCCACCCAAATATTGTAAGTCATCATCCGTGAACCACAGCAACAACTTCTGTGCAATTGCAGAAACGTAGGGGTGGAGGAAACTCAGCAGAGCCTCGACTCCCCTGCACAGCTTTCATGAGTATTTGCTGCTGAAGAGAGCTCTGAAATAATTTTTCTTGCTAGTTCTTGCTAATTAAGAAGCTTTTTTTTTCCTCCCCATCAGGCCAAGAGAATCGTATCAACAAATCCACAGCTTGACATGATTTGCTAAATGTCACTTGTCACGGGGCTGCACAGCTCAGGGAAACGCGACCGAGAAACCAGAGCAGGGATGAGTCCACGACGCTATCAGACCTCCGCCACTTCGTGGCTCTGCCTCGGGGGCTCTGCAGGCTGCCCCCTCCCCTCTCCAGACCTCAATCCCCAGCTAGACAATACGGAAAAGCCCTATTTTTCATGGTCTGGGCGGGGGGAGGTAAGTAAATTAAAGGCCATAACATATCCAGATACTTCAGTGTATGTAAGTGAGGCTAGTCTTAGAAATACCCAATTCCTGCTTAGCTGGTGGAATAGGACCAGCTTTTAACAGGCTGCTGTCTCCATCCTAAAATACCCAGAGATTTAGCGGGTATGAAAATGTCTGACTTCCCTGCGGCTTGAAAGACAGCAGGGGGAAGCTCGTGCCAACCGCGATTAGAAAGCGCTGGGGTTTGGGTTGACAATTGCACATCGTCTAGAGGTACTACGCGAATTAAGAACTCGCTTTGCTAGAGGCAAGTTGCATGGCCAGACACCGGAAAGGATTGTGAAGTACTCATATTCTCTGCTGGAAAGAGCCTTGGGAGCGCAAACTATTTATTAAACAATAAAACCCATCAAACTGCTTTTAATATTTTATGAGGGGGGAAATGCATTGATTTCTATTATTTTTAATAAGGCAAATTTCAAACATCTTTGGAGGAACAGGAAAGGGATCTGTTCAAAATAAATGTAGATTCTCCACAAGCAATCCCAGCCTGTGTTTATTATGGATATTGTCACATTGCAAGATGCAAAAATAAGAATCAACAAAGCACAGCCTGTTGTGTCGAACTGCTTTATACTCTAAAAAAAAGCCAAAAGGGAGGGGGAGCTTTAGGAATGCTGAAATGACATCAACTCTTCTCTTGATCAAAATCAAGACTGAACAAGTAGAAGTATGTGATCTTTCCAAGTGCTGAATGCCAAGTGACCCCATACCAGGAAATTCTGAGAGCAGCATTATAGATTGAGCCTGACATTTATCAAGGAGAAGCGAAGAAATATTTAGTGAATGTATGGGGGTTGGCTGGAGCTGGTAATAGGTGACCATGAAGAAGATTGGTCAAATGCTAGCATAGCTGTGCAGCTCAAGAACATGAGAAGAAATCCCATTAAATGTGACTAATCAAAGATTTGGAGGGCAATGGTCTAATAATGCCTGCTGTTTGCCTCTGTGGCATGGTTTTTTCATGCTGCTGAATGTTTTTGAAGCTCTGCATCCTGGTCATTTTGTGTTCGGTGTCTGGCCACAAAAGCACCCTCTGCTTGAGCTTGTTCCTGCTGCTGCCAGCTACATTCTGGAGGAAAACAAGCAAGCAAACAAATAAAAATATCTCTGGTGCAAATTTAGGAGAGCTGGACAAAAATAAATCAGACCTCATCTCTGGAACACTCTTCAAAATAAATTAGTTGAAAGTAAATCAAAGACTATCATCCAAGAACAGCAATGGAAAAACATCACAGAGACACCAGTTCAAGCAGTGACTTCAAGAGATGGGCAAGTATTGATAGGAGAATATGGCCCTTTTTGCCTTCCCTCTGGAATTCTTTATTTCTATCACAAGATGCTTTGCCCTAGGGCTTGCCTCTAGGAACAGGCTGTGCAAGGTACCAAAAAGCCCCAGCTGTACACACAAACAAGGAATTAGTTGCTTCTTGATGGCCCAGATTGCCCACACAAGCAAAATCACGGGACGAAGCCCTGCTGAAAGTCAGTGCTTTCTAGTGCACGAACAGGAATGTAACCTGAAAAAAAAAAAAGGGGGGGGGGATCTTCCTTCTCTGTTTTGCACTGGAAGAGCCTCAGCTTAATTACTGCATCTAGCTGGGCATCACACAGCAAAGCCAGCCACGACAGGTCCAGAGGAAAACAGTGGAAAAAGGCTGAATGAACTGAGACTCTTTAGCTGGAAAAAGAGCAAGAGAGGAACGTGATGAGCTTCAAATTCATAGAGGGCTTCCCTACTAAGATGGAAGATGGGACCCGATTTCCGTGCTTGTGATGGATCAGTTGGGAAGAAATGAGCTTGAACCAGAGCAAAGAGGATACAGAATGGATGTTGGGGGAGAAGGTCTTCCTACAGCCAAGGACAGCAAAGCACTGGATTAGATTAGAAGATTGTGAGGTGTCCAGCCAGGAGATTCTTAAGCACAGACTGAATGGGTGACTGTCAGCAAAGGCAGGTGTAACTGGTCATCCCTTCAGGCTGGGAGCGAGCTCCCAGTGACCATCCCTTGTGCTCCCACACAGAGCAGGAAACCCACCTCCAGAGATAAGGTTGGGTTTGTAGCCTAAATTGCAAAGGAGTATTTCTCCATGCGGATCTGAGCTTTTCCAGAAAGTAGAAAACAACGGGAAGCTGAAGAGCAAGACGGGCAGATGGGGTCAGATATGAAGCAGTGGGGGCTCAGCAGCATCCAACCTGCAGCTCACAAGACCATAGGACATGGTTCACGGTGCACAAACCCATGCCATGCCCACCATTTGGTACCAGTGTTGCTTTCAAGAGCCCAGCTCTGCAAACGTGGACAAGCGAGCTTGGACATCCCACAGCAGAAAAGCCCCATCCACCCACCCCACGGCCACCATCCACTGGACACAGCTCCTGGTTTCCCATGGGACTGGAGGGGAATGTCTGGGTCAATCCATATCTGTGTCCCTCAGGACTCGTAGCTTTTTCCTACTTCTGCTTTCGGTTCACATTTAAGCCAGCAACACTTTACATCTCCCAGCCAGCACAGCACCTTCGCTATCAAATTGCTGGTTAAATGAGAATTCAAAGGAACATTTAAAAATTTCATCAATGCCACTTGGACATATGCCTTCAGGCTGTTTATCTTTAAATGAGATGTCACATGTAATTTAGTGGCTATATTAAGTATTGTTTTTCACTTTTAGCTGCATTGCTGTGGGCAGCTCTGTATCAGTGCACACCTTCATTCTTCATTAGGAGAGATAAATGAAAATGGCACCATTTTTCTGAATTAAAGTCCAAATATCTGACATGTCAATACCATCTAATGGAACAAAGCACTACAGATTCCTAGAGCAGGTGTTTAATTTGCATGTTATTACTGACAAGCAAGATTAATGCTTTGCTAAATACTTATGCTGCAATAACAAGAAAAGCAGAGGGGGGTTATACTTAAAATGGCAAACAAGGACAAAATATTGTAGGTTCCTTCTGCTCCTCAAGTGGTTCTGTCTTTACAGCAGAACTAAAAAAGAAATACCAAAGCTCTAAGATTTAAATTGGCTCCTCCTCCCCTCCTCCTTGCCCCCAAACGGCAGCCTGTGGAATAAGGTCCTCAGATTAGAGGACCTATTATTATCTTAACAATAACAAGGAGGTGCTATGCTAGGTACGCTCTGCCCTGACTTTTAGGAGAGGCAACGGCTCTCCCTGCCTCTGCTGCCAAGCAAGCTTGAAGAAATCTCTTTCCTTTCTGTGCCTCAGCTTTTCTAGCTGTAAAATGGGGGCAGTGATACTAATCTTCTCTTCCAAATCCCTTTAAAATACAATGAAAAGGTGCTACATGCAAATCAAGCATTTTCCTGTAGATTTTCATAACAAGAGATTGCATATTTTTTATTGCAAGCTGCTGGCAAGTTTTTGCTTTCAAATTTCATGGACACTTGGACTTCTCCCTTCGAAAAGCTCTGGGCTGAACAGCAGAAGGTAGGCCAAAGAGGTAAACCAGAGAGCCCCAAACAGCCAGGGGCGGTGGGGAGCTTTGGGAAGGCTGAGCCCCACATTGCCCAGTCAGGCGTCAGAACTGGGAGAGCCCCAGCAGCGCAGGCTGCCCAAACCCTGGCTCACGAGCTGCCAGCACCTTACAAAGCCCTGAAACCAGCCCAACATTACATCCACTGCTGTTGCTTAAGGCTTCTACAGCATGAAATGAAAACATGTCATCTTTTCCATCACCCCCTCTTACGCTGTAAAGATATGAGCCCCAGAAAGCCCCTTTTCATCATCTGCAACACCTTAAACACACCAGATGGGCCTATGTCCATTTAGGGTAGTGATGATGATGCCTTGTGCCTCAGTTTCCCTATTTCATCCCTGGCAATGCAAATGCCCTCCTCTCTCCATCCAAACAGAAAACCAGTCTCTGGAGGCCCCTGCACACACCGAGCCCCTGCAGAGCCGAACATGCCTCATTTTTCCTCAGCTCCAGCTTGCAACCACCCCGCGCTCTATCCTCAGGAAGAATATCTGAATTTCCTGAAATTTGTTCTCATTAATGGGGATGTTTCTGCGACTGTTCTTTGCCAGGGGTGAATAACGCTTAGGCTGTTTGAGGTCTATTATAGGCGAGACGCAAGAGTTAATGAGATGAGGAATTTCTCTGCCATTAGGATGGGTTTCCTTGCAATGCAGGGGCAGGATGACAGCAGAGGTGGCATCCTAAACACACCATATGGATCTGCAGCCATCCAGGGCACTTGACTGGATCCAGGCCCCTTGCCAGCATGGGGAGGAAGGATATTCCTCCCAGCCCTTCCCCAGACCCCTCCTGGGAACAGCTCAGGGTGGCCCTGGTGGCACAGCCACCAGAGAGCACGGGTGGCTTTGTGGTGTCCAGGGAGGTATATAAGGCTGTTTTCCACCCCCGTGCTGCATCTTGTATGGTTTTGGGTCGTGCTGCCCAGAAATCCCACAAATTCTCCTTACAGCCTAAGCTATGGGACAGCAGCGATGCTCTCAGTGGGAGCAGGGATGTTACCTGCTGCTTCACTGCCTCAACCCTTCCTTCAGTTTGGAAGACTTGTATGGGGAAACAAAGTTTAAATCTCATCCCTGAGGCATTCAGTCCCCCAAGGATGTTTCTTTCTACACCATAAGCTGGCTCTCGCCAGACTGTTTGCTACACATGCATTTAACAGCAGAATATCACGGGAATCCAAACTGTTTCTGGAATAATAATAAAAAGAAAAACAGAAATGCAATTGAATTACAGCTCAGGGCCATTTGCTTTACAGGAACTCTTTACTCTGCAAAGACTTGCCACAAAAATTCGGCACGATCATCCTGTTCTCAGCACCACCATGTGAATTTGGAGCCTCTGCCACAGCTTCAGGAGAGCTCCTCTGGATTTGTCCCAGCACCATCATTTTGACAAGGATAGTGGGAAACACACTTGTTTTCAATTTACAAAGCTGTATAAATTTATACATGTTGGGTACGCAGCTCCTGTTCTCCACTGCTGACCAAACTAAAAAGCTTGTGCATCATCAGATATAGGAAAAGGTACAGGACAATGCTCGTGTTGAAAATCTGCCATTTTACGGTGAACACATCATTTGTCAACCAAACCATGCGATACCCCCAGGTAATCACTCCCACTTTCTTTGCATACTTGCTCATAAGCACCGACCCAGCTACATCCTACCCTAGAGCAAACCAAAATCAGTAGGTCAGACCCTTGCCTTGACACAAGCCAGCAAAGCCCTGCTGTCTTCAGTTAGCCCAAATACAGCAAAGCTGGGAATGGATCCGGCCCAAGGGAGCTGCACAGTGGTAAAACCAGCAGCCGCAGTGGCAGGATGCCAGCGAGGTAGGCGTTCTTAACAGCTTTAAGTCATCACAAACACACAGTGCCTTTATAGATCAAAGTTTAGGCGCAAACCCAGCCTAAGAAAGGCAAAAGGATCATCCCAGGGAGGACGAGACGCTGCCCCGTGCCCTCCTGCTGAGGCACCCACCGCTGCCGCAGCCCTCCTCCTCCGTGGTTCGCATCACTGCTCATCCGACGTATTATAGATGCGTGTGGTTCAGCTGCCCTTGAATTACGGCTTTAGTAATTGGGGGTCTTGTTTTCCCCTGGTACCTGTGTGGGTAACAGTGTGATGTGCTCAAGAGAGGGACCTGGGCTTTTTGGTGCCTCACCACAGTAAGCTTGTAGGATTTTTATAACCTGGTCTTTCCACAAAAAGACATTTATTGCTTTGGAGACAACAAAATAAAGGCTACTGTTCACTGGCCATCAGGTTAATGGTTCAGAACAGGCCTGCATGCATTGAAGAAAACAAGAGTTCAAGGAGCAAAACCAGCATTAATTGCAAATAAAAAGCGAGAGTGATGTTTGCATTCATTAGCCACCCTGTCCGCAGCACAGTGATGCTTCAGCATCACTGGGAACCATCAATTCCACCAAGACAGCATCCTCAAACCAAGTGAGTCCAGCCCAGCAGGTTGGCACACACATCTGTGTGGTCAGGGCTCCCAGAGGGACACTGGCCAAAGCCCATCTCATAAACCAGAGACAAAAGGGAACGAAGCTGCAGGGACTGATGAACCTCAGGCCAGAGTGGGGGACCCTGAGTTATTACCTGCAACAAAGTCCTTCCAAGGCTTCTGGAAGCCTCTTACTCTTCCTCTGACATGAAGTGTCATTTGGCCATTTCCACCCTTTCCCATGCCAAATGCTTCCAGAAAACCCAACCCCTCAGCTCCATGGTGTTTTAAAGATACTCAATTTCAGGGAGGGTTCCCAGCTTGCAGGAGGTGCTTATGATAGCACCAGCAGCCAGCACCTTCCCCATCCTTGATGCCAGTCCCATCAGAGCAGTCACTGGTGGCCTTTTTGCGGAGCAAACCACCCACAGGTAACCTCTCCAACAGCTCTCAAAGGCACAGGACGATGAGGTGCCCATCAGGGATAGCTGTTGCTCTGTGGGGACACTGGGGCAGGGACAAGGAGCAGCTGGGAACACTGGTCCTTACAGCTGGGTTAAGAGACATATCCTGAGGTCGCACACAGCTGGGTCTACACAGCCCCACTCGGAACACTTGCCCATGTGGCCACCGACCCAGGGGGACCATCCTGCCCCCCCACCTGGGCCATCATTCACACAAGGCAGGAGCTCCCCCCATGCACCATCCATTTACAAGCCTGGCACCAGATTTCCAAGTGCTCGGTGAGGTATTTAAACACACTAAGCTCTCCTGCAGTTTCTTACATTAAAAAACTTAGGTTTTAAGAAATGCTTCTCACCTGGTATCTCCCTTGGTTAGCTTAAGGGTACAACTTTGCAGCCACTTCTGTCCTTCAAAACTTGTAATAAAGACAAAAATCTTTAGTATAATCATACAACATGGAGTCAACCTGCCTCTAACCTCAACCACACTGGGTACCCCCGATTCTGGGGGCTGCTCCTCATTTATACCCACCTGCCCCAGGGCCATTAAGTGGAGGGCCAAACTCGGTAACGAGCTCGTCCCTCCTTCTGGGCAACTAACGGCAAATTGGGTTGAAGGTTTTGGAGGATTATTGGCCCTGAAGTGATTAATGCAGCTGAAGGCACCACCCAGCCCAAGGGTGCGGGGAGGATCCGGCCCCAGCAGTGCAGCTTTCCCTAATGTGTCCCAGGAAAGGTTGGTCCAGGGGAGTTGTCCCTGATTAGCAGCACCTTACCCTATCGTTAATATTGGCTTTATGAAAAGGCAGCCTCATATTCCTGGGGAGGAAACTCTGTTGATAAGCAGCTCCTTCAGCTGCTCCTCTGGGACAGCCCATGCGTTGGCAGGGAACTCTTGCATTCAGAGTCATTAAATAAAGTAAAAACCTGTGTTGCCGTGCTCCCGTTGCATCGCATATCACAGGAAAAAAAAAAATGAAGAAAAAAAACCCAAATTAATTACTATTGATTTAAATATATGTGCTTATGTTATCAGATGGCAGCAACAAATGGCCAGCAAAGGGAAGCCACTTCTCAGAAGCTGTGTGGGCAGCTGCCTACGAGTGGGGCTGCACCGGAGGCTCAGCAGAAACACGGAGGCAAATGGGGCTGTTTCAGTCTCTTAGCCCTAACGAAAGCAGAGCTTGTTAACGTGATCAAAAACTTCAGTGTCTCCAACCTGTTTCTATCTTGAATGTGTGCTTTTGGCTATTGCTTTAATGTTTGGGAAGGTAAAAGTTATTTTACCAAAAGTCCTCCTGGGCTGTGGCGCTGACCGGAGCCTCTTCGCCATCTCCCATCCAGCCCCAAGGCACACACAGTGCACAAACCCTGCTGCACCAGGAAAGTTTCCTGCATTCCCATGCCCACCTCATCCCCCAGAACCAGGGGGGTGGCCAGGGGCCACGAATCTAAATCCCCTGTTGCCAAATGTGGCCCATTTGTCTGAAGCTAATTTGGTTCTTTCCCATTTGGGGTTTGCTGTTGCTGTCGTGTTTTGAAGTCCTGACACTAAAGGAGCCCTTTTTGGGGAGGATGAGGCTCCTGGCATCCCCGCAGGGGCGATGGGTGGTAATTCGTCATCTCCTGGTGGGGGGGCAGGACAGACCCACCACATATTCCTGCCACCAGCGAGCAAATGGGCTGATCTCTACTGATGATGGAGAAGACCAAGCTCAAGGCATCAAGAGACACTTCGCTCCACTAGTGACCCACAGAAATTGAAGAAATTACCCAGCATTATGAATTGGGCCATAACGCTGTGGCCACAAGTGCAGTCAATGCCCCAATTTGAGAGATGTGCCACCTTCTCACTACACCCTCAGCCAAGCCAGTTGTGCTTGGGTCAGGTAGGCTATAGATCCTCAACTCTGGTGCAGGTTTGCCCAAAGATCAATTAAAAAAAGGCTATTTTGGGGGATCTCCTCCAGCAGCGACACACAGCGGGGAAAATCTGACAGGCCCAGTAGTGTCTGGGTCAATGGCTGGGATGTTTTCAGCATAATACCTGGCAACGTTCAATGGTTTGTACATAGCAAGACTCTTGGTGACTTTTGAAAATGGGTTCAGATTTGTTTAAGTGGCTTCCTCTTCAGCTGGCAATGTGGAACCAGGCTTTGGCTCTGCTATGCCTCTTCCCCCCAGGCAATAACTTACTACCACGGAAACCCTGAAATATATGTCCAGCTGGAACAGGCTGCCTAGAGAAGTTGTGGGTGCCCCATCCTTGGAATTGTTCACAGTCGGGCTGGATGGCCCTTTAGGCAACCTGATCAAGTTGACGATGTCCCTGCTCATTGCAGGGGGGTTGGACTAGATGACCTTTAAAAGCCGCTTCCAACCCAAACCATTCTATGATCCTACGATCCACAGCAGCTTTAGAAAGTACTTGTAAATACCACGGCCACCATCAACACTTGTGTTTTCAACTTGGGGTCAGACTTTAACTTCTGGCCAGCAAGTTTGATATGTGGCTGCCTTGGGTCCTTATTTCAGCAGTGTTATAGAAATATGAGCTGCGCATCTTTAAATAACCTGATAAAAGCCTGATCCAGGCACAATTTATGTTGCCCAAATGCTGGAGTTCCTTCCAGATAAAGTGCAGTTTCTCCTCGGAGCGCAAGCCGTGGAGCTGATCGCTCCCGGCACGGTGATTTACACCGCCGGATTTCTCCCTGGAGCTCCGATGTCAGGGTGCTGGTGGCTGCAGGAGGCACTTCGCTTGCCATCAGTCATTTGCACTATTTTATTATCCTGGAGGAGCAAAAATAGCATGGTAATTAATTCCACAGCTTCGGTTGTGGTTTTGCTTTTATTTTATTTATTAGTAATTATGGATGGAGAAAAATGAAAGATAGAGCGTGGGCTCTATCTAAATAACTCCTTTGCCCACCACTGCGCCCGTGCTATAATCTGCAGGCCTGTCTGCACTCTCAGAGTAAACTCTTTAAAGATTTAATCAAACAAATTAATCCCCTAACTCGCCTGTTCCCTCGTAGCTGTCATTCAGGAGGCAGCTTATTTTCCAATTTCTAAGAGCCTGATTTCTGCCGAGTGCAATTTTAAACGAAACAGTCCTTAAAAAATGCCCAGATAAAAGATTTGTTCTGAAAACCCCAGTTTATATCTGGCGTTTGCTGTATATGAAATTGAGATCCATTTAAATTCAACACCATGCCATCAAGCTCTGCTAAAGGCAGGGGCTGCTCGGAGCTATTAGGGGAAGCGACGGGTTTTAGCAGGATGGGGCTCTCCTCCCAGCCCCACCGCTGTCTGTTCTGACCTTGGCCAAGTCATTTAAACACTCTACGCTGTTTAGTCATCTGTAAAATTAGTATATTACTATTTACCTACCTCCAAGAGATATAGCGAAGGTCACCGTTTGCGAAATACTTGGAGACCTTCAGGAGGAACAGACCTTACGTCATGTCCGCCGGTTTCTGAACAGCACCCTGAGCTGGATCCTGCAAATCCCATGTCTTTAACTGAGCCTCAAGGATGAGACCCCAGCACCATGGGCTGAGCTGCTTCTGGACGAGGGCCAGCAGCTGAGATGGATATTTTTCAGGTCTAGTAACAAAATACTGTTTCTTGGAAACTAAGCTCAATCACCTCTGCAAACAGTTCTGTGGTTTAAGTCATGACTTGACCTATTTTACACTTGAAATAACAAAATAAACAGCCCAGTGACTGCTGAAACTCCACAATGTTCATCTTATAAATGCGAATTAAACTGAAAAACCTTTAATTGGTTCTGCCAGCCATTTCACCTGGAAACACACCCTGTCCTACAGACTGCATGAGCTCTGCTTGAATCGCTGATGAAAACAGCCTTGAGATCTGATGTACATGACGTCTGTTCAGCCATGTCACCGCTCTTACTTTTTAGCCAGATATTTAGGATCTTCTCTGCAAAGAGATGCTAATACCTGCTAATAGGCAGAAGTGACTAGAAGATTTAAATTTAAATTTTTGTGCTTCAGGATCTTTCAGCCTTTTCATTATAGCTGCACCAGAAAGTGATGCTCAAAGAGATGAGCTGGAGGTAGATGCCTTGGGTCTAATGCTATGCCCAGTTCAGCCCTCTCACCCAGCCATTCCCCAACACCAAAATGGTCAAGCAAGGACTCATCTGGATCAGATTTAGGGGCTGAAGTGCATGAGGCAAAAGGAAACAATTGGGATTAAAACAAATAGAAACAAATACATGATGGAGGTGAGCAGGCATATGATAAAGAAAGAAAAAACACCTTCACACTACAAAGATGGGGAATACTTGGCGCTGCACTGATCCCAGCCTGCTGAGCGCGCTCATTTATCTCCAGTGTGCATGCACAGAAACCAGGCTGCTGGAGAAGCCAGTTAATAGAGCCACTGCTGTATTCTCATTTATTGCCCTTTCTTCCATGCGTTAAAGGCAGTTGTCACCATTCTTAAATCCTGAGGGTTACTGTTGGGAGAGCGTTATACCAGTACAGTATATTTTCCACCCAGCTTCTCCAGAACGTGGGCAAGAATAAGAAGACTTTCAAAGTGCAGAAATCCTGAGAAAATGGTTAAAACCAAGCACAGTGACACTGGTATGTGCCCACACACGCCTCTCCATGACCTGGAGAAGCAACAGCACATATTTAAAACCCCTCAGCCCAACGAACCGTGACGCATTTAAGATCTAACCCCACAAACAGAAAAGCAGTGCCAATACAAGCAGGGGTAAAGCTACTGCCCGAAGCCTTCAGGGCTAAGTCCCGTGATGGGGCTGAACATGATTTACCTGCCCCAAGGCATGGGGGAGAGCCTCAGCCCTCCTACGCACGCCCTGCCCACGAGCCACGGTGCTGCGTCTGCAGGAGAGCTGCTGGATGGGTGCTGGGAGCATCGCCAGGTCCCAGCGTGGGCACCCCACGGTCCCACACCCCCCACCAGGACCGTGTCCGGCTCCGTGGGGCTCGTTTGCAGGAGCTGCTTTATCGACAGCACTGAGCTTCCCACAGAAATCGCTGTATCATTAACCTGAGCTTGGCTTTGAACCAGGGCTTTAAGAGTTTATACAAGTAGTAGCTAAAAGGCATTTAATAGCACACTGCAGCCAATAAGCAATGAATTATTTAGAATATTTTACTAAGAATAATTGCTGTTTTTAAAGAGATTTTTTTTTCCCCCCATCCTCCCTGGGGCCTGTAAATGATTTCACGGTAGTAATAGTGAGTAAGAAAAAAAAAACCCAAAATACAAAGCCACCTAATAGCGGCTGCCTGGGATCAGCTAAACCATGATGCAAAGGAGAAAGAGCAGCTCAAATGTGGTTTCAGCGTATGTTTATTAATTAAAGTAAATACACAACCGCAGACAATAAAGCAAATGTACTGCCAAGAGCCAGGTTCGCAGCCCAGCTAGTCCAGGCAGGATCATGTACACTCTCCCGCTTCGTAAATTTATTATAACTCCCCCAAAATGCTAAAAAAAATGTTGCTTTGGGTCCTGACCCCGTGCCTGAGATCCAGTGTGTGCTCCCCGACTCGATGCCATGCGCAGCCCCCCCGCGGGCGCGATGCTGCCGGGAGCACCGCGGCACAGCCCCGGCACGGCTGCAATGCCGGCAAAGCCGTAGGACACAGCTATCCCTAAAAACATTTCACTGCATTTTGTCTTCCTTTTAGCTCACGGAACTACCACAAAAATAAACAAAAGTATTTTCTTTTTGGAATTATTTGTGTAGTCTCCCCCCACCCTGATATATAACTGATGTTTGCAGGTGGGTGGGCTGGGAGCTCCGAAACTGAATTTCGGCACAGGGCCATTTCCCAGCGGTCAGGGATGAGCAGCCAAAAGCCACAGCATCAATACTCGCCCTCGAGAGTGCCATGAGCCTGGCACTGAGGGATGCCATGGCCCCGGGGGCAGCTGAGGGGTCAGCGAGGCTTTTTTGTGGAGGTTCAATGCAAACCGCCCAACCTGGATAAAAGAAGTGAAGGGCGATGCTCAACCTATGCACCCGGTCCTGGTCCTGCTCAGGCCAGGGCTGAGTTCAGAGGATGCTCTGCCTGCCGAGAGCCCCCTCTCCTAGAAACCCGGCAGCTGCTGTTTGTAAAAACAACAAAATATGTTTCTCATTTATGTGCTATTTCAGGCTGTGAGGACTGCTGGGTGGCATGGGTACAAGAGAGGAGGGATCAGAGATTTACTGCCCAAAGATTTAAGGGAGGGGTTAAACTCGAGCAAGGCTGTCCCCGGCTTTTGCTCACACATTTTGGAAATTCATCCTTTCCCAAAATCCTGGGTGAGAAACTTCTCTCTTCCTTCAGAACAGGTGGGAAGGAGATGCTTCACTTGGGACACAGAGGAGTCCAGAAGAGAAAGGGAAAACAAACCCACCTCCAAAAAATCTATTAAAAAAAATCTGAGGATTTTCCAGCTGCCAGTCATTTCCCCTGGACTGCAAACATTTCCTCTAATTAATAGTACTCCACTCCTTGAGTGTCTACTAATGATAAGCTCCGGGCAAAAGACCTAGAGCGGGGAGCTCTCTATTGATTCCCGTATTGATTTTTTATCTTTTTCCCTGTTGTTATTGTACATGCAAATGGCTGGTAATGACTCAACATTACGACCACTCTCTTCAAGTGACATTTAGGAAAAAGTGATTTAACACGGCCGCTTTCCCTCTCAATTCCCCCATGCTGAGCCAGGGTGACCCCACTGGGTGACCCTCCTCCCCAGGAGCATCCGAGGGGCTCACGCACCCTTTCGCTTTATTCTCCCCAAAACTCTGCCCAAGCGTGGGCTGAACCAGGCACCCTGGGGGGGGTCTGTCCCTTGTGCTCCCTTCCAGCCATGAGAAGCCTCCATGGATGGGGAGGACGAGGGGAGCGGAGGGGACTGTCCCACCTTCAGCATCCCCGACCCTGCAGGCAGGACCCCGAGCTGAAGGGCAATTTAAACTCTCCACGATGGAGCACACAGCCCCCGGCAGTGGGTGCAGGGAAAAGCAAAATCATTTTCACAGGGCAGCGATTAGACAGGAACAACTTTCAATCATGTAGCTCCAAATCAATAAGTTGTTGGGGCTTTTTATGGTCATAATTTTAAACCCCCTAAAGCTATCTCTTGCTTCATTTTTAATATGCATTTTTCTAATCAGTTTGAATAAGAACATGGATTTATTCCTTCCACTGAGTTTAATGCTACTGGCTTGCTTAACAAATTATTTTATCTAGGCAAAGTGATGTATCTCCTTTCTTCCCTCTTTCTTCAGTATCTTTACTTGGACTGGTGAATTTTGTGCTGTATACTCCAAAAATGCTAGCAAAGAAGTGCTACTTTCCACAAGCCTCACCATTTTCTTGCTGCTTTTTCCCCCTATAACATGCAAACCATGAAGGTGGGTACGAGCCCAACACGCTCCCCAACCCAATGGCATCAACACAAATCAGAAGAAGAAAAAACCCAGAAGAACCAAATAAATTTTGTTTGAATGTGGCTAAATAAAACCAGAGCCCTGTAAGAAAGGACTGGTCTTGGCGCTGGTGGGGAGGCAGGACAACCGTGAGCCCTGGTGCTCCTCCAACCCAGACACCTCCGGACAGTTCAGCTGGAAAGTCAAAACCTACAGATTTTCTCGGGAAATTCCTGATATTTTCTCCTTCTGGATGGGCCAGATGCTCGGCCAAAATGAAGCAACCGTATCCTTGCCCAAGGGGAGTTTGCAAAAAGCTATGGGGTTCCTGAGCAAAGGTGTCAGTGAGGTTAATGACATTAAATGAAGGTCATCGTCACATGCTTTAAGTTGTGATTCATTAAAGAGGTGACCCGTGACACCCAAACCAAGATATGAGAGAAGGGAAAGAAATAAGTTAAGAAGTGGGACAGAGGAAAGAAGGAGCCCTTCAGGGTTGTACTGAGCCCTGGAGGAAAGCTCACTTTTCCCTGCTTTCTTTAAGAACCTCGGAGCTGTAAACGCCAAACGTACATCACATTAATCTGATGACTCTCTGAGATGTCTAGACTATTGTTGGAGCTGATAGGAAGCTGGCATCATCCGAGCTCTTTGAGCCTTTCTTGCTTCTTTTTTTTTTTTTCTTTTTTTTATAACTTGTAATAAGATTCTTTTCATATTATGCACTGCTGGAAAGTCCCGTTTGCATGCAGACAGCTGCTGTGTTTATAGACACCATCCAAAATGCAGCTAAACACGACAGCTTGCTTTAAGCAGAACAGCAGGCATTTGTTAAAATGATCGTTTCCAGAGGGACTGCAGGAACACTCAATGTTTTTTTGCTATTTTAAAGTCAAAGCCTTGTCCTTATGCAAAGACAAAAGTCCCACATGGAAACATGCCTTGGGAAGATCCTGAAAGGAAAAAAAAAAAATATCCTTAAAACTGAATGACAGCCTGAAAAATCAGCAGCTCCCATTAACATTAACCAGCAATACAAATGCTGAACTAAACAGGCCTTTCCCTGTGAGTGGTCGAGGGTCATTTTGAAAGCACAAGCAAGCCAGCTCGCCTTTAGCACTGAACAAACTTGAAATCCTTCCTTGCAGATCTGCAGAGCTAAAATAAAAATTAAGTAGGGAATTGCATCAAAACTGCCTCCAATTAAAAATAAAGTCCATGAGAAAGGCAGTTTGGGAGGGTTCCTTTCAAGCAGTTTTTCCCCCTTATAACATGACATGAGTTATTGTACAGAAGAAAACCAAGGATGAGAGAGTTAATTTGAACACACGTTTCAAATGAAACACCATTTCCCCCCCCAGGTGGAAACCCTACAGTTAAGCAAACAGGTAAACAAAGCGTAAGACACAAAATACAGCTGGGGAGGGAGAAAATCAGCTTAGATTAAAGCTATTTGCATATATTTAGTGAGGATGCTTTTGTTGAAGAGCAATGCAGACGCTGCCCATGCTGCAGCCCCTGTTCAACCCTCCCCACGCTCACTCTGCCTTCACCCCAGCCCTTTCCATCAACAGCCCCTCTACCCACTTTAACCTAGCATAATGTACAAAACAGGTTTTAATTAAAAACCAGCATGGTGGGAGAAGAGGAGCAGGGAGCAGCTCCGGGCTCACAAGCTCTTTCCTCAGGAGCTTTTTCCTATGGCATGGGGCCTGTATTGCACTGCAGGGGGAATAGGGTGGCCGCTCTGCTGCTACACAACCTCCCACCTAAAATAAACTCATCCTAAATGCACGTTCCCTTGGATATAGCAAAGTACACAGTGCCCTCTCCTGCCAGGAACCTCTGTTTTTTAAATATTCCCCCTCACCAACCTTTTTGTCCTCGTTTAAGTGATGAAAATTAATTTATGGCTTGCTTTTTTTAAGATGTTGGTCACAAGCTGCCAGCGAGCTTGACAAAATTGTGCGATTTTTCTTCGCCAGGCATTTGGGCTAAGGCAGCGCTGGCCACAGCAGTGCAAATCCAGACCCAACCATGACATCTAGTGGGTAAGCAGCTGAATACTACCCTTCTGCTCTGGAAAGAAAAAAAAAAAAAAAGTCATTTTTCCCTTCCCACTCATTCCTGCACTCTGGCAGCAACAGCCCCTTCCATTAGACAGCGTCTCCCATTGGGAAGGACTCCAAAGCCCCCAGCCAGCTCCAGCCCCAGAGCGTTACAGCTGAGCAGCGGCTGTTTGCAGGGACATAACCTGGCTCTGGTGGCGAAGAGGGTGATACCGCAGTCAGCTGCAGCCCTGATGGAAAAAAAAAACCCCACACCACCAAAAAAACCCAAGAACCCTAAAAAAATGCTCCCAGCTCTTTGCTGGGGTCACAGTAAAGAAACTCCAGCTCTATTTTTCAAGCAGCTTCCAGCTGCCCAAAGGCAAGTGCCCTTTTTTTTTTTCTGTGATGCTATCTAGCTGCAGACCTCTGTAGCTATGCACAAAAACATTAGGTTACGCAGATGGGGCAACATACAATATTCCTGACAAGCCCCAAAGCTTGAAACGCTCAGGTTCTTATGGCACCGAACCGTGTGCACCTCTTCCTTCTGTACTGGGATGTGGCAACACCTTTGTGTAAGAAAAAGTGTCCTAAAAAGGCAAATAAAGATCAAAAAATCAATTAACTGTCAAAAGCAAGTTATGAATGTTTGCTTTTTATTATTTTGTTTCTATTTCTCTTTGCAAAAAAGACTGCTATCAAACAATACAGGACTGCTGCCAAAAGTTTAAAGCACTCAAGCTCCTGAAGTCAGCAAGCACCTGGAACCTGAGTCTGTCCCAGCCAAGAATAATTTGTCCTGGGCCTCCTTCTGCAGGTGCAGAGAAAACATGTTCTTTGTTTCCATTTATTCCACATAGTCAGTGCAGTAAATAGTTCATTCAGAGTTAAAAAGACCAAATGGGATTTGAAAAAAAAGCACAGGAAACTTGTTTTCTTCTTGCAGATGAATTAAAAATAAAATTAGAGATGAGACTGGGATTCACCATTCTAACATCATGGAACTTCAGGCTGGAAAAAACAGCAAGAACAAACCTTTCAATTCATTAATGGCAAACCAAGACAGCACTGAAGTAAATTTTAGATGCAAAACATGTTGACTACAGGTAGTTTCATTTAATACAAAAATCAGTTCATGCATTTTTATCAGGTTCTGGTTTCCAAACATAGCTCAAGACATATCATTCTGTAAAAGGTCAGTCCATGAGAACTGTTTCTTTCATTACAACACAAAGAAGGTGTGGAAGTTCTGTCTGAATAAATGTGTGCAAGCAAACAACTGATACAAATGTATGGGTCTAACCACACTCCAAAGTAACTATAAAATATATCAAGTTTAGCAGAGACACTTCAGGGAGAGTGTATCATTGTTAGCAAACAGAATTAAAATATTTTCCCAGAGAATGTCTGAAATTATTAAACTTCAGACCCATCACAGCCACAGCTCTGACTGCATCCCACTGAAGAGGGCAGCAGCCTCCCAACGGTGATTCCCCACATCAGGACACCTTCTCCAGCCCAACTGCAGGAGCTCATCAAGAGCGGGGTGACTCAGGAGCACAGTGCTCATTTTTAGGTGTTACCTCGTCCAACTGTTCCGGTAGGCACCTGGTAGTGCATTTTGGCTGCCCACACGCACTACACAGAGCCATTTTAACACACCGAAACAGTTGAGGCTGGCATAAGGAGATGCCCCGCAAGCTGCACGCAGCTGACTCTGGTTTCTCCCTTGCTGTTAACTGAGCTCGTCTCTACCACCAGGATGAAGAGAAGAAAGTGCTGATAAACCCGGCTTACAAAACCAGAGTCCAATTATCATCAGCTCTTGTGTGAAGGAAATTACGAGCTTTTATCTAGGCAGTAACCTCAGACGCGCACATCCCCGGGCAATTTGACATCCTTCTTGGAACAGTTGCATCTCATCTGTCTGCAGTGCAAATGATACCCTACAAAAGGCGAAGCGAGCGTACTCTGGTCTCCCTTCTAGAGCTCGGAGGCGATGCAGGGAAACAGGCAGCTGGCACAGGACCAGAACTGAGGGAGGCTGAATCCCACAGCTCGCCTGGAGGAACTATTTCAAGCATGTTAAATTTTAACCACACATGGCAGTATCTCTGTGCTCCAGGGAGAGGTCATCGCAGAGAAGCACAAACTCCATCCCAAGTCGGTCCAAAATAAGAAACAATTTTTCAAAACATCCCAGCTCCCTGCAAGCTGAGAGTCTGGAACAGAGCTCTTCCTCTGCCTCGGGGCAAACAAATACACAGCTCTCTTCACCGCTGACCTTTAAATTGTCAGGAAACTAATACAAGCAATCTTCCCTGAGAAGTCATGGGGAAGGTGAAAGGAGAACATGGCATATGAATAAATGTAAATCCAGAGGGATGGGGGGGGGGGGGAATCAACACTGTATGACGCTGTGCCTGATCAAGGTTCTAATTAGGAGAGGAAGAAGCACAGAGTAGATGAGATTCCAGCCGTCATACCCTGTTAATGCTGCTCTGATGGACTCCAAGTTCCTATCCTGGAGCTCGGCAGCCACCCTATAAAAAAGGCGTTATGGGACTGTCTAAGAATCTCAGCAATATGATTTCTGAGAAATCAGTGGTCAGTACTGGCATACACCACAGAAAGCCACCCGAGACGCACAAACCCTTCTGTACCCTGGGTACGTAACCCAACTGCAGGACACACAGAAGACAGTCTCCTGCCTGAATGAACTGTTTTCTGTGGCGGGATGCTCTGCATTGCTCCCTCACCTTCATCCCACCCTTGAAGCTGGCCCCCGTGCAGCAACCTTCAGTGCAATTTTTTTATTCACTCTTCCTCTTTCCCCTCGGACGCTGCCAGCCCAGCTCACGCATTAATAACTTGTCATGGAGGAGCTGTCAGCTTCTAACCCAGGGTGTATTCTTCTTCCTGCATTTCCTGCTATAAAGTCCCACTGCCAGCACTGACCTGCAGGAGAAAACGGAGAAGCCGCATCCTTCTTGGCCGCCCTGTTCATTACAGCATCAGCGCTGACGTGCTTCACGTTGCTCTGAAGCCACACCAGCACTAGAAGTGAGCGTGTGTGAGGGGCAGCTGGGAAGGGGACTCCTTCCATCTATCATCGTTTTCTCTTTGCACATCAGCTCCAAGATAACGTCAAGGTGAGTAATTTGCAAAATCCAGAAATAAAGAGAGCTCTCCCAGAGGAGTATGAGCTAACAAAGTGCCCAAGTCAGTGCTAAGCCATGTAAGGAAGGCGAAGCAGAGCACGACATACTACATCTTCACGTGGTTCTGCCCAGTCACCTTATCACACAGTTGGCTCCACATCT
This sequence comes from Buteo buteo, assembly GCF_964188355.1. Classification (NCBI taxonomy): domain Eukaryota; kingdom Metazoa; phylum Chordata; class Aves; order Accipitriformes; family Accipitridae; genus Buteo; species Buteo buteo. Next base: position 6,019,299 of record NC_134194.1, read on the forward strand.
GAGTGGTGGTTTTACACTTTCTGTGAGCGGTCAGGCGTCAAGAGAAAGAACTGGTTGCTGTCTCAGTGCCAACACACAGCTCTGGCGTTAGAGGCACGGGACTAAGGGCTGCTTGTTCCCTGCCCCATGTCCTGAAAACCTGCCTCCAAAGGGCCTCCCACATGAGCCACTCAGACCAGTTCCAGTAATACATTGGCTTGGTGACCATGCCCAGAGGTGACACGCCTTAAGCACAGCTCTCCAAATTTCCTACATCCTGCTTAATTTCACCCACGTGGGGTTGTTACAGCACTGTAACCCCAAAGGGGATCGCGAAGGTCAGACTCCTCCCAGTCCGTCCGCTCTCAAACGGAGACCCCTCGGCTGTCCCGCTTCTCCATCCTGACTTAGCAGAGGTGACAGACTTGCTCCCTACCAGCCTCCCAACGGGCAGCAATGCCCAAATCATTTCGAGCAGAGGTGCCTGCAGGAATCGGGGTCAGAGACGCTCCCGGTTGTGCAATGGCAGCTGCAGGTCGGCACCAGCTGCTGCCTCTCTCCTTAGGGGTGGAGAGAAAACAGATTAATCAATGAAACCGAATCCGATTCATCAGAAACTACAGCCATCTGTTAGACTATTAATAGACACAGAACTCATGTAAAGCACTAGCATTAATACTCCAGGAATATCTTTTTTTCTGGAGGAAAAGTTTAGGTTAGCAGCAACTGCAGTGTTGTGGGGGGAGAAAGGGGTGCTGATGGTGGGGTTTACATCAGTTTATTATTTGACTTCTGTGCAATCAAATGAGTGGATTTCTCCCCACCTTCCTCCAGTGCAGCATCTCACCCTCAGAAGGCTAAAGTCTCATGTGCTTTTTGTTATATAATCCTCACCCCAGGCCTTCTTTAGATTCCTGAAATATTCACCTACTTGCCTGCTCATTTCTAAGGACTCTGCCTACTGAAGGGAGCGCAGGTTAAAGTGGGAAAGCGTCTCAATAACCTCCCAGCCCCGACTTGAACAAGGAACACATCACAGCCTTGTCAGGTGTGCAGAGTGAAAACCAGGAGTGGTTTTCACAGAGGAGACCAGTAAAACACTTACAGAAATCCAACCTCACTTACACCAGCTCATTTTCACTTCTTATACCAAGAGACTGAACAGGTGGGGGGCAGGGAAAAGAAACAACTTTCCAGATTATTTTAAACCACCTCCATTATTTTTGAGATATGCATTTAAACTGCATGCATATTTTGCTCTTCATTTTTATCATCAAGTTATTTCTGTACTGTGCTCGATTCTCTTGTGAGAACAGGCAGCTAAAATAAACACTCCATATTTACTCACATCAGATAGTTTTTCCAAGAGGAATTGAATTGTAACTGACAAGTGGCCTATTTTTCCTTAACCTCCGGCTTCTTGTCCTTGAGACATCGTGACCAGAGGAACCAGCCTCCCTCCCTTGCACCAGGACGATTTGCTCTCTCCGAAGGAGACACAGCAAATACACCAGAGATGAGGTGGCACAGCCAGCCATTCTACATGCATGCAATTTTCCTCACGCCTGACCGACTAGATATAGTGCAGCCAAAACAGATATAACACATTTCTTTTCTAATGCCTGCAACAGGGAGCACAAGCAAAGCGGGCACCCTGGTCCCTCTGTGCAGCCCCGGGATAGGGCTAGTGCTGCAGAATTCACCTTCCCAGCCCAGGAATTAAACTAGTCAAGGGTGCACAGCTGTCAAACGGGCCACCTACAGATGTCAGACAAGCTACACCAAAGAGACCGAGGGTAGGAAAGCAGTAGTTGTTCCTGGAGATGAGAATAAGCCAACCATGACGATAAAGGCGAGCGGGCAACAGACAGGCGCAGCAGCTCAAGACCTCAACCCGCTGTGTACAAAAAGCAAAGCTGGAGCCTGAAATAAGATCCAGGCTCCAACAAAATGGACTATTTCCAAGTATTTGAAAAGCTTCAAACAGCTGTGGGGAGGAAGAAAATTCTCACAGCCTGTGACAAGGCAGAGCGAGACAGACGCGAAAACAAGGTCTCCTCTAAACAGAAAAGGCACTGAGTCTTCAGCAACGCCCGGAGGGCACGGGTGGTGCTGGCGAGGCACGCTCAGCAGGCTCCCGCTGCTAAACCATGTTTGAGGAAAATCCTCCTTCAAGATATTTGACAAGACTTGCCCACCCAGAAGACTCCCAAGAAACCAACACAGCTGTAAGTCATGTTTTGCGGGATCAGGAAACCACCGGACACGTCCCAGTGGACAACAGCGACAGCTTTGCTTCCTCCGGCGACTTGCCAGCAAACCCAACCTCCCCGCAGCACCACCTGGCAAATCTGAAGATGCTGATGTCCAGACAGAAGGCCGAGTACGAATCTAAAATTGCAAGGTAACGGATTTTGAAAACTATGAGGCTTCAGGGAAGGCATCTCTTCCTGCTGTATACAACTGCTGCAGGACCCGTATCTGTGAGTAAGGTCTATGGATGCTGCTGCAGTCAGTGCCTCCACATACCACTGTGAATGTCACCCAGGATCCAGCATTACAGGATTAGGTTAGCAATTATTCAGAGTTATTCGAATTCGTTTTCATGTGGGTCCTTGAGAAACTCCAGAGCATCTCTAAGATTTTTTGCAGGGTTGCGCAGAGCTCTTGAAAAGCCTCTGGTCTATTGTGTATTTTTCTTTTTTTGCCTTAATCCAATATTAAGCTTTTCTCTAGGGAAAAACGTGCAGGCTTCTCGGCAGCGTTAGCAGTAAGTCATTATTCTTTACAAATTGCAAGTCATGAATTTTAACAACTCAGATGAAAGTGTTCATAAGTATTTTCCCAATTTCTCAGATTAGAAATTTAATAGAGATTTAGCCATAGCTTGTTATCAAGAAAAAAAAAACCACCAAAAACATTTCCAGGCTCTGTTTTCCAAATAGTACTGTTTTTCTATTGTGTAGTTAAAAGGAATGAACATTTTAAATATAATATTGTTCATTAGTTATAAGTTACAGGTATATTGTGCAAATTAACTACTTGATTAAATCATAAAATACCTCAACATGCATCATTGCAACAGATGGCAAGTGGGTAATGTTGAATTACACTTTGCCTTGAACACTGCATAAAGAAAAAGAAGATCCATTTAATTTCTTGAAGTATTCATCAATTTCTTCTTAGTAAAAGAAGCTATTCCTAGGTTTGTAGCTTTTTTTCCCCCTAAATCTCTTTGCTGTATTCTGCTTATGTTTTCTTTTGCAGTTCAAGGGAACTGCAATCTAAGCAGAATCCTCAGTGTTTCCTAAAATAAGTTGCATTGCCATTTGTTGTTAGACTACTGTTGTATTCCACTACAAAAAAAAAACCCAACCCCAAAGCTGACTCCTTTGGCTATATGGTTATTTATATTTATTGCAAATTGGGATAACTAAAAATTGCAGCTTTTATTTTAATATGTAACACCATAAATTGGAAAAGTATTGGGGATGACAATACTTGTATTTATGGGAACGTATGTTAAAAGCTTTTAAAAAGCCTATAGCGTCATTAAGAAAGGGGAAAAAAAAATAATCCTGTAATTTACAATGCCTGTCCTTCCAACAGCCTGGAGCAGCGGAACAGAGAGCTGCAGTCAGAGATTAAGGGTATGCATTCAAAACTGGGACAGCAGCGTAAGCGGTACAATCTCGTGGAGATGAAAATGCGAAATGCAGAGAGAGCAAAGGAAGATGCAGAGAGAAGAAATGAAATGCTCCAAAAAGAAATGGAAGAGTTTTTTGAAACCTTCAGGGAAATTAACAGATGGAAATAAACAGCTTGTTCAGTTTCAAATTGAGCTAAACTGTAGGAGAGAGAAAGGCCACATCCCGATTTCAGCACATACTCCCATTTCAGAGGTAAAATACGAAACCCAACAGTAAAAACTAGGCTGTCAATTACAAAAGTGAGCGGTTGCTACAAACACTTTGGGATCCCTGAACTCCAGGAGCTCTGCACCACCCTGCTATGCCAGGGATGCTTTCTCTTACCACTGGAAAAATCTTTCAGACACATTGCACTACCAAACTCCCAAGCCAGCCTATATAGCGTGCTGGGGAAGCACCCTGGTGTTTTTTGGCTACCCTTGAGTCTTGTACTGATGCACTAAATGCTTAAGTGACCAAGTGTTTTTACTGAAGGGATGCCATGCTTGCTGGAGTGTGTTTTACCAGCCACCCCAGAAGTCACATAGCTATTATTGCATGGTCTTTAGAGTGCTGAGCTCATACCTGCATCCCAAAGTCAGCTGTTTCAGGTAAAGACATATACAGAGAAAAAAATGAGACAACACACTTGCACCTCCCTATAGTTCCCACCAGCACTCTCACATAGCCCTGTGCCTGGGATCCAGAGCCGTTGTGCAGTTCCTGTCCTCTTACTGAAGGGATATGCATTCATGGAGAAGGAAGAGGTCTCTTCCAAAGCCATTTGCTCCTCTGGATTATAATTAGCCTCCGTACAGGACTCCCATATGAACACATTCTTAAGACAGTCACTGGTAGACTCCCTCACCCACATCTCATCAGAGCTACTTCTGTCCACATGAGAAATGTGTTAACTGTTTTGATACCAGCATTAATGACATATACAGTTAAATATCAAGAAAATAACCTGTTCTTTTAACCCACTGCAGAAGAATTTTAACATGAACAATGGCATCTGTATTCTTAAACCTGTACTGAATTTAAAATTATACTTTATATGAGAAAAACATGTGTTTCATTATTTGCTCTTCAGCCAGACTAAATGTAAGAGTGCCCATCTACTTGATAACTCAGTATCTCACTAAAACAGCTTACGATGTGTAAGCAGAAACTGCACAGAAGTTTTTCTTCTTCCCCAGAGACAAGCAAGCAGCTTCTTTTAAGATCAAATACGAGTGAATCAAAAAACCCAGAGTCTTATCCCACAAGGCTCATGGAGTGAAGCAAACCTGCCCTATTCCATGCCCAGGGCAATGCTGCAGGCCCTTTTATTCACAAGTGCACGCTGGCCAACCCCTTCCATACATTGCCTGGTCTCCACAAGCGCATCGTTGAACCGTAACTTGTTTCTTTGCCACCTTACCTTCATACCAAGTAATTGTGAACTGAGCAGTTTTTTTAATTTTAATTCCATGCACACACCCCTCCCCCCATCTTCTGAGACCTCATTACTATGAAAAAAACAACTTCTGAAGTCCCACTTTCCTCAAAAGTTATTTGGGTCTTGTTTAATCAGTTCCCCTCCCTCCTTACCTACCTAGAACTATCCTGCCAACTTCAAGAACTTGCAGGAGATATAAAGAAAAGGTATGGCGTAAGGCAAGGAAGGTACTGCACGCACATCATCATCCCACTTCATTGGTTTTTTTTGTTCTCTATTTAATGAATTTGATCTTTCTCTGTAGCTGAAGAGGCAACCTGAAAAACATTCTATCATCAAATACAGGGAAGCTTTGGGATCTGCTGGGCACCCCTGCTTTATCCAGATACTCTGTTGCAATGCCCTGTAGAGAAGGGATAGAACTTCAAAAGTTCTCCACACAAGAAATAGCAATGTTGCTGTAAAAATTATTTCAGACTGTCATTGGTGAAGCTTTTACAGTGCCAAAGTGTGGCTGAGAGCCCTAGCCATATATCTAGAAAGGCAGCTATGTCAATCCTTCATCTAATATTAGAAAACCTCCATGAAAAGCAACTAGATAAAGTAGCAGTTAAGTTTTATTTCATCTTCCCAGAGTTAGAGCAGACAGCTTTGCAAAGTGCCTGGAAACCTCATCACTCTCTTTGCAAGAATACTTACCTCTTCCTCAAAATAAGTACAATGGAACTATTTTTTCAAGCTAGCTGTACCTCTGTCTTGTTCAGTAAGAACAAAATGAAACAACACTGTTTGGGTACAAGGTGAAGAGAAAATTCTTCCAAAGTCCTTTTATGTATGTACATATATATACACACACGTATATAGCCAGTAGCTTATCTGAAACTTGCAAGTAAGTCTGACAATCTAATTATGATACTGTTTAAGCACATGGATGGAAATACAGATCTGTCAGTATTACCAGGCAAGCCTCTGCAATTTAAAAAAAACAAAAAACAAAAAACCAAAATACACTTGGCAGTAAAACCAAGTGCTGTTAATGTCCCAAATGTTCCAGCTGAGCAGGAGAAAGCAGCTCCAACCAATCTCTTAAAGCTGTTCTTCATTCATTTTTCATACCAACACTTACTTTTTTGGTTAACTGGAAGCTGAAGTGATAACTGAAACTTTTTGTTTTAAGATAACTAAGAGCATACATCATTTTGGTTACATAAAACATTCTACTTCAACACAGGAAGAATCAAGAAAAAGAAAACATTGCTACAGTAAATAAGACAAACTGCTCAAATCTCTTAAGTATACATATTTATTTGTAATTTTACAGTGGCTTTAGTACTGTTTTACGATAAGGTTTTTGGAGGGGAAAAACCCCCAAAGCTTCAGAACAAGGCTTTAACTAGAACTTCAGAAAAAATTGACAGTTTTCCTTATGAAATTCTAGTTTCCTTAAAGAAAATCAATCCAAAAAACAAAGAAGCATGACTACTGTCCACAAAAACAAACAAAACAAAAACAAACCCAAAACAACAAAACCCAGAAAACTTTCTAGTCATCCCGAAAACAAAGTCCAGCATCAGACAAAATAGCCACTGCATTGAAAGGAACATGTTCCTATTGCACAAGCATCAAAAATGAGATATGACAATCAAAGCCTAATTTCATAGGCAGAATAGGCCACATATATCTGTATAATTAGACTTCAAAGCACATCTTCCTTCTGAAATTATATACCATACTATAACTAATATTAAGGCCATAAAATCAGAACACTGTAACAAGTGATAGGGCTTGATGCTACTTTTTGTGACGTTTGGTAAACAGAAGGTGGGAAAGAGGGCCAAAACAAGACATATAAAGCATTCTGAAGGGAGTTAAAACCTAAAGGCATTTCTAAAGAAACTCTCAAAGAACTAATTTTTGGAGGGGGTTTATTTTGAGTCATTAGATAAAACTGGATTTCATAACAAATCACTCAAGGAGCCTATTATACTCCTTAATAGCATGTGTTCAGGAGTACGCTATAGAATATATTCTCTGGAATTAACATTTGAATTTGTACGTAAACAGTTAGTTATTTCTATTTGTTATTCCCTCTTTAAAATAGAAGAAAATTTGTATAATCTTTATAAATTACCTTAATGACCTGGTAAGGCTTCACTGTACTGAGTTAACTGCACACAGGTTATCTGTGGTTTCTCTTAATTAGGTAACTTGATTACACTAAACTGCTAAAACCACCTGGGGAACCCAACATGTCATGTAATTTAAAGAAAGGGATAGTTATGTATTGCTATCTTTCCTAACTGTGTTCATTTTACTAGTGTATAAGACACCTGAAAGCAATAGCTCCAAAGAAGCTGTAACTACCATGAAAGTTTAAACATTTTAACTTCAGGAAAATCTGGGAATCTGATGAAGCTGAAAATGCACATTAGTAATTTTATAAAGTTTGGCTTGCCACCATTTAAGAAAATATAGGTATCAAAAACAGACAAATACACTGCTAACCATCTGTTACATTTTCTTTTAAAAAATTAGCACCAATTTAAGCATCTGAATTCATAGAAAAGCTAGTGACACACTTGGTTTCTCAAAAAAGTTTTTCCCCATTAGAAGACAATACAATAGCATATGCTTACGGGTATTAAATTAGCTTTGTTATCAGTAACAAAAATGACTACTGTTGCAGGTAGTGAACATAAAATGTTGTTCTTACCCTATTACTTTCTCCTCTGCTTTTGTTATCCTAAGAAACTATGGTGTGCTGAACTACAGACCTAGCCTGGGAAACAAATACATGTGTACTTGCTTAAGTACACCCTAGAAAGTATCAGGGTTTCAGACTAGTATTTTAGAGCAGGGACACTGTCTTCCTGTGGTATTCATAGAGCATCTATTGCGGAGGACTCCCAATAAGCAGATGTTCTGGCCTTGCCACAGCATATACAACTACCTTATGATGCATAGCCAAAACTTAATAAAAAGTTTTTGTTTAAGAAAAAGAATCCTAGTGCTCATAGCTAGCTGACCTTGCTATAGGAACAAACATCGCTGGATCTTGATATAATAGATGGCTAGGTAGTCACATTGCTATTCAAGTCACCCTACAGGCATTTGAGTATAAGATGTTTCTCAAATGATCTCTTACTAAGTGTTAAATTCTAATTTAAAATCTCTGAAAACAGGTTTGTATTTAAAGGAAAAGGCTGATCAAATCTATCAGAATAGCAAAGATTGCAACCAAAATTTAAACATATTAAACATTTTATGTCATTCCTTTTTACACCATATACTGGTTGTATTTAGAAGAATCCTAAAGTGCTTCAAACCCAGCAATTAAAGTTGATTTCTTTTGTGCAAAACTGCAAGCACCTTTTCAAAAAATAAGCAGCAGCATCAAGGAATAAAAACTTAGTTAAATGTATCTTCTCTATTTTGTTTTGAATTCTTGGACCAAAATAATTTGCAATATTTTCAGTAACAAATTGCAGAAGAGTGCATTTTATTGGTTTAGTTTTATACTGGACTTGTTATACACATACTGTTTGAAATAGCGGACCCGGGTAAATTTATATCCACAAAGCAACACTGTGGGATTGAAATCCAACAACTAAAATTTTAGCTACAAAAATAGTCATTTTATAGAACACAAACAGAAACGATGGTTATCTCTCCACTTTCCTCCAACACTAATATGAGAAAAGATGGTTTACTTAAAACATTAGTTTAGCTCCAGACTTTTTTAGCATGCAGAGCGGGCAAAAAATAAAACTGATTTGATTAAGTTGTGTAATAAGCTTTTAGAACATCACTACCACTCCTGTAATAGACAATCTAAAATACATGTAAAATAATGAGCCAGAATACACTTTTTCTGTCATATTTCAACATGTTAAAAAAATAATCAAAGACACTCTGGAAAAGCAAAGAAATCGCTAGATTCATCTATAGGAACTCAAGTCCAAATTCTGCATCTGGGTGCAGGTGTCCCTGGATCAAAACCAGTTTTGAGCAGGAATTACACAATACACAACCCAGGAAAGAATTTGGTTCCCAGTATATGGTATCACTAAGTTTAGCATCAAGCCCTGATAGAATCCATATGACATAAGTAGAATATACAGACAAAGGCTGTTCAGCATTTACCCCCCACCACGCTTAAAGTACTTCCATTTCAAGTGTCACAATTCAAATGAAACACTCCACACAAACTGTATTGCTGCAAGACTGAACCCGTACTCCAAAACGGCATTATGTTCAGTAAAGATTTGTCTGCACTTTAACATCTGAACTTCCAGCACACACCAAACCAGAAGACTGCACTTCTGCCAAAAGAAGGGTCATTCACTCAGTTCTTGGAGACACGGTGTGTAAGCTGTATTTTGAATGTCTAGATCCTACTTCATTCAGAAAATTAAAATTATAAGCCAAATACAGTCAGATCTAAAAAGGAAACCAATTTAGCATTTAAGATCCTTCCTTTTGGAAAAAAAAATTAAACATATGGAATCACTTTTTTTTTTTTAAATTAATTTTGAATAAACACGTATGCTCTGTTAGGATTTAAAATAGACAAAGAAAACATCAAGAGCCCTCTGGTTCCTAACAGTTTTTGAAACTTACCAACCAACTAGTTAATTTCTAGTTAAGGCTGAGTTTAATTTTCATTATTGTGACAAAGAAATGCAAACCCTTACCCAAAACATTACAAAACTTCAAAGGCTGTTTGCAAACACTAGTTTCCAGTCATTAGACTAGTTTATTTTGTATGATCCATGCAGACAAAGCCTTAATTTTGACATTCATTTCTTGTCTTTTTCAATAAAAAACCTAGACTTGTCATATCACAGTATTTCCCCAAAGCACACTTACAGGCTGCTTATCCAGAATTTCAAAAACCGCCAAGCTTCTCTTTCTAAGGGTGGTTGGTTTTTTGTTTGGGTTTTTTTTTTGAGGAAAAATGATATGAGCACAGATGAAATGAACTGTTTGAAACATACTCCATTTCTGCAATGCCATTCAGCTACTCAGTGTTCGTATATTTAACATAATGTTTCTGGTAAATAATCTGATTGATAGCCATAGATCCCTCTTTTTTTTCAGGTGAGCAGTTAAGATTACAGATTGTATCTATGTTGACCACCACTTATTTTTAGTCATATTTCATAAATTGTTTATGTATACTGCAGTAGTGTTAACACTATACAAAGTCTCTCAAAGAAAAGTAACATTCATGTTTACAAAACTGAGCAGGTTTCTCAATATATATATGTATACACACTCTCACATATTCTTAATCTTTAAATACATATAAATATTTATAAATGCCAAAGTGCAAAAAAATGGTCAATTGCATCGCTTTACATACATGATTTTAGTATTAGGAATAAAAGTGATTATATTGCACACAAAACTCTCTAAACTTTTAAACCCCTATCAAGTTACATGTGCATTTTGTTTTCCATCAGTGATGAGGTTCTCACAGCATTGACGACCATTTCACAAACATGGCACTGAACTTAATCTGCAGTCAGGAATACAACTGTATGTATATAATCTGCATGCAGTACATTTATAGTCTGTATGTGCACACTGAAACAGCATGGGAACTTTAGCATGCATCTATTCTGCACGTGTTTTTCTGAATATAATCTGCCTATGTGCCTTCTTGAGATCAATGTTCATTCAGGTTATTAGCAATTTGGTTTTGAATTATACTGGAATCAAAATTCACAATATTCACAGGCATTTCAAGCATGCTCCGAAGGCAGTAACATTTCTGTAAAATTTTGAAGCTTCAAAGTATGCCATAGCAAGACAACATTAAAAAAAATAAGGTATGAGACAGCTTTTCCTACAAGATTTACAAATAAACACAGTTAATTTCAGGGGTTTTTTTGTTCCAAGAATACATATTCAAGCTAACAGTATGTACTAGGAAAAGGTCAGATACTAATTCAAATCATGGAGATAGGGCATTGTGCTAAAAACATTAAAGACAATTTGAATTACAGAATAATTTAGGTTGGAAGAGACCTGGAGGTCATCTGGTCCAACTCCATGTTGCTCTGAGCAGCCCAAGTCCAGTAGAAGAAATTCAACTCTGCAAATACCCAAAACACATGGAACCCCCCCCATCTTTGTTGCGTTGTCTTCTAAAGCAGTAACTGTTAAAATGAACATAGCACAGTGCAACTTCCATTGAAAAAGATAAAAATAATGAAAAATTAATTCCAGTATATTACTTCCATAGTGAATCACTAATGTTCATTTTGAATAGGTGTCTTCAGTAATTTTAACTTACACAAATAACAAGGATTAAAAAAATGCCGAAGAACAGCAACCTGTACTGTTCTGCTATATGGTTAACAGGTATTTTAAAATGTTTTTTCCAGTGACAAAAATGCACTAAAAGTATTTCACATATAACATCAGTATCCAAGGATAAACTAAGGTATCTGTAGGTTTAAAACCAAACAACAAGAAATAACCCAAGTCCCAATATCCTGCAATTCAATTTAACAGAATTTTAAAAATCCAAGATTCCAGATGACAATTCTGAAATTAAAATCATATTAACTATTTTGTTAATTTTTAAATTTTTTTAACCTTCTGGGACAGTAAAACCTTAATATTTTTTGCTACAGCAAATTGAACTATTAAGAAGGGGTATAATTTTCATATAAAAACAACATTTGCACAAAGAGAAATTGGTGCTTTTCAAATCGTAGGGTCAGAAACAACAGACAATTTTCTTTTACAAGAGAAATATGTCAGTAATGCAGTGGCTGGCTGGGCCAGTATATTTTATAAGTTCTATTTATATATTCAAGTCAAGAGTATCTGGATCAACAGCTAAATATAGTGCCTTTAAGAAAGTGGTGTTTTACCTCATCTTGTACATCTCTATTACTCTTATAGTTATATAGTTTAATCTCACACGCATGCACACACAAGATCCTTTAGCAAAACTTCACACCTGTGCACTCCAAAGTGAGTGTGCACAAATTCACAAGCAAGTAGTAAAAGCAATTTAAGCCCTACTCTACTGCAAACGCATTTTCCATTCAACATATTGCGCAATGTAACAGGCAATGTTTGTGTTACCTGATTCTGAAAACTGTATTGATAAGCCTGTATTGAAACAGCAAATAACCTCCTCCTCTTCTCTGACACTGTATTTAGAAAACATGTATTAAATATGTTTTCCTCCCCCAATACAAATGGATAGGTTTTCCTAAGGCGAGAATAGAGCTAAGCTCTGTTAACTAAATACTTAATTTACAAGTGATTCAAAACTACTGTATTTTTATTTCTTTAATTACTCGCTAGAAAAAATGGACCCATAAAAAAAGGAAAACCTTTATGCAGCTCTTTTTGAGGCTGCAAGTCTCTCCAATTCATCTGTCCTTTTATCAGTTTGCAGTGAATGAAGAGCATCACAGATATAATTTCCTTTTCTGTTTGTTTTTGTTAAAGGACCAGTATCACAAGCTAGAAAATACAGACCATTTTAGCACTCTCTCCCCTTATAAACAGGCATTGCTTCACAGATAAGTCACTCATCCTTCCTTAAGATTTAATTAAGCCACTGTATCTTCCATCCACATTTAAAAAAATGAAGAAGTTAGAGACACATACTCATAGGTGAAATACAAAGTAATGGCTGTTTTCTTTAAACTTCATGTTTATCTCTTCTACAAGAAGATACAGAATTGTTGGAAAGTGAAGACAGAAAGGGCTCAATAAAAAAAAAAAGTGCTATGTGGAAGAATAACTGCCCTTTAAACATAGTACTGAGACCGTTCAATGTGTGAGTTCACACTTACATACAACACTCCAGTCATTAAATAAAGCAAACCGCCACAGTCACACATTAAAACAAACTTCACAGAGACTATACATTCAAAAAACCTACTAACGAGCAATACTGTACTAAAATGTAAACAACCATTGTGTCACAGAAGCCTGCCAGTTGGAACTGAAGATTCATGAACCCACTTAGGAGGAGTTATTGGCTAGAAGTCTATTATAACTGCTCACCTGAAATAGGCTGAAACAAACAAAAGCCTATAATAGTGTCTAAGGTTTTTTTCTTTAGACATTGATTTGCTTTCATTCTACAACATTAAGCAGGCAATTTCATAACAACTGAGTAAAAAAAACAGGCATTACTTTAGCACAACATGCAGAACATGGAGTTTTTCTACTTGGTTCCATTAACTTACAAGCAATTCAGGCCCAATGGAAGCAAGAGTTCTTTTCCAAAATCAAGTCTGCAATCCTGGCTGATCATCGACATCCTTCAAGGGGTCCTGTCAAGGCATCGAGGCTGCTGTCTGTATCTGAGGCCAATGTTTGCTCTGTTGACATGGATGAAATGTCATTGATAGATGATGACTGGGAAGGACTCGTGTTGCTATTCACTGCTGCATCTGTGCTAAGTAAACCAAACATAATAAAATCTGAGGCAAGACAATATTGCAGGTACAAATAACCACACTTATAGGCTGTGAGCATCACTCTCCCCACAGAAATCCTTAGAAAATAAAGACATTAATAAAACAGTAGAAAAGCAAGCACTAAGTTCCCTAGCACTCAAAACCTAATGTGAACATTAAGAGAGGAGATTTTTATTTTAATCCCTCTTGCGGCGGGGGGGGGGTCGGGGGGGGGGGCACGCAATGTATGGTGTGAATAGTGACCTGAGTATCAAGAAATCTAATAGATACAGTTAATAAAAGACAGTACAATAGTCCAAGGACTGAACCAAGAGAACAGCAGCAAACATCAAGGATTCAATCATGGGCATAAATACTTTGCACTATTAACTGCTTTAAATAAGACCTAACAATGTTTAACCCTGCATGAAAGGGACTCATTCATGTAAAGCCACAGAGTAAGCATTCAGCATAAAAGGTATCTATGCAGCAGGTGATGTACCATGGTATCAATTATTTCATTTGATGACTGAGCCCTTTGGGGAGAAGGCAGCTCAGGGTGTTGGACACACAAGACTTCTTAAGTTTTTCTACAGCTTACTTCATAACAATGAAAAACTATTGCACATTGATCTCCAAAGGCAGATCAGAATCAAGAGCCTTGAATAAAAGAACTTTCGCCTACCTGGATTATTAAGCAGGATTTCTTCATTTACCAGTGCAACAGATCAGCACTACGTAGCATAGTTACAGAACTACTGAAACAATGACTAACCTGAGGGCTGATCTTTTACCACACCATTCTTGCTCCTTTCTTCCCAATCCATTACTTCTTTGTATATTAATTCTTATGAGAGAAGGGTGGAAGGAATGAGAGATAAGACAGAAAAAACATTGTAAGATCACAGAGGATTTGTATACAATATACATATGTGTAAAGGTACAATGACATGGCTAAGGGTCAGTCTAGAACTACAACAGTATAGGTATTTATTTTCCTTTTTTTTTTTTTTTTTTAAAAAAAAGGGCCTACAGCAATGATTAGAGAATTCTATGAATTTTCTTTATGCATCGCAGAAGAACACCAAGCATGTACCAAAATCAACATATTTTATAAATAGACTAGCTGCCCATTCAAAAATAACAGCCATCTCACCCCCAAAATTTATGTATACCTACTATGCACTAATATTAACTGTAAAAAGAAAAAAAAATTTGGTTTTTAAAAACCATATGGATAACCCCTTTGGAAATTTTACTTTGATAACAAAACCATACACAAATGTCTTTAAAGAGCAATCTCCATAGATACATTGAGGAAAGTCTGGAAATTCTGAAGCAGGTTAAACAATTAATATATTGCATGAAAGCCCTCATTTATTAATCAAGGACAATTTAGGATAGAGGCTCATGAACAACTACAAAAAAAAATTAGAGCTGTAACTTTAAAGGAGCATCCATTATTCTGTTTGATATGTCTGTAGTATGGTTCATGCAAGATGGCTTACTTCAGCCCCTTCTAGAGCAAAAGGATTATTACTGCTGCAGAGCATCAGGTACACTTTAAGTTACACTTTCAAGTTAACTCAAAGTAGTTTAGTCTTAATGTAATTAAGAGTAACAATACTTAAATAGATTAAGATGTCTAATTCTGAGCAACAACATTTACAAATGGATTCAATTAGATTTAACTGATCCATTTTAATTTTCCACCTTGCATTAATCCAAAATAATTTGAAGTGTACCTGTACAGGCATGCCCTAAAGAAAATAATATATAAACCAGAATGAATACCTGAAATTTATAAAGCTATTCTACAAAACAAGTGACTTTCAAAGTACTAAGCAAAAGATGTCTATCAACCTTGGTCCTCTAATACTAGATGTGTAAAATCTGAACTGCCTCACCACTTAATGTTTTTGACTAGAACTATGAGGTGTAATTGATTTCCATACCACAATTCTGTTTATTCTTTAAGTCAACAGTTTAACCTATTTGGTCAATAAATAAGCAATCATGACAGAAAAAAAACCCACCAAAAACTTTTCTGCTATTTAAGAACTCTAGAACAAATTAATTGTAAATATTGTCAAGAGATATGGCTTAATGCACACTGCGAAGAGGCACGTGTTTCTCTTTTAGACAATCTTCTATCATGAAAAAACCCAGAGATTACAAACACTTAACAACAACAAAATACTCAGGAAAAAAAATGAAAACTGCAGCATTTTGTTGAATAGACTTCAGAATGTTACATGTATGTATATGTACATACATACATGTGTATATATAGATATTCACTCCAAATAGAACATTTTTCCATTATTGATTTCTTTTCCTATTGCCGCAGGCAGTACTGCATGACTGGAATAGTGGGTTCCAGTCAGTTACACAATCCAGCACACATGTACTGCAAGCCACACATTAATGTTATTACAATAAATGTCATTTGTCTTGCTCACTTTTTACCTTTCCATTCTTCAATTGCATGTTCTCTTTCTTCCAGTTGTGCATCATAGATTTGAGGTGGAGGCTACAAAGAAAAGAAAGTCTATAGTATATCTACTACATCGAGTTAGCACAACCAATCATAACTAAGAAAACCTAAAAATGACAACTTTTTTAGCATTTTGTTACCTTCATCTTTGGCAGTGTATTCCCTATACCTCAAAGACATAAAAGACATTCATTTTACAACTCCAGAATTTGCTTTTAAGTCTTGCCTCCCACTGAAAGGCTGTTTAAAAGCATCAACTAAAATTGAACTCATTGTAAGGCTTTATGGTGCCTTAGAGAAAGTCCCCTTTTCAAAAAGCCCTCATTTACCACCACATAGGCAACTCTTCCTGTAAAGTAAAAGCAACCACCAACAACCACTTTCAAAATTACATCAACTCCACTCCAGCAGCTGCTCTTCAGGTGACTCTGCCCCTAATGTTGATCAGAAGGCTTTACGTGTGACTTTTGCTACCTGAAGAATAAGTTCAAAGCATGCTCTTCGCTAAAAGTATTCTTTAAAGTTATTAAACTGATGTCTTAAGATTTATTTTAAATGCAAACTTACAGCTTCTGCTTCAGCTGGATCATACCAGACAGTAATATAAGGATGACGTAAGGCTTCATCTACAGAAATTCTCTTGTCTGGATCTACTACAAGCATTTTTGATAATAAATCTCTAGCTTGGCTGGCTAGAAAGCAAAAATGAAAAGAACATACATGTAAAAGACCTGTAGAGTTTAATGCCTGACATAGAAAACGAATACTGGGAACATAGGACATACACTGTAACAGACTTCACTGCAAAAACAGGCCCACAAATCCAAGCTTTCCTATACAGCTACTTTTTTTTTTAATGAGGTCCCACCCCTTTAATGTAAATGTTTTTTTGTTATTATCCAAAATAAACCCTGCAGCTGACACTAACCAACCTCAGTTTTGAATAGTTCTGCTGTTTACATGGGTCACAGTTTATTTGGCACTAACTACTGAACATAAAACACACTAAACATTTTTAATAAGCTTTTAAAAATACATCTTGGTACAGTAATGATCTCATTTCTGTAACATCAAATTAGTTTTTCTTTTAAAGGTGTTACTGCACGATAACTGGCTACCCATTGTTGCAATGGCATTTCACTGACATTTCTTTTTTGTCTGAAAGATCACTGTAAAAATATATAGGCTATAACAAGTTATTTCATGTAAAAAAATTATTTGGCCATCTAGAGAATATAAAAATGAAAAAAACACCACCTTATATGAGTAATTATCTTAAGTCAAAATATAGCCAAAATGAATTATATGCACACATCAACTAGAAAAAGATAAGGACAAATAACCTCCATAACAAGTATTACTTTCAGAGAACATTTAAACAAAAGACATTATCCAATGGATTAGAATTAAGAGAATTAAACAGAATACTATGGACAGGGAAGTAGTTCTGTGTTTAATGACTACTATTAAGATTTCAGGACATGTCAAATGAAAGAAACAGAAGGTATGCAGCCTCTAATGTTGACACCTATTGCAATAAACATTTTATATTAGGGGTTTTTTTAATTAAATGTATTGCAGACATTTTAAATTAACATCTTAAAAAAAATCCCCTTACTTTTTAACTTGTCACGATCAGATTCTGATGGAAATATCCAGTCTGGGAAGAGCTCCTCAAATTTAATACCAGGATATTTTGGCCTGTTTTCTACATAATTCCTCACTGTAGGCTGTAGTTTCTTCATGAAGTCTGCTGATGGTGTTCCTAATTGTTCAATAACTTTATTCCATTGATCAATATCTGCACCATATCTTTAGGAAAATCAGCTGAAGAATTTGAAGTCTGCACTATACAAAAATATCACTTACAGAAATCTGAAAAGTTAATGAAAACTTGAACAAAGGACACAAATATGAACTTTATTCTAGCATCAACAGTATTCTGAGCTGTCATGCAAAAAGCTAGATTGACATAAAAATAAGATTCAGATTTTGTAATCTTAAGGACAGGCTAGAAGTGCTGCACAATGCATTATGCTTAAGTATCTTTTATTAATTATTATCTATTGGCTAGTATTGAAAGCAATACTATTTCAGAGCCCAAAGGAAGCTTTATTTGGCAATTGTATCCATAGCAAAAAACCTACAAGGACAGAAAAGAAAGGCTGCTGTTGAATCCTCTGAAATACAACATAATACCGTAAACATTTAAGATACTTGAAGGTAGGGAAAAATACATGAAAAAACCTAAAGCACAAATACATCCCATTCAAAGTAAGGAATTTTGTGCCTGTCTCCTAAAGAAATTAGGCTTTGGGTTATAGGGTTTTTTGGGAGGGGCTGGTTGGATGGTGGGTGGGGCTTTGTTGGTTTTTTTTGGTTTGGTTTTTTTGTTTGGTTGGTTGGGGTTTTTTTTTCTAATTTTCAACTTCAGAAAAGGTTCAAAGGAGTTCTGAACAATGAATCCAGATTCCTATAAGTTTTTAGCAGGGTCTTTTGTGTATCAGCTGTGGTAATACTCAAAGACTACTCTGTTCTGAAATTCAGAATTTAAATATTTTATAGGAATTGTATTTACAAGCCACAAGTTGAAATTCTGCCTCATGTTTCTTCTGGACTGACCCTTCTCCCTCTTTCAAGGGAAAGCATTTCCCCTAGACATGGTGACACTTGTTATCAGAGGGATACCAGAGTCCGCTCTGAATGAGCCCAGTCAGGATAACAAAGCTCTTATCACACTGAGAAGACACTGCATTAGTATTTCTGATATTTAAGTTTACTCAGATTTACACTTTACAGTTTTTCCTGATAAAAAGACTGTGCAATTCCAGCAGAGTCTAACCATCGACCTTGCAAACATTCATAGCTAAATTCATAATCTAGCACTTTCGTATCCATTCTCATAGACAGATTTTGTAACAAAAGTATGCTGCGCTTCGAATTAAGATGTATTTAAAAAACACTGAGGTGCTTTTATTTAAGTTAGTGTGCCAAGAATACAACTAGAAATATATGTATAGTCACTGCTTCATGCTAAGACTTTAGACTTCTGATACAAAGATTGAAAATATTTGCTTATTGAATACAGTCCAACGGAAAAATTATATTAAAATCAAAATTAAAAGTCAGTATTGTTAACTCTCATGCTAAAACAAAGCACGTACAAAGAAAAATTTTAACATACATCAGGAAATTTTGTTCCTAGCTGGAAAACTGATTTCTGCGAGATCTCCACCAATCTAGATTCAAGAAGGTGCTTTTTCTTTGAGTAACAGCAGTCTGGTTAGTCAGCTAATCAAATTAGATACCAGTCTATTGTGCCCTCAGAGCACTGGGGGGGAAGGCAGAAAAACTTAATGGCCTATCCCACTTCAGTAATAAAAAAAATGGAAAAAACCCATGTCTCAGTTGGATTGCTTCCAAGTGCTTTACAGATACTGAAAAATTTAAAAAAATTAAAAATTCCCCAATATAGGGTTGGACTTGAAATAAGCTAAGCCTCTTATCAAAAACCTAAATGGGAAAAAACCTTAATTTCAATGTAAAGCACACAGAGCATGCTATGCGAATAACCTTGCAACCTGCAGACAAAACTACCCTTCCTGTTCTAGTGACCTCGGGGTCAAAAGTAACCAGAGGTTTAGCCCATGCCAAGTATATCTACCCACTTCCTACTTTTTAGGACTCTGGAGAAAGAGAAGTTGAAAACAGAGTCCTTATTACAATCACAAAGCATGATTTTTCCCAAGAAAGCATGAATACCCCCTTACACTGTTTACATCAGTCAGGCAATTAGTTTCCTTCACCACCTGGGCAGAAACAGCATTAAATACACTCTGGTGCTGTTAGGCTTTCCATGATTTCATCTTGGGTACCTACGTTGCCTGCTTTTTCTACATTTCTCATTTCCAGTGCAACAGCAACTGCCAGTAACTCGGGCTTCTGCAGCACCAGCCAGGAGCAGGTTCGGTGTATCCATTGCCCTGGCAATGCAGAGCATTTCATTCCACCCAGAGCACGGCTGCAAGTATCCCGGTGATCCCCATGACCGTATGGGAAAATACAAACTATTGACTCTAAGAGTAGGTTTTCCTGAAGATAGCCAAGGGCACATCATTAGACAACATGCTGAACTTGGTTCCCTGCTTTAAATCCTCAAATACTAAGACATTTTAAAATTTACATTAAAAAAACAAACAAACCAACCCAAAACACAGTTCAAACAAAAGGAAAGCTTCATGGCTGTGCACACCACCATCACCGTAAACCACACTGTCAAAACAATCCTGCAGCTGAAAGTAAATAAAAGTGACAATCTGACTGAAGAAGTTATCACTCAAGAAAAGTTTCAACACCACGAACAATTACCAGTATTTCACGTTAAAGAGAAATGAAAGTCTTACAAGAAGTAAAAAATCCTGTAAGTACAGCTATGCACTTCACTAAGATACTGGGGGAGGAAACTCCTTGGAACATAGACTGGTGGAGCTTCAGTGATCTCCAGAGAACCACAAATGATAACTTGCATATTCAACAAGTATGGACAAAATTTCCTTCATTTATTCATGAATAAATCAAAATAGCCCATGCTAACATGCAGGTGAAAGACATATAACATACATGAAGAATTGTGTTAGGTTGGTCTGAAGGCTTCAAAAGGCAAAACAATAAGTATAGAAAGGAAGAAAGGTGGAAAACAAAAAGACTTCTTTAACAATTAATCATTTGTACTACTAAATAATGCATGATCAACTGCTGAAGATTAGTGTCATGAAATTTAGCATTAAAATTGAAAGTCCTCCTCTATAAGATACCTAGGTATCTGTGAACATGTACTTGATATTTTTAGCAGTGGACTCAACTTTTCCTTGCTGAAGATCAAAAATATACTTTCTTCAAAATTTTGGACCACTAGTAGCTATAGCTTATAACCTATAGCCATAACTGGCAATCATGGTTTAATTACATCATCTGGATTCTATTTATTTACTGATCAATTTTGAATGTCTAGTCCTACAACACTACTACTTTGTAAGATATTATTTATAAAGGATGAAACTGGTTTTCCTCCAATTTTTATAATTGGAACTTGGTAATGAGTCAAATGTTTTAAATTTTGTTTCTAGGAAAATATTTTGAAATACATCAAAATCTTCAAAGAAAATTTACTTTATTAAATGATCACTTCTGTTGACTTAATACAGTGTAAAGACTTGTTTGTGATCCAGTGATGTATTATTGAGATTTCCAATCTCTTAAGGCATGAAAACATATATATGAGGTTTTTGTTTGTTTTTAATACAGTAAAATTTCTTACAATTACTATCATACAAGAAAGCAGAATTTTATGAAAACAAACCTGGGTCAAAAATATTGACGAGAGAAATGGAGGAATAACAATCTTACAGAAAAAGTAAGCCCAAAATAAAATTTTCATAGAATGAAACAAACTCCAAAAAGAAAAAGTTTTTCTTTTTATATTAAATAATAGTAATAAAAAAAGATTTCTCATGCAGTGTGCTTGCAATTAGGACACTGTTGCCCAGCAAGCGCTAGTAAGAAAAAAAATCTGATTGAAACTCAAAAAATTGTACAATAAAAAAATGAGTCTACTGTTCAAACAAATAGTAAGCAAAATCCATGCATAGTAAAAAGTAACTTTGTAGGCTTTTGCTTGTAACACTTATCTACAAAGAACAAGAGTAAGAAAATATACTTACTACTATTTATTTTTTAAGCCTAACAGTATCTTTTTTTAAGCCACAAAAGCTGAAGCTCTTAATATAAATTCTATGGATTCAACCAGTACAAATTACATTAAATATAGTCTACTATGAAAATAAAATCTAAAGCTCAACAATTTGGTTAATGACACTAACTTCAAATCATACAGTAGATCTATTAAAACATATTATTGATAATATTGTTTATGCTTTTATACTTATACAGATCAAAATAATTGTGTTTCTGTTGGAAGTGGAATAGGATTCAAGGATGACTAGGGAAGGATACGATCAGTGCCTTGGAATATCACACAACCTTTCACCAATTCTCCCATGATGCACCCAACTGACCAGATATCAACTGAAAGTAAAAATGAAATGGTAAAATTATGAAGTATCATGAACAAAAGTGAGGAAAACAAACAAAAACATCTAGCATCTATAATAAAACACAACAATGTGGAAAACCAAACTGCTAACGTGAATTTTCAATCATATCAACACCAACTGACTATTGCTAAATTCTGCCATTAGCATTTTGTAAAATATAATCAGTGTTTACATTTCTGAAACAACCGTGAAGAAGGATACAATCTCTTCCTGGGAACAGGACTTTATGGAGGACCATTTCTGCCATAATGCACCCAACAGACCAGATATCCACTATCATATGTTAGGTGCAACAAGGACAAAAGATTAAAGAGGTTTTTTTAAATACCACAATTATTTATTTGTAAGCTCACGCTGTATTCCTACAGTCCTGCAGATAATTTCTTTTTTGTCCCATCCAGAACAGCCTCTACTAAAGCTCTAATCCACATCAACACTTGCTGTATGACAAGCTGACTTGCACATTAATGAAAGTTTTTTTTTCATTACCAGTGGCCTAGCAAGGTCCTGCAAGTCCCTTGTTTTACACAGCCAAAGTTACATGTATACAGAAAGCATGGTATCCCCAAGCCCCTGTGATAAAGCAAAAAGTGTAGGAGTCCAGAGGAGGCAGCGTATTACTCCACAGCTAGTAAAAATCAGCAGGTAAAACCCCCAATAATGCAAGTCAAGGACAATTTCCTTGCCAGCAATTTTGTTGGCTCAACATTCAATATAATATAACTGTGTTGTTTTTAATAATATAACACCCAGCCTCTTTGAGTGCTATGCAGATTGTAAGAGAGTATAAGGCATGGTTTATGATAGGGATCTGAAACATATTTTAATAATCAGAGATGCAAAAGGGGACAGACTGTCAAAAGAAGATGCTTCAGAATAAAATCACATTGATAAAAGGGTTTATTGTTTATATATTGATGGTTGGTTTGTTTTGGTTTTTTTTAATATCATCCAGCATAAGCATCTCAACAGTTTTTTGTAGAATAAAAAAAATGGCAACAAGACAACAGGACAACATATGAAAAGATATAACAATAGCAGGGGAGAGGGAACAGTATATGTTAAATGGAGATAGGCACACAGAGCAGAAACTATTATATTCTCCAAAATTATTACAGCGTAATTTTTGTCATTTCCAATACCATGATTAACATACTTTAACAACAGACATGGCAGGGGGAAACCAGCCTTCCCTCCCCCTTTTAAAGCTGTTATGTTCTGAGACAGATACGCTTTTGACAAAAGATTTAAAGTGTTACTCCAGCAACTTACCATTCTCTTTATATCCCATTCCAAGGATAACCTCTGGCGCTCTGTAATACCGTGTTACTACATATGGAGTCATCATAAAGTTAGTACAGGCTGTTCTTGCCAGTCCAAAATCAAGGATTTTGAGCGTACAATCTGATTTTACTACTATGTTGCTGGGTTTCAAATCCTAACAAGAAATTACTTCAGTTAAGGAAGGATCAACATACAGAATAATACACACAAACCCCTCCACAGTCAATATATGCCACCAATTCACTTCATTAACAACTGCATATTCCTGCTCTGATGTATCTGCTTATTTACAGACTAGAGACAAGTTAAATTCTGCACGACTAAGTACTCGAAAATATTCAGGG
The DNA here is from genome assembly GCF_964188355.1 of Buteo buteo. Lineage (NCBI taxonomy): Eukaryota > Metazoa > Chordata > Aves > Accipitriformes > Accipitridae > Buteo > Buteo buteo. The sequence goes on from NC_134194.1 coordinate 6,043,084, forward strand.
AAAACCAGAATCAAAGTTGTCTGCAGAGTCTTATTTTACCCATTTGTGCACTGACGGTATGTATAGTCAGTTACATAATGGTCTGTATATATGCACAATGTGTACATATATCTGTTTCCTTTGACACATTAAGTGGACCTATTTTGGGTATTAATAGTTGCATGGTAAAGGAGACTGCGTTCTAAATACTGTTATTATTAGGACACAGATCCTAAAGAGATCATGAATTAGTCAAGTATCTGTAGGAAAAGGAGTATCTCAACACAAAAAGCATTAATAAGTGTATTTGTTTATGACAGATAAGCCACCTGCGATACAGTGATTAGCAAATTTCACAAAATTAGGAGGTAGTGAAAACACAAAGTTTTTCTCAATCTAATCAAGAGTTTCCATTCCAGAAAGGTCATTTTGTTTTGGTCCCAAACTAACCCCACCTACTAATGCTCACCACTTCAGCTTTTCCATTCAAATAAGCCTCACACCTCTGTTTAGCTATTCATAGCGTGGTTCCTGTCATTGCTTTTTGTCTTGTTCAACCAGTATCAGTTCTGCTGATTACTCCGTTAGCACCTATGAGCTCAAATTTCTCAGCAAATACTGTTTCTCCCCTTTACCTCCAAATCAGAGTCAACACCTCAGGTGGAGTTCAGCTGGAGTTCCAGCCCTCCCTGCTTCAGTCCCTCACTCCGTAATTTGAGGAAAGCCCAGTACCAAGACTATCGGGATACAGATTTAAGCTAATGATATATAACTTCCTGGCTAATACCACAGGATTTTCATGGTAGGTTTTTTTCAGCAAAGTAAGGAAGTAGATCTGTTGTAATTTATATAGCTTCTCAATTATGTTTATGGATTGAACATAACAAAAAAAAGCACATTCAAGTAGAACTGGATAGTTTTCAGCCACCAGGCAAAAAAGAAAGAAATTTAAAAGGCAAGTGTGTCCAGGAAGTAGGGGAAGAAAAGGAAAGGAAGAGAAAACAAGCAGAACTGTCAAACAGACTGGTAATGAAATAAAAAAAACCAATAATAATTAAAAAAAAAAAAAAAGAACAGCAGAACAACAGAAGCAGAGAGATATATGAAGCCTGCACGGGATTTTGAAATACTGATCATTTACAAACTTTACTTTTCCAAATCATAGAATGGTTGAGGTCAGAAGGGGCCTCTGGAGGTCATCTGATTCAACCCCCCTGCTCAAGCAGGGCCACCTACTGCCAGTTGCCCAGGACCATGTCCAGATGGCTTCTGAATATCTCCAAGGATAGAGATATTTAAGAGGTAAATATTAGATTTTAAAGACTCATTCTTTAGTAATTTGAAAGTTCCACAGATACTCATGTTTTATCTTTTAATCAGTTCGGCGTTAGTTAAATCCAGAGAGCTAACCTGATTTAAGATCTATTTACAATACAGTATTTATCTTTGAACTAGAAACAATCTTCAGGTTTGATAATATTCTTATGAATGAAATAACAACCTGTTGCCTTCCCCCCTGTTTCCTAAGAACATCTGCGTTCACAAAGAGAATCGTTAATGGTCTAATACTACCTACTCTGTGGATGATACCAGCTGAGTGGAGATGTTTGATACCACATAGCATTTGGTAAAGAAGATAAGACATTCTTTCATGATCCAATTCCATATGAATAACCTGGCACAAGTTTGCATCCATCAGCTCCATAACCAAATATCTAAAGCATAAGAAAAAAAGCATTAAGAAAACTCAAGTCTTACTTTTCACATCAGGTTTAAGCTTAGCATGAGAGATGTTTATTAAAAGTCAACTACTTTGCTAACATAAATGTCAAAAAGCTTATGATTAAAAAAAAAATCATACATGACCAGTGTCAAAACTATCTATTCAAAGTCTTACTATCAAGTGTTCAACAGTCTGTCACAAGAGATTAGAATTCCACTAGTTTTATAAACAGTAATACAGAAGAATAATTCTGAGTTTATGCAGCATGAAAAAATAAGACTGACTGAAGTTGATACAGAAATTGCAGACGTTGCAATGTATCAAAAAAATTATGTTTCTTATCACTTAATTTTAATTTAAAAAAAATACAAAAATTAACAAAAGCACAGTAAGAACTAAGGAATTATTCATTTTCAAGTTAAAATATCATCTGCTTACCCCCTTCAGACACACACACTCCCCCATTTACCCTAGAAGCCCATTCACAAACCACAACAGCATATTTACTGGAACCTATGAATACCCCACCAATTAAATCACCATGAATCCTTTCTAGACCTACTGCCATAGCTTGCATAAAAAAAGAAATATACTCAGTCCTTAACTGAGGCCAAAAATACTGTTGCGCTGATGTGACTGGTATGACCAAAAAAAATGGTATCAGGTTATTCAGACCAAGTTATTATCCTGACGTGACCCGTTTAGCTAAAGGACAATGCACACAAACCAGATGCGTATGCAATCAGCAAAGTATGGCAAACAGATGAAGAAAAGGTATATAACCTTTTTTTATTTCTCCACTTCCACTTATGCATGTACTGAAACAACTTTCTTGGTCTTTCTTAAAGAAATCTAGAAATAAAGACTAATTAAAGGCCAAATTCAGCCTTTAGCTACCCTCTGCTTTCAAAGCGTGAAGTCTGTAGGACACTGGAAATACAGCTCCAGGGCTTAGGCTGGTATTTTTCAGGAAAATTAAAACAAAAATCTAGTACTTACACATCCTGAAATTCTTCTAGTGACTTCTGTGGTGTAAATACATTTAATAAACTAATTATCTATAAAATAAAAATAAACGTTAGAAGAAACTTCTGCTTTAATTCACACAAAAATCCACTATTGCAGAAGTTACTATTCAAAATCAAATGCACGCTGTTACTATATACAATTTGAATGTTATTTGGCTTCCCTTAATTCACATGCGCTGAAAAACTGCCAATGCAGAAATAGTTCAAAACTGCAGCATGTATGCCAAAGGAACTAAGACAGAACAAAACCACTTTTTTCTTTTTAAAGGTATATGGCACCTTCTATCTCCCTCCCAGTGCCTGAAATGTATCCTTTTTTCCCCCCATAAATAATAATATCTTATTTTAAATCACACATCTTGCAAGGAATTTTAACCAAGACTGTCCAACAACACGTACACAGAGGTGCCCCTGCCATCCCACTAAACTTAGATTATGGTGTACTATTTCTAGAAGAACTGCTAAAATTACTTTACTGCCATCCTTAATAACCACCTTGCTTTTATTCTGCTACTTCTGGACTTCACCAAAAACTTATTTAAAAATCAATCCTAAATGGCTAATTGTCTCCAGGAAGCTTGAGACTTGAGCACACAACTTCAATGATCAGTAAAGTTTCTAGTTCATGTTAGTATCAGAACATAACAGTCACACAAATCTTATATTCTTGTACTTGTAAGGCTTGTTATTTTAGAAGGTTCAAAGACTTTAAAATATATGTGTATTGTCCGTAGTATTTCACTTCTGTTTACCCATAAATTTAGACAGTGCTGCACCCTGCAAACCCCACCAGTTAAACACTTGCCTAAGCTCAGAAGTTTTAACTACAGTGCAGTTACAAGAGCCAAACTCACAAACAAACCCACTGCCAAACAGGCTTTGCTGCAGTACAACTTAGAAGGACAAACGCAATACAGCAAGGCCAGATCTATAAAGCTGACACTGATGATAAACCTATACCAACAACACATCAAAAGCCACCTCCCCTTGGCATTTCATACTGCAAACAGCTCACCCAATAACTTAACCATACATTGTGGAGAACTGCATTACCCACAGCAATTCTTTCCAGTCTTTCTCTCACTATTTTTCCCACTACTTTGGTTACTAATAGCAAGTAAGAGAGCAAATCCTGAGCTTTTTTGACAACTTACAATAATGAGGGAGAGAAATATAAAGCCAAACTTACATTTTTGTGATTGACGCATTTTAAAAGAACAAGCTCTCTGTAAGCCCTTTTTGCGTGGGTTTGATTCTGAAAAGGACGACTCAGCTTCTTTACAGCAACATTTATTCCAAGGACTGTATCAAACGCAGCACTAGAAGTTTTCAAAGACAAACAACTTAAGTTGAAGTCTGTTTGAGGGAGAGGAGGGGGCAACAGGGAGACAGGAGAGAGGAAAGAAATCAAGATTTGAGACAAAGCATATCCACTAAGCTGTTATATACCAACTTCATCCAATTTTCATTTAGAAAACAAACCTTTAAAATCTACACATCCTTTAATAAATACAAAGAGGTTAAACAGAAGCCACTGACACTCATCAGAAGTCTTCTTGCTCTCCTTTCTGTCTTAAGACCAAATCTGCTGACTCAAGACTCACATTCAAAATTGCAAGATCTAAAAATATTTTAAGCTTATTTGATATCAAGAAGCATTTCAGTTGCCTAATCTGTATATTTGCAGTATTTTTTTTGGACACTGTTGCTGACTGACAGTCATTTAGTAATTGCAATAGAAATTTCTCTTTGCTAAAGCAGAGTCACAACCATGTCTCCATGATCCATTCTGCAGGCATCAATACTCTCCTGTATATGGATAGTTTGCAATTATAAACAATTGTAGTGCCTAGCAGAAAATTACATTCATCATCTGGTTTGGGGGAAAAAAAATAAAAAAACCCATAGAATTGAGAAACATGAAAAACTCAGATTGCGGGGAGCAATACAAGAGTTTAGAAGTGAACATGGCCATTAATTTTATCTTGTTTTTCAGTTGTGCTTCTTCCCTCTGCAGTCTGAGGTCAAGGTGTAAACTTGCTTCAATAGCTGTAAGAATCTAAAGCTAAATTATCTGTACCTGCAAAACAAGACTAAAGTGGAAATATTCTTCGTTATTAACACACAGACTATTTGGCAAAATATATGTGAATTCATACCACAAACTACTCAAGAGCTCCAATTTTTAAATAGTTCCAGTTTTAAATAAGGATTCCCACATTACTCTATTTCCATTGAATGTTACTTTCATAGGATAGGAAAGAATTTTCATTCACATGTATTTTCCAAGCATATTTAAGCTCTTTGTGAGCATCTTCCCTACCTCATCAAGATATGTACAATACCAGACTCGAAAGGACACATTATAGTACTCTTACAAAAAGCACAGCTCTCCTGTGGTAACAGCAATACTCAAATTGTATGAGGTTTACCAGCATCAATTCACTGCTTTCCCTACTGGAAAAAGCAATACCACCACGAAGCAGGGCTCACCCATGAGATGTTTTCTTGGAGGCATGTCCCAAATTACACGTCCCAAATTTGAATGATTGTGCCACTTGCACTAAAGGCTTGCTAGCATTTATTTCAGCTTAGTTCTGTGAAATATGTAAGTCATTATTCAATGATACGATCACTCTCAGATTTAAAGCCTTTATGTCTGTATAAAACAAAACACAAAATGGGAGGAAGGCAACTGGCCATTGACAACCGGAGAAATTATTTTCCTCCCAAATATGAAACCACTGATGTTTCAGTATTAACTTCACCTAGAAGATGCTATATGTAAATTTAAAAGTTTTGCATATGTTAATGACTTTAACTACACCTGGGAATTAGTATAAAAATCAATAACCAACAGGGTCCGCAAGAACTAGCTGTTCCAAGTCAATCGCAGGTCAGCAGCGGACAAAGGAGCAATTTTAGGGGAAGTGTCCCTTTGTGATCTCACATATACCTGATATGTCAAGCCTCAGTCTGAGCACATATGAAGAACTCCACCTGAACATCTTATTTTGCTCATCTACATGGCAGTAACTGACATTGGAGCTCCCCCCCTCCAAAGAAAAAAAAAAAAGTCTGGCTGCTACCTACACAATTCAAGGGGAAGAATTAAAAACAGACTGGTAGAAGAAAAAAAAAAAGGTAAAAAAATTATGTGAGTATGCATTTATTTAATTTAATTTATTTAATTTATTTAATTAGGGGGGCAGAAGATAACCTCTATTACCACCAAGACCACACTTCTAAGTATCACGTAATTTTACATAAATGAAAAAAAAAATCATGGATATAAATAGTGTTAAATTTCTTTTCCCAGCCCTGCTCATTTGAATTCAAAAGAGACCTTTTCATCATGGCAACTGTTTCAGGCACAGATTTTTAAAAAGTGGATTTGCCAGAGTCTACCCAATTACTACCTTGGCTACTAACAGAATGTCTACAAATTGTTTCAGTGTTTGATATCATGGAAGAATCTCAATGTCCATCCCGCTGTGTAACAGCGATTCCAATTTGATCATAGCGAGTTGTGAGAGTCTTCACTGCACTTGTGACAGTTTTGCATCTTTTGCAAACATTTAATATTAAGAGTAGTGATGTCACATATATGATGAAATTAACAAAACATTATGATCTAAATTGTAGTAGGAAATCACACTTCATTTCCGCAGGCAAATGACTTTTGCTTTGAACTTCAATACACTACTCCTGTGGACTCTCGCTCAGCCAGTTCCACTTCCCTAACTCTTCCCCTACTGTCTAAACAGGAGTTTGCAAATACTAACAAACTTATCCCAACTGTTTCTTCAACTGCAACTGTAAGTACAGTTATCAATACAGTCAAAGCTGTGCTATTTATAAGATCATGCTTTTGCTGCACTGAAAAACAAAGAATTTGCTGGGATAGAAAAGTCAGATTCACTAGAAAATTTAAGAAATCAAGGACAATAAAGGAAAAACATGTCAGGAAGTCGAAGACAAAATTATTTCAAAAGAATAAGTGATTATTCAGTGCTAAATAGATTATAAGACTTCAGATGTATTAATACTTATGAACAAACAAGTGCTGTCATGTGTAGTCATGTATAAAAGTATATATCCAATTTCTCTCCTAGCCTGTTTGCAGTGAGCTAGAAATACCCTCTACGTAACAACTAAGTTACTTTTTCATCTTCCTAGAGCTTTCATTTATCGGTTTTCCTAAGTATGTATTTTTAAAACCACTTATTTTCCTACATTTTAATATCAAAGAAAAAAATAAGCAGAAGCAATACCAATGGAGTTTCCCATTACTATTTTGAGAAAAAAATAGCAGAATTCAGACCTCTCCTAGCTGAAACGACACACAGTATTAAAAATTTCTCACCAAAAAATAAAATCCCCCCACAAAACTCCAGAAATACTTTTCCTAAATTTTATGTTAAACACTGGATGATTAAAAAAAAAAGCATCACATCTGTGTGCCACACTAATGACTTGACAATTTTTCCAGCCAAACATGACAGGATAGCACTCATCTTACACTGAGTTTTCTACATTTTATATCCTAGTATTTTGTATCTTTCCTTTGTGTACTACAAGGAATTTTAGGAGAAATTAAGATTTTGCACCTTCTTCAACTTGGACATAGTTTTCAGGTATTTCACGTGTGGATGAAAATTTATGCAACATTTCACTCTGTTGTTCCATAAATCAGGTATTCTCAAAACAAGTGAATAAATCAGATCATTCCTTCTTCCTCCCAAAACGTTGACCTTAATACTACCCTAACTTCATTTTGAAGCAGACACCTAGTTTAAGTCATATAGTTTAGAAATGCACTACTTCTAATGAAAGGAGGAACACTTAAAACCATGCTAAATTTCTGCATGCCATCTAGAACAAGCATAACTTCAAGAATATTTATACCCGGAAAATGTTAGCACTATACTACAACTTAACCAAACACTAATAACCAAGATCTAGTATGCCTATCCACTCACCGCTCAACCCACTAAAGAAGAATGAAATATGGTGTTCTCATTTTGCTTATTTTTCACCTATAAGCAGGGCAATAGGGCTATCTAAATAATTTAAGAATAAAGGCATGTTCTCACAAAAATACACTCTCTTCCTACATATATAACTTACTATGGTTATGAAAAGGACAAAAAGACAGGGGCAGGTGCTGTATAAGGAGTTGCTCACAATACACAAGTCATCACACTTACTCTGCAGAATTTATAGATGAAGAGAAACTGCAGACTGGATTTAAAGCATGAACAGCCCACTATGCCTTGTGATTAAGCCTAATGTTAGAGAGCTCCTGAGCATATCTGTTTGCTCCCCTGTGTATGGAATTAAAAGATGCATCAATAAACATTTCTGCTATTACCAAGCAAGTTTTGCCCAACAAAATATGGGCTGGCACTAAGTCGTGTAGAATGGATTGCTGCAGTCTAAGAAACATTTGAAAGTGTTTACCTTTAGCTGGCCCAGAGGTGTGGTGCCATACAAGAGACTAAGGTTCAGGATCAGACTAACGACTCCCACGTCCTGGGCCAGTGGAGGCTGGACACATAGCTGAGGTGACACACCAAGGAAGAGCCGGCCAGCCCAACCCCTCACACAGCATCCCTTTCTGGTTAATCCATGGAGTGACAATGACACTGATTTGCCTCATCCTGCCAGTTAATGGCAAGGCACTGCATTGATGGCTCCTAGAAATGGACAGGAGTGATCGGGAATAAAAGGGGGGGAAGAAAGGGGGCCATGATGAAGAAACGAGTAAAACCCAGAATCGCTCACCATCGCATTGTCATACCTTACACTGCAATATCATAACTACATGGGGAATGTGAGAACTAGAAACAGAAATAAAGTGGTTAAGAAGGAAATTTGTGGACCATTTTAATTTATGCAGTTATGCAAATATTAATTTTCCACTTAAAAAAACAACAAAAAAGGTTTGCACGCGAACTATAGCAAGCGGGTGTTTTAGAACTTATTTAGTCCATAACCCTGTAGCAAAAGACAGAAATTATCATCAGTATTTTACATTCTGGCACCTCTATCATGAATACATACAAATTTTGTTTTATATTTGTAGCTTTTTATATTTAAATATTTATTACTCACCAAACAATGCCCTGTGCCCCTGATCCTATGGGCTTCAATTGCTGGTAACGTTTTAGTACAGTGAATGTTGAATCTGCAACTTGAACACTGTAAAACTGACTATCACATTTACTGTCACTCATGGTGTAGTGTCATGTAGTTTTCTCTCTCAAGGACCCAGTAAAGTTTTCAAGATCTTAAAGAAAAAGAAAGAAAACAGATGTTCAATCTCTCACTAATTTCAGGCAGACAAGATGGAAAACATATTATACATATTTTAATACATATGGATTGTTCAATAGCACACCATTAAATAAGCATTCTTTCAACTTCATTTTATTACCACTGTTAATGAAAAATACTGGCAGACAGCAAATAATTATAGCCTTCACAGCTTTAAGTAAATGCATGTTTCTATTCCAATCCCTAAACCAAAAAGCAGCTAAGTAAACAACTGTAAAAAACAAACAAAATGACCCAAATCCAATAACTCTCTACTCCTTGAAGGCTACTCCCCAGCTTAGAATTACTACTATGTGCTAGGACTGTATTAATTTCTGTATTAAAAAAAAAATTAAAAAAATCATAAATTATGTCTTTCAAACACTGATAACATAGGTAAAAGCAATAGCAGAAACCCATGGAGTTCACGGACATAGAAGGAAACAGGTTTTAATACAAGACTTGATTACAACTGCAAAACAGCTTTGAAACAAAACAACCGGCCCCAAAACCCCATGGCTGCTGCAGTTTCTCCAACATCCCTTTCAACCTAGTTCAGCAGGAAATTTCAAGCAGAGCTCTGCCTCCTCACCTCTGCCAGGCAACCCTTCCCTGATCCATACCTATCACAACCCATTCTCCCTCCCATTTTAAACACACCATATCATCCTATGCTATCAGTTAGTGTATTTATAGTCCTAAAGAATTAGTCTTGTGCTACAGTTTGAAGGAGACTTTCATGCCATAATAGAGAATAAGTTATATCCATCTGTCAAGAATGAATTAGAGGTAGGTAATTACATTGAAGAGCAAGGAAATGGACTAAGTCTCTTTAGCTCTGAAGTGCTACAGTAACGAGAGTACAGACCTCCAGTTTTCCTGGGCCTCAACCCCTCTTCCAAACGCTGCAAGAAAATTACCTCAGTAACTACTGAAGAGGTCTCTAACATTCTCCCATTTTTAATTTTACATTCACTATGACAGATAGCATCATTACAGCCGAGAGCAAATTGCACAGTCAAGTGTTCCTTGAAACAGGAAATGAAAGCAGATCACCTTCCCCTGGAGCTCCTGTCCTAACCACTGGTCTGTACAATGTCTGTTTTAGCTGAAGAAAGAGCAACTAGTCTCTCTCTCTTTGCTGGCCTACAGAATATTTGTGAGCCAATGCAAAACAGAAAAGCCTCAAGAGCAACCCAGAAGCCCATCCTAGAAGGGCATGCAGCCACACAAATGGCTTTTGGTTGCTTCAAGAATTAGAACGCAGACCTCTCTCTTCCTGGGTGCACGTACAAGGGAGGAGCATCTTTTCCATGGATTAAGCCAGCAGATGGACTCCAAGAAATCTGCAAGTAAAGCAGGCAGAAGACCTATAAACCCAGTCTTTATTAGGATTTGATCTGACCTGGTAATGGTTAGTCTTAAGGGATTCTCAAGAAACCTCTAGAGTCCCTTTTACCTTCTAGTTACTCAAAATCTAAGCAGCATTTTAAGAAGCAGATACTCAAACTGGTCATCTCTGGCAGCAATTTAGACAGTAACTTTACTTGGTATTTCCTCTTAGAAGCTCAAGGAAAAAAAGCACAGGAGAAAGGATCAGCAAAGGGAAAATGTGAGCTACCAACTTTCTGCCTCTGCCACAGCAGTAGTGGGGGGAGGAAGAGAATTACATCTCCTATACAATATTGTTAGGGGCAGTCAGATGCAGTTCCACTATCGTGAGACCAAAGTGCTGCCTTTAGAGGCGCTCTCAACCTTTCCTACTACACCCCAGGAAAACCCCCACTCTTCTTTACAACCCTTTTTATTACTCCAAAGCTATGGACTCTGAGGTACCAAATTTTTTGATTAACAGTCCCTGAGAGCAGCCATGGTATTTTCAGTGAATCTTCATACATCGGAAGAAAGGTATGGCTGGAAGGTCAAGATCCTATCTCTGAAATGGACTTACAGAACAAAACCAAAATAGTATACATTTTGCATAAGCTGGGTATCAAGTTAAAGACCTGTTAGTTACACAAGAACTCTGCTGTACCTCTTCATGGGTTAAAACACTTTTCTATAACAAAGATAAAGAAGTAGGGGAAAAGGAAGTGACCCTGACCCAGAGAAATCCTCCCATTAAGGAACCTTGTCTGCACAAAGCCATCGTTTAAAAATCATTTAGAGATCAGGATAAGCTCTTTAGATAAGACCCAAAGAGGGAATTAGGCATCACAACACACAAATTTTATGTATTCTGACATCCTTTACAATTCACCATGCTAAGTACCCGGCCTCTCCATGAGCTGAGCCCTAGTTTTTACTTGGGCTGCAAGCTGCTTGGATGCATCAGGTCATACATTATTTCAGACATATGCATTAATGTAAAATTAGGTGCCTAGGGATTGTCACTGTTCACACGACTTCAGACAGACAATCTATCTGGGGGGCAAGATCCCTCAAAAAAACCCAAACACCCCAGATATCCCATTGGTCAAGGGAAAATGTGTCTTGCAAGTAAATTTCTTAATCCTGAGCTGTTACTCTCCTACCTGAAATAATTTCATTCATCGCTCCAGCTAACATACTCCACATTTCTCCTACATAAGAATTTTTTGGAAGCAGGCATTATTTACATTTCTGAAATATAAGTTTTCATTTATGGCTTCCTAGCTGCAGCTGCACCAAACATGACCAGCAGCAACTGTAAAAGTCACAGGATGGTCAGCAAACATACTTCTACTTATTTATGACAGCATATTACTGAATCACAGTGTTTCAAGGCGTTTTTCTATTTTAGAGCATGCACAAGATGCATACAGATTGAGTGCTGTTTGGTTTTTTTTTTAATACAACTCGCCTGTACAATTGGGAAAATTTAAGAATCACAATGCTGACTGAGCACATCACATGCAGGAAACTTACAGGAGTGGTTTTCAACCTGTTGTTCATGAAAGGTAACTAAAAAAATAACAAACACACTAAACCTACCATCAGTAGGCTTATGCGTTATGTTATACGGAATTCCACTACAAAATTTTTAGAAGCTGAAAGCAACTGCACTATAGCATACATCCTGTATTAGACAGTCACTTCCCTAAAAGGCATTTATTAAAATGGCAACTTATTATTAACCAGATCTGTCCTCTGGATATCTTCAAGTCAAAAGCTTCTGAAATAAACAGGTTGTAGCAGTTGTGAACACATTCCCAGGGTTGTTTTGGTTACAGAGTTATTACTGACAATAAAGCATAAGAACATCAGGAAACTTAGCTTGATTTTTAAGCCTCAAGCTAAAATTCTACTGCAGATGGAATGAAGACAATTAGCATATAAATATATTTATGAAAAGATATAGAAATTCTCTGCAGAAGATCTCCCCTCCTTCTCTTATTCACCCTTGCAAATGCACTTCAAATAACAGGTGTGCCCTTTTAAGGACTATTATTCAATAGTGTTGCTTTGTTGTTTGTTTTTTTAAAATCTTTGCAGCAATATATATCAACAAGTATGAGTCCAACTACAAAATCACAGTGAGTTACCTTCTAGCCCTCTACTTACAAGCCTTGAACAGTCTGTTTCGAAAGGTAAGTGTAGCAAAGCAGTAGCTGAGTGATGTCAATCGGTTACAGCAGAGTTTTGAGGTACTCTGCACCTGTTTAGCTCTTTGAAAAGTCGACTTTTTTAAGCAACCCAAGCTATTGCTGACCAAAGCTTTTACAGTATCACCCAGCTGTTAAACACACACTGCAGACAAACACTGGATGTTATCTCAGCGCCCCTGCTAGGGCAAGTTGGCGGAAAAGAGGGAAAAAGTTTAAACGTGCATCTGCTGTAACCAATTACGCTGTTGTAAAATTACGTAACAGCCACGTAACCCAGCAAAGGCGCTTCTTGCATCTCTTCTAAAACTTCTGCTGGAGGAATCGCTTCGGCTCCAGAGAAAGCCGGGGTTCGCTCTCATTGCGCGGAGGGGGCCGCGCAGGACGGGCCTTTCCCTCGGTTGGGCCGCGCTCCCTCCGACCCTCTCAGGACCGGGGCGGGGGGCTCCAGGGGACGCCGAGCGCCGGCCCGGCCCCCGGGGGTGATTCCTCCCCCCCCATCCCCCGGGGCCGGACACGACTCAAGAGGGGGAACGGCGGAGGAGAGGGCAGCGCCCTCCGCAGCGCAGCGGGCCGGGGCCGGTGGCGGCACTGCGGCACCGGGAAGGGCGGGGGGCTCGGCCAGGGCAGCCCCGCAGCAGAGGCGCGGAGGAGGAAGAGGCCCCCGGCCTTGCCGCCTCGCTCTTCCACCCCCCCGGCTTCCCTCCCGCTCGGCCGAGCCCGGGGCGGCGGCAGGCGGGGAACCCCGGGCTCTGCCCGCGCCTCGGCGGGCGCGGCCCGCGGGACACACCGGGGACTTCGGTGGCCGCAGGGCCGGCCCCGCGGCCGGGAGTTCGTCCGGCTCCGGCGCCCGCAAGGCCCCCTCAGGGCGGCCTCCCTCACCGTCTCCTCCCTCGGTCGGGCTTCGGCGGGACGGGACGGGGCGCGGCGCTCGCGGGCCACGGCCGCCGCCGCCTCCTCCCTCCGGCGCGCAGAGCTGCCCCAGCCACAATGGCCTCCCGGCGCCCCACACAGGCCGCGCCAGGCCTGAGCCCGCTGACGGACAGCCGCTGAAGCCCAATCGTAGCCCTTCTGCCGGCGAAGCTCAACCAATCGAGCTCCGGAGGCGGAACCTACTGGCCGCTATATAAGGGAGGGCGGTGGAGGACTGCAGTGGAGATAGGGTCGGTCAGGCCAATCTGGGCGCTGACCCCGCCCCCTGGCGTGATGTCATCATCGCACGTCAACCCGCCAGCACATTTATGATGTCACCTCATCAGAGGTGCCTCGTCATGAGTCGCTGGGGCAGCCGTCCTCACAGCCGCCCCGCTCCAGCAGGCGGGGAGAAGTGCTCCGTGAGGTGAACGCCTCCCGCGTACGGGAAGCCCTCAGAGCGCCGCGGTCGCCTCACCTCACCTCACGTCCGTGCTTGGGGATGACGGCAGAGTGCAGGGCCATGCAGCTGCCAGCCCTGACCCGTCGGCTCTGCGATGGCCCCGAGCACTGGGACGCGGCTTTCCCAGGCGGAGGGGTCGGAAGGAAGGGATTTACTCCCTCCCTGGGTAGCCCAGCTCTTCACGACCCCACTCAAAAATCAGAAGCCTTCTGTACCTGCCTGGATGGCAGGACTGCTTGTTTTTTAAAGCAGGCGCTGACTAATAACTCTGTAATTTTCCACCTCTCCTAGGAGCTTTCTCTTCCGTGATTTCTATTGTCATAGATGATTTTAGAAAAACACACTAATTTTTTTTTTAATAAATCCATTTAATGTATCATACAGACTAGATTACATCAGTTTCCTTTAATAGCTCCACTTTTTAATATGAAGAGGATAGTCATTCTAGACAGACAGTAAAAGGGTCCTTTGCATCACTTACCAAAACATGTAGGATACTGAGTTACATACTCGTGGCATCTAGGTCAAATTATCACTATGCTTTTTGTTATGATTTGGGTTCTTTTATGCGGTTGTAAGAAGTACTAGAGCAGTTTCCAGTAAGCGGCTCCTATTACAACGAACTAGTGTAACACTTTCAAGCTATTAAACTACATAAGCATTCAAACATCTCCAGTTAGAAGCAAGCCTGCAGAGGAATATCATAAAGAAAACTTTACTAGTCAAGGATTTAGTTAATAAAATGTAGAAATTAAATATTATGATTTCTGACCATTCCAAAATAACAAATGAACAGAGAACTGCATGTGTGTACCTACCTTATTTGAGGTTTATAGACGCTTCCTACTGCTAGTTACTTCACAACTAGCAAAGTGTGCTTTTGCAAATATATATGTTAATAAAATAGGGATTTAGTCCTAGCTTGAAGACATACTTAGTATTATCTTATTTGCTGGTATAGGGTGTTGGTTTTTTTTAATATATATTCAGTATCTGTAGTAAATGCAAGTTTATGGCAGTGCTTTCCTGGCCAAGGAGTCAACTTTATGACCATAAAACAGCATATGTAAAAATACAGACACAGCTTCTATTTTCACCTACAGGAAATTTCTTCCCACATTCATCTACCTCAGCAGAAGGTAAAATACAAAGGTTTAATCAATAGCTGGTGTGAACTACAGTAGGAGCTACAATCAGAGTTTACACTGCTGTATCAGTACGTGTCTGGCAAAACATTGACAAACACTCAGCAAATTAAATTCTCCTGTACTCATGTGCTTCAGAAAGATGGTGATACAGAGCAAGCTATCCAAACCTGACACATTATTTTGAAACACAGCTGCTGGATAAGGAAAACTAAGGTGTGCCTACCTGGGAGACCTGTGTGACACAAAAGAACTAACCTAAGAAACAGAGGAAAGAACTGCGATACCAGGATTTAGGCAAGACTCAGGGAGAACACTGTCTCTCCTACTTGTATCAGAGTACTGCCGTGGTTTACCTCTGTTCAGACCTGAGAAGTCATCAAGTTAAAAAAAAAAAACAAACAAAAAACCACACCACAAAAAAAAACAAGCAAACCACAAAACAAGAAGAATTATATAATCTTTTAATTGCATTGTAATTTCATTGTACACTTTTCAAACAGAAATATCACTTGAAAGACATCCAGTTCCCTTATTTTGTTGTACTGTACATCTTACGCAAATAAGAGCTGGGGTGGCATACAAAACAAATGTTGCTCTAGCTTTTCAAATAATTAGTTGAAAGAAGCAGAAATTTAAAACACAGATGGGAATTTACAGCCACAAAAGAGCTTTGCAAATGACTGGTTAAATACAAAACATAGGTGCAAAGGGGGGAGGGGAAGCTGGGGAGGAAGAGGGACAACAAATTTCCAGTTTGAGGCTGAAGTAGGAAAAAAAAGCCCTAACAACTGTACACAAGTGTCGACATGCTCAGTATTTACATTCTGAGCATTACCAATGCTACAGATAAGCAACGTACTAAAAAATAACTTAAAAAAAAGCTATACAATTGTAGTTATAAATACTATATCTTTAAAACTAGTTAAGTAGTGTAGGCTAAAAAAAATTGTTCACAGTTACTCTGAAGAGAGCTGTATATATATATTGCACAGTAGAAAAGTTCATTCAGTATACCATGTGTAAACAATTTTTATCTTCTTTGGCAATTTCAGGACTTAGAAGAGTATTTGCTGTGAGCAAAAGCACTTGGGTACAAGGCACGTCAAAAGCTTTTAAAGCTGCAAGATAAACCCTTCTGACACTTTCCAGTTAGTACTGTAGTTCTGTTTCGCAAAATGTGTACCTATCAATTCAGAACAACACATTTCTACAAGTATAACTCAGAGGTCTGGTGACAAAAACATCATCTGTTCTTGGCTGTTATTCTACAGTAACAGATTTGGCCAAATTTCTTGGAAAGTCCACCTAGAATGAAGAGACAGCCTTTCAGTATATGACAGAGTAATACTGACATTCTGCATTTGACAGTTCATTTAGCGTGCTTTTTTTAGACTTCCTAGTGAGTTCTGCTTTATTCTAGACACATGAACACACACAAGAGACTATAGGTCTGCAGAAAATGACTCACTGTTGAATTCATCCTTGCTCCCAAAACCCTCCTAACAAATACATATTTGTTTTGCACAGGGTACCTTTCCAAAGCAATCATCATTATCAAACTGACACACCTAGACAGTGTCAACAAACTAAGCAGCACAAAGCATTGAACTACTTTAGGTTAAAGTGCAATGTCACATTTTAGGACTTTTTCAGAGAACTAAATCTTATCTGCACTCTTAACTAATCAAACTAAGCAAATGATCTTCATAATTTTTTTAGAACAATACAGATTAAAAAAATACACAGTTGAAGAACTGGCACTGAAATGCCACCTCCACTACCACAGTCACTGTAAGTTCCACTAACTATTGTCACAGTTCTTTGTTAGATAGGCCATATAACTGGGTCTCTCGCTTTACACTGGTAGGAGGAAGTTCAAAACTGCAGTAACTGGAGTGCTAAATATAGAAAGCACTTACATCGTATCCTCTGAGAACAGCTAGGTGGAATGAAAGCAACTGGAGAGGAATAACACTCAAGATTCCTTGAAGGCAGTCAACTGTATGGGGCAGCTCAATGGTTTTGTAGGCAAATTTTGAGCTTTCTGTGTCTTCTTTAGAACACAGAATGATTGGACGACCCTGAAAATAAAATTTTGCAGTGTTAAGTGAAGAGCTGACTTAGAACTACTTTGAAATATTGGTTTACAGCATGCCTGTAGTATGTTTGAAGATGCTCAGGTAGCTAACAAAGACAATGCCAGTGTTGCATAATGACTTTTGTCATTCACTGTTTTGTGAGACTTGAATATTTTCACCCTGTAGAGTTTTAACATTATTCCATTTGCTTCAAAACAAACAAAAAACCCAAACCACCGACCCACATGCAATCAGTTTTCACTACTGGTGTTAACCTGTAATGACAGCCTACAATGCAGATATAGCATCTTATTGAAAACTTAATAATTAGCGGGGGGGGGCGGGGGGGGGGAAATCACCAATACATCCTTCTTCTGAGGCACAGTCAGCAGCAATTCAACATGCACAATCTCTTTACCTATGACATTGTATTAGTCAAACAAATTACCTGTCGAGCAGTGACCTGTTGCAGAGCATTCTGGCACTTGGTGAAACAAGGATCCTTCATTATCACCATGATAACAGGCATTTGTTTATCTATTAGGGCTAATGGACCGTGTTTCAGCTCACCAGCCAGGATACCTTCAGAGTGCATATAGGTGATTTCTTTTATTTTCTAAAAAAAGCAAATACCATCAAGTTACTAGTAAATCAGATGAGAAATAAAAGCCACAAGAAGCAGAATACCAAGGCTGCATATCTGCCACTTAAATACAGACATATGGTATCAAGTTGGTATTTTCAAAGATCAGTTAATACTGAAAACAGACAGGCTTGTCTGCTGGGATTTCTAGCAGGCTGCTGGTAGAAGGACGGCTTGCCCATGCATATGCATTTGCAGATAAAGAAATGGAGTAATCAACAGGAACTTTAAGAACCAAACACCCAGTACAACCGTGGCTAATGCAGTCCACCTTTAACATTTCAAACTTCTGTGAAAGATGGATATGCGTCCATTCCACCAGAACATTCATAACATCATTTGAGTTTCCTGCATGAGCATCTCATCTGAACATCACCATGTTGTGTTTTTCTCATGTTATTTTCAAATGGGTCAGCATTTTAAATTGTTTGTTTGGGCATTTTTTTAGACTCATAAAACACTGCATTTATTATGTACAAGAAACTGATATGGTGTCCAGGATCATCTTATGTATGTGTTCGATCCAACAGGACTAAATGCTTTTAGTTAAAGAGAGCAGTTATACTGCAGCAGAATTAAGTTGCAATGAAATATTAGAAATAAACTATGTTGCAGAAGCCACAAAAGCTCATTTTAAATAACATACAACAATACTGAGAGATTCCTACCAGAGCTCCTTCCAGACAAGTGGCATAATTATACCCCCGCCCCATAACCAGCAGTGATCTTTGTTTGTACAGTTCAAGAGCCAAATCATGTATCTTCTCATCCAAGGACAAGACTTCTTTAATCATCTCTATTGGGGCACACAAAAAGCACATATTAAAAACTTTTTTAATTGGAAAAAATAGTTTGCTTGTAGTAGGATGTTCTAATGATCTATTAGAACAAATACACTTAATATAATTCAACCATTAACTGATTCATCCATTGACTACAGTTTAAGGGTATTTTCTCTAGCCTTATTTATAGTAACAAATCTAAAGCAACTATTGGTTTAAGCAGTGCTCATACATCCCATATGTAATTCTAAAGGAAATTGTGAACATCCATTTTAAACACTACTCTGCTGGTTTTGGCTGGGATAGAGCTAATTTTCTTCACAGTAGCTAGTATGGGGCTGTGTTTTGGATTTGTGCTGAAAACAGTGTTGATAATGCCAAGATGTTTTTGTTACTGCCTAGCAGTGCTTACACACAGTCAAGGCCTTTTCTGCTTCTCACCCCACCACACCAGCAAGCAGACTGGCGGGGCACGAGAAGTTGGGAGGGGACACAGCCGGGACAGCTGACCCCAACTGATCCAAGGGATATTCCAGGCCATATGACGTCATGCTCAGCATAGAAAGCTGGGGGAAGAAGGAGGAAGGGGGGGACATTTGGAGTGATGGCGTTTGTCTTTCCAAGTCACCATTACGTGTGATGGAGCCCGACTTTCCTGGAGATGGCTGAACACCTGCCTGCCAATGGGAAGTGGTGAATGAATTCCTTGTTTTGCTTTGCTTGCGTGTGCGGCTTTTGCTTTACCTATTAAACTGTCTTTATCTCAGCCCGCAAGTTTTCTCACTTTTACCCTTCTGATTCTCTCCTCCATCCCACTGTGAGGGAGGTGAGTGAGCAGCTGCGTGGTGCTTAGTTGCTGGCTGGGGTTAAACCACGAGAAGTCACCTTGAATTAGTTTCCTTTTATCTATCCTGATTTAAAGTCAAAAGCTTTAAAAATTTGGGAGATCAAATAGTATTTCTCGTACGAAACTACCTTATTGTAATTAGAAAACCCAACCCATGAAAATCCTGATCTTCCTGCGAAGTTTCTTGGAAGGGCACTTGTAAAATTGGCAGTTAGTGCAGAAACTAATAGTCCATCTTTCTTATATTATTGTCTACCTTTCAGGAGGAGAGGGAGAGTGAAACTTAAATGAGAAAGAAACATCTCTGAGTGGTATTTTATATTGCCCATTAAACAACATCCCCTATTCCTCCTCAAACCCAAAATATCAATATACCTGGCAATGATTTTAGTCCACTAATGATTTCCTGTCTCCTTTTCTGCAAGGAAATTCTGTCTTCGGACATCATTAGGCCAAACATTACAAGAGACACAAATTGGCTGGTATAAGCCTGCAAACAAAACAAAACATTTAGCAGCTAAGGCTACAGAGAGTTAATACGATCTCAGTTTGAAATGCTACAATCAAAATTTTAATTGGATTCCACAGGGCTGAAGTATGAAAGTCAAATACTGAACAGCAATTACCTTTGTGCTTGCCACACCTATCTCAGGTCCTGCATTGATATGTACACCACAGTCAGTCTCCCTGGATATGGAGCTTCCAACTGTGTTTGTGATGCCAACTGTTAGAGCACGACGTTCTTTACAATACCTCAAGGCCATAAGAGTGTCTGCAGTTTCACCTGGAAAACATTTACATCTTGACTTCAGGTTGACAGAAGATAGCAATGATTCCTGAAAAGCATAAAATTCTACACAAGTGTGTTCTAAATAACTGCATCCACACAGAATGCAAAATGCAACTGAAAACAATCTTTCAGCACTCGCTCATATATATATTTGAATCAAGTCTGAAAGAAGCTGTCATTCAAGACAAATCTGGCCCGTTAGCCATCATCCTCTTGCAAGGTACAGAAAGTAATAAATCATTAGCTTTTCAAAATTTTTTCTACTTTTGACTCAACTGAAGACAAACAGCAAGTGCAGCTCACCTGACTGACTTATAAAAAAGCACACATCATCTCTGAATACAGGTGTGTTTCTATCCAGAAAGTCACTAGCAAGTTCCACCATCACTGGTAATTCAGTTAATTCTTCCAATACTTGTCGAGTCTGTATTCAAGCAGCACACAATATTTGTTAATATTGCCACCCATAAAAGCCTTCACATCTTAAGAGTCAGAGATAATCTAAATGGATTCTTATTACAAAAATTGATAGTTACGGCTCACCAGGGCTTTAAGAACCAAGGTGAAAAAAGTTAATTTCTAGCATGGTAGGTAAGAGCAATGAAGCATTAATAAAGAATGTGACACAAAAGAAAACTAAATAAAAGGGCAAGACCCCTCAGTGAAAGGTGAAGTTTGAGATATAGAAGAAAAAGCAAATGAAGAGCTGTTGTCTAAAAACCAGCAACTAGGAGTTATATATGCATTTCAGCTAAGGCTGAACATACAGCTACTGCAGCATGGTAACTGGTCCCACAGCCAATAATGATCAGTCTTCGGCATCTTCTGATTTCTTTCAAATGGTCCTTCAGCCCCCCCAGCAGAACTGTAAACAAACAAACAAAAAAGCATACATCAATGGTGTATTTTATTTTCCAGTTAATACGTTCAAAATTTACAGGCTTAGTGCAGCTTGAACGTCTGTTCTGAGTTACCTGTGCTGCTCTCGAAATTCACCCTGCCTCTCATGGTATTGACAACTGATTCTGGTTGTTCAAAAATTTCCTTTTGCATGAATGCACTGAAGTTACCTGTTTAGAAAAACATTACATGGTAACGCTTAGGTTTGTTATTTGAAGTATATTACAGTTACCAAGAGATGACTTTTAAGACAACCTGGGTTAGCAAGATAATTTGACTGTGTTAGCTTAAACAAAAACTGAGGAATAGGCGAGAAGAAAGGAGGGATTGGTAGTTTGCTCTATTTGGTTGGTTTCATTTCCCAACACCGACAAAGTAACTGAATTCCTTTTTAAGGAAACATCTGTATTCCACTTCAGTTCTTAGTTTACAGTCAAAGTTTGCCAACAACTACAACAACATGGTAACATTAGTTACACTTTCATTAAATATTGAGATGAACAGAAGTATCTAGGACTTTTTCAAGGCTAAAAATGGATAGAGTCCCATACCACACATCTTCCTTGGTCGTAAAGCCTGGAATTATCAGCTTCCAGTACAAACAGCCAAAAACCAGGTCATTTTCACAACAAATTAGCAGTTTTCTGCCTTATCTACTACACAAACAGTCAGTAACTATCCATCTTTGATGACAGTTGTTTACAGATGTTTCAACCTACCCTTCATGATTTGCTGCAATTCCATCTGCAAGGTTTGGATGGCCCGGGAAGGATCGTCACTAGCTGAACGCTTGAGACGGTGAATTGAAAGCTTCCCGTCAGTTACCGCTGCAATGTCATCGTCTTCTAAGAAAATTACTCTGTTGGTGTGCTCAATGATAGCACTACAGAAAAAACAGAAGCAAGACAAACCTGACATGTCAGTAAGAGTTGGTAGCAGCACTCCTCAAAGCAAATAAATATGTCACACAGCACTTCCAGCCCCTCTTCTATCCTCCTTTTGGACATAACTACAGACAGAGCCATCTTAAAGGAAATGGCTCCATCTGCTGCTCCTCCTGCACTCTCACAGGAACCCGGAGCAGAAGGCTGGGGAACCATGGCATCTCTCATCAGCAAGTTGCTGCTGATCTGATCTTGCCTCCCTGTGTCCCTGATGGACTCCTAAGGTCACAACCTTGTTTCTGAGATAAATGCATACCTGATGCCCAGGTTCCTGCTAAGTTTGGAACCACACCACTATTTCCTCCTCTGATAGCTGGATTAAAATGCCAAAACCCAGACTAACCTATAGTCTGCCAAAATGCTCAGCTGATAGTGCCTATTTGTACCCAACTTACCTTCCTACACCGGATGTATTTTATATAGAGGTTAGCAATTGGCAGATATTGCACTTGTTTGTAGTTCAAATGCTGATGTCGAGCCTTCACATTTTTCAACTGCCTTAGCCTGGGGGCTTTATGAAGTTACCTGGATTAGAAGCTATTCTATCAGAAAACAATTGTACAGCAGCAAGACAGCATGATTTCCAGAACTACCTCACTTCTAAACAAAAACAGGATTTTGATGTTTAAGTACTCTTACTACCTTGCGTCTGAAGCAAAGAAGAATTCTACTGCCTTATCCCCAACAGCATGAAGGCAGGTAGAGCTGTCCAGTCTTTTCATTCGTGAATTGCATATGTTCTTCACATTCTCAATGTTGCCTATTAAAGAAATGAGACACTTTAAATGCAAAACCAGATCTGTTCAAGTTAGGGATTACAGACTCTACAGTTTCAAGGTATCACAGTTACACAAGTGTTTTGGGGGGATGGGACTTTTACATGAACTACGCATTCAGTAGTATAAAAATATAATATCCTCAGCTAAAAAGCTATTTGGGGCATCAGCTGGTAGTTTTATAGTACAAAGACCAATTAACCTAATTTCTAATCCTAAAGTAACAACAATTTTAGTTCTTAAAAATAATCTAATTGGATTTATCAACTTACACGTTCTATATAAAACAGGAATCTGTTCAGTGGAGAGCTTGTACTTGCTTCTAACCCCAATGAGCAAAGGACTCCCTCTCCTACAAAGGGAAAACACGCAAGTTTATGAAGAGAAAGGTGCATACAAAGAAGTCAAAGGACATCTGTGAAGCTTAAAGGCAATATCCCATCTAGCTTCCTAAATAGGAAGATTCTCCTCAACCCTGATCCTAAAGCCATTACATGGCAGGATTTATATAAACTTGGTTGTTTCTGTAAGATTCGCCAAATATTATTATATGAATAAGTGCTGTATGCCTTGGTGATTCTTTCCCCATGAACTACACCCAGGTAGAGGAAAACGTATATGAACTAGTTGTTTTCCTTCCAGTAATCACAAAACAGCTTAGCACAGGCACCAATTTGAATACCATTTTTAAGCAAAGCTTACTCTGCCTCTGAAGTGAGCCAGCAATAAGCTCCAGTGTTCTTCACTATGGAAATACTGTTCCACCTTTTAGCCTTTTAAATTCAGAAATGTCAACCATCACTACTGCACCTCTGAAACTGTAGAATATTAAGATCATTTTTTAATTATATGGGTCAGATGCCACACTGAAGAGCTTATTAAAAAATTATGTATACCTCACAGGAATAAAAGAGCAATTCACACACACCCAACACCTCAGATTACAAGTTTAGCTTCTCTTAATCCCCTCACTCCCAAAAACCCAAACCTGAACTACATATAGAATAGTTCATTTCAGAAGATGTTCTCCAGTTAGAGTGATGGTACAGCTGGCTTTTTCACAATTTTAATATAGTCCCATTTTAGACCACAGAAGCAATGGGCTTTTTGGTTGTAGTATAAAACAGTCTTTTTTGCCATTGCTTCTTCACTTGCTACTTTAATATCTTTACATTTCCTTAAAGTTGTTTTCCAAGTCATAAATAAAAGCAGAATTTACACAGAAAAAAATCTGTAAATGCTATGACAGCTATAGAACACTATTTGTATAGCCTATTAGTATGATGGCATTTTAGCCAACCTGAACATACTTACCTTAGTCTTCATTCAATATGAAGTAAAATTGAACCACACCCTTTCCCTCCCCTTTTAGATATAGGAGAAATGTTAGCACACTCTTAATACAACTTTAGAAACAGAAGATACACCAAGCTTCTTTATTGACACACTGTAACAGATAAAAGGACTATGGGAATGTGTTTGTCAGTAGTACATTCTTCTGAGTGTGTCATTTGGACAATCTCCAACTCAAAGTGTATGTGCATGAAGCAAGAAAACATCATCTGATAACTTTTCACTGCCATCTTTGCATCCACAAAAGGTGAGTAGTCACAGCTGATTTATTAAACAAAATAAAGTTAAAGATGACAGAAAATCAACACAAGCCTCTGGAAATTCTGTGACCGGCAGTCAGTACAGCTCAAATTCAGTTATACTTAATAGACAGTTGAAGAGATGCTCAGCAGAGCTTTACTGCACTTAGTGCAGCTGTCTACATTCAGAGTTTTGGTTAATTAAGCACTTTAAACATCAGTATTGTAGTATTTTTTTTTAAGAGATGTTAGCATTTTTTTTAAACCTAAAAAAGCATGAATTATGCATAAAATGGACTTTTACTAACCTGGTAGCAACAGCTTCACCTGGGTAATGGATGCTCTTGAAAACCAATGCAAAAGCACCTTCCTGGAAACAATGCAAACACAAGAGAGGAAAAAAAAATCCTAAACAACTTATCTCAATTAGTTGCATCTCATTAAACTGGGGCCCCTTTTCCTGAGGGGGCTGTAAAGGAAAGCTCTTTACTACTATCAGGAATCTCTTCCTGGAGGGCAGACTGCACCTTTAAAGGAATTGGTCACAGAACAGAACAAGCTAACATGCACGTAACAGTGCAACAGCTGAAAGATCAGGAAGTGAGCACTTAGCCTCTCTTTATAAATAAAACCACTATCTTCTAATGCAAGGGTTAAGAGAATCTCCAGGATGTTACTTGTTATCAACATGAAGACTGTTAGATGTTTACTTTTAGTAAGACTTTTAATGAGAATGTGCATGTAGCTGCATTTTATTGTGCATTTTCAGCTACAGTTTTGGAGTTACTACTTCCAGTTTAAGCAGCAAACTCTCACTAATGTGTTGTGTTTTTTTAAAAAAAACCCAACACTCCACCAAAAAAACCCCAAAATCTGCAATGCAAGAACAAAACCAGGAACACACAATCAACCCCTCTATAGAATTAACACAGCTTGCAAACTTGAGGAGTATTCCAAAAGCAGGAGTGAAAGCCCCCCAACCTCGCAAACAGAAGAGAGGTGGTAACATTCACTCCTCTCCAAGGGACTCCAGTCAGACTACTCCGCTCTTGTTCTGCGGTCAGGTGAAGTCACCCTTCCCCTCAACCAGGTGGCTGCACCACTATTCCCTTTTGACCCATACAGGTCTTTACTTCGTGTGTATTCCAGCCCTGCTCTAGGGGAATCCTACAGAGCTGCTTTAGAGAGGAGAAAGGGGAGGTGAAAAGAGTGTAAGAAACTGCAGGAAGGGGAGGGAAAACATCTGCCTGGAGACTGGGGCAGGAAACAAAGCAAGCTTTCTCCAAGTTTGCAATGCGTCTATCGAAGTTTTTAAGCGTTCACGTACTAAGTAACAGTAGATTTCCACCTCACAGTCTGGAAACCAGCTACACCACGAATCGGTACAGCTTGTTAGATCTATTTCCAAATATGGGAGCCAAGGCATATTATTAGAAAAACTTGAATCACAGCAGTGTTTTAACATGATCAGAATAGCCTTTAAGAACACACTGCCCTTTATGAAAGATTTCAACCCCCAGAGGCTCCTATTAATTTCTTTTAATTAAGCTGCTTCATTAAAAAGCTGCGATAATCTCTTGCTTATTATTAAAAAAAAAAAAAAAAACACACCATCAAACCCACTGCTAGTGCAATTTAAAGATTTACCATTGAAAAGCCTTTGAAGTTTCCAAAATTTTAATCTCATTTCTTGGTCCATTAAGCATTGTTTAGAGGCCAAAAAGCATTATTTGCAGCACCTTCTAAGGAATCCTGCAGAAGATCTAAATGCATAAATGCAGCAATGCAGAATACTAAGGAACCCCACAAATAGCTTATGCGGTAGTACAGGAAAAAAAGAACTTCCCACTTACCAACTGTTGAATAACTCTTTCTACCAAGGCTGAAAAACTGGTGTCCTCACTCTCTCTGTTGTCATACATGTATTTAATCAATTTGGGGATCGTTTCTGTATCTGTTTCAGATTCAAATTCATAGCCTTTGCTCTCCTGAAATATCATATAGAAGAGTAAAAAGTGTTTTCATCCTCAGACAAGAAACACTGAAAAGCCTCTCAGCTGCCTCCCACCAGAAACTGCACAGTAAGACACTGCTTGGAGCACTACACTGCACTAGTGGATATATATCACTATAGACAAAATATAAAGACTTATCCTGTCACAGCTACTCTTTCAGAAATACTTTAACAAGACATGTAGTAAGACTTGCTTAGCATCTGTCAAGCAATACGAAAGAGGAGCGAGCCCACTCCATACATGCTCTCAAAGAATTTGAGCACAAATTGCTACTCTACTTGTAAGTACTTTGCATTTAGGATTACAAGAACATATTGCACTTCACCAGCTCCCAAGTATCTTTATTAGCCAGACTGCTTCAAACTACTATTTTATAGATGATATCAAGAAACTTGAATTCAGATTCCAACAAAGTAATGAAAGATCTGACAGTAGTTAGCGGAGCATTTACTTTCTAGTTTTAGAATCAAGTCGCCACAGACTCACCAGAAATTTTCTCAGGTCCTTATAATTTGTGATGATTCCATTATGGATAACAACGAACTCTAAAAAGAAAAATATATATATATTCATGAGTAATGAAAAATTAAGATATTTAACTCAGAACACAAAATTAGAGGGAAAAAATCTTAGAAGTACACTACAAACTACCTGCTATAGCTTTCAGACCTAGTTTATCACAAGATGGACAACAGAAAGGAGAAGCTTACAAATTCTGACGGCATACAAAAGTTGTTCCAAATCATTAAGACAGTTTTAAACTACACCCAGTAGAATAGCACCAAGCCACCTCAAGTGAAAAATGATACAAAATCTCCCTTTTCCAGCCCAGACGATATTGATGCATTTACATTTTCAGAGCCTTACCTTTTAAAACAAGAATGTTTTACTTTGACTAACGTGCATCAATTTTCAGAGAACAGATCTGATTAATCTTTCACAGTGTTATTTTTGCCTCAGAAGAAGCTCTTTTATTGTGAAAGTGTCTAAACTAGATAGAATGGCAACAGCTTAGCCCTAGCGTACAAAATAGATGCCATAACACTAGTAAGAACAGAGAACATATGTACTATGTGGATTGAACCATTTCAAATTCATACAGATCCAGAGTGCTGCAGAGATTACATACCATTCCTTTTATCTGATCTCTGAGGGTGACTGTTTATTGCACTTGGTACTCCATGGGTCGCCCAGCGAGTATGAGCAATTCCAAAATGTGTTTCAAAATCTGCTTTTGAATCCAGGTCATCTTGTTCTATACACAAGAAATTCAGTTTACTGAATATTTAAAGTTGAGTCTCTCTCTCTCTCTCACACACACAACTCTTAAAACACTAAGAGAATCCCTAGAGGCAAAAATCTAAAAGTTATCTTCTGGCTTGCTTTTAAACCATTTGCTTTCTTGATATTACACTTCAGATAGTTCAAGCTACTGTGATTAAAACTTTGTTTGCCAAGATGAGCATTTTCAGCCAATACTAACAGTTAGGCTAACAGACCACATTACTACAAATCATAATGTAAACGTATTAAAACACAACTTCAGTTCTTCACAGATGGAAGCACTGCATAGAGCAGATTGTGATGACGGCCAGCTGCTTAAATGGTCATAAATTCTGTCAGAATCCATGTTTCGATGTTTCAGCTACCAAGCACAGAACTCATTTAAGTAAAGCACCAACGGGGCCCAGGTCTTGAACAAAGAAACAATCAAAAGAGGGGAGAGTAGACTGATAATTTCACAGTACTATACCTAAAGATCAGCTTGCTCTTCAAGTGAAGATTTGGGGGACAATTTAACTGGCACTGGATTACACAATGCAGTTATTTCTGGTACAAAACTGTAACTGTAATTTCATGGTCTGACTTTCTGCTGAGATGCAGATGATAATCTGACTGGGAGGCCAAAGTAAAGGGGTGATTTTTAAGACACTTACTGTACAACTCTTCTTCCAGGGCCTTTACTTTTCCTCTTTTCTTAACTAGTTTGATGAACCTTTCTTTATCTTCATCATTATTTCCATCAATTGCCACTCCTACAGTATAGGACACAGTCATAGGTGTTATTTAAAGCATGAAATACACTGGATGAAAAAAAGGCTGAGAAAATACAGACAAGTGAAAAAATTATTTTTAAATTATCCTTCAAAGGGATATACTTGAAGTCTGTTGCTAGACCTGTGTGTGTTCAAAACAAACTAGATGAAGTCTATATCCACTGCATAGATGAAAATATACAAGAGCCATCTCAAATTTTGCTTGAAGACAGAACAATATATTTTGCTCGATGAAATTAGCCAACTCAAATTTAAAGACAAGTTTAATATTCCTCGTCCTTTCACTCAGACTCACATGCACAAAAAAGGCTGAGGCACAAACTACATGAGTCTGTATGGATGTCTTCTTCCTCACACCCTGTTTGCTTTGGTTATGTGTACTAAACCTCAATCACCATCTGATTACAGAAATAAATACCCAATTTAAAGTCCTCAGGAAAGCTGAAGAAACTCCATGAATCAAGGTGATTAGTTCTGATCTTTTAATCCGCAGGATAAAAAAAGAAAAATCCAACACACAGAAGTTGAAAGTACCCCAAAAGTCACATAAGTAGCTATTGGTCGCTAAAATTCATTTGTTGAGTTAGTTTACATACCTGCAGAGTCATATCCTCTGTATTCCAGTCTCTGTAATCCTTTTATCAGGGTTTCAAATATTTCCTTCCGAGTCCGAGGCACTCTGTAGTTTAGATAAGCAAAAATTCCTGTTTAAAGAGAAAAGGGGAAGGGGGAAAAAAGGAGCAAAGTTTTTTTTATAGAGTTTGCATCCCTTCAGACTCAGTTTAAAATCCTTTAAAACTAGTATCACAGAGAGGTCCTAGGGGGACCCAACTTCCCATTTAGTACAATTCTTCCTACTGGGTTTTGAAATGGAAAGAGTTCAAATACAATAAAGGACTCAGGGCCCTCATTTTCACCACACAACACATACACTTTCCTGGCCAGTTTCGCTCTCCTCATGTTACCCACCAAGAGTTAAACAGTTAAACAGTTGAGAGAGCTTAAAAAATATCTACTTTTCATGAAAACCACAGCTGAAAATGGGAACATTGTGATCTATTTCATATCCAGACATTCAAAGAAGGAATATATTCACCAGTACTAACACAAGGAGACTTTTGTAATCAAAGTCATGGCCTTAAATACCCACAGGTAGGTACTAGGCATGACATCTATTTCTGAAAGGCTCCAGCTTAATCCTGCATACAACAGTCACTTCAGCAGGAAAAGACAAGAGAAGAAAACATAAAGAAAGGGCAGCAGTCAAAAGGATAGGACAACAAAGGAAAGAAACAGAAGATACAAAATCAGGGTCACCCAAAAAACAAGCATTCACCCTTTGCACTGCCTCAACACAATGCTGCCTGCCAAACCCAACTCAACAGAGACATAAGATCGTTTGCTTGCCCTGTGTTACTCAGGTCAACTCTTAAGAGTCATTATAAGGAAAGATGTGAACTCACTCCTTGCCTACTCGGCAAACAGAGCTTGGAAGAGTCTTCAAGTCTGATCCCTCTTCTCTTGAATAGACCGGTCATCAACCAAGAAGTGATTTTTTTAGTTTCGGGGTTGGTTCCCCCACACCTCCACCCCCACACAATTTTTTTTTTTTTTTTTTTTTTTTTTGGAAGGCAAAAGTACACAAGCATTTTTTCATTAGAAGGAGTTTGGGGGATGTTGTTTTACCTTTAGAGAAGGTGTAATAAAAAGGTCACCTGCAAAGGAAAACACAACCATTCCTTTTCTCTGCCTACTGCTCTTCCTGGTACTTCTACATTTATAAGGATAGATTAGGCCCTTTTATCAACTCTTGCAGATCTGTATCCCAATAAAACAGAAACACCTAATTTCACTGTTTCAACAGTTTCTCCAAGCAACAAGTCAGGACTAGAGACTACAGTTAGCAAAAAAACCAGACTCTGAGCTCAACAGATAAGCAGTTCAGACCAAGCAAGTGTTTTAAATAGAGAAAGCCTTTGTTTGAAATTTAACACCCTCTTCCCCTTCAATTAAGGCTTTTGAACTGTAAATGGCTGTAGTGAAGAAGCTATTACAATAATACACCAATAAATCTCCCTTATAAATATCGTTGTGAATTTGGTTACCCCACTGGATTTAAGCCATTAATGCTGTTGATCTGACAGAGAGACTAAGAGACTATTACATTGGTCTCTCAATTTATTTTGGAAGGATTAAAGGGCGGAAAATGCTCCTCTTCTACAGAAGTGAGATTTATGAGGAGCCCAGCCTAATTATTTGTAAAGCATCCAACATTAATGGAGATATTAAGACAATAGTTGCATTTGAAGAGGTATTTGGGAATTTGAACAGCTAAATACTTTCTTTGCGGACTCTTTGAAAAATAATGTCTCCAGTTATATACAGTCACTTTAGATTGAGAGCTTGTTGATCATTCTTCCAGACAGATATTTACCATCCTCTGGCACTAACCACGAACCTCAAGAGCAGTATTCTTCAATTTCTTCAATACAAATTTCTCAACACCATTCCAAAACATTGCTACACACCTCTTTTCAGATCCAGCTCTACTTTCTAGGCCAGATTTCACAATGTATTTGAAACGCATCAGCCTTGCATGTTCCATGTGGCATCTTTGACTACACAGAGCTCCAGGAAGAACCTTCCTTCGGGACAGTCCTTACAATGCTACCACTGTGCTGCAATTGTTAAAAAGATCCTTGTTTCCAGGGAACTGTAGCTGTGCTTCCACACACGTGAATTAGAAGACACAGAAGTCACCAGAGGCCATTTACAATGAAAGCAAAAGCTGCAGCCTGACTTCTCAAGGAATATATTATAAACACTTTCAGTTAAAGGAAATGAATCTTACTCTTAGCACCGTTTCTCTAGTACTTTTCTGTTTCATGATTTACCCACTTGCATATTTTCTTCCCTACTCAGTCATCTTTTTGGCTAGATTTAGAGCACATTGCTCAACTCATGTAGAAACAACTCTCAATAAAGACTTCTTGTAGCTTAATTCCTTCTGGAAGCAAACCAATATGACTGAATCTTAGTTGAATCATACTGTGATAAGAGAGTTTTGTGATGCTCGCAAGTTACTTTATAACGGCCTCCCCAAGCCATCAGATGCCATTTCCAGAGCTTGCATCTCTCCTCCCCAATGAGAACTCAAGTACTCGCTAAGCTAATGCAATACTGTAGTGATATGTACCAAGTAAGGTAATGTTTATTTGTCAGCATAACATTAGCAATGAAATACTTTCCTAAGTCATACATACATAGAATCCAATGAAGGCATTTAAGAAGTGTTTTTCTAGGGCATTGCTCTCTTGATCCAAACGCTAAATGTAGTTTATAACTTTCCATAATTACAGAGTTTGCATAGAAGCATGAACTAGGTCAATCGTGTGTGGCTTACCTTTAGAATCAGATACTCAGAAGGCTGTTAAAACATTACTAAAGCCAGCTTTAATCAGGTGCAAACACTGAAAGCAAGGCTCTCCCTTTATGTGCATATCAAGACTTTAGAGTTTCTCCTTTCCCTTTCAGGATTGCAAGCAGAGCATCAAGAAAAGGAAAAGTACATTGAGGATTTTTTTGTGGGAAAAATCCACAAGAACTCTTGTAATTGCAAGACTCCACCAAAATCAAGAAGGGGGCAGCCTATACTTGAAGTTTGAACAAAACTGATTTGCCTCTACTGTGGTAAGCATATTGTTGATGCCAGAAACTTAGCTTTGAGAAAGTCTCAATTTCATATCCTGATGAAAATAATTTCATTTAAAATAGGTAGATCATCAGTTTAAGAGCATCTTACCTGGTTTTTAAACCTGCCTACTTTTGCTATAGTCTTCTCGCATGCGAGTGTGATAACATCTCAACTTTGTTTCCTAAAGAGCATGTTTATGGCAGTATTTAATGACCTATGTATTTTCAAAACAGAAAACAATGCGTTAAAATCTTCATGTGCTACCTGAAGTCAGAGAAAACACAACAGGACATATTTTCGACACTTAAACCTGGAAAGATATGCAAAAATAAAAACAAACAAACAAAAAAGTAATTCAGAAATTGTTGGTTGTAACCTCAAGAACTCCTGCACTTCCTACAGCAGATCAGCATAGCAAGGAAGATATGGGGCATCTTTCATGATAGCAAATGTCACGTATAGAGTCTCCAAATGTTGATGGGAAGACAACTAGCACTACTCTCACCGCACTTCATGAACTGCTGCTCCTTTGCCATTTCATACTGACTCAGTCACTCCACCCCAAGCTAGACGTTTTACCAAACTCATTTAACACTGTTAACACCCTCATTTCCCAATCAATATGCAGCCCAGATATGCTAAATTTTTGATATTACCATTACATGTCTCACTGCTTAGTGCTTGCCACCAATATCTTTGGTTTGCTTAGGCACTGAGCCAAGTCTTTCACCTGAAGGGCTTTTGTTTAGAAGTCACCAAGTTTGTCTCATTGATAGCGACCCGAGGGTCACGTAGGAGCTGAAACAATATCACCTCGTGTTTCCATTCAAGTGAAAGAGGCTTACTGGACTCCTTGCTCTTTCTGAGGTTAGAGTTAAAGAGGATGTGGAGGCAGGGAAAAGATATCTAGCACAGAAAGTACATTTTTGGGAGCAGTAACTCAACTCACTTTCAGTCTGCGTCTCACAAAAGAGGTTTTGTTCACGATGGCGAAGAAGTACAAGCGCAAATTTTTCTACTGCCAACAAAAGTATCCTTCCAGACCTGTGAGGAGGTTTCAGTAAAGGGGTAGGTAACGTTTCACTAAAACTTCCTCCGCAACTAAAACACATTCCATTAGCAGCCTCTGGACCCGCAGTTGGATTTTAATCTGATCCAAACCATACCTAAGCAATTGTATGCATGATGTTAAGTATTATCTTCACCATCTCGTCTTTATTACATAAAGGTAGGTGAATAAACTCACATCAGCTACGAATTAAGCTCCCTCACAGCCTTTGTTTGAAACCCACAAACTCTTCCTATCGCCGCAGTCGGGAACTGAGTCACAACTAACCCCTAGTCCTGGAAGAGCAAAGACGGAGCCAAGCGCATCCAGCGGCCTGTGCATCAGCCCCAGCAGCGATGCGCTGGGGCAGCTGGACCAGGAGGAGCGAAGGTTAACGAGGCAGCCAAGACAGCCCGGCTGCGGGAACGGGACGTTTCCCGATCACAAGACCGGGGGAAGCGGAGGGGACAGAGAGACGAAGCTGTGGGGAAGAGAAAGGCAATCTCCTTTCCTTGGGAGATGGGGGCGGGCGGAGGAGCTTTACCTTTACCTGCCGTCACCGCAAGAGCCGGTCACTCTCCCTTCCCAACGCCACAAAATGGATGCGGCGGGGCCGGTCCCGAAGGAACCCGCCGCGGGGGGGACAGCGCCGGCGGGGGTCCGCAGCCCCGGGACCCGCAGCTCCTAACCAGCGACCCCCGCCCCAGCTCCCTCCCGCCCGCTAAACGAAGGGCTGCGGCGGGCCCCGACGGCCGGGCGAGGGGCGGCAGCCGCGGCCCCGTCACTCACCGCACATGGTGTCACCACACGGTCCTTCCCGCTGAGAGGAAGCGCGGCTCCCGCCCGACGGCCTCGCTGAGGGACTGCCGCCTCCCCGGCCGCCCCGGCTCTTATAGCGCGGCCGGCTCGGCCCCTGCCTCCCTGCTCATTGGCCGGGGAGCGGGCGCTGGGGCCGCTCCGCCCGGGGCCCAGAGCGGCTCCACGGCGGGGGCAGAGCCCCGCCGAGGGAGGCGGCCCGGAGGCGGGGAGCGGGGGGTGGTCCGCGGCGCTGCCCCCCGGCCCAGTCATGGCCCGGCGGCCGCGCAGGCCTGGCCGGCTCGACCCCTTTCCACAGGGGCCGCCGAGCGGTGGGGTTGTGCCGGGCTCCGCAGCCGGGAAGCGGTCCGTCCTGTCAGGGCAACGTGGCCGGGCCTGAGGTGGAGGGGAAGGGCAGCCCCCTCTCCGAGCTTGGTAGGGGAAGGCGTCCCCCGTTTTTTTCAGCCTTTTTCGGCCAGAAGCGTTTAGAAACACAGGCTCAGCAGCCGACTTCATCCGCACAAGGCGGGACCCGGAGCACCTGCGTTCGTGCTCCGCTGAACGAGGGCCAAAGGCGAGGGCCGTCGGCCTCCGCCTGAGGGAGAGCCTTTCCCCGCAGTAGCAGACGAAACTCCTGGTCAGCCTGTGTGGTCTCTTCTGTTTACCTGGCAAGAGAGAAACTGCAGAGCGGCTCTCCAGGAGCCTCCTCCGGCCTCTTCGCCCTGGGCTGGGTGCTCTTCTGGGGGCAGACACCGTGAGGATGAGGAAGGCGGCGGGCTCCGGCGTGGCCAACGTCATCTGCGGGGCACACCTCAGCGCAAGTTCAGTCCTGCAGATGTGACCCGTGCAGCAGGCTCGAGCTTCATCTTCTTCTAAAGAAACTCGCCATCTCCTATCTCGGGGAGCCTCCTCCAAGCGAAGGGAATGGTGACTTCTAAAGCGAGTGCCTTGCAGCGTGCAGGCATTCACAGAAGTAGCTCAAGCCGCTATTTTGAACAAACAGGATTTTTTTAAAAAATACATGAAGTTTCACGATGATTCAGCCTGCTTATAGTTTCTTCTTCCTCTTTAAAAAGCACCACAATATTTCATAGCGATCATCCTAGTTATCTCATACATAGAGTTACTGAAACTCAAGCACAAGGTGTCTTATTTAAGCCAGAACTTAAGAGCTCATTTTCTCTTGCGCTTCTTTTTGTAGGTCATTTTCTACAGAAAGTAGTGGTTCCTTCAAACTTTGTTACTTTTTCTCTTGACAGAGAGGTTGAATGAAGGATAAAGATGGGAACGTCTACATTTCAACCACAAAAAAACCTTTTTTTTTTGTGAATTTTTGTGCCACTTTAAGAAAGGGAAACTATGTCTCAATTTTAAGGCGAAAACCTAGATTTAAAATATTTTCAAGTCATTAAAGAAAACAGTGTTAGACATTCTGCTTTAAATTAGTTTACAAGAAGGAATAAGTTAAGTGTAGTTTTTACTGCCTGTGTGAAACAGCTATGCACACCACGCTCCATAAAAACAGCTTTGTTTTCCTTCCTCCTTTCCCCCAGAGTAAGACCAAACACCCATGGTTTGTCACCGTTGCAGTCCCAGCTCTGTCACTGACCTGCTGTGTGACATCAGGCAAGTCATTTTGACACTCGGTTCCAGTTTGTCTTGTCTGTTTAGGTAACTTTGCTCCTCCTATGAAGCAATCTCTGATCTTGTTTCCCCCAGTCCAGCCCAAGCAAAGGGAGAGGTTCCTAATCTCAGCTATGCATGTTAAGTAGCATTGCTATTTATATTAGATTATATACAATAAAGATAAACCTTTTTTTGCTCCCTGTGCAACGTGCATTTTAACTAATGAGTGGTGCAGACAGTAGGAAAGCAGCACTTTTTTTTTTTTGTTAACATCACTGCAATACTAATTGCCAAAGATCACAAGGCAGAGCCCAAAATTTCACTCATGCAAGACATTTCATGTTTCCATGTGACATTCCCAGGGAGAAAAGTAAAGGAAAATGAGACTTGACTGCAAGTATGAACTACATTAATTAGTGGTCAATGTGTCACTTTGATACCTTATCAGTCAACACTTCCCAGACTCATCTGTCTGACGACATTTGGCTTTTTCATGACTTTGTGGAAGTGTATTAGAGAATACACTAATTGTATTTACTAGTGGGTTTGTTTGGCTTGAAGGGACAGATTTTACAGCACTCAGATGAGATGATCAAACATCCCGTCTCATCTTAAAACTCGTTAAAGTCTAAAAGCCAAAATACATTCAAGTATCATCTACCATATTCAACACAATAAGGATATAGCAATTCTGCTGTACTCTGGAGAAGTGCTCTTCTCAGGAGACCATTAAAAAAAACAAAAAAACCAAACCACAGAACAGATAGCAGTTTTCACAAAGAGTTTGTAAATTGAAGGTTGCCATTTTCATGCTATAAGAGACAGGCATCTGAGAAGGAACAAGGAGGTAAATTGATGCAACTTCCCACGAAAGTCTGAACACTAATCTGAAGTGACACTCTAAGGATCAGGAATTTTTGCCCAGCCGTATCTGTCTTTTTTCTGTCTTTGCACAAGTCATAAAAAATAGAAGTAGGAAATAGTAGGGTACAGTATGGAGCCTACTGTATCACTGTTTTAGTGTCAGGTAACAAGGAAGTCGCCTGGGGCACCATTAGGCAAAGGCAAGGAGCAATGAAAATCATTCAGGATGTGGTTGGAAAGAAGAGGAATTTATACTTAGGCTCTCTCTGAGCCTAATGCAGGTACTAGTTCTTACAGCACTTATGATCTGCCCTGAAAAGCAGCCAGCAGCATTTTAAGGACAGATATTTCAAACTGCATTTGCATGTTCAAGAGATTCAGATACATATCTAAATACCTTGTTATGTTCCATCCTAGACACCAAAGGGGACTGAATTTCCTGCTGAGGAGTTTCAGTAAATTCAGTTGTCCCAGGGAGTAAAAGGATCAAACTTCTCTCATTAGTAAACAGGGGCAGGAAAAAAGTAGTAGTGGGTGTGAACTGCAAAAAAAGGAAGAACTGTGATAAATATCAGGAAAAAATTAGGAGGGGCAGTTATGCAATAGAACAGGCTGCAAAGGCTGGTGTGTGGCCCTTTCACTGGTGATACTGCTGGAGTAGACCCTCTCCTGTGAGGCATCACTAAAGTGAGTGATCTGTGTATGGTGCGAAGGATGATGGGTGACCAAATGGAGGTCCCTTCCAACTCCAGCACTTCTATGATTATAGCTGGGTTATAAAACTCCTTTTAAGTTACCCTTTTTGGACTTCTGGTTGAGTGGCTACTGCATTTTCTGAGAACTAATAGCCTGTTGCCAGATTCATACTAGAATACACAGCACAAGTTCATGACAGTTCATTACTTTAGTTATATATATATAAAAGAAAGAAATAACAAGCTGGAAAAAAAGGAACACTGGGAAGGATTCCCTTGAAGAGTTTTTCTTGCTTCAAATGTGAAAATTGGGAGACCAAAAGCAGCCATTGTACATTACAGATCATCATCCTCCTCAACTAGACTCCTGCGCTTCTGCAATTTTCATGTATTACTCCCAATAACAATATTTAAAACATTGAGAAAAGCTGAGCACTCCCATCACCATCACTTTAATTTTAACTAAATGGGACAGAGTTATTCCCTAGCAAGGCTCTCAAGAATATTCAGGCTGCCAGCTTGATTTCTCTCCGATTTCTTCCCAGTCTGATAATGGTGACTGCTGTTAACCAGGAGTCACTCCAGTGAAGCTGAATTTCACCAACAGAAAAAACAAATGTAAGGAGCTGACCTTGCTGGCATTTGAAGGAGATCAGGCTTTGCATGGCGTAGCGCCTGTGTGCTTCAGGACAGGACACAGCTACGTAGGAAAGGCTGGCCACCCTCTGCATCCATCTCAGCTCCACAGTGAGTTTTGAAGATAATCAGCAAGTGCCTTTGAAGTGAAGACAGCAACACCTTTCTTCTGCTGAGAAGTTCAAAGGAGAGGAAAACTTGTTTGTTATATTGATGGTTGTCTCAGTGGAGGTGTCAACTAGCTGTTCACCTAGGATCTGTCTAGGACTAAGGAGTTAGTTGGTATTTTCAGTTTAAAAGTACATAATAGTAATTAACAGCTTTTCATTTGAGAACAGGGGAGAGTTAATCATCATTCGTCACTGTCAGACAGCTGCCTTTGAAATGCTAAAAATTATGCATGTTAGGAGGAGTTACATGTAAATGTGAATCAACATCATACCTATGATTGAGAATTAAGTGACCATGATTTAATTCAATGATAGCTTTTCAGCCCAATTGTCGTGATGAGCACGTGTATTGTAAAACCAACCTGGCTAATTAACTAGATGTGAAATACTTTAAAAACAGAAAGGCGCATTTAGTAATAATTCATCTAAAGCATTCTGTTTTAAACAGC
Source organism: Buteo buteo (assembly GCF_964188355.1). Taxonomy (NCBI): domain Eukaryota; kingdom Metazoa; phylum Chordata; class Aves; order Accipitriformes; family Accipitridae; genus Buteo; species Buteo buteo. The sequence goes on from NC_134194.1 coordinate 6,081,640, forward strand.
ATTAAGTGGTTTCCTGAGTTTTTGATGTAAATTCTTTATAACAGGAGCTGCAAATAAGTTAATGGGAAGTGGCAGGGAGAAAAAGAAATGTTTGCAAAAGTGCGTAGATTTTTCAAGCAAGCTAGCTTTTGGTGCTGGATTAATTTTCTCAGCCTGTTGTGTGGTCCTTCAGGTCAAGAGTAAGAAATGCTGACAAAGGAATACAGATATCTGTATACCTGCCCTCCCCTGCCCCATTTCTGGGGATCTCCACCATCCACACAGTATTTTTTATAAATACAGGATTCTCACAGATTGCATGGGGTTGGAGGGAGTAAAGCTAGCTACTTAAAATAGCTGGGGAAAGTATGCCCATGTAAGTCAAAAAGCTTAAATTCCAAAGATAAAAAAAGCATTTAAAAAAATCAGTTCTTTCCAGTATACACCAAATTATGGCTTTGCTGAAAGTGTTTGAACAAGGAGCTGATTGTAGAATCAAACAGGTACCACAGCTATTGCATATGGCTCATACAGCTACATCACACCACAGGACCGGCCACAGCATCACCTTTCTTTTCCACTAAAGGAAAGCCTTACACTCCTTCCCCAGTTCCCGTAGAGCCCTCCTGGCAGCAACCACCCTCCAAGTGCAGTAGTTCAGCACTTGCCAAGCTACACTGGCTCATTCAACACCAGAGAGCTGGGTGAAGTGCAACTTCTGCATTGCTCTGGTTAATTTTAAGCATATGAACCTGGCTTGCTATTTTGGTAAGAACAATTTCATTCCATTCTTCTCTTCATTTGTTTTCACAGCTTTAATACTTCAAGGATTTAAACTGGCCTTTGAAAGGAACACCTCTGAAGCTAGAAAATAGTTTTGCTGCTGGCTGCCCTCCGCTTTGCCCTTTAGACAGTTCTCTGGCAAGAAGCTTCTGATTTTGCAAATCAAAACCTGCTGTTTTGCAGAACATATACCTGTACTCTCCACAAAGCAAGGCAAGGGGATGCTAAATAACAGTACAATTTTCTCCACCATCTCACCCCCCAACGTTGGTTCTGCCACCACTGCCCAGCAAGGAGCTGTACGGCAGCAACTGGAAGGAGCTAGAGGGAAGCAAGGTGCTGGGAGTACGAGTTGCTTCCATAGAGCTCCAGTTATCAGCAGTTCTAGACTAAAAGAAAACAAATGCAAATTTCTAAAAGCAGCCCATATAACAAGATGCATCTGGCTGTACCTCACATGTTCAAATTTGCTGTCCCTATTGCTTCCTTCTACAATCAAGACAGGCATCAAAAGATTACGTACTGGGAACTTAAACACTACCTCTTTTCCCCTTTTTCTCCCATTTGTGATTAAAATAAATAAATGGGGGGAGCCAGATTGAAGATACACCAGTAATTTTTAGGACTGGTGTATTTAACATTGCAGCTGCAGTGTTACTATTTATTTTAAAAGAGGCTGAAAGTAAAGTACCTTATGCCTGAACACCACTAAACAGGTGACCAGAGATTCCCCAGCTTTAATAAATACGTTAACAGTTACGATAGATAGGCAATGCTATTGTTTAGCAACTGATAAATGATTGAAGGGAAGTCATCTCACAGCAGGGTTATTTTCAGTCCTGGAGTCACAGCTATTGCACTGATACCTGCTCTTGCTTACAGTTTCTATATTTTTCTTTTTGAATGCTTGACACAAATCACAGCTACAGCTTCTTTAAGTTGTTTTTGTAACAGCTTATGATCTTGTTCTTTTGGCAGCTTATTCAAGGAAAAATGGCATAAACTGTGCTTATATAGAAGCTTTCATTTTCTTTCACTGCCAGTTAATGACTCCTTTGTATCTCTGTTTCTAGAGTTTGGGGTTATTAGATCTGCCATAATCTAGCAGTTGTGAAAATCAGGTTTGGGCACATTTGTATTGGTAGAAATAAAGACATTGCACATAGGGGATTTCAGGATAACTTTTCTACCACCAGCCATATGCAAAACCAGTTCAGTTCTTGTGCAGTTCCTCTGTACTAGGGATTAGGAGACACCTAAGAAGAAATGATGCAGGGCATCAATTTGTTCACTACATACATAGTATTGCTATAGGACAGGGTGATAGAGACTGCTAAGTAGAAGCTGATAAATTAACAGAAACAAAATGCTGTACAACCTATCACAAGTGTGCAGGATGTTAACCTCAAGTTAGCATGAAAGGGAGGAAAAGTTGTGCAGCAACATGGCAGATCCCCCACTGCGTCACCTACAGTGCATGTCCCACACCAACCCACCTCTGCCGCTACCACCCCTCAGTCAGGCTCATGTCCAGCTGTAAATCTATCCCCTGACAACTTCTGCAAACTACACAGTTAAACAACTGTTATGACCAAGCTATGAATTGCACTGTTTTACTGCCAGTAAAAATTCCTTGTATTTTCTGCCTTTTTTTTTTTTCTTTCTCAGTATAGTTTTCCCTCCTATTAAGCATAGGATTTTTGTGTTACAGTAAAATTAAAAATGCCCTTTGGGGTTCACTCACTCAGATGGGCTCTATTTACTCCTAATAGCTCCAATTACTGAACAGATTTAGAACCTAATGTTTAGGGTATCCCATGAAATGCATGATAGGATGGCATCCCCATGGGGATGTTTATGCTGTTGCACTGTAAAGTTGCCTTTGGCAACCAAAGTTGTCATTGGGCTATGATTATTTTAGTGTAAACACACCAGATGAGGTGAACTGTAGGTTAACTGAAAGCAGGAAATTCAGTTTTGAAGCAAAACATTGTCCTCAACTTACCCCATCATTGTATCTAAGCAAGTGGGAGACCAGATGATGGTCTTTTATCCCTGGAAGATTTTTTTTCCGAGGCACCTTCTTTGATTGTAAAAGTAGCGTTTCCACTTTCAACCGTGCTGCTTTGAATTGTGTGCTGAAACTGAGCATATGTTTCTTAAATGCTTCCTACCTCCTCTGCAATTTAAAGAGAAAAAAAAATACTAAGTCACTATAACCTGGACAAAATTTAGGGAAGAATTTGAGGGTGTGGGGGGAGGAGAAAGTTGCCAAAAAACAAAGAGGATATTTCTGTTTTCTGTATTTTAGTTACATCTTAAAATGAAGTGGGTTTACTCTTAAAAAATATTCTCCCTCACTCACAACATTTAATTTCAAGTCAGATCTGAAGCCTTTTTTCTATGCTGTACATTTTGACAGCAAAGGCAGGCAGTTTTCAATTCAGTTGACCAAAACTGGCTGGCAAACTTGAAACCAAAACAGCTAAATCCCTTATTTGTACAGCTGCATGCACCAGACTCTCCTCCACCCCCCATAAACAACTGTGCTGCGGGACATCAACTCTACGTAACGGCAGTTACCACCGGGTTCTGCAGCAGGCAGATGGGACGATCACAAGTCTCTTCTGGTTTTATGAGCTACAAAGGTTCTGCCCATGTTTTTGAGGGAAGTAGTGCTAAAGTTTTCTAACTCTAGCAATGTTTAAACTGGTGCTTGTACAGCTACACACGTGGCACTGCCATAGCCTAAGAGAGCATCTGAATGCAATAGTCAATTCAGGTTCAGAGGTTGGCCTCATATGTTGTTGTAATACAGTTTGATTACATTTTAAATGAACTCAAACACAGTTAGGTGTTGAATTAAAGGCATGAAACAGCCAACACTTAACAGGAGTATGTGCATTTATAAATCCACCTGGCATGAAAAATTGAAATTACTTCTAAGCAACCTAAATGAATGCAGTTTTAACTTGTATGTGCTAAAACCCATCATAAGTTCATGAGAAATTTTCAAATAATGAACCATTCTATTTTATATCATTTATCTTCTGAGTTCATTTACAACAAGCAGCACTAAAAGAAGGCAGAAGCAGCAGCTTTAGTCTGTCTTGCATCTGCCACTGGAGTTGGAACATGCATTTCCATGCTGGGAACCGAAGTGTCGGTTCACAAGCAAGCACCAGCACCCTTGGCACTAAGGACCAGACATTTGCTACTTTAGCTTTGCAGTGATTTCTATGAAGTGTCATTTGCTTTTTGAACTGGGTCATGCTAAGGAAATCCCAGCTAAGAGTCTTTGCCTTTTCCAAGAAATGGAGGATTATCATCTGCGATAATTACACATTCCAGTTTACAGAAAAAAAATAATCCAGTTTTGTTTTCTCTTAGTCACATTGTGTACTAGCTGCCTCAGAGCAAGGAGCACAGATGTTAAGAGAAATAACAAGCCACAGCACCTTCTCTACATTATAGATTAGAGATGAGGGCTGCCGAAGGGTTAGCTAGTTCTTAGCTCCAACTGGCAGGAGTCATCGTCCTGTCCAGATGTGGGCAAAGCTTTCTTATGATGTGACATCTGCTTCAAGGCTGCTATGACACATTGAATCTGCTCCCACCATGTCTGCATGGGAGGGTAACACCTAACCCAGCTTGGAAATCCAAGAGGACTAAGAAGAAGAAGAAACAGAGGATATTTTTTATTTTTTTTTTAAACAACCAAGTCTCCCAATCGCAAAGAAGTTTACCTAAGACTTTTAAAGTCCCAGGCAAAGTAGTTTTGTGAGTCTGTTTTACATAAGGCTTAAAGGATTTCCCAGACTGTAGGTGCATGTAAACCACCTTGGCATTCACGAGCAATTCGGCTTCCAGAAGCTCATGTTGAAATATCCTTTACAGCAGATCCACAGTGTGTGCTGAAAGATTTTAGCAGGAGAGGTTTCACATGCGTGTTTTCTTTCTCCACCTCTCCTTTACTTATTGAAAAGGCAGTTCTCCAAAGCCTTATTATTCGTTATTGTGTTGCTTGTGCTTGTCAGAAAGCTGTTGGCCCTGGACCAGAGCCCAGCCTCTCCCGTGGCTTAGCATCAGAGGAGTGGAACAAGATAGGAAGTATTTGTTGTCTAAAGGACACTGGGAAGTAACATGGTAGGGAAGGGTGGCTCCTGGGGCAGGCTTGGGACACAGGACCTCAAGGAAAACACTCTAGAAATGAGTTGCCAGGAGCTGGGACAATGCCATTGCCCACCCCACCCCCGGATTGGGGAAGCCTGGAGCAACAAATCTAGATGGTGGGAATGGATGAAAACCCTCCAAAGTGGAAGAAAGAGATATGAGACTCTGAGAAGGGAGAGCTCAAAGCAGAATCTGGCTAAGAGCTCTGTGCCAGGGCAGCAGGCTGGCAGCAGGGCTGGTGCCCAGCTCAGGAAGGCTGCAGCACTCCTGTACTTTTACTCATGCAAAGAGTTTTTCACTCCCCTCAAAATAATTGCACCTCCAGCTTCTTCCAGGCAGTCACATTAATGAAATGCTGCAGTCTGTTCTCACTAAGTACCTAGAAAACAAACTCGTCCAATAAAAAGTGCAAGCAGAAAACTCCACCTTTCCAAGACACGGCACCTCATTATCAAAGAACTTTGCTCCCATCCGAGTCAGGATGTCACAGGTTAACATTCACCATGCAGTTTTTATTTCTGTGCAGGGTTCCTGTGTAAGACAAAAAGATCCTTGTAAGAAAAACTACAGTTTGAACTCTTCAGCGAATAAATTAACATCACTTCTCCTGTCTCCTCCCCTTTCCTTTATGAGATTAGCACAACTGCAGTCTTTAGTAGCAAGTATCATGTTAGTGTTCTCCAAATAAACCTGAATTCCAGAGAAGCTCTTAAGAGCTCCTCTTCTCAGTAAAGGTTTGCTGTCACAGATAAAGCAAACCAGGAAAAAGAAATTCATAAGTGTTTGATTTTTCTGTCCAGTCACTTCTTTGGTGAAAGAGAGCAAAGAAACTCTTTCACACCCCTCACTATGAATTTTCAGCTCTGTTTGCTTTGACTTCTTGTAGCTAAGCCAAGGAATAAAAAAAAAATAAAAAAATAAAAAAAAAAACCACACAAAAAAAAAACCAACCAACCCACGTCTGAAAATTTCCACTAATGAATTCCAGACTTCTGGACTGCAAAACCATCTGCTTTCTCCCAAGTCATGTTGTCAACAACTGAGCACAGCTGTATGAAGGGCAAAAATAATATTATACAGTTACTTGTGTTTCTACACCCCTAAATTTGCTGGTTTATTAGAGTACATTAGAGAAACTCACTAGGTTCAATGCAAGGCTTTATCGCCACCTTTACCTTTGCAAAAACGAGCAATATTATCCTGATCACATTGGGCAGACAGGTTACACAGATGGCCCGTCTTCATCGTTTTTGCAAAATCTTATGATAAAGAGCCAGTGGATGACAAAGCACACTACCAGGGCTTTTATCTTTTGACCTGGGAGGCAGGAATTGGGATGCTGTATATTAATGATGTTAAATAGCTCAGTTTCTCCTGTTGTACCTGGGCAGCCCAACAGCTCTCAAGGAGACAGTATGCATGTAAACGAGAAGAGGGTCCATTGAGCTTATGGTGTCCCTCAAACCAAATCATTGCATTAACATTGCAAACAACCGGCCAAATTCTTTTGTCCAGCTCTGAGGCTATCAGGAACATCCATCTACAAGTCTGCTAATGACTGTGTGCAGTGTAAGGGCAATAGCTTGGTTTGCAACCTGAATGTGCTGCTGCCACCATGGACCACCTTCTGCAAGAACAGCGACCGTCACCCCCGTTGCACCCATTTGATGCAAAGAACCTGATGAAAGCATTAGCACTAAACCCTTTTCTCTTTTGAAAATTAGTATAGGATCTTCAGTGACTTCAAGAGGATCAGGACCACCTTTCTATGCCTTACCTGCAGGCACCAACTCCAGCAGCAGGGGGTTCCTGGTCACAATTTGGGTGTTGTTTCAAGGCAAGGGCACTGAGACACGACAGCAAAGGCAGTAGCCTGAGCCAGCCTCTGCCAGTCTGCTCTCGGTAATACACATCTTCCCACCACAAATCACACCAGGCAGCCTGATGGTCTTCTTGAATAGAGCAAGGGTTTTATCTTTTGCCTCTGGAAGGTGATTTCTAAGTAAACTTTCTTCGGACACATACAGCTGAAGTGACTGCTTCTTACCTTCAGCCCAGCAAACACATCCTCATGAACTGTGGAGGCAAATATTGTGAGACAAATAAAGTTTTAGCTAAGTCTAATTCTGGTATCTTTGAGAGCTCTATCTCTAGGTGCAAATTCTTCCTTAAAAAGTCCTAAAGGTGTTTAATTTTTAAAGAAACACAAACTAATTAATCAATAGAATTAATATAGCAATTTCAATCCACTAATAAGAGGGCAAGGAGAGCTGGTACTATGGAAGGCTTCCTACAAGCTCCTCTGTTCTCTGGGCAAACCCCTAGAATGTTTTTAACTTTCAAGTTTCCTCACTTCCTTTCTTACAGCCTTTCTTTTAATAAGGCACAGGGGAAAGGAAGGCTTTGAGATAGACATTTAGAAACTAAACCCACATATTTAACATAGAGCCTGTCAAATATTTCAAGTCAGAATACCCAGCAACGCATAAATAGCTTGTGCTGCAATTGTTACAGCCTGTCCGAATATATATTTTTCCAGATACACTGGGAAAAAGCACAACTCAGAACAGAGCACATCTTTCCTCCTAAGGACAGAGCTCCTATAAATTTCCATGAACAGGCATAAATACTATTTCAGTTATTTAACAGACTAACAAAATTGAAAACCCAATCCTAGTCCTCCTCTCCCTACTCTGTTAATGAAGTAAGCCACAGCTTATTCATTGCCTTGGACTTGGTATGTCCCCATTTAGCTGCTAATACTGAACCAACTTAAGCTTCCGCCTTATCCTTTAAGCTGATGGATCTAAATGAACAACAACACCACTTCTCCTTCATAGGCATAACCAGTCAGATACAACTGGGAGGTACAGGAGAAGGGGTAAAGACTACAGCCCTTAAATACAGCCAAGGGTCACTCACAAGTTAGAGAAATTCAGCCCCATGACAGAGTAATTTACCTGATCTACACCAGCTGAGAGCAGCTGAGTTAATTCACAGATGGAGACTATAAGGTCTTCAAGGAAAAATCCCAAATACAGAGTGGCTTTAGGAACCTTAGTTCCATTTTCCATAGAGATGGCTTAAGGAGTTAGGATGAGATGTGAGCTTTTGGAAACATGAGTTACATTTGTGAATGTTGCATCCGTCAGGCTCTTCCAAAAACCACTCTTCTGTAAACTGGCTCCAACTTGAGCAGCTCTCATGGAAATGTTCAAGACAAGCAGTGGCATATGATGTACGCCAGCACCAACTACCTGATTTTGCCTTGCAGCTAGCAGGACCTGGCCCCCAGGGTTATCTTGTGTATCATCCCTTGAGTTAAAATAGGTGAGAAAGAAGCTGGAGCCTATTTCTTCCTTTTTTGTTCAGACTGGTGGTTTCTTGGGTTTTATTGCTTCTTATCAGCTCTGGGCCAGGTGGTCACTTAAGTTTACCCAAGTCTAACTGCTGGCCTCCGGGAGTCCCTTCCCTCTGATAATTTGCATCCGGTACCTCTGTGTCTGCTTACACTCCTATCTGTCTGTTTTCCTTAGATAGGCAATCAGCTGCTAGGAAAATTCCTAAGAAAGCAAGTTCTTATTGCCAGAAGTTTCAAAGCACAGAAGTATAATGCTGGGGGCAGTGTGTACACTTTGTAGGTTGGGACAAGGGCTGTCTTGCATAGGCTGTGATCTCAGATCTGTGCACGTGGCTTTTAATGAGCAGAGATGTATGTGGGATGGATTATTCACAGCACCCACAATTCAACATTTGTATTGGGTTTTAACAGGGCAAAGCATCTGCAGAGGAAATAAAGTCATAAATAAATATTCTTATTCCTGCTCGTAGGGTAAAGGACTTGCTAAAGGTCCCAAAGAAAGCCAGAGGCAGTGCGTGATGCTGAGGATGGAGCCTCTGTAGTGTCTCTGTCCCAACCACAAGCTCATCTCTCAGCTCACAGTTAAAAGGTGATGAAGTATTTCACTTCTCCATACAAGAACTCTCCCAGATGATCTAGGCATGCAGGACCTGCCCTTTACAAATTTAGCTTCTGAAGACTCTAACCCATGTTACCTTGCAATTCTTACTTATTGGTGTGTTACTCGGCACTTGAGAAAACATATCCAAGAGGAGATTGAATGCTTTTGTTGCAGCCAACAAAAATAAAGGAGCAATTCCAGTACTATTCTCCTCTTTACCTGTTCTTACTGTCCTGTGATATGCATTGCTAGTGAAACAGTACCAAAATGCAGTAAAAATCTTTCCTTCTTGGCAACAGAAAGAACTAAGAAGTATTCCCTGAGTAAGCTACATCCAGTTCTTGTTCCCCTTTTATTAAAGGGTCACCTCTAATAAATAGCTTTTAATGACAACTTAGAGGAGGTTTCAGTAATAACTGTCTTTTAACGGATCTGAGCTCAGTTCACTGGGCAGAAAATTAAAAGGCATGTCTGCAAAATTAACAGGAAATACATCCTTTTCTGGCATGCAAAAATACAATTCCTTTCTACCAAATTTGGCTTAGATTTAACAAAACATGTTACACAGATGGAGATTCTTTCAAAAACAAAGTAGCCATCCTAAGCTAACCAAGCTTTAATGGTGTCGGTAGGACAGTAAGATAAAAAATAAACTATCTGCCAATATCAGTTATAGTTTCCCTTTTCTGTTGATATGTTGCTTGCCAGTTGGTTGTGTTTTATATGGACATAATTGTTTGAGTAATAATACTATAAGGCAAAGTTCAGCCTATGAGTTTCTGAAAATGTTAATTTCCACTATTTGCAGTACAATATTTGGGGCAAATGGATTCTATGGAATAAATTTCAAAGTGTTAGAATACAGAAACAGTGAATTAGAATATCCTTTTTCCCTATGTGAATTTTCTGATGATATATTGTTTGTACCTCTTTGAGGAGATATAAACTTTTCCAGAAATCAATGTTCAGCCATTCCAGTACTCAGCCAATTAATGGTCTTTCTTGTGCTAATAGCAACCAAGTGAATTAATCATTTCTGTTTGATAAGATTTTATTGTGTTCATTCAGCTCTAGCCTCATGTGTATGGAAATAGTTAGGTTCCTCTGCTTTCCATATTTTGATTCAGGAAAAGAAAGAAGGTGGTCTTTTGATCCTGTACTGCTCAAGATGAAACTAAACCCGCAGAATGTTTTGCCAGATATTTTGTGGTAAAGCAGTATCCTCACTGTTTGCAACAACCCTTTCTGTTTCCTTCCACAAAGTGAGACATCAGAAGAACGCAGTTGGGAGAGGAAGCTAACAAAAGGAAGGTATCTTCAGTGAAAATTAATTCCTTCCTCAGACTGCACTTAGATTTCTAAAATCTTCCAAGAAAATGGTTTAGCACATGCATTATATTCCCCAGCACCCCAGCTGTTAGCAGCTGGATGCAGTGTTTCAGCAGTCACTCTTGCAGGAAATAAAACAGCAATTTGCAATAAAAGACAATAAGTATCCATGGATGTAGACTAGGAGCCTAATTTTACAGTATAACCCCCCCCCCCCCGCCCCGACTTTCCTTTGAAGAACAATCCCACTAGCCAAGATGCTGAATCTCCCAGTCTGCAAATTGTTCAGAACAAGCTCTGAGCCGCTGATTTCCTGACCTTTAGAAAGTGCTATAAAAGCAGAATGTACCCCTTAAGGGACATGAAATACCTATCAAGTCTGCTTTCTGCTTAGGGAGTCTTCAAGGTGAACCCTAGAACTAAGCTTGTGGCATTTTCCATTAGCACTAAAGCACCAGTTAGACCAGGGGAAGATGGTTCAGGGGTTAAACGGGCTTTAGCAGATCCTATTTCAATATCATGCTCCACCACTGATTTTTTTATATAAATGTGGGTAAGTCATTTAAATCCAGATCATTAAAATTCCTCGGTACCACTTTGCTTGGGATCATAATGCCTTGTGCCTACACAACTTGGGAATTTAAGTCCTGAACCTCTAAAAGTGATTTGGCAGCACTCTCAGCCCTCAGTAGCCATGCTTTCAAATTACGCATGGGAAGAGAGCAGTTAAGGAGGGAAGGATTTCCTTGGGAAACTGGGAAATAAACCCCACTGAAACATCAAAGCTACCCACGAATGACCTGATATGAAAGATGTGCAGACGATCAAGCAGATGCCCAATACATCTGTCTGACCTTGTGTGTGTATCTGACACAAGGAAGAGGCAGTTCCCCCTTCCAGAATAGCTGTGAACCCTCTCCCCGATGCCTGCCTGTATGTACCGTAATCCGTCCCCTACCAGCCAAACCCATCTCACCCTCATGCCCTCCTGCAGTGCCCCCAGTGTGCCTCCAGCTCTTCCTTGTGTGGGTGCTCTGTGTTATCCCTTCTCGATGCAGGAGAACAGATTCAACTTTCTGGTCCCTGCCAGATGAGTTCAGATAGTGAGGATCCGTCTGTACAAAATGTGTTCGGAAGAGTATTCTACTCTTGCTAGGAGTTACTTCAGCTCTAAAGCAAGGTTGGATTAATCTATTCCTCAGAAAATCATCTAAGTATTAAATTTATGTCCCTAAACTCCTTTTGAAGTCTTTTGATGAAATATAGTCTGGAAAACACTTCACATGACTATGCCAATAATGTCTCTAAATGTTCTCTCTAGTGAAAGGACTGACAGAAAAAAATTAATTCCTTCCCAACTACTCACTCCGCTGTCTGCCTCTCCCCTTGTGCGTGGAAACACAGTCAAGTGATGCGATCATGTACGTCTTGGTGACACATACGGCTGAGCTAATGCAGGAAGAGGTTGTATTCAAGACAGAGATGACCTGTTGAAGTTGTAGCGTCAGGTCTTGTACCACTGGGAATTGCATCTCATAATCTTCTGCAATAAATATAAGCTCAAGAGTGGAGTCAGCCAAGCAAGGGGTAGGGAAAAGATGACCTACAGAAAGTCCAAACCATCTTCTAGCTAACTGATTTACATTAAATTTGGCAGATTTGAACTGATGAGTAGGATTGACCAGATGGAAAGGTAAGAATGCAGCTACCAAAAAGTTTTAAAAGAACCACAGAAATATGCAGTCTTCTATGTGTGTTTTCTGGAAGATTACCTGTAGTTGTGTGGCTGAATTGCCTGTAGATCCTCAGGGCAAAATCCAGCTGATTACAGAGAGGATGAACTGTCTCGTGGCATCTTCCTGACTTCTACTGGCCATGACTGGACTGACTTTGTGCTATCTACAACCATAATTCGAGCAACCTGGCTCATCTTCTGAGTGCTCCTTTTACCAGGTCATAAAGCTGTTTAAAGAGACAAACTGTTAGTGTAGCTGGGCTAAACTAGCAGCATAGGATGAACCTTGTATTTAAAGGAAGGGCCTGCGAGGAAAAGCATTGAATAGCACAATTTGGGAAAGAGCTAAAGCTAAACACTGTGTTTCGTTCTTGGTGTTCCCAATGAAGACCAATAGTAGAAGACTTAAAAGTGTTTGTATCATCTCAGTAGGGAATGATGGGAAGTTTTAGGATTCTGCAGCAGAAATGGATCCTTGAACATAGCTACAGAGGTGATTTCAAGTATCACCATTTTTAAATGCTTAGTTTGAATCACTGTCCAGAGGAAAACACCCCTGTAACATCTGGTGTTTCATTGTAACTCCAACTTTCTAAGATCATCACTGCCTTTGCAGAAAAAGGTCTTTAAGATAACAATGAGGATCAACTTTTAAAACAAGATAGCAGGCAACAGCACTAGGTCTGAAAAGCCTCTCATACAGACACGAGGTTTACAGCAGGGTGAGCCATACCAGACACTAATTGTAGCAGATAATGACTTCTTCAATGACATTATACACAGAGCTAGATTCTGAGCAGGGGGAGAGCTTGCATTATGACAGCTCAATAGCCTTCATTTGCAATGCAAAATCTATCAGAATTGTTTTTTTAATCTGACACTGCAGATTACACAGCAGTTTTGACCCTCATAAAAATAATTTTCTTCTTGATCTTCACCATTCGACTGAGCCAGTCTTAAACTTTCGCAGCAGGGCACACTGATGAAAACAGGAAGCAATAGTAGGTTCTGCTTTCTGTACAAATCCAAACTTGCACATTAGCTAAACCATATTTGCTGCAGGGGAAGAATTGTTGATTTTTTTCTTCTTTCCCATATGTTTTTTCTTTTCTCCGGGGCATCCATCCTAACATCTAATCCTAACACTCCGAACAACAACATCAGTGCATGCGTGATGCCACTAGTCAGGTAGGGTACTTATCAGGAACATAAGCAGCAGCCAGAACTTTAGCCTCTGAGCAAAGTTACACAGTGGCCATCAGAACATTTACACTGAATGTTTTTCTTTTTCGACTTCCACCAAAGGGTGTTTGTTTTTATCCACTCCTTTTATTTCCTCAGTAGCAGCAGAGACGTTTTGAATAAAGCAAGAGGGATACTTCTGAATGTTTGGATTCTGTTCAAGAAGGACAGATTTATATGTTTACCCTGGAAATGACTTATTGAATCATACTTGTGAGCAGAGCCAGGGAGCCCCCTTGCCTCCACCTCCCCCAGCCAGTCCTCAGGGTTCTGCCACAATGTGGTTTTCATTATAAGCAGGAGCTGCTGCAGCATTTTCTTCTTACTACAGTATTTTTCATTATGCAGGCAGGAGAACAACTAGGAAAATCAACCTCTGTTAAGGAAAGGATTGATTCAACCTATTGGGGGACAAAAGCTTTTAGACTTATATATGTGTAGTTGTGTTAAAGATGTGATGATGGAGGGTGAGTGGAGCCTCATCCTGTGTCTGTAGTGCAGCAATGTGATATAATAAGGATTTATTGAGAATGGACCTCAAGATTCAGTTTGGGTCTTTGGTGTGCTCAGTTTATTGCCTGCAGTTCAGGCATATTTATTCGGTTTGGTTACTTTGGTGGTAATCCTACCAAGGAACGCTTCTGCTTGCCAGCTCACCACCTCGGTGCTGCCCCATGCCAGGCCAGCTGAGTGAAAATGATAAACTGCTTCAAGAAAGATGAAGATGTTGAAGAAATTTCTTTTCAGTTTCAGCTTTCCTTGGGCTTTATTTTTGCATGCCTTCAGTACATGAGGGTTAATCAAATCCGAGATATCTCTATTGTTTCTGTCATGTCACTATAAGGCACTCTGGAGGAATACCAGAATGTAAACGTTACTCTATTGCCTGGAGGAGGAGAAGACAGAGATCCCACGGGTGAAGAAATAATTGCCACTTTTTGGTGACAAAAATATTCATCTCAGTAACATGCCGAGTGACTGTGCTTTTGCAAAGCTTTTTGCCAGCTTCATTCATGTCACATTTGCTCTGCCATGAGGGATTAGAGCTCAACTGCCTCCTCAGCAAACCATTCTTGTAGTTATATTACCTGCAAAAAAAGCCGTGACACCAACAGGGAGATCGATCTCATGCATGTCAGCCCTGTTCACCCCAATTCCCACCTGTGGTTGGTACAACAGCAGCCATCCAAAGGAGACTGCTTGCTGCAGACCCCAGGGGCTGTGGGCTGCTATGAGCATTTCAGAACTGTCTTTTGCCCCATGGAAGTGTCCTAATAAATCCCCAAAACAGTATCAGAGGTTGGAGGGATTTCTACCTCCACAGCCCCTCAATATATATCAGTTTCAGAGGCTGATATATATCGAATTACTAGTGTTCTACCAGCATAGTAGAAGAGAAATTTTACTGGATGACAGAAAGATCTCCTGTTACCCTCTTAACGGGAGAAAAAGTGAAGGGCTGTAGGACAGAGCTGCTCTTTGACATGTCAACTTACAGCCACAAGAGGTTATCTAAAATATCCGCTGTTGATTTCTGTGACCCTGGAAGCGGACAAGTTTCACAGAGCAACTTTGCTTGTGTATTTGCTTGTGCCTTTCTTCAGCTTTCTCCTTTTCTTTTTCATCTCCCACTCCTTCAGTATGAGTTAATTCAGACGAAGCTTTACTGAGTGATATCCTGGCTTATATGATATCTTTACTTTAATGAAGATGAGAGATGATGAAGCTGAGCAGTGAACAAGTCTATCTGAATTTTTGAGGTTTCCATGGGAATTCCCGGTCCAGGGTTCACGCACCTCTCCCTCAGCGGTCAGGCATGAGGTAGTCTTTGATGCATGAGACATGACAGAGTCACCTTTCCAGAAAAAGAGACATTCCCGAATTAATGTATTTTTTCTTCTGATACTTCCTCTTCAGCTGTGGCTTTGCATGAGATAATCCAATTCTGTTGGTTTTTAAAGAAAACACAAGAACTAGCATATATAATGACTTAGGATATTGAGCAAGGAACTATTTACCCAATTGTAACCACCTGAATCATTCTCCAGATGTACCTAGACCACCCGTACCACGTTATGTGAAATTTTCTGGGGCAGAGAATACCAGCTGCCCTGTCTCTGACAGAAACACCACTGCAGAAGCTCTTCTAAAGACACATTTTCAGTCTAATAGCAAAGCTTGGAGCACTGTGACATTTCTTGCATTGGGTGGGACGAATGCTATTTCATTAATCATTGCTTGTTTTGGAGTTACATCACTGTCTATGAAATTGAAAAACAGAGTATGTTGTGTAGTTTCAATTGGTTTGACCATCAAATTACGCAAGTCATCAGTAGTAGGGGAGTGGAACATACCACCCTCATGGGTTATAATGCTCAGTGCGTTTTTTTTGTCCTATGCAATTCTTTTTCATCTGAAAGTGGCTGTGTCTAAATCACACTGAAAATGGCACGACTGAAAAATTGTGTCTTTGACTTCAGCTTTACCAATGATGATGTTGAATATGCAGTCTGTCCCAGTAAAAAGATTTCTATTTTTCATGTGTTAAAAATCAGACATAGAACTGCTAGAGTGAGGCCTGTTAAAATTTGTCAGTGATATTTTAAATAACTGATATTCGGGATTTTTGAAACTTGCCGTATTAGTGAATGGGAAATACGTAACCAACGCTCTGCAAATTGCCATCACCTTTCAGCATTACAAGGCAAGACTGGCCATTTTCCATTGTGACCTTTGCCCACTCCTGTGTATTGCTCAAGTACAGTAAAATTAATACCAAAAGAATGGATGAATTCTTTGAGGGATCCAAGCTATGCACCACTGGGTACCCGGGTCCAGCTGGCTGCCCTTTGCAGCAGGGGGTCTTTGTAGATGTGGGCTATTGTGGAAGGAGTAATTCTGTATATACAGCAGAAGACAGGATCCTGCAGCAGATGCTGGAAGTTTCTTGCCAACCTTTAGCCTGGAGAGGCCGGCTGAGCACTTGGAGATTTGGCCAGTTCTTGTTCCTGTTGAAACTAATAGATTTTGGCATCATTCTCGATGGGCAGCATAATCAATCTTCCTGGGGGGTTTCTCCCACATGTGTGATTAAGTCTGTGTACAAGCTCCTGAGTCAGTATTTCATCGGTCATTCCTTTAATTGAGTTTGTACTTTTCAGACATACAAAATAAACATTGATTTCCTTTGTTAAACGGAGAGCAATAAACTGGGGTTGCATACTTTTATTATCAGGAAATAGTATAATACTCAAAGTCAAAAGCATGCAGTTTAGTATGCTGTACATCTAACCCTGGGATGAAAACATCCCATTATTGGTATCAGAAAAAGACTTTGCACAATAGTATTCATTTACATACGTATTTACATTCATGCATGAAGCAAGATGTGGCTAGCCCATAAAAATGTAGAGAATGATAAAGCAAGAGAAAAAATATATAAAATGATAATCTTCTCCATCTACAATATTCAACTACATCTGTGTTGGATCAGGGTTTGGCTGCTGAGGATGAACTTTCAGAATATGTTGTTCCCATTTTTGGTTCTTTGGGGAATTGGGGAGCTTTTCCTCTGCATTTTCATAAGCTCTTCTTTTCATATTGCAAAGAGCTCAGCAATTACAGAGTTATAATGTGGTAGATACTTAGGCAGGAGAAAATGCTATACGGCATTTTCTTTTTCACATATTTGTAAACTTCATGTGCCCGCAAAGACTTGGGCAGAAAGCTCCTCTGCACATAACCATTAGATGGCTGGGAGGCAAATGCCCTCCGATTTCTAAATTGGAAGAGGTCAAGATGTTAGAGCCCAATATGCCGCTGCAGCAGCCAAAATCATCATTAGTGAATAGTTCCAACCCTGAGACTCCAATATCCAAACATAGACAGTCTGAGACTCTACTGTCACACCAGGAATGGAGCTGTAGTAGCTCATAGCAGAAATTATCAAGAGGCAAGGGTTGAAGTAATTAAGGAAAATATAAAAGCCAAGATCTTGTACAAATAGCTGGCTACATTTTGAGATTTTAAGACCCAAGGCTCAGAATACATCGTCTGTTGTATAATGCTGCATAATGAATTTCTGTATAGTCCAGTTCTTATCCCACTTTGAAGAGCTATCATTTACCAGGTACGGTGTCAAAGAGCTCATTCACTGGCATTTGTTTTCCATTGACATGACTTCATGGCCAACAGCTGACCACATCCACTCAAGCCTCTCAAAGAGTAATCCTGTAATTGAGAGATGGCCAATTTCTGTGAGCTCGAGGACCCACTTCATTTCTAGTCACATATTCACATGGCAGTTCATGTAACATAATAACCCCTGCCCGAATATGCAGCAAGCAATGTTCCCCGTGGCCAAATTAAAAGCCATGGACTTTTAAATTCTAGATCTAGCTCCTTCTCCTAAACCATATAGTTATATGATTAGAAATCTGGATTTTAGTAATTGGGGTAGTGCACTGAAGACCATATCTAGGAGACCTCCCATTGTACGGTGCAATCAGCCTGCAGTAAGCACAGGCTCACAGTTGTGATGCTGGAAGTACCACACTGCAGTGCCACTACCGACAGCGTCGGGGTGGAAGTGGTTTAATCAGTAAATGTTTTCATCATAACAGTGAGGAATTCTAGATCTCATTGTGCAGCCCAGGTAATGCTGTCTGCCCTCTCCTTTTTTCCCTGTAATTTTTGATTCTTTTGTTGCTGTGGTAGGTCTTGCTGAGATGTTCCTGATTTGGGGATCGGTGCTTTGCATCATTTCCTTCCTGAACCAGATTTGCTCTCTCTGTTGTGGTAAGCAGCGAGACACTATAGTAGTTCACATTTGTTTAGGTTTGTGGATTTTTTTTTGATGGTAACTACTTACACATCCCCTTTTTGTAGCAGCTGGTTTTCTGTAACTTGCATCTGTGGCATGTTTTTGAGGCCAGGAGATAACAGATTTGTTGCTGAATGTAGACATAATGTACGTTGTCAAGACTCACACGCAGTGAAAATCTGCATCCCTTCAGAATGCACCAAGGTTTATTTGTTTTCTCGGTTTAAACAGCCCTCAGCAATCACTTGCTGGCTGGAGTTAGGCAGAAATTCTGTGGCAGGATCAAGGGAGCTGATAGCTCAGGAATATTTGAATCACTAAGTCAGTTTTGGGGGCTGGGGATGGGGGGCATTTTACTCCTACAACTTGTGCTTTTTTAAGGCAATAAAGCAAAGAATTGTAACAGGCTATTCAATTCCTTATGACACTTAGAATGTTCAGTCTTAGCTAATCTATCCTGATAAACTGCAACACAGTTCTACCCATAAAACAGGGGTTTGGCTATACTCATAGAGCAAAGCCACAGGACAACCAGCCAGATTCAGACCTCACCTCGGAACTGCCTTCCCCCACATCTCTGAAAAAGAGTGACATTCAAGCCCGATGCCTGGGCAGCTCCTGCGGTTCATCAGTCATATGAGGTGGTACATAAGAGCAGTACACAAGAGCACACGTGAGCAAACCGTGGTTTGTACCGACAGAGAAAGAGCCGTTTGGGTTTCCTCTGCGAGTCACCCTGCGTGGGGCCAGCACACTGCTCCAGGTGACTTGCTTTAGAGGATGTCCAAAGTCACTGTCACGGAAAGCAGCACGCAAGAGAGACAGAAGACATTCCCATGTAATTTATACTATTTGACCCACTATGAGCTCAGATATCCACGTTGGCAAAACTGTGCTGAGCTCTTGAAGACCCTCATTAAACCCAACGTGATTCCTGGGGGCTTGGGTCTGAATCTCTCCCATCTCTTTGGCACAAGGCAGGTCTGATCAGGGATGGGCAGATCAAGTCCCTCCCACCCCCAAAGGCTCATCATACATGGGCAGAGCCTGCTGCTGCTTATTTTAGTGTTTTGAAATAAGAGCATTCATGGTTTTCATTGCAGAAGTCTTCCTTGCTCTTCACCAGCTGGTACCAACCCCCCCAGCTTGGCAGCTCATGAGAGAGGGGAAAGAAAAGTGACCAGAAAGTATGAGAAAGGCAGAAATAATGGATTTTAGGGGAGGGTCTCCTTCACTAGATCTCCAGTTTCATTTACCCAAGGCCCAAAGTCTTCCAAGTGTCACATATCAAAAAGAAACTTGAATGGAGAAACACAGATTTTTTTTTTTTTTTTTTTTTTTTGCTTGTCCCAAATCCAACAGAACGGAGGATTTTCTCAAATTTAGCAACCCAAAGCATTTTCATTGTGCTCCAAACCTAATTTCCTGATGTTTTATCTATCTTCTGGATGATGACCATGTATTTCTCTTTCAAATCTCTCCTTTAACTTTAATCACTGCATTTCATACATGGAATAACCATTATAGCACCTGAGTGTGCCTGAAGTCTCATTCCATATTCAGATGTAGAAAAACAGGATAAACCCATATTGCAAGTCATCAAAGGTAACACCAGTTACACTAACAGAATCTTCCCTTGATATGTGATAGGAATGTGGTAGGTCTCAGCTACCAAGACTTCAGTAAAGCCTTTGGTTAGGTATCACAAGGAAAATCAAATAAATTGGAGGAAATGGATATTAATAAGGAACTGTTGATTAAGTAATTTCCCCAGCTAAAGAGAGAACACCAATTTTGCATTGAAAAGGGAAATACCAAATCAGCAGCAGAAAAAGGAACTACTGACTGCTCACGTCACATGGGGAGTTCCTCAAGACAGGTCTTGAGCAATGACATCTTCACTCTACACAAGTGAGAATGGACACCAATTGCTTTCTTTAAAGACTTGGAAAGATAATGCATGTGAGAGATGACTAGTTAAGAGCAATTTTGGCAGGGGAACAGATGAGGTTAACTGACCACAGACCAGTTCAGGCTGGCAGTCGGGGGCTTTCTCACCATCTGAGCTGTGCGGTTCTAGAATAGCCGCTAACAGACAAAAACCCCAACTAACCGCACCACATATTGTGGCATTACACAGGAGGGGACTGTGCCATAGGGTGAATTATTTCTTCCCAGATTTATGCCGCTGTAAACCCTTGAAGCATGTGCCACAAAGGTGCCAGCTGTTCTTTAGCCCTACAGGTATCACAGACTGAGCCGTCGCGGGGTGATGCTCCAGCTCCTCTCCCAGTGCCCTGTTGTATGCCCCGGCCTCCAGGCATGGCCACTGAATCCACCCTCTGGCTCCTGCCTCCTGCAGCCCAAAAGCATCCTGTTGCAGCCTGTAAAAACCTCAGAGAGAAACTTGTCTCTAAAACAGAGCAAAACTGAGCTCAGCAATACCAAAGGGGTAAAAATCCTCCTGTGCTGCCGGCACTCCGGAGGCAACGGAGGGCTGGCACGGTCCCCAGGGTAACCTAGAGCAGTCCCATGGCTGCTTCACGAGGGTCTGCACAACGGCAGCCCACCATCCACCCTTTCTACCTTCTTCCTCCCTCTGCTCTCCATCTTTCTTTCTGGTGAGTACTCACCCAGGGGGACGAGAAGGCAGACAGTGCAGGGAAGATGCCTATCATGGAGATGGATGCAGGATTCTGGAGGGGCTGTTTTCAGCCTCCTTTGTGGTCCTTTCACCCCTCTGTGAGTGGTGCAAAGAGGCGAAATGCAACTGCACATCCTTCCCTGGCAGTGTGGAGGTAGGGCCAGCACTCTCCCATGCCAGCTTTTTGTGGGCGCAGTGTGCCTGGGAATGGTGGGTGCTGTTTGAAAGGGCAGGAGGAGGGAGATTTCCCTGGCTCCTGCACAACGGTCACAATTTGACCCTTAAAACCAAAGAATGTGAAGTCAACTCATGAGGATTAGAGATGTTGGGATTTGGATTTTTTTGAATTTGCTCTGTGCTTTAAAAATCCCACAGGCATGGAGGAAAAAAATGCACCCATGCAGTCTGAAGCTCTTTTTGGCTTCCAGCTCAGCTCAGGATGACTGTGGCACAATCGATTCCAGATGCTGAATTTCCGGCAGTGGCTGACACACACACACACACACACACACACACAATTCCTCAGCTCCGCAGGCTCAGACATAATCCCAGACTACTACAGACGGCAAAGACCAGCAGCATGAGAAAGAGAGACATTACGAACTCCCAAACTCATTCCCCCTGGACCTGACTAGCGCACAGGCTAGTAAATATTTGGGGTATTTTTATGAGTGCATTAGAGGAATGATGTCCCCTGCCTGTGGCAGCCACGAAGGAGCCCAGCACATTGCACCAGGAGCACCAGTTCACAGAGTTTGGAGCAACGTCATTTCTAGCCCCACGGGATTGCAAACAGGATCAGGATCAAGCCTCCAGAGGTGTCACTCAGTGATAAAAGTGGCTGGTTAACCTGTTGATGGTTGTAGGCAGAAAATTAATGCTCTGATTCCAATTATAAATACTCCAGAGAGGGCTAATGATGATTAATCTGTTGTTACAGAGTTAGTCTTTTATGACTTGTTATTTATTGCTCATATGACTGTACTCAGTCATGACACCTGTTCCTCATGGAAACATCTATCACCTATTAAATCTTTGTAAGTAATTTAGTAGGGTAACCGTCATGTATAAATAATCCTTATGTCACTTTTTAATATGATGAATGACACTAGAGATCAATTGACAACGCATAACCAAAATTTACAGGATCAAAACCCCAGATACATTTTACGTCTTGCATTTTGTAAGGCTGCTGCCCAGTATCAGTAACAAGAAGCAATTAAACCGTAGCACCTCTCTGGCATGATGACAGAGACCGTCTCCACTCCTCCTGTGCAACACAAATCAGAGCCTCCGCTGCAGACAATAGGCTCCAGGAATACCCACAGGCAAAGGCTCTAGCTGGGGCTCAGCACAAGGTCAGAGGAAAGCTAATTTTATTAAGAATTTTTACTATGAAGATATAAACTTGCAATAAAATGTTAGCAACTGCTTTAGGCTGGGATTTTGCAGAAACTTAAGGGGCAATAGGTCCCCAAATCCCGATGAACTGGTACCCGGCTCTTACAGGCTTCTCTGAGCAGCCCAGCCTTCACTCTGAGTCATTACCCATTCCACTGCCATTATTTCTCCATAAGCTTTTGTTTAAGTTATTGTACTCTTAATTTCCTGTTTCACAATCCTTTAGTGATGCCAGCAAAATATATTAATTTAGATTTCTGGATTTGCATTTGAACATTTAAAGGATTAAAATTAATCACAGCTTCTCATTGGCTCAAGACGATCAAAGGTTTAGTACACACATTTCAGATTAATATTTCTCCTGACTGTCATTTGCCAAAGCCCAAGTGAAAAAAAAAGGCAACTGGACCAGACACGTAAATACTGGGGCAAACCCAAGTCTAGCACAAACAGGTGAACCTCCATTAATCGCAGTGAAGATACGCTGGCTGTGTAGTTGTTCAGCTTGACCCTGAGCAAGGAAGTGTACCGACAAAAGTAAGGTTGTACTCACTATGAGTAATGAACTCCCACAGCTCAGGTCTCTGACTAAGGGCTGCTTCACCAGCACCGTCATTATTTCATCATATATGAACTTTTTTTTTTTCAGCAAGAAACCATTTCTCCCAATAGATGTATAAAAGCAGGTTAAGTGGGCGTAAAACTGGGCATGAGCAAAAGATCTGTCAGCAGAAGTATCAGATTTGTAGGAAAGGCTTGGAGACACTCCGACATCAGGATTTACTTCTGACTTGACTGTGCCTCCAGAGTTCTGTTATGCAAGATTTCTCTATAGAGTGCCCAGGAGTGTGAAGGAAAAAAACCCAATGGCTGGGAAGCATCTGGACTACCAGAAACATAACTGCAGTGTAATTCAAGTGCCTCCAATGAGCCACAGAGAACAAAGGTGACTTGCCCAGATCACCCAGTGGGCCCATGGCCAAACTGGAGTGAGGATCCCAGCCTCCTTAAGCCCCAGCTAGCTAAGTGTATCTCCAGCCAAAAGATTTTTGTGGGCGAGATGGATTTATCTAGAGTTCTTCAAACAGATTTTTGACCCTGATTTATGCACAGTCCACCCTCACCAGTTTAGCAATGGAATCTGGCCCTTTTAGTCTCATTTCCATTGCTGATTAGCAAACATCTTAGAAAAGAGTCTGGTGTCAAGATGTTTGTTGGGGTTGGTGGTTTGGTCAGATGGGAATAAGGGAAGCTAATTCTCTAGGGGGATATGTGTGTAGTCCTAATTCTTTCTTCTAACCATGTGTCCGGCCAGACAAATCCACAAACATGCAAAATGGTAACAACTGCAGCCAACAGAATTTTTCTAATTATTTTTTCTGTGCACAAGATCTAGTGTTTCTGTACCTCAGATTCCATCCCAAGTGTGTTTAAGTTGATGGAAAGACTCCCGTTGGCTGCAGCGGGCTCTGGGTCAGGGCCCTGGGACAAGAGGCAGAGCAGTGGCTCCATTTACTTTAGAACTTCCACCCGTGAGCACAAGTCTTGTTGGAGGAGTCCCATTCCCTCAACATGAAACAGCTCTCAGTGCTCTGGTCTGTTGTTCCAATTACTGGTCCAGCCAGTGACTTTTTGGGTACATAAATAATTACCCTTTGGACTCTGGAGGCATCGCTTTCCCTACCAGCCATCTCCTGCCCCCTTCCCTCGTGTTTAGCACCGATCTACAGACCTTTTGTGAGCCTCAGGTGTGAAAAACAGGCCAGTTCCAAGGCCTGAAGTGGAAACTGGAAAACAAACCAAGCTAAATAAAATGTCCAAGCCAGGCATTTTGTGCATATGTAGCAACATGAGCTGCTATCCAGAAAGTCTGAAGCCTCTCCTAGGCTCTGGGTAACGAGCATCTTTACTGATGATGGGAGTCATTTGGGTCATTTTCTGTTGCTGTACCCAGCACTGAAGAATGGGGATCAAACACAAAAGAACCACTTGTTTTCCAACCTGGTCAATATTTATAACCCCTGTTTTCTTAGGGACGGTGCATGTCTTTTTCTCCATTTTAGGACATGCCCTGGAAGGTAGTGATTGCTGAGTTCTTGAAGAGGGAAAAGAGCTCTTTTTAGCTACTGCAGTTTGATAAAACCAGCATTGCTGGAAGCTGTGAGTAAGTCCAAGAAGGATAATTAATATCTGTCAAGCTTATACCATGCAGCATCCACCATAGATAGTCCAGGCAGCTTGGGGTGTGTCAGCTCTTGTACTGGAACCAGTTGGCTGCAGGAGAGAAGGATGGGAGGGAGGGATGGAGGGAAGGAGAGGTGGGGGCCATGATTCTGCCGAGGGATGGGCGAACGGATCCTGCACCGGCTGATGCTGCGGTACGGCTTGAGGTCCTCCTGCCCACCTCAGTAAATCAGTGGCTGTGTTACTGCCAAGCTCCAGGCAGCCTAATTTATGTTGCTTAGACACCGAAATGGCAATGCTGATCTCTGCAGGGTGCAGATGTAGCCTCAGACCTGAGACCTGCCGGCATTTAATCCGGCTGCATCCCAGGCAGGTGGCCTGGAGACTGCGTTGGGTTGCATTTGCCTTCAGCAAAGCAACAGGGAGGAAAGCGGGTGGTGGCGGCGCAGGTTTGGGAAAGGTGATAAACCTGTGGATGGAAAGGAAGGGATGGCCTGGCCAGCCTGGTTTGGGTCCAGGTGGCAGCGGGGGACAGATAGTGTCCCCGTGTTTGGAGAAAGAAATGAGAGTTGGAAGTGAACAGAAGGGAAAAGCTGACTCCAGCAAAGTTAATGGCAAAACTTCCAGTGACTGCACTGCATTTCATAAAAATTTCACTGCATATCATAAAGATTTCTCTTCCGTGGCTTACATCCATGGTTATTAAAAGCCAGGTGTACTGCTCATTTTGAATAAAATGTGGTGGATATTTAAATTGATACAATTTGTTGCATTTATAGTATTAATAAAGCTAAAGCCTATAAAAAGGAGGCATTTTGGGGAAATAAAATCCTTCTCAAAGTTTAGCTAACACAGGACAGATGTTTCTTCTCCTACTGACAGTCAGCAGTTCACAATAATGGAATTTGCTCCCTTTTTAATTAAAAAGACTAGTGTTCGTTGAAAGGTGAATAAGAATAGATGTTTGGCAAAGGATCTTAAAGTATATTTTGAAAGAGGTCTGTTTTCTTTCCACCCTCACAGCTGCTCATAAGTCTAAATCTCTGAACTGACTCTGCTGCTTTCGTAATTAAATACGATACATCCCCTTATCTTCTCACTCTAGAAATCGCTCAGCGTTGAACGCTCCATTCTGCAGCTTCGTCTGCTCACGGATGGGTGAACATGGGTAATACGGGCTGGTTTGGGACGGATTCGTTTCACTTGCTGGAAAGCAACTGGAAACAATTTTCTATCAGAGGGCTACGCTTTGTCATTTGACATCAGGCAGAATCATGCGACTTTCCCTTTGAAACGTCACACAGCAAATGAGACCGATGCTTTCTGGCTCCAGACTGAAAGATTCTATTCACTGCCCCCTTCCCCGGCAAATCTGCCTCCGCGGGAAGGAGCCGGGGCAGACCGTTTCTCAGTGTGTGTGGTCACAGTTCTCATCCGCTGGAGCAGAAGGAGCATCTCAGAAGTTTGAAAAAAAAGAGAGGCCAAGCCAGGCTCGGCCAGTGCGAGGGGAGAGGAGAGAGCGGTGAGGAGCACGAGGGTAGACGCAGGAGAAGAAAACTCTCCCAAGCCCGGGTGAAGAGCCTTGGCCATTAACTGCTCAGACAACCAAGGGGGAACCGGTCCCTTGACATAGAGGACAGGGACCGAAGGGCTTGCCGAAGGCGCTTGGCCGGGGACTGCGAGCCTGAAATATTGGTTGGATAAAGGGAAGAGATCCAGGGCTGATGGACCTCCCATCGAGTTTTCCTGGAGAGGAAAAAAATCTCTCCAGAACTTCTGCCCCGACCTTTCCCTGCTCTCCTGCGCTTGCCTGGAGCACACTGGTCTCTCACCCAGGTCAGAAAGGATTTTCCTTGGCACCCAAGGTTGGATCATGGCAGGTTTTGTTTGGGGTTTTTTTTCGACTTAGGGTTGGCTAGAAAACAGCATTATGTTTAATAAAAAAATGGAGGTTTCAGAATTTATTTTCTTTCAGCTTAGAAATGAAATTGAAACCGTTCAAGAAAATTAGCTCCCCCCAACTCACTCTAATAAATTTTCCAGCCGACTTGAGCCGAGGGGTTTTGTTTGCTCACTTGGGTTTTTTTAGCAAAAAGCATAAACAAAAAATTCCCAGTCTTTTTTCTTTTTATGGAGGTAGAGGGGAAAAGAGACTGAATGGGTGTTTTCAAGCTTTTTAAACCACCTCTAAAGAATTCAGAGGTCTGGAAGTTAACACATTTCCTTGGTGAGGGTCAGCTTTCACCCCAGCCGGAACCAGCTGTGACGGTAGTTAGAGACAACAAATTGTGATAGAAATGCCCATGACAGATGGCCCACATATATATATATCTATCTATCTGTATGTATACATACCAACCATTACATTCGTCCACCTTTGCAAAATATTTTGTGACCCTCAGATGAACGCTGGTGTTTTAAGAGGAAAATATTGTTGCTTCATTGTGGCAGGAAAACAGCTTTCCATCTTGAGAGCTTTATTAGCTAATGTGCAACAAAAATCATTTAACTGCTTGCTAGAAATGCGGAAATTAATTACATTCAATTTCATCAGATTCCTAGGGAAAAAAAATTTGGGTATTTTAACAGGTTTTAAATAAATGGACTGCCAACTGCAAACAGCTGAGCGCCAGAGCAGAGGGCTTGGCTCGCAGTGGGAACCAGCCCACGGCTAACTGCTAACGTGGCTTTTATTCATTGCTTTTTTCCAGGTACGGCTGTCATCCAGGAAGATGATAAACTCCAACACCTTATAATTATTTCAGCAAAAACAACTTGGAACAATGCATCTGAAATTAAAGGGTACTGAAAAGATGGAAAGTGTGGTGAATGTACTTGCAGTACTTCTTTCTATTGTTCTTCGAGGATAAAATTCTCACTTCTCCACAATTTACATGAAGTGAGAGCAAATCTGACGACTCCCAAAACTACGGGATGCCCCTTGTGTCAGCAGTCACTTTGGCTGGGATGTGCAGAACAGACTCTAAACCGTTCTTCCCCCAGGCTTACCACCGGAGCTGGGCTAGCTCTCCAAAAAAATATTCTCTTTACCCTTCAATCCTCAACTGCACATCAGAGAGCCTCTTACAAGGTCTGGGGTGTTCCAGCAACTGTAGTCCATCAACTGCATTTAAGAATGCAAGAAAAAGATAAGAAATGCTGTGGATGAGATGTCGGCCTGGCAGCGGGGAGGCTTTGGTGCTGCTCCAGCGCAGGCAGAGACCTGCCAGGCACGGTGGGAACGTTCCCCGCTGCCCCACGCTCCCCTTCCACTCTTTGCTTCATCTGTTTGGAGCACGGAGCCTTTTGGGAAAGCAGCGTGTGTGCGAGGCCGTACGCGGGACAGAGCACTAAGCGGCTACGCTCTCATATCAGGCTTTTAGGCACCAGTGAAATAGCAACAAAAATAAATTGGCTTAGACAGCAACACTCCCCCCTGCTTCTTTATCGCCGCTAGCCGTGTAGCAAATGCAACCCAAAACCTCTGCAGCACCTTCCCAGACCCAAAAGTCCCCCGGAGCCTCGCGGGAGCTGGCTCGGGCAGAAGGGCTCTGCAGCTGCGCCAAGAAGGTCAACAAATTCTGACATTTGTTCAAATAAAGGCTCAGATTCATTTGACTGCTGTGGTCTCTTACGGCTTCCTGAAATTGGGGGTGGGGGTGGGGGGGTATGTATATGTGTGTGCGTGCGTGTCCACGAAAACAGACTGGTAAAAAGCCGTGTAACGTGCTTGTGTTGGGCAGGAGGGTGTTTAGCGTAAGTATTCTTCCTCGAGGGGCTGCTGTACTGCAGCCTGCAGAGAGCGAGGGATTGAGACTGAGGAATTTAAGAGATACCTCTATTCATTTCTGAAAAAGGAAAGGAATTAGGATACAAAATGAAAGCTGAAGACAGGATTAGGGCAGATGGAAATAAAGGGTAGGCCTGTTTAGTCAAGTGCCTTATTCCTAAAATCTTCTCCAATATTTTTAAAATAAAGTTAATGAAAATTTTTCCAGCCATAATTCTCTTCAGATCTGTATTTGCTTCTCCCATGAGTTGTAGTGTGCCTCATGGCGGACCTTGTTATTTTTGAGAAATGTGAAGGCAAAGGGAGGTATATGCATTAGGAGCACTAAACCTCAAACCTTTACAGGACTTTTCTTGTAGAAGAACCTCAGAACATCTGTTTATTTTATCGCATCCAATTGCCATGGAGATGTGAACACCCTGTGTTATTCACAGGAAGATGACATAGCTATTCTTCTGCAAAACAGAAATTGCTTTTTAAGTATTTCCAATCATAAACCAGGAAAACACCCAAAAATCCATGTTCCACCCATCGCCCAAAATACCACACCCTGTTCTGTCAATTTAAAATAAATGCCTATGATAACCTTAAGCTCGATTTGGACGTGTCCTGCACTGAGAACATCAGCAGGGCAGCTTGCCTTCAGACCTCTGTTGCTGCCACAGCCTTTCTCCGAGTAATGAAAGGATTTGCATGGGCAGCCTGGCTACAGAAGCAGTGCTCATCCTGGCAGAAAGCATTTCTCTGCCTGAATTTCAGATATCGACTGTTTGCGGTGAATATGCCAGAGCGACCCACCAGATCGTGACTCTTCTTGGACAACCTGTCCGGGAGACAAGGCATTTTAAGGGAGACCGTTATGATTGCTCTCCAACCAGAAAGCTGCTAATGGAACAAAATACATGCGGTTATAGGAGCCAGTCTCTAGGCTCTACCTGCATTAAATCTTTCAAGTCTGTCACCGGCTGATTATTTTAGCAATAATGTCATGTTAAATACCAGAGGCCCTGGGATTTTAGCCCCAAAGTGCAGTCAATGAGCAACCCCAGCGCAGACCTGCCCGTGCGCTGCCGTCCTGTGGTTTCCCTTTCCTTTTCCATCTACCTACCAGCAACCCCTCTCTGCATTTTCCCTCTGCCCTGCTGGCAGGAATATTAGTTCCTCTGACACCTGTGTGTGCATCCAACACCAATAAGCCTGGAAACCCTGCTGACACGTGTGGTCTGCCTCCTCCCCTGGACTTCTACTCATAGGAGCACAAGAGGTGAAAGAAGGAAAACTGAGACACCATCAGCAAGTGATAGATAAACCCTCAGATCATGGCTTTGTCCTTTTGGGAATGTAGCTCCTTCAGAATACATGGAAATTTGGCTAGAGATTGCAAGCTCCTCGGCAGAAACCTCCATTTTCTGGTTTCTTTTTGTACACCACTCTCCATTATCTCAGCATGAGTTACATTTTCCTACTTGCATTATCTAAATAAGTGGATGTCCCATTTTTATTTAAAAGCAACAAAATCAAGCGTCACTTACCATGTCATTCAGGTATGAGATGATGTTGAGTGAGGTACCACCAGTGATGGCTGCACACACCACAGCATCTCAAGGAACACCAACATGCCACTTTGAAGCGGTTTTGCGAGCTTTAGTGGGGGATATATTGCTGCTGGGTCCCCTGATCTATTTGGATAATTAGAACTCAGCTGTATTGGGAATTAATTCAATGCCTCCGGCTCTTGCAACATTACAAGGACAATTGCCAGGCACAAGGTTTTCCTTTATAAAACATAGCTTTAGTCTCATAATCCCAGCCTGATATTTCACCCTCCAGCTATTTCCCACATTTTATGATTAAAGTAGGTTTTCAATTAACTTGTCTTATGGATCAGATGCCACCTGCAGATACAAATACAAACATAAAAAACGGAAGGTTCCTCAGAGGCTAGAGAAAAATCCTGCATTTTATCACCTGTTTAAATCCAGCCAGCCTGATAGAGAATAGAGGCTGTTGCTGTTGCTGGATCTGGAGGAGATGATGTTTACTTTTCTGTGCATCCACCATTTAGCACATCTTCCGTAAGCACTGGCACTGCTGAATTCTATAGTACTATGGGACACAAAATGGGTCATCCTATAGACAAGTGACTTGTTTAATGGAAGAAGACTAAAAGAATAATAAATGTTTTAATAAATAACTTCAAATCTCATTCAGGTTATTTTTCTGCAGGATCTTAGCAAGCCTTGACCTTCTCGTGCTGTGTTCCCTTCCTGTATATGTTGGTGAGTGAGAGGGAACTCCCCTCTCTTACACCCTCACGCCATTGGGAAAGCAACCGTTAAAATCTAAAATGACTGGTTAATATTATCAGAATAAAACTACACACTGCAGGAATTCCAGCTGGTATGAAATGAAGTTGACTTATCTTGCTGCAATTTCCACTGGGGGAACCGCAGTGAGATGCAGTGGGGTTTGCACAGCATTAGCTCTTCCTCTGGCAGGCTGAGGCGGGGGCATTGCCAGCTGAGCTCATTGGGGCCCTCAGTGGTCATGCAGAAGAAGAATTGCATAAGTCTATGAGATAACTTGTCTATTCTTCTGGGAGGGAGAGCAAGAAGGTTTTAGAGGACTTTCAACACACAGCTTAATGTTTTCTAGCGGAGTTCAACCAGCACCTCACAAATTTTTAAGGTTATATACACTACTGCTAAGTGGTCTGGGACACATAGTTGTAAACGTATTCTCTTTTGCAATCGGCATATGCAAAATTTGTAGAAGGGGCTAGAAAAATTTTAGGGGGTCACTCAGTTAAAAAGGGTTGGAACCCACCTCTCTGTGCCTCAACTGCAGGTTACCACCACAATGCAAAGCATCATGTGGATTTTAGCCCCTGTCTGCAGCTATGCCAAGTAACCTGCCACAAAAAGATGACTGCAGTCAACTGAGGGGTCTATGCGTGAGGGAGCATTAAGATCAATCCCAACGGGATTCTTAAAGTAGAGAAATACCCTAATTACCCCAGAAGTACCTTCACACACAAGGTTTCAAGCTATCTATAACATAGCTGAGCCTTTATTCTTGTAGCCTTCTGGCAGAGGCTGCAGGAGACCACCAAGTAATTTGCCTTTAAGACAAACATGTGGACAGTTTTCATGCCTTGGCTTTGCTCTCCAAGATTCCCAAGAAGCAGCAGAAAGAGAAGACGGGCCCTCAGGGGCGACGCTGAGGGGCAGCTCGGCCCCACACAGCTCCCAGCCAGGCTGCTGTCGGTGCAGGATCCGGCCACCCTGGGACATCTCCAGGGCCACTTGAGCACCCTTCACCCACTCGTGTCCACAGGGACCTGGGTGAGCCTTTGCCTCCTCTAAAAATGGGTTTGCAGGCTGCCTGGCAGCCTCTAGTGGCATCGCTGGGTCCCTGCAGAGTTTTGCTTGGCTTAGTCCTGAGTTTAACCCAGCAAAATTGGGGCTTCCCGGCTCTCAAATTTTTGTGCACAAGCAGGTTTGGTGCCTGCGTGCCCCTGCCCCCCCTTTGCGGGTAAGCGAGGGTCTCGCACGACGTGGGGCAGGGAGGTGACGGCTGCCAGATAATCTGGTCACTCGTCTTGGGCTCCCTTAGGCTTGCCGCTGCGTGCACGTGTACAGTTTGCTTATAAACAGCGTATTCAGGCCCAGCAGTCACAATTAGGATCAAATAAGGATCCCGCCGTGCCAAGGAGTGTGTTCTTCTGTAAAGCTGAAAATTTGTAAATTATGAGAGCCAGGAGGATGGGTAGCATGCAACATAATAATGTTTTTAAAACATCTAAGGTTTGCAGGGTGTTTTAATCCCAAATGAACACTAACTCTCCTTCTCTGGCTTTTTGCTAGATGACCACTAGCTAGTCAGTTAAGTGACACTGCAGCAAAAATAAAAATCAAAATGGGATCTGAGGGTAAGGAGTCCTGGTCTTCTGAGTGAAGTAGGGCAGGGAATCAAGATACTAAAGTCAGGAGAGAGGCAGGGGAAGGAGCTGCCACGTCAACGGGAAAGGGCCATATCGCTTTCGGAGCTGGCACGGTGCAGGGCAGGAGGAGGTACAAGAGGACGGCGACAGAAGAAGGAGGTGCTGCTTTACAAAAGCCCTGGCAGGTGGGCTTGCACGTGCGTGAATCAAAACACCTCCAAAGATTTATTAAGAACCCAAGGAAAGACTGTTGGTTGAAAAGTAGGTACTTATCCGCAAATCATCTTACTTTCGAATGAGATGGAAACAAAAGAAGAATTTAGGAATTGCTATTAAGTAATAAAATGCTTGTAAGAGGGTCATAAAAGTCACCCTGTTTCCCTACAAAGGCAGCTGTGATAACAGAGTTGCTTTTCCCTTCCATTTCTTACAAGTGACTGAACAACTGTAGAAAATCAAATGATCTGTGTAATGCTCTGCTTCGTGGTTGGCACAGTCGAGCTGAACTTTTTAAGGAGCGTAATGTCCTCTGTGGGGAAGCTCTGCAGTGCCTCACGGCGAGTAGAGCCAAACCGCAGGGTACGCCAGCCTTGTTCCTGCTGGCGATGGTTATTGGAAATGAGACTCCAGTATCTTCAGGACACTGCATGAAATATCACGCCAGGCATCTATCCTGTGCTGCTTTGCAAAAGGCACAGGCAACCTGGTTTCTAAAAGGCAAACAGTGCAAATAGTTTGTCGTGGTTTAACCCCAACCAGCAACTAAGCACCATGCAGTCGCTTGCTCACTCCCCCCACCGACCCAGTGGGATGGGGGAGACAATCGGAAGGAAAAAGGTAAAATTCATGGGTTGAGATAAGAACAGTTTAATAGAACAGAAAGGAAGAAACTAATAATGATAGTAATGACAATAATAAAATGACAATAATAATAAAGGGATTGGAATATACAAAGCAAGTGATACACAATGCAATTGCTCACCACTCACCCACCAATGCCCAGTCAGTTCCCAAGCAGTGATCCCCCCAGGCCAACTCCCCCCAGTTTATATACTGGGCGTGACGTCCCATGGTATGGAATACCCCTTTGGCCAGTTTGGGTCAGCTGTCCTGGCTGTGTCCCCTCCCAACTTCTTGTGCCCCTCCAGCTGTCTTGCTGGCTGGGCATGAGAAGTTGAAAAATCCTTGCCTTAGTCTAAGCACTACTTAGCAACAACTGAAAACATCAGTGTGTTATCAACATTCTTCTTATACTAAATCCAAAACATATCCACTATACCAGCTACTAGAAAGAAAATTAACCTACCCCAGCCAAAACCACGACATAGCTTTATACCATTTCTTTTTAAATTGCTTGTTCCCTGATTCAGCTTCTCTGCTGTCTTCCAGAGACGAGCGTCCAGGATAGTTTCTCATAGATGCTTCAAAGTGAGGAGTAGTCCCTTGGAGTTACTATATCTACCTCAGGGAATGGTGCCAAAGAGACAGAGCACATTATAGTGCCCTTTCTAATACTGTTAAGTGCACAAGGACCACCTGAAACAGAGTCATCTCCATTTCAATCAATTGAAATGATACTATAAGGGCAGCTATCGATTCAAAGGAAGAAACAGGTTTAAATGAGCAAAGGCAAAACCAGTGATGACTTTGAGCTGGCATTCAGTGTGGGTCTGTGTTCAAACTAGACCTCCACCACTCCTGGGAGCACCCAACCCTCCTATTTTCTGGGTGCAGTTACACCTACTGAAGCTCACATATCTTTACCCCACAGCTGGTAGCTGGACTAGAGCATCTGGGCTGATACAGAAACCTCCTGAGGAATTCTGTGGTTTGGCTTACAAAGCAGGCAAAAATGACAATTGCTTAGTTCCCTGGAACGTTTTCAAATCTACTTTCTATATATTGCTAAGCTACATATGAGGCAACCGATCAGTTCTGACTGGGAAACGCTAGGATTTGTGTGTTCAGCTGTTACTTGTGATGTAGGAAGGAAAATTTCTGCATCAGTTCAGTCACCTCCATGTGCAACAGCGTAGGCCAGACACTACAGAGTGGGTAGAACTTGCATTAAAAATCTGAGGAATAGGTTGTATCTTATACAACTTTTTTTATCTTTTAGTGCATTAAAAAATATGACGCGATCCTTTTAATTATTACTCTTTCAGAAAAAAACCCAAACAAATAAAAGCAGGTCTTTTACATCTGCCTATACTGGTAATCAGCTAGAGCTAAAACCAGAAATGCCTTTTTTTTTTACAGCTTGGTTATATGGAACGTCACTTTTCCTGTGCATAGCAGTACAGCAGTCGAGAACTAGAGGTCTTCTATGGACTACAGCTACAGGCCCTTCAAAATACTGTCAAACATTTCTCCTGCCAAATAAGAATAATTTTACACCATATAATATAGTGTAATACACCCAACACACACCCTATGATGCATCAAGTAATACTGCGTCACTAACAAAGTTACTGGAAGCAATGCTTAAAGAAGTAATTTCTTTTAAAAATATGCTCTTTTGCCCTGCATTATCTGCTTTTTTTATCTGACCTGAAGAGAAGGTCTGATAAGTCTCATTTGAATTCGCCCAGTCCAGCATGAAGGAGGACTTTCTTTTTTAGAAGCGCTTGAATGTTTCTACTAAATCACTTTTTTCTTTCCTAGAGACCTTTATAACTACGCAAAGCACTCCAACACCTAATTTTAAATACACCAGCAGTTTCAATAAGATCAATGAAATTACACATTCATTTCATAAGCACTGAAATGCTTTGTAGGGCCATGATGAGCAGCTACAAAGTAAGTATGAACCAGATCCTTTGATCTGAACCTACACATGCTCACACTTGGAGAAAGCAAGATTGAGGCTGCAGTCTGGTTTTCAGCGATAACTGACAGAATTCCTGAAATCTCCCATCAAAAAAAAAAAAAAAAAGGTTATTTTTGCAGCTTGACTTTATTACTGCCGGGGTCTGGAGCAGATCTCCCCTCTGCATTCCTGCATGCTAATCGCCTCCGCTCC
The DNA here is from genome assembly GCF_964188355.1 of Buteo buteo. NCBI lineage: Eukaryota > Metazoa > Chordata > Aves > Accipitriformes > Accipitridae > Buteo > Buteo buteo. The sequence goes on from NC_134194.1 coordinate 6,116,649, forward strand.
CCCTTGACGTCTGCAGCCTGGGCTGCTCCTCCTTCGCTTCCAATTCTTTCATGGTGTTCAGCCAGAAGGTTACTTCACCTGCTGCATTGTGTTATGATTTTCTTCGTTCAGTTCTGCAGTGGTGAGATATAGTTTGCAGCAGGGCCAGTGTGTTCCTTAGGGCTGTACAAGCCTCCAGGGATGTGCACTAGAAAAATGCACAGAATAAAATCCCCTGAACCATTCTGACCGCCACAAGCATCACCTAAGCATCACAAACACTTAAATGAAAGCTATTTAATATGAAAAAAAAATAAAAAATACAGGCATGACCTGAATCTCTTCAGGCAAAGCTCCAGCTGAGAAGCTTTTTTTCTAACAAAACAAGACTTAGAGGATCTGGCCTCTGCAGGGTAACTGGCGAGAGAATCCTCTCATAGAAAAGAAAACCTTTTCCTTCTGGCTGGACCATACTAACTCCACAAATCTATAGTAAAAGCTCTAAATACATTTTCCGCTTGCCCTTGTTCAGATCCACTTGGGACCACATCAGATTTACTGTTTCCTTAGGTTAAATGTTTTTCAGCTGTAACCTGCAGACATCAAAGGTCAGTCGATGGGTTCTTATCAGGTTTACTAGAGTTTTCCATGGGAATCTCCCAGCAGAGTACTGTATCTCCATCATGTAGGGTGGAGTTGCTCTGATTACTAATGTTCTCCTTAGCCCTCATCTATATCTAATAGCAGGACACTGTATGTGAGATAGTGGGTCCCTTGGCCAACAGCCAGAGAACGGAACCTGTGACATCCCCAGCAAAAAGCCGGAGCCGCAGGAGCCGGAGCTGATGTACGGCTTTGCTAAGCTGGCAAAGGAGACAGCCTTTAACCTGCCCACCCATCAGTAACGACAGGAGCACCATGTTCTTTGCCAAAATTAAGTGAAGCATCCCTTTAGTCTCTAGGCATGCACACTTTCTCACTTTGGCTAGAAAACAATGTAAAATGGCAGTCAAGGGACATGTTTCAGTATTGCACCATATGAACCACCACCAAGGAGGGGGGGGGGGTCGAATGGCAGAGCTTCCCAAATCAGAGAAAAACATGTATGAGCTCAGTCGGACTTTCAGACTGAAGTGCTAAGGTTCTGTGACTTGCCTCTGAGCAATTCTTTTTTTTTTTTAAAAAAGACAGAGCTTAGAAACAAAGTTAAGATCATTTACACCACTAAGCAAAACCAGAAAGATTGCCCCAGTCCCTGCTAATTGCTAGTGTTTATTCACAACTTGGGTTTGTCTGCTGCAAGCCATAAAAGATACCTTACAAGGGAAGGAATTTGTTTAGTAGACCCCGGTCCAGCCCTCAATGCCATCAGCCCCAAGCAGGAGAAGACGGAGGGGAGATTCAGGTTTTAGCTCCTGTTTACAGAGCTGGGCACCACCCGGCACATCCACTTTCCCAATTAATAGCATGTTCCCCATTGTACTGAAATTAAATAAGAGCTGACCAGCCTGTCAGGGACATCTGTAATAGTGTGAGCCATCTGCACCCCTGCAACGGGTCCTTCCTCCCACGTCACCACAGTGAAGGTTACTGGCAGGACACCCAGTCTACGTTAGGACTTGTTCCCAGAGCTTTCCTATCATCCTGTCCTGAAGGGAATTTTACTTAGAAGCCCTTACGTTTCTGCAAGCACCACCCTTCAGAAGTAGCGTGTTGCAATTACACGTCAGAATCTGGCTAAGTTTGACCAGTAACTTCGTATCAGTTGCTACTTCTACATTCACTTAAGAACAAATAAGTCATCACTAGCAACTCCCCTTCTCCTCCACTTAAAATGTGTCTTTCACAGGATGGTTTACTAGCTAGTAACTTTTTTTCTGTAAACTTTACAAAAAATAACTTAGAAACATGCAACCCCATTGAGGAACCATTCCTGCTATTAACGTTTACCATGTGGTTTACCAGCTGACTGGGACACAAAAACAATATCCACTTTTCTGGAAAAGTTTGTGTTTGGCTCAACTAGAACTCCGGAAAACAGGAGGACTGCAGTGATAATTCATCCTCTAGATTATCCAGATAGGAATTAATGGCTTTACTGGTAAAAGTTTAATGAAAGAAAGGGTAATATTGCCGCATACTGTAATAAGCACCTGCCTGAGAGAGGTTTGCACTGAAAAACAGTGACTACAGTGTTTCAAGAACTAATTTAAACTACACCTAACAAACTTCTGGAAGATTTAGAAGTCTGGCCAGTCCCTTGGAGAATTGTTACTTTTTATACATTTAAGTTGGGAACAGGATCCCAGCCTGCTGCTGCAGAAGAAAAGTTCTGGCTTGTCAGAATCAAGACGTAAAACCTCAAACACAGTTTAATTACAGTAGGCTTATAGTTCAATCCTGAAAAAAACCTAAAGGGTTCAAAATAAGCAGAGCCAAGCTGGATCACATATTCTTGTGACAGCATCCATTTCCTATAGCATAAAATGCTGGCGTTTCTGCTCTCACAACTATAAATAGATATATACAAATATAATAGATTAGATGTATAATATTTTTTACATGACCAGCTACACCTGGAAATACATGCTGTGCAGGAGGGTTAAGCCTCCTGGTACACGTCAGCTGTGCTCTGGCCCAGGTCTGATGAGGAAAGAACTCAGTCGTTATCCCAGCGGCCAAACTGCAGATGTTGTTGTCCAGATGTGGGCGCTTTTAAGGGCAGTCTGAAAGCAATTCTAAACCCAGTCAAATGAGAAACCTGAGGTTAGATCGCCTTAATTTCATTTAAGACGTTTCATTGAAGCTCTGCTTTTTGGGCCACAGCAGATTGTCATAACTTGTAAGTTAATTATGAAAGTCCAGTTATTAAAAAAAACCAAACAAGTTTGCACCTTTATTGGAGCTGAAATATTTCCAAAGCAAGTAGTAAACAAAGTGTCTGTACTAAATAAATCACGGGATGAATGTATTATTGACATACGGATTAACTGGGCCGAATGCTTCAAAACCGCATCTGCATCTTTGTCTGGTCCCACACAGACATTCTCACCAAGCCAATACAAAGCACCATGTTATCACAAAACTTACAGGAATATTTGTTCAAAATAGCTTACATTGCTCCTGTGGATGTACAGCTTGTAGGGAAGAGGGCTCTGTACATTTTATCTGCCAGCTGGAGGGCAGACTCAACCAAGTGGCCAGACCCTGTCTGTTTGAAACGCTGCCCTGGCTATCATCACACCTCTCCGGAGAATTTTGGGCTAGAAGAGACTGTTTCCTTTCAGCAGCACTGCTAGCTGATGCAACCAGTTTAATTCGGCTTTCCCGTGCAGGTACACACGGTCCGTGTGAGCTCGCTGCTTTTCCCAGCCCCGGTGCTCTGCTTGCTCAGCACTACCTGCATGATTCTGCAGCAAAATGATCCCGCACGGGATTACAGAGTCAAGCCAAGACAAGCTCTTTTGGTAATACGGCGAAGGAGCTCACAGAGGAAAAGTGTCTCTAGAAATGTCAGAGGGGAAGGGAGGAGCTTTAGCTTTTGTGGAAAAGCAGAAAAACTTGGAAGCAAGCCAGGTGCTCGTGCTCTTTGGAAGCAGTTTTCCCACCCCCTACCCCTTTTTATAAAATAAGATAAAGCTTTGCAAAGCCTAATTCTTTAAAAAAAAAAAAAAAAAAAAAAAAAGTAATGAAATGAACATGTGCTACCACCTGCTGTCCGTTATTTGCAAGAGCAGGCTCCTTGGCACGGTCTGGCACCAGACGGTCTCGCCACAGCCTGGGCAGTGTCGAGGCCTGATGACCCACTCCTGATGTCCCACTCCTGATGTCCCACTCCTGATGTCGTCCCAGTCCTGATGTCCCAGGCCTGATGATGTCCCACACCTGATGTCCCACTCCTGATGATGTCCCACTCCTGATGTCGTCCCACTCCTGATAATGTCCCACTCCTGATGATGTCCCACTCCTGATGTCGTCCCACTCCTGATAATGTCCCACTCCTGATAATGTCCCACTCCTGATGATGTCCCACTCCTAATGTCCCACATCTGATATCCCACTCCTGATAATGTCCCACTCCTGATGATGTCCCACTCCTAATGTCCCACTCCTGATGTCCCACTCCTGATGATGTCCCACTCCTAATGTCCCACTCCTGATGTCCCACTCCTGATGATGTCCCACTCCCGATGATGTCCCACTCCCACCCCAGCACATCAGGAGCAGCTTCAGCCTGTGCAGGGACAGCCTCGGGGGCAGGAAACAGCCAGGCTAAAGAGAAAGGGTTTGAGATTTTGTCGAATTTGTGAATATGTTCAATAAAGAGCAGCAGCGAGGACAGAATTAGGAGACGAGGTTAACGGGAAGGTCGGAGCAGTTTCGTGCGAATGTCAGATCCACAGACGAACGTGGAGGTGCCAAGATGGAGAAAGCAGCAACGGCAGCTCCACACACCCACGTCCTGGGCACTCTCCTGGGGTCTGTCGTCACCCACTGGACATCACCGGTGGGCTGCCGCTGTTACAGCCAGCCGTTGTGGCAAACAACGGCAAAAGATTCACCGAATAAACACGGGTTTAAATAGACGATGTTCTGTACAGGTCACTTCACTTCCACACATCCCCACAAGGTCATCGATTCCAAACTAGCAACGCAGATCTGAAGCAATAAATCACCTAAGGCTGGCACGAATAACAGCCCAGAGCTCACAAATACAAAGAATGTATTTAATCTTTTCCTGTTGCTGTGGTGAGCAAACAGAGTGTGCCTGGCACATGAGGCAGCAAAGGTCCGGGCTCTTCTTGTGTTAACGTATTATCCATAATTATTTGTAAAATAAAATGGAGACCAGCGGAGTTAATCTGGGTACTCACTGTTCACTGCAGCCAAAGGACTTGCAGGAATTGTTACCCTCCCAAAGTCTTGACAGACAGGGAATTAAAGTAGAAAAAAAGATCTGGTTCCAGTTGTTGTAACCAGAACCACATATGTCCTGAACTCTTGGTTACATGTAAGATCTCACAGGAGACAAAGAATGGAAAAACTTCTGGACACATCAAAAATCCACCTTTATCCTTAGCCTGTGCAGAGGCTTTTGTGTTTGCAAGGGCCCTGGACATCAAAGTTACACATCTCAATGTCTTTACATCTGCTTCTTTTGCAACATGTCACTGGTACCAGTGGTCCACAGTGCCTCCTATCCAACAGCCTCAAAACACCTCTACAGTTAATTAATCAAGCACACCGTTTTGGAAAGGTTAAATGAACTAATCCCTCACACACAACATGATAAAGCTGAGCAGCAAACTTCAACTCCAGTGCAGAACACGTTACAGATTTATCTCGAACAGCCGATGCGCTCAGCTGCACTGGCAGAGATCATGGGCTGAACATTTATGAACAAGAAATTGGGAAGGATGTTACCTTTTCCAAGAATACGTATGAAAATAAAGCGTGGGTAAATTTAATTAATAAATTACTCAGATATAATATTTTGATCAACTGCAACAGAAGGTTTGATCGCAGCAGCGATTACTTCAGTAACTTCCCTGGCCTTCCGAAGCCAGTTGCAGTTTGCTCCGAAAGCAAATCTCCGCTTCGTGGTTTGGAAGTGATCATTTCTATAAGCACGTTTACCCCAGTTTCATTTGAAACTGTTTCTGTTCAGCCAACCTGCAGGAGTAGTAACTACCAAGGAATAAAAAGGCCAATCCAGCATCGGTGTAAAGTAGAAAGGTAAAAGGTATTCAGAGAAAAAGCAAAAAGGGGAATAAGTTAATGGCAATTCAGGCTTTACATATATGTTTCAAGGGCTCTTCTCTTACTTTCCATCTGCCATGAAGAGAAGAAAGAATCAATTTACGGTGAAATAAAAATGAGCAAAGGAAGAAAATAACGTGTGTTCTAAACCCCCCCTTTTTTTTTTCCAAAACCTTGATGGCATTTCTCTCACACAGCACTCCACATCTATCCGTAGGCTTGAGCCAGCGAGCGGATGCTGGGTTACTTCACTCTCTTAGCATGAACTTGTACTCCTTGCTATTCTCAATCTGTCACATTCAACAATCACATGCGAAAATGACTCAGGCTGCCAGTTGTCTCAGTGTTGTGCTCGTTGAGCATTTGCCAGTTCCTCAGGAGTAGGCTTGATATTGAAAACCACACTTTTGGAAATGTGATTTAGCCCTGAAGCTGCTGCATTAGGCTCAAACATTTTGATTTTTGTCCTACAAATTTTTGTCCTTTTTTTTAATCTCGCAACCCCAAAATCCTGGACACAGAGGAAACAACAGCAGGTCAGATCGGTGGCTCCTTCAACCTGGTATTTCACCTCAGCTGAAGGCATTTATTCCAAGTACCTAATATTTGGGAAGGAGTGGAAAAACCCCTAATGCACCACACCGATCACCAGCTGTAAACGTTGGACAAATTTTCTTCCTGTCACCTGCTGTGATCACCTGAGAAGCAGGCAATGATTTCCATCTTTTTCTGAGCAAATGCCGTTTCGTGGTGCAGCCTTTTAGCCAGCACAGCTATAGGAATGGAGTCACCCCCCTCACCTTTGCAGCAGTGAGTAACCCTGCGTTTGTTCAGCTCACCGAGATCTCCCAGTGCTTGGAAACAAACCTCATCCAGTTTCATAATCTCAGCTCCAAGGCCTGCCTTCAAAGCCTTCAAAAAGAAATTAAAGCCTCAAGGACGTGTACTGTAGCCTCCGCTGACTATAGGGGCAGCCTGCGGTGAGCAGCTCACAGACACCTACAATATATGCCCATGCGTATTTAGGTGAATCCTACCCCAGGGCGTCCCAGAGCAACAGACCCAGCTGTGCAGGAGGGAAGCGATCTAACGCGTAGCTCCATGAGAAGCTGCTGAGTTTTAGTATTTCATTATTCTGGCTGTGTTGGTGTTTCACCCAATACTATGTTGTCCCCCTTCTCTGCAAACCTCATGTCCTAAGGAAAGTATTTTGTCCATTCAGATAATATAGAAATATCCACATTTAACTACTAGCTAAATTTATTCAGTCATTTTGGGTGGGTTTTCTGTAACTACCAGTGCCAAAAAAAAAAAAGAATATTAGCACCTATAATAGCCTCATGATTAAAGTGTAATTTATAAATTCAGTGGAGGATTTTTTTTCCCCACTAGAGACTGTCCTTAGCCAAAACTCTGCAGATAAATAATGATCTCCTATACAAAACATTCAGCAGTGAGGATATTTAACATCTTGGAAATGTGTAACAGGTAGCAAAAAGGAAGACTATGTATAACTGTAACTGGAAATTGTATGAAGTCACTTACTGTTACATAAGTAAAATTTTGGCCTAAGGTTTGATGCAAGAAATGAGAAAAAGATATTGATTCTAAAATCTTCATGCAACCATTTTATTGTTATTCAAAGTAATTAAACTGAGTTACTAATTTACAAAAAGCAAACAATAAATCACTCATTCTGTCTCTCAAATATCAAAAGTAAGGTCATGGGAATGATAAACAAAGTTTGCAACGTCTTCTAATAATGTAGCAAATGGACTTTATATTCAAGAAGCCTCCATAACTTCCCCCAATTACAGAGATAGCTGTCTGAAAGCATACGGTTTGTGTAAAGACTGCATATACCATATGCACGTATCACTTCACTTGCCACTGAAACAGTTGTGTCATGGGTGGAATGTGGCAACTCTACCCACACACAGTAATGTGATACAACAGATGAAGATAGTGGAAAGCCGTGAAACTGCATGGAGAAATTTAAGTAGATTGAGTCCATCTCTACTTCAATGGGAATTAGATCAGGCCCCAAATGAGAATTTATGCATGACAGCTGGATTAACATATATATTTCCTGAAAGACAGTACCTTTATAAACTGAAGAGTTCCATAGTGTCACACTGGAGCATTAGTTCATTTTTTTTATTAAGAGAGAAACCATCATTTTGTAATTCATGGTAATTTCCTCCAGGACATAGGTCTCCTTAGTTATCTCTTTTGAGTCCTGATCCTACTTAATTTGCAAGGTATGAGAGTGCAGCAGGGACAGCTTAGTGTACATTTGAGTTATAGTTCCCATATATTCTGGTTCATGAGCAGGAAACAGTGCAAGCATGAGAGACCCAATTAAGTTAAAACTTCAGCAGTCTTCCGTTTCAGTGAACTATCAGGCGTCAAATGATTACAGTATTATTGCATTTTCTTACGCAAGAAAAACTGCACACCCTCTTTTTTTAAAACCGTGCCCAAGCGGCAGTACCCTGCCTGTCTGATCTGCGGTGTGAAATCCTGGCACTCCTGAAGGCTGGAGCTTCCTAGCAGTCGTACGAAACTAAATCAGACATGCAGTGCCACGGCAGGGGGAAGCTTTACAATGCAGGAGCACAGATGGGATCAGCTTGCAAGTAAATATGTTTCTGTTGCTAGAGAAAAGCATAGAAAGCAACAATGAATAAAGATGAAAAATAAGATGCTGACAGAAGAAGGGGAAAAACCCGCCAAAATGGGTACAAAGAGAAGAGGATATGGTAGAAAGGACCAAAAAGCTGGACGGGTAGTTTGAGCAGCTGGCTTTCCACTAATGAGAATCCTTCCATCTTACATCAATAATGCCATTATTTGGCATTTAACCTCTCAGTTGTGACTCCATAACTGGGCATTCAAGTATTTCATAGCAATTTTCACTATTCACTCACATACATAAAAGCTCTTGCCGTGAAAGGCAAAGCCTTGTGCTCCTCTTGCAGTGCTTTGAATGCAACCAGGAGCTCTGCCTGTGTAATGAATGCATGCAGGTCATACCTTTCACTTTTTCTTTCATATCATTAGCTTAGTTTTAACATGAAAAGATGGCTGTCTTCTTGGAGAAAGGTAATCTAGAGTTGGAGAGGTGATTCTAGAGACAAAAATTTGTAAGAATCAGCCTGTACCTAAAAAATGACAATGAGGAAAACAACATCATGGTTCATAATTCCATCTTCTTAACAGTGTTCAGATTTTAATATTTGATTAGGACAAGTAAGAATTATGGTATCCTTAGATCTGTTACTTCACTACTACAGTGTAGCACAAATGCACAGACTAGAAAATATTAATGACTAAATGCTCCATAGACCTGCAAGCTTGAGGTAGAGAACAAGATTCAATACACATTTTAAACTGTTACAATCCCGATGACAGACCAAATATCTGTCTAATTATAACAGTCATCTAAACATGGCATACATGCATCTCAGGTGGTGGCAGAGTTAAGCAGTAGTATCCATAACTGGCAAAAAGGACTTAGAAATTCTTCTCTCATTATGGAAGTCTTCATACTAAATGCAGATATTTCTAGAAAGAAAGCTCTTGATTATGTTCAACTTCTTCTTAAGTACTAGACCTTTTTTGCGTAACAATGCATATTAAAATAACGCTAAGGCTGCAAAGCCCTTACTTACAAATTGTGCCATCCCAGGATTAAAATTCCTTAATTCACCTCTGTTGTGGATATGCATAAAGGGAGTTTTCAATTATCTTTTTACATACGAGTCTTCTGGAAACCACTGAACTCCATTCCATGCAGAAGAAAGCAGGAATATTAATTGCCTCAATGCTTTTTGTATGGGGCTTTCACTGCAGTTTTAACGCTCAATAAACATCAAAGATTTATCTTTACTATCCAACTGTGACAGAAGATGCTCTTACATTCACTTGGTAGATGGAGAACAGGCCATAAAACTTAAGGCTGAAATCATTAAGCATGCAGTGATTTTAGATGTACAATTTGAGTGCTCCAAGTCCTCATTTTTCAGAGTACCTGTCATTTTAGGAATATCCCATGTTCAGAGCAGTGATCCCACCGATCTCAACAGCCATGGAAGCTATCGTGCAGTTCAGATCCCTGTCTCCCTACCTGGATACATTGAAAATGTAGACCGTAATTAAGCTCTGCCCTCCTATTTGGGATCCCTCTCGTCCTCCCAGTTACTCCCTTCTCTCCTCCTCGTTATCTCCCCTGCTTTGCCACAGCTCTGCTCTCCTCCTCTGCTTCATTTCTTGCCTCCAGGTACACTGGTTTTTTTCACGTCTCCTGGGCACAGAAAGCAGGGGAGCGGCAAGCACTGAGCCTTCTTCACCTCTTCCGTAAGCCCAGACGTGAGAGCTTTCACAAGCCATGACAGCTCTGTACCTGCTCTCTCTCAGGATGGGGTGATGTCTCTTCAGCTCACCCATCACGTATAAGCCATGCAGGATGAAGGATGTATCTTTTACTACAAAGAATTTCGAAGTCAAACAAGCCTCTACAACTGTATACAGCTGTTTCAAAAGAGTATAGCTTCACCAAATTTGGCGATTTAAACAAAGCAAAAAGTACCACAGCTCAGCCAGAAAGATAACTCTCTACCACAAGTTTCACATCCCTCTGTCAGTGCACGGAGGCAACAGGACCTCAAAACAGCTGTAAGGGTTGGTAAGATGGACCAAGCATCCCTCCCCGGTATACTCCCCAGCTCCTGCCCTGGATGCGTGCAGGAAGAGGGGAGGTGACAGGGGTGCTAAGAGTTTTTAAACTACTCACAGCAAATATTTCTGGCTCCGGTATAAGATCAGAAATGTTGCACGACATTCACCTTCGTTTTGTGGGACACGTGGTTGTGTGTCACAAGGGAGATTTGGCGCAGCTGAAACCTTATTCTACAGCACAAAAAGGTATCTTTGTTTTAGGGTTGATGAATGGAAACTTACACTCATAGAGTACGGTAAATTTAACATTGTGTTTTAAAAAGTGACTAATTTCTGCTCTAATCCGATTGTCTTTCACAGCAGTACTGTCCCGAACTCAGGACAACGGCACTCCATGCGACACGGCAGCTCCCGAGACGTATGGAAACTGTCATGGCCAGGTAAAAGATTAATGGGAAGGCCTCTCTTTTGATTGATGAATCTGTGACCTTGAGCAACAAGAGCACTTGCACGAAGTATATCTGCCATGCGAGACGGACAAAATGAAAGAGGCTCATATTACACTCTCAGATCTCATTAAGCGCCCAGACCAGAAACACCGATACTGGCACTGGCCATCTGCTCCACTGTTTGCCTGGTTACAGGTCTGATAACACTTACAGGGAGCAAAAGTTAATCATATGTACAGATGAGCAACAGCACTTCTGCACAGGAAATTCAGTGGAGCGTAACAGTTTCTAAAAAAACCCTCACATACCTGTTTTTACTTCATTCTGTTGTTTCAAACCACACAGGCAAGCTGGCAGTTCAAAGGAAAACTGTTGACGTAAAAAGCCGTAACTTTAGACTCTTCAAATATTGCTGTTTTTTTATAAATAACCTGTAAAGTTATCATAAAGTTAATTAACTTGAAATCTGCCAAATTGCTGTGATCTCCTGTTAGTCTATATAATGAGCAATAATACATAATTATTTTTTAATTGCTTTTAAATTATTTCCTCTAATGCTCTTTTTTGCTTCTCTCAGTTATTTGAGAATTACTAGTATTTTCTGCCATTTGTTCTCCACTCACAGCGATGAAGGCCCTTGCCTGTAGACCTTTCCAAGTCTCCTGTAATATTACCCCAGCATCCATCCCCGAGGAATGAAGTTTCCCCGTAAGCGTTTTTTGAGAGACTTATGATCCACTGAATTTTCTTTGCTGAGCAGCAATTCCTGGAAAATCCTGCAACGTATTCAAAGACTTTCCTACTGCTTTTGGAGAATTAGCTCTGGGCAAAATGATATAGTCTATGGAGGCCGTATCTGACCTAGAAAGTATTAACTGAAGAATGTGCAGGACAGCTGGTTATCGGAAAGAAAAGACATGCAGCGCAGGAGAATGACATGTAGAGCTACTCGAGTTAGTTCTGAATGACTGTCGGCTCTCCAGAGCCAGCCAAGCCCGGGAAGCAGATACGGCGCTTCTGCCAGAGCCTGTGCCGCATCCCATAACGGAGCTAGCTCAGATATCTCTAGCACAGGACTGCGCCATGCGGCGAGGAGATAGTTTATCATCCGAGAGCATTTCAGATACGTGATATGATAAGGCTGAACAGAAATCTGAAGTATAGAGGGATTATTTCCAACAAAGTGCCAAAGGGCTCAACCTTTCAAGGGAGGATGTTCTGTGATCAAGTTTGGTACACGCCGTGCCGGGGTCATCTTTTTCAAAGCGCTGCTCTCCGTGGTTGCTGGTGGTGTTCCTCAGAAGCACGACCAGGTACCACCCTCCTTTAAATCATGTTACAAGAGAATGCCTTGGTGCACAGCAGCGTGAGTGCCATTTATTTCGAGCTACATATCCAGTCATACATAAACAGATGAGGCTTCAATTCCTATTTAGCTTTCCCAGTTCAGAAACAGAGTTGTGTATCTGGCATCTTTTTCTTTACTGTTCCTTTCGATGAGGTGGTGCATACCAAGCGCACGTTTGCTGCTGCATCACCAATGCTTGAACACTTTAAGTCTCTGAAAATCAGAGGAAATCCTTCCAGTTGGAAGTCATTATTGACAATTTTGGCCACCACGGATGGCCCTTCCCCACCATCACTTCACCTAGCATCTCTCATCTTACTCTAAGGTCTTGTTGCACAGGTGCAGCAATAACAACACTTAATTGGAACGTCCTTTATCTTTCCAAGTACCTTGGTACGTGTCCATTAATTGGTTCAAGGGAGAAAATGAGCCGTAACCTGAGTTTCACAAAGGTGCTGATGGCAATTCTGGTGGCCATTTCGCGGTAAACGCTGTTCGTGCAAATGTCATAGAAAAGGATCTGCCTCGCTGTTTTGCTATCAAAGACACAAACATATAAAAGATACCCTCCTTCCTAAAAAGCGTTCAGCACACCGCCCACATTTTGCCCGAACACATCCACTGCAAGTTTGAGCTCCCGATTCGGACTGTCGCAGGGGAATGTAAAGTTCTTTTTGAAACAAGCCACTATTTTAATTAGGCTCCCCGGACTCCTGCTAGACGCAGTTTCCCTCCGATACACCATTTACACCGGTTCCCTGTTTTACGATACGGCTGACCCGTTCCTTTCACCCACTTTTCCACCCCCCGATCCCCACAGAATTACCCCAAAACATCCCCCCCCCGAACGCCTTCCCCCACCTTTTACCACCCCCACGACCCCCCTTTCCCCACCTCTCCTCACACAACCCGCGGGTGCCGCCGACCTCTCCCCCCCCCCCACTCCAACCCCGCGTTCCCCTCCGCGACCGCGGAGCCTGCGCGGAGTTCGGTCGGCCTAGGGCAGGCGGGGCGGAGGGAGAGGAGGAGGAGGGAGAAAGAGGAGGAGGAGGAGGAGGAGGAGGAGGAGGAGGAGGGCCGGCCCGCCCGCAGCCGCCGCCGCCGCCAGCGCCGCCATGATGCTTGTTTGCTTTCAATGAGTGTGAGGAGGAGGCGGGGGGGAGCCGCTCTCCCGTCCGGCCCGCGGCAGGAAACAAAGAGCCAGGCAGGCGGCGGAGCGAGGGCGGCGGGGGGACGGGGATGCTGCAGCCACAGGTAGGGGCGGCCCCCGCCGCGGGGGGCGTCGGCGGCGCCTCGCCTGGAGGGGGGGCTCTCGCTCGGGGTGGGGGGGGTAGTACTTACTTGTTGGGGGGGGACTGCTGTGAGGGAAGGGAGCGGCGTTATTATGGCGGGGAGGGGGGGGGGGGGAGCCTTCCTCAGAGTTTGGCGGCGGGGGGGGGCTCTCCCCGCGTTGTGTGGTTTGGGGGTGTCATGGAGGGGGGGGGGGCGAGGCCCCGCTCTGGGCGTGAGGAGGAGGAGGAGGAAGGGGGGGGGGGCGGTGCTGGAGGAAGCGCTGGGCCCCGGGCGGTTTGTCGCTGTGGGGACGGGCCGGGGAAGGGTCTTCGGCTCCGGGGAAGGGTCTTCGCCCCGGGGAAGCGGTTGGGAAAACGTCTGGTTACCGGAGCGGGGAGCGGCGGGGGAACTTGGCCGGCCACAGGCCGGTAAACACCGACCCGGCGTGAGGGAGGGAGCCGGGCCGGGCGGCGCCTCGCAGGGAGCCCGGGTTTATTTGCATCGGGAAGGCAATTAAGAGAAATTAGTATAATGGCATCTGGCAGCCTGAAGTTTTTTGGTTGGGTTTTTTTTTTCTGTTGTTGTTGCTGGGGTTTTGTTGTTTTGGTTTTTATCCCCCCCCCCCCCCCGTGCAATTGAGTTTAAAATAATTAAACAAAGGCAGAGGGAAATGACATCAATCTGGTAATTGCCCGTCCACCCTCGGCGCACGGCTTCCCCGCGTCTCTCCCCCCCTCTCTCTCTCCCTCCCCGGAGGCCGATTTGCCTCCCTGAGAGCACACCGGAGCACCGGCAACCGCTGCCTGTCAGCGGAGCTCCTCTCCTGCTCCGGAAGGAGCCGCCGACAGGGCCTCCCGCCCCGCCGACAACCGCCCGCCTCCACCGGCAGCGGCGGGAGCCGAGGCCTGGGCTGGCGCCGGGGCCCGGAGCGGCCCTCGCTCGTTCCGGCGGAGGGAAACGGCGAGGCAGGGAGCGGGGCGTGATTGCCAGCCCCGGGGACCAATGGGGGAGCGCGGGAGGCGGGCCGTTCGCCGGCACGTGAGGCCGCGGGACAGACGCATGCAGGGATAAACAGAGGGGAATTGGGGCGGGGGGGGGGGGGGGGGGGGTGTCGGAGAAACCGGCGTGTTCGGACGTCTGAACGGCAGTGACTGCTTAATTGGGCTAATTGGGGGTGGTTGCTGCGTTTGGTGGGCTCTGGGACAGGTGTGCAGGGACTGAACACCTGACCTGGTGCAGAACTCCTGCAATCTGGGCAGCCTCCAGGCCTGGAGGAGCGGGGTAGTTGCTCCTGGGCTCCGTGATCTGCCCTCGTGCTTTTCTCATTTAGAATTTTATAGAGAATTTTAAGCCCGGGATCAGACAAGGCTTTAGGAGAGTACGCGTCTATGCACCTGTCTCGATATATATATGTGTCATGAACGTGTACCTTATCAGCAGTTTTTCCACAAACATTTAAAAATTCATATGAAGCCTGCTCTGCTTTGCGTGATAAGAGAAATACATTCAGAACAAATACAGTAAAACAGAGGTTTTGGTGTGTTTTGTTTTAAACACATATATCTCTATTTCCACAAAAGCACAGAAAATTGTGTTACTGAAAATATAACTTCACAGACGGGTGTTTGCTTTGTAACTGGAGCTGCAGATCTTCTGGTTTTTCGTTTGATTTCTGGGGCTTATTTTCTTAATCTAGATTTCACCATAATGGGTAACTAATTCAAAATTCAAGGGATTAAGAAATACCTGTGGTATTTGTCTGGCTTAAATACAAAGATATGCAAGTGTTGACTGGTAATTGTATTGTATCTCGCATTTTTTTTTCATTCTAGAGCAGGTCTCGTAATTGGGAATTTATCAACATTTCCACTGGGGTAATTTTACAGGATTATCCACCCTCTGTTCTTCCTGCTGGTTCATCTGGACTCTGTGGAGTTTGCTGCTAGCAATGAAGCCTTCTGTGGGGGTTTATTCATGCTATTACTGAAATGGAGCCCTTCGCGTTTGGATTAACTCTTTGTTCACTTTTCACCTGAATCGCTTGGAGCAGTCCATTTATAAAAAGGATACTACCATGCATCTCTTTTCTGTTTGCATTTTGAAGTTGAACTCTGAATACAGTCTTGATGTGTTCAGGCTGTTTGTTTGAATTTTAGAGGAAGAACTGAAATATAAAGATAGATGAGACTGTAATACTGCATGGGCAGGTAAATACTTTTGACGTTTTATATATGAAGACTTGAAAACGTGTTACGAAGGGTCACAAATTGAATGAGTGTGATACATTTCAAGGTAAAAATCATTAAGATCAGGCTGTACGAGATACTAGGAAGGCATTCTTCTAAGCAAGTGCAGTGTTCATGATGGAAACCGCTGTCTTTAAAATGGGGTCGAATGCTCCCAAGATTGAGCAAACTGAAAAGTCTTTCCCAACAGATGAACAAAAGCATCTGTTTTTAAAAGCATGGTAGTGTAAATAAAAATGGTCCTGTTAATCTATCACCAAAAAGCTAAGTATTTTTGTTTGTAGTACAGTGTGTCGTCTTATTTGGATTACCACCGTGCCTTGGAGGCCAGGTGGTGAACCAGAATTCCTCCTTCCAGTTGTGCAGCACCTGCTACAACAGGCAGTCCCTGCTGCAGAGGCCCTCGTTCTGTTTGTTAACAGACTCTTTGGTTTTAAATTATTTTCTGGTTTTGTCATGTAATTTTGTCTGCACACGTGTATATGTGCAGTCTGTACCATTACTTCCCTGGCCCAAATGGCGCTGCATTAAGAGAAGATTATACACAGATGGTATCTTTATGAATGAAAATGCCTTTTAGTCTTCAGAATTGAAAGAATATACAAGAATTGTTGCTTATTTCCATAGGGTTTTTTGCTAGGAGAAATATATAGTATTCAGAGGTTACAATTGTATCTGACGAGCTTGAAAACACTACCACTGACCTTAAAACCCGACAAGAATAATCTCAACAGACCCTACCTCTAGATTTTAGTCCTAGTCGCACGAGACAGAGGTTGACCCTTGCCCTGTTGCCTACAAGGTATCTGGGTTTTTTTAATCCGTATATTGAGATTTTTCACTACTTTTGGTGGCAAAATACTGACATTACAGAATCCAGTCTAAATTAAGTCTTCTTCATGGTGTAATTTTGAAGGCTTTACACATAAATTGCTCAAACTGAGTCACTGCAGGGTTTCATCTGTTTTGTATTCCTTTTTCAATGTTGGTGCTTCACACTTGGAAGTGTGATTATTGTACAATATCCTGCAAGATTATTAGCATTGTATTAAGTGACATAAATTATCTTCCTACATTGAAATTGGGTTGTAGAAGTCCACTTAACAGGAAAGCTTGGCATAAGCTTGGGGACCTGCACTCACAATTTCTACATTGAGGGATTTCTGCAGTTGAAATCTTGAAGAGTTTACAAATGCTTAGGCAGGTCCCATAGAAAAAGCTGTTTAAATGCTTAACGTGTACTTTTGAGCTACTAATTACACTTCCAAGATGGTGCTTATTTAAAAAAAACTGGCAACAACTCAGTTTTTTCTTTTGTAAGACTGCAACATGAATCCTTTTGTTAATGCCTCAGAGGGCTTTTTTTAAGTGAAGGAATCAAGGAGCAGAAAATACATACATAGTTGTTTACTTTAGAACTAAAATACTTGCTCTTAGTATTCTGATGTATGCTATAATGGAGCTCTGCAGGAAGACGATTTTTTTTTTTTTTTTAATTTTTTTTTTTTTAGACTGGGGAAGCTGTTAGGTATGTCATGCAGGCTGCTATCTAGATGTTGTGATCTCAGCCTGGATATTTTAATGGCTTTCCTGTGTGTCTTAGTTCACGTTCCTGATATGCAACCTTTATTCTGCAAGTGAAGCAGCTTCCTACTTTAAGACTGTCCTAAAGTTTCAATACCATTTTATAATACCAGCATCTCCAAGGCCTCCTTCAGCTCTTTGAGCTTCCCCCTTTCCTTAGCAAGGCAGCAGTTTCAGCCTGAAGACTGGGCATTTCTAGAACATGCTGAAGCAATGTGAGTGATTGCTCATGTCATTAGGGTACAGCATCTTGCCATAGGTAGGAGACCATGAATATACCATAATTTAGTATACTGCATATTACAAATAATCTCTACAGCTTTACTGCCTGAGCTATTTTGGAGTATATTGATGAGTGAGGTGTGGATCCTGCAAGTTGATCTGACTTAAATGGTGCTCCACAGAAGTATTTCTCTGCATAGATCAGTTTGCAGAGTCAGGGATCAGGGAAAAAAAAACAACTTTAAGCGCTAGCTTCACTTCAGAGACAGATCATTTCAAACCACATTGAACTGACACCTACAAAGACAGGAAGGCTTAAAACTAAACCAAAACACAGCTAGGTTCGTGCACCATCTGATATGTATCACCTGTCAGAACAAGGAGACAACATTGTAATGGCTAAATAATAAAAAGTATTAAGATGTTTTGTGCCAAACTCTGAGCATTAACACTTCTTAATACTCTTTCAAAGACGTTTTAACAGTTGTCCACCCAACAGAAGAGCTTTTCCTGGCAAAGCAAAGGTCCTGTGGATTGAGATAGAGGAGTTTAAGTGCTGCCTTAATCACAATTCATCTGTGAGTACTTTCAGAACAAGAGTTTTTAGGAACAAGTTATCTGTGTGAAGAATAATTAAAACTAGAAAGGAATCCTTGCTTTGCTGAGGAACATCATGACAGATCCACCTCTGGAGATTTGAGGACTGCTTGTATAGTAATTGTCAGTCATGGCATAGATGCTTTCTGTGCAGGGAGCAGTGGGATCACCCCGTGGTTTCTTCTGGTGTAGTATGTCAGGACTTTTCTCCAGTGGCAGAACTTGGAAAGCTGCTACTTTGGTTGCTCATTAACTTCACATAATCTACGTCAGTACAACTGTCGCTGGAGTAATGCTGAAAACCAACCAGTGATGTGGCTCAAGTGGTGATTTTTTTTGTTTGTTTGTTTGTTTTTAAAGCCACCAACAATAAACCCCACTTTCTTAGCTGGGTATCATTGTTGGTTTTCAGCATTGTCTCACAAACAGCTGCATCAACACAACGGAGGGAGGTGATGAAGTAGAACATGGGGACAGGAAAGAAATCTCGGGTTGGCTTTGCTGCACAAGAGCATGGTTGTGGAACAACATTCTCAGGCTTGTTGGTTTAATTTGAAGTAAAAACAATCTATGTATAGTCTGGTTGCTTCTATCAGGATGTGGCTAGATGGCTAGAGCACGAACTGTGTGAACAAGTTCTATAATATCCTGAACTTCAGTTAGTTTAGCAACTCTAATATTAATAAGCATTTAAATATCTAGAAATTGTTTTTTTAGGAAGGCAGAGATTTTTGGATTTAGATACTGGCATCTCTTGTCAAGCACTCGTTCAGATCTATAGCAGGAATGCTGAAAATGAGCTCGTGTCCAAACTTCATTTAAAATAGCTAGGTTATCTCTTACTCCTAGGTTCTGTTGCAAGGCTAAGAAAGCGAATAATGTTTTGTGCAGTGACTTCATGTTTTCACCCACAAAACAACAGAAATGTGCTAAGTGTTCTGCAGACGCATAAAGGAAAATGTGGTAAGGAATGTTGTGGTATACATGCCAATATTTAGAATAGCTTACTGAGTTGGATCAAGATAAGAAGTTGTGCAGAAGTTACTCTCAACAAGAATTAATGTTCCATGTATCACAAAGAATCATAACTAAATTGTTAAATATGATTGTCTGGACACAACCGGTGGAGTGAGAGTTGGTAATGTATTAACGTTTTGGAGTGTAAGACCATCGTCATTAGCTTTCTGAAGACGTTTGTAGGTGAAGCTTTTAAGCCTTGGTCTTACTGCCTATCTGCATTTTTAAAACTTGAAGCTAAATGTTTTACAACAGAACTCTTCTTGTTAAAGTTGATCTTTTAGGTTCTATCTTACTCGTACAGTATATAATTATGTAGTGCAAGTAAATTCTTAAAGTAATTAGTGAACCTGACTGATCTTTTAATGTATTGGCATTTCAGAATACACTAAAATAGAACATGCAAAAATCTGAATGTGTATAGTACTCGGTAGCTAGCCAAAGTGTTTCTAGGGATACCAGTTAAAGGTCAGCCTTTGCTTTGCAATTTGGTTTTGTGTTAATGTTTGTTTTGTATACAGCAGCCTTTCACTATAGGCATAATTACATACAATTGCTGATAATTAAGAACTATTCTAATCATCTGCACTATGTCTATGCTACACTGAGAACATTTGGACATAGTATTTCTGCTCATTAGATGTCGTGCAGGGTAAGGGGTGGGAATTTGAGTTCTTTATCATGAGTCAGATAAAATAGATCTATCTTGCAGGTCTGTCTAGAAGATGGAGCAGTCAAGGACTTCTGTGCTGAATTCTGCCTTTTATTTTCTGACCATTTTAGAGCTATCTTTCAAACCCAAACTGGTCTTCATAGCAACTGAACATGGAAGTGAAAATTGCTTCTTTGCACTAGTGAAACTATGGTAAATAAGTTTTTTCACACCTTCCAAGGTTTAGGGGTTTACATGTACACCACTAAAATACCGGGCTGCAGGTTGCTCATCTGATAGGAAATTGTGATTGCAAGTGGAGTGGAGGGGTGGCAGGTTGGGCAGGAGGAGAAGTAGAGGTTTGGAAAATGGCAACCTCCCTACCCCTGCCACACGCCTTATAACCAGCCAGTTTGCATTTCTATAAACAAATAGTGAAGAAGGACAAAGAAACCTTAATTAAATTTGAAATACCTGCAGGTCAAAACTTAATGATACGGTCGTCTTAAAAATATGAATTGAATGATTTTTGGACTTAACAAAATTGAAAGCCTGATCTAGTCAGTGCTATATAACTCTATAGTCTAATCAAGTCTTCCTGATTTGAAAACAGCAAATATATCCTTTGACATTTATGACCTGATTGATCCAAACCTGGATGCTTTGCTTTTCTTAAGTTTTAGGAGGGTTATGTCTCATTTTAGTCAGCTTCAGCTAGATTAAGGGTTTTGCAGAACTTTTACAGCTTTATAGATTTTTTGAAAGACTATTAAAGCATTTGTCAACTTCTGAGTTTTCTGTAGTAGAACTTATATATGCAAAATCAAATAACTCATCTGATTAGTTATATTTCAGATATACTCACATGAACTAACATGTATTGACTTAATTAGAATCTTGCATTTATTATTACATAGTTGCAATGCATGTTCACATCCTACTGCATTATCTAAGTCTGAAAAAGAGGAAGGGTAACTTGTGGTTTTGTATTGGCAGTCATGTAAAATTCTAGTTTTAGAAGTCCTCAAAATATGATGAAGAAGCATTACTTCCCTGATGAAGCCATTAAATCTTAATATGCTAACAGCCACTAAAATATGATCGTACCAAGTGAAAAAGCACTTGGAATGAATCAATTGACTATGTGTTGACTCAACAGCATTTTTATTTTTTTAATTTAGATTATTCCAACATTAAGCCATAAATTGGGTTAAAGGGATCTTGACACTTTCCCACACATTATAGTTGAGTCTCCTGGGGGCGAGGAGTGTTTCAGGAGTCATTCTTGTGCTGCTCCAGTTCTGCCTGTGCACACAGCTGTTACATACCATCCCTCCCCACATTAGGTAAAAGGAAATTTTTAATTCACAGCATGTATTCTGAAAAATTCAGGTGTTACCCTTTAGCTAATTTCCCAATTGGATTTTTCCTAGTCTTATTTTTACAATACTATATACTTACTATAAAAAACCCCAACAAAACCAAAACCAAAACCAAAAAGCCTTGAACAGCCTTTTCTAAATAAAATGCCAAGAGTGTTTGCAGTAGTCAACAAATAATAAGTGTTTACACAACAGACTTGATATTTACCTAGAAGTAACATACTAGTAGGGAAAAAAAAATAAATCTGTGTTTTCTTGCAACACTGATGTTTTAGTTGTGCATATTTCAATAGAGCAACCTTGTTCACTCCTACAAAGTTAAATGTAACATTGTGTTTCAATAGATAGGCAAGTCCTAAAATTTCTGTTTATTCAGCATGAAAATAATTGTAATTTTAGTTCTAATGTGCTTTAGTATGGATTCTTCTAATCTGAGGAAGCTTTATTTAACATTTTTTTTCTTTTAGGTGGTGGCTTACACCTGCATTTCTGAACTTTGGTTTATCTACTTGCACAGTTGTGCACTGTAGCAAAATAGAACCAGAAGCTATATTTCATAGCAGAATGCGAGTATTCTTCCATTATATGGTGTATACCTGCTAGTAGTTGGGAAATTCAGAACTGTAGGTGTATGTTAAGATTTATTTTATTAAAAAACAAAGTCTCAATTTAGTGTATTCTGAACAAGACACAGATAGAAATAGGATTGACATGAAATTTAAAAGGCTTTGTAGGAACAGTATCAGGCATACATAAAAAAACCCATTTAATTCTCTAGTTTAAGTTTTATGTGTCTGGGGGGGCAGGGTGGTCCCAAATAATTTTAAATAAGAGTTTAGCGGAAGTACATTAAATTTACTTCACATGACACTTGAGGTTTAGCTGGGATGTGCTGGGTACTTGCTTGCTTCCTTTCCTCATTGGGGTATCTTGCTTTTGAATATTTTTTCCCATCATTTTTCACTATTAAGATCACTATCTAGTTTGTTGCCCATGCTTGGTATAGATGGAGGATAAATACAGTCATTGACTCAACTCATCTGACCTTTATCATAAGGCTGTTCAAGCTTCTTTTGCTTTTCTGTGAGGAGATGACAGATGTCGCACCTTGTCATCCCAGCCAGGGACAGTGTCTGTTTTTGCAGGGTTGTTGCTTCATTTACCTGGACTTTATGCTGAAATGGAATTAAGTTCCCATAGAAATTTGTAACTTGCTGAGTAAAGTGCCACCATTGCCAGGAAGGTGAAACCAGTAAGCTTGATTCATTTTCGAAAAGCACTCGTAGAGGGTCTTTGAGTGGGAATGACCAAATCTTAAGTTTTATGGTAAAAACTGAAATACAATACTATGAAATGACCTTAAAGAATTTTTTCCAAAATATAGTAGTTATCTTTTAGATGTACTTCTGCTCCCTTTGAAGAGGGTCACTGTTTGGAGTTTAAGGCAGTAATTTCTGTTCATTCTAATAAAGCTCAACAGCAGAGATTAACCGTTTAAATACAGGCTAACATTTCTAATCAGCCTATACATTGCTAGAACTGCTACAGCTTTAAGTCACCTAAAAAGCAGTGTACTTTGACTTCAGTTAGGATTTCAGACTTTGTTCAGTGTTACTATTTAACTAATACATGGATGAGGGTAGTTGGAAGCAAGATTTTTGCTTCCTGCTGTGCAAGAAGAGATTTAGGGTAGGTGTGGCCAGAAGGACAATTATGTTGTCCTGATTTCAGTCCCTTAAACAGTTGTGCTGCAAATCCACACATACATTACTGCTATACAGGAATAATAATACTGGAAGCTAGGCTCCCTCAAATTTTTTTTTTTTCTTTTTCCCTATTAGCTTTTGCAAGTTTAATTCTTTTCACCAGCTCCTTTTGTTATCAGACAAAAGTCAGTGCTGATGCAAGAGTGAAGTGGAAATACACAGTCCTGGGGAGGAAGGAACTGCAGCAGGACCAGCTTAGTTCTGCTTCATGTGTTGTAAAACCACAGTGCAAGTGGCTGGTGTGGGGGGTCAGGAGGATCCTAAATTAACTTTGAATTCAAGACATATCAGTCAATTTAAGAAACACTTACATTTGTGGGGAAAGTCACTGGAACCTATTTTTAAATGCAACTTTGGATTGCATGGAAAAGAGGTTAAAGGCACAAGGTTACAAATGAATGGTCTGGGATGATTTTCCAGTATTACGGTTTGGCGAAAGAAAGAAAAAAAAAAACAAACCAAAAAAAACCCCAAGCCTGTCATAAGTGCTATCATTTTCTTATGAAATCTTTGAGCAGCTTAATGGTTTATAATTAATAGGAAGTACTATAGAGTGCTTTCTATCCTACTTTTCAGCAGTGCAAAAGTAATTTATTTGGCAAATAATACTGTACCGCATCAGTAAGTGGAAAATATACTTCAATTATCTTGTTACTTCTAACTTTATTAGATCTAGATTTGTATAGTTTATTCACTGTTTTTTAATTAAAGTAGCAAGGAGTTGGAGTAATTCTGCACTTGATCAGGTGTGGTGCTACTTTGTTTACTTCCCCCTCCTGGCTATTTCCTGATTTACATAAGTTTTAGTGATAAATAATATCAAGTAAGGAGCAGGGCGGGGGAAGTCAAAAGAAGTTATCAGCATGTGTCAAGATGTTTCAGAAGCAGAGTTGCAATGTTTCAGCATAGTGATCTTGAGGTATTTCTAAAGGTACTCATATTTGTAAATGGGATTTGTAGATGCTGCTTAGTAAGTATTGAAATAGTTATTTCAGAATAGTTGATTAGATCAGATAAAGTTTTGTCTGAACACTAACCCATGCTGCTCTCACTTGTTCCTTGTTTTCTACAAAGTTTTAGAATTCACGTTTTCTTTGCCTAATTTAAATTTTGATATGGAATAAGCTGATGTTTCTAGGAAAGTTTTTGGGGCAAACTTGATATCTACGCTTACAGTAAAGCTAATACTATAAAGGGTTGATGGTGCTTGTCCTACAGGAGTTGTCTAATGCATTTAGATTTGAGATGGAGTTAGTTTATCTGAGGTATTAGAGAAAGCACTTCAAGAAATGAAGAGCTGCTGTAGTATTTTCCATTGTGTGGGGTGTATGGTTTTGTTGGCTTTTTTTTCCAAAAACAACTTACTACTTACTCTCAAAAAAAACCCCGCTCACCTACCTATTTTGATTAAATCCTTCTCCCCATCATCTTCCAATTTTATAAAAATGGCAGAAGGGAAGGACAGGAAAAAAGTCACCATCTTTCCTGCCCTGTCACTCAAAGCAGTTTCCCCAGACTACCTTTTCTCCGTTTTAGAGGCATTATTGATTAGTAGTTTATATAGTCACCTAGAGCATTAACTACCTCATAGTCCAGCTTCCACCTTACGCACACCTATAGCCTAGGAGACTTACCATTTCAAAAGCCTTGTCAGGCAACGGTCTGAACTCTTTTCATTCTTCTACAGCTAGCAGTGTAGCTAAACCAGCTTGGCTTTCAGGCATCTCCTTCTTTTCGAGGCCACCAGCTCCTCCTGACACCGTACCCTGAACGGCACTGGTGCTGCGGCTGGTCCCCAGTGCAGCACACCCGCTCGCATGGCTGCTGGTAATCACACCCCGTCTTGTCCAGAACAGTTCTCTGAAACAAGACCTAGCCTGGCTGCTCATCACCTGAGTGCACTCATTGCTTTAATCTGGAGAGACAGCCGGCAGTCGGTGCAGGTGCACCTCAACCTGTGAACGTTTGGCTTTGTCTCTAATGGTCTGTTCCCGAGGGAAGCTGGAGCCAGTGCTCCATCATCCACCTGCTGTGTTAGCCAGCTTTGTCAGCTCTTCTTCTAACAGGTTGCCCTCCCTTGACTTTACAACCTTCAGATTTTTTCTTCTTCTCTTCCTGATCCTCAACATCCTTGCCCTACACCTTTCCCTGAAGGGTCTTTGCCCCTGCTCTCCCTTGACCTGTCCTACCGCCTTTCTCTCAGTACCCTCTGGGCAAACAAGGGCTTAAAACCGTGTCTGCGCTGAAGGCTCGAGACCCCATTCCCTACATCAGACCCTTTGCACTGTTGACCTCATCGGCCTTGTTTAGCTCAGTTTCTTTGGGGTAAGGGGTGTTAATTCTGCGTTGGGACTGAGTGACCCAGGGTGGGAATGGGCAGCCACGCTCCTCTTCAGCTCTCAAGCCCTTCTGTTTTTACAACTAATTAAATAACAGCTTTAATAACATGGTACAAGATAGTAAACAATTTAATTTGCATTCAAACATATTTAAATGTCCTCATTAAATTTGTATAGTCTGGGGTGTGTTCTGGGCATCCATGTCATATCTTCGTTCATGAAGATTTTCTCCTTTATGAACTAACTTGCTCTACGTGATAACAGCCTGATGTTCAGCGGTGCTTCCCACCATCTGTGTTGGTGCAACTGAAAATTGCAGGTGGTGTAAGCTCTTTTGAAAATGATCGTCATGATAGTTTAAAGCTGCAGTTATCAATGGCTCCAAGGTTGCTTGACAGCATTTTATGGGTCTTACTAAAAATTGCTTTAGTCTGACAAAACTGTACCACTTAATCTGATGTTTACCTCAGCTTTTACGTTTAACTGCAGCAGCTCAGCAGGCTCTAAATTTGGATTTGGGGAGGTGGAGAAAGGAGGAGAGACAGTGATTTGTAAGAGACTGATTTTCTTGAACTACTCCGTGCTGTGAAGTTTTGAAATGCAATTCAAGGTATTGCACTTGTGTTTTATGTCCTGTGAAATATGACCCAAATGTAGCCTTGCTGTCAGATCCTGAGAAATCTCGAGCTCTACGTGATGGATGAAGATGCGCTAACACTTGGTGTGGCAGTATCCTTGGTGTTCTGGTGTGGCTGATGCCAGTGATGCTGTTGGTCAGCAGCAGCTCCTTCAGCCAGGAGGCTCTCGAACATTTGCTGCTTTTTTTGCTTCTGGTAATCCTAAAAGGCAGGGAATTGTCCACTGTGAAATGCAGCAGTAAGAAAGGGAAAACCATCAAGAGTAGGAACTTTAATGAGAGGGAGAGTAAGTGCCATGGATGGGCCGGGAGCATGGGGTCACCAGGATCCAGTGTTAAAACCTCAAATTCTTAAATCTCTAATTGTTTTAGTGCACATTAACAAAACCCACTGGAAAAGTATGTCATCCTCTTCTGGTAGCGAGGAGCGAGATGCTGCTGGTACCAGCAAGGCTGTTAATTAGTGCATGTGATTGAGTGTGCTCTGGGGAACGTTCGTGTTTCTGTACTGAATGAGATTTCTGTCTCTAGTATACCTGATTCATTTCTTGAAAAATTGGAACATATTTATTAATTTGGGGAGCTGCAGGAAGAGAAGGCATCAAATGACCGAGGAAGGTAAATGTTTCCTGACAAACTGGAGCATTCCTATGTGGTATTGGTCTTTGTCAATTATATATAATTACATATAGCAATTTCAGAAGAGATGCTCAATACATTACTTTGCCATATGTTATTGCATTAGTTGCATAGTTATTGCAGGAAGAAATTATGCTTTTACCTTTCCGGTGGTTATAATCCAGTCTTATCTCCTTTAATTAGCTTAGTTTGAAGAAGAAAGTGTTACACTTGATGATTCTAGTACCCTGGGTACTCAAGTGTCTTCATTCTTTAAGAAGTTCCACCCAGCTGCTATTTATAATCTCACCCTTTTACCCACAATTCACTTTTTAAAGGGGAATTTCTTTTCACTGCAGAAATCTGTTTTTGACCAGTAGTGGGGGTGGGAAAGGGAAGGAGTGTGAATTAGTAAAAGAGCTGTTGTTTTAAAGTAAGCGTGTGGTGCTTAAAAGCTTTATTTTAATTAAGATGCATAATTAACAGAAAGGTTTTGGGGGTGGGGTGTTCTGCTGGTTTTTTTAACATGCGGAGTAAACATTTTCTAGTAAATTCAATAAACAGATAACAAGGTTGATAGTCTTAATTTACTAACAGTTATTCCTTGTTTATTCTCTATACAACACTTTTCTGATATATTCACTTTGTCCAGGGATATGAAAAAATTAGAAAGCCTTAAAAGATCTGGTAGGTAGGTGTGCTCATGATTTCGACCAGTATAGCTGCTTCTTTATTGAGTGGTTTTGGGTGGTACTATAATATTTCTGTAATGTATTTTGCTTAATAATTGCATAATATTGCTTGTAATGTGTTTGTAAATGTGATTTGAGCCAGTATGGTTTAATTTCTCTATTTCATATAAATAATTTTATAGCTTGTTGCTTGTGCCTTTCTGTATGTATTTGGATGTGGCAGCTTAAGATGGTGAAATCTTTGCCATAAAAGCTCTTAGATATATGTAGGGTAATGCAAAGGCATGACTCTTACTTCTGATAAACACGATTTATATTGGAAGTCCTATGAAACTTGAAAACACGGAACTAATTTGTAAATTAATATAATAGTTATTTTTATTTATTTATTTATTTAACATCTATGTAAGCTGGTTTTCCTCTTAAACTGCCTAAAACCCAGCTGTATTTCTCCTGGGACAGAGGAGAGCTAGCTCATGGTGCAGGGAGGGGTATGGCACAGGGTTTTATTATGGAGCCAGGAATGCCTTTCCCCTCCCCACCTTTGCAGTGAAACTGTGTGAGTATGTTAATGTACAGGAAAGCTGGAAGGAGGAGGTTTTTTTAGAGACAAATTTTTGCTACTTCTCTCACGGTCCATGGTTTGGTGTGGTAAAAAGAGATAAGAAATCAAAAAATGTTTTTTGTAAAGTTACGAGGAATCATGTGAAAGAGAGTGAGAGAAATGGAGTTAAATTTCAGTGTTAAACACCTGGCTGAAGAAAGTGATAGAAAGGTCTACCTCAGGTAGAATATTTTCAGGTTGACAAGAGTAAGATAAGGGTTGAATCAAAAGCTATCACTTTGCAGACTTAAAGAATTGAGGATCTTTTTGAAACGTTAATTCTTTTCTTGGATGCTGAATTGTGTGAAAAGTTGAGAATTGCAGTAAACCTGGAACTGATAGATAGTCGAGGTTATTAGCAAATGTTTTCTGTATAGTTTGTATGAGGGAGAATCCGGTGGTGGTGATCATCACTTCTTGAAGTTTCATTGTTGAAGAACCAAGAGCCTGCAGTAGGATGGATTGATTTTTGAAGGACACAGTGACATACCCATGAAAGGTGGCAGGACACAATGTTTATGTTGCTTTACAGATTTTGTTAAATAATTGCATGGGGGTTTAGGCTGTTGTCTGCCATTCTAGGAGCATCAGGAATCTGTGTTCTTGTGTTTTATAGCAGTCTTTCCCACTCAGTGAAGTTTGTAAATGGGCATGGGTTATCTTTATCTGAAGTTTTGAAAAGTATTTGGAGTGAATGTCCAATATAAAATTTAACTGAAACGGAAATTACCTTTTAAAGAAGTCTCATTATGTAGCATCTTAATTAATTATTTGTCTTTTTGTCTCAACAGGAATGCCCAAGGAAAAGTACGATCCACCTGATCCACGGAGGATGTACACAATTATGTCCTCAGAGGAAGCAGCCAACGGAAAGAAATCACACTGGGCAGAGTTGGAAATAAGTGGTAAGAGACTGAGGAACGGTCCTGAGTTATGAACTCATCACAAGTTAAGAGTATCCTATGTAGTACGGGCTTGGACAAGAAGTCTGGAGTGGAGTTACCTACCCTGAAGTGAGCCAGCACACCAACATAGCAGCTGCCAGGCTCTGGGTGTGTTGAGGGAAGAAGTTGGGTTGGGATAACGTAGGGAGCTGTAGGTAAGTTGAGGCAGGTGGGGAATCCTAATGTGTAGGAGAGTTGGGAAGATGAGGATATGGATGTGAGCTCTTTGTGTTTTAAAAAGATGGGGGTAGGTGAGAGCGTGGATTTAAGATCTAATTTGTCAAAGAGAAGAGGGTGAAGTTGGGGTTGATAACATAGACATAGTTTTCATTTTAAAAGCAGTTGTAAATCTTTGCTCTTTTCCTGAGATTTAACAAAAAAAAAAGGGAAAAAAAAAATTAAAGAAACCTCCAAGAACTGTGCTAGCTTTGAGCTGCTGTTTGACTTTTGAGTCTTTTCTTGAAAATAAGATAACGCTCAGAATTCATAAACATGAATTCCAACTTGTGTGGGACACCAGTCTCTCTTGATTTGTAGAGTAAATTCCAATTTTGCTACATAAAGTGTGTTTACAAGGAAAATCAAGCAAATATTTTAAGAATTTAAAAATTATTTTGTGATGTAAATTTAGGCTGAAATTTTGCTTAAATATGCAGGTTCTTTAAGAGACTGCAAAAATTGCCATGTGGTATTTCTAAATGACTGTCCAGTAGAGAAATTGATGGAAGGACGAATACAAATAGAGTTCTTTGAATTGTGAAGAGTCTTTTCAGGCAGATCATTGAATCTGTGTCTTGCTTCGAGTGCCATGTGCCTTAACATATGAATAGCACTCTTTACTTGAAGGTTACAGGTGCAGAAACCTAGTTAATTGCTGCTTCAGGAATCAGCATTATATATTGGCATTAGGCTTGGATATCCACTGGGACATCTACTGCCTCTGCATAGGAAATGCATTAAGTGATGGCTCTTTCCTTTCATGCCTGGTAATTTTGCTATAGACTGATGCTAGCCAAGAGAGGTGCAGGTAGTGAAGAGGATGGATCAGTGATGTTGATTGGAAATCCTTTCAGCTACAAGGGTTTCTCTGATCACAGTCACCTGTTTGCATTAGTGAGGGGGAAGAGGTGTTAATTCAATTTAAACAATGCAAAGAACAACTGATTTGTATTTAAAACCTTTCAAAAGATTTCTCAATGAGCACTGCAGTAGCATGAATCCTTTAAGAACTGTATGCATTTGCCTTGCAAAATAAAATGTGACAATGTTTTTGTTTTATTAATGTTCACACTGCCATTTCCTTGCAAAATACTTGGTCATCTAATACAGAAAGCCACAAATGTTTTAACTGCTCTCATTTAAATCACTGAGCTTTTTCACTGCAGGCTTTTTAATGCCACTCACTTTCTTATAGCTCACTGGAAATGATACCTATATTAAACCTTTTGTTACCAGGGGCTGAGTCCCAGTGTATCAGTGTAGCTTTCCCCAGGCACTAAATATGACTTCTTTTACTTTGAAGAAAATCATTTAAGGAAGTGAATTATAAAGCATGTATGTTGGTATAATATTAACCAGACCGTTCTTAATATTGGTGAGTCATGGTGGGGATTTTAAAGGCTGTTGCGAGTAACTGTTTTTGCCTTGGACAAACTGGCGTTGGTACTCCTTCTAATGCTTTTGGTACAGCAAGATGGCTTCTGTAAATGAAAACGAATCCACTCCTGGGGGTGGGGGGGAAATCTTGGAGAGAAGAAATGTTTTGAGACCTTCTGATGATATCTCACATTCCTTGCATGTAGCAGTGTAAAAACCTTGATTCTGTCACACAAATCCATGTTTCCACCCCTCAGTTTATACAAAAATCATACCGTTTTTTAAAATATCTGGCAATAGTTTATGCAGCTTTTAGTTGAATGCCAGATGGAAATCCATGTTCTCAACTAAGCATCTTAGTCACCCTAAATATAGTGCTTCTATCTGTTCTTGGCTGGATTAATGCCATAGAGTAAAGATTTTTGGTTTGAAAGATGTTGTGCAGGAATAAGGGGCAAACTGAAGAAGCATTTTTCATCTCAAACATAAACTATTATTGAAAAAAATCTGTTTCTTACACCTCTGTTAATTATTGAATTCATGGTCAGTTTGTAAATAAGTCTTGTTTTGTATGGAACTTGAGAGAGACAGATGTTTAAACCTTAAGTATGGATTGGAAAAAAACAATCTAAGCATCCCTGGCAACGCCTTATATTCTCTTATGTATTGCTGAATTTTTTTGGTCTATGGAATCGGTGATTAATGGAATTTTCATTGAATGAAATAATAATAATGATGAAAAACACAACCCAAACAAAACTCCCCCTCAAGCCCCTCCACTCCCCGCCCGATATGTACTTAGAAAATGTGTGATTATTGCTAAACCTATATATTTTAAATGTTCTATTTTCTTTTGTACCTTCCTTCTACAGGGAAAGTGAGAAGCTTAAGTTCGTCATTGTGGACTCTGACCCATTTGACAGCTTTGCATCTCAGTGACAATTCCTTATCCCGTATTCCTTCAGACATTGCCAAGCTTCACAATCTGGTATATCTGGACCTGTCTTCTAATAAAATTCGCAGTTTACCAGCAGAGCTCGGAAACATGGTGTCACTCAGGTATGTAAATTTTAACAGGAGTTAAAATTGTTCTCTTATTATCTTTGTAGCAACAGTTTAAATTTCAGTGTAATTTTTACATTCTAGTAAATGAAAAGCATGAATAAATTCCCCCCTTCCTCACTTCTTTTAATCTGTCTCCCTGAATACTTGTTATGGTCTGTGCAGCTGTAGCAATGCTGGCTTTTCTGTGATCTCCTGTTCCGCTGTATGACAGTACGGAGTGAGCTTCAGAAGCGCTTAGTTTGATGGCGATCTCCCATTTTATCCAAGTCAGGTTTCCTCTCTTATGCATCTCTTTGCAGACTCTTTTACAAATCTTTATGTGGCGTTTTTCTCTAAGAAATACTGATGCACAAAAAAAATTGCTTTGAACTCATAGTAAGGTAGGAAAAAGGTCAGATTAAACATTCATAATCATGCTAACTACAGGTTTTTTTCTCTTTACTCATCTTTAGTAATTATTCTTAACAATAGTTCTTATTCTGTTTATTTTATAACAACTGCAACTTGTCTAATATCATCTCCTTCCCACCTTTGCTATCATGTAACTGCATTCCTGTGCAAACTGGGGAGGAGGGAAAAAAAATGTTCTGAATGCATGGGTTTTTTCCCCTTAATTTTACAGTGCCAAGATGAGCAAAGTTTGCCTGGAATGATACCGCCTTTTGGAAGTGAAGCATGAATACTGATGCCTATTTAGATTATAATTAAGGCTGCAGCATTTCACTTTGTAAAAACACTTTTATGTAAATGTATAAATTACTTATATAAGAGTAGATATTTACAGGCAACATTCTTTTGCCCTTGACCCAAAGGAAGAGCCTTATCTTAGGTTTATTGGACAGTTACCGGTAATTGCCTTCATTGCTTTTAATTTTGAAGACGTTTATGGACAGCTTTCTCAAATCCAGAAAAAACTGAGTCTTGAAGTAACTAGAATGTTATTAGAAGTAAAGAAGACGACAATAGAGAAATGGATTGCCAGCACAGTTCTAATGAAACTGGAAGCAAAGCAAGTCTGCACATAGAAGTACCAGTCATTGCATTTTCTTCTACTTTAGAAAAGTCCTCTCTGTTGGGGAGGATTCAACTAGCTGATCAAATTGGTACTAAAAACTCAAATTCCAAAGGAGTTAAAGTCTCAACCTTGGAGGCTGAGCAAAGGGACCTTGCTTTTTAGAGCATAATTGGCAGTTCTGTTTTGCAGTGTGTTGTATAGTTGTTTTCAGCTGTGAAGTAGTCTGTTCTAAAGAAAGCTTTGCACTACTATTTTAATTAAAAGCAGTTACTATTAACAGGTTTCTTCCCTCCTTTATTCACTCCTTGGTTATTGTGAGGTAGCAACCCTAAATTTACTGGAATATTCTCAAATTCATCTTTGTACTTCATTAGCAACCTTTTATTTTTATCAGTCTTTTTCCTTTTAAAATATTGTTGTAAATGTAATACTCATGGCATGGAGTTAGCTTAGCAGTGTATAGTCATCAGTAGCGTCAAAAGACCTTATGCCTTCTTCCCAACACTTTTCCCAGTTTATTCTGGCTGATTCTATGAAGCTTCAGCTCTTTCAAGTCCCAAGTCTCTCCTGATAACACTTGAGTCCAGATCTCTAGATGTGAAAAGCTAGTGCGTTAATCCACTGCGCTCTCTCTGTCCTCAGTAATTGCAGCTGATCCATGATTTCTTTTCACTGGGGTGAAAGTGAAGAAAAACCCATAAGCACATCCTATGTGATAGTGCTCAGCAGCTTCTGGGAAGTTGTTCAGACAAACGGTGATTCAACACTGGGCATTGCTGATATCCTGAGCCAGAGAAATCATTTGTGCTCTCCCACTTGAGAACTGATAACAGGTCTTCCAGCTCCCACGTCTGGAGCTCTGGGTTTGGTCTGTACGGCAAAGCTCGCCGAAGGCTCCTTGCATCTCCCTTTTTACTGCAGGTACTTGAAGAAAGAGGTATCAAAGCAGTAAGATTTCTGATCTTTGTGGAAAGAAGAATAAAAATAAACACTCTAACATGTTATCTTGGAAAGCTCCGCTGTAAAACAGATTCTCTTGATATGCTTGAAAGAACTAGTGGGATTTGCTGTGATCCCCTTTGCTGTATAGAGGGGCAGGTTCCATGGAGTCAAGGATCATTAGAGAAAACAATTCTTTCATCCAAGAGAGAAAGTGTAATGATACCTACTACTGTGCC
The DNA here is from genome assembly GCF_964188355.1 of Buteo buteo. Taxonomy (NCBI): domain Eukaryota; kingdom Metazoa; phylum Chordata; class Aves; order Accipitriformes; family Accipitridae; genus Buteo; species Buteo buteo. The sequence continues at coordinate 6,150,291 of NC_134194.1, forward strand.
ATTCTTCCAGCTTGGTGTTTTTCTTCTCGAAGAATTTAGTATATTTTTTTGTAATTCTACATAACTTTTTTTTAAACTTCAGCAGTGCTTTGAAAAACTCTTAGAGGAAAAAGTAGCTTCCAAAAGAATAAACTGGTAGCTTTATAATGTCATATAGAATATCATCCTTAAAAATAATAGCGATTTAAATCTCAGATGTCTATGGAAGTGCTGAGAATTAGTGGAGATGTTGATTTATTTTTTTTTTAACACCCCCATCCTCTTTTCTACCTGTCATGTGCTTCCTTCATACTTAGAAACCCTACAATGACAGACACAGTAGGCTTCTGAGTTTCTCTCTAAAATATGTGCTTTTGTCTGTGGGGTTTTATATTAAATTTTTTTTTTCCCTTTTTTGTTGCCCGAAAATACTTTTCAAGTCTCCAGGCTCCAAGTTGTAAACACTTTAAAGTAGCAACTTTATATTGAATATGGTGAGGAAAGTCTTCACTGCTTAGGTGGGACTGCATTTAAGTGAAAAGCTTCTGGCAAGTCCATTTTCTCTGCCCAGTTTGTTACGATATTGGAATTCAGGACATGAATTCTGTTCCTGTCTGCATATTGGTTTTGTAAGTTAAAAAGCATGTATTTTGTCTTAACACTGAAATTATGGAAAAAAAAAAACCAACCCCAAACACAAAAAAACCCAACAAAACCAAAACCAACAGAAAATTACTATTGTAAATTACTATTACATGGTAATGTCATAGCTCTAATCATACTGCCATGATCCTGGATTTTTTGCTTATTTGTTTTCTGGGATATAATTTCACTTTATTTCACCTTTAATCATAGCTGAACTATTTCATGGTCTCATTTGTCAGAGCTGTTGCTGCTTTATCACTTGTAGTTATTAAAGTAATTATTGGTAATGTTTACAAAACTTCTAACTTTTTAAGATGAACTCATCAAACAGCTACTTTCCTCTGTACTTCAACGTAATGTGTATTTTGTCTGTATGTGTGTGTTTCAGTACAGCAGGATTTCCCTAACTATTGCTGTTTAGTCTTTGAGTTTTTCAATATTGTGGTTTGCTAGTATATTGTTTGTCTGTTCGTTAAACTTCTTGTACTATACTGCTGAAGACAAACGTTGGTCTGTTTTCAGCCCTATGTGATTCTTGCTCTGTCTACAGGGAACTACATTTAAATAACAACCTGTTACGAGTTTTACCTTTTGAGCTGGGAAAACTGTTCCAGTTACAGACTTTGGGTCTGAAAGGTATTGCTACTTTTTCTTGGTATCCGTGCTTGTTTAATGATATCACTTCTGAGATATAATGGCTGTAGACTGCTAGTTCATAAAACATTACTGAATAGCAATCCCAGATGTAGCTACTTACTCCGCCTTTATAAATATTGTTATTGAGGGATTATTTAAAAAAGGAAAAAGAACAAGTTTGGCAAAGCACTCCTCATATAAAGAGGTTTGCTTCTCTTTCTGCAGAGTGAGCGGAAGCTTGCTGTTGACTGCATAGGAGTTGAATACAGTGCTGCTTTAACTAAGTAGTAGTCTGCAGTTAACTGTAGGTATTCAACTCCAACCAAAAAGGGAACTTGCTTTGTACTGCTGTAGGGTACTGTGCTGTTTATGCAAGCAGCAATTTAAATCTCTCTCCAATTTTTTTTTTTCTCTGAACTGTATGGATTCTAGCTATAAAACTGCTGACCTCGGGGGAACTTGTATCATAAAACCAGGAGCACTGAGTGATACAATACCTCTAAACACTGTTAAGTCTCAAAGGTCTGTTTTTCTCCTCCTTAAAACTGGATAATTGCAATGTGCATTGTCCGTGAAAACTTCCACAGTCTTCTTACATGTTTGGCAAATGATAGGCTGTCTACTCAAGATATGACTGGCAAATAAACTGATAGTGGATGTTTCACTCACATCGAGCAAAGTGAGCAGAGATGGCTCCTGCGTGTGGCCTCATCAGCTCTGCCTGCGTGTTGTACCGCACCAGTTCTTCAATACTGTTAGATCCAATGGCCACCCTTGGGCTGTCTGTTAGAAGGCAGACATGGGAGAGAATGTGGTTAACTTCATGAGAGCTATTCACATGTCTAGTGTTTTGTGGGATTGAAGACCTGAGATCTGAAACCACTAAGTAGTTCATAGTAGATGCAGTATCTTTTCTCAGAGATGCCAGCTTTAAACACTGATACTTAAGTTCATAATGGTTCTGTGTATTTTATTCGATATTTCTGTAAATCTGTTTGCAGGAAATCCACTTACACAGGATATTCTGAACCTTTATCAGGAACCAGACGGGACGCGAAGGCTACTGAACTACTTGCTTGATAATTTGGCAGGTACTGCAAAAAGAAGTAAGTGATCATTCTTAAAACATTTATTTCTGCTGTGTAAAATAAATGTGATTATCATTTGTGGTATCTCTACTTTAAAATGTTCCCGTAGTTTCAACGGAACAACCACCTCCAAGATCTTGGATTATGTTGCAAGAACCAGACCGTACAAGACCAACAGGTACTGTAACACTTCTCCCCCCCCCCCCCGCCCCCCGCCCCGTTGTAAAAGCTGTGAATCTTTACTATCTGTTGAAAAATTTTTGATGCTTAAATTAACCAATCATCTGTGCAGTGCTGACCAGCCAGCTCAAGTAGTTCTACCTCAATTGGAAGACCTCTTTTAGATTTACCCTTCTCTTACTATAAAGTAATTTCTTTTTAATTAACATCCTTCTCACAGGAATTGAAACTGCTGTCTACAATTAGTTAAATAGTTGAATTATAACGGGCTTAATTGAACATTTATTGAAGAATAAGAAAATGGAAGAACATGAGCATAATTTCCCAAAAATGTAGCATTTTCTTTTAAGTAACCAGTGTAGCATCTTTGACTCAGCACTTGTCTTGCTGTTGGGTTTCAGGTCATGTTTAATTGTTTACTAATTTTTCTGCATGAATTGTCTAAAATATAGCCTTTTCTATTTACCTGCGCACCAAAAATCTTAGTGTATTTCTCAATTATTGCAGTGTCCTCTCTTTCAGGACTGATGTACATTACTTTCCCCTATTGATTTTATTAAGGCAGTTGCTTCAGAGATCATGATGTTAATGCAGCTTGTCTTTTGCTGTCACCTATTTGTTTTCAAAATGCTGGGCTTTGATCCCCCAATCAGGCCAAGATTGTTGCCTCAATTTGCTAAATCTTCAAACAACTGTCTTGTGGAGTACAACTCAGGAAAAAGAAACATTTGAGAGGAGCTCCCAATAAGCTTACGAGTATCTCATTATACTGCAAGTTCCTTAGTGCTTTTTAAAAACAAACAAAAAAACCCCAACAAAACAAAACCCAAAATGCATGCTGCTGGATTACCTGTCAAGTAGCCCCAAACTGTCTCATTATCACTCCTGTTCCAAATTAATACAGAGAGTTGGTGTTTCTTCTCTTTATGCCTGAATTGTAAGCTTTTTGAGATGGAAACATTTGGGGTTTTATTTTGTCTATACTTTTTCATTGTGTGAAGGGATCCTTACCCTGCCTGTGGTTCTGTTACAGTTCGTGGTGGTAATAATTAAGGTAGATTTTAAATAATCTATTAGAAGAGTGTGCAAACCTTTGTATAGCTAGCAAATATAAGTGTTCAAATACACTTTCCTTGTTTTAGGCTTTTTGCAGTAGAGTACTACGTAGCATAAAGTATGTTTGTTTGCTATTTACTGCATTAACCATATAAAGGGGGGGTTGGGTTTTGTTTTCAAATTTAATGGTAGAAGACAGCTGCCATAAGTCCAAACTTGTAATTTATCTTCCTAGAAGGACTCACAAATTTTTTTTTAGTACAGATACATGTGCTGTGTTTTGGTTGAAGGAAATGAAGCATGAATTGATAAATTTGCAGAAGACAAAAGTGAAGAACATAATTGTGTATATGTATTTTTTTGTTGTTGTTGTTAAATGTATCAGTGTGTAAGTAAAATTATTGTTCTGCAGCCTTGTTCTCTGTCATGTGTTACAACGTACTTTGTGATAAATATGCTACCCGGCAGCTGTATGGCTATTGTCCATCTTGGGCATTGAACTGGGAATACAGAAAAAAAGCCATTATGCAGGAAATCCTGAGCTGCAATGCTGACATCATAAGTCTTCAGGTAAAAGATATACCATTATTTCTTTTCCTCTTCTATTCCCATGTGCTGGTTTCTACACATTAAGTGTATTTACAGTAAATGGTCTGTTTTCAAAACCTTCTGAAAACAAAAGAAAAAAGAAGTGGTGTTTAGAACATTATTTGTTGCTTGACATCAAAAGAATGCTTTTCAGCCCACACAGTTGGAATGTGAACCAGCAGCTGCTGATCAAAGGCATGTACGTGGGGGTGTCTTTGTGCCTGCCTGTGTATGTGGGGCTATAATTGACACATTTTCAAATAAAAGGCTTGAGATAATCATAACTCTGGGGATTACAGAAATTCATTTATATTTTCTTAAAACAGGGATATTGCTCTCAAATTTGCATTCTCTGATGTACTTAATTCTTACAATTTTTTTCTCCTTAAATCTAATTTGAAAGTGATTTACACTTCTGAAGAGTTTAAATAATATCAGTCTTCTGTATTTTGGTAATAGTACATTCATGCTGTGCTGTCTTACAACTTTATAGGAGGTTGAAACGGAACAGTACTACAGTTTTTTCCTGGTAGAATTGAAAGAACGTGGCTACAATGGATTCTTCAGTCCAAAGTCTAGAGCTAGGACAATGTCAGAACAGGAAAGAAAACATGTTGATGGTTGTGCAATATTTTTCAAAACAGAAAAGTAAGTGATGTGTTTTGCAGAGCCTTCTATTGTGCCTTACTCTCTTTCACAGAATTTCTCAGGTCAGTCTATAGCTCCAACAATTTGGCATTAGACGCCCTTTTTGTAGCCATTCAGTGTTTCTTATAGAGGATTCCTATTGCTAGAAAGAGTGGTCTGTAAGAGAGAAATCATTCTGTGTGTAACTAGCAATAGAAAATTTTACCTTGAAGTTTTATTTAAGATGAAATTTCATTCTGTTAGAGCAATGAAGGTTAGGAGTTCACTAAATTATACTTCAGTTGTTGAGCGGGTGTGTACCAACCATTAGGTGTTAATAATGAAAAAATGAAGTAAGTGTCTTATTTTCTAGCTTTTTTTTTTTTTGAGTAAAGGAATTGATAATCCCCAAAATTGCAGAAATAAGACCTCAGATGACATTGGCTTTTTGATACATTAGCCTTCTGATAAAGCAAAAGACAAGGCACAATATCACTGCTTGCTTCTGAAAAAAAGCCATTATTTAAGAGCTGCAGCACTTACTCATTGTGTCACATTGTACTTGTACAACTGTTTGGATATAAGGGCGATAAATTCCCTTCCTCCTCCTGTTTCCATTCCTTTGTATCCACAAGTAAATGTAGCTGCCAGGTTTGATACCTTTTGGCTTAGAAAAATTATTTAGTCCCTGTCTATTAAACCTGCATCTTTGAACTAGAAACTGGTGCAGAATTAGAAACAAGCATTCCTTTTCTATAGTTTCTCAAGCATTCGCTCTCTCTCTAATCTTTTAATTGAAACTAAGGTAGTATAAAATATATAAAAATTGCTAGGAAAACTGTATCCTTTGATTTCAGTTTAGGATTTTATGAAATTATGTGATTGGCTGAGATTTTCACATCATAAATGTGTTTGAGCTTTAATTAAAAGGAGAATTGTCTATAACATTTCCTTTTGTGTCTGGCTGCTGAAAAAAATATATGATGTTTCTCTTTCAGATTTACTTTGGTTCAAAAACATACTGTTGAGTTCAATCAACTAGCTATGGCAAACTCAGAAGGTTCAGAAGCTATGCTGAACAGAGTTATGACAAAAGATAACATTGGAGTTGCTGTATTGTTAGAACTGCGAAAGGAATTGATAGAAATGTCATGTAAGTCCCATTTAGTTTAATTTTTTAATAGATTCTGTTTTGTAGATGAAAAAATTGCCTTTTGTTACAGTAAACCAGAGAAACTATTCTACAGACAAATATAACTTTGCACATTGTATGCTCTGACAAATTTATTTCCAAAGAGGATTTGGGGAAAAAGTCATATGGTTTAAATGATTAAGATTTTTTTTCCCCACTTATACCATTTTGCTTAAAAAAATACAAAGACTTGAGTTTGAGTGATTCTTTTTTTTTTTTTTTTTCTTGCAGTTATATACAGGTATCAAAGAATCAGTTGGTGTTGGTTGTGTGTTTCTGGGTCATGTATCTGCATCATCTTAGCTTGTTATTTTCTTCACTGTCATGCTTACACAACCTGTTTGTTCTGCCCTGTCATTCTTAATTTAGGAAATGTAAATTGGGTTTTATAAGTATTGCAGTGGGTACCTACTCAACCTGGGTTGTATTTATCCAAATGAAATTTTATTGATTCAGATTCTAACAAACAAGCCTTTTAAGAAGCACTTCTAGCAAGAGAAGTAGCTTATTATGTGGATAACTTAAAATTCAGAGCTCATTGCCTAATAAGATACGAGCAGTGCCTGTTTACTATCACAACCTGAGGAAAACTGTTGTAATTTTTTAGAACAACACGATTTGCCTGTAATTAGGATTATCTGTTATTTATGTTAATTCACAGTATTCTTAGATACATAGGCGTTACCTGTAACAGGATAGTCTGTCTGTTAATGGTCTTGAATGTGAAACGCAATTATTCCTAGTGCTTTATGTCAACTAAAACACTTAGTAGTTGTAAGAGGAGTTGTATGACCCTCTTAAATTAAATGGTATTAACTCTCTTCAAGTTATACTGGTATTTTATTTTATTTTTTCCTCCCCTCAAACATTTGTTTAAAATTCAATAATAATGTTTTCTGTTGCTGACCATGTAAGGTAAATAATTGATTTTAAATTTTAGCTGGAAAGCCACATCTTGGGATGGAAAAACAGCTAGTTCTTGTAGCTAATGCACATATGCATTGGGACCCAGATTATTCTGATGTGAAGCTGGTTCAGACTATGATGTTCCTGTCCGAGGTAAAGAACATTATTGATAAAGCTTCTCGTAGTCTCAAACCTGGTGTTTCGGGAGAACTTGGAACCATTCCACTTGTACTGTGTGCAGATCTCAATTCTCTACCAGACTCTGGTAAGAGTTCTATTTCTTTTTTGGTGTTTTTTTTTAAAGACTGTTTCAAGTGTATAACAATTTAAATTTTAAGGTCTCACTTTTTTAAAGGAGTTTTCAACTTAGAGGATACGTTGTTTGGTATCATAATCTCTGAAGGTGCTAAGAAAATGGAAGAGAGAAAAGATAGAGCTGTTTCTTTTGTGAGTGACCTTATTGCCTATGCAGTAGTATAGCTATGTCTGGTCTTTCAGAAGCATTTTCATTGTTATCTTACAATACAGGAATGGAAATGAAGAAAATATCGTCCAAAAATAACTGGAAACATGAGTATGTTGCTGATAATGCGGTTTTCTTAGTTTGAAGTGTGAGAAGATGGGTTCTTCTCTTTAAAGTTGCCACCATACAATCATTTTCTTTAGCTCAGATGTTTTAGGACTTCTGAAATACAATACCTCTCCTACCATAAAGGGATTCTTCAGAGCTCTTTACTAACATACAACTTTTTCTTTTTACTTGGTGGCGACTTTATAAAGTGCAAGAAAAGAACAGATTCAGTGATTGCCGCCTTGGCTTTCTCAGGCACCCAGCTGAAGTGCTGAACTCAAGAGCCATCCTTCCTTCTTACTGCTAGTTGTTCAATGTAATAAACTCCATTCCTGGTCCCCCGTCCTTCTGGCTTCTGCTTGGCAACTCTTAACATCTGTTAGGGTTGATAGGAGCAGTTACTGCTCAGCAGTACTGGAAATCTGATTCTTCTTGATCTCAGCAAGGCACGTATCCCTAGTGGCTATTGCAATAGCCAGTTCACGTGTCTGATTGTGTCTTCAGAACAACTAATTGCCTCTTTTACCTTCCAGAACCTTAACACAGCTATTCTGAAATTGAGGCATGGTCTTAGGTTTCCAAGACACAAATCTTGTCAATTTGGCTTTGTGGCCTCTTTAAAGTTATCTTTATTTGAAGCAGTGTTACAAAACTGTCTTTTTTGCAATGTTTTAGCTGAAGAACGTTGAAAGCCAGGACTTGAGCATAGAGACAAGGAGAGGAAGAAGCTGACTTTGTAGCCTCTGTAGCATTTTACTTCCACTTTCTTAATTTTTTCATCTTCCCCCACCCCCAGTCTGTTCCTTATTAATCTTCTTGTTTTTTCTAATCAAATTATGTCTCTTTGTTCTAGGTGACGTTTGCTCTTGACATATATATACATTGTCTTGCAATATTTTAGAAGAACTACTGTTGATTGTATTGTATATATGTTAAGGTTTTGCTTATATAAAGCATAAAGTTGCATGTATGACTGGAAGTACCTACGCACTCTTATTTGCTGAATGCTTGTTGATACCTTCTTGTGCGCATGCGTCTCTCCTAATAGGTGTTGTTGAGTACTTGAGCACTGGTGGAGTGGAAACAAACCACAAAGATTTTAAGGAACTGAGATACAATGAAAGTCTTACTAACTTCAGCTGTAATGGAAAAAATGGAACAACAAATGGAAGAATTACACATGGTTTCAAGTTGAAGAGTGCCTATGAGAATGGTCTAATGCCTTATACAAATTACACATTTGACTTCAAGGTAAGGACTTGGCTGATATTTTGGAAAAGTTTTCCATTTTGAAGCTTAACTATGTGATTTGCTGTACGGAATTGTTTAACAAAGAAGTTAATCTGTTTGGGTAGCTAACAGTAAATTCACCAAGATTATATTTAAAACATAGCAAATGAGTGCCCAACAATTCAGTCTCCTAGAAACCAAATGTTCCTTTTTCTTGTTAGTAACTTGTAATGGATTTGCAAGAGTTGGGGTGCTGTTAACCTTCCCTGCAAATAGGAATATTTTGTGTTTTAATACTCCAAGCTAAATGAAATAGTACAACGGGGCACTTAAGCTGCCAGCTGCAAGGAAATAATCCATGTTGCTACTGGAAATCTCGCAGTGCTCAGTTGCCTAGGGGAAACAAAGATGGCTCTTGTCCTCTTCAAAAATCAGATAAATATGATTTGAAGCTATGTAGGAGGTTGGAAATTACAACCCACAAAAGCATAGCAGAAGCGATACAGGGTGGACTTTTCTTTTGTTTTCCTAATCTATATTGAGCAACACATGGGATATGGGGAGTAGAAGTCTGCTAAGTTGATGATGTGCTGTAGAGAAGGAACGGTAGCATTTCACTTACTTGTAATATTGAGCTCTTTTGTTTGGAAGAATAACTTGAGTCAAGAATATATACTGATAATCGATTTTATTTCTTCTGTTGTTTTAGGGTATTATTGACTACATCTTCTACTCTAAACCTCAGCTAAACATACTTGGCATTCTTGGACCTTTGGATCATCATTGGTTAATAGAGAACAATATAAGTGGTTGTCCACATCCACTCATCCCTTCTGACCACTTCTCACTTTTTGCACAACTGGAGCTTTTGCTGCCTTTCCTGCCTCCTGTAAATGGAATCCATCTCCCTGGCAGGAGGTAGTCAAGTACATTTTAGAGGGTAACCTCAGTCTAACTTGTACAATTGTAAAATCTGAATATAGAGGAGTGAGGTATGGCCAACAGGGATTTTTTTTCTTAATAATCTTAATCTTAAATCTAATTATTTGCTAAAGACATAGTAAAAGCCAGGTGCTATCAACAGACACAATTCTGAGCCCAATATACTTTGTATACTGTTCGAGAGCGATTGGTGCGTTTGCACCTTTCTTTAATACGTTACAATTAACCTTCCTGTTTCTTTTATCCAACGTGACGTTTTCATGCCTTGAAATAGGGAATTGTTATACAGTATATTCTCTTTGCACAGTTATCTGTAGCACTACTTTTTTGAGGCCAGTAGGAACATCCACAGAACATTCTTCCGTACTTCACTCCCTCCTTTTTCAGACTTGTTTGTAAAATATAGAATTTGAATTTAGCCTTTATTGATTGTATATGAACAACAGAAAACCTGATTTATGAGATTTTGTACTTTAAAAAAAGAAAAAATCAGATTTGGAAAATGATTGTATTGTAAACTAAGGCTAAATTTTTATCTGTTTTCATGTGTTATAAAGGCCAGCTTGTAAAAGAGGTTGTCACAGGTTTTCTCTGCTAATGATTTGCACTGTTAGGGTTTCGTTAGCCCTTTTGTACTACTTTTTATGTTCAATTGAGAACGTTGCTTTTAAAATCCAAACTTATAAAATCTTAATATCTTACAGAGATAACTGAATACATTCTGTCTATTTCTGATTTTTTTTAAAAAAAGAGAAAAGCATAGAGTTCTCGCAGAACAGATAAGCTAAGCAGTGAATATAAGTAGACCTGTATGGATTGAAAGTTATTGCTGATGTGTATACAGTCAGATATTTTTCTCATCTCTAACTTTTGAAGTAAAATTTAGGGATACTTGTGTACAGCTCCTTCATTTCTGTTTTAAATACTTGTCCTATCTCCACTGTGCCTGCTTAAATTTGTTCTCAACTAGCACTGCCTGTGCATGCAGAGAGATCCTGTGCATCCTCTTTTATTTTTTTAAATAACGTTAACACTTGTGAAAATTTTATGAAGATACTTTTGTATAAGCTGTGGCATCTTTTTTTCCTTTGTGAAGCATTGAATATCACACTTTTTGAACATGTTCAGGTTATGGGTACACAGTTTCTAGCTTCTAATACCCATGCACTGCTTCTTTCAGTGTCATTGCACAGTGCCGTTTTTCCCACTAAGAATTACTATCATGTGAATTCTCTTTCGTTTAAGTGTGTTCCTCAGTTTCAGAAAGTATAATTCCTTGAAGAAAAAAACCCCAACCCTATGTTTTCTATTGATGAAGCAGTGTAAAATAAATGCATTTTCAATACAGGTCCCAAAGACAATTCTTCAGATCATTTTTTTTTTTTAAAGTGACCAACCAAGTCTTATTTTAAAGTGTCAAGCAAGACTAAAGTTATAGTGTACCCTCAGTGCCATTTGTGTCATGAAGCCAAGTATATAACAGCTTACAAATTTAACTTGTCTATTTGTATCCTAAAAGGGAGAATTTATTGTCTCCTTAAACTAATACAACTTGAATAATCAATGTAAAAATAAAAATTGAGATAGAGAGCTTGGTCTTAAACAGCTTTTGTTTCAGCTGCGGGCAGGGAAGCAAAAGGACACTGAGCATTAAGAGAAAACTTTCTAAATATTTGTTAATTTTTATATATAAGAGAGTGGATTGGTAATAATGATTCAAAATTTTATTGAAAAGTAGTCAGCACATAAATGTGCTCAAACCGTTCTGTTTTAAGCTGAAAGTAAAAATTACAAACAGTTCGGATATGTAAAATGTACATTTTAAAATTTCAATAGGATAAATTTTGATCTTGAATCCTTGTCTGGGACCTGATCTCTTGGGGTTGTTTTGTTTTGGTTTTAGTTGTGGAAACACCAAACATGTCCAGTTTATAATCAGTACATTGAAATGCTGGTAGTATTGCTGTAGTAGACTTAATGCGTAGTGTTATTTTTTTTCTGTTTGTTTTTTGGGGTTTTTTTGTAAAGTGTGAATAAAAGGTGTTTTACTCATGTTTCCTTAATGATGTCTTGGTAATGTACATCATGACAATTTCCAGTGATGATAAGCCAATTTAGCTTGTCAAACTGAGCAAACTATTTTTCTTTTCTGATTATCTGGATTGTGTAATGAGTCCAGAAAGCTTTACAGAAGGGGAAGGGAAGCACTTACTCATTTTGTATTTCTTAGAGGGGGATAATTTACTTTAATAGATGCTGGAGCTTGAGTGCACTTGTTAGATTCTAAAGGTTTAAGCTTTATCCAGTATGTGTTCTCCTGTATTGCTTAGTCTTAAAAAAATTTGAATTTATGACAGCACATTAAAATATGGCCCCTTGTGCTTTTGGAGACACAACTGTTCCTGCTTAGTCACCTTACAGTCTAAAGGTCCATTTAAATGACCGTTTCCTCCAGCTTTTATACTAGTCCACCAGGTCCCAATCGAAAACCCACTGAATACATTGAAGACACTCCTTTGACTTCACTGGGTTTTAACTGGACTGCAGCTATGACTCGGGGGCTGAAGGAAGGAGAAATATTTTGAATATAGGGAAAGACCAGATGGCACCAAAACAGAGCTGAGATAAACTTTGTCAAACAATCTTTCGAAGAAAATATATTCTTGTGTCAAACAAACCTAACTCAAAAGTCTCAATTTCCAGCTATAACATAGAATAAGGCAATAAACTGTGTCTTCACAAAATCAAAATGTTTGCTTCATAGTTTTTAACATAAAATGGTTATTTGCAATATTTTTATTCGAGGTGGTTTTGGGTGTTGCCATAATGTACCTTCAGTGTTCTTGTTGTAAAAGCACATACAGCGAAAGTCACAGAACATCCTTGGGGTTGAAAGGATTTATTTAGGTTAGACCAGGCTTTTTTCCACTTAAAGTACAGTCAGCCATATCTTGTCTAGTTTTATTTACCTTTACCAAGAATTCTGGGTGTCAAAGTGTAAATTGAAATATACCTTTAACTAAAAGAATTGATGAGAGTACAAGACTAATACCACAAGTTACTGCTTTTAACATAACACAAGGTGGGAGGGGAAGAGCATATAAGTTGGTGTGTGTTGTAATTATTTTGTCCTTTCAGCAGCTTTGAAAAAAAATAAAAAAGGTAAATTTGGCTAGCATTTGACAAAACTGACTTTAAGAACATTGTATGTATGCATCTTTGATGTAACTAGCAAATCTCTCAAGTTGTTTTTTTTCAGAGCGGACTTAGAAACTAGCTTATGGTTTGCTTTTTCAACCACACAAAACCTGTATGAAAGACAAAATAATTACAACACTATTGGGGGGGGGAACCTAATTACACTGTAAAACTTTAAAAAATTCAGTTAACCGCTTAAGTAGCAAGCCTTTTTCATCCAGACGGACACAGTATTTTTTAGTATGTTAACTGCTATTCTTTTCTTTTGGTTGCATAAATTTGTAACACTTAAGTGTCTTGGTATGTTTAAGTAGTGTCTAAAATAGAATATCTTAGTCTTTATTCACAGTACTTCTGTATAATGTGTAATGCACTGGACTAACTCTTGTTTACCATTCATGTAACAAAAACCAGCACATTATCTGCACTAAGCTCAAAGAATGTTGCATTTGTCTATAGGCAGCTCTTCAATAAGATAAATGGGAAACTGAATATGGTCTGATGGTAAACAAGGGCTTTTACTGTTCTCTTCAGTGGAACTTTCTTCTTGGTCAAATTTTAACTAGTTAGTATTATATTTATATACAGGGTCTTCTTTTTCTTTACCAATGTATTTTCCTACTCATAGCTGACCAATAAATCCAATATCTGTTTCAAACCTTCTTGAAGTCTAATTCATATTTTAACTTAATTCCTAAAGCTTTTCCTGAAGAGTTGTACATAGAGCCAGAGTGAGTGAAGTGTGTTAAGGGTAAAATGGAAGGATGTAAGAAACTTGATAATCCCAGAAAGACCTTCCTGTACTTTCTGTTACCTTCTAGATCTGCAGAGCAGAAAGCTGCTTGAATCAATTGGGTTTGGATTGCAAAGTGAAGACCTGATTAGTAATGCCTCCAGAGTTTGTGGAAAACCCGTACCCAAACCTACTCAGATCTCAACCCCGTGTCTTCATATCTGGCTGTCTTCTGCCCTTCCCAAGTCAGTCAGTCAGGTCAGTTGTGCAGTCCACAGGTTTTGTCTGCGTCCTGTAAACCCCACTCTTTCCTTCCTCTTCCTTCCCCACCCCAGAAAGCCCAAAGTAGTCTTGGGGTCTGGCAGTGAGAAGGGATTCAAAGATTCCATTCATTTACCATGGAAGGGGAGCAGAGTGAAGATTTCTTGCATCTTTTTTGTCAGGCATAAGATCAACCTAACTCTTGTCCTTAGTTTATTTTAATATCACATTCTTTCAGGGGGGTTCTTCTGTATCAGAGTGCATGCGTAACAGTGCAGACTCTTATATGATGTTCCCATCACTAGTAGCAGGAAACATAACACGTGAGCACACTTGCTGTGTAAAGCACTGAAGCACACAAGACATCTTGCTGGCACCCCTGCATCTCTTCAGAACTCGTATTCAGTATGTTGGCACTGTTTTGCTTTGAAATAAAGGATCTAGTTCTCAGTGTTTCCATGAAAACCACATGCCCCAGAGCATTCAGCTTGCTTGTAGTTCTAAAGTTTGCTGTCTCGAAGCAGCTGTAAGTCCCCAACAGAGTGATGAGTCCAGTCCAGATTTCAGCAATGATTTCTCTTTGGTTCTGTCTCGTGGGCGAGATTTTAATTCCCACCGTCATATTTGCGGTCTTGCCGCTAGATGGTGTGTGTAACACAGGCTTCATGTGCACAGAGTGTGAACATATTTGAGAGTGCCATCCAGAAAGGGTGGCTTGTAGAATTATGAGTATTTGTGGGAATTCAGGCCCAGGAATGAACCTTTTCCAGTGGCAGCAGTCAGTTTGGTAATGTCTGTGCCAATTAAATACTGGCTTTATAAATCCAGCTGTCCTGATGGGAATAAAAAAGGACCTACTTAGTTCTCAATGGTAAAATCATTCTAGGGCCTTTGCTTGCTTCGTTTAATCTACTTAATGCTGTTTTAAGATGAGTACAGTTGTTACATGGTTCCAAATTGGAGTTGATGAGCTCTTAAATAATATCTGCTAAGCTGGCATGTAAGTATAGGGAGATCTATCTGTAGGGAAGCTCTGTGCCAAAATTAATGGAGAGCCTGGTGTCCTGGCCAGAGACTGTATATGGAAAACAGCATCTGTCACTGAAAGGATTGAGTTGAGCTTGTGTCCTGTGGTCTGAAGCCAGGTAAGAGAAAATTTGTCTGTCTTTAACTTGCAGTAAAATAACCACAGGTATTTTAATATAATTGAATACAAAATCACTCTGGCCAGACTCCTAGTTACTGGTCCTTCATACCCCATGTCCACTGGCTCTTCAGTGATGGTACAAAGTTGGGTTTGTGCCTTATAGGGTGGGACTTTCCCAAAGCAGTGCAGGTGACTGTGTGGCATTTCTTTTCTACTGACACGCGTAGAGCAGAGGAGCCTTAAAACATCTGGAATTGAGCCCAAAGAGAGAGAGGGAAGGAGGAGAAACTGAGAAAAAGGTAAGTGGAAAGGACAAGAATATGCAAGGTGCATTGGGTGACCTTTTGGGAGAAACCGTACTTCATTAAAGGTGAGTGTTCTGGTTATTTTCTTGCTTTGCATCTTCCCCTCCTAACCCAGAGGCACTAATTGTTCACTCTAAATGTTCACTTACTCTGTATGGAAAGCAGTAAAGCTAATTAAGCTATGGGGACCTTTGGTGCATTTGAATAGTTTCTTACTCCAAAATAAGCCTGGTATTCTCACAGGTTAACAGTTTTTAAAAGATAGGAAGGTACATTCAGGTTAAATCTTCATGGTGTGTCAGCAGACAGTATTCATTTCTTTTAAAAATGCTAGATGTTTGTTGTAAAAAAACACACATTACAGAAAATAAAAACATAGATACACTCCTGCTGAGTTTTAGTGACCACAAAGATTTAAGCTTCAGCTGATGGTTCATGGCGCACTTTTTTTTCCCCCTAGTTAGTTTAGTTTTTCTAGCTTTTTCTAGGTTTTTTTCCTAGATTTTTCTAGTTCGAGGCACAGACTGCTCCCTTTGGGTGCCAATAGTGAATTAATGATAATTTCTCCACTGTGGCTAACAGTATTGATAGCTCTTCAGAGACTGCATTTATTGATTTTTTTTAGTTCCCTTCTTCCTTTTCAAAAAATGGTGTCTCAGTTAACAGTCTGCTTGTTGGCCAAGAGGTCTAAGACCTCTTGTATCTAAAGACCTGAACCAAGCTATGTGCTGGTTTTGCTGACCCTGGCAGCAAGACACAGATTAGATGGGGGAAAGCCTAGAGATGTGCAAGGATTTCTTTTAACCATCTCCTCCGCTCCCAGATAAAGCAGTGGGAGAAAGGAGTGTTAGGAATTGCCTACAAGTTTCCAGGGAATAGTAGCAATTACATTGAGTAAAAAGTCTGTGTGCATTGCCCAGTGAGAGAAGAGCAAGTCAAACATGCTTATCCTTCAAACGGCATTTTGATTTTCAGTTTCTTACTTCATGAATTTATGTATTTTTATTCCCTTTGCCGTGTTTTAAGACAGCATGTGAAGCAGCTGAAGGTTTATACTACCTTAGCTGCTCTCTGAGAGGCTGTACCTCTGTCTAAGTGTGGGCTATTCCTGCAAATGCTTGCACGTGTTAAACTAGGAATACTTCTGCTGTAAATTTAAGTAACAGACTACAGGAAGGGCTGGGATTACTTTAGGTAACAATTTCTCCCTTAGGTGGGATCCTTCATCCAGGGACCAGTGAGGGTGGAGGGAGATGAAAAAAAGGTAGAAATTTGGGTCTCAGCCCAAGACGGCCAACAGGAAATTTTCCATTAACTCCATTGGGCTTTCACTGGGAGAGCAGGTGTGCAGGAGCACAAAAAATGAAGTTACCACGTGTGCATGCAGAACAGACTGTCTTCCCTGAGATCTGTCCTAACTCACCGAACCATCGCAGGCGGAGCAGGGCGAGCGTCTGACCTGCAGCACCAAACACGGGAATTCACATTCCACTGAACTGGGTTTACATTTTTTTGCTGGGTACAGTCCTGAAGTTTTGGTATGGCTGTACAATTTAATTAAGCTTTCACATTTGATGGTGTGAAAACTGCAGTTTCATCTAGTTACATCATCTTCAGTAGACAGCCAGCGGTTTTGTTACATTTGTCTGTATTACTCATGTCCTGTAGGAACTAGTGAAATGAATAGAGAGAACAAACCCACCCAGCGCTGCAGCACCTGCTCCTCTTTCACCACTGCGATTCCTTGCTGCCTATGAAAAATCTGTTTCTATATAATTATTTTTTCTTATAGGTTTTTCTGATCTTACAAATCCTCCTTCTCCCCCTAAGTAAGAATTATTCCCGTTCTACACAAAGCCAAAATAACTCCAAAAGCCAGCAGCTTGCTGAAGGTCCTGGGTGTCAGGACTGCGGATCGGATCACGCCTGCGGTCGGTCTGTCCGTCCATCTGTCCGTCCCCAGCTCAGACTCCTCGGTTGTTTCCGCTCCCTCGTGTCCTGCAGGTGAGCATCACCTCCCAGGAGCCGAAGCGTGTGGAGGGAGCGTAACGAGGGTGCCATTGCTCTACAGTCAGGTAGATTAAATGGTATAGGAGGAATACAGAGCCGTGGCCGTGTCCTGCCCGGGGTACCTCTCCACAGCACGTTGAGCAACGTGCCTTTGGTCTGTCGGGTGGGTTGGTTCCTTCTTCTGTCCCTAGTAGAAGAAATGCATGCAGTGCGGTGCTTTGTTTTCATAGTGATTTTAAAAATAGTCTACTGCTGGCATGGAACAGTTTGTACAAGGTTCTGAAAGCAGTGGCTCCTTAAATATGTCTGCAAAGGCCTTCATCCATAAAGGCAGGCAAGTCTGTGTCTTCTATTGAAGTAGCTTGGGAGCTAATGTGGATCGGGATGTGAGTGCTTGTACCAGAAGCAATAAAATCTTATAGTCCAACTGGTTTATGATCCAAGCAAGAAACGCTTCTCTAGGAAAAAAAAAAAAAATACATGGGACAAACTGCCATGTAAATGTAGCCCTTATTACTGTTAATGAGAAAGGAGAGAATTCTAATAAATCCTTATTACAGAGTTCTGTCAGATAGCTGGGTCCTCGCTGCCCCACTGTGTCTCAGAGTCTGACAAAGTTGTGACAGATCGTATTAAGTGTTGCTATTCCTGGAAGAGCAGGCAGTAAGGAAAACAGAAAACACAATACAATTTTGCAAAACATTTTGAACTTCATTTTGAAAGGAAATTGCTAGATGCTAAACAGCATCTGATACAACAGAATTTGCTGGAGAGGGTTTGTTTCCCTGGCAATTTTGGCAGCAGTTGTTTTCATCCTTATTTTCAAATACCAAAATTTCAAAGGTAGTGGGCATCCCAAATTTCTGCCAAGCCTAATGGGATGATATTTAAATGTTGACATGTTTTTCTTTCTATCCTGTATTGTTTGCAATGGACTGTAGGAAGAAGGTTTTGTCTTTGGGCACAGAATCCAAAGATTTCTGCTGCCTGTCTGAGATTACCAGGTAATTTTCTGTTGCCAGCATTAGCCTTAGCGAGACATTTCTCTTAGAATCCTTTTGTTGAAGACAGTGAAATTTAATGAACTGATGAGCTTGGAGCGGCTTGTACTACCCTTGCTGTCACACGCAGTGTGCCGTGCCTTCTGGCCAATTGTGCCAGGAGCATTTTTACGGTGTCAGAAAAATGTGCAAAGACTATAGATTTTTTGTCAGCATCTTTCTAATGAAAAAGAAAATTTTGGAAAAGATTATACTGGGTGCCTCAGCCAGCAGCTACTACCTCCGTGGTAGCTACCTCCATGGAGCAGCTAGTGCCTATCTGCCCACCTGAAGAGTGAAGTCTGTGTTTTCATTGAGGATTTTGCTTCTTTGCTTACTTGCAGCAAGATCAGATTTCTTCTCCTCTCTTTGGTGGTAGAAACCATTGTTCCCATTAGCCCCCTGACACTTCCCTACGATACCACTAGTGTTGGCTGTTGGATTCAGCTGTTACCCCTGCATGTTTTTCTGGTTGACTTTATCATACAGTTAAATAATTCTGTTAATTATGCTTAGAAAAGGGTTTCAGGGTGGAGACCCAACAGGCTCATCTGCAGCCAGTTTATTGTGCACCTTATTCTCTTCTTGAGAGATTATTTGATCTGAAGCTTAGAGGCAGCAGAGAAGGTAAAACTTCCATTCCCTATCTTTAAAATTGCAAGAGGAGGATTTTTGCCACACGCCGTAGCATGGACCAGTCATCACTGGCTCTCGAGGACTTGCTAGAGCAGGTGATGCTTATTATTCTAAAGAAAGAGAAGACACTTTGCAATAGATCCTGCTATTTGCTTGTTGCTATAACAAGATTGGGAAGGGGAGGTAGGGAGGAATCTGTTTTAAATCCAGCTGGTACCAGCTCAGCCCTTCAGGGAAGCACAGTGCTTAATTTCTCTTGTATTCTTTGACCCAGTTAGCATTGCACAAATGTTCCTGATCACAGGACTGTCTAATCCTCTCTTGAATCCTGCTAAATTTTATCTTCTTGACATCCTGCAGCAATTAATTCCTGGAGCTGACCCTGCACAGCAAGAAGGCCTGGTGCTTTCTCTCTGAATCATCTACTTCTCATTTTCTGTCTGTGTACCCTTGTTTATGGATTCAAAACTGGGCATGATCAAGCCTGTGCTTAAATTTGCTTGCCCTAAAGACCAGGAATATTTTTGACTAACAGCACTGGCTCTGCTGTGAGCAAGGACCATGCACAGGTTCCTTTGCTCTTTGTGCAAATCAACCTTAATCTGAAGCACCCAGCTAATCTCGCTAATGAGGTTTGAATGGCTCATAGGCTCAGCGAGTCGGAGATGGCCACTCTCCATGCATTTGTACAGCACCCAGCCGAACGGCACCCGATGGGTAGCTGGCATTACTAACCCATGAAGGCCATCTGTGAGCAAACATCACCATTTTTTTCTGTGCAGTTCGATGCTTCTATTGCGTGAGCTGAGGGGGAACATGAAGAGCACCTCGAGCAAAGTTGGTATTTCTCGTGTAATTGCTCTGGAGCCTGGACACTTGAGATGTGGCATCTCCGTTTCTGAAGCTGATCCACGAGCCAGGTTAGCTCCACTCGATGCTCCATCAAGTGAGTTAGATATAAAACTTGCAGCCCAACACCTCTGGTATAAACCAGAAGCCATTTTCTCTCCTACGTACTTGTGACTAAGGGTAAAATAACAAAACATTCAGCTAAACTCAGCTGACTTGTAGATGTCATACTCCACCAGCAGATGAGATGTGGCAGTCTTCCTGCTGGCTAGTTCTGTTTTCAGCTTGCGTGACGACCCTGCTTTGCAGAACAGAGACTTGCTGATCACAGAGAGGAAAAGCCGCTGCAAGTTGTGTGAAGTGCAGGCAGCTAAAATGTTGTGGTTAACACACAGGTTTTGCTAAGCTCACGGCAGGCTGATGTGCTTTCAGCTAGATTAATTTAAAATAAAGACAAGAAATGGTTGGCAAAATGCTAATACATCCAAATAAATAAACTAATAATTTGATTTCCCTCATCAGCTGCTATTAGAAATCTGTGCTTTAAATGCAGCAGTTAGTTATTCCCATTACAAGTCCATTCCAAAGCACTTACAGGCTCCCTTTGATTCTAAATGGTATTTGGTCAAACATTATGTAGCAAGTAGATGGTATTCCAAAAATGCCCAGTTTTTCTACAGCTCCTCGCAACAGTCCTCGGAAGCGTTGCCTCCAGGAGCATTAATTCCAGGAAGTCTGCGATTGCCAGGAACATTACATCTGTATTTACACAACAAGTATTTTGCATCGTGCCAGGCAAGTTACATTATACTTGCGAATCCCAGAGGATGGGAAAAGGCCAGGACCCCAAGATGTGGTGCTTCAGGGGTCACCACTGGTGTCAGCTGTGCCCCACATAAGTGGTGCCAGCCCCAAAAACCGCACGTGGGCTCTGGTGGGCAAGGCAGAGTGGTGTGTGTGAATGATCTGACTCTTCAAACACGAGCAGAAAAGCTTTCAGCCATCCTTTCGGATGTCTCTTCTGCCCATGGTTACAGCTGCAAATGCAAAAGACTTTGCCATTAATCATGTTGCTGATGGGACATACGAGCATTTCATTCAAAGCTAAGGGATTCCTGCTTAGTCACTAAATGCAGTTTAACTTCCTTGTACGCCATTTATCATTACTCTCCACTTAGGAAGGCTCAAAGTTAATTAAAATATGCGCTTAGTGAGCAGTTAGGCCCAATTGCAGGCACTCAGGGCACAGGGAAACCTGATGTACTATCCACAGAGGCCCTGCTTTCAGCAGAGGGACCCTGTGTTCTTCCTCGGGCTCGGGTCTGACCCCCTAAAATTAGGCCCTGTGTTTTCTCTTGGAGCTTTAAGATTTGGATTTTTTTCTTCAAACAAAAATAGCTGCTTTTATCCTAACTTTGGAGTTAAAGACCTTTTTAGAAACTGGTTTTGCTAACCTCACTCACACACCTCCTGCATCTACCTGTTTGTTGTGCAGCCCTTAAATCTGCTCCAGCTTGTCTCTGGGCATTATGATCCCTCCCTGAGAGAGACCCGTTTGTGACCTATTCCTGTCTGTAATCACATTGCTCTGGCTCGTATTTTAATTTCTGATCAACATCTGCCTTCCTGGCTGTCCGTGTTGGCACAGAAAGGCCTCTCCTGCAGTGGATGAGGGTCCCCGTGTGCTGTGGCTGCTGTAGGAGTTTCTGAGCTGCTTCTGCGTTGCACAAACCTAATCACCAGATCCCATTAACGAGGCTCGCAGAGCCCTTGCTCCCTCACCTTTGGTTTGATCTGATCGGTATCTTTGTCATTTGAAAGACAAGCATTTGAGGAAAGAGTGGGACGGTTTTGGTTCTACCTCGCTGTTTCTGGTTTGCAAATTCTGGTCGTGATTTTCTGTGTCCAAATGCATTTACTGTTTGCAGTAGTAAAAGGCTGCCTGATCACGCAAGCAAAATTGCACGTTAGCCCGTGGATTGCTTGTGAACTGGTTGTGAAGGCTGAGACTGAAAGCTGCCGGTGGGATTTGGATACCAATTCCCCATTCAAATTAATCCAAATCCCTTTGGCAGTTCTGATGATCTCAATAAATGAGATTTTTCTGCCAGCGACTTCAAATGCAGAGTCTGCCATGAGATGGGCCGTGGAAGCAGCACGGCTTTTATCTCACTCCGTGACCTAAATTCCTAGATAAGGTTTTCTTTCTTGTCTGGGAGCACTTCTGAACAGGCTGCGACTTCTGCAGGTTTATCCCGACTGTTCTGTATAGAGAAAAAGAGGGAGAGCGTTTCCCAACGGCCCCAGGTATACATCCATGGGGCAGTACAGTTGCGAAAGGCGAGAACAGGCAGAAAAGTGCTGTATACCCATGTCAGCCCGTGCAAATGCATCCCATTTCTTTTCCCCCGGCAGGACTGCAGGTCCCTCGGCAGCTCTCGGTCACCTTCGGGATTGCCCTCGGTGCCGGGGAGCCGCGGGGCTCTCACCGCAGCCGCTGCCGGCAGCAGTGGGGCGAAGGGGCTGCCCCCCACCCCGGCTCCTTGCTGAACCAGCCCGGAGGGCGTCCGTGGGAGGTGGATGATGTTGTACGGCTGCAAAACTGCCTTATCCAGGGAAGTGTTGCAGTATTTAATTGCCCAGTGATTTCGTGGGGGCCGATGTGTTCGTTTCCAAGAGGCGATGGTGAAGAAGGTGAGGGCTGTGCTTTTCCAAACAGGATCTATCTGAACCTGAAGGGTGGCTGAAGCTAATAACCCTCCCTATCTGCTGTCTCTGTCCTATGTAAACCACGTTTCCTTTTCTCACCCCTGTCACAGCCTTTACTACACAGCTAGAATCCCCTCAGCCTGGGGCTCCCGGCCCCCCGGCATTCCCATCCTGCGGAGCTGCCGGCTCGCAGGGACCATCGGCCCCGTGTTTCCCTCCTCTCGCCCTGCTGCCTTGTCACTCCTGTGACCCCGATTTGCCCGTGCCTCTGTTTGTCCCCATCTTTCCTGCATCCCAGCATCTTCGGCTCCTCTCGCAGTTGCTCGAATGGTAGCTCAGTTTTCACTAAAGAAAAAGTATGCTCGGGAAAGAGCCGATTCGCTCCAAAGCTTCATTCCTCCAAGCCTTGCTGCACCTAACACCAAATACCTAGTGCTCCACGGGCACGTAGCAACCTGCTGCTGAGCAAATCTGGAACTGCCGCCGTGATTACAAATCCCCCCCAGCACTGAGCCCAGCCCTGCCGTTTGCCCCAGCCCCGCAGACCACGGCACTGCTCCCCATCCTCGGTAAGAGGAGCTGGGGGCTTTTCCCAAGGTGTCCTGAGTTGCAGCTCTAACCTGCTCCTGCACCTCTTTGCTCTGGGTATTGCAATATTTGCAGAGCCAGCAGCAGCAGAAAGGGCTGAGCTGTGAGCTCCATGGCTGGGCTCTCCTCTAGACGCGGCACATCGCTGCTCCAGTCCCTGCTCGCAGGTTTTAGATCTCTGGGGAGCTCGTGCTGGAAAAGTTGATGGGTTTCAGGGTTTTAGAGACTCGCGGGATCATGTGGCTGCTGGGAAGGATTCACGGTGTTGGGCATCAGCTGCCGAAGGGGTGAGGTGTGAAGGCCCTTTTGTGCCTCGGCCATGAGGATGAATATTTTAGCTACAGCGCTTGCCCCGGCGAAACCTGCTGATGCACAGCTTGGCTGGTTGTAAGGGAAGCAATTGCCTGGGTCCAGGGCACGGAGGGCCTGACCCTGACAAGGCAGAAAAGCTTTGCAAGGCATTGAATGTGTGGGGAAAGGGCCTGGGAGTTGGCTCTGTTGGTGACCTGGTGGGGTGAGAAGGTGTTTGGGTGGAGAATCACAAGCCCATGTGCTGTGGACCAGCCCTGCACTGAAAATAATCCCCTGTGGTTCTGCAGTAATGGAAACAGCAGCTTGGTGTAACGATTTTATTTGTTTCCTCTGTCAAAGGCAGTGATACATGCAGTTGGCACAAGACTTGCTAGGCACTAGTGTCATAAGTATTCACATGGAGAGAAATTAAAATGTCAGCAGGGCAATAAGGACAAGCAGCATTAAATCCCAGCATTAACCTGAGAAGGAAGGGAAAGATGTAGAGGAGGCAGAGTGGGCTGGCACCTCCCTGATTCAACTCTCTCCATCAGCTCTAATAAATGCTGGAGCCACCTTCACTTTTGTTCTTGCTGTGTGGTTAGTTCAAAAACAAAGATGAAAAGCATCAGCTCCATAGTGCTAATGAGTTTCAACAGGAGAAAAAATATTTGAGGTAAGAGATGTGAGAATGAGAAGCTCAAATATGCTCACCTTTTGATCCTCAAACGTATTTACACTCATGTTGGTACTGAGCAGAAGTTGCCTTCTGATTTAATCTGCTCTGGGGTGGTTTATAAATCGTTTCTGAGCATTTTTATAATTGCAGCTTTCCAATGGTATTTCCCATCTTAGCTGCTGTTGAACAAGCAGCCTGGTCCCTGCGCTCTCCTCTGTGCCAAAAGATTTATTCCTGGTAGTAGTAGTAATAATTAGGCTAGTATTGCTTTGCAGTTTTCTCACCTGCTTCTCTTGGCTGGCTTCGGAGAGTGCAGTACCAAACGCAGGTAGGTGAGGTTGCTCTGACTGCAGGAGAAAGCGCCGATGAGAGATGGTTTCTCTGGACGGAGAAGTCTCTGCAGAGCCGCGAGGGATGAGCTGGCCATCTACTTACCACACCACGCCGGGACCTCGCAGCAGCGCGGGAATCCTTCTCTTCTGGCAGACGTCCCATGTAGCACTAACATCCGCTGGATTGTTTTACATACGTTATGTGCTAGATGGTCGTACCACGCGCTTACGCGGTGGTTTTTTCATGTTTCAGTCTCACAGCACCAGGCGAAGCACAGTCAGCATCGTTAGCATGGTCAGGTAGGTGAGAATACAGAAGCACAGATGTGAAGGGAAACCCAGAAATTATTATTTTACATTCAGGTCCTCTGACAGTGCAGAGACCATCATGACATCTGGTTTTTTTACAGCTGGCATCACAGGTTGTTACAGCTCCAGGATGGCAATGCCCACCCAGGGCTCCTAGCACTCCTCCTGCCAAGGGTAAATCAAGGAGTAAAGGTAACAGGGTTGTGCTGGGGAAAGAAACAGGAAAATCCCCACCCAGAGGAGTTGTAATATTCTCCATGTTGCCCTCTAGCAAATCCTCATAAAAGACTTCTTGCGATTTTTAAAAAATATTTCTTTATGGTACTGCACTAACAGATGACCTATCCAGTGGTATTCTGGTGTTGGCGCAGGGATCTATAATGGGTCTCCTCGTAAATGTATATGTCAGAGAGAGCACGTTTAGTACTGTCCAAGCATCAGTCAGAATGTTCCTTGCAGAATAACCGTACCTAAGTGTAAGCAACATCTGGCTCTTTGGCATTTGCTGGAAAACACCAGTAGTTTGATGTTCCCGCAGAACAGATGGGGTTTGTACTCTCTGCAGCTTTTCTTCGTGCTCAGGGCAGTTCTAGGCAATAGGCGGGGGGAGATGCTTTATGAACTGTTGCCTTTCCGAAATGAGAACTAATTGCTGTTTCCTTAGTGGATGAGACTCTGAATTGTCCCTTTGCCCACTGATGAGGGATATGATGGGTCACAAAAGTCTGCCTGACTTGCATGCATATTCAAGCCATGTTTTCTGTGTAAGGACTCCGGGGAGAGCATCTAGAGCACAGGGTGGTTGTATCTTGTGAATAAAATTATTCTGAGCAGCTACTTCTTCACACTTCAGAAATAGCTGGGAGCAAACAAGCTTTTACCTTTGCTTCTTTCCAGATGCATCTGTGCTCTGAAATCCAGTTATGGATCATGGCTTTTTTAGGTACCTGGAAACACTCAGAGTATCTCTGCTTGGTGGGGACATCATCTGTTACATTTTTGTCACAGTAAGAAGTTTCTCTCCCTTCTTTTTCATCGGTGCCTGCTCTATTGAACAAACAACTCTGCCTTCTTTCAGAGCAGCGCAAGGCTGGGTTTCCTACCAGCTTCCCTCTGGCTGAGGATGGCAATAGCTCTTCCCTATTAATGAACACGGGGCCATTTTCTTTCTGACTGTGGTTACTCCCTAAAACTGTTCCCTCATCTCTTCTGAGATACTTCAGCTCTGAGCAGACCGCTTCTTTCTGCACTGGTCTTGGGGAGGGAAGCCTTGGAAAACTGAATACTCGTGGAAAATTGGGTTTCCCTCTGGCTTTTTCTTTCACGGTTGGGGGTTGAAATTCACCGTTTAGGGCAGAAGAGTTGCACCATGAGTAACCAGTGCTGGAGCTTTTACCATATGAAGAAGCCTTGGAGGAGCAGAGCTTTCCTGCACGCGTGTAAATCTGTGCCAGGGGGTCCTCTCTGGACCAGAAGTCGGTTTCTGCAGGCATGACTTTTCCCAGCGGCACCACATTTGAGATGAGATTGGTCAACTTATATTTTGATGTTTCCTGCTGTGTTGCTCCAAGGGATGGAGACCATGACACGTCTTCAAGGGTCTTCAGGGTCTTTCTGTCCTGAACCTTACAGCTGCTTTCAGGAAGGCCCGGGAAGGTGGGTCTGGCGAGGTGGCAGATGGATTGAATGTAATCGTCGCTGGAGTATGCGTCTGGGCTGGCTGCAGTGCTTCCAGTGCACTTCAGGTTGCTGGTTGAATCTTCCATCACTTCCTCGTGGGTTTCGCATATGGTTGGGAGAGGCTTTGAAAGACTCAGTCTTATCCGGGGTGCCATGGCTGCAAAGAACAGACCAGACATGATCAGCCTGTGAAAGCCAGCTGCGGTAAAGAAATTCTGGGCTTGTTTCTGTAAAGTCCACGCTACCTGAGCCACCCGATGTTTTCTTGTGGCAAACAGTGGTGCTTACAGAAACTGCGTTTTAAAAGTTTGCTGGCAGTACTTTTATATCCATGGCTTCATAAAGACCCCATATATAGAAAAGAAGCCAAGTGAAGCTCAAGGGCAGCCTTGGCTGCGGTGACCACGAAATGGTGGAGTTCAAGATCCTTAGGGCAGCGAGAAGGGCACACAGCAAGCTCGGTACCCTCGACTTCAGGGGAGCAGAATTTGTCCTCTTCGGGGACCTGCTTGGTAGAGTACCATGGGATAAAGCCCTGGAGGGAAGAGGGGCCCAAGAAAGCTGGTTAACGTTCAGGGATCACCTCCTCCAAGCTCAGGAGCAATGTATCCCAACAAAGAGGAAATCAGGCAAAAACGCCAGGAGGCCTGCATGGATGAACAAGGAGCTCCTGGACAAACTCAGACACAAAAAGGAAGCCTACAGAGGGTGGAAGCAAGGATACGTAGCCTGGGAGGAAAACAGAGAAATTGTCCGAGCAGTGAGGGATCAGGTTAGGAAAGCTAAAGCCCTGATAGAATTAAATCTGGCCAGGGACATCAAGGGCAACAAGAAAAGCTTCTATAGGTACATCAGTGGTAAAAGGAAGACTATGGAAAATGTGGGCCCTCTCCAGAAGGAAACAGGAGACCTGATTACCCAGGACATGGAGAAGGCTGAGGTACTCCATGACTTTTTTGCCTTAGTCTTCACTGGCAGTCCAGGGACTGGGAGAATGAAGAACTGCCCACTGTAGGAGAAGATCAGGTTTGAGACCATCTAAGGAATCTGAAAGTGCGCAAGTCCACGGGACCTGATGAGATGCACCTGTGGATCCTGAGGGAACTGATGGACAAAGTGGCTAAGCCACTATCCATCATATTTGAAAAGTCGTGACAGTCCGGGGAAGTTCCCACTGACTGGAAAAGGGGAAACATAACCCCTATTTTTAAAAAGGAAAAGAAGGAAGACCCAGGGAACTACCTGCCAGTCAGTCTCACCTCTGTGCCTGGCAAGGTTATGGAGCAGATCCTCCTGGAGACTATGCTAAGGCATATGGAAAATAAGGAGGTGATTGGTGACAGCCAACATGGTTTCACTAAGGGCAAATTGTGCCTGGCAATTTTGGTGGCCTTCTACAATTGGGTTACAGCACTGGTGGATAAAGGAAGAGCAACTGATGTCATCTGCCTAGACTTGCACAAAGCATTTGACGCTGTCCCGCATGACATCCTTGTCTCTAAATTGGAGAGACATGGATTTGATGGATGGACCACTCGGTGGATAAGGAATTGGCTGGATGGTCGTACTCAAAGAGTTGCAGTAAATGGCTCGATGTCCAAGTGGAGACAAGTGATGAGTGGCATTCCTCAGGGTCGGTATTGGGACTGGTGCTGTTTAACATCTTTGTCAGTGACATGGACAGCGGGATCGAGCGCGCCCTTCTCAAGTTTGCCGATGACACCAAGCTGAGTGGTGCGGTCGACAGGCTGGAGGGAAGGGATGCCATCCAGAGGGACCTGGACAGGCTGGAGAGGTGAGCCTGTGTGAACCTCATGAAGTTCAACAAGGCCAAGTGCAAGGTCCTGCACATGGGTTGGGGCAATTCCAGGCACAAATACAGGCTGAGTGATGAGTGGATTGAGAGCAGCCCTGAGGAGAAGGACTTGGGGGTGTTGGTTGATGAGAAGCTCAACAGGGCCCACCAATGTGCGTTTGCAGCCCAGAAAGCCAACCGTATCCTGGGCTGCATCAAAAGAAGCATGACCAGCAGGTCGAGGGAGGTGATTATCCCCCCAGGAAGATGATCAGAGGGCTGGAGCACCTCTCCTATGAAGTGAGGCTGAGAGAGTTGGGGTTGTTCAGCCCGGAGAAGAGAAGGCTCTGGGCAGACCTTATGGCAGCCTGCCAGTACCTAAAGGGACCTACAGGAGAGATGGGGAGGGACTTTGTAGTGATAGGACAAGGGGTAATGGATTTAAACTGAAAGAGGGTAGATTTAGATTAGCTGTAAGGAAGAAATTCTTCACTGTGAGGGTGGTGAGGCACTGGCACAGGTTGCCCAGAGACGTTGTGGCTGCCCCATCCCTGGCAGTGTTCAAGGCCAGGTTGGATGGGGCTTTCAGCAACCTGGTCTAGTGGAAGGTGTCCCTGCCCATGGCAGGGGGGGGTGGAACTAGATGAGCTTTAAGGTCTCTTCCAACCCAAATCATTCTGTGATTCTGTGATTAAGTGCAGTAGGAAATAAAAGGTTCATTAAAGAGATCAGCAATCGTGCTCCCTTCTGAAGCAATGCAAGGGGTCAGCAGCTGAAGCAGGTGGGACAGATGCAATAGCTCGTCTCACTGTCCGGGTTGTAGCAGCAAGGGACAAATTACTACTCTCCTTGTTTAATACTCTGCGGGTGTGTTCACTGTAACAGGGTTCTGACTTCACAGTGTGTCCAAACAGGCAAGAGTTGATCTCAACAGGGGAGGAGCTGACCTACCCCTGTGGGGAGCATCATGTAAATGAAGTGACATTACAGCTGATCTCGTCTAGAAGCACCAGGTGATAATGTACAAACATGTTCATTTTCGCCTCTGCCAGTGGTTCATAAATGTAATTATGGAGTGGTAGAGCCTTCCCTGAATGCTTACATAGAGTCAAAGGGACTTAATTCATATCCTTTATATTCAAGTAGTTATCTTCAACTCTTTTTAGGATGGATTTCCATCAAACTGCTCCCACTAGTCAGGTAAATCTTTTTTACAAATATTTTGTGTTGCAGTGTTTGCTAACTGTACTGATTTTTTTTTTTTTCTTAAAATACTCTCTCCTGTGCTTTGCTTAACTCTCCTTCTGGCAGAAATGACCACATAGGCTGGATCCTGGATTTCCCACCCCCCTTTTTTTTTTTACCATCCCCCCAGCATGGAATTTGTATGTGAATAATCTACTGACACAATATAGCTTTCTCGTGTGATTGAACACAAAAGTGCTTTGCTAGCTATTTTAATGCCTTGCATGTCATTGCTGGAAATAAATCTGGCTTTGTTGAACCTCCCTGCGAAGCTGCGGATCACATACGGAGTGCAAGTGAGCAGCTCGCCCCGAGCCCAGGGTGGAGCTCACGGGGTGCCCATCCCTCCCCGAGCTGCTACTGGCTTTTACTGGTTTTCATCTCAGGTGCTACTGGTAAAGTCAGCCAAGCTGGGATTTGCTGAACTGAGAGCAGGAGATGCTTGTTTTAAACCTTATGGCCTTTTTATTTCTCTTTCTTTATTCCGTCTGCTCCTTTCTTCTCATTTCTTTAAGCATTAAGAAGACAGCTTGCTCCTCCACCTTTCCTCCCACCCCCTCGGCCAAGCTCGGCTTTTTCGGGATCTGGGCCTGTTCCGACCCCGGTGTCAAGGAGGGCGGCCAGATACGTCAGTTAATGGGCACCGGCACTCCGCGTTAACTTACGATAGCGCCAATCATTAACTAATTCCTGTTAACGCGCCCTTCCTCCGGAAGGAAATTAAATTACCTATTTACAGTCAAACTCTTCTGATAAGATGGATCGGTTCCAGCCTGGATTCCATCCCCTTTATCCCCGGGCACCGTGCCGGCACGGCCCCCCTCCGTGCCGAGGTCACCTTCCCACCCACCACCACCACCCAGCAGCCCCCAGAGAGCAAAAAAAAGAAACCCCCCCCCAGCCCTGCGCCGTCCCCTCCCAGCCGCGCCTGGAGCATCATCCTCGGCTGCGGCCATCCTGGCTCCTTCCCAGCAATACCCAGGACACAGCCCCTGTCCGGATCCCAGTTTTTGGGACATCCTCCCCTTACCTGCGCCGCTGCCTGGTGCGGAGGGACGGGCGGCTTTCAGCTCCCCTGGCTGCCCACGTCTCTCTCCCTCCCTGTTTTCGGCACGGAATATGTGCTGCCTAAAACTAAACCGTGCATCAGGCTTCCCTGCCTCCAGTCAGCTGATTCGGCTGCCTGTTTTGTTGCTGTTGCTAAATATAGCCTCGCTGGCTGCCTGCCCTGCCGGAGAGCCCGCATCTGACAGATGCCGTGTAGCATCGGGACAGCAAACGGGCATCAGGGAGGCAAGAGCATCCCAGCCCCAATGGGGGATGGTCCCCGACAAATCCCTGCCGCTCGACTCCCTTATTGTATTTTCTCCACCTGAAACGTGAGCGCGGTGCTGTGGTTTTGCTGCAGGAGAAGCTGCCTGTGCTCCAAACTGGGAGGGGGGGTGGGTGTGAAAAGAGGAGCCGTAGTACCATCGTATTTTGCTGCTGAGCGGAGGGTCCTTAGGTTTTGGATTGCTTCCACCCCTCCTCTGCCTTATTTCGCGAGCGAACCCATGCCACTTCGCCAGGTCTGCCCAAGAGAGCGAGAGATGCTCGCGGCATCGGTGTCACTGTCCCCCTCCCTCCCCGCTCCCAGTTGTGCCCCAGCAGCCGCAGGGAACCGGCTGCTTGAGCCATGCACCCGCTGCAGAGGTGCAGCCGCAGCACCGGCAGCCTCGTCCCTCCTCTGCCCTCCCCGGGGAAGAGGTGCAGCATCGGCCCTCTTTGTCTTCCACCGAGCTGGCGCCCACCGAGCGAGCCCGCACAAGTGCATTATGGCAAATCGCTTCGGCAGGAGGACCGGCAGCGCCCGACCTTGCAGGTCTCTGGGCAGCGGGGATTAGTCTTTGTTTTCTGGCTTATTAACGTGCTGCAAGCTGATTGCAATTCTGCTCTAACTCCAGTAGCCCTCTCATAGCCTCTGTTGCGGCGTCACGTCGGGTGGGGAGGTGACTAGTTATTCTGCAGCTGAATCTTCCTTCTGCTTTTATTTCCAAATACTGCCCTCAGAGGGAGCCTCGATAGCTGCTATTCCTTACTGGGGAATAGCACAACATCCCTGCGTGACCACGGCCAGAGAGCGTGAGTGCATTTCTGAACCTTGCTGCTCCCCACACCACCTGTCCTGAGCTGCTGGGAGGGACGGAGAGAAAAGCAGAAATCCTAGATTAAAAAATCACTGCTTTAGTTTTAATGCAAATATCCTCAGTGTTACCAGCATTCAGGCTGGAATTGGCTTACACTGCTGATTTGGTTGCCCAGGCCCACACTCATCATACAGGTTCTTTCCTTATCTCCAGTGGAAAGAAAGCAGCAGTTCATAAAACTTGTGCATCCCTTCAGGATACAGTTCAAAGCAGAGATTATTTGCTTTCTGGAAATAGCCATTGCTTAGCATTTAAATATCAAAGGTGTGCAAGCTTAAGCCATTTGTCTGGACTTCTGATGCCAAACAGCTGAAGTTTGCTGAAACGACCCTCAACCTTCATGCATTAAATTTGCTAACAGCAATGATCAGCTGGGGCCGTGCTGTAGTAACAACTTAGAGCTTAGATTTCTCCTTCTTGCTTGCAGGCACCATAATTACCATCAAATGGGGGAAAAAACCAAAACAAAACAGACTCTAGCTACTCTAAGCAGCTGCAGTATAAAGCTTGGGAAAGCTATTTCATGAGGAAAATCACTGATCTGGAAAAAAAATTCCACATGTGCAGATGTGCACGGATACTTTATCTTTATAAAACTCTTCAAGATCATTCCCCTCTCCTGGAAAGTCCCTCCTCCCAGCTGGAGCCATCTCCTTCTCCAAGGCCGTGTGGTTTGATGGAGCAAGTAGAACTTGGGGGGGTGCAAGGGTCCGGGCTGGCCGTGGCCACCCCACCCGGGAGAGCAGCTGAATTAGGCTCAGGGTTGGGTTATCGGGCGTCTAACAGGGTCAGGGTCCCTCCTAAAGCTTTTCCATATCGTTGTCCCTCTGGGTGGTTTTGGACGTGGCAGCCTCCCCGGGGAGGATGGGGCTGGGGACACCTCACACTCCGCACGGAGACGCTGCCTAAGAGCCTCTAAAGTGATCAAGGTCCTCCCAAAAAGTGGTTCGGTAAGGTGTTTCTTTATGAAGCTACACTAAAAATATGAGTTTGCAGTAAAAATCCCATCTATCTATTGAAATTAGTTTCTTCCAGACGTCTGGTGTTACTGTAGGAAAATGACTTTTATTCAAATCACTGTTACTGGAATTACTCAGATAACCGCAGTATAAATGATTTGTTCTCTATCATCTCTTTTACGTTCTTGATATGAAGATTAAAATATCAATTTAAAAATACCAGATACAGCTTTAAAAGTAGCTATCATTAACCAAATATAATTTACAGCAATACCTCTTTTTTTTTTTACCTCAACCACAGCCATTTGGTTTTCTCTTTCATCGAGTGGTTGCCAAAAAATGTTAATTAAAAAAAAAAAAAGATGCACCTTTGAACGCTTGTTTGTCTCTTCACAAAACTGCTGTAGGTGTCTTCCAAGCACTTCTGAAGACGGCTTTGGTTAAACCATCCCGGTCGCCTGTACTTACACTCCCCTGAGAGAGCGCAGTGAATCAGCATTCCTGAGCGCATGAAAACCGTGACCAAATGGGATTAATAGCAAAAGAAAACAGCAACAGCAGCGGTGCCCAAGCTGCCAAGGAAAACACAAGTTATTAGTTCTGCAAGGCTTAGTTGAATGTCTGAGATCTAAATGTTGTAGACTTTTTTTTTTGGTTGGTTTTCTGTTTGTTAGCTTTTTTTTTTTTTTTGAATGCTTCCAGTTTGGGGGAAAGCCTTGTGTTCAAACAGTTTAGCAGCGTTGCACAAGGGTAACAGGCAGCTCTCCTTTGGGCATTTTTGAAGCTTGTTGGTGTTCGGCTAAACAAACCAATTAATCTTTGGGAGCCCTAAATGGATACCAAAGTCAATTCCCATTTTGGGTACTCTCAGGAAAAATATTCTTAATGCCAAATGGGGGCTCTGGGACGGCGCCAGCACTGCTGGCTGAAGCCAATGTCCACCTGATGGGACATCAGTGCTGCCAAAGCTGCTTCATAAATAACTTTTGCTTTGGAATATTGCAAGGAATATTCATTTAGAGGGGGAAAAAAACCCCACTTTATGCTTTCCAAAGTAATGAATCTGTACAGCGGGTGCTGGGGGAGCTGGGCAGCTGCGATGAGCGGAGTGGCTGGATGCAGGTCGGAGCGGGTGGCACCGATGTGACAGCTCAATGATGCCACATCGCTGCTCTGCTCGCGCCTGCGGTGACACAGCTGAGCCCTGGGCACTGGGACGCAGGCGTCACTGCCCTGGGCTGTGGTAGCAAAATCCCAGTTTGAAAGAAATCCCAGTTTTTGAGCTCACACAGTGAGAGGCTGTAATCAGTAAAACTGTAAATTCACTGTGGTTTTTTTACCTTTTTTCTTCTTTTTATTAAGCAGTTTTTATGCTGCTTGGCATCTCTCTGCCTCCGCTCGTCTCTGACCTCTTGTCCTCCCGGAGCGGCCGCAGCACCCAAAGGCACGGGCATCGCAAAGGGACGCCCATCAGCCCGTGCACACAGTCCTACCACGCTCCTGCCTGCAGAAATGAGGTTTTTTTTGGTAAACTGGCAAATATTGTGACTGGTGCATGGCTGGGCAATGCTGTCACCCTGCTCCTGTGCTGCGAGCCAGCATCTAAAAACATGTCAGAGAGTGTCAGGAAGGGAGCGGCGTTAATGCCGGGCTTTGCTGTAGCGTTGGCTCTTGCCGGGGATGGGGTATGGGGTTAGTGCGATGCTGAGCACCTCCACACCTCGTTGCAGCGAGCTGCTTCTCTCTTGCACATTTGTTCATTAAAAATTCAGGAAAGGTAAACAGTTTGACCCGATTTGTGCCAGATTCCAGATGATTTGTGTTCTCTAATTATATTCCCCAGCCCGTTAACCTAGCGTGCGTTACAGCAAGCGGCCGCAATGGTACGCGGTGAAGATACTCCCGTGAAACATTAATGAGCTGTTTTCCTATTAACTAAGACAGAGCTGGGTTAGAAATGTCACACCCACAGCTGTTGCCTTGACTGCAGCTCACACGGTGACTGGTGGCGGCCACTTGTACAAACACTGTAATTGATGCACACAGATTTTCTGGAAATTACCACATAATTCTTGGTCTTTTGCAAGCGAGGAACCAGTTGCTGCGAGGGCTGGGTTCCTGCAGCCCAAAGCCATTTAGCACAAGGCTTGTTTGCAGGAGCTCAGCTCTCCATCCAGCTGGGAACAGGGGTGGACGAGTCCTTTCGGGAGGCTTTGAAAAGGCTCGGAGTGATTTAGGCACTCGGTTTCCTTGGGATTTCAATTAAGCTCAGAAAATGACTCCAGGGAGCCTTTGCTGGGAGTTTCTAGGCCATGCTGGTGTCACGGGTTCGTCAGCCCAGCTCCCACTGGTGCTGGCAGAGAGCTCGGTGCCGGTGCGGACTTTTTTTAAAGAACTTTGATGTCTCAGAAAGTGCAAACCATGGTGGCTGCTCACTGGTGACTGCCCCTGGGAATCCAGCCCAGGATATTTATTTGCAACGACATAAATTTTTTTTTACTTATATTATTACTGGTCTGCGTAAGGTTATGTTGTGCCTTTGTATGCAGGCATTTCTCCATACATCGTTTTAGATTATAGAAATGCACATCCAAACTGAGACAAAACCCCTGACCACCCCGAAGCGCCTGAACACCGATGCAGTTTTGCCTCTTTCGGACGCACCCCACGAAGAGGCTGGGAAGCGGAGCGCTGTCGATGGTGGCAGGGCTCGCCGAGGACACCGTGCCGCCAGCGCTCGACAGCCTTCTCCTACCCGGGGTCCCACCAAAACCCCCGTGCCGCGGCAGCCTGGGGTGCCTGAAGCCGAAACCCATCAGGGTGGCCCCTGGGGACGCCGGCGGTGGCCAGAAAATCTGAGAAATCTGTACCAAGGGGAGCAGCGAGCCGTGTAAATGCCGTTATGTATTACAAGCAACAAGCCTTTTCCTGCCGGTCGGACCTCGCAGAAGAATTGCACTTCACCAGCATAGCTCCTTCCCAAATCCCCTCTGGCAGTGCTGGTGGGCAAAAGGGGTGTAAACGTGCCATGCTACCGATCCACCTCTCCTTGTGCTGAAAATAAACCCAGACGGACCGAGGGTAGACTACAAATGTGCTGTGCAGGAGAGCGGGTGGCTGCTCTGCTCCCAGGAAAGCCGTGTTTGCTCCTCTTTGCTCTGAAGACCTCAACTGCACGGATGTCCAGCTTTCATTTTTCAGGCACTGGGATCTCCATCCTTTAAATATCAATTTTATTTCGGAAGCTGTCCCGTCAGTCCCACAGACTCTTCCCCCCCAGGTCACAAAGGACTCAAACAATCTGAGTAAACCTGCCATAAACGACTTCTGTTGCACAAGAGATTCTTCAATGACAAACAGCAAGAACATCCCAGTCACCTGCAAACAGAAAACGGACCCCATTTTGCTCAATAAATGATTTGTTACAAACTGCCCAGTATTTGGCTGCTAATCCAAGCTGCAGGCTCACCTGAGCCAGGTTTGTCTTCCCACAGCTGTTGCATTTCTTTAATGAAAGAGCTTTGCCTGATTAAAAAATTTGCAAGACCAGTTAATGATAACCATCGGTGGAAAACCCTGCAAATGTTACTATCCTCTAAACTTTCTGTTATCAGCTGGAGCTGGGCTGTGTTTACATGCCCTAAGAAACAGCACTCCCAGAAAATAACTTAATTCGTGAACTATTTTCTGTGGTTTGGGTGATGGGGCTGATCACGGCTCTATTTCCCCACTGCTGCTGCTCTCTGTGTTTCTCTCCTGCAGGCTTCGTGTTTGTCCTTCAGCCCCCAGCTGCTGGTAAGGCACGGACAGCACTACAACAGCATCTTCGCATACATCCACGCTGCGGTGGGGACCGAGCCGAGCGGGTTTTACTTTATCTGGTCCTTCCTGCAACCCCGGGATGCAGAGAGCCCTTCGCACCAGATTGAGGTTTTTTTTTTTTACCCTGGTATCAAAGTAAGTCCAGCGGCTGTTTCATAATCGTACTTCTTGTACCGTGCCACCATCTAGTGGTAACTCAAGTAGTAATTCTGCATCTGGAGAGGTGAAGCAGCCCGAGCGGGTCCTCCATCGCCAGCCTGCCGGGAACCCAAGTGCTGCTCGGGGTAGCACGGATGCAAAGTGCAATTTCATTGCCTAAGGCTGGTGGGAACACCGCTGACGAAGCGTAAAACCCAGCAGATTAACTATGATGAGGTTTCTCCCACATATGTCATCCTGCTCTGCTTCTCGCTGTAATGAGTTTTTAGAAGTGCGCTTGCACTCAATGTGGTTCTGTGGCTCCTTCGCTTCGGTCCCTGCTCGGTTTTGGAAAGCTGCTGCTGAGGGAGGGATGGTGGAAGGGTGGTGGGGAGCGATGGTGGGCGAGAGAGCACAGGAGAGCGATGCAGGCACACACCTCCCCCAACACCTCCAGCAGGGTTTGCAGGTATTCAGTCCCCAGAAGGGCTCTGCACCATTTTTTTTGACCCCTGGGAGCAAAGCCAAGCGTTGAGCCAGCAGCCCCTGGGTGGGCGGCTGGAAATCGCCCCACACCCCCCATCCCACTGTGTGAAGGGACACTCAGATTTGCACAACACTTTGGAGGAGCTACGTTCTGCCTGCTGCCTTTGAGAATAATCTGAATAACCACTTCCCTGGCTTGGAATTGCTCCTTGAACTGCTTTGCCTCTTTATTAATTATTTTTCCAGAGAGCACTCAGCAGAGCCAACCTGCTGCACCACCAAGCTCTAAGTCCTTCTCCCAAGACATGAATATTTGCCCAGGGAGGCTCTGGTTTACCAGCACAGGCTCCTTGCTCTGCCCATGCTACTTCTCACTGGTGTTAGTGGGATTGCAAGTGGATTTGGGAGGATCTCTGCTGGGAAACTCCATCCCTAGCCCATTCCTCCCGTCTTTGTTGAACCAGCTGCCCTGCGGGTAATCCTGCAGTGCCTGTGACTGCCTGTGCACGAGCAAGGGATCCCCTTGCACATGAGGAAGGAGAGTGTATGCACACACCATTAATTAACTCATGCTGTGTATCAAAAAGCTGATCCCCCTGATAATGCCCAGCACCAGCCCCCTCACAGTCTCAGCAATGCAGGGGCCAATTTTATTTCTATTTTATTTCTTCCAAGGCCAGAGCGGTGGTTCCCATGAAGACGGCGGGGGTCTCCTCTCAGCACCTCTTCAGGATGAGGTCCTAAGGCACAGAAGACAGAGGTTGCAAATGCCGAGACCCACTTTGCAGTGCAATGCGTGATTCTGGCATTTAGCTTATGGCTTGCTGCCCATCTATCACACCCGGTGAGTTTGCTTTTGTGGGGGTGCAGGGAGCCAGGCATGGCTTCGTGTTCAGGAACAGGCAAAACACCGGTATTTGGTGTTTGTGGATGCCATGGGAGTAGGATACTGTACGGACATCATCGATGTGAACGAGCTAGAACATTCTCCTTGCAGCTTCTCTCTTCTGGGATAACTTTTCCTTTCCTTCCACTGCCAGAGAGCTGCTGCTTTAATGCACGCAATGCATTGAGGTGGGTAAATGAATCCTGGCCAGTGATGTACTCGGTGCTGTTTAACCTGCCATGATCCTGCCCTCCCTGCAACACCAGGCTTCCTAGAAGGAATCTGCAAGGAGACCCGAGCTGGGCTGCTCGATTTTGGGGGCATGAGCATAACACCTTCAACTGGAGGAGGCTCCTGGAACAAACGCTCATGGGGCTGTTCCCAAAGCACGGCTTCCCAGGCTCATCCAGCCCCACGGCAGGTACCTTCAAATATGCTTGGAGAAAGAGGTTTTAAGCTGTCATGGGCTTTCCGAAACAGGGACAGTCCCCCAGCAGGGTCCAGGGGACGATCACGGTATTTGTCCTTAGAGATGAGGTAGATTTTTAAAATTCTGCCGCTTCCCTTTGCATTTGGCATCACCCCTGGGCCAAGGAAATGATGTTCAGGAGCTTTGAGACCTGAAGGGGCCAGAGCCGCCCCTGCGGGGCCGCGTGTACGTGTGCGTAAGTCTGTCCGGGCTCCCACATGGGCACCAGTTATTGCCCAAGTCTGAAGAATAGATGCAAAGGGGCTAAAAAGCTGATGTAAGCCAGGAGAGGAAGAGATGGCCTCCTGTAATTGTCGTCTTCAGGCATTTCAGAGAGAGAGAGGAAGACTGGGGGGGGGAGGGAGGGGTGTTGGACATGTTTGACCCCACCATGGGTGCTTCTCATGTCGGACGTGAGACCCTGCCCTATGGCCACTGTAAAAATCTCAAAATCTTTGGGTTGGGAAAGCAAAAGCCATTTAAATATAACCCTTGTCATAGCTGTAAATTAGATACTATATGAATTGTCACAGTAAATGAAACCCAGGTTTTGGCTGGGCTGCTGTTTTATCAGGGCATTAAGTAAGTAAAAGTCTTTTCCATATTGAAAGTGCTGAGGTAGTTCATTACCTGATTAAAGAACATTGAATGCACTGATGGTGCTAACTGAATAATCAAGGTAAGCAGGGATCTTTCAAATCCTCAAGAAACAAACTTCAATTAGATGGGAGAGATTCAATTATGCTTTAAAGGGAACCTGGCTATGAGCATGCAGGATCTGGCACAAAAATGTATGCAAAGAATTTCATGGAAAGGAGCAATTATTTTATCACTAGGACATGCAAAGTGAAATTTGCTCATCAGCCCTGAATAGAAGCCCAAATAACTGAGCCTTTTAAGGAGGTGATGATACATGGACCAGGATGGATTTCAGCTGAATGTAAAGGCTGAGAGCCTCAAGCAGGTTTAAGTGAGTTTGATTAATTTCTGTGCAGTTATCAACTGAGGTTTTGGTCAGTGACTTCATGGTATTTGGCCTTGGATAATGGATGTTGTAACAAGGATGTAGGACTTCGGCAGCAAGTGTCTCCCAATCCCACTTCATTAAGATAAAGTTTTAGAAGTTGAATTGGTTTTGAGTCTGAAGATGCTGGTTCTTCCTCTCCCAGCATCTCTGCATAGCATTACTTCAGTGAAAAAAGCACAGGGAAAAGTCAAACACTTTGCAAAAGAACACAGACATTTGAATTTAATAAATTATAAAATTAAAGATTCTAATTTGTATATACATTTTTAATATACAAGAAATGGCTATTTATTGCAATTTCTGTTAAGGCATATGTAAGTGAATGGAAGTTGCATATAGATATTCAGATGAACATAGCTAATACTGTGCATTGTAGGTGAGTAAATAAGACATTAAATGCATTACGTAATAAAATAAAACATAAAACCCTTTGAGTACTGGTAAAGCACCATTTCTAGAATTCTCAAAATATCTGAAAGCATTCTATGGAGATGTTGTGAGACTCTAAATACTGAATGGATATATGAATATAAAAAGTGATGCATTCATAATACATTACAGAAATTTTTAAAGGAATGTTGGTGAAAAAAATGGCAGTAGATTGGAGCCAAAGGAACCAGAATTGGTTTGGGATCTTTTTTTTTTCATGAGGGGCTGTCACTTGGATTTTAAGTTTAGACCAACAGAAAAATGGCAATTTAGAAAGCTGTGTACTTGCATGGTTAAATCATAAAATGCATTGATTAATGGGAGCACATTGCTTTAGCTCTCAGATCTCTGAGATGGTCTCTGCAGGAATATATTTTCTTATAAATCTGCTTTAGTTTCTGGGGATTAGGTTACATTAAAATACCACTCTGCTCATTACATCTCAAAATGCAATACCTGGGCAACAGCAAAACGGTTACAGAAGACACACTACGGTGATGCTCTTGCCCGATTACAGCATTGTAGAAAAGAGGAAACAGTTGTCAAAAGTTCAACCAACCAAAAAAATGACCAAAATTTCCACTGCATGACATGGAACAAAGATCAGCTGAGAGCAAAACCCCACCTATTGCCTTGGGCTGCTTTTTTCTTTATCAATAGAGCTCTGCTCTGTGTTTTCCAGTAGAAGTGAGGTACATATTCTTAGGAAACGACCTTAATGGGAACTGCTGAAAAAACCCACCTTCTGAAAAATTCATGCCAGCTTGAAAAGAAGCCATCTTCCCTGGTCTGAAGAGACTTTTTTTTTCTCTTATGCAGCAAGACTGTAAAGAGAAGGCAGCTGGCAGCTCTGCTCCATAAGGAGATGGACCAGGCTGTGTCCATCAGCGTCTCACTGTCTCGAGCAATCTAGACTGAAGCTGCTCCTTCAAATATCATTTCAGTGTTCCCCAAATAACCACTAGAGAAATATTCAGTTGAATTAAAGCCAGCGAGAAATAAATCAAGTTAAGTCTCCAAAAAGGTGAGACTGAGAAGGGAGAAGCCCTTCCTAAATGCAGATGCCACCAGGCATTGCATCTGGTCCCTAATGAACACCAGACCTAGCGTAGCACCACACCAGCCTTCTGGGAGGCTGCTCACGCTCCAAGATGCAGCAGAAGTTTCCACCTTATCTGGAAGAGTGCTTTTGGTTTGTTTGATTGCAAACTGACTCACTCTAGAGAAAGAACAAAGAGGTCAAGTTTCTGAACTTCGAACCAGCCTTGCAAGTTCAGCCAGGGTGTCCCTGCTGCGTGTGAGCGAGCGAACCCCGGCGAATCGACCTTGCCCAGCCTACAGCGGTGCTGGCTGCTGGAAGACACAGCTGGAAATGCTCAGCCCAGAACCGCCTAGTCCATTTTAAACGTTGGGTCACCCCACAGGAACGGGCCTTTCCTCGTGCCGTTTGCAGAAAGGTCACTTGAAGTTGCACCAAATGAATTCCTGCCCCACTTGCTATTGGGACATAACTTAGAAGTCCTTTGGACAGAAGATGCTATTTGTAAGACAGCATTTGAGCTGTGGGCACCTCCTCCTGTGGCATTTCTTCACATTATCTGGTTGACTAAGCCTATTCCAGAAGCTAAGGAAGAACAGAAGCTATTAGATGGGTTATCTCAGGCTTCTGGAGGTCAGAGAAATGGGTCTCAGAGAGCAAGGCTGGTACCATCCAGGCAGCAAATTTCTGCCTCCCCACCTGCATAACTTCAAGCCCCAACCCCTCTCTACCCTTGAGTTTGTGAGGGTTTTTCCTAAGTTTATCGTATGCTTGGATGTGCTTCTAGTCTATCAAAAAGCTGGGGGTTGTGGTTTATTTTTACTGTCCACAGAGCTAAAAGCAGGATAGTAACTTGAAGGGGAAAAGATGAGTTTTACACTAACCACATCTGTGTAAAGGAAATGTGGAAGGCAAGAAATACTCACTATGTCTACAGGCTGGGAGCCCAGCTACAGCTTGTCTCTCGCATGGCACAGCAGCTGGAATGATGTTGTTGTAGACACGTCTTCCTTGCTTATAAATAGCATGGTGGTTGGTTTTTTTTCCTTTCAGTGCCCATTACTACATTGCTCTGTTTTGCACAGATGTGACCTGACCCTATGCTGTTACTAAAACTTGTCCTGCCTGTAGGCAACCACAAATCCCTTGGCACAAGGCTCCTGGGGCCAGCGCCGGGCTCGTCTGTGCATCGTTGCTCTGTAATGGCAGGCAGACCACGGAGCAGGGCTGGGACCAGCGAAGGCTACCACGCAGGCAACTAAAGATAAGCAACCTTCAACTGCAGGAAAATGCTTGGTGTCTCACGAGTTTAAGTCTGAGGTGAGACTCCTGCCACTGCCCCAGCCAACCGCTGCTCAATGCTGCCGAAATGTGGAGCCTTGGCTTTACTTTTCAAAACCAGAGCAGATTATTTTGTTGCTTGCGCTGGCTGCTGCTTTCACATCTGCAGC
Organism: Buteo buteo; assembly: GCF_964188355.1. Taxonomy (NCBI): domain Eukaryota; kingdom Metazoa; phylum Chordata; class Aves; order Accipitriformes; family Accipitridae; genus Buteo; species Buteo buteo. Next base: position 6,192,630 of record NC_134194.1, read on the forward strand.
TACGTCTGCTTGGCCCAGATGTTTCCTAGTGCTCTGGACTTTTACCAGGCCCGTTCTGCTCCCTGGTCTTTAGGATCTTCAGTGTAACTCCCATCCCTGTACTGAGCTGCTCCTAAACACTCACCCAAGTGTATCACCCCGGTCCTCTGTAAGAAGGGACGCTCAATGCCATCCGCTGAAAACATTCCTCCTGCGCCTTCGCTAGTATCTCCGTGAAGTATTTTTCTTAAACCAGGTCCCGTCCTTCACAGTTTTCTGGACACAGTTCAGGCGAGAACAGTTCAACATCTCGGTGCTGCAAGGACTGCCGTTCCTGCGGGCTCTCGCATCCTTTCCAGGAGGACTGGCTCGTTCGGAAGAGGAGACTGGGCAGCTCATCCAGCTGTGGTGGTCGGGGCAGAAGGCAGGATTGCAGGAAGCCACATGTCGTTCACCTTGCAGTGCTTCTGAAGCTCTTTGCCAGCAGCTGGGCCACAGAAGAGCTTACACATTGCTGGAAACTCAGCACATTTCCAATAACTATGTGGCTGTATAGACAGGCTTATTACCGGCACTGCTTCAAACTAAGACCAGTTCAGGCTGGACGATGAGATCTTACTCTCAGACTGGAAAATCTGAGCTAGGAGCCATCAGACCTACCTAGTGGTAAAATGAGGATTTCGGGGAAGTCCTGGGCTCTGCAGGGGGTTTACCAGCAAAGAGGAAACAAATGGAAGAGTCCAAGCCAGGAGACAGGAGAAAAACTGCTCAGATGCCACCCGCAGCAGGAACCAGTGCACATTCCCCGTCTCTGTGGTCTTAGAGCCAAGCTGGATTCATCTTCTGCTCTCCAACCAGGAATTCAAAATGACCTATGAAAACCATGATGACCCTGAGGGGAAAGGAAGTACTCAAAGGGTTGTCAGGTTACACATCTTAAAGTTTCTAGCAGACCTGGTACTGTGAGTACATGTGTGTGTGTGTATGTACGTGTATATGTAAGGGCACAGCAAACAATTCACTTGTTCACTTCTGCACCAATAAAGCTGTCCTAAGGAAGATAATACAAAATTATTTCCTCCAAAATAACCTCATCCTATGGGAGAAAAAAAAATGTTTTCTTAACAAAGCACCAAAGAAAAGGCAACAAGAATCCAGTCCTCTTTAAGTTAAACAGTATGTGGGTAGAAAAAAAATCAGACCAATAAAAAAAGCACCAACCAAAAAAAGATCACTGAGGCTGTTGCATTATAGGAACTTTAAGACTATCAAAACCATGGATAACTGTAAACAGAGAGACTAGGATGTTGTCAGTCCAAGTTGGCCAGATCTACCCTACTAGATGTCTTGCACGTATTCAAAAATTTAGGAGAATCCTTTGAAATCACTTATGGAAATATGTAAGCTACTGTTTGCCAGTTTTTAATTTACACATAAATACATGGCTAGAGAATTTTCTATATATTTTCTTACGTGGTCCCGGTTAAGAAAGCTATGTAAGCACATGCCTAGCTGTAACCACAGGAGCAGCTCTACCAAAGTCAGCTGAGCTTCGCCTGGCATGTCCCTACGTACCGTCCTGAACCGGGGGCTGAGTTAGTGCCCAGGTTTGTGCAATGCACAGAAGCATCACAGGATTCCTGACCACCTGCTTGTCAGCCTTAAAGGGATTTGTTATGTCTCGTGACTGTTTTCCTCCATCCCAAGTGTAACTCCCATTACTATTCCCAAGCAGTTTTACACAGGCATAGAAGAGTTAAAAGAGCCCATAAACAAGAAACCTGCTAACCTGGCCTAGGTATTACGGTTTGTTTGGATTCAGTGAAATGCTGTAATGATATTGCACTAATACTCTACCATACCCTGTAAACCTAGCCGTCAAAGTGTTCAGATTAGCACTTATGAAACAATCTGTCATTTCCATTTATAGTAGGCTTTAGAATTTGGCATCTCTGCCATAGCACCACTTTGATTTTTCCCCATTTTTAGTCTCTACGATATGGGCAATACTATGATGTTGGTAACATCTCTATAAGAGAAAAATGTTGTTTGTGCCATATTTCCATTTTAGTTTATTTTCCTAAGAGTCTCTTTTTTCCTTTTCTCAGCAATCAGCTCCTGAATTCTTTGATTCCTTGTCCTTTCATAAGGTATCCTCCTCCGCGTAATGATGTTGTGCTGTGATACTTCATTATCCAACCCATCGATTTTATACGGAACATCCACTGCATTGATTTCTGGGTGCTCCTCAGTTGCATTGGAAGGAGGTGCACGTGTTTTGGAAACAAGAGGAGGGCTGGTGGCAGACTGTGTGGTGGACGCTCCTACGGGAGGGCTGAGGGTTGTCAGGAGCTCCTCCTCAATGACATTATTCTTATTTACGTTAGAATCAGTTACATTGTCGTCCTCTGTTACGTTGCTGTACATATTACAGGACTTGCAACACAGCTTATTGTAACCGGGAATCGAGCAGTAACGAGAGAGAACTTCCATGCGACAAAACATTGACTTGTCTCCTTGACAATGATCTTCTGAAAGAGAAAAAGGGAACAGATAAATAAAGAGCATCTTCACATTAATCAGAAAAAGAAACACAGCTGAAGCTTTGGCAGTGGGCAGAGGGTTTGGTATTTAAAGTGGGATGGAAAACTGGCAAATGAGCCTTCTATAAGCAGAAGCAGGCTTAATATTAAACCTAAAATTCAACTCACTTCAAGGGATGCAAAAGCTGATCTGAACCGTTTGTACCAGCCCCATCCACGCTATAGACCATAACACTCTAATTTTTGGCTTCACATTCTGGAAGTGCTACCCTGAGGACCACGCAGCCACAATGAATTGCATTCCTGCCTTGGCTTAGAGTTCAAACCACACTGATAGTACTGCATTGTTGCTAAAGCTACATTAAAGCCCCAGAAAGTCATCAAGGTTTATACTGAGAAATCTCTTTCTCCCCTCTTCACTCCTTTTAATGCTTTTCTGCAATCTAACAGTGACTAACCACAGTCGGGGTAATTTATATTTATCTGGACTGTCTCAAGAAAGTCAACTCTGATTTCGATGTGTACCATGTAACTCTCAGAATTAATCTGAGTCCACCCGTTGGAATGGTATTTTTGCCAGGTACCTCTAGTCTGAAAACACCAGCACTGCCTGAGCATGTCCCTTGCTTGAGAGAGAAGTGATGCATTTAGCGTAAGGCTTTTCTCCTCCTCCTAGAAGGGAGCTGATATTTTCAGAACGACAAACTCCAGTGTGATGGAGTCAAGCCAGTCCATTAATGACTGGGAGTCTCAGTAACAAGTCCTGATTTTTGTGTCACTGACTGGAAAACTGCAATAAAAGAGAAAGAACGATAATTGATAGGTTTCAAGCTGCCAATGATAGCTGTTGTGACAATCTGCACTATAACAAAGGTGTTACAGCAGATCCTGATCTTGCTGAAATACAGGTGGAAAAATGCAGGCTAAGGCATTAAAGGTGAACTAGTCAAATGGTATTACTGTCTGAGAAACATAAACAGAAGGCTACTCAGAGACTACTCAGGCCCTTGTGATTTCTGCTCAGAGGAGGTAGAGGACCGTATGAATCGGCGGCAGATGGATGGTGAGGAGTTAGCAGGCTCCTTGGAGAGAAAGCTACCTGTCCTCTGTCCTACATACACGCTCTACAGCTCCTGCGCCTCCAGGCTGAAGTGATGGAGCCAGGAACTACCAGGAAAAATCCCAACACGCAGCCCATGCTGAAAGAAAGAGGAGTCAGAGGGCTTGTAGGAAAAGCGAGGGCTGAGGAGAAAGGCAGACTGACCAATACTTGGCATAATCAGTAACAAAACATTTTCTGTGACCAGAGTGCCGAGACAGAGATGAAATCACTTCTGCCTCTCTCCCTGCTCTTACTACATTTCCACCTACTCTTACAGTAAAGGATGAGTAACGCCAATTACTCGCCTTTATTTAGAGCGTACCCGATAGCAGACAGCGTGCTCAAGTCAGCGTGTTACTGGAGCTCCTATTTCACCGTCCTGCTATGAACACTGACTTACCCTGTCAGCAACCTTACAGCAAAGTAGAGAACCAGAGCAGATTCAGAGATACCAAGTGAACTCAGAAAGTGTAGGTGTCGCCTCTTCACTCATCCTCAGTTAACAAAATAGGGCATTATAGGTGTTTAATTGGCAAACATATCAGTCTAAAATAAACTAATAACTTTTGCTGCTGCTTTAAAATGCTAGTACTGGCTGAGGAAGTGGAAACACCTTCCTTGCGTTGTATTTATGCCCTGACTGTTGCATTTGTTGCAGAAAAGCAAAATTCTTGTTCCTATTTTCAAATGTGTCAATTCATTTTCATATTTTTCAAATGCTAAACTGAGATACTGCTGGAAATAAAGAACAACTCCTTCCTTAGGAACCTAAGAATAGTACCTTGGTTTTGGAGACATTTTCAAACCAGCCTTTAAGAGCTGGAACTGTTCATATCTGCATGCATAACTCTATACAAAGGACTGCATGTGCCCATACAGCTTTATACGTATTTTTACATACCACGTAGAGTCCCCTTTGAACATTTTGCCTTGTGTTGCATGACCTTAATGCAAGCTTCTCCAAATGGCTTGCAAAATAAAAGCCAACAGATAGAACATTTAAATGTGGTTTCAACAAGGCAGATCTGGTTCTCGGCTTTGTAAGAATCACTAAAAGCACCTTTAGAAAAATGCCTTTTTTTCCTATCAAAAATATGTAATGTCAAGCTTAAAAATACATGAAAATAAAAACGCATTATGTAGTATATTTCATGACATCTGATAAGTTATATAAATAAACTCTGTAACTTATGAATGTCAGAATGAAATTTTTATCCTCTATCCAAACCAAAATATCCAGATTTGCTGAACTTTTATTTATTTTTACTTGCAGTATGCATGACAGACTGGAAGTATATCTTCAAAACATCAGTAAGAAAAAAATAAATCAGTTTCACAGTCACTTTGGTACACATTAGTCTCATAAAAAAATATTGAAAAGCAAACTGAATTGGCACATCTTTAATATTATGTTAAATACATACAAAACACTAATAAAATATCCCTGATAAACCAAAGTGCATATAGACATAGTGCACAATGCCCAGATACCTTATTGCACCATTCTCTATAGCCACCCATCTCTTGAAACATCACTAAACATTGTCTATTTAAAGGTAACAGTCATGAATATATTTATACAGTTAAACACCAATTATTTTACATAACAGTATTCAGTGCCAGATACGTGTCTTTGCTTTTTCACCTTGTCATGTAAATTGTTAACATGTTTCAGGAAATTATCATATTAACAGCAAAATTTAAATATGTGATCACATGATAATGACAAGTTTGAAGTGCTACACTGTTGACGACCCAAAGATTCAAAAATGCCACTTTTCCAAAGAATATGATCAATGCAATAAGGTAGTAATTTGCTCCAAGACTGCGGTTTTAAAGTTCATACGCTTCTACTATTGGTACTGACTGTCACAAACAGGTTTATGACTTGTGAATTCCAAATCTTCCACACAAACACGGAAGGTGAAGCAAGAATGCCAGTTAAATTTCAGTAAGTCAGGTCACAATCCTGTCTTGATGAAGATATGGATATGCACTGTGCAAATTAACCTCGGATTAAATTTACTGCCTTCTAATAGTTATCATTCAAGTAAAAACACTCCATATGAAGATTAACTCAAGGTACCAGTGTACTGTTTATATTTAAAGCTGGATCTGGTAAATTAATGCCATTTACATTTCAACATTAAGGCATTTTTCTAAAATTCTTCTTCTAAGCAAAAAAAGCAATAAAAATTGAGGTAATTCTGTAGTAGTTCACACTGTTATGTTTGCCAGTTGACACATCTATAGAGCATACACACACACGCACACATACAACCGTACCAGTCAAGTCAGACATGCACATGGTGAAAAAAGACCAAAGATGTAATGACTATAAACAGCTCCGTGCTGAGCAGCTGGAGACATCGTAGTCGATGAAAACATCATATTGCCTCCGCCAGGTTAAGAAAAACACCACCACGCAACCTTCAACATGGACCATGCCTGTTCTGCTTCGGTTTTGTTTCTAAAGTGAAAGTACGCAAAACTGGCAAAAATTGTGCGACGGGAAAAATGAATGCAGCTTTTCTCAAGGAAAAATATTTCAAACCACCACCAGGAGTTTGGCAAGAGCAGACGGCGTCATAGCAGCATTGAAAATACCGACAGAAACTGAGCTTCTGCTTCCCAGTGAGCCCTCCACAGGTTACAAACATGAATGTGAGGGTCAGGAATAAAAAATGAGCAGCAAGGGTGAGTAAAGCAATGGCACCGCAAAGGAAAATGGAATGAAAAAATTCTTTCACTCATCAGACTACCCTGTCAGCGAACTGAAACTAGAGAGTAATGAGATTTAGAGTTTTTAGATAAAGGAGAACTTCAGCACTACAAGGTGTCATTATTGTGATGTGATCACATTCACAATAAGTTCTCAGTTTTGCTATCAAACTGAACATCATGAACCAGTAAGAGCCTTTTTTCACCATCACCAAGCAACAAGCAAACCGATCCCAGCTCCCTTTCAGAGGACTGCAACATACTGTGGAGATCCAACTTCACACATCCAACACTTCAAGACCTCCACCACCAGTGCTACGCAAGCTCCAGAGAAGAAAGACACCGAGCACCAAGTGCCTGGTGTGAAAAAAGATTCAGCCCAAGATTTAAACTTTGCGGCAAATTCAAGGGAACTTTCCGCATAGAGAGAAGAAGAGAGCAAAAGGCAAAGTCCACATTCGATGTGGCATGCATTTAAGGGCAAAGGCAGAGTTATAAATGGGTCTTTTACTTGAAGATATTTTCTGGATGGGGTAGTCTGGATCAGGTCTTGACAGCCATTGTATCATGTAGGTTTTCTTTGAAGGATCAGAAACGTTTCCTTGAATAGAGGAGAAAAAAGATGTAACACAACATATGTTAGCATTAAATAGTTGACCTGTCAGAAGTGGGTAAGCTAAGAGAGTGAGCGGCTCCGATGGTGACGGAGCCTGGGGAAGGATTATGACCAGGCTGTCTAGTTTTGGGCAGAGGGTGCTGTTTTGCCACTTTGCTACAACTTGTGCCCAGCACTTGACAACCAACACTGAAGACAGCCTGAAGGCCAGTTCTCTAGCAGTACTTCTCACAGCAGCAATAAGTATGTCCTAGGATTCATCCAGTCTAGTTTTGTTATACTGCCTCTTTAAAATCTTTGTATTGGAGACCATAATTGACAGCTTGGTTCTAATTAATTAGGAATCAAAAGCTACCCTGAGAAATACATCAGGAATAAAAGAAAAATATGAATTACTTAATAATAGGAATATGTAAAATGATCTCACAAATATCATTTGCAAACAGCTGAAAAGCTAACAGGGATAAAGGCATTAGTGTCCCAGATTAAGTAGGAATAAATTCATTATAGCTTAGTAAAATTGAGTTAGATAACCCCTGAATATCACTTGTGCTTGACAGAATGGAAAAGAAGCCTGGAACTGTCGCTGGAGACGGGGAAAGCAAAGAGGCATCTTTGTACATGCTGCCCTTGATTAGCCACAACCCAGCAGCCCCCTGCCAAGCCCAGCACGTCTCAGGGGCGCAGCGCCGGCTCGGGCAGTGCTTCTCACCCAGGGCAGCTGCTGTCCGCTGGCCGGATCCAGCCATCACCACCGTGCTGAGGTCTGCCCCAGCCTCTTATGCTGTACTGGGGCAAGTGGCGTTCCCCACGGTGAGAAGAGAATAACCATGTGCCCAAGAAGGTCATCGGCCATACAACAGCTCTGCATTTGGCAAGTCTGCTCAAAAGCAGGGCTATGGAGAACTGCCACCCCAGGCAGACATAGCACACAAGTATAAATTTGATGAAGGCTTTTCAAATAAATGCAATCAATATAATTTTTTCAGCAAGTAATATATGCTAGAGAAGACAAGCACTTACTTGGACATGGAGGTAGTCTGCAAATCCTTACAGTCTCTGGTTTATTTTCTTTACAAAGGCCGATAGCGTTGTCCCTGGTCCGGCACAGGACCGGGCGATCCTGTGTGCCGTTGCCACAGCTGACAGAGCACTGAAAGGAGATGCACCAGTTAGACGCCAAGTCACCCTTTGGAAACAATGGATTAGTTTTTAAATTTTAAATCACTGCCCTTGATTTGAGCCGACAGAGTACATTATTTGAACCACCACAGTACCTACAGTAACTAAGCAAGAGGGAGAACCACTGCTTTTTGTGGTATACCAGCAACTGAAATGCTCCAAGAAAGAGCTTATGGTCTGAGCTCCTGACGCTTCTTATGGGAGTCACCGAATCCTGTTTTGCCCATAGCAATGGCAAACAGAAAAGGTAGAATGGAAGTTGCTCCATGAATAGATGCGCTGAGTTTCCTTAGGAAACTAGGTGAAAAACTCTGTCCTTTAGCTTGATGACAGAACCTTACGAGACTGAGTAGCTAAATCTGCTGAAGGCCTTTACATCGAAGATGCTCGCACCTTTCCATCTCCATGAGTGTTGGTACCTAACTTCCTTCACAGTATCTGACAACTTTAGTCTTCTTTACTTGAAAGAAAATAAAGCAGTGATAAAAGAACTAATTGCCCTTCTCTCAGCTTAAGTCAACAGCTAAATGACTGTGAGCAGAATAAAGAGTAGGTAGAAGTCAGCTTTCCTGATGCTGCCATCTTATATGGGTGGCTCGGGGGGTCTGGATCATCCATGTTTCACCACCATCACCTCTCCATCTAACTCACTTTCTGTGGCATTAGTAGCAGTGGAAGTGATACACCCTCTGTGTAGGTATTAGTTTATCGTGTCAATGCATTCGAATAGACAGCACAGAACAAATGCCAAGATTTTTTCTCCCCTGCATTATAAGAAATTAGTTGCTTGAGACCTCCAGAAAGAGACTGACCTGTGACCAGGGTCCTATTCTCCACTGTGCTGGGCAAAGCTCCCGGTTGCAAGGCCTCCTGCCTTCTGGACGGTCGTTGTTGCAGTACTTGGTATGAACAGACCGATTTGTATTATCGTGTAGGGGTTGGATACATCGGACAGATCGTACTTGATATCCTGTTTTCCCACAACTTTTGCTGCAAGGCTCCCATTCTCCTGTAACCCATCTGGGTTAGTGAAAAGAGAGTAAGCTGAGTAAAATTGTCTATCACCTAAATTAGGTGAGTTCAAACTGTCTGTTGAACTGTAACTCTTAAACACAGGTTTAACAGGATGTTAACACTAGTTCTGATACAGAAAAAGAAGATACAAAAAACCACAAGCAGCTATGGCAAGGGTAATTTGACCATGCCCCTGAAAAATCAGTAATAAGACCCAGATCTTTAAAATTACTTTTTCTCATTATCTCTGAGATAAGCGTTATTCTTACTTTGCTTCATTTGCTTTGATTTTAAGCTGGCCCTTCCAAGACTGCACATAAAAATATGGTTGTTTTTATGTCAAAAGCAGCCACCCAAGGGTGCTGCTGAGCTTCCCAGGTCTTGGTGCATGAGCTGTGCCTTGTCTCATCATGTAGCATGCACCAGCCGTCCCCACAGCTGGTTCCCACAGGAGCGAATCCAAAACATCTGGGCTAGAAATGCAGCCCATATCTGGATACTCCATGGACGACATCCCTGGCCGTGCTAGACACCATCTGCTGAAGCATCAGCAAACCCACCTACACTGTCAGTGCTGTGTGTGCTAAGCTTGGGCAAATTGGGGTCCTCAGCATCATAAATGTTTGGTTTTGGGGAAGGCAACACTCCACTGAAAATCAGAAGGTCTGAGTTCATAATGCGTAAATCAGTTTGGCCACTGAAAAATGAAACCTATGGTTTGTAACGTGGCATAGTTGAAAACCTCGCTGATCAGCCAAACGGGCTCTAGAATTACAGCTACAAATTGTAAGGAACTTAGAGAAAAGCGACAAGGACAGACAGGACCAGAGGAAATTTATGTAAACTACTGAAAGCTCAGTTATAATCAAGTGAAGATAATACAGCAGTCTATAAATATTTACAGAATGCAGAGATCTGCAAGAAGGAAGTATTTTTCAATGTAAACAGTATTCATGGGATAAACTTAACCAAAAAATATATATAGTTTGAAGAAATATCCTGAGTTTGAAGCAATTGTCCTAAAGTACTCATAAAATCCTGGGTTTAGAAATAGTCAAGAAAACACTTGAGTTAAAAAGTAAAGTGGCAATTTCACCCAACTTCTCTTTGTAGCCTATTGAAATTACACAGCTGTGGAGGAAGGCGAGCGCTGTGGAGCACACAGCCATGAATCCTAAGGTGATTTCTGAGACAAAGATGATTTTTTCCCAGCAGTGAAGAAGCAGCATATTAGTGTAGTGGGTGTCACAGAGCTTCATAAAATCTTTAAATAATTGCCTCTCCTATATACAAGTGCAAAATGCTCCGACACCACTCTATGGAAACAGAGGTGACTGAAACATTCAGGAATCCAAGTACAATTTAGGATCCTATTGAGTTTTTGTGGTACCTGGGTCCAATTATATTTGCAGCTGAAAGAAGAATACAGTCCTCTCCAGAGTGCCTGAGATACACTTAGGTCATTACTTCAGTTTTCCAATAAATAAATGTTAAACCCTGACCCATGCTGAGTTTATGGGGCACAGTTTCTTGACTTTTCTGTCTTTCAATTCTTTTTTGAAAGGAAGTTAGGAAATACTGTGTGGTATGTTCTACTTATTTGCTGTGCTTCCTGGAATCTAGACTTGGTCCCCAGAGATAAAAGCTGGGATCAACATACTCCTTTCTTGTTGCAGTAGCAACACATGGAATGTATGAGTCCTACATGTGGCAGGAGTAACCTGCTACCAGTCAAAAAAAGCACCTGTAAAATGTGAATTAAAATATTTCTAACACTTGACTAAGTATAGCAAAAATGAAGGTCCAACAGGCATACTGTGCTGTATAAGGGCAGCCAGAGAAATCTAACAGGTCAAGTATTTTTCCCTGTGTTTAAACGTCAAAAAATACGCTGTGAACTTTAGGAAGATTTGGATTTGAGAGGCTGTGTGACACTGGTTTTCTTATGTAGCACTCTGTAAATTTGTTCTTACATGGTTAATTCACACTGTGTAAAATCAACTGGTACAAATTGAATTTATGTCTATTTTTTATTACCTCAAGATGGCCTGAACACAAATGTCTGGATCAAGACAGCACTTCTTTTCTAATCCAAATTATTTCAAAAGTAATAGGAACCAGCAGTCCCAGAAATCGTATGTCTACAAGCAGAATATAGCACCACATCCTCACAGTCCTGCGTCTCTGCACAGAGGTACTTAAGAGCCCACAAGCTCAAGCAGCCACGTATCAAGTCGGAAAAGCAGAGATCAAGCTTAAGTCACCTTCTTTCGGTGACAAGTGCCAGCTGGGCACAACGGCTATCGCCGCTGGGCAGTGATGCTTACATGGGCTGGGAGCACTCCTGGAGATTGCACACCCTGCGAATGGGCTTGGGCTTTTGAATCAACTCGCAGTAACTCCGATGAACCATCTTGTGATCTGTCTTCCTCCGGCAGCCGTATTTTGTGAATTGGTAGCCTGAAGAAAGACACTGCTCTTATTTTCAGTACTGGCAGAGCTTACACAGGACTTGTTTGAAAACAAAATGCACGTACACTGTCAAAGGTTGCAGTTGGAACTACAGGTGAACACACGACAAAAGGAACTGTAAATTGCACCGAATAAACACGTATTCATGTAGATTTAGCACCCAGAATCACTCATCCCCTTTACTTTTCACTACAGGCTATAATGAGAAAACCATCTAGCATTTCAAGAACGTTCTGCTAACCTGCACAGCCACAGCGCTGCAACCTGACCGTCACCCTGGTGAACAGCATCAGGGTATACATCTGGCCTCAAAAGCGGGGGTCTTACATTGCAAGGTCCACAGGATGCCTCAAAAGCGAGGGTCTTACATTGCAAGGTCCACAGGATGCAGATTTACTAAGGGCTGCCCTGGGGCACCTTGAGGTTTGGCATCCCCGCAGCTTGGAGACCCTCATCCAAATCTTGCACATTTGTACAATTTTTCCGTTTCATAAACAGAAATCAGAAATGAGCCACCCCAGATCTGCCTCCAAAACCATTTAAGTCAGATTTGTAACTCCATTCACTATTTATTTATCTATTTCTTAACTTAAATAAAACCCTTCCATACTCTCGGTCTCCCTAATGTCTTGTGGCAATGAATTCCACATGTGGTGTTCATTCTTTCAGTTTTCTCTTAATCAATTTTGAATGCCCTGGGGTTTTGTTTTTACCTCCTCCACAAGGTTTGGAACACTGGGACCATTTCTTCAAAGCCCATTCATATGACACCGAGTCCTCTTCCAAAACATTATTGTTATCTACATTCAAGGAATCTTCATGGATCATGTACTTGTAAGTCAAAGATATCTTGGCACCACCATGAGGAATCACCTAGTAAGCAGAACAGATGTAAGGAAAAAAGATATGAAAGACTGATATCAGAAGCTATGTGAGATGACGTGAAATAGCAATCATCATGGCTCAGATATAAAAACATTCCCGGAGAGACTTAAACCTTTTAGCTGCACTCAACACTTTTTTTTTTCCCTGATGAAAAAGTATCTCTATCCTTATGACACAGAGTTTCTAAACTGCATATTAAGAAAGACTGTTGTTGATTTAGACTGATTTTTCTTGCCAGCATTGGACTGACTTCATGATACTAAATTTTTTCCACATCCCATCACAAAGGAAGGAAATGTTGTACTAAAATGATAATGGATAGTTCCACTAAAAGACAAGGAAAATTCAAATGCACAGAAAACTGAAAGCAGTGAAGAAAATTGCTTCTATTTCTGATAAAATACAAATATTCTTATGATAATCCTGGGAATTCTGTGAAGCTTCTTACTTCATCCTGACAGAAATATAAACTACTTAGAAAGACTTTTTGCTACCACACTGCACTAAGACAAATGCAAGAAAATGGAATTCACTGTGAATGAAGTGCAAAATATTGGTCCTTTGAAAACATAATATTTATTCCTCCTTTGACATTCAGCTGGTGTAGATCAACACATTACAGCTGCTTTCAGAGGGATTCTGAATCAACCTACCCCTACTCATTGTTTGCTGGTTTGCAATGAAAAAAGAATATAGTCGGGTGGGTTTGGGAACTGCAGAACTGGCTGTGCCCTGACAAAGTGAGCCTGGAAGCACAAGAATCCTGCATCTGCCTTTGCAGGATACATTTTCAAAACATGCCTGGGAGGAGGAGCTATTAGATCTATCTGATAAAAACCATTTTGACCTTTTTTTTAACTAATGCTCACGTCAGATATGATAAGCAAGACGGAGGGTCTTTACACAGTGGCCATTTTCTAGACCATCCACGGGAAATAATCAGGAGAGCTGGTTGCTCAACACATAACCCTGAGTTATAACAACTCTTGTACAGAGCAATGAATTAGGAGAAAGGAATTAAAATACATCTTCTGTTGTCTTATAATTGAAGCAGATGTCTTCTTGTAACTCACAAGAGGAATCTAAAATACATTATAGCACATTATGGCTCTGTAACCCTGACATTGTGTTCCGTGGAAGATGGTTTTCATTTGACTTACCAGAATAACTATTCCATTACGCAGTGGCCCCATGGTCTGCACAGTTTCTCTATCATCGTCATTCCGATATTCCCACTCCACACCCATGTCAATAAATACTTTAGAGTCTGGCACATAGTTGTCTTCACTCAGAATGAATTTCCCCGTTTCACGATTTTTAATTGCTAGGAACAACACAAGAAAAGTGAATAGGAGAGGTTTGCTTCTCATCTCGAGTTTTGTTCTGCTCTTGTCCCAGTGGAAGAAGCAAAAAAGGCCAGCGTGCATTTTCCCTCTGTTCCCTCACAGGTTTGGAAAGACTTTTTCAGGTGTTTCACTGAATTGCCAATGCTTTCCTGCGCAGCTCCAGAAACATCAATCACCCTTTTTTTTTTTATTTTCATAGCCTGCCTTGCCAGAGAAATGAGGCCAGCGCGACTGCACTGCGTGTGTCCGTCTGCCTGCTCCTGACTAACAACTTCTGAATCCGCTGGCCAAATCCGAGCCAATTTGAGAGCCGGTGGGGGTCCCATGGCTACTCAGCTCTTTCAAATGTTGTAAGGCACCTCAGGGGGCTGTTACTGCTCCATGAGAGACAGGCTACTGGGCTAACCCCCGGTGGGTCCCCCCAGTGAGAGAGAGATGCTAGAAACTGCATTAATTCTCTTGCTCAGACCCAGACCTGACACCGACACAGCCCTGCTTAAGCTCCTGGTGCTTTGCGGGCGCCTGCCATCGCACACAGCGCCCGATTCCTCTGGTTCAGCCGTCATCGCTGCCCCATCCTTCACCTGGAGAGACTTCAGCCACCTTTGTATTAGGACTCTTGGTTTTCTCCTGAGGTGGAAAATTTGTTCTCCTCGTCAGAAGCAGCAGAGACTGTTGGTTATTTAACACCAGATTTTAACTCCCGTCTCCCTCGAGCAGCTACTTGAGCATCCCGCTCCCTCAGCACTGGCTTCGACAGACAGCAAGCTGTTCGTGTCCCCTGCGTATCGCTTACCCCACACCGAAAGAAAAACTTTGTCTGGATCGGCAAGTGATTGCTCTCCTGATCCATGGGGCCAGGCTGCACTAAGCAGCAAGGGAAGCATTCACTGGTGAGAAGTTGGGATGACTCACGATACAATTACCAGGCCGTTCACTGTGAATCTACTTCCAATTAATAACAGCCTACTAGACACTGCTTCGCATTGATTACAGGGCACCGCGAGGAGCGGATTTCAATTACTTTCTAAGCTGCGGGATTGATCGGGCAGCCTTGCGTCAATACTGTTAGCAATGGGGCAGAATCTGAAACGGATTTGGATGTATCTGGGAAATGACTGTAGATGGGAAGCACGTTACAAGAGATGCACGCAAAGATAATGCATTGCACCCCGTAATGTAATTCCGCTCCTCTTCCAGCAGCTTTTACACATGCACATGCCAATGCAATGGCTAGGACACCAGGGAATACAGCACAGGGAAATCAAATTGCCAAATAAGTTTCCTAATTTAACATGCTTAAAGGAGGTATGTGGTGTGGGAGGATAATGGGTAAACAAATGCATAAACACATTGTCAGAGACAAAAATAAACAGCAGAAAAAAATATTCTGACTGAAAATTTTCCTACTTGTTACATACTTACCGAGATTATGACTGGTGGCGTCTGTTTCCTGTATAAGTAAATGTCTCGCACCAACAGGAATTTCAAACATCTTAATGTGCCCTTTATTGTAGTATTTGAAAAGATAGTAACTGGTTAGTATGCTACAAAGAGGAAGAGTCTGTCTTAGGTTTTAAAATAAATCTTATTTTCTAAAAGCAGGGTGTATTACAGCAAGCTGAACCTAATCCAGCATTATTCCCATCCCTATTTCTGTGTCAGGTGGTGGAACATAACAGTGACAAAGGGCTTTGGGTCAGAAGAAAAATGCCTTGAGTATCATCAACAGACTTTGCTTCAGACTAAAATGGGCTTTGAGTGCCAAATGCACCCACAGAGAGAGGCCATGCAAGCTGCCGTCTGACAGTGAGTGATGACGACGTATTATTGCAGCACTCCAGTGACTCGGACAGAGCAGCTGAGTGACATCAGCAGCACAAATAAATCCACAGCTCTCCCACACGGAGCACTGAAGTCCTCCTCTCTGCATGCACAGGCCCTGATGTCAGCCGACTTAACTGACCACTGGACAAAAGTCTTATTTTCAAATTCTAGACACATCTCAAAGTAAAGTCCAGAGAGTTTACTAGAACTAGTGATGCTGTAAATGATTTGTGATTGCTCTGGTACTTTCCATGAAACAGAAGAGATCAAACAAAAATACCCTGAATTCCCCAGGACAAACCACACTGAATACACTGACCTTGTTTCTTTGGTACTCTTGAAAATGTTCCTTTCACCACTTTGCAGTGGGAATTATCTCCTCCACAAACACCACACTTATCTTCCTGCTTCGTGGAACCTATGACCCTGTCACACCCAACTTTCTGTGCACAAAAGAGAAAAACAGTCATTCTTCTTTATCCACGCTTCAATTCAAATAAGCCTTCACTTCAGATATCAAAATCCAGACTTCTGCTTCAGCAAAGAAGTATAAACTGTAGTATTTTCCTGGAAGATCAGCATCTAAACAGATTTTAATACTTCCAGTTCCTATAATAGCTGTCAATCAGGTGATTATATTTTTATATTATGCTTCACAGTGGTCTTCTTACTGAAGGAAAGCAGCACGATTAAGGAAAAGCTCTTAAGCCTCAGCTTATCTTAAAGCAGATGCTTAAATTCCAGGAGAATCAAGGCATCTATGTGAGGATAAGCACCTCTACCACTGCTTTGCAAAGTCAGAGCCTCTAATTCCGTTGAAAGATGACCTGCGGCAGATCCCAACTTAGAGGAACTGTCATTGATTTTTTAAAAATAGCAATAGATCAAATACAGAGAGAATGAACATCAGCCATATCTTAACACCACTTTCCTTGAAAGCTGCTGCATGTTCCTATTTCATTGTACATTCTACCCCCACTAAACCCCAGCAGGAAAAACTTTTGTTGAAAGCTAATTGTAATAGTCATCTTAAAATGCTGCATTAAATATTACTTGTGTAGGTAGGTGCTGTTGGAATTGAGTCACAGGCAATGTGATGGCAACTGTGAATATCACACATAATATTGTGACAATAATCCTAATGAAATCTCCTTATTGCTAAATAGTCATTCTTGGAGAGAAACGCTCAAGCTACCATTTTAATTGGTTTCACAATACTAAGCCTGAAACAAGCCATCAAAAGCTTACCAAGCAGTCTCCCCGCACACAGATGCTGTAAGCATCTTTGTAGGAGCAGCGGGTCCCATCGTGTACCATCCTTTTCATATACACCACATCTCCTGTTTCTTTTGATTCGCAATACAGGTGGCACCTTTCCTTAGCTGAAAAACAAAATGACCCAAATTGTGCGTGTTCAGCTCTAACAGTTTTGTTGCTGACTTTGTGAACAGCACTTTCAATAGTGTTGGCTCTCTCTTCTTCCTTGCATACATCACAGAATGCAATACGGTACCCCATAAATCATTGATGCTTATCCCCTTTCAAAGGCTATGTGATCATCTGGAAACTGTTGAATCATAAAGCACCCATGTGTCATCATTAGGAGACAGCCTTAAAAATAACAGATAATTTACTTTGATGGGGGGGGCCTCTATTTAATCCTTTGTCGGATGATGCAATCTGGCAGAGGTTTCCACATCTGCTACATGACTACTTGTGAGAGATGCAGGTTTCTGCATCAGTTTCTCCCGTTCTCCTGCACTTAAATCTGAAAACAGCAAAAGTCATTTTGCCATTAAAAGCCGCCGTTCGACACTGAGTGAATCTGGCATCCAAAAAGTCTTCAGAGACAGCTGGGCCATACCATTTCCTTCAAAACATGAAGTTAATTCTCCCGCATTGTTGTACTTGTATTTATGATAGTTTAAATCATTAAACAAGATGAGATGTCAAAGCAATTCAGAAAAAAACATTTTTTTACTGTTAACACATGCACAAACAGCCAGACAAGCGTACCTCTTCCTCCTAATCTCTTCCAAAGAGCTAAGAACAAAAAATAAAGCTGAAATGACTAGTCAGTGGCTGAATAAAGTTGTATTCCACCAGTGTATTTCATTTTACCCATCTCTCTTGCTGTCCCCCGCCCCATAATAGGATTCACTATGCTTTCTTTGGCAGTGAAGAGCAGATGGCTTTTCTGTTAGATGAAACAAATAAAGATCCTGCTATTTTAACATGATTAAAAGTTGGGACACTTTTCCCACCATTTAAAACAATAACCTTTCCATTATAGCAGTTCAATTAAAATAAATCTTCACAGGCCCTTTGCGTTCTTCCCCTGTACGGTTCCATGGCCTCTGCCCTCTTTTAATAAAGTCCTTGTTATTGCTGTTGATGTCCTCACGACCACTGGGTATTGGTACATCAGAGACCTTTGCTACTGCTCCCGAACAATGCAGAGATATCATGCTAAAAATGTAGGGTCTAGCCTATCAAAACTGGTACCTTCCTTTTTTTGTGCACATTCCTAATAGGGGAATATTAAGATCATAATAATCACAGACCTAACTTATTTACGTATATTAGAAACATTAAACGATGCACAAGACATAGACACGTACACAAACACACCCTGCATAGGTACCCACACCCACCCCACGCATACCATACATCCACTATATGTGACCAAATGAAAATATCAGAAGGTCTGACTGGGTGCCAACAACTCTGTACAAGGGCTTTAACTTAGCGAGGGCTGTCTTCCCATTGCTCCATGGGAACAGTAAGTGTGCAAGTACCTTTAAATTGGACCCTGTTACTTGCAAAGAATTCTTTTCTTTCTCTTCACTGGTGTGGGGCATAGCAGAGGTGCAGCAGCACAGACGTGACCACGTACCTGTCCGTTCCCTGCTCCCCAAGCGTTTCCTTCTCATTTAATTAAGGTTGGGAGCTAATAGTCAATGTCACTCCATACTGCCCTGGCAGATGCATGGCACGGGGGTACGTGAGCCCAGCGGAGGCTGGGAGATGGGGTGCTCGGGGGGCTTGGAGCAGGGGACAGCCCATGGCACGACGTGGCACCGGGGTGCTAGGTGTACCCTAGCTCAGCGGCTTTTCTCTGGCCGCGGGATGAGATGTTCCTCCCTGTCCCCATCGCATACACAATGTGTCAGACACATCCAGCTGAGTTGTGTGTGAAGTGTAGGGATTTATGTCACTTTTGAGCCACGACTGCATTACCTGCACAAAGTATGTCGCTGATATGCCTTATCTTTACAAAAGGGAGTTTTAAATACATTGGAGTTCAAATATAAACCACCCTCTGGCCTTGTTTTCACTCAAAAGCTGTTCCCTCTAATAACCCTGCACAGGTGAATGTAACTCTCACAAAGGGGGCTGCAGTTATACCATAGTTATATAGGAAACCAGCAGTGCCCAGCGTCCAGCGCTCAGACTTCAGTGAGCTGGTTTCTGACCCAGAAGCCATTGAATTTAACAGAAAAACATCTGATTAGTTTCAGTGGTCTTTGCAGCACACTGCTCCAAAGCCTAAAGCAGAAGCAAAGGTCTGCAGGCCACAGTGTTTGTCCCTTCTCCCTGTGCCAGCAAAGCTATTTCATGAAATTAAGCTGTGAGGCTGTGTCTGTGCCTCTGAAAAATCCCAGATTGCGCAAGATGGCATGAAAAGAATGAGGGAATCCTGAGAACTGTTTGGGAAGAAAGTCAGGCAAATTAATTACAAGGCATTTGCTATTAACTTCTGGCAGAGTATCCTCTCGCTGGAATGCAAAACGATTCACCCAAAGTGACCCTTCCCCTCCCAGAGATGGGTGCCCAGCTGAGGACAGCTCGGGTGCCCAGTGCCTGCCCCTTGCCAGGCCAACCCTGCCCTGGAGCACCCATTATTCAGATGAAGTAACCAGGTTTAAAAACAGCCAGCAACCCACGCTCCTCATCAAACAAGTTGAGAATCATTGCCGCCCACCTTTTTGTTCGGTAAAAACCTCTTCTCGGCATGTTTTCAACACAACGTGGCAATAGCACGGCCACAGCCTTCATGGCCCAAATCAGCCAGCTGCACTTTCACTGGCAGTTAAGCAGAGGCGTTAACAGGAAAATGAACATTTTTGTTCTAAGAGGCGATCTCTGCCGAGATGCCAGAACATCATCCAACCCCACACCTGCCTCTGATAGTGCCAGCAGTGTTTGCAGGAAGACGTAAGAACAAACCCGGTACTTTTCTCAGAATATCCTCCAAGTTCCTTGTAAACTGCAGCTTGGGGACTTCCTAAGTCATGGCTGGAACTTGGTATTTAATAGCTCGTAATGTATTATAGAACTTTCAAGAATTTCTCTAAATAATTTTTAAAACTTTCTAGCATCTGCAACTTCCTGTGGCAATGAATTCCAGTTTAATTATATGCTGTGTGGAAAAGTACATCCTCTTATTTGTTTTAAATCTGCCACCTGATAATTTTATTTGATGTTCCCAGGCTTGTGTTATGAGAAACTGAATAATCACTCCGTGCTCAGTCTCTTCATGCCACTCACAATTCTGTAACTCTATCTTTTTAATCTAAATCACCGCTTTTTCCGGGTGAAAAGTCCTAGTTTATCTAAACTCTCCTCATTCAGAAGTCATTGCTTATGTTTACTTTACTTGGGCCTTTCTGAGTTCGGCTTTGGGTTTTTTAGCAATGGGGGCAGCAGATGGGCACAACCTGAGGGACATTGGCAGCGTATTTAAAACGCAGACACGTCATTCAGGTACACAGCAGCAGATCAGCGTTCTCCATCTCTCTCTTGACACTCACTGAACTGATGTTTCCCTAAAGCTATCCCCAAATCCCCCACCTTTCTCTTCAGAGCCCACCTTGTGTACAGACCCCTACACATATACACACTTACCATTTTTGATCCCCATATCCATTATTGGCATTTATCAACGCCAAGCTTCGTTAGCCACATTCAGTCACTTAGTGTCACAAGGTCCTTCTGCAGCTCTCACAGTGGGCCTTCTTATTTTAATTAGCCTGAGTAATTTTGTATTCCCAAGCAGATTTGGTCACCTCGTTTGCTCCCTTTCCCAGCTTACTGCCACATTTGCTCAGCAGCACCCATGCTCCCAGCGCCCATCCTTGTGGAACACACCCCCCCATGCAAGACCGTTCCCTTTTATCTCATGATAACTTAGTTTAAGAGCAGTTATTGGGGAACAGGGTCCAAAGCTTTTTGAAAATCCAAGTACATTATATGAATTGGATCACTCATATACCGATACTCACTGATCCCTCCAAACAACTCATAACAGATTTGTGAGGCATGATTTCCCTAGAATAAGTTTTACCCCTCCTTATATAATTTTTACTTGTTTTTGTAACTGATTTTACTTTTCATAGGAAAAAGGGACCACTCACCATCGACATGCTCATAGGGGAGCCAGTGGTGTTTCGTGTTCTGGTACTCAAAGTAAGGATCCCACTGCCGGCACTGCTCCTCTCTGAAATCTTCAAAGTCCTTAGGACAGTCCTGAGTGTTACACAGCTGGAACTCGTAGCTCGGCCCCACGCACGTGCGGCCTCCGTTGGCAGGACTGTGGCGGGGAGAGAAACCCATGGTTAATTTTGCCATTAATGCATGAAACAAGCTTCTATCAGATCCTCTGAGGAGTAATTTAACTCCCAGTCATGTCAGTAGGCACTTGATGAAGCCAGTAATGTATTTCTGATACGGAAAATACGTATTTCCTTTAAAAAGCAATTTCTGCAAGTAGAGCCTCAAACCACTTGATGAAGGCAAGAAAAGCCTTTTTCTTGGTGTGGCCCAGGAAAGGAAAGCACAAGCAGATGAAGCGACTCATTCACATTCACCCCCAAAGGCAGCAGCAAATCCAGAAACAGAGCCCAGCTCGATGCTGCATCCCCCAGGCAGCCGTGCATCGGATCACTGTCGGATCTGGCAACACAGAGCTCAGGAGTCATAGCTGGGTTTGCACCCTCTTCCAGGAACACAGAAAACATTTTCAATAGCACATTAGGCTTTTCCTACATGAAAATAGATTTTACAACTAAAACTGTGCCCACAATTATAAAGGTCACTTTCATGTTGCCAATGTAATAAAGGCTGAAATTAGAACTGGTATATTTTTTCTTAACAGAACAATTTCCATCAGAAAATGCTGCTTCATAAAAGTTGACTTTTTTTTTTTTAATCAATGATAAGATGAGTTTTAACACTAGTCAAGTTCAATCACTTTATAAGCACAAACTGAGAAAGTCAATGTTAAAAATACTCTGTCTGGTAAAATAGTTTAATTCTGACTATTGTTTCAGTTCTTGCTGTTATTATCTTGACATTTTATGCTGTCGCAATAAGACAGCAATAATTACACACTTCATATCATTTGTACATACCAATCTATATTAAATGTGGTATAATTCCAGTGTTACTGAAATTAAATCATTCTACATTATCTAGTTAGGTCATATATAAGTTATTGGAGCAAAACTATTCAGTATTACTAAAATTGACTTTGGGGAAGGTTCTGATCTCTGGAGCTTTGTTCCAACTTGGAATGAAAACAGTTTGAAAATATTTTAAGACCTTCTTGTTGAAATATCCTAAAAGGTGGATTAAACAAAAATTTTTAAAAGGTATATGCATTTTTTAAAAAAATCCAGCAAATCATTGCCATTATTTCATACCCGCATATTAAAACAAGAGATATATAGGGCCCTAAACTTTTACTTATGCTTCACGCAATAGTGTAATAGCACTTTCAAGATCCTTGTAACTGCATTAACCAGTTTAATGGATGGATAAACTGAGAAATAAAGATGATTCATGACTTGCTAAGGGCCAAAAGTAGAATTTCTGACAACATATACCATAGGTCAGATTTAACAAGCACCACTCAACATCCTTTACTGCATTACTGCACTAGTAATTTAGCAAGGATTCTCACCATTCATTTGCTCCACATCAGAAAAACATACGGGTGTATGTATACTTACTGTGGATTGTCACACTGCCGTGTCCTATACTTCACCCCGGTGCCACAGGTGCGAGAACAAGAGCCAAACTTACTCCATGCCCCCCAGTGTCCATCCTGCTTCAGGATGTCTGGTGTTAGCCAGATGCAGTGGCCTTTAAAGCAATGCTAAAAGAGAAAATTAGACATCAAAACAATTAGATGATTAAATTATACCATATGAGAGGCTGTGGTACAACATTTTAGGCACAAATTCTGGATTATTTTTCGTGTCTCCAGCAGAAAGTAGTGAGACTCGCTGTCAGATTGTGCCCATGATACCAAACTCACTCAGATTTTATAAACTTATGCATGTTAAGTATGCACATATATGCTTGCAGGATTCAAGCCTACCAAGTTCGTTAAACTGCTCTCAGCATTACATTCCTTCACCACATGTCTGCAGCGGTGATTTCAACATAACTAATACAGATCTTGGAGGCTAAAGGTAAAATTCTGCCTCTGCCATTGCCTGCAGCCTCTTCAGGCAGCCACGGCGAGAGCTCCCGCCGCAGCACCATCCTGCCCAGGAGCTCCTAGCTCAGCATTCGTATTCCTGCAATAAACGCCGTCAGCAAAGTGGCATGAAATTAAAGCCAGCTCACATTTTAGATACTAGTGCTATTAAATAAAGAACTCTTGCAGTCTCCCTGGAGATCCCATACTAAACCTGACCAGAACACCAGGTAGCACTCATTAGGGAACAGCCCTGGACAGTCCCACTTCTGCGCAATTAATCATGCTCTACTAGGCTTTCTCTTTTCTTTTACCTGTTTTTTAATACAGTCATTCTAGAGAGGTTGAAACACATAATTTGCTACATTCCCCAAACCGATAAGGTATTTACACATTTCTTTAAGAGCCATCATAGCTTCAGTACTGATACTCTCTACTGTCTCCTCTCATTAAAGAAACCCGCCAATGCCCTTCCACCAATTTCTTCAGTTCCCAATCAAGGAATTTTTTCTTAGCTGAAGTCAGGATGAATTCTTCTCCAGGACCACAGATTCTGGCCCTTTCTAGTACTATTTCTGCTTTCCTAAAAGTCTAGTGATGAAGTGCGGGTGCTGGAAAATATTTCCAGCCCAACAAATGACTTTGCATTAGACTGTCGCTGTTTGTCTGCATTAACGGTTAGTGTTGGGATAAGAGCTCTGGTTCAGGCACACAGATGGCTATAACAACAAGTGCAATCAGTCACTTACTTTCCTTAACATTCAAGTCAACAACAACATTTTACACAGCTTAACAAGCCCTGGAACGCAGGAATTTGGCAGGCAGCACAAGCTGAGCATATGGCTAAATGCATGCTGCCAGCAAAAACAAAATCAGAAGATATATAACAGGAGAGCACTTTTAAGCATAGAGCAATTAGTGATCTGGAAGACAAATTTAAAAGTGATGGATAATCATTAATAATGCTGAATTTAAAGAGAGAATCATTAGTAAAATGGTGACAAGACACAGCTTACTGATTCGCTAATCTGCTCAATGACTGGCTCTTTATTCATGTAATTTATTTTGGTGCTGATTTGGTTGGACAAGGAATAGAAAAGAGAGTAGAAATTAGGTTTCAACTATTCATTCTTTCTCATGACTTCAAATATTCAAAGTCAAAACCTATGAAATAGATGAGTTACCACAAAGCCAATTATACCAATCCTGCTCCGGAGCCGTAATGGGCAGATTTTTCTTAGCTGTTTGACAGAACAAGAGATAATTCAGCAAAGCATGAAAGAAATGCAAAATGCTAATATGTCCTTTGCTTTCTTCGGTTTTGAAGCTCAGCGCTGTACCCTTCAGGGACTGTTTACTTATGGCTTTAGAGAGGTTTGTTTGAACGAACAGTTTGAGTCATCGGGCCCTGTGTAGCAATGGGACCATTCAGAGATGCAGGGGAAGCTGGCAATGCATCAGCTTGTCAATACACATTTCAGCTGGGCTTGGAAGCAGATGAGATGTGACAGCTCCTGATCTGTGCTTGCTTAAACATTCTTTTATCAGGGTTCTGCATCCCTCAGGTGTAAGTTCCACAGCAATCACTGAATCTGTTTCAAGAGCCACGTCGCGTATGTTCATTATGCGACGATCCAGGATCCAGCCCTTGGACTCCGCGGAGGAGAGGGAGAGACATGTGATGTTGTGTTTTCCAATCTCTTTTCCCTGTTTTAGCCAGGAACAGGGGGATGTGGGTTTGCAACAACCACTAATAAACCACCCATTTGACACTGTGACTGGTCCCCGAACTGGAAGGCAAACATGGAAAAGTGTTATTGACTTTGCTGCGTAAAGGAAAGAGCAGCACTGATTTTTACTGGAGAAGCTGGTCATACGCCGATTGTCGGGAAGCTGAGGCAGAGCTATTAGGAGACAAGCATTTGTGTAAAATGAGTCATCCCCAGCTCTGCCTTTTTGTTTGTGGATTAAAAGAAAGGAGCCTACATAAAACAAAATGATTCACAACCAAGTCTTACTCTGTGCAGACCCATGCAAGAAAACACGTGAGAAAGTAAAACCAGAGATGGAGCAATCTCCAGTGTAATAAAGGAAGCTAGAGCCAACCCTTCCTATTGCTACTACGTTAACTACATAATGAGGTGAAAAAGAGCCAATTTCAACCAGTATTCCCTTCATAAACAGGGGGGGTCATTTAAAGAGTGAAGCATATTAAAGCAATATTTTTTTTAAAAATGAGAAAAAAACACCATGGGTAAATGCAAATTGTTTTCTTAGTGGAAGACAAGATGACTTCTTGCAGTCTCGCCTATTTTTCTGGCAAACAGGACAGTCCAAAACAAGTGCAATTTCCAGGAGAGGAAGCTTAAATCTCTTGCAGTAAAACATTCCACTGCTGTTTTCAGCAGTTCTTTGAAACAACTGCTGTGGATGCCAAAAAAAGAGCCAGTGTGTTCGTGTGGGCTTAACGCATCTGCAAGTTAATTTTTCAAGAAAAAAAATCGCAGCTCTTCTGTGGATATCTCTACCTATTTTATATTGGGCAGCAACTGGCAACTCTCCTATTTCTCCACCTGACACCCCAGTTTTCTACCAGGTAACCCCTGTACTGCATCATGGCTGGTGGCCCTCCACTCTCCCCACTCTCCTGAGATCATATCAGAGGAGGGTTGCTTATTTATATTTCCCATCACATGCAGGCTGGCCCGCTCTGCTCCATCTGTTTGAGAATAATTAGTTGTAAGGGATAAACTGAAAGCTCTAACACTAAAGTCTACCCTGAGCCAGTAAAAGTTTCTTCAGTGGAGAAGCAAGTATTCTCACTGTTTCTGTGGTGACTAACACAGCATACACTTACCCATCTGTCTCCTGTCTCTGAGAGAAGCTGAGGTCAGCTTTCTCAGTGGGAAATTATCTGGATTGCTTTGAGTACACATTAGTGTTTTCAGAAACCTTTTTTCTCGGTCCATTTTTCTTCTCAATAATATCTATTTATTTCAGGATTTAATCATGCCCTTCCTTTCCTGACAGACTAAAAAAATCTTTCCAAGTTTGACTCAGATTGTCTCATTAGCATGGTGTAAGCGAGGCGAATACCTGCTAGGTTTGCGCTGGATCCTTGGCACATGAGCCGAATCCAAGAGCAACATCAGCTCAGCTGGCAGGGGCAGGTACCAGGCTCTTACCCCTCTCCAAGAAAAAAAACAAAGGAGGCTCAGGTGGTGCAAACCTTTCTGTTAGTCACTGCAGCAAGCAGATGGACTCGAGCATGCGATCTCTTTGCATGAGTGACTCTGGGTTTTATTTCTATCCTGTGGAGAGCAGTTAGCTACTTCAGCCGATATAAATGTCTCCCCAAAAGAGTAATAGTTTAAAAAAAGAGAACAACAAAAATTGATGAAATATTTGTGAAGGTTGCCTGGCTTCAGAAGCCTGAGGCTAACGGTGGAGCTGACAGAATTGTATACAAGTACATAAATTATCAGCTGAAAGCATATGGGGGGTTTTAATCCACAGAATGCTATGCAGAGTTAAGCTTTGCACAGTTGTGCCTCATCTGCATGGTGTACTATAGCAATTTATGGAGTGTCTTTGACTTAACATTAAGACTCTGACCCTCCATGTGCTTACCTTTAAACACTGGAGTTATTTCATGGAAGTTAATGTGACTGTTCAGACACAGAAGTAATTGCAAGTTGCTGCATCATCGAAGCTTCACAAAATTGACAGAATCTTCCCTCTTGCTATTGAAAACTCAATCTAGTTTAATAAAATCAGGCTGGGAGCAATATAAAATATTCTATTTCCTTTAGGTTTCTATCAAAATAGTAGTTTTATTCTCTGGCTGGGAAGCTCCAGGAGAATATTTTATTTTTCTATCCCTAAACCCAGCAAATGATCAGTTTGCTGCCAATTAACATAACGGTTGTTCAATGTCTCCATTCGCACAAGGAGACTTATTAAAAAGTTTTTGAAATGGCAGAACCTCGCTCTTTTGGCAACTTATTTCAAATAACCACATGCACAGAAGAGCTTACATACATTTACATATATTTACTTAAATATACATCTATATTTATGCATACATACACACATATAGACAGCGTTAGAAAGTCTAATCTCCCTTTCATTTCTAAGGGTCAGTGCCTAGGTCCAAGACACAGCCTGGGCGTGCAGAGACATGGCCCTTATCAGTGGAATTGCTGAAAATGTGCTACAGATCTCGTGTCTCCCATCGGTGTTCGTGCCCCTTGATCGTCAGTTAGTAAGGAGGCAGCTGGACTGGATTCTCCTCAATAGCATCTGCTGAGTTTGGGAAAGTGAAGAGACCACTTATCAGTTATCTGAACACCAGGCTTAGGTGAGAACATCTACGCGCCACGCGCCATGTTAATCTCCCGAACATTGCTTTCGATTCTGGCATTTGGTCCCCTCAGCTGCCGCAGAGCCAGGATGTTTCTTTGACACATCAGCAGAGTTGTGATTGGTTTGAGCTTAAAATAGGCCCTGGGAATTAGTGGTATGAAATCATGAAAACTGCAAGTCTCGAAAGTGGGAAAACAAATGGATCTTTTTGAATCAACATCTTTAATTGCTTATGTTTCTATTCTTTTCTTTTCTGGTGTTATTCCAAAGAAAATAGTGGATCAAGTTGGGAGTTATTTTCCTCTTCCTCATGTGCTGATGGGGTATCACGGGAGATGTGTCTTAAAGGAGGCTGCCACACTGAGTCCCAGCCTTGGGCAACACATGCATTTCACAGTCCCCATCCTTCCAGGTAGAAGTCTCTGGTATTGTCCAGATCGATGAAGAGAGTGAACAGGGGAAAGCCAAATCAAAGGCAGGGATGAAAAGAAAAGGAACGGATGGAAAAGGACTGATCTGATGCGCCTTGTATTAAAAACACCAACAACTAATAAATACACCGGTCAAATGCTGAGCTCAGATATACAAAGTCAGTTGTATAACCTTCATAACTCATGCTATTTTTAAAAAAATGTGTAGCTCAGGCTGCTGAGCCTTATCTAACAAAATGGGTTTTCATTTTATATCATTTTCTCAGGTTCTCCTGGAAGGTTGCAGTAAGTTTATTTATCAAAAAACTGGGACAGCTCCTCTGGGAATAAAACAGTCATAGTCCTATCATCTACTGAAACTTCAGACTGTGCACATACTCTTCTTGCATCTCCACTGAACTAAAAAGCCTGGCTGTCTGCACAGTTTGCTGAAGCTGCTGAAGCCTTGGATCCCAAGTTCCAGTCCAGAGAAAATTTTTACAGCTGAGTTGCATAATATCCTGACAAACTGTTTATAATGGAAGCACTGACAGACCCTTAACTGTATGGTTACAAATTCTTTTTTCTTCTCGTTTCTTTTCAAATACTAATATGAATGAATGGCTTGGGGAAGAAGGTGATGCAACAAAATGGAATATAACTATTTTTCTGAGGGTTTCATGAATATTTTTAACACAAAAATCAAGATATAGAAAAATGAATCCAAAGAAACTGTCTAAGATTTTGGATTGTAATTTAAATATATATATATATTTAAACAAGAAACAAAGCTGTTATAACAGGAATAATCTAAAGAAAAGAAAACCAGAAGGGAGTGGTTTATATAGAGCATGACTTGCTCAGGAATTAATTTAGCATTATATTAGGTTTTCATTAAAAAAAGACATTTCGAAACATAACAGCTGCTAATACAGTTCATTTATCGCATAAATGATGTCATCCACTGGGTTTTACAAAAAATCTTTCCAAGTAGCAACATCTTCCTCTCCCCCTCAGTGACTGCATCCAAAGCTTAGGGAAGCCAGACTTTTTCAGCAGACTTCAAAGGACTTGGAGTTCAGATCCACTATGAGCACAGCGTGACCTCCACAGAAGGATAGCTAAGACCTGGAGCAAGTCCACCAAGGTGGCCGAGGGGTCGGAGCTGTCTGAGCTCTTGCCACCTCGCACCTTCCCTCCACAGTTCCTCGTGCCGCCCTTGACTCTCATCGAGCCAGCAAATCCACCGCCACAGATCTGCCCTTCTCTCTTCGCAGTCCCTCTCTGCCATCATGTTGGCTCTCTCTAGCTGGCACTCAGCTCCCACATCCATCCTTTCCCTCGGGGCCACCGCAGCAGCCTTAGCTCGGCTGTCATCTCCAGCATCTGCGATCCGCAGATACTTCCATGACTTGCCCCAGGATGGGGTTTGATGGTCACAGAGCTGCCGCGCTGGACACACCAGCCCTGTCCCCTGCCTCCTCCCCTCACGCTGCTCAGCAGCATTCATGAGTTTGCCCCACATTTTAGTGGACTTCAAGTCCTCAAAATAGGTTCTTCTCTTGTTCCCCTTGATTTTAAGGGGAACATCCCCAACCGCGCGTGAACACACGTGAGCGCGTGGGGACCCGCAGCACCCGCTCTCACCTTCCCTGGTGCACACATGGTCCCGTCCAGCGGAGGCCCTTTCTTTGTTTTGCAGAAGTAGGGGTTCTCAGGGTGGCTACACCACAGCTGCTTGCAGGGATCAAACGTACGGAACTGAAACACAAGAAAAATCAGAGTGGACGACGCTTTGAGAGAGCTCCCACTGGCAACTGCAATAGAAGCTGCAGCATGGTGGGTTTTTCCTTTCCTAGCTGTAAAACGCCGGCTGTTACCACTGATTCCTGAGGAACGCTGCGCTGTCTGTGGATTGAGCATATCTGAGCTTTCGTGCAAAACTATCAGTGACTCTGAAGAAAGATCCCACCTGTATTTGACAGAATAAAGTCAGGCAAAAATAGTTTTACACTAGTGACCAAAGGCAGGCTGGGCAAGGGGGAAACCAGTTCCCCCAGACGGGAAGACGCACGCTGCCTTTTCTTACAGCTTCTCCAAACGGTGCTGCTTCTTTTGGCAAACAAAACAAAAAATCCTTGAGTACTCATGGGAGAAGGAAACGAGCTGTTCAGACTGTAGCTCAGTTGTTGCAATCACCTTCTTAGGAGGATGGAAATTTGAGCTCAGGACCCTAATCCAATGAATAAATCGACATTCTACCTACAATGCAAGAGCTTGTATAGGAGAGGATGAGAACCACCCACCACACAATACACTAAAACATGATGTCTGGACATGCTTCTGGCTATTCTTAACAAAGAAGAAGAGAAAGCCTCCATCTCCCAGGCTCTGGAGAACAGCTGTAAGAAAAGACCCTCTTTGGCTGGGACTTTATTCCAAGACAGCATCAGTAGGAACTGTGTCAATACTACAGCTGATGCTTTAAAGGTTCTCATCATCTAGAGATACCACCAGGCACACATATTCCTGCAGATGGGAATGAAAGCAGAAATGTTACGTCTAAGCAGCTACCACACCAGCTGAAAAAATTTCTTTCCATTTAATATTTTGTCCTACTTGAGGAGCTGGAGGTGGGAGGCGCAGCCCTGCTGCAGAAGACTCTGCTCTCTGAGGCCAATCCACTGCGAATTGCACTAATCTTGCCTTGCTTTAAATTTAGAATTTGTCTCTTGTTTTCCTGGTAGAAGAGAGCCAACCATGTCATCAAGAGTCCTTGCAAGTTGCTCTACTCACTGTCACGCTTATTTTCTCATGTTAGGCATCAAAATGCATCATGCTTTCCATAAAATTGGATCATAAAAGCATACTGTCCTGCGTTAGCACTACAAGATGTGCCATCAAATCCATCTCCTTCACATCTGGGTGGGAGTTTTGTAGCAAAATAACTAGCTGCCAGCAATAGGAGGCTCAATAATGCAGCAAGCTTGTTTGCTTGAAGTCTACGGCTATTTGTGAAACTACAGAGTAATTATTTCTGTAACTCCAGTTTAAAAAAAAAAGACAGAGATACTTAAAATAACATATTTGTCAACATTCAGTTGTTATTCCATGCTTACAGCTAAGTGGGCACAACATCTTTCCTTGCGGGCTTCAGTACACTGTCCCTATTAAGGACATTTCAGAGACACTTACAAAACTCCTGGATGAGAAATAGCAGAAGCCAAACTTAAGTACTCACAGCTGTGCACATCATGTAGCCCAAACCAAAATCAAAACGGCACTGCTCATTCATGGAGTAGTGAATTCCTGGCAGCTGTGGAAGGGAAGGCCAGTCATGTTCGAAGGGATCATCACGCAGACAATCATAGGAACTGCAACAGGCAAAAATTACAGTAACAGATGGGGCTGTGAGACTTGCATAGTGTTTGTGGTTTCATTGCCTTTTTGTTCCAAACAAAATAGAGACTACGATTTCTCAGATGCTGGTCGTGAAGAGCAGCTAATATTGCAATTATGCTTACATTAACTTTAACATGGTGTAGCCACCTTTAATGGATTCTATATATTTTTTTTCTGAAGCCCTTGCATTGTAATTTCCATTTAGCTTGCAGGTAAATTCCTAACAGTCTCCAGGGTCCTTATGTGAAAGGAATCAAAGGAAGAATCCACATGAGACCAAGAAGAAAAGAAAGTTTAATTAATTTTCCATTTGTGGAATTTCTTGCTGCCTGCAACTGTCTTTCAAGTGAAGTTTTAGAAGCAGAGGCCAGGGTAACCATCCGAGAGTACCACTAAGCTTGCAGTTTTCCTGCGTCCTTGCTAACAAGCAGCGACTCATTTACAAACGTGTATTTTCCTGCCTGCATTAAATGCTCAAATTAATTCCCTCTATCTGTTTCTCCTGGTAGCTCTCAGCTCCATCCATAGTTTGTACAAAGTTTCCTTTCTGTGTCATGAACATGGGAGTTTCTCCTCTCCCCCTAAAAAGTGAGGACAGCCTGTAACTAGCTGTACTAGAATCACATCGAAGTCGTGTGGAAGACAGAGGAATGATGCTAATATCACCAAATGGTTAACACGGTATAATCATTGGTTAATTCACAAGACCAACATGATCGACAGTATCTCTGAAATGTTTCTGAGTTACTTAACAGACATGAGGACACCATACACGAGTCTATTCTGGCAATCATTCAGGTTGCCTTGAAGATACCAATAGCTGAAAGCAGAACTTTGAGGTTAGATTTACTTCAAAGCAAACGATTGTTCTGCTTTGTTATAAGATATTTAAAAATAACTGTATTTAAAAGAATGTAAAGCAGCCCTCTAGGCCAGATGATTTTTATTTAATGGCTGAAGCTCTAATGGATCTTGCTAATTGAAACAATCACACTTCCCTCACAATATTTTTATTCCTTATTGCCATACCTAAGATATCTAAGATAATAAAAATATGGACAAAAAGACTGACTCTCATTTACTTCATGCATTTGCTGCACTTTTTCCTACTCATTTTCAGGTTTTGCTAGGTATCCTAGTAGTTTCCCCATATTTTTCTGTACAACTTGCACATAACAAGGGGAAGATTTTTTTCCGTAAGGAGCAAAAACATGGTCACAGACATCAGAGTTTGTCAGGGAACTCCAGTGCAGGTCTAGCGCCCAAAGTGTCAGGTTCAAAGGCAAGGCAAGGGACACGGATGAAGCTGTTTAAACAGCTTTTGCATTTAGTGAACTTAAAGGAAAAGTAACAACTGAAGAATTAATTTTAGAACCACACTCTTTCTCTAGATATCTGTTAAAGTCCTGAGCACTTAAAGGGCAGAATTTCCTCTTCGGGCAGCACCATCTTATCATGGACAGGTATCATAAGCAACAAACGGCTCTTGAAGCCAAATTTGGTATCTGTAAGATAGACACCACGCTGCTGGGTAGCATAGGCACTCCTCCAGCTAGAGGTTACGTTAGGGAGGGAGGAAAGTTAGCAATGAGATTTGCAATAGTGTCTTCTCATAACCGCTGAGAGGTCACCGTATATACTAGCAATCTCCAGAAAATGAATAGATGTAAATGAAATTAGAACAATTTTAAATGGACTGAAATCAAACTAATTCAGCACTTGCATTTTTATTTGCAATCGTTGGGAAAGCATCTCATTCCCAACAGGACAGGGGGGATTCTTCGTTTGTTTTATTCAATCCCATTTTAGTAACTAACAAAAGGATAAAGCACACATGCTAGATGCAGAATTGTTCTTACAATGCTTCCTAATCAAAGGAGAGAGGCTGCTTAACAGCTACTCACTGGAGATATCGATTCAGCTCTTGCTGGCTGCAACGAGACCAGTGGAAGCGATGAAACGCGGCTTGCACAAGGGGGGCCATGATGCTCCCCAGGCGGACTTCATCCCCACATCTGTTCCCTTGGCCGTCGTGCTCCATGCCTAAACTGCCCCGCACAAGAGAAAGCCAGCACACTTACATCACAGGTGAACTCTTGAGTGCCCAAGTGCTTCCACATCCCAAACGTCACCAGCGGTTGATTGCGATAAGGTTCTTAAGCCCCATGACCCTTGTCCACATGAGCAAAGTCATGAGAAATAAGACAGGGTGAGACTGAAGCGAAAGAGCTAGTCTGTAGTGGCTCCCACATAGAAGCATTGACGCTTGAGAGTACCTTCATGAGATTAGCTTAATCCACTTTCAAAACAGACTAAAAATGCCTTCTTTGGACTTCTGTGCACATCCACATTTGTGCATTACTACAGCTAGATGAAGCCATTTCTGTATTAAGGATCTAGTCCACCCTCCAGGAGTATTAACAGAAATTTATTCATGCTCCAACCTGGAGCTATTCAGAAGTTTATCTAACCTTTAAAAAATCACACCTTAGCTTAATTTGAAGTAATTTGCAATTGTAGACAAGTCCTTTGCATGGAAAAAAAAAGACACCACGCTGGAAGCTAGTTTAGACTAGCTGCTGCTATTGCCCAGTAGCAATCCCACATTGTTTAAATGTGAAACAGCCTGAAAAGTGTTGGGTGCTCTCTTGAAAATTACCCCAAGTTACAGATATTTTAAAATTTCTTTTTGGCTTTATTATGAATATGTTTTCTCCTTTCCTTTATTAGGATCTTATATTGCATTTTTTATAAGCACTATTTGACTAACATGGGCAATATCTGTCCATAATTAAAACCAAATTAACAGATTGGGGCTGAATGTGATTTGAGAGATTACGAACATTCCTCAGTGGTATTTCTTTTAAAGCTCACTGTGTATTCTTTTTAATCCTAATTCAAAAATTCTGGAATCAAATACCATCTGGGTATCAATACTATGTCCCTGTCTAATTAAGATATGTTTACAGTCATTTCAATAAACTTTAGCAATTTTTTGTTTAAAGCCCTTAATAATTCTGATACAACAAAGCCAAAAGGGCCTGCAGGCTTTCTTAGGGAAAACAGAATAGATTGAAACTGTTCAGAAAAAGCCTTCTGGGAACTGTTGTTCTACCAAAGAGAAAATGGGAAACCAGTGGGTGTTCTCTGCAAACAGGGAAACCAAAACGCTCTGGAAGAAATTAAAGCTCTGACAACTGCTGCCCAGTCATTAGTTCTAATCACATCAATAATTAAAATGATTTAATTTTTTTATATGAAATATATAGAACAGTTGTAACCTCAGTGCTTGGTACCTCGTTTCTATACAGTATTTATCCTTTACCAGCAGTAACATATAGAGATGATGTGCTTATTTAATATGGATTGTTTTCAAGAATCATGTATTCCACTGACTCAATGAATTCCTATTTCATCATTATGAGTACTTTACATTTCCACCAGGAGACTGTAATATATCATTCAATCTACTCTCACAGCAGCCCTGGAAGATATTTTGGTATTCATTCCTTTTTCCACTTGAAAATACCAAAATATAAAGCTTACTTAAGATCATAAAGAAAGCTTTGAGAGAGCTGAGATCTGAAGCCAGAGCTAACCCTGAATATTGTTTCTTAACATAAATCGCATCTTTCCAATGCCATCAGTATTTGTCAGTACCAAAGACATTTTAAGGTAGGACACAGGACGTCCACAGTTCTACTCACACATGTCCAGTTTCATGAGCCACCACAAATGCAGATGAAAAACCATCTTCATGGTTGAGAGTGCAGCTTCGAACAGGATGACACATTCCAGTGACTGGAGCGTAGCCTGTGAGAAATAGCAAGTATTCCACAAAATGAACAAGCACGGAAAGGCAATGTGGTGGGAAGCTCTAGGACAAACATCTGCCTTCTGTTGTGACACAAACAGAGTTGAAGTGGTCCTCTTAAGAGACCTCTGCACCTAAACATTTAGTAATGCGCTCCCTCATCTATGGAACAGATGAAACCAGCCTGTTGAACAAATTAAAACTATATTCCTGCCTCACCAAGAAGACTGTTATCACCCCTAGGACCATCCTGCAGTTGCCTTCTCTAAGTGTATGAGGTGAAAAGGACACCACGTGCTGCTGCGTTAGAGCTCACGAGGGGCTCGGTGCAGTTCCAGCCCTCAGGGCATGGGCGAGCAAAGCCCCAGCCCTGTGGTGACAGCAGATCTGGCCAACCCAAAAGGAACCAGAAAGCTCTGAGATTTATCCCCTCCAGTGAACAAACCTGATCTCACAGGAGGCAGAGCCCTGAAAAAAGGAAAAAGTGGACAGCACTTGGCCATCCTGTTCCAGACCTCTCCATAATAATATTTCTTGGCAATCCTGCTGGAACACAGCAACAGCTTTGGAGACTTTTTAAACACAAAATCTATTCTTTAATCTTTGGGCATTTTCAGGACTGTTTACATATGGATCCCACTTTCTTGGCTTCAGTAAAAGCAAAGAAATGATCCAATAAATAATCCCACCAGTAAGAAAGGATAAAATAATAAGTGAAGCAGTTACAACTGAAAATGGTCCTATGCAGAGCTCTTGGGGAAAGAAAACATTGACCAAAACTAAGCAAAAGATACACAATTAAACTTTGCATGACTAGCCCTGCTAAGCGATAAACACAAATGCAAAACAAAACCTGATACACATCTTACCTTGCATGCCAGATGGACCAAAATCCTGCCTTGTGAGAAAGATTGCGTGGTCATGATACTCTGCGTGCCCAGTGTCAGGTTTTTGTTGCAAGTAGGCCCAGCGACACACATTCTCCAGACTTTGCGAAGGGTTCCCAATCTCTATCAGACTCATAGACTGCACACGCGCAAGGAAAAAAGACACCAATAGTTATTTATTAAAAGCTTGGGTATTTTTTTCCCAACTTGTTCAGGCATTTGACTAAACATCCCATTTCCATTAAAAGTCTGTTCTTAATAAAGCAACAACTACACTTCAGAAACAAATTTTACTGCATCGAGAAAGTAAGAAAATAGCTACAGTTCATGGTTAGATTAAAAGCGATTTCCATGTTTAATGAGGTCTAAGATATAACAAAAGAAAAATAAAAAGATAGAAGAAAAATAAAAAGATGGGTATTTTAATGACAAAACTGATATTGTCATGAAACTGAGCTGTTAGGGCTGTTTTGTCAGGCCTTTGAAC
Source organism: Buteo buteo (assembly GCF_964188355.1). Classification (NCBI taxonomy): domain Eukaryota; kingdom Metazoa; phylum Chordata; class Aves; order Accipitriformes; family Accipitridae; genus Buteo; species Buteo buteo. The sequence continues at coordinate 6,229,168 of NC_134194.1, forward strand.
ACTACTGGATGCTCTGTAAGTGTAAAAACGAAGTATACTTTTTTCAGCTGTACTTGAATCATTACTTTCAGAAATGGACTTCCCCAATGACTGTCTTTTAAAGTGCATTTTCTTTATCCCATTCCATATCTGAAGATTGTTCCAAAGCTAGCACACGTCACTTTCCACTGTGGTACGCCATTCTCCCTATAAACCACACGTTACATGGGTGGTGCGCAGACATGGCTTAGCTGACTCAAATAAGCTGACGTGTATTAGGTGCAGTGCGAAGGACAATTCTCTTGAACAAGAAAGAGAAAGGTATTTTAAAATCCAACTACTACATTTGCCTTTTTTTGAAATAGTACTATCTTAAGAATTCCCAGCTAATTCTACTTAATACTGTGCATTGCTAAGACTTAAGAAAGCTTATTGTATGTGAGATGCTATTAAATGTATGACTAATTGACCCATCCCAGTCCTTCCAGGATTTGCAAGAACTACATATGTGAACCCTGGCTTCTCATTTGCAAAAATTATATTACCATGACAACACTGTAATCATAACACAAACCACTACAATTTAGATACTATACTGTACTGTAAGCATTTGTCATTCCAAAATACTTAATGTAGAGCAAAACCTAGCCTGGGCCAAAAATAAGAGAGAAGTAATATAGTTCATGTTTAAATACAGATGTATTTGATGTGTCCTCTAATTGAGTGCATGATGGAGTACAGAGTATTGACTACATGAAAAATAAAATCCTCAAAGGGTTGTGGAAGAACAACTGGAGTTGATAAATGAAAAGTCTGCCAAACTGAGGTCTGATTTTGGCAAAAGTGGGATATTACAATTCTGCAAATGTTCAGAAAAACAAATTAATAAACCAAATAGAGGCACAGTTTGGATTCTGATACCACTGTGGAATGAAAAAGTTGTAATATAATCCCACGCTGGATCATACTGCTTGCAGCCATAATTCCCTTGGGAATTGAACTAATAACCATATTTAAATGGTGGGACAGTTGTGGTGCCTTTATTGCATCTTCGTATATTTGTAAGAACAGACTTAAACAAACTTTGAGTGACTATTACAGGGTAAAATCCCAGCTCTTCAAGCAAAAATCCTATTCAGTTAAGTAAGGTTTGACCATTGTTGAGGTCCTTAATAACATCCATCAGTGATAAAACAAAAACAAACAAGCACACAAACAAAAACCCTATCTGTCATCTGCACCTTGTTCTCATTTCTCCAAAGCTTCACAATCCCTTCAAGGAGCTCAGTGAGAAATCTTACTGCAAGATTCAAAAAGCAAAGAATGCTGTAAAATGAAGTTGAGAAATCTCAAGTCACGTGGATCGTTTGCTAATAGTTCTTTGTCTCATAATGATCTTCTTCTGCGCATTCTACCAAATGAAAATCATCACATCTTATAAGATGCATCAATCAGAAAACAAACAAAAACCACACACTATCAACATGTACTTTGTTTAAGGGTATCTGAATATTTGCAAAGAAATCTCTGCATGATCAGCAGACAAGCATAGAATATAAAAAAGTCAGTAATTTCCAAATAACCACTGTTTTATAGCTTTCCTCTGTCATATGCCACCTCCTCCCTGCCCGCTAAACTGAAACCTTGCCAGTGGACTCCAGCACAAAAGCAAAAGATTGGTCTCTGAATGAACCAGCACAGCAGCTTGCAGCACTTTTCTGATGAACGTCTGGTCTGCCAGAGACCAGATCAGTCTGCCGCAGCACACCCAGCAGCTCCCACGGTTCAGGCACCGCGTTGGCATGTGGCATGAATCGACAACTTTTTTCACTGTATAGTTAAGTCCACTCTGAGAGCTAAACCACTGGTTCAGTCCAAGAGCATCTCAGTGCTTATCTATCAAAACAGTGATTTTAGAGTTTGTCTTCAAGCAAATGAAAGGAGGACCAGCTGGTCAATGTGGAGCATTGTGGAGTTCTTTGCATCCAACACAAGGGGGAAAATGAAGAAAATCCCTTTGGCGTAAGAGGGGAAACTGAGAACACACAAGTCTATAAAACACATCTCAGCTGATGACCTGACTTCTTTGGCAATGACACAATTTTAACATCAGAAGTGTGGCACCTGTAAAATTGAGCCTTACTGCTCTTTAAGTTGAGAAACAAGGCATCCAGTAGGAAGTCAATTATTTTAAGTGTCCAAGTGCTACAGATATAAGTAGCAAGTTGAGGTCCTGTGTCAGTGAGGAGGACTTTCAAAGAGTAAGAGGAAAAACTCAGTCTACCTGCTGAGTACTCAAAGTCCACCAAGCACTCAAATCATCTGACCACTAATCCCTTGTCTTTCTTCACTGTAATGCAGCAGCCTGAAAAAAGAAGCCCACTTGATTCCTAGCAAATTTTCACCCAAATTCCCACTTTCTGCAATTTGTCAAGGACTTCCAAATCAGAAAATACTCCAACAGTACTAACAGCAAATACTGCATGGCCAGGGAACCGCTGATCTGGGGTCCAAGTCAACCTCACGGTGCTATGCAATTGCACTGGTTCACACCAAAGAACCACGTAAGCCATGGTCCTCTCCTGACAGTAGGCAATGGGATGCCCAGGGAAAGGAATTAGAGGAGCGCAACTATAGCATAGTACTTTCCTCCAAATAACCTCCTAGGCACCAGTCGTGTTCGGATCAGAGATTTCCTGAGCCAGACAGGTCTTTATATTGCATTTTTATTCACTTTTCTGGCTGCCTCACCTTTACAGACAAATGCTGCTGTCCTGCAAGAAAGAAGCTTAGGAAATCATGGGACCAGGCACAGCTTGTTACTAGGCAGGGCAGATGTAATATGTTTTGGAAGGATGTTGTCCAAAAATCTACTCTTGTTGAGATATCAGATAACACTTGATAATATTTTCTGTTGGAAGTCAATGGGGAGCTTTCATCAGACTCAGAAAAGCACAGCCCCTCATTAAATGGACAAAGTGAAAGGAGAAAGAGGAAGAGATGAACTGTAAGTAAAGGTAAAATCCCTTTGTCAGAGTGCAAACAGAGAAAGTTGGGGGGCTAGCAGGCTGCGTCTGGAGAAGAGGTGTAGGTGTTACTGTTGGCCAGCAAAGGCCCCACACTGCCAGGAACATGCAGGTCCTGCAGCTGGCTGGGAGTTCAGACCTGGCTGGGAAGGACCTCTTTCCAAACAGGACAGCAGGCCTGTGGAGAGCATTACTCAGCTGATCAGCAGGAAAACTGCCAATGGAAAGAGAAACTTTCCTTCTCACAGCAAGAAAAGCAAAAAATCTGTGGCCATTTCGGAGAACTGCTGATGGAAACAGATGGAGATGTTGGGCAAGAAGTGGAAAGGCTTCAGCTGGGAGAACATCCCCTATGCGACGAGACACCACAGAGGGTTACGAGGACAGTTTGCCCTAGAGAATCAGCCGAGATCCTTGCTCTAGGAAGCTCAACATCTACTAATGGCTTCCATTTTCCTTCTTTTTTGATTCTGCCTTCATTTCTTTTCTAGTCCCTTCCTTCTTAGATGGAAGCAGCAGAAAAAAATAAACAACACCAGAAGACAACTGAGTTGCAACTACCATTCACACAAAAAGGCAAAGCAGGGCAGTAAGAAATGGTTCAGAGTCATTACTACATAGATCCAGATGCCTTTGAGCCTTCTTTGCTACCTGTCTTGTCTTTTGGGAAGTTATCAGTGTGATCTTCAGTTCTCTGTTATGAAGACACTGAAGAACAAGTCATTTATGAAGCTGACTGGAAGGTCCTTCAAATACTGGTGGAGATTGTTTGGAAAGTAAGAAATATGTCAATTTTCTTTTTCTTTAACAATTTCAAATACAAAGTTATCCTAGAAGAAAACTGCAAGTTTAGTCTATATTCTAGCCAAACTTTTCAAGAACATTCACGTTGCCAGTACCTGTGAAAGACACACTGGTATCACACATAGAATGGCAGCTTTCCTTAATTAACCGTCTTATTTATCTGCCATTTGGCATAACTGGGTACAATTTTGCAATGGTGTTGATGAGCAGGTACTTGATGATATGAACATTAAAAATTTAGGCTGGTCAGAAGCTTGCTGGAAAAGGACCTTTCCTAACTCATCCATTAGGTGGTGCTCCAAGAGTGCCAACGGAGAAGGCATTGCTGCTCTTCAGTAGCTCCAGAAGGAGCAGAAATATGCTTAACTTGATAGGCTTCAAACTATGGTAGCAAAAGTTGGACCACAGCAGTGCACACATTCGGGAAACAATTTAACATATGACTCTCCCTTCTTGAATGTGTAAAGTCTCTGCAAAACACACTGTTTACATTGCTTCTACTTGGCACTTCTATTGTTCATTGTATATTGGATTAGATCTTCTATATTATTCTCTCATCCTGAACAAGACAAGCAAAAAATAAATAAATACAATTATTGAGTGTCCATGGTAACTAAACTAAGAAAAATAGCTCATTCAGCGAATTGTCATTTTGCATTCAAAGGATTTGGAAAGCTTTCTTATGGCAGCAGTTTGTAAACATTTTTCAGTCTCTAATTCTGTATAAACGTAAGCAGCTCAGGAATACAAAGTAGTGTTTATGCTATCAGCCACCTCTACACTCTCCAAGGTCCCAACAAAACACACTGGGAAATTATAAGCTATGAGTCTAATATATAAATAAGGCAATTTAACAATTTACCCAGATAAAAAAACAAGAGGGACAGTATCTCCTCTCATCTTTTCATATGAAAACAGTGCAAAAACATGAACAGCAGACAAAATGCTATATAATATGTAGGTTCTGGCCTCACGCCTCAGCCTGTGCAAAACTGGTTACTGGAGATGGCCAAAAGCTGGCGTCAAGCACTCCATCTTCAGACACATTTGTATAGCACATTGCAAGATCAGGGCTTGATTCCTGCTGATTCTTTCTGGTCTTCTGTATCTACTAATGTCAGTGGAAAACTAAGATACTCAACTCACATTAGTGACCTTCTAATAGAAGGAGAGGCTGGAGAAGGGGATCTCATCAATGTATATAAATACCTATTGGGAGGGAAGTAAAGACGACTGAGCCAGAGTCTTCTCAGTGGTATCCACAGAAAGTACAAGAGGCAATGGGCACAAACTGGAATATAAGAAATTCCATTTAAATGCAAGAAAAAAACCTGTAAAAGTGTTACTGTAGTTTTACTGTAAGAGTGGCCAAACATTGGGAAAGGTTGCCCAGAGAGGTTGTGGAGTCTGTGTCTTTGGAAATATTCAAAACCCAGCTGGACAAGGTCCCAAGCCACCTGCTCTAGGTGACCTTGCTTTGAGCAGGGGGGGTGGATTAGATGATGCCTGGAGGTCCCTTCCAAGCACAGCTATTTTGTGACCCTAATGTACAGCTAACAACCTCCTCGCATTGTCAGGCACAACTACTCTCAGCCTGAGTCTTTGCATCTTCCCAGGACAAGCAGAGATAACGTGAGCACTCATCCCTTTCCCTCCAAACGTGGTCAACAGCAAAATGCTAAGGACGAACACCAGATTTAAGGGATAAACCTGGCATGTCCTTCCATCTCAGCTGTGTCACCTGTGCCACGCTCTGGGAAACAGAGAAAAGAACCTGGCTCAGACCAAACCACTGCTTTCCATCCTGGCTGAACTGAGAACATCTTCCCTGCTTGCATCAAGCTTAGACATGAAAAGGTCAGATGGCAGAGATAAAGAGAGCACCATTTTATGAAAAGATCGAAGGTAAAATCTTGTCCCAAACAAAGGCAGCAGGTGCTTTACTAATATCTCAGGCGCACACAACTGAAAAATCCTTCTCAGTTGAACAGTGCTGTCCTGTGAGATTGTAGGCATTCACCCCATACTACCTTCTTCCTGAACTGCCATCTTAAAGCCATTTGGGATTTCTTCCCTCCCCTAATCTTCTTCAAAGGCTCTCTGCTTTGGCGGTCAGGTTCCTCTTTCAATTTGACCAAGTTAACACATGGCCAGATTACAACCACTTGTTCTGGGACCAACTTCGGTTTAAAGCTAACATGGGTTTTCTCTCCCTACTGGTTGCCATCCCAGATGCAGACAGAGCAGACACAGCATCCCTCAGCCTATCCCACCCTGTTCCAGTCTGAATGTGGGTGACTCGAGCCGTGCATGTTGCTCCAAAGGAGAGTTCAGAGGTGTCCTGCACTGCCACGTTCACATTTCCCAAGCAATAACCCTCACAAATCCTCAGGTGGCTGCATTTATTGAAACCCCTGCAGTTCCTGCAAAAGTTTTTGGGTTTTTTTCATTAGTAACTTAGTTTTAATTACACCCATCCCAGCTAACGTGTGTGCTTTTCTCTGCCGCTGTGCGAGGGCAGCTCATCTGCACACAAAGTCACCATTGTTGATGGACAGAGCGTGGGGCTGGAGCCAGGAATTTATGAGGTCTTATCCCCAGCCTGCCAGTGGCCTTCCGTGTGGCCTTGGAAAATAACACTTAACGTCTTTGTTTTTTTAGCTGTAAAATGGGAATAATAATTTTTATTCATCCACCTCAAAGAGGTGATGAGAGGATTTTATGCAGTGCTCAGGATTTAAATGTTTCCAAACAAATTTTATAATAACCAGTCAGGGTTTTTAAAACCATTCTCAGCTCATCTCTTGCCACCTCCTCTGCACTTGGTGATAGTGGTTGCTTTGCTTATTCCTCTGAGTATTCTAGAACTAGCTGGATTACAGAGCCGTTACAACCAAAATAGGTCTAAATGGAATAATTTGCCCAAACATCGAATTATATTCATCTCAAATGTATCCGCAGTTTCCAAAATTTGGAAGCAATCTTCCTACTACTGAAGTCAAAAAGGCAGAAGCGAGCCAGCTCATCTTTTTCCCATTTGAAGAAAAATGCACCGCACGTACCCTGTTTACTTATTTGCAGTATCCCATCACAACAAAAAAAGCCTGTGACTTTGGGACTCAATGTAAAGGAAATGCAGAGAAATGCATGGCAGCTTTCGAAGCCACCGCAAATATGGACCAGCCTTTGCAGGATACATTTTCCTGTCCTATTGATGGAATTGGTAAATGAGTGGGCAGCAGCCAGGCGCAGTCGAAGCCTTCATATCAGCCCCTCTGGTATGTCAGATAGCGTTGTTCATTTGTTTGAAGTACTAAGAGAAAAGTGGGGAGTCAGGAATGGTCTGGTAGCTTCGGCACACCTATCCCAGTCACAGCACAGCCACGCGCTGCCCTCTCCTCCAACACCACCCAGCCAGCATCCAAGCCTGGGGCTCCCTGGCACGTCTCAACCTGCCATACCCTCAGTCTAAGTCCAGAGGTGATAACTTACACAAAGGGTTAATTCAGTAAAACCGTGTCAGATCTTTTGAATTTGCCCCTGAAGTAATTTCAACGTGGGATCACCAAGGAACATCTTCCATTTTTTTCATCTTACCACGGCAATTAATGCAATTACTGAAATTATTGAAACTTTTGAATGTACAGTTGCCTGTGTTTGAAAATATTAAAAAATAAGTACATTTCAAGGAGTGGAGTACCTTCAAGCAAGAACTGAAAAGCTGGTTGCTATGCAACTCAAGTATTGTCCATATTATTCTTATCAACAGATGACATATTGTATAAAATAATATAATCCTCTTTAAAAAAATCCCACAATACAGTAGAAGGTTGTTCAGGGGTGGAAAACTGGCAATAGCTCAGAGTGCTGTCATAAACCTGACGTTGATGGTACATACTTCATCAACTATAATGTAGTTATTATGATTATTTAAATGGCACCCTTGATAATATATATAAATTGTCTACAGTGAAGCAAATGAATCTGAAGATATCAGCTACACGCTTTCAAAAGAAATGCTTACTCAAACAAGACTGGGATAATATTTTCATATTGTGAAGCCAAAGAGGCTGCTTCATTCATGCACTGCCTTAACTTGTACATGCGCCCTTCCTTTTATTATGTACTTGGAATACATATTCCTAAAAATTGCTAGTGCTGGTGTGTGGCACAGTAAAATATTGAAGGCTTTGTTCTAATTCCTCAGAACAGGTTCAGATAGTAAGAACTATACACCTTTTCTCTCTGCTTTTCCACTGCTAAATAATCCCAACCCTCTGAAGAGAAACCTCCTCACCTTCTACTCCCTGGTACTAGTCCTGTGATCAGGAGCTTTAAAAACACGAACATAAAAAAAATGTATTCTTATACAGCCAGGGCATGCTGGCCCCCACACCATCAGGTGGAGGAGCTCTGAAATGATACCTTTTACATTCATTTTACTTTTTTCAGAAAGCCATAAATTCCCTTTCATGTAAATAAGAATCAGATACAGAAATGCAAGAAAAATTATCTTCATGGTTATTTCAGGCAAGCTTGTGATACTAGAATTATTCCATTTTATGCCCTGCTGAAACCAGCAGGATAACTCAGGAGCTAAAAGATCGTCCACTGCAGATTACAGATCTAGAATCCAGAAGCAGACTATCCACAAGCAGATTACATAGTGCTACATGCAATGGCTATTTTTGTGATGTGGCCAAAGACCCACCACGAAGTGGTTTCCGTGCTCCACTCCACTCTCTAAAGAAGATTAATATGAAATCGATAACTTTCAAATTATCAATGGACAATGCTTTATTCTTCACAAGAAAATAAAGATTCTTAAGGTAAAATTAGGTCTACTGTAGCTATTGTCTGCCATCAGAAAAATGGCAGAAGTTATCAGAGTTCAGACTGGTGCGGATCTATAGGGCTAAAGATGGACAAGCATAACAATTATGAAATACTTATGAAATAAGGACGGCAAAGAAGTGACTAGCCCATGTGCTAATTCTGCTGGTGTCTACCACTACTGCAATATCAGATTTTTATGAGAATTATTAGTCAATCTGCAATCCTCAAATTGCTGTCATTACAGCAATCACAAGGATATTTCATTTATTTTGTAATTTAATGTTAACTACACGCATCATGAACTTTTGATTACAAAATGGCATATGTGACCTTTTTTACCTTTTATTTTAGGACACACATCTGATTAAGCTTATCCAAAACACATAACTACATCATCATCTACATCACTGCAGGAAGAGCAGAGATGGATCAGTGCATTTAGTTCTCAGATGGGGAAGCTTCAACAGAACAATTTATCCCAAATCCACGTAACAGGTCTCCAGCAGAGTCCAGACTAAAACTCAGAGCTTCCTCATTTGCACCAGGGAGGAGGGTAAACTGGTGAATGTCAGTGGAGCTTCACCACTGACGCCATCTGTGCTGGCTTTTCACTGATAGCATTTCAGCAACTTGCATGAACATACACAGAGTCTTCCAGAGGCCAGGTTTATTACATGAACATGCAAATACCAGCAACTCCAGTCACAGAAAGGTACATTAGATTTTAACACTCTGCTTTGAGCAGCTGGGCACGCTGCTGTAGTAGAGAGCACTAAGATCACGTGTCCTTAACCAAAGCATTTATCAACATACTCGAAACGCCCTGTTCCTGTTTCTATGGAATTTGATGTTGATTTGGCAAAAATAGGACATAGGTACTGAACGGTTCAATACTTTGAAACCATTTAGCATTTCATTCCTCTTTATACGAATTTGCCTGTAGAGTAACCCCTTCCATAGAAACAGTGAGAGAAAGAACACTTGGTATTCTTAATTACAGATCTGATCTACAGAGCTCTTGCCTTCTGGCCCTTATCCCACGGAACTTGCACTTAACTTTAAGCACTTGTGTTGTCCCACAAATGTTAAGCACAAGTTTAAATGAGTTCTTGGAATGAGGCCGTCGCCCTCAGCATCTTGCAGAACTGATCTTGTGTTTATTGTTACTTACATAGTTCTACCACAACACCTCATGTTTTCTTTAGGAGCCAAAATGTTCACTACGTTTCATGGATTATTCCAAACAAACGTGGAAAGATAGACTGCCAGAGCTATGCAGCAACTTAAAATGACACAGCGAAAACCCAGAAGAAACTGAAATTATTTGAAACGTGAAGTTCAAGTGATAAACATATATAAACATAAAAGTTCTTTATATTCATAGACTGGTAAGGACAATGTATGAATTAAAATACAAACCCCATGCATGTCACCAGTAACTACATTGTTCATAAAAGAATGAAGTTCAGAGACATTGATATCCTCCATTTAAATTAACCTTTACTTACCTTGCCATAGCTCAGCAGGATTATCCTCACCAAGACAACGTTAATGTGAGCACCCAGGGACTCATCATGATAAATTTCATTAACCTGCAAAAGAGTTCAGCACTTTAACCACAGTACTGGCAACAAGGAACTATGAAAGCAGTGATACAGCAGTACTTTTTATGCACTGTCATTAAGCCAAAGATCACTTTGTGATCATATATAAAACGGGGAAAATTCCATCAATGCAAGAGGGAATGCTTTCTCTTCTGAACTCTGTTGTAGCCTCCCAACAGGCCATAATTCAGGAAATCATTTAAAATCAGCACATCGTCAGAGATTTCATATTAACAGGTATTTAAGTGCCAGCCTAAACAGACTTACACATGTCATGGTGCACCTATACGATGCAGCGGAGCTGATCTAACAGCTACTGTGGCTAAGAAGGAAGATTCCCAGCTCCTCCCTACCTCATCCCAGCTGTGTATGCCCGCTGGAGCCCAGAAATCCAAGCAAAATCCTGAACAGCTCTCTGCTGGGCAAAACCATGCATGGGGAAGGGGACAAGTGAGCAGAGGGACAGGACCTCTCGCCTGAGAGCCATTTGCTGGATCGGCTCCTCTGCACCCCGTAACTCTTCCACCTGGGACCCATCACATCACACTCTGACAAGAGGATATACCTCCCTCAAAAAGCACGGTTGGCCACATGGGCTGGCTTTATTGTGTGTCAAAACTAATCAATGTTAAACTTTGCAAGCTGAACAAAAGCTACAAAATGCCAGCAAATTAAAAACTGTCTTTTTTTTAATACTAGAGCTACATAGCTGAACATGCACAGGGGGAAATCACCCTAGGAACACTGAAAAGAAAACTGTAAATATTTAGAGTAGAGAATGAAATGTGGATGTATAAAGATTACTTAGGAAACACTGCCACAAGCAAGCTAGGTAAATATTAACTGTTAGAGAGGCTGATTTAGGTATTCAGTGATGAAGACTGCATGAGGCTCAGCCAAATGGCAGGGGTTTCACTTTATAAACTACAAGAGGCAGATGAGATTCCCTGCAAGGCAAGTGTCTTTCCTAAAACCTCCTTCCCTTGGTAAAGGTTGCACCAAACTGGACTGCTTTGCTGGCTGGACCTAAATTTCATTTATTCCTGCAAAATAGATTCATTACTACAAGCTAGTAAGTACCTTTCAGAAAACCTTTCATTAGCAACATAGTAAATAATGTCCTGTTTCTTCAATCAGCCCTAGTTTTAATAGCCCTTCTTTTATCTCTTTAAGCATCATTAAAACTAAATACATCAGTGTAGGTTTTGCTAAGCAATCCCCATTCACATTTTAAACTGAATTTTAATTCATTTTATCTGTATATTTGCATATAAGAGCCTAGTTTTATGCCTGTAAAAGTCCAAGTTTTCAAAAGTCCTGAGCGTCCTGCGCTGATGGTTTGGAGACCACGCGGCTGAACGGCGGCTCCAGGAGCAGACTCGCACCCTGCAGGGCATCTGCCCGGGCACCCGCAGAACGTGCTGTGGGATGCCCGAGATCCAGGCTCGTTACCGGTTGATGAGCAGATCCTTGGCTGGAAGATGGTGGGTGAGGAGCCTGTGACTATGACTGGCTTCAGGGGCCACTATTTTCATTGCGGTGTAGAAGTGGCTGATCTGTTCAGATCTGCTTTGTAAAAAATACCTCTGGAAATTAGATCATTTATTTACTTGTCTAAATAAGACTTTAGAAGACTAACTTTATTTTTAAAAATCTTTTGCATTTACTTTGAGGACCATTACTGAACACAGATTATAAAGAGGCAAGACATAAACATGCATTTTGCTTTACAAAAATTCTTTCACTCAGGAAAAAGACCCTTGCATGTTGTCAAGGGATGCAAGGATATTAATTTGCCTCACTCTTTGTGTAGCGGGAAGAGAGCACATGCATTAAGGATATGAGGCTGAAATAAGCTGTAAATTACCTATACATGAAATGAGTACTGAACAAAAACTCCTGTGTATAGAGGACAGTAAACACAGCATGTAAATAAGTATTTAATTAGTTCATAAAGCATAATCCAAATTGCTGCACACCGCTCCCTCATTAACTTCCAGAATTTAACCTAAGCCTCTTTTAACAATAGTTGAGTAACAGAACAACCCTATCGCTGTTGCGTGCCAAAAAGAATCTTGGCTTGAAAACGTTGATGGAACAGAATTGAAACACTGTTTGACTGTTCATGCAAATGACATCTAACAAACAAACTGTGAATGAACAGAAAAGCGCAAGCACTGTAAAAAGCTGCTCAGTTCTCCTGGGATACTGGATTTTCTGCAAGACAGTGGGTCAATTCAAAGCTCTGGGTCTTGGTTTCATTAATAAGGATGAGTTCAACCCCTCTTCACACAGCAGCTGAATTGAACCCTCTGCGCCTTTCTCTAAGCTAAACTATGGCTTTACTAGTAGTGTCTCACTGCACATAGATAACACGCTGAAATAGATGCTTTTTCTTTTTTCAGCATTGCCTAAATTGCAACTATTTGTTTCAGGAAGTTATTAAAGATAACGAGATCCAAGCGATTAAATGTTGTGTTCTCAAACATTCATGAAAAGTGCACACATCAAAAGGTCGTCCACAATCCCTAGCTCAGATTCTCCAAATTTCCACCTGTTATTTCAATGGGAAAGCGGAGTTAAGCTAATGCAGTTCATTGTATAGGGCGCAAAATGACCAACCAACCTGTGGAATCAGAAAGCTCCAGGCTCTCATCCAAAACAACTGCTGAAATGTTTGTTTCAAAGCAGAGATAATCAGACAATGGCTATATATGTTCAGATGTCTGTGTAATAAATACACACAGGTGTGAAAACAATCACATTACTGCATCTCCACATACTTCTGTAGGACATCCTGGTTCATATCAACACAAGAAAAATCAGGCAATCTCCTGCTGTTCGTAGATCAGTAAGTCTAAAATTATGCTGCTGCACAGGAAAAGAAAGTACACAGAGACCAGCCCAAAATCACAGCTCCTGAACTGAAGGCAGTGAATGCGCTAAATCTTGTTAGATGTCCTACAGTGATTCATCATTTATAGAGGGTGATGAAGAAAGCTGGGTAAATCTCAAGGAATTCAAAGCATGGTGGAATACTGTAAAGAGACTTTCATCAGGCTATTGTACTTCCCAAACTATTTCGGGATAATTTTGGTTTATTATTCTGGGATATTTCAGTCAAAGCAAAACATGCATTTCTATTTAAAGCTTCTGTTTAGAAATCAGGCTGGCACAGATTGGTGCAACATAAGAAAAACAAAGACTTTATTTTTTTCTTCTGTCCCTCTCTGCTTATTTTATAATTCTTCTGCCCTGAGTGAGTTTCAAGTCAGCACAGTAAGCAAGTAGAATACATCAAAAAACCCAACTAAAGACAAGGTAAGCGTCTGTAAGATGCATCATGCTATGTAAAAGAAGCACTGTGAAGTTTTTATTATTGAGCAAAGCGGGGCCCAATCCTAAAAGGGAATTTTAAAAACTGCTGTAACACAGCCTGCAGTTTTGCTAGTCTTGGTGCAGAGCAGGTTACCTGCTGATATAGCTGGCAGGACTTTTAGGGAAAGCCAGGTGGTTCCCTGAATCTCTAATTAAACCAATGCGCAATAGGAGAAAGAATAATCTGCATATTTTGGCAAGTCATCGGCAAACTCATTCATGCAGTTTGAAGGAGTTCCCAGCCTTGCAAAGTTTGTTAGTATCTGCTATGCAAAAGACAGCCCACTTCATCACAACACGGCTCTGTCCTGCTGAACCATAAATCATCGCAGCCGAGTTCATCCCGAGGCGCACCCTCTGCGGCTCCGCGCATTGCACCGTACGGTTGGGTAAGCACCGCTTCCTCGGGCTCCCTGAGCACACACCCCTGACGGACATCTGAGAGTTTCAACCTCTGGCTACCATCAACCTCAAACAGATCTGACCCAGCTCCAGCTGCCATCAGAGGGCTCGTCTAACCATTTGGAGAGGGCACAATACAAGATGCAGTTTATGCATCTGGCTTGTCAGCCACCACAAATTGCTGTTCCGTCCAACCCGATGAGACTGCTCTTTGATCACCAAAAATCTTTACGTAACTACTGTTGCAGAAACTACCGATGGCTACATGCTCTGGGGCAGAGCGGGGACCATGAGTGGATCTCTGCCAGAGTGATAGCAGAGGAGCTGGAGAGCATCAGCGCCTTCCCCATGGGATGGCAGAGCTCCTGGCAAGCCATTGTTTGAGCCCAGCCCGAGATGCAGCTCATTCATCAGATCATAATTATCTGCAGCAAAGCCTCGGTGCCTGGTGGGCATCCAGTGATTGTCTATTTCTGTAAGAAACGGCTGTTTTGAATTACAGAATAGGAACCAGAAATGTCATGGTGTATACTGAGCACAAACTTCTGTAATCTGACCCTCCCAAAAGCATTCCCCTCTCACTTTATTTTTCTGTGTTCCCACTTCAAACACCACTATCCTCTTCAATTTTCATCACCTCCTTTATGCTTTTGAAGATCCCAAACTAACATTTCTAACATTCCCAAAGCTTCATCTTAATCCCACAGGAATAACATTACATCAATTCCTCGGGTGGATAAACTATGGTCATATAGAAAGTCATCAGGCAAAATCCAGGGCTCCCAGTCTCCCTTTCTAGTCCTTACAAGGCATTTCCTCATTTCCTCCGAGAGGAACTCTTTTTTTCTGAAATGTTTGTTGAGTGGCACAAGGAAAAGAGAATAATGAAACCACACAACACACATGAAACTTAAAGGTCAAACTGTGATCTCAGATTTGGAAAGCATCTATCGTTCTGCTCAAAACCACAGGCAACAGGCAGTTCTAGAAGAGCTTGGCAATGTACATTGCGAAACGGAGATAAGAATCTGGCATTTTGTATGCAAATACGAGTCCGAGTCCTGATTTACCTTCCCTGGTGTGAGAGTCAGTAGATGTTACCAAGTCCAAGTTAGCTGCTTCTGATCAAAATGAAAAACATTTCCCAGAGCAGATGTGTTGGCAAGGCACTAGGTAGCTTCGTGTTACGGGTCTCTATCTCATCTTCAACTGTAACATTGTCTTTAGAAAGGTCATATATTTTGTTTTCTGACTTAATGACTGATTTATTTTTCTTAGTTCCTCCCTCAGGCTCTTGGAACTCCTCATTCTTGCCCACAAACCACTGCTCTGAGAAGTTTCTCTGAGCACTGTAATTTACCTTTGCACCAAAAGACTCAGTATTTGTTTGAATTACTGTCTCAAGATCACTTTAATAAAATCAACTATAGTATCATAAAATAATTAAGCAGATTCATTTATTATATTACTACAAGGGATAGGGCTGTGGTGTCAATGCAATAAATATGGTGACCTCTTAAAATCTAAGTGGTTTGGTTAAGAAAAGCATCCAAAATTTGAAAGCTGATACTAATTATCCATACTCCATCACACAAACCACACTGTCACAACTCAAAAGTCCCTGACTGCAACCTTTACAGCTAAAGTTCATGTCGGTATTTGGAGTAAAGGAAAAAATCTATCTTTTAATAGGAACTACCCTCTGCCTCAAGGATGGTACCAAACCCTGTGTGATGCTCTGTGCTGTATGCAACAGGGCAGCAAGGCACCTTCCAGTTAATAATAATGAGCAATACTCACCTAATTGACACTGGAAATAATACCCCTGTGAAAATGAATAAAACCTGTAGAAGTTCAGAGGAGGTACTTCATGCAGGACCTCCTGAATGCCCAATCCCAAGTACAAGTTCCACTGTAGTGTGGCAATCAAGATAATGAACAAAAATAATCTCCTGAGACCTCATCAGAAACTGTTCTTCTCCGTAGTCACAGCTACTGGTTTATAATGAACAGTCTAAACGTGGAGTTAACTCACATACATATACTTGAGTTTTCAAACAATTTATAATTCCACTATTGACAGCTGAAGTCTCTCAGATGAATAGAGCTGGACTTGCATTTGTTATTTGTGGAACTTCTTAGAGTTAGTTCAGATCTGAAGTGCACATATTGAAATAAACTGATTTGAAATAATGAGCATTGGTGCTTATAAATTATTTAATTTTTAAAAATCCAGCCAATTCTATATTACTGAAATATCCTTCCTGTCTAAAAAATTGCTTTTTAGTTTAAAAAGGATGATCCTGAATACAGGGTGCACCATTATTTCGAAGTATTCAATCATCACTTTCTTTTTAACAGCTTGAATTAGGCATGCTTTCAGGTTTTCAACCAACTGCCAGTTAGAAACCGACGGCATTTCTGCCCTTTCCTCTCATTAGGGACTTGCTGTTCTGTACCTGCAAATCTTCATTCCTCATCAGCCAGAGATCCGAAAGCAGAAATCTCGTCTATAATAGTAGTATCATGTACATCCTATTAAAGAGGACAGATAACATATTCAAAAGTGCTTCAGGGCCACAATTTCAAAGACATGTGTAGTGGTGAAAGATGCAGGTGAAAGACTCCGGGGACTTTCCAAAGCCCCCAGCTGCATAACTCCCATTGATTTCAGTTATTCAAATGAAAAGTTGTTTAATGTATTTGTTCTGGAGCTGAAGTTTCACTTCAAGTCTGGGAGAGACATAATCCCATGGGCTAATTTTTAAAACTGATTCTCACTGATTTCAAAGGCAGGTAAATGACTAAATACTCAGATAAATCTAGCCCAGAGTGTGGCATAAATCCTATTTAGGATCTATCTCCCTTTGAAATAATGGCAATTAGGCTGCTATCTACTTTGAAGAGATGGGTTTTAGCATCGCAAACATTTTGGCCATATATCCATTACATGGATGTAACAGAGGCTAACCCCTAAATACTGCAATATCACATCTTTTATAGTCAAGGAATGGAAAGGAAATAGGATTTTTCTGCCCCTGGAAATTGTCCAAAAATCAAAAAATGTACATACTTTGTAGACAAATTCTTCCAAAAAATAAGGAAGAATGACAACTGCCAGCATTAGAAAATGAGGCAGTGAAGGAATTGAGGAATATTGTGGAGGAAGAAGGACAAAAGATATAAGAAAAAGCTAAAACAGGGGCCTCACTGGGAAAAAAACCCCACAACTTGAAGAGGGGCATGCAAGTTGAAGACCCGAAGTCAAGACAAGTGAAGCCAATACATTCAAAACCATTTGCAGTTGAGCTTATTTCATGAGACTTTGCTATTTGGAATGGCCGAAATATTGTCAGATCACATATTCTACCTCTGTCTCTTTAGGAAGTCTGTTTTGAAGATATCCATCCTGGATGTGACCCTAAACACAGGATTGTAGAGGCCGATCCCCTAATCAATCAGGTAAATGTACTGGTGAGTCTCAGGTCAGCTGCTCTTCCACAGCAGGTGGCAAAAGGCCTGCTTAATCCTGAAAACTATTTTAAAGAGGGTTATGAAATGGTCAGAGAATTTCAGCCCCAGGGCTGGCTACCACCAATACCCACTTTAGCTCAATAATGCCCATTCAGCACCCTGTTTCTCCTCCCGAAGCATCCTGCAGTGAAATCCTTTTGTTTCCCAAGGAACAAGATAATTCTCCAATGCCGCTTCTAGCCTTGCGCTTTTCTAATATTTCCAAACACTTGTATGAGCAGATAAAATCCCTGGGAATTTTAGCCGCCTTCTTGCTGAAATTAAATTACCTTCCACGTTCTTGAGTAAACTACAGAGCTGCAAGATACTGCCCAAATATCTCTCCTCTGTTGCAATGCTCCTGCATGCTATAAATACAAAGTTAATTTGTGCAATGTGTAGGCTCACGCTTGGAAATGCAGAGGACTGTGCAAGCTAATATCCTTCCCAGGAAAAAACACAGCATGACGTACGAAAGAAAATGGTGCAAGCAAGAGGCAGCCGAGGGTCTCTAAAGTGAAAACAATGGCATATTTTCCAAAGATGGACTGAATGTCCCGATGGTGCCGAGCAGAGAAAAGGGAGGATGTCAAGAGAAACCAGAGTTTTTGTATAAGGAAATGACTGGAGGATGAAAAGGGGGTGGCAAGAGGCCGAGCTCACTGCAGTGAAATGGCTGGCGTACAGTCAGGCGATACGTGGCTGCAGCCCAAAGCGTTAAAAATCCTCTGGCGTCTATCAGCATTCGTTTGGGAGTGACTTCATTTCCAAACTTTGGGATAAATATTAGCACAGCTTTTCAAGATAGCCAGGACACCCAGCCTCTGTTTTTTTCTTGCTTTATGGCTTTTAGGTGTGGACTGCAACACGTCACTTAAGCAGCACAAAACAGATTTACTGAATAAGTCATCGCACCGGGCTTGAAAAAAATATTGTTTTGATTGGGTTGGTGGTAGGGTTCCACCCAAGATCCCTGGGAAAAGTTAATTAAGGACAACTGCTCAGGCCATCACACACAGTGAAATCAAGAAAAATGGGGAGAAGCAGCCATGCTGGGAGTTGCTTCTGGGAAAGTGATGTCATGCCTTCAGGAGCTTGGGCATAAGGGAGGATTCACCTGGGACTTATTTCATTTTTGGAACCACAGATAGTCAACTATTTGATCACCCTCTCATCTCCAGTAAATACTTCCACTATTATTTTATTTACTTACTATGCATTCTTTGATTTCCTGCTTGCTACCTTGTTACCATATGAAGTTAATTGATTTTATGTTTAATGCCTTGTTACTGTATGAAGCTAATTGATTACATCCATAAAACCAGCAGGGTACACACAATCTGGTGGTTATGGTAGAATCTTCCACCAGATTTAAAAAGACAGCTGGAATTTTTTGTAGTTGTCTCTTCTTTTTCAGCTACCCTTGGACTTAGGCATCTCGTCAGAAACATACTGCGTACATGTAACCCCTAACAGCTAGAGACCCCAAGGCTTTTTATATTGAGCCTATTTTCTACAAAAACAGCCCCAACTACTCAAGGAGGTGGAAGAGAGGACAACGGGAAGTCCCTGTGTGAATTTTAGCAAAGGAAACCAAAGCAATGGTCTACACAGAAATATGCCTCGCATCCATCTAGCAATGAGGGCAAAAGCTGGAGGAGCTGCTAGCTGGAGTTACACTGCCAAGGGGAAGGAGAAGTTCGGCGCTGTGATGTCCCTCAACACGATACAGGTCCCCAGCACCACCTGGTACCTGCACTAACAAACCCCTCTTGCCTCCCTATACTGGAGCAACACTTGGACAGCTGGAAACAGAACTGGTTACCATCACCCATCCCTCTGCTAAAATACAGACTCCAGAAACCAGCTGAGTTTGGAAGAAGGAAAGAACAGGACGACGCTGATGACTGCCAAAGACTATCCAGAGCCTCCTCAAAAGGCCTTGTGGATTTCAAACTGTTCCTCGTATTTGGACACAAGGCAAGGGACACATCCTCAGTCCCCAAAAGACATGTTCCTACCTCAGATCTCCCAAGAGAACAACTACTGCCTATGCCAAGAGCTGCTACAGCCCTGTGGGTACAGTTACACAGGCTGCACTTTCTAAACCACTTGCAGAGACAGCACGCTTAAGGGCTGTTATTTCTTACAATTTGTGTGTTGGATGGTTTGCTAAAATTAGGAAAAAGTATATTCCAGAGCTGGAACATTTATGGCTTCTTTACCATTACTGTATATTTTAATTCTTAAAAATAGATTTAAGTGACATGATAAGTAAAGAGTCCTGTTTAATCTGTTTCAGCCTGTTTGCCACATTCCCGGTTTGGTCTGTTTGGCTTGTTAATTTAGAGATGTATGAAACCATCTGTTTTACTGTAGACTTTGTTTTAAGCCTCAGAGGAAACAAACCACACAAATAAATGAAATTCACTATGTCATTTCTGTTAGAATACATGTATTTACAGCCATCAGAGCAGACATTAAGTACCCTATAACTCTAATGTTAGTGCAGGTTTTTAACTATTTACAATACTGTTATAAAAAGTCAGTGCAACTGAATTTATATCACAGGAGGGATTTTCTTAAATGGTATTCCACCTCTCATTTAAAGTGAAAAACAGTGACACTCTAAACATTGTTAAAGAACGTAATAAAGAAAGAAAAAAACAAGCTTCATAATTAAAAAAATATATCTTGGAAAAGATACATCCCACGCAAATGTACCTAATAGCCTGGGTTTCTGTCCATATATCTGCCTCTGTGGTTTGTATGCTAAGAAGTTACCTACAGACGCTCATCCTCTTGACTTGACTGTAAACTTCAGCAGTCATACTCCATTTGTCAAAAACAGAGCAGACCTACAATTTTTTACTCAAGAATATTTCACTAAGAACACACATTCACTGAACCTAAAGTTTTTAGAGAAGTGTGTTCTGTTGAGAAGAGACTCCTGTCCCAGATGAGAATGAGAAGGAAGAAAGTCATCCCCGAATGAGTTGCCTGTGAAAGGGGCTACCACTCACTTCCATTTTTTGGCCGGAAGAATAAAACATATTTTGATTTTGATCTATAATAGAGATGAATTTCAAAACTTGATTCTTTTTGCACAAAATAGAGTCCTTGCTTACTGACTGGGGTACTACAGGGCTGCTGTGCTGATATTTAGAAAGAAAAACTGGTTCTTTCAAATATAATATTCTCAAGTGTCACTACTACACTAAATAGTCTGTTGCACAGACTATGGTTCTGAAGATTAAATATTTAACTAAGGAAACCTAAAGATGTCAGTCACGGAGTAAATACTAAATCAATTTAAGAAAGTTCAGTGATATACTGCATAACATTTTACTGTAGGGTGAACAAGGAGTAGGTAGGTGGCCTGGGACCTAAAGCGGTTGTTGAGGAATCAAAGGATTTAACTGAGTAGTTTTAAAAATGTATAAGCCAATCGAAGTTTCTAATAGAACCTTACTTGAAGACAGTTCTCCAAACCATGTTTTTTGGCAGGGAGCTTAGGTTAAGGGAATATACAGCTGAAAAGTAATGACTTCCAAGAACCTGAGCCCCTGACCCTGTGCCCCCATCCACCAAAGCACATAAGCAGGACTTTGAACATCTTAAGAGTCCCACAGTCAGCTTCTTCCTTGGCCCCTTTTTCTTCTTTTCCTTCTCCCACTTTGGCTTTTCTGAAAGTGGCCTGGATTTTCCTCCTAGAGTTGTTTTATCTCCTGCCATGAGAAAAACCTGTTATGTCTTATTCAAATGGCTAAACCAACCTACATTCCCTGTCCTTCAGTGCCTTCCCACAGTGGAGTTATCGGGGTTGTACTCACAATATTCATCAGGGTCAGCAGGTACTTCTGAACATGTTCTTTCCCATGGAATTGAACAACTGAGTCATCAACCCCCAGAAGGACTTCAATGTTGTAATCATCCTCCGTTGCATGCCTTCGATAGCGCCGCCTCGATCTCTGCACCCGGTCTTCAATAAAGCTCAATGTGCTGTCGAGACTATCCAAATTAGTGAGGTTAGCCGCTGAAATCAAACAGACAAATGAGTTATCAACCAAGGGAAGTTCAGGCTCAGGTCTCAGCTAAGCTGGTATAAATTCAAAGTAGCAGCATTTGTTATGTTCTGTGTGTTACATAACAGCATTAGTTTTACTTAATGTCAATTAAAAATGACCTAAATGAGAGAGAAATCTGACCCAAAAGATTTTTACTTTGCAAAGTAAAAGCAATACTTTCTACAAAGTAATATAGTGTAATAAATACAAGGCCAAAAGGAGAGCAAGTCATACCAATGTCTTGATGAGAAGAATGGAGCTGTTTGCAGTAAAATACTTGTTGCCTAAAACTAGTTCTAATAAAAATACACCGTTCAGGAGTCTTGTGCTACCAAGGATATCCTCCATTTCAGAACAATTAAAGATAGACACCATACTTCAAAATCTGACCTTACTGCCCACAGAATCCTATTTCAAGGCACGTGCAGTTGCCAATATAGCCTTCTCCTACCCAGGCAGGTAGTAACAAACCAATCCCTCCAGCTTCAACACATTAGCTGCTTTCCTAGATAGACACATGCAATTCAACAGTAGCAACATGGAACCTCTTTACTGTTACAACTCAGGAACACATTTTAGATATGAAATTAATTAATTTACAGCTACGTTCACAATTTTTTTAAACAGATTTTCATCCTTCATTCCCAATTTGCCATGTCACTTTGCATTATTGTATGTCAGAGAACAGTCCATCAGGCACGACAGTAGCCAACTTTATAACTAATGATATCTAATAGTCTTTGTGATATGAAAAGCACGTCCTCTGACGGGACGGATACAGTTAATGTGTCACCTACCTACTAAAAATTATCATGAAAATACAGAACCTTGACATTTCACCCTGTAGAATAACAATGATTAGCATTAATATCATTATTATCGTTTGCATTACAAGAGCCCTGGAAGCCCCACCGCAAACCTCGATTTCAGAGAATGTCAGGAAAAGCCTTGCTCAGAGAGGCAAAGAAAGGCACCGAGAGCGCTATGGATTGATTAAAGGCTCCCAGCGCTCAGTTCACAGAAGCGTAATAGGAAGCAAAGCGAGGAAGCTAAAGCCATCGCCTTCAAAGCAGAACTAAGAAACAACTCTTGGAAGTGTTACAAAAGTGGATTCTCCATCTTCATTTATTGAAGTTTTCACATCAAAACTGGCTGCTTGGGAAGGGATGAATGAGTCACCAAATCACTGGGCTCATTACAAGAGCATCCGTGCTCTTGCCTTAAGACCGCTGCCTCGGGCTGCCGTTCCAGCGGGTCCCGGGCAATGCGCAGCCTGAGCAGAGCCCCCCGCGGCTCCCGCTGTGCCGACGACAACGTACCGACCCGTACGGCCTCTGGCTGCCAGGAGGGACGCGGGCCTGACCTCCCCGGCCCCCAGCGTTCCTCACTGCCCCGTGCTTCAGGCTGTGCCTCGCGTGGTGAGACGCTTGCCTCTGTGCCTCCTAGAAGAGACCTCCAGCCAAGGGACAGTCCCCGAAAGACACATTTGCCTGGGCAGCTCCTTACCATGTCTCCACCAAGCTTGAAGGACACGCTTGTCATGAGACCCACAGCTCCAGACCACCGCGCTGCCCTGGCAGAGCTCCCCTCGCTCACCAGAGAGACAGAAGGTCCCACGCGGTGGTCCTACATCCCCACGGAGCCACAACGTCCTTCTCCTGGGAAGGCAGCGCTTAATGCGGCTAATAAGCACAACACCATGTTTCTCATCGCCAGCCTCAAGGCTCCCAGCAGCTTCTGCTCCTGGAGCCGCAAGTTTTTAAAATTAGTCTGGTCAGAATCCATGATTCAGCATGAAAATTCACTCTTCACGCAGAGCCCAGCTGTCACTCCCAGGTTTACCGTGGAGGGGGAAGGGGTCTGGCCTTGCAGCAATGGAGACAGCTCTTTATCAGGGCTCAAAACCTGCCAAGCAGCCAGCTCCAGCCCCACTCATGTTTGCTCCACCGGGAAAACTTCAGTGTTAATCCTTGCTAGCACCCAGAAGTAATTACCTGGCTACCACAGCGGTCTCAGGGGATTTGCTAGGGGATCACGGGGCAATCAAACACTCATGATCTATAAAGCAAATCACAGTTACTGTAAAATTTGACCACATATCTTAAAAGCTCTCCAGAAAAGTAAGACTAGGCTGGCAGGGGCTGCAGGTCGTGTCCTCTCTCTGCTGCTCACAAAAAAACCCTACAGTAATCAGCAGCAAGGCCGAAGCTATCAGACCTGCTATTGCAGAACAGCAGTGCTGGGCAGGCGGGGGGAGCCTGAGCCCTGTGCTGCGGCTGCAGATGGGCAGCTCTGCTGCCTGGGGGGGCTGTTACTCTGGCGGATGGTTGGCTGTCAAGGTATCAGGAGCTTTTGTGCTTTCATTTCTTTCCCTTACGTGTCAAAGTCAAACTAACTCCTGGTGCGGTATCTTTATTCCTGCTGCGAGTAAATCAGCCAGAGGCAAAATGTGATCCTACCATCCTGCATTTACCATCCTGCAGTGAAAACTGCCTGTCCTCCCTCTTCGCTCCTCACTTCATCACTGTCACACTACAGCCCTTACAGTCCTGCTGACTCCTGAGAAAAGTTATCAGGAGGTTACCTGGGAGTCATCTCGCTGCCAGTGGGTGCCAACCAACTACTTTAAATTTTGCTTGGAGCATAAAAATTCCCCACACCCACATCTACCTTCACCTCTTGAGCGTTACCTCCTCAAGACAACATGCCCAATGGCCACTGGTACCTCCGAGGCACCGACCCAACGTGCTTCCCAGCAGAGAGTGAGCCGCACCGGCTCCAGCTGGCGCTGGAAACATCCCAAGACCAGCAGCACAGCTCAAAACATTTACAACAGTAGCTGCAAGACTTTTGATTCATATCCCAGCTTCCCACCAAGTGTCCTTTCCCAGGAGGCTCTCATGGGACGGCCAGGGATGCCTCCACACACGGCCTGACCACGCTGCTCTGCTTCTGAGTCTCTTGGATGATGAATTGTTGGATTTGTTGGCCCATGCTGTGTTATACCCATCTTGTATTTGCTCCTAAATGACAGTTACATCCAAATCAAATTAATACCTGTATCTTTCTGCAGAGGAAGCGAAACAAAGTTGCATCTATAGTAAATGAGAAATCTGTCATGTTTTGGCATCTCAACTTTCCTGAGTTAACATCAGTAACTTTGTTGTATCATTGTACTGCTAACAATATGCTAGAAAAGCTCAAGGGAAAAACTCAAAGAACTAAATAAGACACCAAACTCCTCCTTCACATTTTTCATGTTACCTTCCTTCTGATCACCCCTGCACTTTGCACAATAACACCCCAAAAGACATCTCAAACTGCACTGTGTTTTACTAAATCAGCTCAAGACCTCTCCATCAGATGTTCATTTTCAGCAACTTTTGCCAAATCAGTGCATCAGCCACTAATTATTGGTGCCAACTTTGTTCTCCGTCTCCCAAGAGCAGACACTTGGCATTTGCAGGGGCTAACAATAGCCTGTGTTGAAACCTTCTCCTTGCTCCTGCTAGGAAAAATTCACATTTGTGAAAATTAACCACCGAGAGACAAGGTTGCATTTTTTCTCTCGTGCTGCTCATCCAGAATAAATCAAAAGGATGGCAGCACTGTAACGGTTCACCCAAAAATCCCTCAAAAACCCTCTTTTTTCTAAAGCCAGATAAAAACTCATTGATATTTCAGTGATTTTTCTCCTAACACCGCAGACCGTCTTCCAGTGAAGAAATAACAAGTGTCCAAGTTGTCAATAGAAGGGAAACCTGTGCTTCTGGCTTAAGCAGAAAATCAGGAGCCAGGCAGGCTGGCTTGTGCTCATGCCTCTGACACAGACTTTCCCCGCGGTGCTGGGAGATGCAGAAGGCAGACAAGAGCTGGGCAGCAAAACTGCTGAGGGAAAAGCATGTGCACAATCCCGCTCAATGCTGCAGCCTGGGGTTTTTTTGGGTGTCCTCCATTTTTGCTTGCAGTTAATGCAGGCAAGTGATCCTAACTGCTTCTAGGCAGCAAAGCCCTAGTCATTTGCTGACTCAAGAACCAGACAATGTCCCCAGCTGTGACAGCCTCAGTGATGCATTAATATATGTAGAGCACATCGAAACCTGCAGAGGACAGGTCTTTATACCATGCAGGTGCAAATTGCTTACAGCATTATACATCATAGAATATCCCTCTCCTCTGTTCCCTTCTCCTGAGCAAGTACAATATCCCAATCTTTTACCTAATCTGTTCCACTTTTCAATCTGGTATTTTACTTTTTGTATCTGGGCTCTACCTGTGCTTCCACGTTCGCTGGGACTAGCGAGAGGTCTGAACACCCAGTACCATGGCAGCATCACACAGCCTGGCTCCGATCCCCACCTCTAGGACAGGAAAATTCACATTGACACAAACATCAGTTTTGCCTCTGCAGGTCTTCAGAAGAATTCGCCATCTGAGACAGTTTGGGATGTCTGACACCACCTTATTTTCTGGGAATTTTTGCCTTCCTCATTAAACTTTGATATCATGTGCTTTACAGCAACCTAATTACATGACATCTCCTGATTCTGCCTTACCCATCATGGCAGGCAAAGCTCAAACAGATGCTGTGAGTTACTGAAGCATGAATACGCTGCCTGCCACGAAAACCGCCTCTCCCTGTGTTTTCTGTCACTCCCTTTAGGACATCGACCAAAAGCACAGTTGCTAGCTTGTGATCTTCTTTTGTTTTTTTCATGATCCCTTTCAAAAAGGCTCAGGGAAATACGGCTGCACCTAACAGAGTCCCTTATGAAGCTAGTGCACTTTAATACTACCAGCTTTAGGGTTCCCCAGTCTCACAGCAACAATATTGTCCTAATAAAGCAGTTTCTAATTTTTTACCTCCTCTTTCTGGCAGGGGAAACGGGACTTTCTGGCAAGCCCAGAGCAGTGACCAGGACACAAAGCTGGGAGACTGAACTGCGTGTCATGTTCACAGCCATCATCTGCGGCTTGTCAGCACAGAAGCTCACTGGAATTTCTTTTCAAATATGAGCGTGCAGCATTCAGACTGGCCAGCCACCATTTCAAATGCAGCTTGTTTGCTTTTGCGGACACTTGATCTGTCACGGCAGGAGCAGACAAACACCTGAGCTGACTGCTGAGCACCTTCTCTGCAGCCTCACAAGGATCAGCACTTCTGATGCGCTGTTTTGCCGCTGATCCCCATTCCTGGGACACACTCCTGAAGGGACTCCCAGCTTCCCATTCCTTCATGTGGCTTGCTGCAAACTGCCAGCTTTTTGGTTGTTTTGGTTTGGTTTTTTTTCCTTTTTAACCCCAGTGACTCAGACTGAACACCAGTGAAGCGCAGCTGGAGCCCGTTCTGTTGCGGTGGCAAGCACATCTACGCGTGCAACGCTGCGACGACGCAGAAGCGCGGGGCACCCACCCCTGCTCAGCTGCACCGCAGCTGGTGGCAATGCCACTTCGAGCCTGGGACTCGCGATCACAGCGTAGGCACGAGGCCATCCATCACTTGGTGCTGCAAATGCAGGAGGAACAGGCTGTGTGGTAGGGAAGCAGAAGGAGGCAGGGTGGACTTGCTTTAGCTCTCAGCTTCCCACTGCTCAAGTACATCTGCACCTCTGGAAAAGTACCAAACGCCCTCGACAGCTTGACAAAGAACTGCTCTTTTGGGAATTGCACTTTAAATCACAAGTCATCTTTCTGTAATGCTCCCTGCCACTCGTATGCTGGAGGCTTCTGTCGTGTCTGTCCTATGAGATCAACTGACTCCCCAATTAGCCCCCAATTAGCCTGTTCTTGTATTCTACCAAAATCCTCATTTGTCTTCCATGGTAAATTGAAGCCCAACCTGTGGAGGTTGGAGGCAACAATGAACGGTCAACAAATCTTGCTTTTTATCCCCTGGCCATTTTTTCTCCCATTTTTAAGTTCCTCAGTTTGGAGTTTTGTTTTTTATTCCAGTTTCATACAATTCTGATGTGTTTTGTTCATTTGCTAATCCATAGTTTCTCTGATTTTTTTTTTTTTTTTAAACTTATTTCTGCTGGTTTTACAGCCCTGCTCACCTTCCTTTTTGCTTTCTATTTTGTTTTCCAAATGTCCTCTATTTGTCTTTCTTCTCCCCCTTAACCATCCTGCTCAGCTACATTGCTCTTTCATAATTTATAAATCCCTTTCCCATACTACAGTCTGCATTTGGACCCTTCTGCTATAGATCATTCATAAGAAAACTGAGTAAATCCAGCAAGGTGAATTAAAATGGAAGAGAGCTCCTGTGAGGTGCAAGCAAATCGAAAATGGTCTGAGCAAGAGAAGCAAATCACACACAGTGCACTGGGCACAGGATACAAAGTTAGCCCTGTCTAAAAAGCCACCCCAGGAGGACACTGCCTCAACACAATTTTAACTTGGAGCTCAATTTTCATAGGATTCTTGTGATTTCTTGAATCACAGATTATCACAGCGGCTGCTACTTGGTAAATCCTTAACCAAGAGCAATTACTGCAGCAGAACTTTATTTGGGTGTGTGTTCAAATTCCTCCTCTTCCACCTTTTTTATATAAACCAAAAGCAAGACCACACTAGTAGTCTAAAGACCAGGCATGCACCAGGCATCCTCACCGAGGTTACGAATCCTTGTCCTGCCCTTATCTGCAAAGAAGCAGTAATTTAAAAGGAAACTTTTGGGCTGCATGCCTTGCTAACCATATGATCTCATTACGAGCTCCCCGCCTCTTAATTTACGGTAATGCCGTTTCTAGTCAAATCACATTTTAACACAGAGCCTGCTCCACCTTTCATCTGTCCGGGGGAAGTTTGCCACAGGGGTTGGGGTAAGCTGGGTTGGGTTCTCAAAAATAGGTCTCAGAGTCCAGCTGCA
The DNA here is from genome assembly GCF_964188355.1 of Buteo buteo. Lineage (NCBI taxonomy): Eukaryota > Metazoa > Chordata > Aves > Accipitriformes > Accipitridae > Buteo > Buteo buteo. The sequence goes on from NC_134194.1 coordinate 6,257,648, forward strand.
AGAAGGACAGCAGATACAGCAGCTGAACTCCTGCTAGAATGATCTGGTCTTGGCATTTGAAACCAGGAGGCGTTCAAAGTATTTAACAGCATTTCAAATACTGTATATTTGGGCCTTTATTGGGCCATTCTTGTGAACTTCTTGGGACAGAACAATTGTCCCATATTTGCAGAATGAATGCACATTCTTGCAAACACACAGGCACAATCACCGTTCCCTTTCTTTCTTGTCACCTATGCAACAGCACAGTGACTTTAAATCCCAGGACATGCTCAAGTGCCTGCCTGAATCAGAGTTATAAAGAATAATGAAGCTGAAACCTACCAAAGTGGCAAAATAGAGGAGAACTTTCAAGACAGAAAAAAAAAATTGTCTTTTCCGAAGGATAAACCAATTAGCACAGTGACAATGGCCAGGTGGACACTGTGGCAAACGGCCAGGCAAGAGCACTAAGAATAACCACAGCTACATGTTGCCAAGGAGATATTTTCTGGCATGTCACAACAAAGAGAAAAGGTATTACAATACTAAAAAGAAAAGTTGAAAACTAAATTGATCTCATGAGGGTCACAGTCACACAATGAATAACATAAAGATGAGAGATAATTGCACTGTTAAAAGATTAAGTGAGAGCGAGGTAATAGAATGCCCCAGGCTAAAACTTTTTTTTTTTTTTTTTTGCAAAATGGTGAAACATATTGTGTTACGATTTTAACTTTCATATTACAACATAATAGTCAAAAAGGGGAAATGAAAGGTTGGCAAACCAGCCAGGCAAACCAATCTGTGTGACCTGGTTGAAACAGAGCTCTTTGAGAACAGAACATAAATTTTTTCCAACAGCAAAACTTATCCTTTGGAAAATTTTCAGCTATCAAAGTTACTAATGCAAACACAGGTTTCACAATTTAGCACCAAATACTGAATGAGCAAGATGTTTCTAACTCAGTACTTAAAAGCAAGCTCAAAAAGGGGCAAAAAAAGCTACTCTGTAGAGAATTAATTTATGGGCCAACTTCTAAGTTTCACTGACTTAATTGATCGCATCTGGGAAATGCTTATCTTGCAAATATTTCAGCAAGTCATTGTAAACTGGCCTGTATTGCAGAGCCTGTGACTTGCAAAACATGTTGCCTGATTTACCACATCCCACCCGTTTCGAGAGCCCACAGCTGCCCCAGGAAAAGGGCTCCGTCCCTCGCTTAACTGCACATGCGCACCCGTGCAAAGTGGGCTTTGTTTTACATGACTCATGTAGAGCTACAAAGGGAGCTCAACACTCTCAATCTCATTTGCAGCTAATGCATAATTAATTGAACCGCAGAGTTCAGCCACATCTCCACACAGGCGTTTGGAGTAGAGCCACGGCTCCACGAAGCTGTACGAGCCCCAGAGATCCTACCCAAAGTCCCAAACACAAAACCTTCTCGCTTCCCTTTGAGCAAAGGATCAGGATCTGACCCACACCTTACTTTCCCCAAGCAGGCTTTAAGAAAGTGTTTATGGACTATTTGAGTCCAAGTCTGCCATCGAGATACTCGAACGTCCAATCCATATTCCAAGCATGACTAAATTACAGCAAATTAGCACATTAAGTAAGATGCCCAGCTGACCCTCTGGCTTTGCAGGCGACACGTCTAACAATCCCACTTGCATTTTTAACAGAATGAAATGCCAAACCATGGTACAGAACCTGAATAACAACAGGTTACAGGGAATGACAGTTGTCCTTCCATAAGCCAACTATTCCACAAGAAGGGGAAATTAAGTTTAACTACAGTTTAACAAACAAACATTAAAAAACACACAGGTAAAAAAAAAAAAAGAGTCAAATTCCTAGCCAGGGCAGGTGGGGTGAGAAGAGGGTTGGTTTCAGCTGGGATAGAGTTAATTTTCTTTCTAGTAGCTGGTATAATGTTATGTTTTGGATTCAGTATGAGAAGAATGTTGATAACACACTGATGTTTTCAGTTGTTGCCAAGTAGTGTTTAGTCTAAAGTCAAGGATTTTTCAGCTTCTCATGCCCAGCCAGAAATAAGGCTGGAGGGGCACAAGAAGTTGGGAGGGCACACAGCCAGGACAGCTGACCCCAAATGGCCAAAGGGGTATTCCATACCATGGGACGTCATGCCCAGTATATAAACTGGGGGGAGTTGGCCTGGGAGGGATTGCTGCTTGGGAACTAACTGGGCGTCAGTGGGTGAGCGGTGAGCTATTTCACTGTGTATCACTTGTTTTGTATATTCCAATCCTTTTATTATTATTATTGTCATTTTGTTATTGTTATTATTATCATTATTATTTTCTTCCTTTCTGTTTTATTAAACCATCCTTATCTCAACCCACAAATTTTATTTTTTTTCCTGCTTCCCTCCTGCATCCCACTGGGTGGGGAGCAAGTGAGCAAGTGGCTGCGTGGTGCTTACCTGCTGGCTGGGGTTAAACCATGAGAGGGACAAAAGACAAAGAAATACAGAAAATGACCATACATCATTGGAAATACAACTGAAAAATAATGGTTGAGCATCTTTCCAATGCTTTTTAGCAGAAACAACAAATCTTGTCTTTTGGTAATGTTTCAAAGTGGAATTATTCCATCCTTTTAAAAAAGGGGAGCTCTTTTGTGAGGTATAAAGTCTCACAAAGTTGTAAATGATATAATTAAATGTTTTCAATGTCAAGTATAACAAACATAGTATAAATCTCATCAGTGTAAATAATGTATCACACAAATGACAATGCAAACAGCTCCTTTTCTTCTATATAATCATAATGATCTTTTAATTAGACAAAGTAAACGATCTGCTCATTTCACCTTGTAAAGAAAAGCATAGGAAGAAAGTTTTCCAAATTCTAAGGTGAAAAATATGTGCAAATCGAAGTGATTTTGACCTTTAAGTGCAACCAACTTCTTCGACATCTCAGAATATTATGCCAGAAATCAGCAGCCAGTCAGAAAAATAAGGTGAATTTGAGTTTCACAGGAAGAAAACATCATCCAGGCAGTCTGAGCAATGGCAATGCGATGTACGATGCCTTGGCTACTTACACTGGCAGGATTTGAATCAGAGCAAGAAGGAGTTATAATTTCACCTATGTTTTGAATATATTCTTGTTGCTAAATCTGCTTGGACTTTCTGCAATAACAAAACCAGCTGCAACTGATTAGAGACTGTAAGAAAGACAAAGCAAACTTGGAGGATGCAGAAATTTCTTAAACTTCAAAATGACAGTAAAAAACCCTGAAAGAGAAAACCAGTCTGTGCTCCAGTGCAAGCGCACGAGGTTTATTCCCAAGGCATTTCAAAATCAAGGGCAAAGGCTTCTTTTGTCATTTGTACATGAGCTCTGAATCTGTCAGGCCCTACAAAAGGCAAACTGCTAAATGCTGCCCTTCCTATTGTGGTGTGTGGGTGGGAGACAGGGTCGCAATGACAACTAAGAAGAGATGCTTCCGAAATGCAGTGCTCTTCATGAACATGAGATGGATGGAGTGAGGGGGGAAGAAGGGAGGGAGGAAAGAAGCTGGATGGATGCATGGATACCAAAACTCTCTGGGGAGAAGGCAGATCAAGAGGCAGAAGTTGGAACAACATCAATGCTAAAGAGGAAAGTGAAAAGAAATCACGACTGGTCTTCCTGCTGCAGTTCCCCACTGCCCCTAGGAAGGCAAAGCCAGGGCTTGCTCCCACCTCCCGCTCCCCAGCCCCGAGGGCTGCAGCCCGAGAACAGCCTCCGAGCTTCAGGAGCGCAGGGATGAGAGCACAGGTTTGCAAGGCAATCCATCTCCCCAGCGCACGCGGGCAGGGCTTTAATGTTTCTTTTTCAAGATAAATTTAGCATTAATATCTGCAGGCTTTAGAGGATTAGAGGCAGGTCAACATGCAGTTGTTTAGTTTTCTGGCAGGTCCAAGATATTTTTAATTCCTTTTGGGTCAAAATGGACTTGAATACTGATTCTTTTTCAAATGAAGAAACAGATTATTTCAGTTCAACTGAAATCACATTTTACTCATGTGATATGAAATCAAGCACTTCAAGTCTCAGTTCAGAGAATCATTTAAAAATATAAGATATTTCAAGGGAAAGAAGGGAGATGGTTTGTTTCAAACTCACTGCCATGAAATCCTTCAACATTTTCAGGGTTCTTCTTTCTTTATCTGTATAAAGTTCAGTGAAAATTCAGTAACTTTTGTCACCAATAAAAAATTTCACCCAACTCAACTGCAAGTGCCAGGACTAAAAAGAGTTTCCATTTGCTTCTTTGCACCATCCATCTCCCTTCCCCCAAAGGAACGATCATCATTTTAGGACCTTCGTATTTTTGTCGGGTTATTCACGTATTATTGATAAGCAAGCTGTACTCAGTGCTGTCTGACTTGTCCTTCAGATTGGCTTGCAGCCTAATCAAACTGAGGTCGTTTGTCTACTAAATGCGATGTAGCTGGTAGGATGTAATGCTCCTTGGCAGGCGATAGAGAACTCTCTCTTATAGGGACAAATCAGACCCACCGCACCTCAAAATAAAAGCCTTTCAAGAATTATGTAGCAAGGAATTTATCTCCTGAATTAAAGACAGTATCATCTTTGTCTGTGTAAATAAGGCTTAAAGTGGTCAGAAATTGCATTGGTATTCACTTTGCAGAGTGTCATAAAATTGCCTTAGTATTAATGACTACTCTGCTTTTGCTACAGAGAATGAAATCAGACTTGGGAAAGTGAATGCACAATGTCCAGTAAGAAGGGCTGGGAAGCCTTTTATATATATGTACACACATATATAGATACACATATATATAGTTACACACACATAATAATTGCTAAAATGAAAGAACTCTTGATTTTAACAAGGTATAACGGTGGTTGGAGGGTTGGCGGACAACTCACTTGTTAGTTAACATTTCTGTTAGAAATGTTTTAAAAAGGAGTCAAACATATTGGAAAACTATCATCAGAAGCAACAGCAAATCGAGACATTCTGTTTTTTAAAATTCAATCAAATTCTCTTTAAATGGTGGTAACCCAAACTGATGCTAAAAAGGCTAGACAAGCCAATGGCTGTTAGAGAAACAGTAGAAGCTGTTAAGGGTAAAACCAGACAGTTGCTCCAAAGCTTTTAAGTAGTTTCTGCCTCCTGAACTGGAACAGTGTATAAAGACCATTTAGCCTCTAACCTGTTACTCTTGCAGAGTAACTGGGAAATGTTAAAGCCAACACCAAAAAAAACTTTCAAATTGCCTTACAAAGCAGTTGCTAGAGTAATCAAGAAGTTAACTGAGAGCTCTGCTGACATAAGTAGTAAAGGCTACCTGTAATTAACACATTCTGTCTAAAACTGGTAAAAACGGAGTCACTCGAGATCCAAGCTTCTGCAATGAGTTATGGGTTTTATCCAAATACTGGAGTTGGATTAGTTGAATTCTATCATCTGTTTTTACCTAGTTAAGAATTGGCAAACCAAGCCACTCCTAGCTTACTTGATGCTAAAAATGCCTGTGATCAGTTAAACAATGACCATAGGAAGAAATGAAATAAATACAAAAACCTTCCACAAATCATAGGCTGTAACACCATAGTTTATGTTTCATTTTAGGAACCAAAAGGTAAAAAGCTGTCCATGAGTATATCCATCTTCTTTATTCTTCCAAAAACCTAAATGTTTAGATAAAAATGTTGATCATACAAACACTGAAAATATTAACACATACTGTGCTAACAGAAGTAGTAACATGGTCCCCTCATCTGAAGTCAGAACAGACTCTATCCTCTGTCAGTTCTTGCTGAGCAAGAGAATATTACTCCTTCGGTTGTTCAACAGAGAAATTCTTTGTATTTTCCCATTACCCCAAAACGAAGAGAATTCTATGAAGCTAAACAGCAAAGCTAAATACTAAATGAATTTACTTCAAAAAAATAAAGTGAGATCTTGTAGCATGGGGGAAGCAAGGCTGGAGGGAAAAGTAATATCTTTTGGTAGCTGAAGAAGGCACACTTTGGGTGTCAGGGTCTCTTCAACAGATTATTGTACCCTAAGAGCATAGCTTCCTGCCTGTCTCCTCAGCAACACGAGTACCAGAAATACTGTCTCCTTCAGTCCACCTATAGTATCTGTTCACGCAGATCTGAGACCATAAATCAGTGCTGAAAAGTAATGGTTTTGAACATCAGACAAAACAGGATTTACTTGTCCGACAACAGTGCTATTCAATTATGCAATCTGAAAAAGACGTGGAAGTACCACAGACAATAACAACTCTGCTTGGCTTTGGTGCCCTGGAAGCCCCCACGAGTCCCCAACAATTATTTTGGACTTGCAGGACTCTGCATGATCTTCTGCAGTGTGGGAGCTGGACACGTATTTGTTGAAGCTGACACTAATCAATACCCATCACTTTCTCACTGGTTTCAACTTTATTAGAAAAATGATATCAACAGCTGCTACTGTCCCACCGAGCCTCAAAAGAAAGCAGAGGGTTGATGGTATCTAGGTGCTCTCATTGCCTGGTTCTCCAGCTTATCTCCATCTCAGCTCCAGTGCAGTTTTCCACTTGACCCTTCCTATACTTCTCTCAGGATCAGAGAATTTTAATTTACTACTTTTTCACTCTTTCCAATCTATTTCTGGCTAATCTTCTCTAAAATTTCTGAAGCATTCAGAAAGGTTTCTTACATTCTGGTTTTAGTCCAAGGTGCCTTAGTCTGAAATACTGCAGTGCAGCTGGGCAACTCTTACATTTTGCTGAATAACTGGTTTACCAAAAACAAGTTTTGATTGTTTTGAAATGTTTTTCAAATTGAACCACAGGCTTTTTGAGGGGTAAGAAAAAAATAAAATAACAGAGCAAGGACTCATGTTTCATTTCAGTGAACATATATTCCACAATATGAAAGTGCCCAACCAGCTCAGGCTACAGCAGAGAGGAGGACAGGAGGACATGGAACCATGCAAGCACCTTGGGGTGTTTAACTTCCAATGACAGAAGCCAGCTCTAGCTTGTGAAGCTGCAGATGTTGCAAAGTTAGTCCATGCATTAGTTCTCTGACATATAACATGCACTAAAGGAGTTAGTTCACAGAAGGAGCCAAAGGGCTGCACCTTGCCAAAGGACTGGAATCTGTGGGAGTTTGACACAACCAGGCAATATGAGGGAGATCCTCAACCCTCCAGCCCGAGAACTTGTTTTTTGCAGAGACTGTCTAGCTTTAAGCTATTACCTACTTCTTGACCCAAAAGGCCATGTGAATGGGAGATTGTTATCCAGGTCTTTAGCAATGATTCTCAGCCTTGCTAAAGATCAGGAAATACTGATTCTGAGCAGCCAGCTGTGGAGGAAAAAAACCCACCACACCAAAAAACCCCACCACAATGAAAAAAAATCACAATATGAAAAGAAGGGAAGCAAAGCAGTTAGCAAAGGGAAAACCTTTTAAAGGTGAAACCACAAAGCAGGAATGTCAAACTGCGGTATGAAATTAGTGCAGCAACCATTACATATTGCATGAGTTTCAGCTAACTCTTCTGACCGAGCTATAGCTGTGGGCTCCACACTGGGGTTTTTATGTTTGGGGGGCTAAATATTTTCAGACAATTCCACTAAAATTATGTTTAGAAAACTCATCTGGAAAGCCAAGTAATGCTCTGGGAGACAAAAGAGAACATCAGTATTTGGATCACCTAAAGTACTAGGAAAGTCAGCAAAGAACAAAATGTCTGAAGCATTAACCTGCCAGGATTATTTCTTAACATCACAAATTTCAGATCCATTTGAAGTCTCACAACAGAGAAACTAAGGCAACCGATTGAACTTCCTTGTGAAAAGATTAAAAAAAAAATCCTATAGAGTACAGCATGTGGTCTTGCAGCTATGTCCTGAATTCACCCAGGGAGACTGACGCCTGTCGCAGAAACCCTCTGCTGCCATTAGTCAAGGCAAAGAGAGGGTAAAAAATGTACTTTCTCATCCAGCTGCAAATGCAGCTCCTCTTGCTTTGTTTCCCAGTCTTCCAGTCCTGGATCTAGCTGAATCCAGACATCACCCACAGCTATTGATCTCATCAAGGCCAAAACCATACCCGGTGGCCTGTGAGCAATATCCTGCCCCACTAGTATCGGTGGCTTAACTTCAGCAGAGCCGTGTTTTCACCTTTTACTTGTGACTCAGAATAAACTCCAGAAAACCAACACCCTTCCCCAAAGACAAGTCATGGCAAAACCCCAACAGATTCTGCAGATAACCATCTGGGCGAGGAAAGGGTTCACGCCAAAACGCATGTGTGAGGGAGAAGGGTTGTTTGGGTTTGGGGAGAAGAGTTGCTCTGTTTGGCAGATACACGCAGAGTATGACGATGGAGCCAGAGGGCTTTGGGAAGACACATTTGATGCACTTTCAAGTGCTGGACCACTGATGGGAACACTGGTGAAGAACTGCAAGAAAAGAGGCAAAAAAGAGGCGCTGATGGCACAAAAGCATAGGGGTCTGAAAACATATTTGGGAGGAACCGGGGACTGAATAGAGAGAAAGAACCAAGTGACAAAGCAGCAATGCCCAGCTCCAGCTCCCGGAGCGGGGGCTGCTGACCACTGATGGTTTCACGCTCTCCTGCACAAGCAGCTCATCTTTCGCCGGCTCTGGGTAATGCAGGGTAGAGCCGACTGAACATCTGCTAGGGACGAAAATTTCCTCTAGGAAACCTACGCAGCTGGTGGATTGGCAGGTAATTGTAAAGCAAGGTGCAGCGTTAAAACCTCTGCCCCCGAAGCAGGTGCCCAGGGCTGCAGGCTCCGGCACCGGCTGAAACCTCCCTGCTGCTCCCGACAGGGGTGAGCGCAGCAGGAGCACCTCTGCAAAGGGGCAGGGGCGCAGGCGGTGACACAAGCGTCTTGGAAGAGTGACAAAAAAAACGCTGAGGAGAGAGGAACGCCGCGACAGACAAACATGGAGGCAAGGATCAGGCTGACGGGGCCGAACGGAGCCATTTCGTGCATGCGGGATTATCACAGCTCGGCTGGCACCAGCGCAGCCTTCTTCCTACCTCCGCCTTCCTGACACACGTTATCTTGGAATAACGTGCTCGTAAGTAATACCGACTCTCAGATTATGGAGTTCCCCCAGATTTACTGCTCCCTGGGAAAGCAGGGGGCCAATACAGGAGTACGAGATCCCAGCTAGCATCCTCCGCTTCCCAGCTCTTCCCCTTGGCGCCCTGGGAGGAAAGGGAAAGAGGCCAAGGAGAGCCAGGCAGGGACTGAGCCGGTAGCAGGGCAGCTCACGCAGGGCTGCAGCCAGCCAGCGCCTGCGCCGGGGGCTGCACTGCTGCTTCGCTGCATCACGACATGGGGCTGCTGCTAAAGCTCATGCCAGATCTGCTTAGACGGTAAATTCTGCAGGGCAGGGAGTGTCCCTCGCTCAGCCACAAGGCGTTTCCAGTCCAGGTTGGGCATTAGGTATAACTGTCATGTAAGCAGCTGAGAGCAACAAGCCTTTTCTTCCCTGGAGCCAACTGCTTCCTCAAAGTTCTATAAATCTCTGCCTCCTAACATGAAGTTAGCACAGCTCCATAATTATGGATGTAGCATAAGGAGCAGACAAGCTGAATTAGGCTTCCGATTGCATGTCTAATTTATGTACAACTGCAGCAATTACAGATGCAAATTAAATAACTGTGCAGAAAATGGGTTTTATTAGCCATAACTAAAACCCAATAAAACTCAGTAGCTCATGCACATCTCTGCACTGAATGTGCCTCTTTAGAATGTCAATTAGAAATGTGAGAAACGACCGGGATTTTCTATTTCCTAATCTGAAAAAAAAAAAAAAAGGATAAGCTGTCAAGAGCACATGTCTTTCTTCCACAACAAAACGAACAGGAGCTCTAATTGGCAATTTCAGAGCAACACATTGTTTTACAGACAGCAGTTCCATGCAGCTTTTAAGCACATTATTTATACTCAGTCTTTCAAGCCTGACACGGCTGACAAAAGTCACATCTAATAAAACCATATGCTAAATGTAACTCAGCTTCGGAAGAGGCCCACTCTGACTGCCTGGCAGGTTGGGATTTAAAAGTTTAAACACAAAGCTGAGGAACACTGTGCTTAACTTCACAGCCCTTCTGAGATTTGGGAAGTTGGGGGCCTCTTAGCATCATGTCAACTGGGTCCAGTGCTGCGAAAAGCCTCTCGGGATGTTTTAATGCTGAAACCACTCAAATCTTCTGTCATTCAGACTTAGCATGAGTGCAGCCATGTCTAAGGAGCCAGCGCTAACCTGTCAATTTGTTTAAAAGCAATAAAAAAAATTGTTCCCATTAAATCAAGGTTAATCCTCCTGCACAGTTCTTATACAATTCCCAGCTATGTGTGATTAAACCTACTCCATTTACGCACAGCACAAACACCTGGATAAAAAGTTAATATATACCACGGTGCTTCTACACTGCCTGTTTGCTTCATTCCTGGTTTTGCAAGGGAGAGGGGATTTTCCAGGCTGGCTGCATTACGCACACTTGAGTTAATCACTCTGGCCCTCTTCTCCCACTGATGTCCAGAGATGCTCTATGCTTCCTCAGCCGTCCCACTTCACGATGCATTACTTACAATACAGCATCTTCCCCAACACACACAGTAATACAAGTGGGACTTAGTGCCCAAGATTAGCAGGATCAGTGCTATTACTGCGCTGCTTCCCAACAGACCCGGTCCTGAGCGCGGTGCCCTCCCTGCCGCTGTCCTGAGCTTCTCCTGCCAGGCCACAGCATGGACACTCATTCTGGATGCAGAAACCTCCTTCGAAATTTAAATATACCACATCCGCCGACTTCCCCTCATCTCTTGTGGCAGTTATACCCTCAGACAACTCCAGCAAATTACTTAAGCATGACCTCCCTTGCCTGAATGTCTGCCAGGTAGTCTTAATTAAACTGTGCATTCCCACATACACTCTCCACAACACCCTGAGGAGAGGTTTCCAAGATTTCCTCATTTTGTGTATTCCCTTGAATCATCTATCATTAAATAGCAATAATGATAAGCAAAATGAAAAAGACAAGAATAGTTTTGTATCTGCAGAAAGACAACACATAAAAAATAAATAACCAGAAGTCAGTGATTAGACCGGCCACCATGCCTCTCCCCAGAGATCCTGAGATGCTGAGGACATCACTATAGCTACTGAGGTAAGAGATTTTCAAACATCGTAGTGACGAACATGGAGTAAAAATCCAAAGAAGATGCCTTCAGAACAGGTCTTATCATAAGAAGGATAATCTAAGTTGCTAAAAGAGAAGAAGGACTAGAAATATTGATTCTGCTTATGATTTAAATAATAGGAGCATTTACATGGAATCATCTCCAGCTTCCATAACTAAGAGATTCATATCAAAGGCATTATCATTTGGCAATTTTTTACGTTGCAGTTCTAGACACAGATGTTCCCGATTCCATAAGCTTTAAATAAAACAACCCTCAATGAGCCCACTCCCCTTCCTCAACAGGTCCCCTCCTCTTACATCAATGTTAGATCTACTGCCAGTCTGAGCACTAGATCTACAGCCAGGGTGCAGGAGCATCCTGCAGCCACCAACTGCACCCAGCTCTGCAAAAGCAGAGGGACAGGCAGAGCTCAGCACTGCCTCGGCACTTGAAGGAAACACCTTCTCTTAGAGGTGAATTGCTCTGGAAATGGTGATTTTGCAACACCGGGAACAGCCAAAGGACAGAGACTGAGCCACAGTCTCCAAACTTCCAGCTGCCAGTCACATCGGTGGGGCTGTAACACACCAGCAGCACCCATGGCCCCAGGAGCCTGCTACAGAGCATGTAACATCCAAAGAAGGCAAGCAAGGTAATGTAAGGCACAGATTTATTAATCCTGCCAAAAAACAATTTAAGGAGATTTAGGATTTACACATATCCCATGCCTGATTTAAAAAGATATTTTAAGTCATGCCTTTGTTTCTAGCTGTATTTTGTAGCTGACCTATTTCTGTTCATAATTAACACCAGGGTTTTGTTTACTGCAGGATCAAGATACATACAGAAAAATGATCTGGGTTGTATTTGGACTGATGGAACAAGATTGTTACCTATATTCTGAGTACAAGACTATTGTTGCTGATGAGTGAGCAGGAGAGAAATCCACTTGATTTTGTGATCCAAGCTTGACTTTACATAGCTCAGCACTCAAAGAAATGCTCTAACAGTGCAATGAAATCTGGCAGCATTTCCACAGCAATGCATATGGCAGTCCACAATGTCCTCTCTGCAAAGTCATTTTTCAGAAGAGAAGTACACTCACAACTGAACCATGCCATCAAAAAATTCCTATGCTGCAACCTAGCCCAGGGAATGTCAGGTAAATAAAAACCCAGCTGGTCACACCACAGCTAGCCCATTCATGTAACACTGGAGTAGGTGAAGAGGAAAAAAAAAAAAGCTTTTAATTGAAACTAATGTTTTAATAATTCAAGAAACTACCTGCTCTTATGCTTGCTGCTGGTGGTTGGTTGGCTGAGGACACCAATGTGGGGCAGAGTATTAGGACGTTGGGGAAGGTGACGAGAAGCAAATGATGGAAAAATGGGAGGAGGAGAGTTATACACATGGCCAAACTTTGTCTCCTTAAAATAGATGAAAAAATAAGGAGATACTATTTTATGGAGCAATGGATCTAATAAGAGGATAGTTATAGTCATTCACGGTGGTCTAGAGAACAGGACACTCTACGTGAGATAAATGAATTACACCACAGTAAACGCATGGGTATATCCATTTTGGATTTGGACTTTGTACATGCAACTGGTGTGAAACCACAGACAAGACTTGGTATTGACACCCGTGGTTTGTGGGCAGTACTTCCATTACACAGGCAGGATGCAGACTCACTGCAGCCAGAAGACCTATTGAGATAGTCTAGCTAGAAAATACCATTTTCTTACATCGCATACAGTGGATCTGTGTTAAAAATTAATGAAGACTCGGGTACAGCTATCAATAAAGATGGACAAAAGTGAATACTATGTGTAAGGGGTTTCTGTGTACCTGAGGAAAAGAGCCATTTTCAGTCTTCCAAGCAGAATACCACGCACAGTTACTTTGCCAGTGCAGCGTCCCCAAAAGTCAGTGCATCACCAGATGCAATCGATCCATGCCAGGTTATGCAAGGTCTAGGCACACCTCCTACAGAAACTTGCCAAAACAGAAATCCTTTTAGTACTTAACTTGAGATTTTGTTAAGATTCACTTAATCTGCCTTCTTGAAGTACATTTACAAAAGCAAAAATTATTAATAACTCCACCATTAAATTGCATTACTCTGCATAAGTAATTTGGGACAATACATTAAGTAAGTGAATGAATAATCCTTGAAATCTACATACAGTAGGACAACAGCTTTAATAGCAAATCTCTGCTGGAAGGAAAACCAGCAATTCAGGCAACTCAATCTATGAGGCAACTTACAAAAACCAGAAAACAATCAGTTTCATACTGGAAGCAAGTGGATTAACTTTAAAAGACACCAGCGTAGCAATTTATAGCTATTACAATTTTTTTGACAACATAAATTTCCAATTTCAGCAGCCAGAGTAGGTGAAGCTTTAAGCACAAAGAGCTCATTGATTCAGTATGTCTGTACAGTTTAATTCTGAAAAATCAATCATTGTGCATTTCCTCCAACACTTTTTTTTGTAGCATCCTCCTAAACAATTTATTATTATTGCTCATTGCTAAAATAGAAACGGTGATTCCACCACTCTCAGCCCTACTAAATCATTATTTAATGCTGCATGGCTGCCTTTCTTATATGAAGGGATAGCTTGGTTTATTATGAAGAACATTATTATTAAACATTTCTCGGTTGTGTTTACAGTTGGTGGCTATTATTTTAAGAATTCTCTGTTTTCTTTGAATAGATTTCCCTTGCCCCACCTATGTTGTGTCAAGCTCTTGGAATCACCTCTAAGGGAAAGGGTCACTTTTGCCTTCTGAAGTACACCCAGGCAAAAGCCAGAAGCTATAAACATGAATTTTTCATTATATTAATTGTCCTAGTTTAACTATGCAACATGACTCTTCAAGATAACCGATACAGAATTTTAATTGCGTGTGAAATATTCAGTTTTTATAAGCCCCCTTCCTAACCTTTTTTATACTGGAGGGAGCTTCCGCCAACAAACACTGCCTCTTAGCTAATGTTCAACTTTCTTTGTAATTCACTTTCCTGACCTTTTATTTTGACATTTTCACCTCATATATTAATTCCTGCCTGCACTGAATACTGCAGCATTATAATTACTTACATATAAACCTTTCATCACATCTTTCTTTGGACTTTGTTAGAAGATGCTGTATATCAAATAACAGTAAATTTCACATTAATCAGCTGGCCTTTCAGAAGAACAGGCTGCCAGCAGCTGGGAGATGATCACACCTCCAGCCTCTGTGCTGCTAAGCATGGGTCAGAGGAGCCTTCTGCTTTGAGGGAGTAACACGGGGCACCCGAAAGGGAGAAACCAGCCTTCCCAGACCTCCCACGGCACCTGTGGATGTGTCTGCAGCCTTGCCCTCGCCCAGCTTTAGGGCAGCAATAAATCAAGTAGGACACCGAGCACCCTCCCTGCACATCCCAGGAGCCCCACCACCCCAACAAGCCTTCAGACAGGCTTGAGAGTTACCTTTCTCATCCTGCTCTCTGCATTAATGGATATTACAGGTAATTTAAACCACATTTTCCAGCGAGTTTATTACCCATATCAAGAAAAACCCCACATAAATCATGCAGGTTTTATTGTATATTTTTATCTGCAGTACATTTGCACACCATCTATTACAAATGGGTAAGATGCAGCGACACACCGAAGCAGCCACACTCAATAAATGTTTTTCTCACCTGGTTTCCACACTAGAAACAAGTAACAGAAACCGCACAAGGCTTAATTCAGGTGCTCAGCTCTAGTAAGGTGGTGTCCATTGGACCTGACACCTAAACCAGCCCGGTGACCCACCTGAGGGTCTGCCGCGGTAAGGTGGCACACAGCAAACGGCGCTTTGTGGTCCCTGGACGCACCAAACCCCCACGCCAGAGTCTGACCTGCCTCACCGGACGAGGGGAGACCTGTCCGGTCCGTGACAAGGACCCGGCTGAGCACCTGTTCTCCACGGTATTTCTGATTCTTCAGGGCAGAGATGAAACGCTCCAACTGCCCAGGTGATTGCAATATCCAGCGGTGACTTCCATACGCCAGCGTGGATTTCAGCCCTCCTCGATCTTGCTGGCTCCTCTTCCCACAGCACAGCAGTGTTTAAAGCAGCATCTTTCCAGGGACCAGCAGGTGTTGGGATGACAACCCATGGCAAGCAAGACAGAGATTTAACTTGTCAAACTCCCAGCCTAACTTTTTTCTAGTCCTGTTCCGTAAGATATCATAAAAAGCATTTAATTTTTTTCCACAGCAGCTGCCTTCAGAAAGGCTCTTGGATGTGAATGCTTTAAATACAATTCTAGCCTTTTGGGGTTTTTAATCTTCTAGTTATACTGCAGGAATTGTAGGACCTTCACAGCTGTCACAAATTTTTGATACCTAGACAGAAGAGATTTTCAAATAACGTGTGCAAGCAGCACAAATGTTCTCGCATTGTTCTTCCAGCTTCCATTCGGCCAAGGCCCTTAGTTCTGTTATTTACCATGGAGACCAGTGAAAAACTAATCCAAATATCTGGGTGAATTGAAGTAACCTTGTCAATAGTTCTGAGAAGTGGGTATGTGCTCAGCAGAGCAAGAGAGAGAGAAAAACACAGCAAAGCCATTTCAAACATCATACAGCGTGAGCTGCAGTCACACTGAAACTATGCGTCAGTGGAAAATATCCACAATTCTGTTATCCATCCTTTTATTTTACTAGCTAATAAAGATATAACTCAATTGTTTGCAGGCAGACACAGCTGAGTATTCCTCATGCAGAGATCTACATCATCTTCTAGTATCCTGAACATTAAACAGACTGAGATTCTGGAGTGATGCTTGACATGCAGGATAAAATTGCACAAGAGAGAAAAAGAAAGACACAACAGCTGATTATGTGCATGCTACCATATATTAAATACATTTTCTGGAGTAGAAAAGTATATAGGGACAACATCACAGAGATGTTCAGGGGTTGCTCAGCCTTTCTGGTTCCCATAAGGCATTTCACATTTCTCTTCCTCCTCTTGTCAAGGTCCTGTCTTGTGCCCAGTTTAGTGCTAGTCCTTAAACAAAATCTCCACTCCAAAATTTACAAGCACATTTTCAACTCCTGACACTAATAAGAGATTTTCCCACTAACTTTGAGAGCCACAGTTTCATCCTAATCTTTGCAAAATAACCAAAATGCAACTAAGAACATAAGCATTACTAAGCAGACATCATCTGTGCCAGAGATAATCCTGTCGCTGAGAGCACTGTGAGGTATTTATCCCGTATTTTTGCTTTCCAAGACCACCAGAATAGTATTTTGTTAGTACACTTGGAGATATCATTAGCTCAACCAACATGCTATTTTATGGTCTCAAATTCAAAAGACAAGTCAGCTCAAAACTCCAACCATTATCTTTGCTTCTAACTTGCTAGGAAGAAGTGGAGAGCTCACAATCAATGTCCCACTATTTTTTAAATACCACTTCAAATCTCTCTGAGCAGATTATTTCAAAGCTTGATTCCAGCTCACCACAGAGCGATGCTCTTGTGGAACTCCTGGTAATGGGAAAAGAGCAAGCAACACAATGGCTATTTATCAGAGCACATTGTAGGAGAGAACTTTGTGCCCATAAAAGCACAGCCGGGCCCCTTGGGTCTGTCCAGACACCAGCACTGCTATTTAATCGCTGGAAGCTGGAGGAACATTCAGAATCCTGGAATGCAAGTCAGTAAATTAAACAAGTGAAGCTTTTCTCTTAACTGTTACAAGGAATTTTCAGCAAAATTCTGAAACCCAGGCAATATGGATGCTTTACTCCCAGCACAAGGAAACAGTAAGAAACTTTCCCAGGCTTGGCAAAGGGTGATTGAATTAATCGCTCTGGGGGTTGCTGTGTGTGTTCAGTGCGTACCTGCACAGTCTGGGGGTCGTTTCAGAAGTCACAGCTGCAATTCCACACGTTAGGCTGAGCCAAGTCTGGAACTCAGAGCGAAGCTTCAGCCGTCTTCATATGAAGGATACAGTTATGTCATGCCCAAAGTTACAGAACTTAATCTCTAAGAATAGCATCCTGCCCTGAGACTGTAGAAGCAAATCTATTTTTTAACTCCCAGTTTTAAATTAATCAAAAAATTGGCCCTCCAAGACCTTGGCACAGCATATTGCACCAGATATTTGCTCTTTCTCACTAAACAATTGAGCTGTTCTCTTCAGCCTTCCCACTTACTCAGAACTAGCATCTTATGCCATTTTTTATTATTTTGTTTACTGAATATGAAGGGACATTTTCCTCTGTTGTTCTCCAAAGACAAAAGTCTGCTCATAGAAGAACTAAAGCACACACTTCTAATCACACTGACCTCCTTTATACAGCAGTTAGATATAGACTGATTAGCAACACTATGGATAACATCACTGCTGCTGCTGCTGCTGCAGGTAATTCCAAGACAAACCCACATCCTTAGGAAAGGTTGCGTTCTCCTTCGGCATGGAAGTTTCTGACATACCCCTGGCTGTACAGGACAGGTCATCAAGTGCCACCAGCCCAGAACATTGCCACTGCCCAGGACAAAGTCCTCGGCATAACAGGCCACCCTCAGATACCTGGAAAGCGGATGCTCAGCAGGACGCCAGGCTGGCTTTGCAGAACCGTCCCCATCTCATTGCTTGTGATGAGAATTGGAGCAGCAGTTCCAAGGAAAGGGGCAGGTGGCACCTCACAACAGAAATCTCTGCTGTCTTTTCCAAGCACTGTTCCAAGGGAAAATACCTGTTTTATGCTTCCTTTACATTTCTGTGTCTTCACTTGCTAGGATTTCTCTGAGTATAATCTCAATATCGGATATACCTCATTTTTGTTACTCCTAATTTAGGGATAATTGCATCACCCCTAAAATACATGATCTTTTTAGATTACTCCCAACTGCAATTTCAATACACATAGTCATTTTTGGCAATATGTTATTACCAATCAAAAATTACTCTGATTCTTTTCTACAAGAGTTGGGAGTAACTGAAGTCAGTTAAATTGGTGGTAGGGAAAACCAAGGTTAAACTTATCTAACCTGAAACACAGAAAGATGCTGTCTGTGTGGCTAATGAGACACCATTTTAAAATCAGGAATATATCCTGTGCTATCCCAACCCCATATATCAACTAAAAGTTGGCTCAGTAATAGCATAAGCATTTTGTTTTGTTTAGTGCAGGAACGGCCTACAGTTAAGTGCCGTAACAGAGATTGTATTCTGCACAGAGGGTAATGAGCCCTGGGAGAGGCATACACACAGCCATCGCCATAAAGCAAAACTGTCTGCGTGAAAGTTTGTTAATCTCTGCTATGAGACATTTCCATTAAAACATGTTTCATAAACCCACAGGTTCATTCTGCCAAAACCAGGCAGCTAGACTGACTCGTCAGCAAGCAAAGCCGTGGAAGACCTCAGTCTCTGTTTAATGACCATTTCAACAAAACTTGCATTTACCCAAAGACCAACAGCAATTCATGTTCTGCACCATTTCCCAAGCCAGACACCTGAATCTGAACATATGTGCCCACAAACTTTTCTTTATTTTGCTATAGAAGCAGTGGATAAATTCTTTTAAGACCTGAATACTCGTGTACCAGTTAGAAAGAGCACTCCAAAAGCAACTGATTTTTATATTCATCATAATATTCAACAAGATCCTTAACACTGACTTTACAGTAGGAGATAGTATAAATTTAAGAGATTGAATTAAGATAAGAATAAACAAGACAGAAGAGAAGGCCAAAGCCATTTATTACAAAAACACACAAAAAAAATCACTACAACTTCTAGAAATGATAGATGACTTTTTTTTCAACAGGCCCCAAAGGTCAGTCGATTTGAATGACTTTGGAAAAAGGCAACACGTTAAGTCTGAAGCTGAAAATCCACCACGGAGAATGTCTAGACAGCGAGTCTTAAATCTCACTCCTAAATCAACTGAGCTGCAGCTCAGCCGTCCCTGCCATGTCGTCATGCCGGGTGAGAGACAAGTCTCGCCGAGGAGTAGTCCCCAAGCACCGCGGCAGGGATGAGCTCTGAGCACCTGGGGCAATGCAGCAGAGATAGATACTCCATGTAAGCGGCACTGTATCGCGGTGGGTTTTTTTAAGGAGTCAGTAACGTTCTGCCTGAGCTTCCAGGTGGATTTAACAAGCACATCTGCAGCAGCAGCAAAAGCAGAAGCAGCAGCCAACTTTCTAATCCACAGATCTCAAAATACTTTCAGAAGAGACTTGTGTCGTTACACCATGGTACAGGGAGAGGAACTGCAGCCCTGGGACGGGAGGGGAGGTGACCGAATGGAGAGCAGACGTCCCAGCCCATTGCCACCACAACATCCCCATCTCCACCACTGCACATTCTCTGAAGGTGCCCACTAGCTATTCTCCACCTTTCGTAACAGCAGATCTTCCAGCTCTTACTCGTTTCAGGTATACTCTGAACGCAGCCATAAGAAAACTCAACATCATCAGAAGTTTAGTGTCTGTTTTTCTCCACAGGAAAGAGCATAAAACTCCTTTTACTAATTTCTAATTCCACTGGCTTTGTGGACCTGCTTCAAAGACTCGGATACAACATTGTGTTGTATTTTGTACACCAGAGGGTAAAAGCTGTAAATTGTACCACTTTGGGTGCTGTCTTCTTGAAACATGATTTATCAGACCCAGCTCACCGTGAGGAATATTATGCAGGGGAAGAAGAGTGATAAATGCCATTAACGACTGGCCTGAGAACACGCAGGACAGAACAGCAGGATAATGGATAGTGTGGGACTCCTACCTCCTGGTCATGGCTGTAGACCATTAGACAAAGATATTGTTTTATGCTACAACAGGTTCAGACACACTCCATTCTTTTGTTTAATCCACGAAAAACAGATTTAGCAGAGAAACAGACAGGCAGTAACTCAAAAATAACATAGAAGCTTTTCCTTTTTCCTTCTTTTTCTTTTTTTTTTTAATTTCTCCCTTGCATTCATTCCTTTGCTTGTTCTTCCTCCTCTCTTCCCACCCCAAATGTATCCTTTATTTGTTGTTGGGTTTTTTTCCCCCAGATAGACAGAAAGAAGTCATACCATCATTACTGAGCCTTAATTTCTGCCAGTCCTTGATTTGATTCTCTCTAATTTCAGAAAAGATCCCGAAGCTAATAAACAATTAAACCACAGAGGAAAGCCACCTGGAAGATGTATTGCAGAAGAATTAAACAGCAATTTTTTTTATTTTTTTTTTTTGGCTAAGCAGCCAGAAAATGCAAAAATATTCTGAGCAGTCTGATGGCTTTGGGATTCATGGGGTGAGACTCATGAATGTGGTAGCAATTGTATGAAAATATCAGTAATTTCGCATAGCTGTTCCTGTGAGGAGAAAAACAGATAAATAATAATTTTTTTAAAAATCTTAAAGAATAAATGGGGAGGGAAAGAAACTAAGGGGTGGTGCAGAAGTTGAAATGTCAGAGAATGTCGCAGGCAGAGGGTAGGTATGGGAATAACAGATCCAGAGCAAATCTGCTGGAGATGTTAAGAGCTGGCAAAAGATCAAAGCGATAAGAAGCAGGAATGGAAATAACCTTTAATTCTGTGCCTATAAGAGGACGTTAAAAAAAACGTTGCAGCAAAGGCCAGCCAAGGTAACATGGAAAGGGGCCTAGTCATGCACTGGGAGCTCTGCTCATCTCGGTCCAAACCTAAGGCTTTTGTCCTACTTCAAAAAGCACTCTGCTAAAAACATAGCACAGAAAAGCTCTGAAACAAAGCTGAAATACTTTAGGGTTTTTTAGTAAACCAAGGCTTTAATTGCAGTTTTCTAACTCTTCAGACATCCCAGCTCTGCAAAGATGCATTTTCACTCCACTTCCAGATATGGAGGCAAGCCTGTTCCACTGTCCATAAGGAGTGCTATTTATGGCACCAAGTTTAATTAGGTGACACAGCAGAGAGACAAATGACCAAATCCTGCCTTTCATCCCAGCACCCTGTTCCACCTCTGAAGACATTCAGAAATCCAGTTACTCATCAGATACCCACTGTTACTGAGACGCTGTATACTGTCCTGACTGACCACTATTTCCTTACTAAGAAGACAAGCAACGAGTAGATTGTCTTTTCATTTGAAATTTGGTCATTATTGCTTTGCTACAGAGCAGGTACAAACCTGCCCAGGTGCTCCACCACCGCAGGTCCTACAGCCCAAGTCCCCTTCTTGGAGCGCACACAAGCTCAGCCAAACCCTTAACTACTTGTCTTCAAAGCAGAGGAATGCAGCTTTGCTGGAGTCCAGGCAAACGCTGATCTTCTCGAAACTTGAGCTAAGATTTTCCTGAATTCAGAAGAGTGTATGGAGCTGACACAGAATATAATCTCTGATGCAAACATGTTTCTCACTTTGAAACACCTGTTTCTACCCTCCTCATCCCCATCCCAAAGTGCCAAAACACCGCCGGGGAATGCTTGAGAATTTTACAGCTTGGTCCCAATCTAGAAATGCCAGAAAAATCTTAACTTTACTAGAGTAACAAACCCAGTTTTGCAAAACTCGAGATGCTTCAAAAAACTTAGCTAAAACCTAGAGAACTGCTGAGCTTTGGAGCAGTATCTGAGCTGAACCACAGGGAAAAACTGAGGTTCGTTCATCACTAATTAAGGGCTTAACCGACATTACCAATGCTTAGCATATGTTCTTCCCTATTAGCTTCCAAGAACAACAACAGGCCCGCAAGATTATTTTGAGCTTGAGTTGAAATAAGGTGAACCATACCTTAGGCCAACAAAGTTTTCCAGAAGGAACAAACATTTTGTTTACTCTGAAGTCAATTCTAAGACACAAAGTGTTTACCCAACTTCAGCACACACAGCCACTGATCAGCCACATTTCCAGCCAACTAAATTCAGCTTTATTCTTACTTCTTCACTTCAGCAGTTGCAATTTGCTCATATAAACCTGAACAGTGATAAAAGATAGTATAATAATGCTCATTCCATCAAATGAGCACATTCTTTGAAGTTGCAAAGTTTTTCCACAAGCTAGTTGTACAGTATTCTGCTGGTTATAATAGGGCTCATATCCTGTGTACCTGCACGATGTTTTCTCTAATGCACATAGACACAATATACAATATATGCAATACATATTTGTGATGGGAGCTACCTACAACGAGCCCTACCAAAGACCTCAAAAAGGCTAAAATGACGCTCTGTGGAACACAGAACTTGCTCCACAGGAAAAAGTTAATCCTAAAGTGGATTTCTTGCCATATTATGGTCTAAAACTACACAATGCTCACTAACGTCCTTATCTGTAGGCACATACAGAGTTCCAGAGAACTTGCTAGGATGCTTTTATATTTGAAGGTTTATACAGTCAGAGGCTCAGATGTAATTCACGAGCAAATAAAATTTCAGAACTGCAAGGCACTATGGAAAATGTGAAATGCAGTTCACCTCATTTTCACATAAGTTTTTATCATCATCATCATTTCATCAACACCATTTAATGTTATTGTTTGTTATACAGGGAAAAAAAAAATCACTCCTATTTTTAAAATGGAACACTCAGTTAATGAAACAGCATATTTATTTATTAAGTTTTAAAAATCAATCTGGTTCCTACTAAAGCTGGCAGAAAATTTCATTGATTCCACTGGGAAATAGGTCAGGCCTTCCAATACAGGCCAAAAAATAAGGTTTCCTACAAATGTAAACTAGGTATACCGCTGAAAGGCCTAAAGTCATCAGGTGCCAGCTCTCCTGCAAATGCTGGGTGGTGGGACGGGGTGGGACAGGAGGTCTCTCCTCTGTCTGGTTCAGGATCACCCAACTCCAGCGCAAGGGAAGGGCTCAGCCGCTTTTGTAATGCAGCCTGGATTTGGTATGTGCACCCAAACTGAAAGCAAGTGCAAATCTTGTCATTTTCTTCAGGGATCAAAAATTTCACCATTGAAAGGTGCTGCTATTTATTTTGTAATGTCCTGCCACATACCAGGTTAATACACTTACGGCTGAAATCCTGCCAGCTCTCCCTACCTACCACCTCTGGTATCTTTTGCTAGAAAACCAGTATCGCTGGCATAAATAAATGGTTGGCACCAGGCAGGCTTCCATCCACTGTGAAAAGGTCAAACACATCCCAGACTACTTTTAGTGTGTATTTAGGGCCCATTCAGGCTTGATTTATGCCTCCTTTTAATTCAGAGTGTTGAGAATAGTATAAAGTTACAGTACTTTAAAACTCATTTAGGAAACATCTAAATGGAAAACCTAATGACCTTCCAGTGACCCAAGATGGATTTAAGTGTGATTAGTAACAGAAATGAAAATTCATTTTCTCGTGATAAAGGACAGGTGGCTTCATCATTATGATGTTATAATTTCGTCTTAAACCAATTATATTTATAGCCTTGCTGGTATCTTACACCATGTCTGATGAAATAGTTTTATCTATCAAAATCCAGATACAAGCTCAGCAGCTAAGATTTTCTCAGGCAACAAGTGCTTTTTTGTGCCTGAGATGTCTTCAATAAGCCTGACTTCTCGAGCAAGCATGGCTCAGCAGTTTTTTAAAATGAGGCCTTTGCAAAAGTATTAAAAATTGTAACTTAGCAGTTACCTTCAAAAATGTAGGCCACCTGTTGCATTCAGTGGAAAAATAATCTGGATGCTTGTTCTCAAATCTTCAAGCAAGCCAAACTGGCTATGAAATATGATTTCCCTTCCACAGATTGCCAAAGTCAACTGTCCAGTGTAAGAGATGCTCAGTTTTGAAGTTGCTTCTGTGAGCAAAGACTATGAGCTAGGAACTGCTTAAGGGTCAACCGCAAGTACATCCCAGGACAGAGTCCTTCACGAGAGACAAAGACATGCTGCAAAGTTGCTTCGCCTGAATTCAGATTCGAAGAGGCATTCAGCATTATTTCAGGTGCTGAAGGGAGAAAGGGAGCAGGGAGGGGTGGTGGGGGGAATTCGTTAAGTGATGCAGCTCAGCATTTTGTGGTGGCAGATGAAATAGAAAACACAGGATCAGTGCATACACCGATAAAGCTTCGAGATAATTGTAATGAAATCCTGACCACTAAAGTCAAAATCATGGCTGTCTACCCCAGCGTTTGCAGTCTGAGCAAGACTTAGGAGCCTGTACTCTAGGGCAGTCCCGTAGCAGCACTTGGGAATGCTGGTTATCCTACTGGAAGCCTGTGTTTGCAGCTTGGCTTGTTATATGTATAGAGATGTAGGATGTCAAGCTGAAGAGTAGTGTACACAGCCAAAAAAGTCCAGCAGCTCATCAGTGCCTGAAAGATCAACTAGGAAACCTCTCTTCCTATGGAAGCGAAAGAAAGTTTCCATTCCCATCAAACACAATTCAAAGTTATTCTAATGTAGAACAGGAAAAAAAAATCTCAGTTGTTGTACTCCATAGTGGGGAAGGTGGGGAAAGATTAGAAGAATTCAGATTTAGTCCTTGAGTGGCAACTATCACACTAAAAAGGTAGCAGACACGAGTGGCCATAATGAAAGGAGCCAAAGCAATCATTTATCTCCTCTTCTGGTAATCAGTTTGTGCATTTACCTCTCTCTGAAGACATTCTCTTTATTATATATATATATGTATATGTCCAGGAAAGTCCATCCAGAGCAACAAATGCCAACAACCTAAAATTCTGCCACTGGAGACTTTACTTGTCTCCCAGAAACTGTAGTTGCTTTCTTGGTATCACTAATGAACTGAAACTCTGTAACCTACATTCAAGTTGTCAAATCTTGCAGCCTACAACATTCATGAAAAACAACATATCTCTTTTCTCTGCATACAACATACACTATTTTCACTAATTAAACTATAGAAAATAGAGGCATTTTAACTGTATTTTCATTTCTTAGACACATGTTGCTTTACTTGAAGAAAGTAGTTTTTATCTGAAAAAACTAGATTAACTTCAGAAAAACGACCACAAAAGCAGGTTGGCAAACTTATATGATGGAATTGAGACAAGACCTTTATTAAAAATGGCTTTTCTAGCAATGAACCAAAAAATGTTTAATATTAAATTTTGTTTCCCCATATCCACAGGAAACGTAGCTGTACTGCCCTGCCACACTGCCCTCTTTCTGCCACTTGCATCACATGAGTCAAAATACTTCACTGAAATTCATGGCAAAACAAGTCAGCAGAACATTACTGTTTATTTAGAGGCCTGAACGGACTTAGGTTATTGTCTCACCAAGTTTGTGCACACACAGAAGGATTCTGGTGATATAACAACATGCACTCCACTTTCCAAACTAGTGGCCTGATGCCCTTAGAAATCCACTGCAACTCCCAAAGCAGAGGTTAAGTAGAGAGAAAAATAAAGCCAATGAAATTAATTTCTGGCAAAATGAAATGGAAGGTAAGGGCTTAGCTGGCTCCTCCCATTCGTCAACTGGTTGTTTTACCAGGACACACACAAGAGAGCAGATCTGTAAAATTAACTGGGCAGCATCGCAGGTGAGCTATGCCTTGAGTAGGTCTTTAAAAACAACCTTGTGCCAGGATAAGGAGCCTCCTCACTTCCATTCACCTTCAACTCATGGTTGCACATTGTGTAACTAGATACACAAGAGATACTCACCAGTTAGCATTTTAAAAGCTCCTTACAGGTAAATATGACAAGCATTTAGGGAGCTACCTTCTTAGCTATTTAAGCTTTCAGAATTCAGCAATATTAGCTGTGTGGAATAAGAAAGAGAAGCTGCAGTTTTTTAACTTGGAAAACGAGATGGGGTGGTTTGCCTTTATTCCTTTCTGAAGCCTAGTAATTTCTGCTTGACTTCTTTGTCTTCTCAGTAATATTCCATCAACGGCCTTTGCTCAGTAGTTCCAGGAAACTGGCCTTTGGGTTGAAATCCTGCACAAACATCATGCACTCAACCCCAGTGAAAAACCCTTTAAATATTTCCATGTTTGTATATTTATTGCACAATCCATCCTTAAGAAGCATCCACCAGTACGTCCAGTAGGAAGGTCAAGTCAGTTGTGTACAATTTAAGAAACCTTTGCTTTCATGAGCTCCTTTCCATCCTGGAATCTGTTGTACGAAAAGTTTATCCTACAAAAATACTACATAGATAAAGTAGAATTTCCCTGACGCGCCCAGCTGCAAGGCTGTTGTTATCCTTATAACACTCCCTACGCCTCTCACACACTTTCCCCTGCAGACAACTCAAACTAGGTCACTATCCATGGAGTGAGTCATCGTGCCCAACTTTAGCATCTGATGCAGCTAGCTGTTTAGGAATCTACTCACCTTAGACCCTATAAATAGTCAGCAAAGGAAAAAAGGCATCTCCAGACAGCGATTCAGAAAAAGACACCAACCTAGATGCTCTGAGTCCTTTTCCAGAGGAATTTCTCTGCGTCTGCTGACTGCGTAAGATGGAAGGCAAGCGATATGGGGTGGGTGGCTGTGCATCAGAGCCGGGTGCTACACGGGGTGCTTTCGTATTATAGTGATCACAAAACCTGATATTAACCTCCATTTTAAATTCTTGGGGACAGGCATGGAAGGACTATTCTCCTGGAAAACAAAACTCAAAGAGTCTATACGTAATGACTGTGCTCACATGCTTGCACTTCTTCTCGGATCCACACCCCAGGCCGATGCTGCTCCCTGCTCCCCGACTGCTCCAGCGCTGGGGCTGCACTGGAACCTTGTCCCGCACACTGCTTTGGGCAAAACAGACTCCCACCACCCCCTACTACAGCCTCAACAGCTTCCCACACACAAGAGAAGTTCCTCCAAGGCCCTCTCCTACACCCAAAGGTTCACTCTAATGGCATTATTTTCTTGATGAACAACTAAGCCCACTTCTGTGTAAGCACTAGACCGCCTAATGGTTGCCCCGCTTTTACGAGCAACAAAACAGGAGGTAGAAGGAAATAAAGCTGAACAGACGATCTCTATCCAGCCCATGTTTGCTTTCACTGGATAGACATTAGTACTTTGCAATTTATTTCATTCACAAGTGTGACTGGAGGCCTTAACTGGTGTGTTTGATTGTAGCATGTTGCATTATGAAAACAAAATTTGCCCTTTTCAACAAGCTGAGACATTTAAGCATATTTTCAAAAACCAGAATATTCAGAAAGATTCAGTTACCACTTCTTTTCAACCAGTATCCATATTTCTGCTCAGTCATGTTTCCATAATCTCAACTCCAGCAAATTTCAACTGATTGAAACTACTGGTTAGGTAGTAATGTGTCATTTAGCTAATGACTGTATGCTACCATGGCTCACTGTCCAGAATAGCAGACATATTTTTGCAGGATACTTTCATTACACCACTCAAAATACAGGCTGTGGAGAGCAAGTTCTGTCTTATGGCAAATTTTAGTCTCTGCTAAAATCATGGAAATTTCTTGTAAATTGGTATAATTCAAATCTCAGAAGACAGGTATCTGCCCCACCCTAGGACTGTAGCAGTGATTGTCATCAAAATTTCTAGAAACTTATCAGGGCAAAGAAAAACCTCAGTGACTAAATATTTTACTGCATAGTCTCTTGATACTACCTTTTAAAGAACAACATTTCTTGAAGTAAGGAAAATCAGTCAAATAAGCCTAGATTGGCATTTATAAAATACCACTTATCCGTAGCATAGATATCGATTATTTAGGCCTTCTCCAGCAGTCTGGTGCTAGAGAATACCAATGATTTCACTGAGCTTTGGAGTAACTCCCACTGGAAGTATTTCAGGAATCAATCACTGCCCAAGTATCCATCAGAAAACACTTTGGATCATAGCAAGTCCAGTACGAAACAGCAATAAGTACAGATTGTCCTTCAGCTCTCTAATACAGAAAAATAGAAGTCCCACGTTTGAATAACATTTCTAAAGCAGCAGTGTCTAAGGTTGTCTCAGCTACAAAGGCTGCTTACTGGAAATGCCTTAATTAACGCTTGTGCAACCTTAACCCTGGTCTCCAGCGCTTATGCATTATGATGCAGATTTTAACGAAATGCTCACATACTCTTTTTTCCACTGAACCCCTGACCACACAAACTATAAGCATATGTAAACATGAATCAGAAGAGATTAGTGAATAATTTTCTGTGGAATTTCTTTCATCACATGTTGCAAAAGATGAGAAGTGTGTTGAAAAGTGTCTAAGGAAGGAATACAAAGTGATGTGCTGGAGAACTGAACTCCGCTCTGTCGCATGCACCACAAAGATTTTCCTTTGCAGGTACCACTAAGTTCCTGCTCTTCACTTGGTAGCCATCTGGCTTGAAAGATCAGCCTTTGATTTTCAAAAGCTTCAAGCTCTTCTATCTGCAACTGGGCATTAGAGTTGCTCAGTGTGTTTTGAATGTTTCTATCACTTAAAAAAAGGTGCCTTAAATGGGCCAGCCAGAATAAGAGGAAAGTTTAAGCTCTAACCACTGGTTACTCAGTTCCCTCCTCTGTAAGATGTGGGAAAACCACTCTTCTCGCAGAGGGCTATGAAAACAGATTCATTAACGGCTCTGAAATGTTCAGGCAGAGCAGTGATTAGCATCAGGGAAAAACCCTGGAGGAATTTCAGTTATCAGAGCCGGGTCTGAAAAGGGAACAGGATTGAAGGGACACCCTGGACAGCAAAAACAAAACAAAATCCTGAGCAGATGCTCCCCTGGACAGTCTTGTTTACCCTGTTCATCAAGTAGGAGCTGAACAGCATTGCCAAAAGCCACTCTGGCTGAAGTCTCCACTGTACCTTGGCCGGCAGACACCTGACACAAAAAACTTCAGCCCAAACCAGTAAAGTTTGGCAAAATTTTAGCAAAATTAAATCACGAGTTTAATAACAGGAAGCATCATGTCATCTCAGTGATAGCTGATACTACCCACTCTGCTTACAACACCGCCATCTCTCAAGATAAACTGCCAGCTTCAAACTGCCCACATAGAGATTCACTGAGATGCCCAGAGGAAAGTACCACGTTCCTTTGTGCAGGGGAAAGTGTGAAATTTATCATATGCCTTTTTTTTTGCTTTCCCTTTTCCCCTTACTTCAGACTGACAAGTGCAAATTAAAATTTCACACCCAGCCTCAAGCTGGGAGCATGAAATTCTGATTTGGGGGATTTAGGTAGATTTCGCCAGGATTACACGGGCAGCAGCTGCCCAAGTCAGCATCACCAAGCCTGCCCCGGCCAGCCTGCCCTGCCCTCGGGCAAAAACTTCTTGGTGCAAACGTTTAACAGGGAGGACATGCAGATGTAGCACTGTCTAACAGCATTATTGCACATTCATATTTCTTTTTTTATTATTGATAATAATAGAAAATATTTATACTGGAAAGTACCCTCAGATCAATCGAATTGAGGCCATAGACTACACAAATGGATGGCTGGTTCCCAGCATCAGTGCAATAGAGCCACTTGTAGGGTAGTCAAAGATAACCAGAAGGTACTTACATCAAAACATGTAAAACTTAATACATGATTAGTAGTGAACACAGATTTTTACTGTGCCCTTTCTAGATACAAGAAAGGATTCATAACTTTGGACCATTTTTTAGATATTCCCTGTCCTTATTGCTATTTTCTTTCTCTGTGGAGGCCCCACTAATCAACTCCATGTTCTGGGAACGGCTGAGGACAGCAGAACTATTGCTGAGATGCTGACCTTGATCTCTTGTGCATGGTTATTCCATGCCAACCTCAAGAACACTTCTGGCATTGCTAAAGATGAGCCATGCAAAAGAGTAATAGGAGACAGAAACAAAAAAGATTGAGACATTTTGGTAATGTCAGGTACCGAGCATCTTCATCTCCTCTGTCACCACCTGCCCCTGTTCCCTTTGCCCTCGGAGACCTCTGGAGATGCACAGTGAACACCACCTCCCTGCCCGCCCCGTGTTTCCTTCACAATTTTCTTGGACTATTCACCAGTCTTTGAGAAGTGCCACCCCTTGTTGCGACCCAGGGTCACTTCAGCACCAACAAAGAGCAGCAAATAAGGGACTAGCTTAGCAAAATTCATGAGACACACTTTTACAGGTCAGAAGCACACCACAACACTCCACCAAATGGGATTCTCTGGGAAAGTTCCCAGTAGTCTCAGAGGAGCCACAGGTTCACTCAGGTTTGATTGCCCCAAATTCACTAATATCTGTTAGGTAGAAGCCTGTGTTTGGCACTGCAGCATTTCTGATTGTCAATTTTTGACTTTCCAATTATTTTATTAAGCAAAAAAAAGTGATTTCCAAAGCACTTGGGTGAATAATATTAATGCTTTGAACTTCACATAGATTCAGTCTTATCCCTGTTGCCAAACTGCTGCAACATGGCAGTGCTGGATGAGAGAACACGTGTGGATGTTAGCAAGTGCCACTCACTTCTGGATTTTTCATTACTTTGAACGGAGGAGTTCCATTTTTATAACGTTAAATTCCTACCAGTTCCTGCTGACATTCATGATTTAACTGGCAAGGACTGCAGCGAACTGCTGAGCAATAGGTTGGATATATTAGCTAGGAATTTTCTGGCACCAGTTCCAGTTTGGTTAGTATATACAGCAGCACAGACATTCAATGATCTATTTTCCTCTTTGCAGAGAACAACATTCTCCCCATTTCTGGAAACCATCTAGCACATGGAAAATAAAAAGGTGGGACTAGAGTCAACTCGTAGTTGTGCTGGTAGATATTTAGTGTCATCTCAGTGAATTCAATGGCTTTGGAGAGTTTTGGACCATCACCAGTGTAGTAGAGAGAAGTTATTGACTCAGTAACTCGAAAAGGCTTCGTGTGAAACAGATCTAGGAATTCAACACCTGCATTATTAAGGTTTTTGTTTGTGATTAGATTTTATTATCTTTGAAACCTTTTTTAATTCAAAGTCAGGATGCGACATCATTCCAACTCCACACAGCCACAACACTTCTGGAAAAGTATCCCTTAAAGAAAATAACTACACCCAACGTCAGGACAGCACTGCGGGATTAATAGCATCCTCCACATTTGAATATTGCTTTGTCCCAATTCCGAATCTCTAAAAACCAGCCTTGCTCAGTCAGGACATTTTAATCACTGAGACTTATTCGGGAATACGAATGTATGAATAAGAGTCATTCCTCCTTCCAAACACCACCAAACCACAGCAGAACATGAACTCTGTTCAAGGACACACATTTACTCAGCTGATGACTATGTTGCCAAGCTGCCTACCCATTTGCTTTATTTTTCTCTTTTACGGGCGTGGAAATCTTTGTTCACTTAAAGGCATCCTTCTGGTTTATTGTCCTAGATCACTTACCTTCTGGGTGATGATTATCAGTACAGGCAACAGTGTGGGTACTGGGATAAAGGTGCCTTATCCCAGGCAGAATTTGTCTTCCCACAGAACTAAGTTACACAACACCACAAGCAAGGTTGCATCATTTTAACTACAGGAGGTTACATTAGTACGATTTTTGTATTTACATAAAGATGAAGATGAAGAAAAAAAATAATCATCTACAGGAACTAAAAAGTACATCTTGATTGAAAGATGGCTGAGACAACCTGATAACAGCTTATGTGTCTAGAAAACACTGGCACATGGAAGGGAAGGAATTTTTTTTTAAGAAGTAAGTGGGGGAGGGTTAGCTACAAAGGATAGATTGTGAAAAATTATTAAACCTAGACCCAAGAAAACATTTTTTAGCAGTGAGATCATTTAGACTACAATGTAGGCTCCAAGTGCAAATTATTGAATTTCTTTCTCTGGAATTCTTTAAATAAGTCCGTACAATGCACAGGAGGGAGTGGTGGTACATGGGCTCAGTGTGCACCAAAGGCCAGAGATTATTTCCATAGTAGACAGAGGATACTGATACCGCTATGTAAGTGACCTCAAAGATCTGGAGTATTTGGCTTCTGAATCATAAAGAACGATAAACATCTCACATTCTAACCACATTTCCATGGTTTTGCTTACACTGAAAAATCATACATCAGGTGGTACGCGGAGCAGCGCAAGGCAGAGAGACAGATGCAAAGAGAGAGGAATCATTTGTAACCATTGCAAAGCGTCCCTCCGTGGGGAATCCTGCATTTCTCTGGGTTACACAGAAATTGTTAAGTACATTTCCTGCCCATTTGGTCAGAGGGAGTGAATACACAGATGGAAAGTAACAGCCTCTCAAGACGAGTAAAATTTGAGAATACCAACAGTCAAGAAACAGATTGGAAATATCAAGTCAAAACAGGACTTTCATTTTAATACAGCAAACCATTATCAAACACTCAATGCTAGGAGAAAAATACAGCCAAAACCAACTAATAGCAAGGAAAATGCCTTCAACCAAATGGTCTGACTGAATGCTTCTCCATGCTCCTGCAGAGAAAGGCTGGTATGTACAAATCTGTCTGATGAAGAACTTAGAGCCTTGGTGATAAATGATTTGCACCAAATTTTCAACTTTTTTTTTTTTCCTTCAGCTAATTATACATTACTTGGAAAATTGAAATGACATTTCACTCCTGCTTTGATAAGAATGGTTATAAAATCAAAATAGGCTCTGATTTTGGCCAAAATTTATTGTATTTTTCCAGAGGGGAAAAAAAAAACAAAACCAGAAACAGAAAAAAAGAAGATATACCTTTGTGGGTGGCCTCCTGCAAAACTGGCAAAAGAAACCCACTGCTTTCCAGTTTCACTTCTATATTCAGACTTGTTTGCATAACTTTTGCATTTGGAAAGGATCTTTCATATTTCAGGGGAAGATGGTTCTAGTAAGAAAAAATTCTTTACCCAATAACAAGTTCCTTTTGTATTCTTCATTTTTAGTTTAGCAAGGAAAGCTTCATCTTGTTCAACAACACAATCCAAAACCCACTGAAACTTGATTCTTATCAAACACAATTCTAACAAAGCTCTTGAGAACAGTACATCCTTAAGACTGAGGCTTTGACATTAGTTTGTTCATCCAGGTTTCCTCCTACTTCTGCTCTTTATCTTCCCAGAAATTTTGCCCAGGTGGAATTAGAGAATACCAGCTGTTTGTCTCACATTTCTAGATGTCCAGATGTCTGACCAAACTACTGGTGTTTTGGACCACTCCTCCATGGAAGAGCACTGGTCATGAAGTAACCAACTCCGTAAGTGCAATAAACCTAGTGCAGCTGCAATGTACTGGAACAAGTGAGCCACACACATACCCAGTAAATTTGAGATGTCCTTCAGCACTGTCTCATACATGCAGAGCATGCTCTAAAATTTCCCAAGCATACGCAGCAAGCAGGACGTAACTGGTATGTACTGGGTTTACAGTGTGTACATGGACCGGTGGTGCAGGACATGTATACAGAGTCCCACACATCTTGCATACTAAGTCCCACACAACTTGGACACTGCAGATTCACTCTGGTCAAAGCACACACAGATCCTTGTTTGGAAAATTCTGGACAGAATGATGACACCCAGGGCCTAACAGATTTGTCCAAGTCCTATTAAAATGTGTCAAAAATCAGGTGACACCGAAATTCTTCATGAAACTCGATCATTTAGCCATAAGGATATAGACTTCTTGCAAGATACAGCTAAATCAGCAAAGAACAACACTTCAGATTGGAAGGCAGATTGGAAGAATCGAGTATCTTGACACTCCTTAATTAAGCTATGCTGCTTTTCACACCAGGACTGCCAGCAGAAGGCAAAACATATTGCAAGCATACAGTTCTCTCTACAACCAGACACTAAATGGCACTCCTTCGCTTCCTCACTCTGCTACGTGCCGTTCCACCTTGCCTACCGACCATCCTGGCAGGGAACCGTTGTGCACCAGAGCTGCTCTTCCTCAGGAATAAGGGGAGTTGTGCTGCTGTCCTCCCCCAGTCTCCCCAGGAGCCCAGGGAGCCCCTCCGCCGGCAGGGACAGGGCACGACACGTCTATACTCGAAGCAGGACGGTTTTTTCTTGGCAAAGGGCAACAGCACTGAGCAGTGAAAACATCTGCAGCAGCGGTGTCTTTAGAGCCCTCTGCAAAGGGAGGGCAGATCCCAGCCTGGATTTGCGTGGCAGCCCCCTCTTCCAGCCCGAGCTCAGCACTTCCAAGGGAAGGAAATTCATCCTGAGCTCTTGGCAGCATTTCTGAAACATCCTGTTAATCACTTTGTGGTTTCTAAGAGCAAAAAGTGAAATGAAATGAAGTCTAAGGGCTTACCCTGACTTTGTCATTAAGGCGACTGTGAGGGGGAGAAACAAAAGGAGAGCAGCTACCAGGTATACAGAGGTCAGAGCAGGAGCTTCAAAGTGTGTAGATGCCTTATTGATTCTCCCTTCAGATCCTGAAACCAATAAAATTACCTTCTTGAGATCCTTTCTGTAGAGGCTGAAGACAGTAATTTCTCCTGGGTATCTAAGAACTTGAAACTTGTTTTGAAAAACTTGAACTATTTACATTTATTATAAAGGAAGGGAGAAAGGTATCTGCATGTGACAATGACTTCTGGAAGAATGGGGAGAGACCAAGACTGCAAGATGCTTTTGGCATTAGTGCACAGGGAAGTGTCTTTCTATCCTTTTCAGCTCTAATAGAACTGAGAGGTGCTTTGCTTGGTTTTAATGGATTTTTTAGGATTTGGGGAGCAAGGATTGCCTGTTGGGTTTGTGTTTTGAGCCAAATTTGCCCATGAATGAGAAATTCTCCTAACCGCTAACACAATGGTATCAAATTCTTCTAACAATTTGACTACAAATTGGAAGAAAATAAAATGAGAGCAGCAAAGGCCTCATGCAACATGACATCTTGGAATACAGTGGTCAAAATATTGAGGGGCTACGACTGGTTCCTTAAAAAATGTGGATCAGAATCCTGAAAGATACTGGAATACCTGGGAACAATGGAAATCACCAAGACATCACCTGGCGACCTAAATTAGATGAATTAACTGTTGTTAAAAAAAAAAGAAGCGGCTCAGCTGGATGAAACAAAATGAGAGGAATTGAAAGAACCAACCGGTAACAACAGAGCTGAGGAGTAAAAATTTTAGACTTCTTACAGTTACACTGTAGAGTTGGAATAGTTTTGGTGAACTGAAGAAACATACAGAAGAACAGCCCAATGCTAATTCAATCAACTGAAATCAGTTGAGCAGTTTTCAGAAAACTGGAGCAGAGGGATGAGAAAAAGGTACTGCTACATGAACACAAAGCAGTGATTTTTGGAAAGGACTATGGGAAAGGAAGGCACTATGTATGTCCTGCAAATCGGATTAAAAAGAAAGTATGAATGGAATAATGAGATTAAGCACAGTGAAGTGCATATCCCAAAAGAGGCTTGTAAAAGAAAATTCAGAAAATTATTCAATCAGAAAGCGCCAGAAGGAATTGAGGCATGATTATTACTGACAGAGCTTAACAAAATTACATCCCAGCTCTTAATGCATCTGTAACAAACACTGGAGGAAGGCGTACCTGACTAGGTGATAGGAAGAAAGTCCGCGCTCATTAAAAAGAAAAAGGAGCAGCTTGCACTGAAATCCCAAGACATGTAACTTGGTCGCTTATGATCTGGAAGGTTCTTATCAGATTCATTAACGACAAATTGGTTGAACTGGTTGAAACTAATGATGTGTTTCTTGACATGGGAAAGGTATTGACAAAGCGTAAGTGGGGAGAAAAAAAAAATCATCTCGTGGTGGCTGAGCTGCTGAAGGCAGAAAAAGACTCTGCCTGAATACTGAGCAAATTACAAGAATGTGTATGACATTGTCACAAGCCTGTGTGCTAAGTGGTGAAAGCACATCTGTTGCAACTGTAGAATAGCACATAAAAGCATACAATCTATGCAAGCAATACAATGGAAAAACAGTAAAAAATGTGAGTATTTTTCAGGGGGCTCTGATAATTTTTCATTAACAATGAAAGACGTTGCTGTCTCTCCACAGCCATAAAAGGGGTGTCAGAGAGTGAGGAACCGTGTGATATGGCTTCATTAGGAATACCTGGGTCCATTCCATCACGTCCATCATTAGGAACACACAGGTCATATTCTCAATGCTCAATTCTTAACATAACTTCAAGTTACAGATTAGTTTCAATGTGTCCAAATGAATCTCAGAGTAAATCATGAAACCCAGAAGGTACAAAATTATTAATCAAAACAGAAGCAGGCAAAGACACTTTGCAGTTCAGGCAAATTCAGCCACCCAGCTTCCCACAGCCTTGCACTGGGTCTGCCCCCACTAAACTCACTGGGAACTTTTCCATTAAAATCAGTGTGAACGGGATCAAGTGCACGGCTTGGCTGAACCCTATCCACTTGCCAACCAGTAATTTATTATTACAAAGGCTGTTCCCAGAAAATGCATTCGTATAAGGTCTGTGAGAATTAGCTATCACATAACAGGCGTTGCCTACGGGGATTTTGAAAGAGACACTGTAATTTATTTGGTGGGGGTACAGTTCCATCTCGCATTGCAAAGGCTCTGAGTTCTCCTTTAAAAACTCTAAAAAAATGAAAAGAAATAATCTTAAGGAAGAAATGTAGCCTTTTAGCTAAGGGATTCATTCTCCCAGAGATTCTTGGAAATGCCCCTGCCATCACTTCAGAAACAATCAAGCTTTCCAGTTGTCTGACCTGAGACCCATAAGGACTGTAAATCCTACTAGTGCAATCAATCTTACCTGCTGCAAATCTTCAGAGCTTAGACGGACCAGTTTTCTTGCAAGGAACGCTCTGCCCTTTGCCTGTGCTTTCCACCAGGGTTTCAGCAGCACAGAAGACCATTTAATTCTCTTCAGGACCTCTGATAAGAGGGTCCCAAATGGAACAGCAGGCAATCAATTATTATAGACCAGTAAATACCTCCACATAGATTTAAGGCTTAACTAATTCAGGCCATGCGCCCTTCCCACCCACATCTTACCATCATCGCCAACAGCCAGGGTAACAGTAGCACAGAGGCAGCCAGGTGAGGCTCTCTTGAAGTCTGTTAGCACCTCTAATAAAAGCGTAATAGAAGTTGCTACAACATTTTTACAATCATCCCACCTCTGTCACGCATCCAGCCACAAATACAAACGAGATCCACAGCCAAAAAATGGCAGAAACTAACCCCTCGGGGCTGTCACTTGATGTTACTCACATCAGTGGAGTCTTAAACAAAACTTCCACTTAACTTTCAGCCCAGACTTTATTCTGAAGCTTGTGTTTTCTCATCTGCATTTTGTTGCTACGTTGCTGCCCATACATTTTGCAGCAAATTGATAGATTTTGCCAGTCTTCCAAAAATATTCTGTTTCAGTAATTTATGACCTGCAGGTCAATATCTGAAACGCTACAATGGGTTGCCATGGAAATGTCAATACTATCCATTTCTCTGCACACATGTAATTGGGATATCCAAGAAAAATACCTGGAAATTTAGACATCATATTCAAGTCATCTTACGATGACTCAAAATCAGATTTTCCTCCTTTGTTATATTTTACGCTAGAGATCGAGCAGAATTTTAGGGCTGCCTAGGACATTTAATACCCCTAGCTAGAGCCTTTGGGCTGCCTTTTTCTAACCATTTCATAGTTTAACAAGTCTCCAGAGGCTCTACTTAAAGAAAAACAAAGCAAAAAATACTTCAGCTTGCAAGTAGAATATAAAGCTAAAATGTATGATTTTCAGCCTGCTCTTTAGTCAGCACTTTCTTAAGAAGGATTGGGAAAAGGCTAAGTTGAAGTGGCAGAAAGAATGGCCAGCGAGCCTGTGAACAAGGATTCAAGCCCAGATTTAATCTAAGGCTTTAGACAATACATCATTTTAAGCTCAGCTCCCGGAAAGAACCGATTCCCCAATCCCCATGAAATCCATTTTTTGATGTATTGAAAAAAACCCTGCTTTAAAAGCCACCTAACAAATATATTCAAGCCTCAAATATCTAGGATTTGGCATACCCAGCTTCCACGTGAAGAAATGTGTATGAGAGCACTAAGACGCAGAGCAGATCTCTGTAAAATGGGAACCAAACTTCTGCCCTACTCCATGGGGAGAAAGACACGCACGACTGCGATGCGTTCATTACTATATATAACAGTGTCTCTCTAAAAAAGGAAAACCCTAGAAAGAAAGAAACCCAGTAGGATGAATGAACTCTGAACACGATGATATAGTGAAGCTCAATTAGACAAACAGGATTGCTGCCCACTCAGCAACAACAAAACACAGCTTTTAAGATGCAATTCTCCGTGCCCGTTAATTTCCTGTATATTAAGTCAGTCAAGGGCAATTTCTCATGTCGCTATTTAGTTACTGTTGCTACCAGCCATACCAGATGCTTTCCCGTGAAGTGACCTGGGTTTGCTGACCTATAGAAGAATGACGTTTCCAGAATGTCCCACTTCCCACATCCAAAAACCCATTCAAAACCGCACATCACTTAAACCACACTGCCGACTTATTCTGAAGATACTTCACAAAAAAAAGAGATCTGACAGGGAAACCGAGCAATGGTTCGTATTTCTTTAAAAGTTTAAAAAAAAAATCCCTACACCACCAAGGAAAACTTTCTCTGCTGTCTTCCCTGCTAAGCGTGCGAGGTGGTTTTTGAAGGGAGGCGCAGGGATGGGCGTTTCGGAGGCAGCTGCTTCAGGCATAAAACATTTCTCAGTGTCTCTCACCATTCACAGTCAGCAAGCACCTTCAGCAACTGTAATATGCCTCCACATGTAGAACAGGAAAAAAGATCTCTTTGACAGGCAAGCAGACACGGTCACAAAGTGCACAGAGACCTGACAAGATTGTAAGTATAAAAATTCCCACAGGTGGCAGCTCATAGAAACCACTACTAGGCTTTTCTTTTGAGGTTACTTTTAGGACTAAGCATGTCTTATGTGTGACTCGTTCTTTGGATAAAAGAATCCTTCCTCAAATGTTCTGTAAATAATCACTCTAATATTTAAAAAGCTATGATTGTTGAAGCAATGTTAAAATATTAGGGTTACCAGCAAAAAAAAAAAAAAAAAAATCCACGTCTCTCTTAAAATTGACAGTCTGTAGTGGCCAAACCCTGCAAAATGGAGCAAAGCCCAGGGAAATGAATTTTGTTCCAAGGACAACTGTCTGAAGCCCAGCAGTGCTAAAGAAAGCGATCCTTAGCACCACGATGCTCCTGCAGCAAGACAGCCTCCGAGTGGGCCAGCAGCAAGGGACTGCGGAGGCTGAGCCGCCAAGGACCGCTGCTCCTAACTCCTCCCTTCCACTTGGTCCGTTGGGATTTCTGGCCACCTTTCCTCGCACGCCCATCAGGCAATACTGCAAAGGGCTGCTGAGAAACCCGCTCTGAAGAACTACCTACCTGTGGAACTGTCAGCTCTGGAGTTGAAATAAAACCAATCCCTAATCCCCTCGCCATCCAGATTGTGTTTAATAATTTTTCCCCTTGAAAGCACTACACATTGATGGGCAGGCGAGCTGTGCCAGATGGTCCGAGCACACACAGAGAGCTGGAACAAGTAAGTGACTGCACAAAAACTCACAGATAAAAGGAAGAGCAAAGATGCATACCAGGCTTTTAATCAAAGAATCTGCTGAAAAATAAAGTCGACGGCATTTAACCCATTAACAAGCACTGCAATTCCAAGAGCTCTGCAACATCGCATAGTAAAAGAGGAACCTTTTGGTCTACAAGAGACTTCACGCTTTGCACGGGGATGGGTCAAGTGGACAACGGAACCAGGTGCCCCTCTCTGTGAGGGTCTCTTTCAAGAAACACAGCCAGCAGAGAGCAGGGTCTCCACAGGCATTGAGGAAAGCAATGCCATGATTCAGGTGCCTGCCTGGGCTTTGCTGGACCATCCAACACCCTCCAGCTGGTGACTGCATCCCTTTCAGCAATGCGGCTCGGAGAGCAACAGCTGGCAGAGGGACTATGTGGCTGGCAAGAGAGAGAAGGACTAGTCTGTCGTTAGCACAGTGTTAGATTGGTTTAAACCAATTACCAAACCATGCCTTTGTTCTTATTACGATAGCAGAGTTTCAGCAATAGAGTATCAGGATGCAGGTCTGTGCAGCAGCGTTGCAGGGTTCGAACTAGGCAAGAGCATCGCACCACGTCTGGGATGTGATGGTAAGTCACTGAAGCAGCTAGTGGCTACTGCTACTACATATGGGCCTTTAACAGAAATGGGTCAAATCCAAGAAGGCACCGCTGTATTAACAAAATAAGCATTGTTTGTCTTAAGAGGACACCATGGTCCAAGTCAGTCCTGCAGACAGAACATTTTAATGTCCAAATGTTAGGTAACATGACTCCTGAGGTTTATATTCAAATGAGCAAAGACAATTAAATTCAAACTATTACCAGCATACATGCATGTGGGAGTTCGTGCCATACACAGTTTGGGACAAAATATTTTGAAAAAATAATTATAAATCATTTGTAACATGATCATTTAGAAAAATCAGAGTTTGCGCTCATGGTTTGCAGTAACATAGTTTCTGCTACTGCTTTATCCCACTTATCCCACTGTTTCAAAACAGGTTTCTGCTCTATAGAAAAGCACGAATTTTCAAGAAGAAATTAACTTACTACTGTACCAAAGGGCAAATTCAAATCAACTGAAATCAGAAATCTTACTGGTTTTTTCCTGGGCTAAGGTCCTCTTGCCTTTTATAATTTCAGGAAAGCACAGAGGAAAGGAGACTTGCACTAGCTGAAATGAAAGTTAGCGCTGCTGTTGCTGACTTTTCAAGTGAAAGTTATTTTTACCTAAAAAGTCCAAGCAGCCCTAAGCATTGCTTAGGGAATTCAAAACACAGAGAACACAAATAAATAAGCAAGAGTTACAAAAGGGCTACAGAAAGTTATTACCCAACACAGGCTCTATCTATAAACCAAGGCTCTGTAGACCAGGCACCTCATCATACCAACCACCGGGTTACTGCAGGTGTACTCCCCAGCCTCCCGCAGAGCATAACACATGCTTTGCTAAAGCACAAGCATCAAAGCACCACGTGCTTCGCTGCTCATCACTGCACCTGCCCGCACCAGGGGAAGAATCAGGCCCAAAGACCTGCATCCCCTTCCCACCCTCTCTCCAAACGGCAGGTGAAATGCTCTGTATCCTCTCCCCCCGGCCAGCTGACCCAGCAGGCAGTAGTGGCGAGCAGCAGTTGTCTGCACGGCTGAGCATCCCCAGCCCTGCTGCATCTCACGGAGCCTCGTGGGACCTGGGGTTGCAACGGGGAAGGGAGGGAGGACAAGCAGTCGTGGCTATACTGGGAGATGGGTTGAGGGCACTGGACAGAACAGCCTTTAAAAGGGAACAGCGCATAACGCAGTGATTAAATGCATTATATTATCACAAAATCAGCCAAAGAAAACAGTCCTTTAGCTCAGGCATTAGCTACGTGAGCTTTCACTTTCAATGTGCCCAGTGATGACCATCTACCCAGCACCAGCTCTGAGGCACTGAAGTCCTCTCCCTTGAACTGGCGTTGAGCTCACAAGCAACACAGCGTTTGCTTGTAGGCATGTGCTTGGTGTACGGTAGCCACCATGAATTAAATAGCGTGGAGAAAGACCAAGCAATTTGTTTCTCGCTCTCCAGCTGGGTCTTGCACTGCTATAAACGCAGCGACCCTTCCAGTGCCCCTTCTGCAAGCACCGAGGTACCAGCAGCACACAGACTTCTTCAGTGGCTGGCCACCGAGGAGCAGATTTCACACAGCTGAGAACAGTCAGAACCAGCTGGAATACCGTTTTAATCCTTGGACCACTGCACAAGGCCTCACATGCGGCTCTCCTGTTGCAAGAAATGACAGAAATTTAAATGTTTGAAGGATATCCATCTCCCTTGCAACTCTGGGCTTGCCCATTGCTTTCATTTGATGATGCCTGGAGCTTTTAGCCTGATCAAACCACTTTGTCATCATTATCATGGACAGCAGACAAGCTTTAGGCCACTTTTAGTCAGAAAACATTTTAAACAGAAGATGTTTACTGGCATTTTCTACTAGAGCTTACTTTAGTGACGCATACCAGATGCTATTTTGTGTATTGTTATTAAACACAGAGTTTGAATCCCATGGTACAAAACAGCAAACACTACATGATAGCCATATTTTTGAATTCTCAGTTCCAGAATCCATTTCCTAAACGGATATATGGGTTGCAGAACACTTTCAGTTTGTCAAGACAGAATATTAAGGTCTTTCTATGAACAAGTCTCTCCCTCTTTGTGCCTGGCAGAGACATCAGAACCCACTGGATCATTGCCATCCTCTGTCTTTCTCAGCAGGTTGGACAACATGAACACAGCTTGTAAATAAACAAACCCCAATAGGATGACACTTCACGGAAAAACTCACCAGTAAATGTGAAATTACAAAAACCATGTGGGTGTGCACATACATTTTCATAAGCAAAAACTCCTCATATGCCTGTGGGCGGCTGCACACACTCACACATGTGAGCACTCACATGGGCTCCGAAGGCAAGGTTTGACTTATGAACTGCTGCTCTGATGAACTTTGCTCTCACACTGGGCTATTACCAGCAAGAAACAGGATCAGCTTTCACTAAAAACAAGGTTTATGTTACTCTTGTCCAAAAGGCAAATATTTTGTTCTCTCTTTCCTCCCAGGAGATCAAGAGGCTAAATTCATTAAGGATTGTGAGATCAATGGATATTGTAAGGAAGAATAAAAACAAACCTTAATGAAATC
The DNA here is from genome assembly GCF_964188355.1 of Buteo buteo. NCBI lineage: Eukaryota > Metazoa > Chordata > Aves > Accipitriformes > Accipitridae > Buteo > Buteo buteo. Next base: position 6,300,518 of record NC_134194.1, read on the forward strand.
TGTTGTAAAATGTCTTCTCTCTATAAACAAACAAGTGTTGACTAAATGTAAACACAAACAAACAAGTGATTAATCAAGCTTAGTTTCACACACCCCTAGTGCTGAATTAATTGATAGAAGAACGTGAAAAATAAAATGAGCACTTTCCCCATGCTTTCATCAGAGCTTCTCACAAAAATTTTGCCGGAGTATTTGTATGAGAACTGGAAATTGTTGTTTTATAGACCAATACCAGCTTTACTATCGTTTTGTTATATTTAGCAACATTTGGTAATATTCAGCTCCAGCTGTAAGTTGTTCACAACAGTCACTTAGGAGAGCCTTATCATAGTGTTTGAATTTAGTAGAGAGACTAAAATGAACTCATTAGTTGAGAATGAAATTAATTCTGTTTTTACATTAGCTAATGATACAAGCAAACCAGTGATATTTAAATAAACATAAATAATTAAGTTGTTCACCTTTAACTCATGCATATCTGAATGGAAGTAACTTACTTCGGTAACTTGCCTCATCACCAAAACAGGAAGCCACCTCCATTCAGAATAAAAACCATTTAGCCTAAGGTACATATTTGAATCCCACTGAAATCAATTTGCCTTAAGTACCTGCTCAAAGTTAAGCATGCAATTAAGTGTTTCCTTCAAGTCCACGTGGATCTCAAACTACCTAATGAGAAAGGTGGGGACAAATACAGAAACTGAGCTTCTTAACATACTACTATTGTGTTCCTGTATTCCATGTTTAGTGACAGTTTATTCCAGGAGTGAGTGCAGTTTTGTGGAGTGTCTGGGAGAGGGAGATGACAGCTCAGCGCCAGGAATCCGTAGCGCAGCCGGCCCATGCAGCAGCGCTCTGCTCCAGCCTGTCCCTGCTCCCCGTCCCTGCTGCAGCACCGCCGCGCAGCACAGCGCTCCGCATTGCTCCACGCCACCGATTTTTACTTACGTACGAGAGGATTTATGTTACTGGTGAAACAAAATGGTGCTGCAGTGACTACAGATACGATGTCATGAAGAAATAATGATGAGAAAGTATTTAATGAACATTCAGTTGTTCTGAAAGTGATTTTTAGCATCTGGGAAAAGGAGATGTTTAATTAAAAGCAAAAATCCTTTGAAGATGCAATATACTTTCCAAAGCACTCAAAAATTCAAAAAAGTCCACTGTAAAAGTAGCCCACATAGCTTTACTGTAGTCCTGATATACGTGTGCATCACCACAAATCTTAGTTACATTAGCACTTCCACTCCCCTCCGAAAAAACACAGCAAAATGACTAGTATTAAGAAAAAAAAAGTTCAATTAATTTCATAATTATTTTATTTCCTGGCAAAAGAAAACTGACTGTCCCAGAAGGACTGTAAGGGTTGACTTTTTACCTAAGACCATTCTGCGGCCCAGCTAAGGCCACCCACTGGGGGGGGGTGAGTCTATGGTAGAAAATTCCATCAACTCTGAAAAAAAGAGGCTATTCCTTGTATTTCACACCAAGCACATGTAAGACCAGTGTTCATTAGCCTTAACCTAATCATCCCAGATGATTTATTGTGCTGATATAAAAATAGAAACCTTTAGATTTATCCTGAAGTTTCATATTAAAATTGCTGCAAGGGTCTTATTTGCCTGTGCTAGCAAAGAACTGCTTCATCAGCTGCACCTATGGTTGGGAAGGGTGACATCCAATGGCCTAATACCACTTTCTGGAGACTTGTTTTTCATGAGTGCATAACCTTGCTTCTTATTCAAAAGTTGATTCGCAACTGAATTCTCAATCTTTCTCTTCCCAGAAAAGCCCCATGAATCTGCAATGTGAAATTCAGAGAAAACCCAAGACAGGAGAGAAAGACAGATGTATTTATCATGCACAGATGATATAGGAAGGAGACAAAAAATATTGCCATCAGTGCCTTACTGACTGCAAAATAAGAAAGCAGTAATTAATCAGCAGGAGCACACGCTGAGAGGAAATATTGATTGTATTTGGAGAAACTTCAGTTTCCTGAAGGAACTGTTCCCCTGCAAAGGTAACCAGGAAAGTTTCTGTAAATTAGAATGGCAACTAGCCAGCCTGCAGCCACTCTGAGTGTCGTTTCAGGCAATCCAGAAAAATATACACCAGATGCACGTTGGTTTCTAAAAAGTAATTTAAATACATTAGTAAATCAATGGCATTGACAGTTTGATGGACTATGATGGAGGAGTCTTCCTCTGAAATATCATCTTTAAAACCTGCAAAGCTCTGGCAACCGAGTTGTTACTTTGTCATATTTTTAACTTTTTCATCTTTTCCAACAACTTCTAGTGTTTGGTTGTTTCAGCTTAAATTGACATGGATTTCTCTCCTGCTGAATTGGGCCCCAACCCCTCGGGACTCCCGAACGTCCCATCAGTGTGAGGAGGAGGAGGAGGAGGAAAGGCTTTTGTCCTTTTGCGTCATGGAGAGGCAAGAGATGTCAGTAACAGGACTGAGGAGCAGCTCTGCTCTGATGAGGTTTGGGTATCTGTCAGAAAGGAGCCGGTTGCCTCTGTTGAGTAGAAGCAGCAACTTATTTCTGTCCTTTTACCTGACTGGTATGCATTTATGGCCAGGGGGCTGTTAGCCACCCTCGACATAAAAAAAGGAAACAGTAGTAGAATTAAATAACATAAAGAAAACTATGGGGTTTGCCCCAAGAAGTACATCATGTGGTCACACAAAATGTTCACATCTTTCAGCACCCAGCCACCACCCCTCTGAAGGTCTGACCACAAAGAAACCCAAGTATTGCCATGGGAAGGGGTCACGAGTCTCCAGCAGAGGCTGTGAGTCTGTCCATCCCTTCAGCCCAGAGTATATTCATGATGGGACTTGTGTCAGGTTGGGTTTGGCCATTCCAAGGGATTTAATTAGCAGTTAAAGAAACAACAATCTGCCTGCTTTAAGCACATTTGAAGAGTTACCTTGCTGTCTTCCTCAGTAATAAACTGTTCTTGGCTAAGGTCATCTTTCATCTGCACAGTAAATAAAACTGTCAACCATAGCTGAGTTTCTGTTCCTCATCAGTTAAGCAATACAATAAAACTCAGAGCAGTGTATTTAGACAATGATTTTGAGAGAGAAGGCAAACGTTAAGGAAGTTTTAGTATAATCATTTCCTCTCGGTTGATCAACATAACAGACACAGTAATTTAGCTGGGGAAATGTGATATTAAAGCTTACAAGCCTAATAATCAGATTGTCTTCAGAGGCAAAAACCAAGCTGGTTTTCCAGACCTCACCATAACCATTCATTAAATACTTACCATCTCTTCACTTAACATCTAAAGAACATTTAAGCAAAAACCCAGCAGTTTCAAGAAAAAACAACCTCCTCTAGCTTGCTTATTTAATCCTAGTTCTATCATGTAGGAAGTTTTACTGCTGTCAAGCAACATTTCTCATCTTTCTAAGAAGGAATTCAACTGGAAATATTAAAATATTTTCAACATGTTACTTATTTTTATCTAGAGGAAGATAAATTATTATATGCATGCAAGTAGTAAAAGCAGTTGCCAGAAAAAATAGGGTTTATTCCCACCATACCTGCAATACATCAACCACTACATGAAAATACTTCTCTCTCCAAAACAATTAGCCTAATTTGTAGTGAGCTCGCGCAGACTTTCACAGTACTACTCTGCTGCAGATTATTACTTGCCTAAAATATGATGCTTACATTTTTCCAGTACGTTAACAAATAGGATTGTTTGAGAGGGGAAAAAAGGTAGAAATATTACACCCTTTACTCTGTGATTCTCGCAGACACCAGAAAATCCTACGCCAGTCAAAATGCAATGATTCAGGCTGCCAAAACACGTATTTACTTTTCCCAATATTCTGACTGCGTTCTACCTAAATGCAGAAGCAAACCTAGTACGGCCTGAAACCAGACTAGAGCTCTGCCACTCGTTTCACGTCCATTCTCCCCCAGCACATTCCACTTCTTAAAACCCAGCACGTCAGCAGAGCCTTCATAAAACAAGATGCATACCTTGATCTCTCCAGGGCTTAGGAGGCTGTGGTTTTTGTTTGTTCATATTTTTTAAACAGATGGAATAAAATCTCAATTTCCCTTACTGTAATAAAAAAGATAGATAATAGCGTATGCGAAATGCTAGAAAAACCCTGCTGTCAGGTCCCCCTCACCATACCTGTTAGCACAATCTGCTTCCACGGTTGGGAAAATGCAAGGGTTTTTTTTTAATTTATGCATTAATCCACCCTCACAACCAGTCGATGGATCTTCCATTAGTCCTAGTTGTCTTTTGGGGAAGATCAGCTGCTCATCAGCTTCACGGACCTTTCTCCTGCTGTCCTTCAGCTCTGCGTTGGAGCTCTCTGCCTGGGCAGCCATGGGGGCACACATGTTGACTTGGGGTACTGAGACCTCTAACAAACCACCACCCAGAAGAACTGCATTTAGGAGGCTACGTCCCCATACAGATTCATTACGAGAATAACTAAAGTTAGAGCAAGTTTGACCCCAAAGTCTCAGATGACTAAACAAGACCACCCGCTCAGGCAGCACGTTGGGCATGAAGAGCTCTTCACTCCTGTAGGGAGACCGCACGGGGCACCGTGCCCCGTGCGCAGCTGGGATCTTCTGCTCCACAGACCCAGCCCCACTTCTGCAAGGGAGAACCTGGAGAGATTTTCCTAACAGCAGCATCCAACGGGCCCGCTGACTGTGGGAGTAAATCCCGAAGCCCTTGTGCCATGCGAGGTCCGGCGTGACCACTGCCCAGCGCAAGCCCCAAGTTCCTTGAAACGACGACTGACCCACCCAGTTCCAAGTTCATGGAGCTTTCAATTCCTTCACCTTCTGTTTCATTGGGGAGAAAACAGCTTGTCCTATTTCTTGTGAAATAAGTGCCAGAGATAGGAATATTTATAAGGAATTTTCATCTATCTATCCAAACCCAAACATTCAAAAATCATGACTCACAATCCCCTCCTAAATCATGGGATTAAATTAACATATCATGGGATTTTGAAAGATGCTGCCTTAAAAATTATGGAATACCATATACTTTGTGTTAGTTATTACTTTAAAATATTTATACAGTCAGAAACTACAAAGTTTTTATCAACAGTTAAAAGAGCCAGAAGATCACCTAGAGAAAAAAAAAACATAATCATCACATATTCATAAGATTCCTGGAGGCTGGACCTTTAAAAATAGTCCAAGTGTTACAATTCATCACATGTAAATTTATGGGACTTGGCAACAATGCAGTTGTCTCCAGGGATGGTGGAAGAGGGGGGAGTGCTCTTGGTTAACCTCTTTTTTTTTTTTTTTTTTTAAAAATAGATACAGCATGCTGAAAGTGCCCTACTAAGTATTTCCTAAATAAGCCCATTGATTAATTTAGAGCACTATGGAAACATGCAGCACAGCATGCTTATCAACACTCAGTCACTAAATATTTTGACGTTTGTTAACCAAAACTAGATGCATTCTGGAAAACTGATAAATAAAATTACAATTTTTGAAAGCATGTCCTTTCCATGTCTGTTGCCTAGAGCAAATCAGAGGTGGGAAGCCAGGTTTAATAAAAAGTAGAGAACAGACCAGTTTTGGAGTGACCATTCATTTTTTTTGTTAAAGGCAAAGAGAATTTCCTGGAAAAAGAACTCTGTACAGTACAGTGGGGTTTTTTCCAAAATAAAAACTAATCTTTAATCAATTTTACAAATCAAAAGATGGTAGATGGAAGGGAAGATTACTTCTCTGAGCATTTTTTCCTTATTTTAAAATTTGAAACATGAAAAATCACAACTATTCCTACCCATCACCGATACCTGCTGTTCCAGACATGGTCAGTGCTACCTCTCAGCCTGGCCTGCACGAGGTCAGCCTCGCTTTTGCTTTTTAATCCCACAGTGCTGGCTGACGGCTATTATTATTTTGGTCCTTTATACCGGAGCCTACAAACTTCAGCCTTTAAGTGAGCACACAGCACAGGTGAGGTGACAGACGCAGAAGTCTGGTGGCATCACGCACCGCATGCAGCTTTGCTGCCAGTCACGGCAGGCAGCCCACGAGCAGCCCTGCCATCAGCTCCACGAGAAGCCACGCAGCACGGCGCTGCGTTTCGGAGAGGTGTTTTCAGATATTGCTGTCAGAGCCTTCCTCTAGCAGGTACCGCATGCCAATAACTGGAGCTGATCTACAGTTTATGCTTTTCTGTGTACCAGACTCCTACTCTTGAGGAATATTTACCATCCAAAAACAAAAATACTGCCATAAGGTGTGAATAAAATCAAGTCTCTTTTGTTTAAGAGGAAACACAGTGACTGGCTGATATTTTCCAACACTGCAATAATTTTATAAACATCTACTAACAGAGTAACTTCCATCCTGTGATTCTGGGATTGCGGTACTCAGACTCCTGCATTCCCCAACTCTGCTCCAGAATGAGTACAAGGGCAATCAGAAGAGCCCACATAGCACTGCATCAGTCACAAAACTCATGGGCCGTTTTGATGGCCAAAGTGGAAAAAGAAGTTAGTTGAATGCTATTACTTGCTTTCTTTTTTCTCCCCGTTCTGACTTGAACATTGAGAAATTTATATTGTTCACTTGGTCCTCGTTTCAGAGCCTCATCTTTATGACTACCTGTTCCTTCAAGTGGTTTCTGAGGACTTCTATATGCAAGACTAGAGTATACGGTAGAATTTTTACAACAGGTACCATACTCTTTGTGTTTTGAAAATGATTAATGTAGCACAGTAGCGGGATGGGGATCACTGGGAAGATTTCTACAAAGGACAATCTAACACACTGCATTATACTTGAAAATGTACTACACTGAAATCAGATAATACTAGGGTATGAGTGGCAAATAACTCTGCAGTTTGGTACACCCATTTGGAACAAAAATGTAGCTATTTTGTTGTTTCCACTCAAACGACCCAGTTAATCTCAGTGTTAACATCAGCTGTCAAAACATCCACTTACCAGATTTGCATCCTTTATTTATTCAGAATAAAATGTGTGACATCCAAGCAGTTACCAGAGAAATAGAAAATACTACATAGAATGGGTGTTTACATTTAAGCTCCTGTTATTCCATCACTGTCTACCACATACTTAGCACGTTAAATTCCACACTCGGAAACACATAAATAAATCAAGAAAGTTTCTGCTCATATCTGAAGATACCATTATTTCCCTGTTGGGATTAAATCCAGTGAAGACACTGTCAATGAGGAGCCCACGTACCGTATCAGCCTTGTTGTGTCCTTGCTGCAACCTTCCAACACGGCCTTTGCAAAACCAGCAATGCTACCTGTCCCCAGCAGGCACAGGCACCTCTGCACTGCTGCTTCATCCACCATCCCCTTCTGCTCTGACCCGGGGACTCAGCCAGACACATGATTTTATGCTATCTCCAGAGCCAAGGAAACTCTTTAAAGCATACACAGTTCCACCTGGAGATGGTTTTGGCTGCTGCAATGCTTGCCTACCCCTAGTAAAGTGTTCAACTCCTTCCCTACCTTTTCATCCATAGAGGGAGAAGAACGCATTTCCATTTTCGAGGATAAAAAAGCCAGAGATAGCAGACCACACTGGCTACGTGCCTTCAGCTACACTTTATACATCAGCTGGCATTAACATCTCTGCCTTACCTTTATACAGGGTATCCACATTCTCAATCGGAAGCTGCTTCTTGGCAGCTGCTCTGCGATAGACCACGTGCGTTCTGCCTCCTCCCTCCTCCTCCTCCTGGGCCCCCTTCTCCAGAGGTTCAATGAAGAACTCGTCCTTGTCTGTGCGAATCATGCCAGCCTGCAGCAACAGGGCAGAGATCGAACATTTTGCGTTACTGCACATACAGCAGACGTTGTGAGTAAACAGTTACAATATGCTTAAGCACACTTTAGTGCTCCCTAGAGAGCAATTAGGATGCAGAGAGGAAACCAGGTGAATTCTTTATTAGAGCAAAACAAAACATCATTTCCCCAACTTGACAAGAAAGGACAAAAGGTATAACCCTGAACCAAAAGGACTTCTCCTCGAACCACAGGAGCAAAGTACAGGTCTAAAAATCTGTCTAGGAAATACACTCCCCATTAGAAACCAGCTACAATGAAAGTTACTACGACCTTAGCCATCAGTCAGGCCCAGACTGCTCCAGTGTTACTATCTGTGCTAAAAAAAGGATCCGTTCAGAGCCATAAGCCGGTCCTGATGTGCAGTTCAACAGCCAAAAAACATAGTCAGCCTTTCTGTTCAGAAGCAAGACAGCAAAGTACTACATCTCACAGGCAGGCAACTAAGCTTTGTGATTATTTCCCCCTTGACACAAAGGGTTCAGCTGACAAAATACTCTTTGAAGAATTACCCACAACTAGTTTAAAAAAGGTGTCAGTAGTGCATTGCTAAGAAATAAAAACTTATTCAGACCAGACCAGATACCCTGGTATGAAAAAAAGATAAATTTGCATTTCTACAGAGCCCCTCAAACGAACATCACCCAAGTGATTCTCACTGTGTTCAGGGGAAACCCTCATAAAGACTGAAAACTTTAAAAACAAAAAGTCTTTTAGTCATCTTCATGCAGGTGAAAGAACTTGGGCACCTATATCGCCTGCATTTATCTCCTCTTGCAGTCCTGCCCTACTGCAGAAGGTCACAGCAGCCACTAGCTGGCTTGCAGAGATGGTTGGCTTGAACCAATTTTTCAGCGTATGTTTGCACATCTGTGTTTGAGATCTTAAACTAATGAACTCTTAGTTTGTAAACAGAAAGTCTTACTATTAATATGAAATAAATGGTTTAGATTATTATAGAAAGAAGCCCCAAATCCAACCTTCAGAAGCTCCTTCTTCACACTTTTTCCCCACTCTGCCCACTGATGACCCTGGAGTCACTGGACTTTCAGACTGGGCACAGGAGAAGATCTCGACACTGTGACACACTTCATCTTGGTATCTGAGCTTCTGGGAACCTAAATCCTCTGCTGAGTGAAGCCCTACCTCAAGCTTCCAGGAGAACCAGTTTGGCTCCTTTGAATCCAGTATCTTCACTTGAAACAAGTATCATCTAAACACTCTTATCATATCCCAGCACTAAATTTCTCATACAACACATATTTTTCTTCTACAAGCAGCAAACTACATTCCTACTGCTATAAATACAGTATGTTCTTTGGTTCCCTCCTTGGAAAAATGTCAGGTTCATTTGTCATGTCTTAACTTACATTAGGCAAGATTTCCAGTCCCAGATTTCATATATATAATGTATACAAAAACAGATTGAAGGGGAAAGATTAAAGAAGCAAAATTATATCGAAGCAATTTAAACTGATGCCATCCTGCCTGTATAAAGGAAACTGAATTTGAAATCCTGTCCTGTTTCTTCTTATCTAATTTAGATTCTACATCAGACACAAAAAAGGTGAGACAGGCTCAGCAGCTCAAGGAAGCTAAGACAACCAAGAAAGTAAGTGCTGAACCCAGAGAGACAGCAACTGATCTTTTACTGTAAAGAGGAATACATGAAAAATTCAGAAATCATGTTATTCTCCTTTTAATGTATATTTTAATTGTACACAGACACACTTCTTCTGGATATTAAATATTATACCCAGAAATTTTAAAGTCTTTTTATGAGAAATGCACAACTAAAGATCAAGAAGGAACAAGCATTTGCCTGCTCAATTGCACGGAGTACGATGCATATGCCATACATACGCCCAGGAGAAATACACAGAGAGCTTGACTGTCACGTAGAAAAACAGTGATTTTGTTTTTTGCAAGTAAGCTACATGGTTGTGCACACGTTCATATGTATTTCTGGATTTATTAAACCTACTATTAACTAAGCAGCTAATGCCAGATCTTAGTTTAAAATGCAGACCATACTTCAGGATCCTGGGGAAAACACTGCTGTACACTGTGTGCAGCAGGGGTTACTGATGGGAGTTTGGATGAATTTAGATCTTGTAGGAAAATTAACAGATAGGCCACTTCTACAATCAGTAGTTGAACTGATTAGACAGAAGAACAACTTTTATAGGTGAACTTTAGCTTCCAGGGCATGGTGGCCTTTTGGAAAAGACAACATCTGGTCAAAATGAAGATTCCCACCCTGAGAAGATGAAGGCAACAACCTGGGACAGACTGTAAGACTAATAGACATATTTGAACGCTGGTTCCCAAGTTATAAAACCAGTGGTCAAACACTGATGTTTCCTGCAGATCACTGTGCCTGGTGCTGGCCCTTTTGCATGCAGGGGGATTCATGTGGCACTGAATACTGCCAAATAGCAGGCCATCCTTCAGGTGCTCTTATTTCACACTCTGCTTCTTGGATAGACACGACATCACACTGTACATTCCCATGGCAGTATTCTCCCTAATTCTGCTGGAGTTTAGAAAGGAAGGAATTTAACCTTCCAACATGGGTGAATATTTATTTTCTTATTTTAATCTTAGACTAAAATAACTTTGTCTCTTACACAGGAATTTCTCTTTTCCTTTAGTCCTGAGAAACATATCAATTATTTTTGGTCAGAATTATTAGGAAAGAGTTAGTGTGTGCTTGAAATGTAAAAGAATTATATATTTTTATATATAGTATATCTTACATAGCCTCTGATTTAGCCAACATATTCTCATGAAATAAAATAAGAAAAAATGGTTGTTTAAGACTTTAAGAAGAAAATTCATTTAGACGGCAAGCCAGAGTTCCTACAGCAATCCACAGTTCAAGCCATCTGCCTAATAATATACCCATAGTTATAAATGATTCATTAAGAAACACACAGGGCTCCTGAATGTCTCCACCACACATTTCCTTGCTGCTTTGAGCAAGACATTTAACCTCTTTACTTCCATTTCTCCACCTCTGAACCAGCGTAACAACAGTCTTGCAGGATAATTACAAGGGCTGATTTGTTATTTTTTTGCCAAGTGCTTTGAACATGAAAAGCTCAAGATGAATTGCCTAATGCTTTTTTTCTGATACTACTCAGAACACCCTCAAAAAGCCACCGTGAAAGGGAGACTGCTTTTAGTCATCAACTCAACACCAGTGTTGCACACAGCCAAGCAAGCAACATAAAGGCATTGCTGCAGCAGCAGGGGTTTGCTCATGCCTTCCACCCATCAGTCCTGTTCTTATCCACGGATGCCATCACCCTTGTGCCAGCCTGTCATGCCAAGACAACCGTCAGACAACCACCAAGGCTATGATGACAACAGAGAGCATTAAAGTTGCTGCAATTTCCTGGAGAATGCCTCTGGACAACTAAAACAGAAATGCCATATTGTTCGAGCAAATCTGCCTTCCCTTCGACACAGGTTAGACCATAAGGACTTCAGAAAATTCTTGGGCTGTCAACTGGACATTTACTCCAGCAGATGCAAAAGCAGAATTAAGCCTTTCAATTATCAGTTTCCCCAAGTTCTGAACAGAAAAACAGCAGTTGCTTTCATGAACTAAGAGCTTAAAAGTAACTGCTAGCAACTGCATTTTTCTATCCTATACTGCTTGCCATCCATCCTGGGACTGCTGTACTTCCAGGAGTTATGAATTAGCAGTGCTTCCCCTGCGCTACCACCCTGCAGCCACACACGTGCTGTGTAATTCAGAACTAGGTGTGGAAAGGACTTCCAATTCTGGAAAAAAAGCTGAGCTGTTACCTCTTCCCCTACTCTTCTGGGACTTTTAACTTGAAACTGAAGTGAATGTGGGAACATTGCTAAATAATGATGGCAGCAGCGACTATGTCCTGTGACTAATAAAAATATAAATTAATTGAAAAAGTGTTTGCCTTTGGAATGCACCAAACTGGAGCAAAGAGCCTATAATATCCCACTATTTCCCAAAGCAGGACACCCCCGGGCCTTCCTTCCAAGGGTTTTTAGATCCCAGCTGCAAATTACTCAAGTCAAGCACTGCTTAGCATTCATTAATATGCATTAAAGACTAGAGCAGAAGACGCTTAATCAAAAGGAAACTGCAGTTCAGAGAATCAAAACCTCTGCTAAGGTTAGCAAGGCAGTTATTTAGAAGTGAAAGCCACACAGGAAAAAATTCACAAGGAAGGCAGAGAGTGACTGTCCTGTCTAATTAAGACGAGAATTACATTGATAAGCCACAAATGAGTCCATTGCAATACACAGGGCTGGGGTTTAGAGCTCCACTCATCACTTTTGGGGGTAACGGGGCTCCTGTGCATCCCTGAAGACCTGCTTCCAAGGCTTTCAAGGACCACAGGATCTACAGACACTGGCAATAGCAGCGGCCACACGGGCTTTCTGCCCAAGGTAATTACACCGGTCCCATCCACCGCGATGGAGACCTCCTCTCCAACCGAGGAGACCTGCCAATTGTTTTCCACCGCACTGCAGAGCTCAGCTGAAAAGTAGGTCTCTTCTCCAGTGTCCTCAACATCCCCAACCCCTCTTGCATTTCTAAAGACATTCTTTAAAAGTCTAATTTGACAGAAAAACTGTCTGGCGTACTTAGATCTACAGAAAACCCCAGGTTTTACAGCGTTAGCTCCCGTGGATAATTAAATGTCTCGCTGGCTCTGCACTTGGTGAGCGACTTAATTGTCTCCTCATTCCCATTCCCATCACAGCTCCCTGTTCTAGGCTGTAATGAAGTAACCCATCTAGCTGCTGCTTCAGGACTCCAGAGCCTCAGCCCATCCTGTAACTGCAAGTTTAATTAATGTTCATTTTCTTCCTCATTAGTACAGCTTTACAAAGTTTCTCATTGCCATATAAAGGCAGATTTACTTCCTAATCTCCAAGCACGTGATACAGATAGGAAGCTAAAATTAAATGCGAACAAACCTGAAATTAATATTAAAAAATCCAAGTGTCTGCTTAGTTAATTAAATCAGTAACCCACAAAAACAGAGTGTTTCAGAAACTCTTAGAAACAGTATCTCTGTAAATAGAAAGCACCCTATTTTTTTGAGTCTGTGATTCTGAAAAAGGTAACCAGCCACATGACATATCTGTGCACAAACAAATCCTAAATGCAGTCCTGAGTTTCAGGTGATTTTCTTGAGACCGAAGAGAGGTTGAAACTAGCTGATATTTGACCTCAGTGCCCGGGTTAGGAGCCTGTACCCCCTGCAATGTCAATGAAGCCTCCGGAGGGGAATTTGCAGTATGGGATCCTCCCAACAATCAATTCACAGAGAAGCAGAGAGAGGAGATTTGCGTTTCACTGTATAGTTGCCAAAAAATACTCTGTAGATTACTTGAAAGAGAAAATATTTATGTTTGCAGGACAGCATATTGGACAAGGTCTTATTCTATTTTTATATTAATGTGCCTGTACCCTAAATACACAACTGCTACACGTTTGACCAAAACTGGCACTAGTATAGCAGAGAATTTGAAAGCAAATTCCACATGTTATTTTTATTTATGATCCTTCTCCAGGTCTTAGAACCACAGGAACATGCTTTTTTCCAAACAGCAACAGATGTGTCCTCCCAACACTGAAGTCAAGTACAGAAATTTTAGTTCAATTACATTAGAATGGGCCTGATACACCAGGAGCCCTGATGACTGGAGCAAGATCACCCAGAAGTCTGCAGCAGAAGTAAGGATGTAACACAGACCTTCCAAACTCATCCCTGCCCACACGGGATCTCTCAACATTCTCAGTTCTGCAATGTATTCACTCCCAGTCATACATTACACTGATTCAGGAACAGACGCGCTTGGCGTTTTATTTCCATTTAGCTTCATTCATATAGATAACAATGAAAAAAAAAGCTTCTTATGTCATATTTGCATTTGATTCTTTGAGAACATGCCTCGAACTACTGAAGCATTGCAGAGGAAGAATTGTGCAGTGCTGCAAATTCATCTCTCTTCACAGTGAATGGAGGTACTGAAGGAATTGTAGCAAACATTTGGAACATGTTGCCACATACTGTGCTGTATGCTGCTGCTGCCCTACATCTACACTGATTTATTCAGTCCCAGGCTGGATGGGGAAGGGGAGAAAAAGAAAGTTTTTAACTGAGCATATATAATTTTATTACTGTTAGGCTAAAGGTGTACTTTTCAGCTTTTTTCCAAGTCAGTTTGCAACTAAGTTGCTTTATTTTCACATACCCTCAAAAAATTAAGTGGGGAAATAATTATGTATACACATAAGAATTACATAGACAGACTGACAGAGAGGTAGAGCCTGCTGGGTAACCCTATTAAAGCTGCAAGTTACTTAGGGCTCCTATTTATCCTCTGCAGAATGGGGATAAGGTCACATATTTAATGCACTTTGAGATCCACTAATGAAAAGCACCACACAAGAGCTATTCGTACTAGGAGTGCTTTCATGATAGGCTGCTTTCGTACAGTCCTTGTAGCTCAAGGGAGCATGGGTATCCATCCATTCATGCATCTATACGCTTCCACTGCTACCAAAAATAAAGTTTTGTCCCCAGAGCCCAGCTTAGTCACTACACAACTGCAGGTGCAATCAATAATAGCAGTGGGACAAACCTGCAGCCAATATAACCTGAAGTTAAAAGAACTGCATTAGTTTATACCAGATGAGAATCTGGACCCAAATCTTGCGTTTGTATGGTATCGGTATAACTCATTTTAGAAACGCAGAAGGGTTTTCTGCGGTTTTTAAGAGACACAATAGTGAGACACACTGTGTCTCATTCTCACCGAGCCATCAAGAAAACAGACACAATTAAAGTGATTTCACAAAACAATGCCAGCAGATTTCAAGACAAGCATCCTGGCCACAGTGCCTGGCTTTTACCAGTGGACAATGCTAAAAACATTGCTTCCAACTTCTCTGCCTTTACAAGAAAATTACCAAATTCTCACCTCTGTCACTCAGTGCCTGCCTAGGGCGAGCAGCAGTGCAGGAGACCAGGGCCATGACCCTGAGCACCATGTCCCTTCATTAAATCTCCTGCCTCTGTCCCCCACAATCTGCCCCATCCTAGCAGCCGCTCACCTCTGAATCCTGGTAGATCACAAGAGGTAAATCTCATTTTCCAAAGGTTTAGGTGTCCTGGTTTCAGCTGGCATAGAGTTAATTTTCTTTCTAGTAGCTGGTATAGTGTTATGTCTTGGATTCAGTATGAGAAGAATGCTGATAACACACTGATGTTTTCAGTTGTTGCTAAGTAGTGCTTAGACTAAGTCAAGGATTTTTCAGCTTCTCATGCCCAGCCAGCAAGAAGGCTGGAGGGGCACAAGAAGTTGGGAGGGCACACAGCCAGGGCAGCTGACCCCAACTGGCCAAAGGGGTATTCCATACCATGGGACGTCACGCCCAGTATATAAACTGGGGGGAGTTGGCCTGGGAGGGATTGCTGCTCAGGAACTAGCTGGGCGTCAGTGGGTAAGTGGTGAGCAACTGCATTGTGCATCACTTGTTTTGTATATTCCACTCCTTTTATTATTATTACTGTCATTTTATTACTGATATTACTATCATTATTAGTTTCTTCCTTTCTGTTCTATTAAACTGTTCTTAACCCACAAGTTTTACCTTTTTCCTTCCAATTCTCTCCCGGATCCCACTGGGTGGGGAGTGAGCAAGCGGCTGCATGGTGCTTAGTTGCTGGCTGGGGTTAAACCACGACATTAGGTAATACACAAAAAACATGACCTTCTGCAAAATGAGTATTTGCAGCAAATACAGAGTACAGGCTGCAAAAGTATAACAGAGACTTTGGAGCAGGCAAACTCAGAACAGACTTCCTTGCAGCTACTACACAGAGAAACAGCATCGCACCTTTGCCAGTTTGGCTTCTACCTTTCGGATGCCTCCACCATCAGCAGCAGGGACCTTGTTCCCAAAGAGTTCAGCTGCAAGAGCTGTTACAGTTCTGTAGCTTTTTAAACAGAGACAAGCAGTTCTTTCAGCTAAAATAATGCTTAAGCAAGAACATTTTGGAAGGTCTCTAGGCTTGGTGTCCACAGGTACGTGTAATTCCAAGTGGGAAAGAGGTGAGTTATTAAATAGCTGTTAAGAATGAAAATGATAAATGCAGCAGATCTTGCAGACTCAGGGGACTGTAAACTCGATTGCTGTTGTTGCAAGCAGGGAATAGTAATTGCAGTTCCCTGCAACAGAGTTTCTCAATTTTAATCTTTCGGGGAGGAAAAGCATGAATATCAAGTCCATGAATTTGCTAAAAGCAAGATCCAAAAGGATTAACTTTCCCAATTTTAACACAAGGAACCATTTGAAATAAAGCATTTCTGAGGTCACTTTGACAAAATGCATAGTTGAGTCCTACCCTCAGCAATAAAAATGAATTGATATTCTGCAAGAAAACAAAACCAGTCCGACTGGAAAGCTCTTCAGCTCAAACTCTCACAAAATGGGATGGTTGCTACACAAGTTTCTTTTCAAAAATATATTTGCTTAAGGCACAAATCACCACCCACTGAAGTCAACGGGTGCCACATTCATAAATCTCAAGGCCAGGATTCATAAATGGATTCATAAATATTAAAGCAGTTTAGTCTGACCTTCTATTTAAGACAGGCCAAAGACTTTCACCAAAGCATCGCTGCAGCCTCCCAAAAACAGTCTTTATCCTGAATTCAGCAGAGCTGGATCAGATCCATTAATGGGTAGGAAACGGAGTCTAGGTCTTTGCTACGGTAAACAAGATAAAAGGATCCAGACCACAAACTGGAGAAAAAGGTTTACTATATAAAAAAAAGTTTAATATATTAAGTCCATCTGGGTTGAAACTTAGCATTTAAAGTAATTTAAAATTACATTATCGAAATCCTGAATCTTCCCTTTAAAAGATGTCACTGCAGCAACATTTCATATTCCAAAGGAGTGCGTGAGCTGCAGAGCACAAGCTGCAGGGCAGCAGGAGCCAGCTCTGGCCTGGGCCATTCCCATCCCCTCCTGCTCCGCTGCGCTCTACCAACCCTTCTTGCACAGCAGCCCCAGCGCCCACACAACCACACAGTGAGCAGGTTCAGGAAGCTTACTCCAAAATCACCATCCTAGAAAGATGTGCACCTTGGCAGAACCAGGTCTCCCTGGTCCGCAGCTTCTGACGTTAGCTACTCCAGTGAAAGCAAGAATCCCAGCAGGTGGAAGTTCCCACCTGGGAGACAGCATCTCACACCCACTTCACACTTTTCTCTGCAACAGCTCAAAACCCAAATCCGGCCACAGGTCCAGGGGTGACCAATGCAGTTATTCATGGCTTGGAAATCAGATAGGGTCCTTCTCTGCTAAATGTAAGTTTTACTTAAACTGGATGCCCATAAGGGTGAGGGGAAACAAAAGCACCAAAAGTTTGCTATAGCTGGGGCTTGTTTTCCTTTCCACATCCTATAGACAGGCTTATTTTAACCTTCCTTCTCTTTCTTACCCTGCATTGGAGGAATGAACCTGGAAAGGGGTTATCCAAATGAGAGCATGAAAAACTAATGAGACATGAGCTTTCAATTTTATACTGCACTCAGTTGTAGGCTCTCAGTACAAGATGTCAACAAAGTGCAAGATTCAGTACAGAAACTAAAATAATTAATCCCTGGAGGAACAGGCTTATTAAGAAGGATTAAATCAAAGAATTAATGTGCACTATTCGTCTATATGACAAAGAGGAAGGGAGGCATATGATAACTCTCCAAGATTTGAAAGCATAGAGAGAATAAGAGTTGCTGATGAGAAAAGCTTGGACATACCAGGAAACAAACAAAAAAAGAAACTGTGATAGAAATTTTAGCTTGCAATGCTATAGGCAATCTTATGCAGCTTAAAAAAACAAACAAACAAATAAACAAAAAAAACCAAAAAAAAAAACAAAAAAAACCCAAAACCCAAAAAAACTCAAAACCTTGTCTGTAAAAATCTTTAAATTAACATTCCTTATTCTTTACATTGCACTAGTACCTACAGTTCAAGGAACAAAAGTTAGGCATTGCACAATAACAAATACATTTTAGCAGACTTCCACAGAGGAAGAAATAAAGAACATCAGCTAAGCCCAAACCAGGCTCAGGGAACTCGGCAGTAGCTGGCGATCTATGTCCTTGGAAAAGCGAAATCAAACGTGAGCTGGACCTCTTCTGTGAGCCCCTTGCTTGAGCGGAGACAGCCCAGCCTGTCCCAAGGCTCTGCTCCATCCTGACCGAGCCAGCCAGGCAAAGGGGAGTTTCAGGGCAGTGGGAGCTTGGCTGTAGCTGGAAAGAAGCTGGAGGCTCTCCATCCCTAACTGCACAGGCTAGCCACAAAAACAGAAGCCAGACAGACCACCCAGAGACACGTGACACAAACTCCTCACTGCTACAAGTGAAATAAAGTGCATTCTCATATAAATGAATACCATTCCTTAAGGGCAATGTATAGGCATCCATATGGCAACCTGACTGCTAGAACAAATGCGGTGGATCTCATAGCATGTCTAGAGGTCTCTTAGGAAGCACTGGGGAGGAGTTGGTGCTCATCATCATTATGGGCCTGAGGACAGGGATTCAAGTTGCAAGCTGAAACCAGGAGTTTCATCATGGCATTGTTTTAATGTTCCCAGTCTGATGAAAAGGCAAGTCAGACAGTGCATGGCTGAGGAAATGAGCTGTGGATTCAGTGGATATGGAAACAAGAGTTGGGATTCACCAGTCATTGGAAAAACTCTGGAATGGATAAAGTCTGTCCAGGAGAGATCAGTTTCTCCCATATCATCACTGTATTGTGTACTGGAAAGGCTGTAAAGAGCACTTTAAATAAAAGGAGGGGAGGGTACAGAAGGGCAAGTATGATGTGTACTGGTAAGAGTGTTATCAGACACTGGGTGAAAACACAACGGTCTGGGGACACTGTAACAGCAGGATAGGAAGCACACAGGAACACACCAGCCTGCCAGTGGAGAAGAGAGCCCAGAATTAACTCAGATTAACCATTTAATCATGTCAAAGAAGAATCCAGTATCCCTCTAGATTAAATTCTACGTGTATATAGGAAAAGAACAGTATAGGGCAATACTATCAACTGACCAGGACAGCAACAGCAACTGAGATACACTGAGGGAGAACAGAAGCGCCTCAAGGGCAGAAAGCACATAGCAATGAAAAGTGTCTACAACCGCTACGGTGACTGGGCAAATACCATCTTGGGGAGCAGTGCTGAGGATAGATTTTTAAGTGTCATTAATGATTGCTTCATGACGCTCTTGAGACCAAGCTCCGCAAAGGGGAGGCAGCCCTCGACTGCCTGAGCAGTGTGGTTGAACTGTTGCTGTTGAATACTCAGTAGCACGGACCACAACGTGCTTGTGTTTGATGTCCTGTCAAGAGCAACTAAATGTGTAATATTTCTGCTGCAGTGTTAAGTTCCAGCAAGGATGACTACAGAAGAATAAAGGAACTTGTTAAAAAGGAATTAAATGGGCACCTAAAAGAGAATCTCATTGCAGGCAGCATTGAACCATTTAAAGACAGTGTATTGAAGGCCCGGTGCAAGTGCATACCATCCACCAAAAAAAGTTCAGGAAGAGCAAATGAAAGTCAGCATTGCTAAACAGCAAGGCAAGGGAGGGTTATTGGAAGCATATAGGCATCATACCAAAAAAAAAAGAGCCCAAATTAGGAAAATTGAAAGGGTCATAAACTGGCAGATTGAAGGTAAAATCACAGTAAGGCAAGCCAAAAGAGAGTCTGAGGAATAACTTGCAAAAAGCGTAAAAACTAATCATAAAACCTTTCTGAAATACATCAGGAGTTGAAAACTCATCAGGGTATCTGTAAGGCCAAAAGATTATCCAGGTTTAAAGGAGCACTCAGAGACAGTACCATAACAGCAAAATTAAATGAGGCTCTTCAAAACATGCTCACCTTAGAGAACCTGGCAGAAGCCCCTATGTAGGAGCTCTCTCCATCTAAGGTTGAACTGAAGGATCTGCCTCAAACTGAAAAATCAGAAGAGGAGGTTATACAATAAAATCTACAATGAAGGGGTCACAGGACTTCATCCTGACCAAACTAAGAAATGAAACAGTCCAGCTACTGCATGTGTCATGGTTTGCTTCAGAACCAGAGGACTGAGTGCAAATGAAAACGCAAAGCCAGGTTCTAAGAGGAGCTTCTGAAGAGAACTTGGGTACAAAGACAAATAAGCCTGACAGATGATAGGGGTATGGCTTCATACAACACACATTTCAGTTTCGGAACCCCTTGCCATAGGAGCTGTCTACTAAGAAAACAGAAGGCTACTAATGCTAAGACTCCAAAGACAATCACTCACTACTGGCCAGTTTTGAAGACAAGATAAGGACTTACACAGATATCTGGTCCAACACAGTATAGCTCATGTGATTTTGTCTTTCTGTCAGCTTGATCACCTCCAGGTTTTTATGGTTTTTGCTGTTTGTGCTTTTCCTGATATTTTTCTTCTCTACTCCCTCCAAGGCTGCAGCTACTAATAAAACAATTTAATATTGTCTGAATTGAAGGACAAGTTCCCCCTGCCTGTTCCTTAGACTATGGCTCCAGTAACCATAAACATTTCACCAAACTCCAGGCAGCACAAAAGAACTTAAAATACTCACATGCACACATAAAACTCTAAAGGATACAACCACAGTTAGATAATAACTGTAGAAACACGTAAAATTAGCAAGAGTTGAAGTAGAAGGTAGACTGTTAATAACATTTTATTTTGGAAAACAAAAAGCACTTATACTCTTAGGCAAAAGTTAAAAGAAAAGTGCCTGTTTTCTCAAAAAATTAGAAATGAAGGTCCAACCTTTTTGCAGCAGCTAGCAACTAGATAGTCAGAAGTTGGACACAACATACACTGAGTCAAATGGAGCCTATAAAGCATGCACTCCCTGAAAATAAGAGACTATGGAAAATAAACACAAAGAAAGAAGCGTAAATCAGCCTGTAAATGTTTCAGAACTACTAGAAATCAAATTACATACCATATGTCAGTGGGCTAGTATATTCACACCAGTAGAGCTGGGTTAGTGCCACCACACATTCTGGCAAGTTTACAAGCGGCATGCGCTTATTTGGACAGTACTATTATCACAAAAGATATTAAGGAAGTTCTTCAAGAGGCAGTTTCCATACTTTACATGTCTTCTACAAAATGATGTGGCTTTCTTATTTAAAGTTGCCTGTGAATCTCATGAGATTGCTTTAGAATTAAACAGACATTATTAATTTAGACTACTAGGCAGAGAGAAAAAAAAAAAAAAAACTTTTGTAGCTCTTGAGCCAACAACAATGTTTACAAACTTCTCAAAGTCAATTGTCCAAATATAGTTACAAGAACTACAAGCCAGGAATCTGGATCAGAGGAAATATTATAGTAAGAAAGCCAGTTATCTCCCCTTATAAATGCAAAAAATGTTAGTTTTCAAAAGAAATTATCAAATAAACTGTATCAGCTCTACCACCCAAACCAAAGTCAGTTATTGCAGTTATATCTCTAAGTCCTGCCTAGAGGAGGAACAAATATCCAGCACAGGGCAAACATAGCTGCTCTGTGTTTCTTGAGGGCATCCAGAATGCTGATGAGGATACCCACTGGTGACATGGGGGCATCTAGGGCCTGACAATGAAACATCCCTCATCCAGAAAACAGAAGTTCCAACTAACTCATGGGCATCCCAGACCAGACAGATGAACACACTGGTGATAAGACATGGCTGTATGACCAGCGAGCCACTGAGCTTCACGATGAACTTCCAACATTTCTGAAAAATTATAAAGGAGGTGAACAAAATCCTCACTCTTCCACTTAAAATTTGCTGTGAACTACACAATTCAGGTTAGAGATAGCACTATCAGGAGCCCAAGAGACACCATTCAGAAAGATCAGGGAATGAACACACAGGAGACTGTCAAATGGAAGCTAACACTGACAAAAAACTGAAATGCTTTGGCAGGAGCACTTAACCAACCTATACATCTTACAAAGTCCTAAATTAGCTACCTCCAATTCAGGTGAGAGATGCATGACTGTTGTAACAAGTTCAATGAAGATTTCCTCTCACTCTACAGTCAAAGTCAACCAGCACCAAAAAAGAAAAAAAAAAAAAGAAAAAAAATAGGATGTTTAAATATGGGATAAAAAAAGGCAAGACAGATGGCATTATTATTTTGTTACACAAGTCAGTGGCATAGCTGCATTGAAAACACTGGATTCAAGATGCCTGTAAATACAACCAAACTGAAATGTTTCCAAAGAAGTTGAATGGGAATGACCAGGGCCTCAAAACCACTCTCATTTCAGCAGGGAGACTGCAGACATTAAATACTTGTTTTAATATGAATGAGAAAGACAGAGGAAAACAATTAATGGTACAATATGGAATACCTGAAAGTCATCTCTTCATTTCACAATAAAGAGAAAGAGAGTATCAATTAAATTAAAACATGATTTCCCCTGCCTCCCTCTGCCTAAAACAAATCACAGAGTAACTCCACAGTTTTCATTCTCCAGCTGACATCTTATAGCAAATTGAAGACCTTTAATACAAACAGTGAGGAGCCTCAGAAGCTCCAGGGTGCCCCAGAAAGAACAGAAGCAGGTCTGGACTTCTTGGTCTTGGACTCTTGCCAGACCAAAAGACTTTATTATACGAAAATGCCCAGAGGATCCTAAAGAGAAAAATCGCTTTTAGTTTATTTGTTTAACGAGTGATATTACTTCATATTTACGGGTTGAGTTTGTACTGGTAGCTTTTTGTTTTTACAAGTCTATGTTCCAGCTGACCCTGGTTTCACAGTACTTACACCTACTGTGACAGTTTTACAACCTGTTGTAGCTGCCCCACACAACACGGCCAAAGCCAAGCTGTTCTTTTGGTAACACCGTCAGGTTTCATAGCTCCCCTTCAACAGGTTTCAAGTTCTATTTAGGTACCTCATCTCTATGGTAACTGCCAACCCTACGGAGCCTCACAGCGCTGTGCCAAAGGAAAGCAATCCCCCATCCCTCACTGGGGAAACTGGATGCAGGAAAACTGGATGACTTGCCCAAGGTCATGCAGGAACTCTGTGGCAGAGACAAGAAACCAGATGTCCTGAAGGCCACATCCAGAGCACGAACCACCAGGTACCCCTTCCTCTCCTACCAGCAAAACCTCCCGCTCCAAGCGGCTCTCGGCATCAGAGTCACTTCCGAACATACCGCGGCTCTCAGTTTACAAAGCGTGAGCCTTAAGGGATACGTCATTACGTGCTCCGTCCCTTTGCTACTTCGCTGCAACGAGTCGGTCAACGAACAAGTCTCTCTTCCAGCTGCTCGCCGCCAGCACGGCCACCAGCCCAGGCCAGTCGCTGCAGTGCAACGAGGAGCTTAACACAATTAGACTTGCACGGGATTCATCTGAACTCTGGGGAAGCAGGAATTTCACAAAGCTATAAAGGTCGTTTTAAGAAGTTTTCCAGATTTTATCATTTTTCACACAGTCTGCAGTTCTCCTTCCTGGCTTTTGAAAAACGACACACAGCTGTGCTTTGGATCACAGCTGTGCCTTTTGGCAGCAGGCGGAGGAGGCCCGGTGCTGGGCTGGGGTAGCCAGCATCACCCTGAGCCGCTCAGTGTTTCTCATCAGCGAGGAGGGACCGGTGCCCCTCACTGGCATGGCAGGGTGCAGCATCACGGGCTCCTGCTGTATCACAGCGTTTCTGAACTATTAGATACCAATTTGGATCTGCTCTCCTGAGTAGAATCCATGTGAAAAAATGAACACAGACATGAAAGGCATTGGGGAAGATACAGGAGGAAAATCTAATGACTGTTGGCTTTCCCCCCATTTTAAAGCAGTTTTCTTTCTTGTATTTTCTACTTCAGGTTTTTGGTTTTTTTATTTTTGGTCTGTTCTGGTGGCTCCTACCAATTCTCAGCACCTTATTTTCACATCCATCTTTTCCCCCAGATTCTGAAGATATTTTCTGCCTTTTCCAGAGAGCTCACTGGGTTTCACGTAGTTGTGGAACAGATGGCACAACACTTAGATCTGCTTTAGTAAACGGACAAATGCGATCGCTTTGTTCTTCTTCTCTCGCGTCTGCGCTCAGTGCAGAAGTCTGCCTCTGCGAGCCCAGCGGCCGAGGACCACGATCCAGCGATGCTGCAGCCATCAGTCGGCAGCGGGGCAGGACCGGGCGCTCGCCGAATCTCCCGGAGCAGCACTTGGGCAGCGTGGGTGGGCACGGACGCAGCGTCTCCCGGTCGGCAGCACGAGAACCAAAGGCAAACAGCCACGTTCCTCCCAGGTCTACGGGAATAACAAACCTTGGGAAAGCGTTGAAGTGCAAGGGGAGGTAGGGAGAATGAGAAGCACAAAAGAACAAGATACACTGACTCTCCCAGAAGAGCCTGAGGACACGTACTGTCATTTTTAGCCATATTTCAACCTCTTAAGCATCCTCCCATCAGTCAGAATTACAGTATGTGGAAGGAACCTGTTCCGTCTTGGAAAGCCAGAGGCCACTTAGTCTCCTGACAGCAGACTGTGATCAGACCCAGCTTCTTGCACAGGGTACAGAGCAGGGAGAATTAACCCCTGGCCTGCCAAGCGCTCTCCTGTGGTGGCAGACACACGCAGCAAGTCATCCCTGAAAGTTTTGACTGGTGATGGGTGAAACAGACTTTATAAATCCAGGTATGGCTAGGTCACATCATGCTTATAGAGAGGACTCCACTCATTCTTCAAGTGGGCTCTCACGTTCCCACAAAGCACAAAGATATAGGCCCACAGTGGCATCTGCAGGGGTGTCCCTCGGTCAGTGGTCCAGATTTCTTCTGGGCACAAGTGCCTCATAAGAGAGAAGATGATAATGAGTTCATACTTCCAACTGATCACATCAGCAACCAGACGTGCGTTTGAAAGAGGTCTAGGCTACGAGAACATTTCAGGTCACTCCTGCTTTGTCTTCCTACAAAGGCTTAAAATTAAAGGGCAGTCCTTCTAGCGCTCAGATGCGATGCTCGCCTTCCTCTTACTCCGGGCTATCAGCCCTTCCTCCTTCTTCACAAAATCACCAGCCCATTTCAGAGGGACCAAAGGGTCAGCCCACTTCGATTCATTAAGGAATTTTCAGATACCCATTTTTGGTTTCCATTTGGGCTAATATCCATTTAGAAATATGATAAATTACCATGAGAAGGAGATGTCATTTTTCGACCCATGGGGATAATGTCAGAGGAGGAAGAGAGGAAGTATAAGGAAGGTTAATTAGCCCTGAAGTCTTGCTTTGGGAAAAAACAGCATGTGAAGAGAGGGATTATTAAAACACCTGTGTGCTCCCAGAGCTCAGACTCCTGGTTTCACATTGGGCTTGTGATCCTCGATGTACTACATTTGGGATGTCTTCACTTTATCAGCCAACATTAATACAGACAGAATTTTAAAGGGACTAACGCATCCTTGGTTATAAATGCATCAGTATGTTCATGGGAACCAAATGATTTTAGCATGAACCAACTTCTTCATCCACTTACTAACTTCTATATTCACAAGCGTGTTGTATTTGTAAAATTAGTCACTACAGGTAACAACACTTAACCACAGCTCTGACAGAAACAATCTTTGGCGGCTACTTCCTACCTTGGACAGAGAGGAGAAAGAAAAGAGAACAGATTAGTGAAGGTCAACATTTTTCTATCAATTTTTCTTTTTTAAGGGTTTTCTTACAGTGTTTCTGCTGAATTTTTATAGTTTATTGGAGGAAAAGAAGAAGTCATTTTACTTCAATCTCACATGAATTGAAATCTTTTTTTTATTTGACTCTCTCCAAATCCCTTTATGTATCTCTCAAGAGTGACCAAAATTCTGCTTTTTTCTACCTCTTGCAGAGATTTTTAAAATTAGCATAATGCTTTAAAATTAATTGCATTTTTAAAATAAGAGTTACTTCAGCTTTCTTGCAGGCAGCTACTGAAGTGAATCACATGATTATGCAAACTACAACCAATATTTTGGTGCCAAAAATACAGCTCAGCAGAGAGATGTATAAATACTGGCCAAACCTTGGAAAATAAGGGTTACAGAAGTAGATAACAGAACTCTCCTTTCAGCAGCTATTCAAATTTCCTTCCTTTTTAACTTCCTTGGAAAGGAATCAATTAAGAAACAAACATTTCTTCAGCTTCTGCACCATCCTTTTTTATTGCTTCTGTCTCATGGGGGAAACTAAATCACACCTTAAAAATTCTCCTAACGTTTGCTTTCGGAAAGCAAAGTCACCCCGCTATGGCCAGAGCTCTCAGTGCTCAGCTCCTGTGCCTGAACAGTCATGGGGCTATAAATGCAAAACCTCAACTACAAAATTCGGGCAGCAGCAATCGGTCTTTGGGACTCTATTCTTCTCCGAAACTTGCATGTGACTCTGCACCTATCAAGACACTTGGCACAAGTGAAAAATGTGTGCAAACAGAGGGTTTTCCGATTTTACAAGTGATTCATAGGGGAAAAATTGCCGAAAGACCCATTTACTTTCAAATTCCTTTTTGCACTCTGCCAAGGTAAACTTGGGCATTTGTACATTTCTGTTCAGTGCCTGTACAAATTTTATAGAGGGCTAAAATTAACATGCAGGGACTCTTAACTACACCTCATTAAAAAAGACCTGAAATATAATTAAATATTTGTATGCATAAAAAAGTGAGTAAACTTGCTTTTCAAACCTGGACCTAATCTTTCCTAAGTGAAGCACGCATGCAAAGAACAGCCAGATATCTGGCATGCGCATGTACTTCTAAAATGACAGCCAGGGACTGATATTAGGAGGCTCCTGTGAATTTAGTGGGAAAAAAAAAAGAAGTCATGAAATTAGAGTATCAGTACCACAGACCAACTCTGCAGTGCAAATACATGTACAGATCAGCACAGGCCATGTGATCACACTATCTAATGTGACTACAATGATTTTTAAAAGCATTTGATTCATATGGAAAACATGTGGATAGAGAAGCCTATAAAGATACTCCCCCATCTGCCACCTTTTCCTCCAGTAACTTCTGTCTCACTCAGTAGTCATGCTAAGCCTGCAACTCTTCTTAGAAAGGAAAGGATTAACCATACTCTTAATTCCTGCTGGAAATGCCTAAACCAGAATAGCCAACATGTTTATTATCAAGACACATGGCTCCAGCAAAGACCTTGGACACTGTGCTTAAAAAAGCACGTCCCTTCATGCAGTACACACCTATGGGTGTCCGATCTCATTCTACTATGATACAGAAGATTAGTGAGCTAATTGGCTGAATTTTTCCATTTTTTCTCCACTGATTTGTTTTGCATCATTTTATTTGAGCAATACAGACAAGATCTAGGTCCTCTTGAGTGAGCTAATGCTCATTAATAATACACATAACTTTACTGGAATTTGTTCTTCCTCTTTCCTTTGACCCAAGTGTAAGGAACTGTGCACTTAAAAAAAAATATAGATACGCGTATTTTTGTCTTTTTGTGCATTTCAGAGAGCACAATGTGCCTCCCCTACACAGCCCATTTAAGGATGTATAATGTCAAATCAAAACTGGTTATGTTCATCTCATCTATTATTAACCAAGAATCTTCTGTACAGATTTGAGTATATGTTTACTCTGTGAAAACCTACATATTGCAATCTACAGTTAAGAGCAATACTAGACACCTACATAAACAGAGAAAAAGCAGGAAGAATTCTGCAAAGCAAATGAGCAAATGCTAAGTAGATCCTATTATATTGCTCTGACTCCGTTGCAGTGGAAAAGGGAGAATAAATATTGAACATGCTGTATTATCATTTATTTTTGCTGAAGTAGCTCAGAAGTAAGGAGGTGGGCATTGCATAAATATACAACCCACAAACTGCTTATGATCAAACTACAACCCTGCACACAAGGACCAAATAAAAAGCAAACCAGGAGTGGGGTAAACATCAGGTAGTCAGAAAGCATTACCATCTGCCAATATGCAGCAGCTGGAGAACTTGAGCTTGCGTAAGTCAGGTGTAGTTACCCAGGTGCACGTGGCAGAGGCTGCATCGCTCAGCTACGCACTGCTACGCAGCTCGGGACACTGCAGCTCAGGCATCTGCCTGCTGCAGTATGCATATAGAATCACAGAATCCTTGAGGTTGGAAAAGACCTTTAAGATCATCAAGTCCAACCATAATATGCACGATCCAGAGCACAGAGCCCCGGAGGCTGACTCCATATGGGAGGCACATGTCAGGCTGAGGGCATAACCACGCAAGAAATGATGAAAAAGCAACACGGGTTACAACAGATTGCCAGTTATCAATTCAAATGCGACAAACGATCCCTGTGGGCAATGCTATTTCAAGAAGCGTCTACCTGGCAGGGGAGCAGCTGTCCGGGAGCGTGGGCTGCCAGCCTGAGCTCTCCTGAAGTTGCACTTTTCGGCGCTTATCCAACATAAAATATAGTTGGGGTAAATTACACACACTTCCTGATGTTCTTAGGGGATTTTAAATTGCATTTATATTGACAACTTGATCACTGAGACAGACTAGAAAGAGAGGCAACAAAACAGGGTGTTTCGTAAGGTCAGCATCGCTTCCCAGCTTGCAGGAGTCCCCAACCTCAGCACAGAGTAATAAAGAGCGTGCAGCCCGAGCGATTACAGCCAGCAAACCTGGCGTAGGCAATACGCAGCACCTTGTCAAATAAGCAGCAGTATACATGTCTAATGCCTTTAATTTTGTATATTGCAATCTGGTGCATTAATAAAGCCTATTACAATGGGCAAAAGAAAGATTGGAGCAATTTCTACAGATCAGTGTGCTTGGAAGTATTACATTAGCTTCCAGTTTTGAAAAAGCGCAAAGATATATGGCTCTCATTAGCTGACGAGTTTTGTGAAAATTACAGAAAAGATATTTGAAGGTAACTAATTCTTGCTACTGTGCAACTGAGTCAATGTTGTTTAAAAAAAAAAACAAACACCCATCAACCCACAAGCCAGCAATCTATTTATATTAGATTTGATAATCTCTGGGCCTGATATGGACTTGTTCTGACCCACTATTAAGAACAGAGAAACAGACAAAAAAGTCAGAGTTCTTCTTCATTCATTCTGCAAACTTAGGCCTGAAAAAGTCAACACTAGAGTCTGGTAACGTTGCCATGATGGAGACGGCTTTTGTATATAGGTTACTATGAAAATCAGAAGTTAAGTTTCAGAGTAGGTAGAGGACAGGAACATATTTGACAGTTTATGTTTGTTAATGAAATTGCTTCATCTGCCTTCTAATGAAATAATGTTTTGGCAGAACAGCTGGCCAGAACGGGATATTCTGGCAAATATTACAATATTCTCATACACTCATGAATCAGAATACTCTGGAATCTTAGTCAACTCTTTCAACAAAGCAAAAATCTGCAAATATGATAATCTAATCAAAAAATGGAAAAATAAATCCTGGAATTTCTGTGTCCAGTGTAACAGCTGAGCTTCTGAACATCAACCGCTCACAACAAATCGCTTGTGAATGAGCTACAAAGTAAGGATTGCTGACAGAAATTATTTGGTGCATAATTTTAATTAACAACTGAATTCAAGCAAGTCATGCTTTATTCCCAGGCAATTCAAAATAGAAAAAGGTGGCATTCATAAAATAAATTACTCTTTATGAATTATTCACCCAGTTCTATTATCTTTTTCAGAATTTCCAATCTGTTCACTAAACCCTACTGTGAAAAGTTCAATACCATATTCATTAAAATAAACTTAACGTAACTGAACCCTGAAGGAAAGCATAGAGAGATCAGTCATTACAACCAACTGTTCTGCATCTGAAATTCCTGTTTTACACAAATGCAGAACGTGTTATCTTACCTGTGGTTTAAAATACATATCAACACCTGGACTGCAAGTGCTATCCTTCAAAAGAAACTAAAGGTATCTGGGCATGACCTACTGACCTACTTCAAGACAATCACTGGCAGACTTAAAAGACATTGCCTCTCTCCTGACAGTAGCTGGCTGTCATAAATCTCAGGATGAAGCCCTGATCATAGACCTCTTCCCTCACCATGTGAAAGAACATGCCTAAGGTAAGGCGAGTCTCGGGCTAAGGGAGTAAACTTTCCAAGTCCTGACCTTCCCCTTGCACTAAACCACCACTTGGGTCTGTCCTCCAACAAGAGCAGGAAAGAGGCACACAGGCTCCTGAAACAGCAAATCCCTCGGTCCGCACTGCCAGGATGCAATCGCAGACCCTCTGGTGATTCATGAACGTAAATCCTACAATGGAGGTAAGCAAACCAAACATATTCGCTGACCTTTGCTTGGGGAAAGCAGTACAGTGATGAATGAAGAGGAACTGGAGCTGCCGCTCTCCGTATTACTCACCATGGAGAGTTCACTTCTCCCCCATTAGTAAACACGAAAATATGTAGTTTTATCGGCAGCCAAATAGCCAGGCTGTGGTCCTCGGAGGATAATCTGGCAGTCATTGCTGCAAAGTTTGTCCATTTGGTTTGATATTAAGTTAAATAAGATGTCTCAGATCTCTCTCGGAACAGTCATCTGGTGTGTTATCTCCCATGTATATTAGGAGGGCTGTTTTCCTGAAACCTAATGTATTATTGTAACTAGCATATGTCAGGGAATTGCAAATCAGCACATTACAGAACGTTGCTGTAGTCCCAGCCCTGAGAACAAAATACAGTACCGTACCAGAGGACAGGACCGTACGTCAGCAGAGAAGCCTCTGCTCTGCTGGGAAGCTGAGCACATGCTGCTCTGGGCACACTGGGATCCCAAACGTCAGGCAGCACTGAAGGAAGGAGACCTACAATGCAAATCTAATATTTACATTCTTTCCAAGAATCTTAGCCAGATTGTCAAGGGTTTGTTGGCAGTCCAAGTAAACCCATGGAAGTATATGAAAGCAGGGAAAGAAACACGATTTTGCATTACCTGAGAATAAACAAGAGGGCCCAGGACAGGTAGTGATGTACATCAGAGCAACTTCTGTCCCTCCAGGTCACCATAACGGAGGGGGAAGCCTGCGCTCACTGAGGAGAGACGAGTGACATTGCTGTGCTCAGTGCTTCTATGTATAGGTGACGGAGAAACAGAGGAGGGGAGAGCAGAGAGGAAGGGTGGCTCTTTGAAAGGGTGGAAAGGGGCTACCCATCCACTTCCTGAGAAACATGGCAGCATAAATAAATTCCCTCCATTCTCAATTAAATAAAAACATTTTCAATGTCTGAGTTCTCTACGAATCTCAAAAAAGTTGCTGTTTCTCGTTTTTTAAGGAAAATTTAAATTTTCCATAGATATTTCTGAGCAAACTGGGGGGGAGGGCAAGTGTTCTTTTCAGAAGCAAAACGGACCAAAACCTTCCAACTAACCCTAATGGATCTACAGCTGTGTTCCTCTGCTACGTCACCACCCCGACCCTACACAGCCCCAGCCTCCAGTTTGCATCCAAGAAACATGACTAATGTGCTGGAGGAGTAATCCGATGACTCAAAATTCTGGACAGTGACCTCTCAGGGCAGCATTGTATGGCCTGAACACAGCACACACTCTGACCTACCGACAGCCTATATGTACCTCCTGAACAAGAACAGGCTGCAGAGGCAGTCAGAGGACAAAAGGAAAACAGGCCCCACAAGTTGCTGACCCGGTCCCTGTTGTTCTGTCCACTCCATGCCAGCCTAACACCCCAGAAAACAGTTTCCTTGGAGTCTCAGCAGACCTGTGGCTGAAAAACGCTTAAGATAAATCCTCTATTTGCTGTGAGCGGGAAGGAAGATGGAATGGGAAAGCCCATGACTCAAAACACCAAGGGCAGGAAAGAAAAGAGAAGAGATGGGAAAGGCAGAATGGGAGAGAAAGCAGAACCTACAGTAAGGGGCAAAAAGGTCCAACAGAAAAGGATCAGGCAGCGAGGAGGAGAGCAAGTGGTTTGCTATCCAGCTGCCACTGATGAATTTTTAGAAGCAAGAAATTTATATCACAGGAAATATAAGGTGATGAAAAGAAGATCATTCGAGGTTTCTTCCTCACCACATATATGCCTGTAATTATTTCTTATTATTCTTATTTTTTTCAAGAAGAGGGAGAGAGAACCAAGCCCATTGCACTATTCTCCGAGATCATTGCCTGGGTGCAGCAACACAACACATCCAGCAAGAATGACCCGCGGCAAGTGAACATTCGTCTGCAGTTCAACAGCTGCACATTGTTTTAAAGATGAACAGAAACAGACAAAATAGATTTTGTGTTATTTTAATATCTACATATATAAATATATCTAGTAGGTAAAGGAAATCGAAATCCAAAGCGCTAGCAGACTGCCAAAAGCAAAAAAACGTGGTATTGCTGTTGGGTCCAAAGAAAACAGTTTGTCTACCTTTTTCCAGGAACTTTAAAAGATAGTGACGGAAAGCAAAAGGAGAGGAGAAAAAACAATTATATATATAAAAAGAAGAAAATTACCATGTAAATTGAAACCACATACGGGATCCCATATGTGTATCACATACTCCAGCTCATGGTATGCATTGGCCCTTTAACTCACAACTTCAGGTCAATACTCTCCACTGTCACTGTTCTCTCTCTAACCCACATCTGCTCTGGGCATTATTGCACTCTACGGCTTATTTGTTCATGTAGAGACAGAGGTAAAGACCATCTCTAAGTTAACAGTCGACTTACATTATTAACAATACAAAATGAGTTTCCCTGGAAAGCTTCACAGATCAGAGATGAAGTTCTCACCTCCTCCCTGGCAATGAGTTTTGCACTACCCGAAGGAGCAGGTGCAGAAGGCTTCTAACCTCTCACCCGTGATCACGGGAGCGGAGAGGTGAGAGGCTGACATGACCCCATTCACAGCCATCAGCCACATCCGCGCTGGCATTTTTTGTAAATCAGGTTATTTAGAAAAAAAGTCAAATTGCGTGTTCTGATTTGTGACCGAGCCACGCCTCCTCCCCCCAGGTTAACCAGGCTCTGAGCCTCAACAGCCCAACAGAAGGGGACAATGGGCACTGGGCAGCGTGGAGGTGTTGCAAGAGGACCGCTCCACTGCACCGTGGAGACGTTGCTGCAACTGATTTAAAAACAGAGCTCTGGGCATCAGTCATGAAAGGAGATCGCAAAATAAGTGTTAAGGGGAAAGTTTATGAGAGATGGTTCAGGTGCTTGGAGTAGTTTGGAAAAAAGTCATAGCTTAGCAGGCTTCCTACCAGATAAAGAGGCATCGCAATCCAAAGCCAGAATGGTGAGCAGAATAAGCTGAGGTAAATGCCTCAACTACTGCCACAAAGTTGATGCACATAAATTAAAGCTCATTAAGCCCTGGAAAATACGCTCATCTGGAACAGGCAATTGTTCACCCTAACTTAATCCTACCCAGAAGATGAACATACAGCAACTAAACTCGCTTTACTGCCAGACAAGACCATTCTGGCAGAGGCTTGATATGCTCTAGCTAAGCCCCAATAAATTCACGATTTGAGTGAGTTTTCATCAATTTTGGGGGTTCTTCAAATAAACAGTCCTCAAGCATTGTTAAAGAAATCTTAAGGCTACTACACTAAGTAAATAAATCCTCATATTCCAGGGCAAAAAGCAACCACTCACAGCTTCAAAGTGGGGTGACTTTATGCCAGCAATTAATCTTCATGTACCTGCAACGGAGATGTTTGGCCATTTTGGGGGCAGAAAAACTGCCTAGTGGGAAAACAGATGTTAACTGATACAATAAAGCACTTATTCCTGACACGGAGAAACAACACAATCTCATTTACATACAGTGCAACCCAACTCCCCCTGCCATCCGCAGAAATGCAGTACAATCACGGCTCCTGCTCCACAGCTGTGTTTCCTCAAGGAAGAGGAGAAGGATCAAGAATGCAAACACGCAGAATTCCTGTTGGTAGAGAGGCAACAAAAACAAGATTGTACAGTCTGTGAATTCAGACTGATAATCTAAGTTTTTGCCACCACTTTTCCTCTCATTGTACCACAAAAATTAAATGAACCTGGAGCCAGTTATAAATTTGCCTTTAGAAAAACAGGATTTGGTTTTTTAAAATGCACAGAGCTCTACCATCCTGCGATACATGAATTCTGCAGCCTTTGCACTTGGAGGGACATTAATTCAAATGAATACAGTAGCATACCACTACCATATATTACACTTTGTTTTTACAGATGTACATGGTTTTCAAATTGAAAGATAAAGTAATGCAAACCTAGGCAGGAGAATTAGGTATGCAGGCAAAGTCGATGTACAGGTATGAAATATAAAGTAGGACTGGCATGCTGACAGGACGTTGCTATTCTCTAGGGAAAACTAACATTGTAAGAGGGTAGAGTGTGCAGCTTGAGAACATCTGAATGGCTGAACACAGTTTCCTGTTTACATAAATTAAATTAATAGAAGATTAGTCTTTTCCAAGGTTTGAGTTCAGCAAGTGACGTGTAAATTCCATGTGACTCACAAATTGTTTGCATATGACCCAAGCGCATAGGATTTTCCATCCCAGGTCAGAACTTGGTTCCAGCATTTTCCTGTAATGGCGATTTCCGGGAAGGGGGATAGAAACGCTAAGACATTGGAATCTTTTTTTCAATCCACCCTTCTAAAGACTGGGTCCTTAGGTCATGTGGGACTGGTCTGCCTTGGTAACTCTGTTTTGCAGGAGCAAGCCTGGGAAAAATGCAGACCAGATGGAAATATATAGCTATTATGAACTGTCCTAAGAAACACACAGTATCTTCTCAGTCTGAGGCCAATGTCCCTGCAACATAGCACTTGGTATTTCTCCTGCAGCATGGTGAATGATCTTATCCACTCCATTCCCAACGTAGGGGTTAGAGCAAAAGTGGGAGGACTCCTCTAAGACGGCAAATAGTCTATGTTGCAAACACAAGATGGTAAGAAAGATGGGAAGCGAATTCTTACCATGTTGGGAATTGCATCTAGGGTCTGTATTCCTCAAAGAAAATAATCATATCCACCTCCACCGAATTTTCAAGTCTGATGCATGCCACAAAAAACAAGTAAGATCAGAAAAGCCTCACGGCTTCATTTTCCACTGAGGCCAAGCGCTATTTACTACAAACAGGGACTCTTTGATGATTGCCCCACTGCCAGAGTGGGAAAGGCACGCTCCCAGCAAGGACGGGCATCACACTCGCTATACGCTAATTGGAAGAATCGTCTGCTGGCTGTTTTAGCTGGCCTTGCAACCTCTTCACACACAGTCCAAACACTCCTCGTGGGAAAGCTGGCAAAAGCCCCAGAGAATTACAAAATGATGAATTTTGCTTGGACAAGAGAGATTGCCAGAGTTAATTATGAACCATTATTTAGACATATTGGTGAGGAAGACATAACAATCCCCAATACTCAGACTTATTATCAGGCCTGCCAAATTCATGCCTCTGGGTACAACACTGCACGTAGACCAAGAAATTTCTTCAGAAATTGGCACTGATGAAATTTTATGAATAAGCAGAACATCCCATTAGCAAGGGGTCTCTGAACATCCATTAGTCAGAGCAGCAATAAAAGCATGGGATAGAGCAGCCTATATAGTCACTTCTTGCCCTGTCCCAATGACATGGATTGTGAGAAAGATTTTCAGCCACAAAAAGACCCAAGAATGTTGATAGCTTGGGAATAGGCTGAGATTTTGCACTCTTAACTAGAGGGACCAGGGAAATAAGTCTGCACATTGCCAAGAAATTCAACCAAATTTAATTTCCCATCTCGGGAAAATTTTTTGTGTCTTCTCGACTTCCTGCAAATCAGTCATTATGCCAAGAAAATATCTTAAAAATATCGCAACGAACATAAACCCCACACTGCTAAAGCAAATGGTGAGTTAGAAAAAGAAAACATTTTCTCCAATGTCTGAAAAGCTTTGATGCCAGCTAACAGAAGATTAGAGAAGTAGTATAATAAGAAATTGAGAAAGGTTAATACATGGAGAGTGATGGGATATTTGGACAATATAATACAGGAAAGCTACTGAGAACTGCATTAACAGCAAAGCTCCAAGCCACTCCTAACAGCAATAATGGTTGTGTTGATGGGACTGTGGAGAAATACATGGGGGATTTTTGCATAATATATGATGAGTAAGATCAAACATCTGTGCTTACTGGGCCAAAGACAGACACAGAGTTTGCAAGTATTTCTGTCTAAATAGAGCATGCTAGAGAAAGATATGACAGCAGCGTCCATGAGCCTACTGATTGTCTGCAAAGCCCCAAGGGTCCCCAGTCACAATAACATAGGAACAAATATTCTCAGTACTCTGAGACTCCAAGATAAAAGCTCAATATCCTGTTTCCAAAAGTGTCCTGTAACTGCTTCTTAAGAAACTATATGAGTAAGGCAAGCAAGTAGCAATGTTCTCCAGAATATACTTCCTATTTCCAGCAAAGTGCTAGTCAGGGATCTCCTGAAGCAGCGCTGGTGACTGGATACTTCCCAGACCCTAATCAATTTTTCTTCCGTGAACCTCTGATGACTTGTTGAACTCACGCAACACTTTAGCATCCCCAGCATCACTCAGCAAGTAGTCCC
Source organism: Buteo buteo (assembly GCF_964188355.1). Classification (NCBI taxonomy): domain Eukaryota; kingdom Metazoa; phylum Chordata; class Aves; order Accipitriformes; family Accipitridae; genus Buteo; species Buteo buteo. Next base: position 6,337,052 of record NC_134194.1, read on the forward strand.
ATGGCTTTATTGTGCTCTGTGTCGGTCTCCTTGTGTCTGTCTGAAACCGCATTTTCTAAGTTTTATTTGATGTCCCTTAGCTGTTACAGAGCAAGAGACATGGGACAGTGATTACCTATTTACCTTCTCCTGACCACTCATGATTTTATAGACCTTGATATCTTAGTATCTCTTTCCATCTCCCCTCCCCTGGATTTGTTCTGCCGTTCGCAGCATTCCTCAACTGCCCTAAAAGGAGAGAGGTACATGGTAGTCCCCATTCCACTCCCAGGGTCCAAGAACACAGTTTCACTTAGTTGCCATGCTGCTGTACGAACAGTCCAACCTTCCAGAGGCTTGGATGAGGAAGAGTTTTGTAGAAATGCTATGTATTATCAATGTGACTCACTACTGTTTCTCTCTACATCCTAAGTTCTGTAATAGCGCTGCATTTCATAGCTTTGTTTTATATTATTTGGTATTACACACCATACCTCCTGCAAACTCACTGCAAAGATGCCATCTACTTGTTTAGTCTCAATTCAAGGTTAAGCTCCAATCTGAATACAAGATTTGCAAGTTATAATTCACGGTGACAGAACGCTATACTTGATGAAAAGTGACAGACAGCAAAATTAGTGGTTTATCCTACACAACCACAGTCTCTTCTATCCCAGTGAAATCTTTTTTCTACCCCTATAAAGTTCAAGCAATTCATGCTTAGAGGAAAGAACTCATTTCACAATTTTATCACTGTTGTTATGATACCAGCAGGGGTTTCTTTTAAAGCCTACTCTGGCAGGAGCATAACTCCCTGTGATTCTCTCCCTGCATTTAAAACAAAACAGCTCTAGCTGTTGCGGTTGCAAAGAAATATTTGAACTTTAATGCAATCTTAGAAGCTCAGAGGAGGCGGCAGATATAAACCCAAACATGATGAGAAATTAAACAACAAATCTGAGGATTTTTAACCAAATCTCATTTTCCGAGCAATTGGATTTAGTGCATGAACCTCCCTCTACACTCTACAGACTGCCTGTCTTTTTCCTAATGTTGTGCCTACAGCTCACGCAGGCTAAGACTGAGAAAGTTTAAAACAGGCTCCTTGGGTATTCATTTCGTCATGAAGCTCAGCGCAGGCTTATCACCCTTTCTGGGAGGAAGGAGGTTGCAGTTGCAGGTTGTTTTGTTGGGGTTGCAGCCTCTCCATCAAGCTCTTCCTGCCTCAGCAATACTACTACCAATACTCAACTCAGTTATTTTAAAGCTAGTGCATGTAGTCTACGCAAGCTGCAATCATACTTTTGACTCAAGTGCGATACACCTAAATTGAGTTCAGGAGGACTCTAGGTTGGATTTAGCAGCTCAGAGCTTCCCTCCACTGCTTTCCACAGTTCAGAGTACAACAGAAGCATCTTTTTCATTCTGTACATTGGACCAAGTTACAAAATAAATTCACACGTACTCTGAAATTCATGTTGTAGTTTGTATCCAACTTCCATGTATTCGTGCCTGTTTATATGAAATCATTGTGTATTTTAAGGGTTTACTTAAGATGGGAACCTAGAAATGGTAAGAGCTGCTCTAGGAAATTGGTATTCACTTACAGTTTGTTTACATTTGATTCAGAACGTTTTTTCAAAAGCTTCTCTGAATTATTATTAGCAGCTTTTATACAATGTTGAAAACATACAGATCATTTTACAAATAATACAAAGAACATTCTCTATCCTGAAAACTTAATCATGGACTGAGTTAGGTTGGAGTCAGATTTCACAATCATCTTCTCAATTTGAGAATATAAATGGCAATATGCACTCATTGGAATAAAATGGCTTAGAAGTCAGCTACATACATGTTTAGCTGAATGAAGCAGCCATTTATGTGACAATCTTGGCATGTATAAAACTTATTTACAGGAAATGAAAAAAACACTGAGTTTGAAGATAAAAAGCTTCAAACACTCAGCGTTATAAAATTGTTCTACAATTGTTCTCACCAAGATCAGTGGCACATTCACCAGCTATGTTTCGCACCCAGCTCTGGGAACTGACCCTACCCATCTCCCTTAATTTGTTTTTGGCTTGTGACTTGGCAAACTCCTAGCCTGTTGCTTACTTCCACGAGCGCTGACACGCTTCGCCCAGCACCACATTCAGGCCTCAGTGGTTTCCAGCCACGTCTGAACACATTCACAAACGCTACTGGAAAATTCCCTCAGATGTTTCAAGGTAGCTTTCTGAGGAAATACTCCAGCTGTGAGATAGCAAATTTTTTTTTTATTTTTTTTTAAATACGGATCACATTATGTTGCTCCCACATCACTTATTTTAATTGTCTCCCTTCTCTAGATACACTGTGACTTGGCAGAAGACAACTCTGCCCAGCTTCTATACTCATGCCTAGCTTTTACGTTCTGTATGTTCCACTAAAAACAAAGGCTTTTTTTTCCTCACTTTAAACATTGTGTGTTTGAACACATATCAGTGCCCTCTCACTGACCAGACAGCCTAGACTCAAGAAAGCCATGATGGAACAACTGGCTCTTTAAGCTGTGCAGAAAATATGCATCCCACCAGCAGCTCACCAGGAAAAGTCATGAAATGTTCAACAGTTAAGACTGCACTAAAAAAAAAAAAAAAAAAAAAGGAAAAAAAACCTCTTTATGAAGCCTTTCCACTATTTGATGGAAACTGCTTTATTTTTTGTAATATAACCTAAAGAAAGTCTTTAGGTATACATACTTACAGGTAGGATGTTGAATTAAAAGCTGGATTGGTAGCTGACCATAACTTCTCCAGGAAAAAAACCTGAATGAAATACCATTAAAGCAAGTGAGCTGATGAGTGAATGCTGCAGGTCAGAGGCGGCATTAAATGCAATTTCCACAAATTGTTCAAATTTGGCTCTTCATAAAGTAAGGTCACAGACAGTACACCACCATCATTAATCAGATACTGTGATTGCTGGAGAATCACATGTGCTTCTAAACATACAGAAGAACTGGACCTCAGCTGAACAGATCACCTTCAAGGAAACAGGACTATCAAACCACTTGAACTGAATAAAAAAATGCGATCCTTCATATAAGGAACAGATCCTCAGTCTGATATACCATGCTCGAATTCATACCATCATAGACTCTTGAAAAGTATAAAAGGCTATGTCATATAACATGTATTCAGTCAAATACATTTCATTTGGATATTCCCCAGGAGACAAGGGGGCATTCAGCATTTCACAGCTACTCTCTGCATCCACTCCCAGAGCCCAGAGTTCACATGAAAGTGTTTCCACGGGATGTCAAGGGGAAATTGGTATTTGGAAAGGGAAGTCTACTCTCCAATTTTACCACTTTAAAGCCTGTTTGATTCTTCTGAAGGAGAATGTCATGTTCATGCAGTTGCTGGATAGGAGAGGATAAGGAAAGGAATATCTTTTCCTGAAGACCTTCTGGTGTGCCTTTCTGAAGATACCTGAGGAAGAGGAGTTCTCGCATCCATCTTCCACAGATGTCAGTACTGACACTCTTACGGGCTACTGCTTTGGTTTAAGTGTCAGCGTATCATCACCTAGAAGCTCTTAATAGCTGCAGGAGCTGTGGTCAAAGCAATCTAGACATCTGTCCCTAGTCACCAGATATGACTTATGATTCCTGAAAGTTTCTATTAATTTATGTGAAAGACTGTAAGTAAAAAAGAAGAAAAAGAAAAGAAAAAAAAAAAAGAAAACCCCATACATAAATATGCCTTAAGAACCAGCCAAAAAACCCGAGACAGGCAGTACCCCATTTATCTGGAGAATGTGACAACTCCCAACATGTAAAGCTGGACCTTCTAATCTAGCCAATTTGTAAAACTACAGGAATTCATTCCAATGCTACACAGCAAGCACACTCCAGCAGAAAATCAATTCCAACGAGCAAAGGACTGTGGAATGCACAGAATACTTATTTTAGTGTTTGATGAAGGCTGGGGTGGTTATTAATTTTTGTTTTTCTCTTATTATCAATGTATTTTTCGCTGCATGCATCTAACAGATTTCCAGGGAAACAGGGCATCAGATGACACAGAAATAACCTTCCTCCTCATAGGTTTGCTGGCTTTAGTACTTTTGCGAACCTTTTCAAAACAGGTCACAGATCCCAATGGATGATGGACTGCGGAGAGAAGAAGACTTTTCCAGTGCATTCACAAAACCACACAATTCTAGCCACACAGCCTAGCGCTTAATTACCCTACAGCTCCATTCTATCTACTCTAAATGGTTTTTATACTGGTAACACTTATTAGTGCCTTTTAAAAAAAGAACATGCCTTCTATGTCTCATTTATGGGATAGATCCAGATATGAAGCCATTCCATTCTCCCACCATTAAGTCAGGTTTTGCTGCTTAACACACCACTATTTCTGAGCACTCCAAATTTTACAAGAAAATCTTAGGCCTAAAATAGGACAGATCAGAATCACAGGTCCCCAAACCCCACATCTTGAAGGCAATGAAAATCCTAAGTCAGACTAGATTCTCACCTTGAGCTCACAATGTGAACTGAAACACTTATAATCAAAAGCAGATAGTTTTCTCTAGCTCATTAAATATTTAAACAACATATTATGGTGGGACATTTTGCGTATTGTCCATGCAGAGCAAACAAATGAGAACTCAGGGAAAAATCCTACCACATCCCAAATATTTGCTGGCAGGCTGGGAAATGCCACTGTCCACCGATGGTTTCTTAAAAAAGCACAGCTCTGGGACGCTCGACAGATCAGTACGTCAGGGAGAAACTCCCACTGCAAGGACCTACCTGCAGGGTTGAGCACTGAGCAGGACTGAGCTGTGTTTGGCAGCTTGTGGTGGGAGCACACCCTGGAGATCACGTTGAAGGAACTCTTCTACAACCCTTACTGATTATTCAAATCACAGCAGTATTTTGAGGAACTGAGTATCAACCAGAGTGCTTGCTCTTCCTGTTCCCAGTGGAAGCAGGATATGGTACAGACGGAATCTAATAGACTCCCAGACCTAAAATCAATTTCTAATTATTGAAGTATGTGAAATCTATTGTCTTTTTAATTGTAGGCAACTGTACATTTACTCTCCTGGTTTCATCAGAAGCCTCACAGAATCAAGTTTCAGTTCCTGACTTGAAACATAAATGATCATATTCAAACAGTGGGCTTCTAAGAAAAAATTAAATAAAGAAGCAACCACAATATGTAAACAACAACTTGAAAATACAACAGAAAAAGTATGCTCAGGGTCAAGAAACAAAAAGAGAATGTGAATAACTAAAATTTTTTTTTTCTTTTTTTTTCTTTTTTACATGATCCTGTAATTGGGAAGTGGGGGAGCAGGACTGAGCCAGAACGCTTTAAGTTGGCTTTACTGCAACACACCTCCAGGAGGATTTAAACGCAGCAAATGAGAGCAGAAGCCTTGGTGTTCAGCCCAAGAGCTGTCTGGATCAAAGGTTACAGAAAATATCACGAGGCCACACAAGCATTTGTACTTTGACATGCAGGACCTCTCCCACACCAGGTTCTGCCCAAATTCTCTGCAAAATAACTGTTAACAGTAACGATATCTATAAAATTTGTTCATAATGCAATGATATGGCAGGGTTTTTGAGTTCTTCTAAGGGATTAGTGAATTTCACACTGTGCCAGAAAAGCAGAGAATTCTTCATCCTTCCATTTGTTTTGCAACCAAATAATGACCGTTTAAGCATGTTTTTCCCTTTACGCTTTGCTTGAGTACTGGAATATCTTATGCACATGAAATTCACTCCTGTCTATGACCCCTGTTACCCTATGCAAACTGCATACTTTAAAAGAATATTTAATTATAGGCCAATAATACCAGCATGCCGCAATGACCTTATTTCACAACACCCATTTGTGTTGCAATTTTGATCAGTTATTTTTCACACTTGCTTGGTGACAAGGTTACGGCACAAAGAACTCCATGAGATAACACCTGCCAAGGCACAACAAACTGCAAGCAGTGAGAACTACATTAAACATCCTGTTTATAGCACTAAGTATATATGTTTAATGGAGCCTAAATGGCGAAGTATCATGTCTCCCACATCCTTCCCCATAAAGTTAGGTAAGTGTTAGGAGCAGCTTGCTTGTCTGGAAGTGAAACACGCATTTTTCTATGGCAGCTTATCTTAAATTCAAGCTTTCAACCTTAAGGGGTAAATACTGTGAGGATTTAAGAATAAATCTCAGTGAAACACATGGAAGATTTACTACAGACTATTTGAAAAAGTAAGAGGAAAGAAGCATTCTGGCAGAAAATTATTTAGGTCACTGGGATAATTCATCGTATATGCCCTAGAATTTACAATGCAACTTGCTTACTATACTATATGTATACATTAACAGGTATATTATACTCTTACATCATAATTCTGACACACATACTTCACAAACACTTTTATATTCAATAAACGTCTTTATACTGACACGATCACATTTACTTTTTACCCTCTCAGTGCAACTGCTTCTCAGGAAGGCTGTCCCTAATTCTCATCCTAAATCTGAAATAAATTATCCCACCCTTCATTTTATATGTTACTTTTGCTGTGTTGGAACAGTTTGTGTTATACAGCCAGCCTCTGGCAATTTTTTAATGTTGTTTTGTTAGCCCTCGAGAGTTTCTCAGTAGCATTTAAGAGAAAATGGAAAGCCTATATACTATTTTATAAACCATTTTGATACACTGGGAAATGCAAGCTTGGGCCACAGTTAAACAGTAGCAAGAAAGCCACATCATATTGCTGCACTTCAAGAGTATTTTATATTTCAAAACTGAGATGTACTGGAAATGCCCAATTATGAGGGACAGTAGGGCAGGTCCTGAGCAGATCTCAGCACACTCCTGACAGAAAGACATGTCTGGCGGGTTTCATTCTAAGACTAAAATAGCACTAAATGATCCAAACTCTAAAATTTACAATATACAACAAAGATTTTCAACAGACTTATGGTACCAGAGGGATATAAACCAAAAATCAATTGGTAAGTGAAATCAGATCATGGAAAAGAGCTCAAAAGATGCAATTTCTGTGGCACACCGCACTTGATCCTGTAGCTGACAGAAAGTGTACCTTGACATACACTCTAACAGGGGACACACGGATTTGATCTGGAGTTCACATACGACCAAGCAGATGTCTCTTCATGGAGGCACGGCGGACAAGATCACCCTCACTACTCAACCCAAACCCAGCATATTGCAAACACAGCTAAGAATTATCTGGAAAGCCTGTGCTGGCTACAGAAGCCAAGACGACCAACCATAGGCACAAGTGCACTTCTAAAATTGTATGACTGATTCAAAGTCACACCCTGCCATTCATCTGCTTCCTAGATCCAAATCGCACCAGTTACACTAGTGACATCCCTGCTGGTACCAACAGGGTGAAATCAACCTAAGAGTAGACATCTTTTCCTGGGTTTTAAAGGACCAGCAACCTTGTTTCTTTTTTCCCATCTCTAGTACTGATGAATGAAACCAAAACAGTTTCAAACCACCCTGTAAAATTAGCTGCATAACCCTTACTCAAAGAAAAGAGCAAACACCCTCCAGAGGTTTTAATTTTCCTCATATCTCCTACCTGCTGACCTCACAAAAGACTCTCATTCCTCAGTACCACTTCCATCTTATCCAAGTGGATTTTGAGATTAATGGTTTTCATCACATCTTTACCTTGATATCAGGTGAGAAAGAGGACTGTGTCACAGTGCCACCTGAAAAGGCATGTTACTGTTAATATGAGAATATTGGGGAACCAACATACTCCCCTCTGCCTCCCAGTCCCATTTCCAATCCAGCTCCACACAATTCTAGCAGAGAGAGACCGTCTGTAGGAAGAGAAGAGATTTTGTTCCATATTTTTTCCATTAACATCCATGGGATTTCAGAGTGCTTCACACTTCCTAAAATCAGGTCCAATGTCAACATTCATACCTTTGGAGACTAAGGAAATTCCTCTGGCCTGCTCCACACTACTTAAGTGTTGTGCTGAGAGGTTAGCAATCCACTTAAAGTCACAAATCAGGGTGATAACCCTTCAGGAGCTCTACCAATAGTTTTGACTGCTGTTAGAAGAGTATATACATAGTGGTAAACTAGCTGCAAAAAAGAAGTTGATCAGAAAAATTACTTACTAAATGCTTTGCAAAAATTTATTATCATTTTCAGATGTTTTCCAAAAGCTCTAGTAATGAACAAATGAACCACAAAAGATTCTTATCTCCCCTTTCTTTTGCACTTAAATTTGCTAATTATCCCCAGCCCAAGAGGAAGCCTCCTAATAAAGAAGTAAATCTCTTGGCTTGAAAGGACACCAGACAGTAATTATTCCTGCATGTTCATTTTCATTCTCTGCAGCTTTCCATGATGTTTGTCAACACTTCCTTTGCCTTTGGATATTTATTCTTTGCTATTTTCTCAACGATGAGTTACCTGTAAGGAGAACGGATGCCACTTCTATTTAATCTTCTCTTTCTGTTAGACTCTTGCAATGCACACAGTCTGCAAAATCAACACAGCACTGGAAGCAGTGGGTTTCGGTTACTGCAGTTTCTGAATGAGCAGGAAGCTCATAATGACTTGTGGCTTCATGTCTATGAGACAGAACTCTATCCTCCAGCTCACCAGGCTTCCTAAACAGACACGAGATCGTAAAATGGGCCCTTAGGCTCTTTATGTTCATGTAACAATTTCACTGACCACAGCAGAGTTACTGCCTATTTTCATTAGTGCATGGCAGAGAGTTGTGCCTTCAACATCTTCATCCTAAAACACTGAAGACCATTTTCAGATTAGAATTGTTTAAGACAAATATATGTATCACAAAGTTAATTTCAGTTGAGTTATTCCATTTGCTTCAGAAATTTACAGTAAGAAAAATTATTGGCATTATCCCGTGCTATTTGTAATCTCCACGATCAAAATGCACATTTGATCTTAGAAACTGGCAGAACTACTATGGAAACTTCTACACTTAGTGAGTATTCCATTTAGAGTGCAGTGTAGTGTAACTGCAACACAAAACCCCGGCTTTGTCCTAGTCCTGCCACTGACCCATCTATGTAATTGCCATAGATTGCTGATTTGTGAAATGGAGATGAAAAAAGGGACAATCTCGCACGGGTGCTGCAAGGAAAGGGATCATGTAAAATGACCACCCACACCAGCAGCAGAAGGCACGCAGCAGCTCAGGAGGTTTCTTCCATTGCATGCTCTTAAAAAAATTTAATTTATGTAAAGTTCTTTCAGATCCTTAAATAAAAAAACATTATTTAATTGAAGTTCTTTTTATAGGGCATTTTGCATCAGTTCCCTATGGAGCATAAAGGGGAAGGAAATAATTTTTGGAAACATTAATAAGAATATAATCTGACTAATGTTCTTACTATTTTAACTTTACCCAGATATACCTTGTTCAAAGCAGACCAATAAAATATGTATTCTATTGCAGTGGAAAAGTGTAGGCGTACAAAATAAACCGTAACTACAAAGTTAAGTTCTAAAAAAAACCCAAACCCAAGACGGATATATCTGCAGCCTATCATTACTCCAGGCGCCACTTCCAACCCATTCACAAGCCTTTCCTAACATCAGTAGTTTTCAGTGAAGTTCCATTGCAGTAAGCTGAGCTACACAGAGAAGTTAAAATTTAGAGAAAGTGGTAAACACTGTCCTTCAGCTGCTTTCCTATAAAAGCCAGGGCCAGCTTCAGCTTTGGCTTATCCACTTTCAGAATTTCTTGCAGTTTACAAGGAAACTTCCTTTGCGCAGAGCAAAGCTGAGCTCCATGCGTCATGCTGGAGGACGACACCAAACGCGAGAGTACATTCTGTGCAGTGTGAGTAATCTGCACGGCCTGGATGTCACTGTCATGATATGAAGTATTTGGCCAAAACAGCGGTTATTTCAAGATTCAGAAGCGAAGGAAAATATCTTGAGATAAAAGCCTTAGCAGGTACAATAAAATAGGTAATGCTGGTGGTTGTGAAATCTCAGTTTGTGATTCCTACGGATACATTAAGTTCTTACAACTGGATTACAAATAAGCATTTAAAAAAGTGTGGCTCTTTTTTTTTTTTTTTTTTTTCCTTGCTTTTGGAGAAGGATCAAAGGAGGAGGAACCAGTTTGAGAAACTGCCGGCAAATCTCAGTGCAACAGGAAAGAAAAAAAAGAAACTCACAGATCAAGCCAAGAAACAAATGGATAACTGGAGATAAAAGAATCCCTCCCTCTTTCGTCATCTTCTTCTAAGTTTCAGGCAGACTTTCTCTTAAATTGTAGGCTGGGAGCAGTGAAGAAAGAGATGGTGCATTTGTAATCATGATGGAAGCAACAGAATACATCAAAACAGCTCTAGGCACAAATGCATTAGCTGGGACAGCATGCCAACTGCCTAAACCTACTACCACAAGCCTCTGCCCTAGCCATAAATTAGTCTCAACATAAGGGGTTTTCAGTTCCCGTGCTCCTCCTACCCACTCTTGGGTGTCCCCTTTGTTTTTTATACATATCTGCAGGGTATGCAAATACATTTAAGGAGCAAATGGCTCTCATCTGCTCGAGGCTTTCACAGCAGGAGGCATCATCATCACCAGAAGACGTAGACCTTGCTTCTGGGAGCCGAACAGCAAAATACACCAAGAGGAGAGAGGAGAAGAAATTCCAGCACCGATCTCCAGCGATGTTCTGCTGCGAGTGCCTCCGGTGCAGGCTGCCAAGCTGGGGCTCTCCGGCTCCTTTTGCTAGTAGTACAGATGCTCCATGCAGCCCCAGGGAATGGGAGGGACACATGGATTTGGCAGTGCCTCGCTGTGGTCTTTTTAATATCGTTTATTTAAAGCCTTTCTTGAAATCGCCTTTCAAACTACAGCAGAGCAAGGGAAGGATAATTAAAAATAAAAGGAAGTTTTCATCTGTTTCATCATGATCAAAGGAGAAGGTAAAGGAGCGTGCGAGTCCTGAGGGACCCATGTTCCCCACTGCTGCACAGTCAGCTATTGTCATAAAACACGGATCTGTATTTTATTCAGGCAGTTTTGCTTAACAGGATATTCTAAGATGCAACATCTCGTTTTCATGAGGGGCCTCAGGGGACAGAGTAAAAACACCCATCCTGACCAAGTAAGAGCATTTAAGTATCAAAGTAAGGGGAAAAAAAAGGTAGAGCAGAAAGCTTTGTCTAGCTAAGGAGACTAATGAATGATGACCCAGGTTCATTTACCATCAGCTAACTAAACTTTCTTAGTGTAAGCAGGGCTTGGGATAAATTGGGACATTTATTCCAGATGACAGGACTAGAGTAAACAAATAGATGCTTTTTAATTTCCCCTTTTACTAAGGGGGCCATAAAAATTCGATGGCAAAGACACCGCACAGGGGAAGACATAGAAAATTTAGATTAGCACAAGAAATATAACATTGCCATCTGAGCAAAGGTTTGCCTTAAGAAAGAAAAAGGAGCCTTCTAAGTCCAGAAGGGCTCATCCTTAGAGAAAAGGACAAAGACTTTTACCCTGAACGTTACATTCGCTGTACACATCCCTGCTCACCTCTCTTTTCTGCCAGGATGCCAGCATGCCCTGAGCACCCCTTACTCCCCTCTTCGCAAAAGTAGCAATGGTTTAAAATCCCCTCACATCTTGTAAGGTAAACAAAACAAATACCATCATGCCTAGTTGAACTAAAACTGGAACACTCAGCTGTGTGTGTGTAAGTTTGGCTCTTCAAATCCCTATTTGAGCACTTAAAAATGACCTAATTTTAAAAGCTGCTTGAACACCCTACCAGCTTTCACTCCATTGAAATTGTGGAGCTGGATTAGCTGTTACATTGACTGCAGCCACCTGTATCATCAGCCTGAGGAGATTACAGCCCCGATGTCACATCTGAAGCAGCACTTCTAATTCAAAGACAGTTAAAGAAGGGGTTAAGAATACCTTAGATACTTTATCCCTGAGTAAAATAACGCCACCCTATGTCACGCAGCAAAGCATACGCCAAGCAAAACCAGTTATCTGTATGCTATGCATGAGTATATCTGCTAAGTAGGACCGCCAGGATATCACAAAAAACTCCATCCCATCGTCATCTGAGAACAAAAAATTAAGCAACATGGTGACATGTATGTAACAGGACTTTACACAGAGCATCAAGTTGTGCTATGTATAGGAACTGTTTCCTTCATTAAGGACAATGCCTTGTTTAGTACATGGCTCTCATGAGTTATATAAATTTTTCATAAAATTTTATCTCACTTTTTATTGCTGTTGTTTTAGCCTTAGAAATCAAAGTTTTTCCAAAACCTTTCCCTAATACAGAAAAAAAACCAAAAGCCTTAGGAGTCTACTGTATACTATACTTTCCTTGCAGCTATCTCTTTTGAAGGTTTTTTTAATTACAAAAGGAAAATGGCTTTTGGAAGGCACAGGAGTAGTTCAGCAAATTACTGCCTAGAGCACAGCATAAAACCCAAAGCCAACAATAGGGCACGTTCAGAATTTCGGTCTTAAAGGTCAGAAATACCAACTGCAATGAAAGATGGTTCAATTTCAAAGTGCTAAGTGACGGCTGTGGTCCAGAGATTTTTGTCAGATGTGCAGGAAGACAGACTCCAAAAGAGGAGAAATGGGTGCGTGCACATCTGGTAGAAGAGCATCCAGTAATTTACTACGGGCATAATAGGGCCTTAACTTTCAAGGCAATATAATTGGACATGTTTGGCCATGGTTTTAAAAGGCAGCTTTCGAAAATGCACAAAAAAGAGGTATCATACATATGAAACCTCTATTATAAGGAGTTAAGAAATTCACTGTCTTGTTTTTGGATCTGGTCCAAAGCCTGGAGACAACTGCGGAAAGCCTCACTTGACATCAGTGATCGAGGTCTGAAGAGCTACAGTATAGTGAGAGAGAAGAACAGGAACTTTGCATGGAGCAATCTTTCAGATACATAGATTTAAATTTCATTTTTCATATGGGAGGAGGGGGAAGAGCTCTATCACTCTGGAAGAACTTGAGCCAAAGATAAATACTATTATTAAGAGTAATACTAATGCATATGATTGATCCTGCAGAATTCTAGTCAACACAAAAATAGGAAAAAAAGACAGTGGAGACTCTGGAACTTTACAGTATAACTTTGCTTTTCATATCTTTTTTTTCTTATCATTTCTGATGATGACCAGATGTATGAAGCACCTCTGATAAATGCAAACCAATTTTTTCAAATTAAAAGTAATGTTTTTGTTCTAGATCCAACTCAGCATACATTTTGTGTTAAGAAATGTTGCCAAATTTCATAACTTAATTTGAAAAAATGATCTTTTTCCTCAGTGTACAAATTGCTACATTCCGAGCACATCCTACACAGCCTGGCCAAATTAACATAGTCTAATAAAGCTTAGCAGATACCGTTTTCACTTGTCCTGGCAAGTCAATACAACAAGGATGAATGTGGCCTATGATGCTATTAGAAATATTTAGAAATGAAGATACAAAACATGGGCATGAATAACTAAATGTAAGTAAACTCAATAGTATAGGATATGTCTATTTTTCTTCCCCAAAATCATATTCTTAGCCACCATTCTTTAACATCAGAGCCTATTGTCCAACAGATCATTTGTAATTTTGGCCTTGTAACTGCAAGCTTTTCTCTTTTGCATTTTAAGTCCATACTGTTTCAGGGAGTTCTGCTCCAGTCTTTCCACATCCTAGTTTACACACTTGCATAATGCAACCTTATTAAAGATTACAATCTGCTGTAAAAGGCTTTCTTCTGCCTGGAACTACAGAGAGAAATGAACTAAGGCAGGCATCATTTCAGCAATAAGTCAGGCTATTTCCAGCAAGGCAAACTAAATAATTTTCTGTCCTAATTACTTTGGATAATCTTGAATTTAGCCTTATGCCATCTCTCTATGTAGTATTTAGCCATGAACTGGAGACTTGCTAACGCACCCTGACCTGCTTAATTGGAAGCTGAATCATAATTGATATCAAAACAGATATCAGAGGAAAACGTTAGCCAGTTCACCAAATTTCCCATCCCTTCCCATGCCTGAAAAAACTTCAACTGACTCATTAAGAAATTACTTCAAGAAATGAGATATGGAAGAGCAGAGACATCCTAATTAACAGAACAGGAAGCACATAATCGGAGGGAGAAGCATTTTGTGTAGTGGGTACACTGTCAGATTTTTCAAGTAAACCAGGCAAAGGCTGTGTTCACATTCATGTTTCCCTGCATTGATGGTACGGTTTTCTAAATACCACATAATACTGTGAGTTTAAATAAACCTGTCCAACAGTTTTGCCTACCAAAGGTAGATCAGCTTAAAAGACGTTCAAAATCTTAGTCTCATCTCTTAAGATTATAACCTCCTCCTGTCCATTTCAAGGTTTTTTAAAAACTTACTTTTGCTCCATTGCAGAAGAATGTATTTTAACTAGAAATAGGCCAAGACTAAAACATTTCTTCCAAGTCCTTAACAATTCAGGTGGGGCGCCCATCCAAATCTGCTTTGGATGCAAGTCAGATCCAAAGCTTGAGAAAAACTGTTTTCTTGTTCCAGTTCAAATATGGACAAAATCTCAAAATCTGTCTTGAGACAATGAACATACGCCTCAGATGAAACACGATTAAAAATACTGTTCTCCCTTCATCTCTTGCTTTAATTCTGCGTAGATGGTCCCACTTTGCCCTCTTGCAGCATTATACCCAGCTCTGCTCTTAGTCCCCGTGACACTGAAGCAAAGCAATCTCCTTTTGCCAGCTACAGACTTTCCACCACCTTCTCCTGTTCCAATCCAGATTTAACACTTTAACGAAAAATGGTTTAGTCCCTTCCATCTCCAAAGTAGATTCCCACAGATTAATACATGTGGATTTATGAATCAACACATAGGAGGTTTAACTTGAGAAGTTCCTCCCTCTGCCCTCTCTTTCTGTAACTGCACTCCATATTCTCAGCTACAAGAACTACATTAGAACAGAGTTACTTTCAAACTCATTAATTAACGCCTTAATCCATCCCACAGGAAACTAGCAGAGGACTCCTTTTCTGCAAAACCCTGCTGGTAAGGAAGGCTGATCTACACTTACCACATGTTTAAAATCAGCAGCTTTTCCTCCTTCTGTACCCCTCATTCATTTTCACTTCCACCTCATAAATATAGCTTTCGAAACCCAAAAATATCAAATTAAAAACCCAAAGCAAATCTGACTTGCACAGGGTTTCTCACAGGGTGACCACCTTTCTCATACCAGCAGCTGCCTCGGAGTCTAAGCAGACCAGATCGCCCATGGGAGATGTCAGACACCTCCCTGCATCCCGCCGCGAGCCCTTCCAACACGACCGAGCCAGGTTCTGAGAATGGGACAGGTAAAGAGGTACAGACCAAAGATATTTTTCACCCAAATACATGTGCTGTATTCAGAGTCACCAGTAAGCAACTTGTTATTTGGGTGGTAACTACCTTCTCCTTTAATGTTACAGGGAAAATGGGTTAGCCCAATTCCTTAGAAGCTTAAGAGTTCAGCATAACATATAAGAAACACTTTTTTTCCTACAACAATCTGCTCTTTGGCACAGCCTCAGAATACTTTACTGCCACGTCTTACTTTGAAATGGGAGGATGCCAAGAATGAGATAAGTGCAGACATCCATGACTGGGAAACACAAGTAAAAGGCCTTCTCCAGAGCCAATTACAGCCTTCAGCAGACAAGCGCTTAAAAAAAAAACAAACAAAAAAAACAAAAACAAAAAAACCCTAAACAAACAAAGAAAAAGCAACAGTAAATTTGTCTCTCTGTATTCAAGTAGAAACACGGCATTTATTTCTTTAGATTAAAAGGCTCTCCTTTTTTTTTTAAATTAAAATCTCCAAAATATCCAGCCAAATTGAAATAAAGCCTTTGTTTCTTCAGAACTTGAGTCTGAATTCTCAAAAAATATGAATACCCACATTATTACATTAAAAAAGAGATCATTCTTTATCTGCTATTACCCATTCAATGAATGGAAACCTAGATTACAGCAGAGACTTGCCATGAGATATAACTGCTTTAGTGGCCAGATTTGTCTCCTGCCAGCTCCATTTAGCTTTTGTCTTCCTTGAAAGTCTGATAGCATTTTATTGTGTAGCTTTATCATCAGTTTTTCCACTACTAAATGTTGCAATCAAGATGAGGCAAAAATGCCAATATGACTCCAGTCTTCATTTGAAACCGTATAGTTTGACATACCTTCTTTTGGAAAAGGAAGAGTTAACTTAAGTCAATTAGGCAAAACATGATATGAATACCTTATAAACATCAGGAGAGAAAAAATTGAGTGAAATTAAATAAGCCACAGCAAGTAATTGACTATTTAGATTCAGCTTCATACACACTCAAGCCTATTGAGGATCCCAAACTGACCCATTCTGCACCCACCATTCTTGCCTGGTTAGAAAAATCCAAGTGTGTAAAGCCAGCATCTTGCCAAGAAAAGCCAAAAGAAAGGTAAAGGGCAAAAGTTAAACTGCAAAAAGGACTTCTTTTGATGATACAGGATCATTTTGAACCTCTAGGGAAGATCTCAGGGAAGCAAGCAGGGGAAGGTCCATGTAACAGAAAGACAACACCAAGGTACCAAGCCACCCCAATAAAAATGCAGCTGAAAACAGCTCTGAAATCTCTATCCTCAAGGAAGTTCACAAGTGACTGTGTTTCAACCAAGTCGGTCCTAATGCAACAGAAAATTACCTTCAAACAGCACTAAAAATGGACTTTAGCTCTTCTTCAATTGCCTGACCTGTTTATGTTGCCTCATGCAATAGTTCTGCACACTTCAGATTCCTTGGCCTCCACTTTTCCTTCTTTGCTAGAACAGTGATGCTCATCACTGCTATTGCACAGGGGAGATATAAATCACTTTTTTTAAAAAAGCATTAAAACAACTCCAAAGCATTTGAAAGGGGTTGGAACCAAACTCAGAAGAGGACAGTGAAGTCCTGCACACCTTCACTTCCTCAGGAGTCTACAGAGTAGATCCAACAAAAGCCAACAGCTCAGAGTTCAGAAACTCAGCTGTGTGGGGTTACATATCCAAAGGTATTTACATATCAAAGAGGCAGTAGGATATGCAAAGCCCCCCAGCCCCAGTGGGTTACTTTAAACTCATTGGAGGTCAATCAAGTTAAGACCATAGCTCAGGTGCATGTGGAAGTTTCACTAGGTGCCATGTATCTTTTTTAGTTCCCTACACAACTCTACTAAAATCTGTACTTTGGACTGGATTATGGAGAAGGTAGGTATATATGGAGTAGTTCAGGAAATCCACCATAGCCTTTGGTGTCACTGGAAGTTTCAAAACCTTATTTTTCCAAGAAGGTTGTTTTGGGTCTCAGACACTTTATTAGGCTTGCTACAGGCATGACTAGAGGAGATTTTGCAGTTTGTGTCATACAAGAGATCAATCATCAGCATCATAAACGTTCTTGGTGATATTAAAAATAAAAGGCAAAGGGACCATAACAATATTTTTGTGAACATGTGCAAACACATTCATTGCTGACAATTTAAACTACTAAACTAACTTCAGCTGATCACCATGAACACTACAGAAGAAGCTAACGCTCACCAGACCTCTCTCAGCTGTTGTACCATACGCACAGTTCTGGTAAAGTAGCAGGAGTAGTGATGAGAGGGAGAATTCAAAAAATGATTGAATCGGGTTTGTTAAAAGTTTCCACACAGAGGAGAATTTACCTTTGGCCAAAGACCAGGAATGAAAAACTCTCAGTCCAAAAAGAACGCTTTGGCCAAGGCCGTGTACAGCTTGAAAAGGGGGCTTCTCGTGAGAGCCTGAGTACTGTGGTTAGTCTGGCATCTGCTATCACATGTTTTACATTTTCCTTTCTTAATGATATTATGCTCCCTGTAAGTACTGAAAGTAAGAAAGATTTACTTATGTTACCCATTCTTCCCATATGCTCTAGAGGTGCATTAGCACCATTTGCCAATTTATTCCATTTTTTAAGTATTTTAGGGATTTTGAACGTACAATAATCTAAACTATTCAGCTCAAATTTCGATTAGTCAATATTTTATGTTCAAATTATGTGAGTTCCACAAAAAGGATCAACTGCCTTTTGCAAAAGGTGGTACTTGGACTATCTTGAAAATACAATATAATGTTACAAGTATAGTGAAATATAATGATATACACAGACTACTCCAGGAAACCTCTCTTTTCCAGTAGTTTCCATAAATCTTAATCCAGAAACTAAAAAGATTATTTTTTTCCAAGGAAAAAAGCAATATGTACTTGGTAAGGTAACTATGCAGAGGATTAAAATAAAGGATGCATGCAAATACATTGCTGAATTGGAGCTTTTATGCTCTCGTAAGACCTTCTTGGTCTCTCTTAACAAGAAATTATTCTGATAGCATTCTCTAAAAACCAGCTGAGTAGTAGTGACCCAAGGCAACCACAATACAAAAATAAAAACTTGAACCTGACACTTGATAAGAAGAAAATCATTGTTGCATTCACTTTCATCTGTTAGTTTTTAATTGCACTGACCCACATAATTGACCAATTCTCGATTTCAGAATTGATGCAACCGCTATTTTATTTAAGTAAAATAACGCTACAGTCACTTACTGCTGAACTCGGCCAGGCTAACCTCTTCCAAGCCAGCACTGCATTGCCACTTCAACTGATATTCTAGAAATGGGAGAGATGCTTTACCTCCCTCTTGCCCAAGCAGCTGATGTCTACAGTCTGGGGAAGCTTAAAAGAGGGAGATAAAACACTTGTCACTGAGGGAGGAGGGTGCGTATGCTGCGTTGGGAGCACTTTCCCTTTGCTACCCAGTAATTCCCTTTCCAACACCCCCAAATTTACCCCCTCTTTATGTGGGGAGGCTGAAACGAGACCTTGCAAAGAACTGCCACGCAGCGCTGCTGGTTGGGAAGAAGGAACCCGGGGAACTGCAGCTCATCAGCAGCTCAGAGAGTGACAGTACCAGCAAGAAAGAAGGGTAACGGACATACAATAACAAACCCAAATGCTGGGACACGCAAGTCCTTTGGAAGAGGCAGTCTGATCTCCTTCACTCAGAACCAGTGAATGCAGTGGGTAATGCTATATTTAGTTTGGGACTCAATATGGAGAAAAGGCATAAATGAAATAAGGAGATGAATCAAAGAAGGGGCAAACGATTTAGAAGAGTTCACGTAAGGACAACTCTGGAGAATAGGCAATGTTTCTTAAAACTAGGGGCAAAAAAAAGGGAATACTGAAACTCAGTAATTCCCTCAGCAACAACAGAACAGAACTTTCCCAGTCCTCCAAAGAGGATTTGAAGGTGGTATTTATTGGATTACACCTCAGTGAGCAAAAGATGCAGAAAACTAACAGAAGAGAGCGATATGTATATTTACACACCTAGAATTTCAAGAGAACCAGCTGTATTTTGAAAGGAAGGAAAGGCCACTCTCTTGTCTAAAACTGGATTTAAGGAACACAGAAAACACAAAGCTTTATGTTATTTGTATTAAATGTTTGGCTGGTTCAGAAGCAAAATAGAAACTCTTTACCTGAAAATTAATGTTTGCAAAGTGACCAAAAGGCTTTTATTTTTTTCCAGAAAGAGACTTTTTTATGTGAATTATCTCATTTCCTGATTAGCAAACTAAAAGTTCGAAATTATTTTCCCCCGGCTATATCCCAGCTGGATCAAAGCACTGGCCCAAGAACATAGTGTACCTAGTTTAGTTATTGAGAAAGTCCAGGAGAAATTCAAGCATCTACTTCTCATCTCTCCTGATAAAGATATCAACACAGGAATGTAAACATAGCCTGGATACGTAATATATGGCCAGATACTTGCCCAGATAGTTTTATACCTGTTTTTTGTTTCACTGTTACTCCCTCAGCACAAACAGTACCTGCTCTGCTTTTGGAGCAGAGTCCACGTCCAGTCCTAGATGACAAATCACCAAAGTTCATTACACCATCACTTCTCTTCCCAGGTCTCATGGGAAAAGGTTTGTTCCGTACCTGGAAATACCATCACCTCTAATGAGGACCAGAGGGCTACAGCTCACACGGGAGGAGGCGGGGGGGCCCAGCGGGCAGCTGATGGCACAGGGACACCCTGTAAGGAGCAGTGTATGGGTGGGGTGCTTGAGGAAAATTCCTACTAGTTAAATATCACTGCAATATCTACTTTCAGTAAATACAGAGGAAAGGGTCCACACCCACATCTTCTGAATGCACAGGGTCATCCATGAAAGGAGTCTCCTGCTTCAAACCATGAAGTCACAAATCAAGACAAAACAAGCAGTTAACCTGCTTTTATTTTAATGTCGAGATATACCATTGGAGTAAGGGTTTAAGGCCATGACAAGTACTTCTAGGTAAATCAGCTCTCTCCTATGTAATCATGTGAAAGATAAATCTAAATACACGCTGACAGCTAAAAGAGGAGAGCAGTATTCCTCTCTGCTGGAACAAATAGAGCTATCCTTCAGGAAGGTGTCTGTAAAAATACTACAATAAGTGAGAACTGATTACTATCTTCCAAAGAGCAACGTTAAGATAGGCTTTAAAAACAGATCAATACACATTTTTTTATCAGTCACATTTTTGGCAGCTTGCCCGTATCTGCAAATATATATTTTAGAAGCTCAAATCAGCAGCCAAACCATGCTACATACAGAAAAAGGAAGATGGTAAAAGCACATCTCATAGAATTATATCAGTGCTCTCTCCTACCTACAGGAGAAAGTTTTTACAATTATGTCTGGCCAATCAAATTAATTCCTCTTTACTGCCCACTGGAATACCATCCCTTGTATTCCCTCCTAGCTGACTAGGTCTTTTCCATTCCCCTTCCTCATTCTTTTATTTCATGAATGTTTTGCAAATACATTGTCAGTTTGGTCAGACTGCATGTAACCTGAAAAGGGTTCCCCATTCACTGGTGAAGCAACACAGCAGCAGAGAGAGATCTGGTGTACATCACTGTCCAAAGCCTATGTGCGTCCACTGTCAAGAGCAACTCTGCTGAACATGGTACAGCTTGAGAAGCAGGTGCCTGTGTGAAAAGTCAAGGAGACAGCCCAAAAACACACCGTGCAGAGAATCAGACACAGAATCCACAAACAGCCCTAGGAAAAAAATTAGACTTTGAGTTAGCGTTGGGTGAACCAGCCTTTGAGCTGGGAGCAGGAATCTGCATCCCATTGCTTGATTTGAGTTCAGTGAAACAGGAGTTCTTATATTCTCTGTAAACAAGCAGGAGGTATGAAAGATACCCGACTCCATCACCTTTCCCTAACTTCAACTATCTGCAAGAACGCAGTTTTTGGCAAGTCTCACTCAGGTCCATAGAGGTAGCAGTAAGTGTAAATGCTTTATAGTTTAAAATGTCATATGTTGATGCTGACAAGTTCAAGACACAAGAAGAGGTTGCTATGGAAACATGCTGTATTGCCTGGAACATAAGGCAACATTTTACATTAAAAAAAGAAAAAAAACTTGGGCCAACAGTTGCCAAATTAGGTTTTGGGTACGGAAAAATCAGTTTGTCATTTGTTCTCAGACAGAAATATTTTCATTTGAAACAATGAAGCTAAATGTGATGAAAGCATTTACATTCTATTTTGGATTGTTTAGCTTGCCTCAGAACAAAAAGTAATTTTATATGGAAAGACTTTCTTTTGCAGTCCATATACAGCAAATCCATCTCTACCTTCCCATGTGCTGGAGTCTCCATCTAATTTTCCTTTTATTATTAATGAAATCACTTTAATGGACAGTCATGTTCTTTGAAGAATTAATCCTGTTAACTCTTCTGTAACCTTATTTACCTGTGTACCACATTGGCCAACAGAACTAATATAGGAATAGAATTGATCAGAAATGTACAGAATTGCATTCTTGAACAGCCAAGCAGCTCTCAGTTGCTTTATAAGCCCCCTTTTATAACCCGTCACTGTTGCAAGGTGACACCTGCCCTTCTGGGGTATCACTGTGCAGTGGCATCCTTCAGTGACAATCTCTTCTACTTCATTCCCCTGCCCTCTCAACAAGCACAAGAAAAATTTTAAATTACCCAAACAACAGTTTACTCTGCAGGCTCCATCAAAAGCTTGATTTAAAGACAAAATGCCCAAGCACCCATGTCCTGCAAAGGAAAAATTATTTCCAATTAATCTTTCTCACATAAAACATATAGCCAGAAGAATTTTTTTCTGGAAACTTTCTATTAAGTAACCACTGGATTTGAAAGGGAAGACTTAAAAAAGGGGAGGTAGGGTTCTACTTCAGACACTTTATTTTTGGAAGCACTGAAGAAAGTTTGAGTTGTTAAGCCTGAGACTGATTCCTTCATCCTTTCCTATTTTGAGTATTCTGGGAAATATAATTTTACTAGGGCATTTACCCGTTTTCAATTTTTGGCTATCACAGAAGTGACAAATCTACAAATACACAATTCAACTTAAGTATCTGCAATCTGCAGCTGATGTGACCTTCATGGTTTTTGAAAATAGGAGGCCAAGGTATGCTTACAAACACAGAAGATGGTGTCATGGTATCATGGTGTCCTCAACAACACTTTGTCTTGATAACTTTCACAAAAATCTAAAACAAATTGCAGACAACATTTCTTCATAAATACCTGAGCAGCAAAGGTGGGGAAAACCCCTTTTTTGCTAAGTTTAAGAGGGAGGATGTTCAATAGATGCTAGCAAGCCTGAAGACAAACATCTGAAATGCAAATAACCTTGTGAACTGGCATGAGCACACTACCGTTCATTGTAAATGCATCAGGAGGCAAACAATGCCAGAAAGATGTTTTTAGAAAATTTCTCATTTAGGGCTGTATTTTCAAAGACGCCTAAGGAGAACTGACATCCAAACACAGATGGGCACCTAGCCTCCTCAAAACTTCAGCTTACATGGTTACAGTTGAATTCTAACACATCTGACTTGTTTAAAATGCGGGGTTTTTTCCAACCATCCCACTGTTACAGGAGTTAAGGAAACTCCTGTAAATGTTTTTTGTGAGTGCTGACCTCAGTGTCTCAACAGTGCTGTAGGCTACTGAATTCAAGGGCTACTGCTGCCACCCAGGCAAAAGGAACGGGGAACCGCATTTCTGAGTTTTAAATACCAGATCATTTTTGCATCCATCCAGCAGCACGTATAAATTAATTTATTACTGTATTTTTAATCTGTCTGTACATGATTGATTCTGTGGCTAGTTCCATAAAAGCCTTTTTTAAATATTTTTTTTTTTTAAACTCTAACCTACTTTTTATGTAGACTTCCCAGATGTGTTGTACATGAATTTTTCCCCTTACCTTCTACTTAGAGCATCAGTAGCACTGAAAAACTGTTTCTCTTTTCTTTGGAATCTAGAAAATCTGTATTCCTTAAAAACCTTACAATAATATTCAAGCAAAACAAGGGTAAATTATTAGCACCTGACTTCAATATTGTTTAAAGCCTATCTTTTTCTTCTGTCACACCACACTTCCCATTTTTTTCTTATTATTACCTTCGTTGAATAAATGTGTCTACAGAAACTTGTAAATAGGCAGGGCAATTGTAAGGATCTTTATAAATTCAGTTCTCTCAAAAATCCACAGTTGTATCTATTTCAAAAGGACTGAGGCAGAAAAATATGGAAAAGCTCATCTGTAAAGATATTGAGACTTTGGCTGCAGTTCACTCAACTTCACAGGGTTCGTCACAACAGTATTTGGCTCTCCTCTCTTCTGTTTTCTTCACTGCTAATGGATACTTTACTATTTAATTAGTGCAGCATGATTCAAATCCCATCAAAGTCAATAAAACTCTTTTCATTTACGTTAATGGGCTTTGGACCAACTCCTGAATTAGTACCAGAATCAAATAAAACACCCTTAGGAAAAGAACAGATACACCCAGCTTACACTTTAAAGTACAATCTTAAAACCTTCCTAAGGTTTTTACTGGCTTTAAAGTAAATCTCATTATTGAACATCTCGTAAAACCAGCTGGACAGCCCTTTTTTACCCATCTGATTAAAGTGTCAGAAGGAATCTAAACGTATGCACCACTTCACCATGAAAAACCTTCCCACAATTAGGACGGCAAAAGGTTTCATCTTCCTGAAGCTATTTCTGTGGCTCCTACATTGTGCAAGTACGTGAAGGTTCACCCTACGGGAAGATAGATTTGGCAATATATCTGTGTTTAAAAGGTCCTGCCCTCAAACACTTGTTATTTCTCTGGCACCACCTTAGATGTGCCAACACAGCTATCTGTTGGGCTGCTCTGAAGAAAACTTCACCTATGTGATTAACCCATTAAGGCTGTTTGGCCAGACAACATCCAAACCTGACCAGCTGGCATTAAGACAGTCAACGCCCAACTGAAGAAGGCTCTGTTAGTGGAGCAGTCAGTATTATATGTAACACAGCTGACTTTCCATAACCACTTGAATCAAATTAGTAGGAGAGAGCACCAGCTATTTTTATCATAGAGAGAGGAGGCTTTCTGCTCTTAGACTATACCCTAGTCGCTGCAAAATTAATGAACCACAAAGCAAGCAAAATGATACTATGTAAACAGGGATATTAAACCTTCTTCTGATACTTTTGACCCATTTTGGCAATACCAACCAAGCCGCACAAAGCCACTGCATCATTTCTTACACAGCAGCATGCTTTAATTGTCCGGCACATTAAACATCAAAGCTTTTTGCAAAGTTTGACCACAGAAATCACATTCAGAAATCACATCCCACCAGTGCTGACTCAGCAGCAGAGCCACAGAATCCTTTTTTAAATTCCTAAAAGCCCAAACAAAAGAACCAAACCTGTGCTGTTGGGCTTTTTTTTTTCTTTTTATTTCACATTAGTCCAGTCTGGCAGCACAGCAGGCTGGGAGACAACTTTCCCTGAAAACAGCTTTGGCAGAATGTTAACAGAGAAGGAAGAAAATTCAAAATGAGGATGAGAGGTGCTTCAGTCCCTTCTGGGCTGGAGCTGTGAACCCTTCCCATGGAATCAATCACAGCAGCTCTGGAGGGGACTGTCCTGCAGCGCACGGGACGTGTTGGTGATGGGCACGCATGTCTCCAGCTCCCCGCTCCCATCTGCCTCGTGCCTCTGGGCAGCCCTGACTCACCTCGTACTGGCACGTGTACTGGTTTGTGAGTGCAAGAAGTTCAGGTTGCTCTCAAATGGAGTCAGTATTCCAGCCCTGCCCCGCAGACTAGCACTGAGGATAAATGGGGACAGCGCTTCACACTTCATTCTCCCTTCTGGAGGTGCTTGTTAAAGGAGAATATTCACCGAACAAGGATTTTGTTGTGAATAGCTAAGCAATACAGTGTTTTCTTCTCATTCCTGCTGCATGGGCTACTCATAAGCTATTCTCATCACCTCAGCACTCCGGTGCCAGGGCTCAGCACCTTGCCCTGCTGACATTGATCAGATGTCTCTAACTGCTCTTTCCTTTGGCCTTTTTTCTGACTCATCCCTTCCTCTCCCCCAAAACACACACAGAGACAGTCATCTTGCTGCTCCAAACACTACGCTCCTTTGCAGGAACCACAGCGCATTTTTCTCCAGTGAAGAAAGTGTTTCCAGCTCGTGAAAAGGAGAGCGGTACTGCCCACCAGCCCAGCAGCAGCCTGCGGGGAGGTAGACTTTCAAACAATCTGTGTAGCTTTGGAATTCAAACCCATTAACTGTGGTGGAGCGCATTAACCACCTCTTGGCAGCAATTTCAAAAAGATGGCCATTTGCTCCACATTCCTCGGCAAAGGAGTGATGCTGAGAAGGTCCCTGGCTCTGCGAAGGCAAGGAGTGAGAACCCACAGGCTCAACCATCACCTAGAACCAGCTTTGGGGAGGATATCATCACAAGGAGAAACCTGCCTCTGCACAGACTAGAAAACATAAGTATTAGGGCTAATCTAGCCAGTGCACCATGGTGCCCTCTGGCACTGCCTAGGGCTTTCATGTTTCAAGAAGCACCAAAAATTATAGATAGTATAGCTGATTACCTGTCATAGTATATTTTTATTACCTTCACAGAGTAAGTCTATTCCCAGAATCAACCTTATTGCTCTCTGTAGCTTTCCTCTGAAGCTGTGGCCAAATGCAGCAGATAAAGTAGACCAGGAATTAAAAAAAAAAAAAAAAAATCCCTTTATTAGGGACTAAGCCACGTTCTTAGTGATATTTGAGCTGTAATCAATACCTGAAGGGTTTGGAGCAAAGGTAGCTGGCTGCCCACTTTTGTCTCTCTGCTTTGCCCCCACTGCCACCACTTTACAAGGCCAGGAAACACAGACATGGCCAACTTGCATGGATGTTAAAGAAGCTTATGGAAACCAGCTACTGAATAGCAACAGGACTCTATATCAAACTTCAGGCAACCTGCACTCCTCCTATGCCCAATGCCAGTGGTGACGGGTATTCTTCTGATCGGTATGACAGAATGCCCCCCGGCAATATTCACTAGATGGTTCACCAAATGCTCCTGAAGTTTAACGGAACTTTGTTTAGTGTTTTTTTTAAAAGGCCAGCAAGGTAGCATGGAGCCAAATGGGCAGCTTTATGACAAGATGCTCAATGTGTGTTTCTGTCACTGTTTTCTGCTCCCTCATGACACTGCAGCATCACAGCGAAGCTGTAAGGTCACCTTCTACTAATTAGAAGTAGCCAAAAGTGTAACTCCACTGAAGCATCTCAATGCAATTTCAAAACTTCTCTGAGTCTCCAGTTTGATAAAATGTTCAAGCACCTTCTAATCCGCATTCAG
Organism: Buteo buteo; assembly: GCF_964188355.1. Lineage (NCBI taxonomy): Eukaryota > Metazoa > Chordata > Aves > Accipitriformes > Accipitridae > Buteo > Buteo buteo. The sequence continues at coordinate 6,363,896 of NC_134194.1, forward strand.
TTGCCCTCTTTGAGAGCTAACAACTCCTCCATAAAGCAGCCTACGGAAGATCAGAACTTCCTCAGAGGAGACAGGGGTCAGTCTATCTTCATTGTTCTTTCAAAGGATACTTTAAAGCATCTCACAACTTGTCACCAATAGCATACAGGTCACTAAGCAGCCTCTACATATGAGGTTCTGCCTGTGATTCTGCATTTTTTAGTTAAGAATGTGATGTCCTAACAACAAAATAAAATTTAAACTTAAAGATTTAGTAGACTCCTTGCAAATGTCGACACTGTATTAAGTCAAAGCAATGGATTCAGTGGCGTGGAAGAGATACATAGAGGATTAAATTTGACCTGATAGGTCTCTGACGTCAGTGAAAAGTGGTCTTAATATAAACAAATATAAAATGAAAAGAGAAAAAACCAACAGTTTCCCACAGTGGGATAGCTAGAACATACTGTAGGACTTGCAAGCAGTGATTCAATATTCCAAAATTATATCCTTGGGTTAAAGACGGTGTGGAGTTCATTCTGGAAGTGCACTATAAAAACATTACCTAGGCACAAATATTTCTTGAATCCACAAGACAAAGCAAACATCTCTTTCAGTTCCTCCAAAGGAACAGCAAATTGCCATAAGCAGCTAAACCTTTCAAAGACCTAAGTATATCCATCACGGATGAATTTCACATTACTAGCATCGTATTTATTCAACAGTTTTGCCAGTGGTGTCATGAATTCTACAGGCTTGCATGATAACATGACAATGTCACAAAAATTACATCAGAATGGTAATTCAGAGACAAGAAGCCATGAGGCCTTCAGTGAGCCTACACTTTGCATGAGAACAAGCAGCGCCCGCAGATGGGTTAAAGACACAGGTCTTAAACCCATCTGCCCATTCGTGACCGAGGACTCTGAGAACCTTCACAGATGCCAGGATCCCCGGTCTCCTCTTCCAATGCATTTCACTATTTCCAAGTATGTAAACAAATCCTGAATATATTACTTAACGAAATCTCATGTTAAATAGCATATACACATTCACAGATCTTGTGTGTCCTGCTGCCTCCCAAAAATGACTGTATCTCTTTGCAAACCATGGTAGCCTGCAATCCAGACTGTCAGAGGAGGGCATGTCACCAGAAGAGTGTGAAAACATCTAATTACATAAGGCCAGGTCCTCAGCTAATGCAAAGTGACAGAGCTCCCAGAAGTCCACGGAGACACGATGATGCAGATTAGCAGAGGTTTGGCTCATTATAATTGAATAGACCCAACTTCTAATCTTCCCATCTAGTGACAGATTGTTGGAACACTGACCACCAGAATCTCAGAGGGCAACAGGGAGTTGAAAGGAGATTGCATCAGAGAAAGTAAACTCTAGTTTGGCTAGAAGCATATTTACAATCCAGGAGTTTCAATTAGCTGTTGCTGAGTTATCACAAAAGTCTGTTGAGCAGATGTGCAATTAGAGTTTTCCTAATGTTGCTCGCTCTCATGATTTGGGTTTTTTGTTGGAGGGGTTGTATTTGACATTTGGGGTTTTTTTTGCAAGTGATGCTAGTTTTATTGAGGTCAGAGCTAATATCTTAGGCAGAGAAAGCTCTTCCCACCACCACACCTCCAGCAGTGCAGAAGCAAAGACGGGCAGTCTCAGAAAGCAGGAAAATCTCCTTTCTGGCCCCATCTTCATAGGAAGAAGGAGACAGAAGAGCTGTCAGAATGAGCCTGCAAATTCAAGGCAGCTGGAATTGCCTCATCCTCCTGGCATGGACAAGAGGAGGGTTTCTCCTGATCCCTCCCCCTTGCTTAATGCATCACCTCTTCTGTGGTGGGGATGTGGTGTGAGGCAGAAGGGGAAGAAGGTTTAGCAGAGCTATTTCAGTTTTAGAAGCATGCAGTTCTGTCCTGTTCCATCCAGCACATGGGATATAAACAGCAATGGGAAAAGCTGCACTTGAGCCTCTCGTACTCACCTCCCTCACCACCAGCACCGCACCAGGGGACAGAGAACAAGGTGAAAGACAAGGTTATGATGTGGAATACTCCACGGCTTGCTTTTTGCCCCAAATTCTTTGCTAATCAACCTGCCCATACAACGCCAAATGAAGCCAGTGAAACTAAACACACTCACTTCAACAGTTTTAGAACAAATCCAAAGATCAGCTACTTGCCATGGAACCTCCCAGGCCTTTATGCAAAATTATGCTGGACCATGACATAAACTTTCACATAGATCTATTTTTTCAGGAAGATTCTCCGTTTAGATAAGTGCAAGATTATACTATATTTTCACAGGTTCAGCATTTTTATTCTATTTTATAAGATGCATATGATTACCTTTGGCCTTAATTTGACTGCAGTAAACTAACAACTTTATTTTCATAGTGAATTCATTACCCTTTCCTACTGAGGAGTTTAAATTAATTCAAGACATCTTGTAAATTGCCTTGTCTTTTTTTGCTTGTCTATTACTTATCCAGACTGAGCTTCATAGTCCTCTTTCAGAGTGGTAAATCATCCTTTGATTAATCCCATTTTTACACTTACTGCTTATGTCAGCCTTAACGTGCCATAACTTTGCAAACAAATGTAATATTGACAGACACCTCTAGCATTTATTTGGGGATTAAATATTTTGGTTTACTGATGAATGGCAGATCTGCCATTTTCATAATGAAACCTAAAACTATTAGGAAACTCTGACTTCAAGCTTTGTTGTGAATCTGAAATCAATCCAAATTCATCCCTAAAACTTCTTCATCCCTAAGCTCTTTATTGGTATTGAACTGAGGTGGTGTAAAATCTGTGCTTCTGGGTTTGGGGGGGGGGGGGGGTGTTCCCAACAGGTAAACAATTGTGACCTTAGGAAGGTTCACACTGTTCTACAGAGAGGTGTTTTGAAAAGTTTCAAAGCCATATTTTTATCTAGCTATTACTTTGTTTAAGCATATGACAATTTTTAGACATTTTCAGCCTTGCAAGCTTCAAAGCCTTCCAGCTTCCAATATAACTCCTGTCACGTGAGAGAGTGTTGGCACATGAAAGACTCTTGGCCCAGCTCAGCTGTCTTCATCATCAGGTAGTGATTTATTTCTCAAAGACTGTTTTTTAAATACATTCTGGTTTGCAGAATGCTTTCCAAACAACATCTCTCACATTCCTTCCACAGCTCCTCTGCTTGGGGAAAGAAATAAGCCTAGCAATTTTAACACTCTAAAGAATCAAGCGGTATATTCTTCTGCATATGAGTTGGATGAACATGATTTACCCAAAAGCCATGATTTAAAACAAATAAAGCCACTATTAAAACAGTAACCACAGCCTGTGCTGCCACCTATCCTTAGCTAATCTCTGCATTTTCTGCAGGCTCTTTTTCCACTTCTGAACTATGGGCTCTGTCCTGCAAACAGGTCTGCCCTTCAACTGCTGTAATGGCCACGGACATTGGCCCTGGCACCAGCCTTGGGAGCCACCCACTTGACCATGGGAGAACATGCAAGACGCGTCTGCTTTGGGCAGGAATTGGATGTTAGTTCTGTCTTTCGCACATGGGGCAAATATCAGCAAAACTGGCAAGTCTTGGGAGTAAAATCTGTGCTTTCCCCTCTTCCCTTCTAAATTCTATCATTTTACTGTATTTGTATTAAAATTTAAATGGTTTATTACTATGTTTAGCTCCTGGAATATTTTTACTCCCAAGAACATACGCCTTTTCTTTCCTGTTGGACTTGCCGTATTATTTTTACTTTCCCCATCCTATACTGTACAATATTCATTATATCATGCCAAAAAGCACATTTTCAGAAGCACAACTTGCAAAAGAAACTCCTCCTACAGGCCAAATTGTGCAAGAGTAGCACAGAATCTGCAGTCCCTGTCCTTCTGGGTGCGCGGTGTGAAGGTGCCTCAGGACGGGTTTACCTAAGGGGGCTAATTAATACATGCCCAGAGCTCCACTGGACATGGTGGAAGCTGCTGCTGCAGCCCAGCAGCCCATAGGGCACAAAAGGAAGAGGCAGGCAGAAATGAGGGGCTACACAGCAACAGAGGGAAGCAGGCACAACAGGAGGCTGAGAGAGCTACACTCGGGGCTCCTGTAGAAACAGGCTGTATTGGATACAAAATTCAATCACTCCTGCCCTTTCATGGACTGTTTCTTCTAAGTACTGTAAGTGATGGGGTAAAAGAAAAGAGGTCAGGAAGAGCTGTTGGCCAGCCTGCTAGTTAGCCATGCAGGTTCTTCTCCTCACGTCAACTTCATTATTCTTACAGTGGTAGTAAATCAGAAAACACATTAATAAAGGCTTAAAGACTCAGGGCCTACATCAAGATGTGGTACTGTGTCATCCTAAAATCTCAGAAAGATATTTTGTTTTTATGTCTTTTGAAGACCAGTTTAAAAGTTGACCATATGCCAGGTATTTCCTTCTAGTAGAAATAGTTCACCTTCCTTAAAAGGCAATAACAGCAGCTACCTATAGTCAATACACCTAGTAAAGAGAAATAACTTAAATTCATTAAATAAGCTTTATCTAGTTACAGGTAGAAGGAGCTCTTCTTACCCACAAAGATAGCAATGATGTTCACTGACTCTTTCTCATTACAGGATTAGTAGGTTTCATGCTTAATTTCAGTAGAAAATAGATTGTAATCTGTCCCCTGAGGTCCACCCGGCTAGAGGTTAAATGCTGGGAAAAAGTGGTCTGACCATATAATGAAATTCAAACACAGAGGTGGCAACTACAGGAAAAGTTAAAGGGAATGACAGTAGGAAGAAAGTTAAAGTAGCTTTATTTATAGCTCACCACGTCAAAAGTGATAATATTGTACATTGCAGGTGTAAAAGTCAGAAAGTACCACAGACCCTGGGCAATTTCTACCTCTGAATTCTCCATGGAGAGCTGCACAAGTGAAGAATTAATTGTATTTATTTATTTTGAAGATAAAGGTCACAAGTGCAGCAATAAAGAGGCAAAATATTAAGTTTGACATAAACCAATATAAAGGGAATAAGAAAGAATATAAACCTGAAGGGAATGCTGATAAACTGTAACACGCTTAGCATACCAAGACCAAAGAGTAACAGCAAGTTGTACAAATGGGACTTCAGTTTTAGCAAGGCAAAGTTTTGGAAAACAAACAGATCAGTAGATACAGTCCTACAAGGGACATGAAGGGGAAGGAAAAAAAAAAAAGGCAAGTATATAAATTAGTGGTTAGGGCAGGTTCTCTCTGTGGGATCAGAGAGACTAAAATGATACTGAGGTTACCATGTTCAGTGACTGAACCTCCCTCACTTGAGGGGCAGCCAGCCCACGTAACACACGCCAGTGGACAAACTCTCTCAGAATTACACACAAGACAGGAGAGATTCCCATCTCTTGCTTTGCTTTTACCGTTCAGCAATTTGCGTTTCCCTCCCCGTGCTTTTCTCACCCTCCCTTCCGCCATCAGAATGACTATTCTCCTCCCCACAGCAGCAAACTCCACTCCTTTCTCTGATCCCGTAACCCTCTCCTCCAATGGAGGTGGAATTTTATTGCAAAGTACAAAAAAAAAAAAAAAATCAAGCAGAGCTACAAAGTGGAAAGCCATCATCCACAGAGCAGAACAGTAAGTTTGCCCAAAACTGCAGTTCCAACTTCTGATGCTCAAAGGCACAAGTCGAGCTCCCTTAAATAGACCCATTTCAAAACCATGAGAATAAGGATGTGGTTTTACAATACTGCTTGAGTCTATCTGTTACCAAAGGAGCAATCTCACTTCTCTCCTGGATCCCAGCTGAGGGCATTCCCACTTTCATCTCTTTGCCTATTAAAATGTCCATCTCGCCCCACAGAGAACCAGTTCAAGCAGCTAAACTGGCAGGCAGCAATTCACTGGTTTGGCCACTCGCCCACCGGGTTAACGTATGGTGGATAAGAGAAGCAGGGTGCCGGAGCAGAGGAGGAAAGGGAGCACAGAACTGGGAGCAGCCAAGGGAACAGGATTACCCCTCCCAGCAGCAATGAGGTGTTAAGAGAGACTCATCTGTACTGTAAAACGACACCTTCAAAACAAAATACTTGGGATGATTTTCACTGGCCTGGTGATTTTTGAGACTTAAAGAATACAACTTGCGTCTCTCTGTCCTTTCCTTGAGGGAAACTCTTACTTAAAAACATTTACTTTAAACAGAAAATAGTTACTTGGAAGAAATAGTAAAAAAATTAATGCTGAGATTCACACTTATGACTCCAGGAACTCCAGATTTGAGGAAAGTACCAGACATTTTGTGACCTGGGAATAACTCAGAAGATCTATAGCAGAGACTGTGATTTAGATATGAGGAAGCGATGTGCTCTTCAGCACTTGAAGAGGACACTCTTCTTTTCAATGTTACAGTTTAATAGAACGGTGCTGAAAATAGCATGTGAAATGTGGGCCTTTCATTTTGCAGACTATTAAAACTGGGAACCCGCTGTGTCGAGACTCTGCAAACAAAGATGAATTTAAAACACACACAGATAAAGGGGCTAAAGAAACCAGATGTGATGTGTTAAAGAACTTACTAAAACTTTGGAGGAAGGAAAGCAATAAAGGATGAAGGTGATCTGAAAAAGAGGGTGTGCACATCAGAGCTATTCACGGGAAGCAAATGCAAGGTTGTGCAACCCCCTACAAGAGACTGAAGACCTGCTTCCTGATTCTCTGTTTTAATCAGACCCTGTATGAGAAATGTCCTAGTGTGCAATTAAGTAATGGTGTGACCTGTTTACAAACCAACAGTCACCATTAATAAAAAGTCCTCAGAAGTAGGTCAAATAAAATACTAGTGTGATCTGTGGAGAAAAGGTCCTGCTCCATGCAACAGCTGGAATGCTGCTTGATCTAAAAAAATATTTTCCAACCTTCTGTAGCAAAAGGTAAACACGTAATTAACTCAAAATGTGGGAATGTCTTGCCATTTGCAGGAGTCTGTACTGTTAAATTCTCAGAGAATACTGGAACACCTTGCCACACCATGAGGAAGGAGTGAGCTGGTAGCTAACTAAGCTAATAGCATTTTTCAAGGGACGCACCTTTGGAAGCTGAAGAGGGACAGTCTTCTCAAAATAGATGTTCTGCTTACCCCAGAAAGTAATTATGACCTTATCAAAATTAGTTACTATATTTGGATCTTTCAAGATGGAAAGTAGAAGGAGCCATTAGGCACATTTTCTTGGTTGTACATGGTTTAATATTCTAGTTGGAAAATTAGTTCTTGTGTGGTCGAAGAGAATAGTACAGCCGAGATACTACTACAATGAGGACAATGCAACACAAGGTCAAATAGGACATAAGGAAATACCTATCTTTTATCCAAAGGCCTAAAACATACCACAAAGATACCAGTTTTGATTGCCTGAGGATATTCTGTCCAGATGGTGTCCACCTGTAAGATTTTGGAAATTACTTACTCTGCTCTCAGATAAAACGTAGGTGAGACTATCCATGCACAGAAGATGCAAAGAAAAAAAATAGTACTTACTGATGACAGAGCCTCTTTTAAGGACAGCAAAATGAGGATAATTTACTCCAGTTAGAGGCTGAATCATAGTGTTTACACTCTCTGTGATTCAGACTATAACTTTTAAAAGGGAAAGTCTATGTAATTTACACAACAGAAGGGGCTATCCAACTAGGCTAGTGTTGGCCAGAGACATGAATGGTAGAAACCCAGAGAATGGTTTACTAAGCAAAGTCTCCGTCCTGTGAAAATATATGGATATGCTTGAGTGTTAGGCATCAAAATAGCTCCATTGCGTTCTGTCAGGCAATGCAAGTCTCATATCACGTGTATGGATGTGGATGTGCAGTCAGGCTCTGACTGTGCTAAAATTTACATACATGCTTAGCTTAAACATGTAGAGACCCCTGCTGAATTCAAAAGACCATGTGGGTTAATGGAGAGCCCACTTTAACCACCTGCAGAGGAAGGGCTTCTGTTTTCTTAAGGAGAATGGCTTTTAAATTTTGTTCTATACTGTGTCACAGGAATTACTTGCATTTCTTCTGCCACTGTATTATAGTTCTACTTGTCCAAAAAGCAAAAAGCCCACAGTGGTTTTTGCCATTACACAAAAAACAGATGGCAACTTTGGTTTGATTTTGTTTTAATTTAAAGAGAAAATGCTCCCAAATGAAGAGATTATATATGCCAAATTTTAATCCACTAAAAATGGATGCAACCTGATCATAATGTAAATGCTAAGAACATAGCATATGAAAAAGAATTACTGGAATTATTTGTAGCAGGCATCTGTTATAACTGTCAGGCTCTTGACCTGACCAGACTTTGAAGACAATATTGTGCTACCTTGAGTTCTGCTTTTTTGCTACACCACAAACCAGTGTAATCCAAAAAACAGATAAAGCAGAAACAAAACTAAATTGTAAATCCATATGAAAGCAGGAGATGGATGTCTAAAAGGAAAAATAACAGAGTTATATAAGCAGGTTTGTCTTCTCATTGTGTATTCATTGTGAGCAGATCCTTCACCCTCTTACCCAGGTAAATTACATGGTCCACCTAAGGTGAGTTGAATTCAACTTCAGCTCTGTGGCCAGTTCCAAGAAAGCATCTCTGTCAGGAAGGTATTTAAGAATATAACTTTAAAACTCACTGACTTCAAAGAACTCAAGCTCATGCTCAAAGTGAAGCAGGATTATACTAAACAAGGATAGATTTCACAAGGTGTTTAAATGTCTTCAGGAATGCAGGGAATGTGGCTGGGGGGGGGGGGGATATTCCCCCAGGAAGGAGAAAGGTGGGCATTTCACATGGGTAGCTGGAATTGCTCTTAGGAAACACCATTGACTGAATCTGGAACCTGAGGTCCTACATTTACAGTTTAAAAATTAGATTATATCAATACACCCCTGTAAAATAAAGACTGCAAAAATTAAAAATATTCCATTATCTGATTTTAAAACAGTCAAGGAAATATTAATAATGGAAATAATACATAACAAGGTCTTGGGACAACTGACAGACATGCACTTACATTGACAGCAGCCAAAGCACCAGTCAGTTCCTGAAAATTCATGACTGGCTAGTAAAGCAAATGGATCACCACAAACCCACCCCGGTCAGGCCAGTACTACAGTTACTATCAGTATTGGGCATGAGTCTGAAAAGCGCTGCTGGCGTCCCAAGCATTTCTAGAAGAAATAGCATCTGGGCAAGCAGCCAGCCACCAGCCTCCTCTCAACCAGTCTGCGAGGGTTATTACAGCATACAGTAAAGACTGAAATGTTGTAGAGCAAACCCTGCCTATTTCAGCACATAAGAAGAAACACTTATGTCCATTATACTAGTAAGGTGACTATGGCTTGGTACCCCAAGACATGTAATGCTTACAGTTCCATAAGAAAACATACAACCATAGATGTCCTGAACTGCTTACTTTCTAAATGTCTACTTCTAATAGCTTACCATTTTAATGACAATATAGTCAAATTTTTGGACAGCTGATATTTTAACTGTTAAAAAGGAAGAGAATTATACTAATGAAGCAGAGCTAAGACATCATGTTGTGTTACTGAAACTGACGTTCCTCTATTTGCTTCAGTGCGTACTAGATCATACTGATTATTCAACATGAAGCTGTGATCCTCAGTCTTTTAGGATCCTGTCAGTAAGTTTGACTCTGCACTGCAGCCTAATTTAATCGTGCTCATTATCCATACCAGATGTGGTGTTGATACTCTGTTTCTCCTGTATCTGGTTGTGTTTAAGCACACATTCTAGCCCACAGACTACGAATGTTATGAGGAAACAGGGAGAGAGTTTATGTCTCTGAAGTTCCACAACCTGATACTGCCATCCTGTCAACCCAAAGAAGACATTTTTGGCACATCTGCCTCAAGCACTGCAGAAGTATTTATCAAAATAAGAAATTCAGATGCATAAAGAGTTCTTCTACAATGGCAGGTTCATCCGCTGGGGTGAAGAAAGGGAGTTCCCATAGTTCAGGCAATAATCTGGAAGGACTACCGTAATTCTAACTCTTTATTGTTTTATGGCATTTTTACAGCCTCCAACCACTTCTCCTTCACAACCAACTCTTGGAGAGGACAGCCAGCTCCCTCATCCTCCACCTGCATCCACAAGTAAGGATCTGGCCAAGGACCAAGAACATACTCAAACTGCAATATCTTCCACAACAGTCTGCGGGCCACAGACAGCTGACCGTGTTGGTTCTGCCTACTCAGTGGAAAATTAGTTTGAATGCTATCATGCCAACCAAGATGATACCAAGTTGTCCAGAGTGTTTTTATCTTAAGCAGGAAAGCTTTCACAAAACTTTTTTTTTTTTTTTTTAATATGGTAAAAATCACATCCATAATTCAGAGAGCTGTTAAAAAGCTATTGATTAGCTTTAACTTTCCAATGATTTGTAAAGACTCATTTCAGCTCTGAAAACACACCTAGATTGCATACTTCAGAAGTTCTCTTCATCTGTCTCTGATTTGATTTTTAGGTCAATAAAACTAATTTTGTCATGGACTTCTGTTGCAGAAAACTGGGAGTACCCAAACCAACTGTGTATCTCCTCAGTCAGGGCAGCAGATAATTCTGTATATGCATTCACTGTACCTTTTCATTTTTTAGAATTATTGCAGATTAAAAACCTTCATCATTTATAGTACAGTTCAAAAATCTGTTTGCAGATCTACTATTTTCATGTAAATGCCTTCCAACAACTTCTCGTTTTGGCAATACCAACACCACCAGACATACTCTTCTCAGACAATAATTGGAAAATAAGACACAGTTGGCAGTAAAGTGCAAACCAAAGGGGATGTTCAGAGGAAATAACATCAGAAGTTGGCAAGGTGGCAGATGCATTCACTGACTTGAACCAGATTCAGTCAACAAAAGTTTGCAGTGTAAAATCAAACTATGAAACTTCAATTCAAGTATTATTTCAAACCTAATGTCTGGATGCAAAAGCTGGAAGCCCACCAGAAGCATAGACAGATGACAAACCACCTTCAAAAGGAAGCACTTCAAGAAAATACTAGGAATTAAATGAAGTGAGTTTGTAACAAACAACGTTAATTCTTGTCAGTTGACAACTCAGTTGTCAGAGAGTTCCACCATCCCTATCTCCAGAGTAATCTAGAAAAGGAGGTGGAAATACTTGGGGTATGTTAGGAACATTGGCCCTGGCATGTATATTGTTAGGCAACTGAAAGAAAATCCATGATACTATGGAATTTCTCCACTGAAGCAAACTAGGTGTGAAGAAAAAAACAGACATAGAAAACCAATTGAGAATAGCCTTGTCCATGTCTGCATTCACATCTGAAATACCAATAAACCTGAGAATAACATACAGCCCAGTGGCCTCTAAGAATGTCTTGCTAGTAATACATTGCTCCAGTCTTTTCAATACTCCTTGCAAACACAAGAAATAAAAAGGTAAACCGAGAGACAGTTAAGTGCAGTACTAACTTTAGTGTGTTAGTGGCTCATTATTGCTGTCCATGGACCAGTGGCTTTTGGGGAACCACTAGTACCATTTCTTGGAGTTCGTGTAATTCTACTGATACCTGTTTTAAATTCTCCCCCCATGAAAGAAAGAAACTGAGATGGAGGGGATGGGTAGAGATAGAACATAGTACCCAAGGAACTGGAGTTCAATTTGTTGTTCCACAGCAGATTTACTGCACAATCTCAGGGAAATCATTACAGCCAGATGCTTAAAGGTACTGAGGTAATGCTTCCTGCAGGAAGGCTTCAGTGACCTGGGCAAAACCAAACGTGGTCTCTGCCCTGCAACATTTACAATGTAGATATGCACTGGAGGAAACACTAAGCCATTTCCAAATGTTTTAGCAGAATCACAGAAGTTGTAGTGCCATGTGAGAACCAGCATGACATCCAGATTAGAACATGGCAGCTCCTGTGCTACACCAACTCTCCTGCTTCTTCTAACGAAAAGAAGAATGCTGATAAGAGGCAGGCACACAGGTTGTGGATACGGCTTGAAAACTAAAATTCTTTTGGTAGCTTTCTGGATTCTAGCCATTTATGAGTGCCACTGAATTGAGACCTGGCTTCATATCTTTGCATTTTGAGGAGTTACTTACAAATGCAAAAAGAGCAGCATTTTATGAACACTTTGTCATTTACACATGCAACATGAGGCCTTGGACCTTTAGAGTCTTATCCATACTTTGGCTTTAACTCCTGTTATATTTTATCGTAACACTCTTCTCCAATATAAGGAGTCCACACTCTGGCTAACACTGGGAGGAAGAAGGAACAAGTTCCCCCACTGCCCTTAAAGTCAACGCCTGTGCTGATGAGGAGAGCACAAGGCAAGCAGCAGCCCTCAACAGGATCTTCCTCCACCTTTCCACACAGACAAACAAGGAAAAAGAGCTTTGGCTCCACCCCAGTTCTGCAATGCCCAGAGCAAGTAAATTTTGCCTTACACAAAATGATCTGTGCTAGGTATGGGGAGAGCAAAGAACTTCTGCTTCCCCACCAGAGGCAGACCTGCAGGCTCATACTCTGCTTTCTGAACTGGTCTTCTTGCTCAGTCCTGGTGTTCCTCTTGCCCCCAGCCAGCTGTCCACATCAAACAACTGCAACACTAAAACCTGCTTCTCAAAACAGGAATGCACATGGCTAGGAGAAACCACAGGAAAGGAAAGAGTAAGGGGAAAAGTATTTGATTCCCTTCCATTCTCAGACAGCCAACATACTATCTCCATACATGTTATCTTCTTGGCACAGCAAATGAACAACTGCCTATAATTAAATAAACAGAAATACAACTGACTCATACTGGTTTTTTATGCAGAGAACAGAATGCATTAAAATTAAGTAATCTCAAAATTATGAACTCTAAAGGGTATAGCAAGAAAATATGGGCTGGATAAACTGTTCATTATCAAAAATATAGCCCTTTTCTCAATAAACAAATTGCTGTGCAGTAATTACTGTTCAAATGATAGTATGACAGTTTAGGACGTCAGGGACAAACAGTTACAATTTGATTGCTGAACATACACAGCAGAACAGAAAGCTGCAGCAAGTTTTAAAACACACAGCCTTGCAAAACGTATCGCAGGGAGTCGTTTTGCTTGTAAAATCCAAACTCTTTTGTGACTTTCCATCAATCACTTGATTAGGCAATGAAACTCACCGAGTGAGAAATCCATGAAAAACAGACTTTGAATAAATTAAAATTTTCCAGGGCAAAAAACATATTTCACCTATCAAATTTGTTTCCAGAGCAGTCCAGCCCATTATTTGGGATTAACTCTTCTAAAATTTCCCTTCCCAGACTGCAAGTGAAAAGTGGGAGAGGATGCTGAAAACGTGCCATTTCATCCTCTGTTTCAAAGCATCAGACACCTCAAGTAACTTTACCACAAATCAACATAAACCCTGGCTTCAGCTGCTCTGTTCCAGAGTAGCTACCACAGAGCATGTGCTCAAACTTCTAGTGCCACTGTCTGTAAAGAAGTGCCTGGTGCAGCGCAGCTATTCCCACACAAGGGAACATTAGTTAATTTGCATTCACAGTTACCATATGAGGTGTGAGCTTCTGACAGTCCACACATTTTATATTTAAAGACTGTAGGAAATTAATGTAATTATCTTTGATATAATAACAAAAGTAACTTACCAGCCCATCGCAATTGCTGATAGCGACTGAAGCGTTTGGCACATCAGTGATATCCCCAACATAGAGGCAATTCCCATAGAGAGGTTCAACGTGAGTCTCATCAGAGTCCTCCTGCCATTCAACTGTTGCTCCAGGGGCCACAAGCCTGGAGTTTGGCCGCAACCTGAAGTGAAACTCTCTTCCAAAAACAGTGACATTGTAAAATATTTGCTCATTTGCTGCTTCATGTTGCAAGTCCTCCGCAGCTCTCCTGAAGCGTGCTTTTGGCGGTCCGGACACCAAGTGGGATAGGAACCTGCCCTCTGAATCGGTGCTGGTGGGGATGACAAGGCTGTACTCCTCTATATTCCTCAGAATTGGATCTTTACAGGGAGAAAGCAAGAGAGGAGAGAGATACTAGAACTAAACACATCCTGATGCCGCGGGATTTTTATTCCATTATTCATTAGCACAGCAGACACTTACATAAGGCAGACGGACACTGCACCCTGTACAGGCACTTCATTCACTGGCGTGAAGTATGTGGAGTTCATTCAAACTTGCCTTTTGCTCCCCCCCCCAAAACACCGGACGGCAGCGTGAGCCTCCCCACCCGGGATGGACCCCGCACTCCTGCCCACGCAGCCGGGTCCCGCTACCCTTTTGCCCACGCAGCCGGGACCCCGCACCCCCTCCCAGCCGGTCGGTGCCCGGCTCGCCCCGGGGACTGTGGGGCCACCTGGGTGGCCAGTCACGATGAGAGGGCGCAGATCCACTTCGGGACGGCTCGGAGGGGCAGGGGTAGGGGCTCGGTTCGCAGGTGGCAAAGCCCGCAAGGGAAAGGCACGTCCCTCAAACTACCCCCCCCCCCGGTGCGGCGGGGACGGAGCGGGGCTGCTGACGGGGACGCCACGGGCAGCGATCGGCAGCGCTCTCGGCGGGAGCCCCGGGAGTTTTGGCCGGGGCAGGAGGAGGAGGAGGCGGACGAGCTGCCATGTGCTTCGTCGGGGAACTCCAGGCACCGAGCCCTGCCCCGCCGGGGCTCGCCCCCCTCCCGTGGGGCAGGCAGCGGGCGGCCGCGGGGGCTGCGGGCACCGGCGCGGCGCCTGTCACCGCCGGCGGGGGCTTCTCCCCGCGTCCCTTCCCCGCCGGCGGCGCGGGTGCGCCCCTGTCCCCGTCCCCGCCTAGCCGCTCGCAGGAAACAACTGGAAACCCGGTAAAAAGTAGCCGCAGAAGAAGTTCAAAGGGGGAGCGGACGAGCCGCGGGGAGACGAGCCGCGACTTCGGACGGGCGGGCTGCGAGGCACTCGGCCGCCGGGCGGGGGGGGGGGGGGGCCAAAGCCAAGCAGCCCAAAAGGCGGCGGGGGGGGGGCGGCCGCGGCGTCCCGGCGGAGACCTACCTCTGTCCCCGGGCCGCCGCAGGGCGCCGGCGGGCAGGGAGAACGCGCAGCAGAGCAGGAGGCAGGCGATGCCCGCGGGAGGGTCCATCGCGGCGGTCCCGGCCCGACGCGGGGGGCCGGCGCCCGGGCTGCCCAGCAGCCGGCCGAGCGCCGCACCGCCCAGCAGCCGCCCAGCAAAGCCGGGGCGGGCCAGGCGGCAGCCCCCCGGCTCCGCGCTTCTCCGCGCCCGCTCAGCGCTGCCCCGCGCCCCGCCGCCCGCGCATTCGCCCAGCCGCAAAGCCGCAAGCGGCAGTGGCGGCCGCGCTCCCGGCTCGCAGCGAAGCAGAGACACCAGGAGGCGGCGGGGGTATAATACTGGAAACACAAGGGCGTGCAGGAGTGAAGTCAGGCTGATTGACAGAGGCGCTGCCACCACGGCGCAGTCGGGCCGAGGGGGAGCGGGGACTGCCCCCCCCCTCCCCTCCGCCCCCGCCGGGCTTCCCCAAACCGGGACCTTCCCGCTCCCGGGGCCGCGCCGGGACGGGTTCTGGGAGCGGGGAACGGGAGTTGGCCAAAAGCGGTTTGCAGCAAAAAAAAAAAAGAAACACGACGCGCCACACCCGCCCGCCCCCCATCCCACCCCGGGCCGTGCTCGGGAGCCCCCCCCGGGGCAGCGTCCTGCCATCGAGACCCGCGGGCTGCGCGTCTCCCCGCCCCAGTCTGTGAAATTCACCTGGAAACTGGTGGTCAAAGAAAACCGGAGCCGGACTAGGTAAACTTAAGGCACCTCGGCATGAGTTTTGTCGGGAGTCTTGGGTTTCCCGGTGAAAGCAAGGACCCAAGTGGAAAAAAGTGCCACCAACAGTGGCAAACCGTGATCAGGGATCTTCATCTGATCGAATAAATCACTCTAAGCAGCCATTTCACAGGAAAAAATTGTTTGGACTGTTTTCTAATGAGACTGAAATTACTTGCTGCAAAGCCAGCTTACATTAAGTATCTGCAAATGGAGGGAGAGACCCTGAAAGCCTTCAGGAATACTATAAATACGATATAGAAGGAGATTTTTGTAAAATAATTAAATAATCAAGAGTGGCCTTTATGGAAAAAAACAAGTTATATTTGTTTCCATATGGCCAGGATAAATGCCATACCGCTTACTCCTTTCAGATAATGTATATATTTACTCAGCTGTTACATTATCGGGATCATTTGCTGTTTTCACCACTTTACTCTTTAACCTTGCAGAATCCTAACAGCCCTTCTGGTGCTCTTGCTGTCCTCGCCAGTCCACGGCCTTACCTACCGCAGGCTGGCTCGCACTGTATCTGCATGTATTATACCTCTCTGGAAATTTGCATGCAATGGCTTCCTGCAGGAAGCTGGTCCTCTGCCAAGGAATTTTCCTGGGTATCCTTGACTATTATTGCTCCTCTATGACTAAGGGTCCAATTATTACCTTCCACCCCTATATACGGACACAAGTGAAGGGTATGGAAGAAAAATAACAACTAGCTAGTACTGCTCAATGCCAGTGACTAGGTTTTATGGACCCCAGGCCTGATCAGTTATGGTAGCACATGATTTTCTGCTTGCTTGGCTTGTTGTTTTGGTTTGGTTTTCCCATTTTTTAGGTTCAGGGTAAAAAGGGAAAGATTATTCTGAATAATGGAGTAGATCAATTTGTACATTATATTCAAACATCCCTTTACTTACCTTTTCGAATGACCTCTGCTTGAGATTGCTGTCTGCACCAGCCTTCTCCCAGTTCTTCCTTTCGGTTTGTTTTTCTGTTGGCTCATTTTTTTGTTCTGTTTTGTTTGTGAGTCCATATTGAGCAGCTTCTCTTACTTAAAATCTCATATACTTTCATCAGTACACAGCTGGTAAAGTTCCAACTTCATTTTTATTGGACTTGTATTTTAAGCTGATGATGTGGCTTTTTTATGTTCCATCCATCCCATCCTGCTCAAATTGAAATAACTTCTGCTCATAAACTTGAAAGGGAGAGGGGTTGGCCCTATATTTGAAATCAAAGTTCTTATTTGTATATGATGCATCCAGAAAAAAATAAGGAGACAGAGTATATTATAGAAATACAAAACAACCCAGCCAATAGTTCTACTAATTAAGATGTATTTTTATTCTTGAAAAAATTGGAGGTTAGAAAATATGCTTTAATATGGATAACAGCTGTACTGCAGAGTAATGATATAAGCAAAAAGAATCAGTAACTGCCTTCATGTAGAAGTTTATTTCTATACAGAAACCAAGTTCTATGTGCACGTGTTATTATCTTATCACACGGGGCCAAGACCCAAAAGTTCCATGGGCTCTAGGGGTTAGTGGAGCTGTTTTAGAACCTTCTTTAAAATTTTAAACAAAACCAAACTGAGAACAAGTGTCAAACAATGGAGCCGAATCTGCAGTTGGTAAAAACTGTGCCTCCACTGAACTCGCTGGAATAAATCCTGATCCCCCACTGAAGTCAGTGAGAGTTTTGCCACTGACTTCAACAGAGCCAAGATTTTCTGCAGTAGATTCATGATGCCAATTTAGACCAACTGAGGATGTGCCACATGGTGCAGCAATGGGCTCATCCTTCCAGACAAAAAATGGATCCATGTTTGACCCTGAGGAGGTGGTCCAAAGCATGCCAACCACCACAGAGCCTGAATGAGTGAGATTCAAGAAGAGAAGTTCTTAACATCCCTGCTCTTACACCACTATAGCAGAAAAATTCAGGGGAATACCCTCCTCAAAACTAGTTCTTCCCCATTTCCTAAATTATTTGCCCAGGATTCTTGACACAGGCAGCCAAGATCACTGCCTGGATTTCCATGGTAGGGCCTTGCCATGGCTATCTCCAGCAGGATGCTTCAAATTTTTTTAGAATGAACTAGAAAAACTCAATGTGAAATGTATGTACTGCTCCATTACTCATAGTCCACAAACCTCTAAATTAATTGGTGTGAATGAAGTCTCATCATGTTTATTTTACTGGAATGAAGGGAGGAGGGCTAGATGCTGCAACTGTCCTCCAATAGTTTGATCTGAGGGTATGCCTATGCTGCTGCCAAACATGACTACAATCACGCAGATGTTTGTCTTTGCTGGAGACAGGCATCCAGAAAGGAGAAAATTATGCTCTGTGTCCTGAATGAATACCCAGGCTGAAGGAAAGGTGTTCTAGCAGCTCATGCTGAAATACCCAAAGTAGCTTTAAACAAGCTAGCTGAGCTGCGAACAGCACTGTAACTAAACCAATATGGAGTTCAGCACAGACTCTGTCAGTTCCTGTTCTAGCAAGGGTACATCTGCAGTCAGACCTTCCCTGTGGAGATGTTCTCTCAACATTTAATTTTTCTTAGTAAAATTAAAAGATCCTAAGCTTAAATCACCAGCTACTGCTATGAAAGTGTTCAAAACACATACAACTGCACATTGCAATGATAAACCTTGTATCTGAGATTTCTAAGATCACTTGCCGTTTTCAAGGGAAAATGAATCTTTTCCCTACATTAGTGGGGCTGTGAGGGGAGATGCTGGACTGCAGCACTGTGCCTTCTCCAAAGGGCACGCCATTACCTGAGCAGGTAACTTAGAGTCTGCTTACAGCCCTCATGATCCAAAGCAGTCCGAGCTCTTACACGAGCAGTTCCCCAGAAAGGAGAGTTCTCATTTCTGACTTCCTTATGGGGAACACGATACCTTTCTGCAAAATGGCTGTTTGTTGCCTGCATTGTTTCTTATGCAGATCATTGTCTTTGCCTTCACCCTTAACCAGTATGCATACTTTCTGCCTATGTAACATTATAAAGATTAATAAAAAAGAAGATAAATTAAAATAGCATGCCAGTTCATTTCCTCCACACTTGACATTTCCAGGCTCTGTATTCTTTGAACCCTTTTGCCATTACGTGGCAGTATTATATACTACCTAGAAAAAATGCATGTATTTAATGCTGATTTTGAAGCAGTGTATGCTAAAGAGCAGTAGCTAAAACTGGAACAGTCCTGCCTTTTCCTCCCTTTACCTAAGCACTGTAACGAAACAATCAATCACACAAAAACCAGACCAATGTAACAATAAATCACCAAATTACCATGCTTTTACTAATAATTTGAATTCTGCTCCTCTTTTAAGAAAGAAAGTGTAAGAAAAATAAAGTGACAAGAAACTAAATTAAAGCAGTAATACCCAGGCTAGCCACTTTGATTCCTGGAGTAAAAAATGAGGTAATATTACAAAAAATTTATACATCTTTAATTGGTAATTAATAAAATCCTGTCTACAACAGGAGAGCTACTGACTGACTGTATAAAAGGGGAGCATCTCCTCTGCCTGTTCATCCTCAGATTTCTGAGAACCAGCTCCTTGGCCCTTACCAAACACGCTTAGACTGCCCAGGCAGGCAAGTCCTCCGAAGACTTGGGTGATTCTACTGAGACAGGAGCAGCACAGGACATGCCCCAGAACTTCAGGGGCTTAAGGAACTTTATTGACAAAAACTTAAGCAGTTATACAGTAATTTTGAAACATGTCACTGTTGGGCTACAGGACTTAACTCTCACTTTAGCTATCTGATTCAAGTGTACAGTCTTCCAAGATGGAGCGGAGCAGCA
Source organism: Buteo buteo (assembly GCF_964188355.1). Lineage (NCBI taxonomy): Eukaryota > Metazoa > Chordata > Aves > Accipitriformes > Accipitridae > Buteo > Buteo buteo. The sequence goes on from NC_134194.1 coordinate 6,383,543, forward strand.
GGCATTCTTCACAACCTTGCTCCGTGTGTCAGTGCTACCCATGTGGGATACTTGCAGCATGAGACAGTAAAAAGGTCAGGCTGCCTGCAAATCGTGCAGGCCAAGAGATTAATTGGCCAGATGCTGGCCACATAGGGACCAGCCATGGACACCTTCTCAAGTCTATGCTCATTGATAGCACAGGTTCAAATTCCTTCTGCACATGGCCCAAAGCTCCTACCTGATTGCAGGCTTGCAGCTGCACTGTGCGCGCAGGCAAGTGTGCACTCAGGTGCAGGGAAAGAAGTAACGGAACTAGGGAGATGGATCCAAGTTTCCTTCACCTTCTTCTGTGTTTGGTTCAGACACTTTGTCCTGATTTTGTGGCCCCTAGTAAATGTTCCATCTTAATTCCCCTTTACATTTTCTCTGTCAGCATAACACATAAAATTTCATTGTTACCACTTCTTTCACTAACCATCTGTATTTAACTGCTAGTATAATTGTCTTTTGACAAATAGTACAATCCCTCCCCTATGTTTTCACCTTGATTCTTTCTGTGCAGATTTATTGCCTCGCTATTAATATTCCAGCCATGTGATTTATCCCAGCATGTTCCCGGAATACTTGCTTTCCCTATATAAATATTTGAATGATCTTAATTTCAACTAATTAGTACTGGGACATTTGATTTCCCTCTTGAAGAATTCTCATTTGTTACTAACCAGTTCCTTTCCAGTTTATGAGATAACTATTTTGAGGGGAAAAAATAGAGTCACTGAACGAACCAAACACTTTTTCAATACTGTTCTACCCTTCTTCATATTGTTCATGTCAATCTGGTGCCAAAATAACTCTCCTAGATCTGAAATCTCAGAAACATCAAATACACAGGCAGTGCCAATAAAGCATTCCTATCCTGCCTCTCAACATGCTTCAGTCCTTACAGAAAGACAGACCTTATTTAACATCTTATTATGCCACAGATTTGGGCAAGCCACCAAGTTCAGATTTGTGCAAGATCTAGGAGACAGAACAAAAGTTAAATGGCCCTAAGATCTGCTACCCTCTGGGGCATCACTTTCACTGCCAGGTTTACCTATGAAGGAAGCTTAGAGCAACTAGGCCCTAATCAAGGGTTTGGGACTTTTTTCCCAGTGCAAATCTAGCTATCCATAATTTTCCCTGAAAAACATTTAGCAAGTTTGGCCGAAATATTTTGGCTTTGTGGACCGTGACTTTTTAAAAAGAGAAGAATCAACATCTTCCAGAAAAAACTTCCTGGAGGAAAAACATGTTTCTAGTCAACATACTAATTTATTGTTGAGAAACAATTTTGATGGAGCAGTTTCAGCCAGCCATACTTACAAATTGTTCTGCTAGAAAGAAATCGTCTCAGAAGCATTTCAGCCATGCAGATTTCTTCACCCTCCAGAAAAATCACACCACTTATTTTCACTGATTCACCCACTGCTGACAACATTAATCGGTTGTTCAGTCTAGACATTGTTTTAGTGACTAAAGATACACATAAAGAGCATATATTAAGAAACAAAGCAAAAATACTCTTTACAACTACTAGAAAATTCCTCTGAAATACTTATTTATAAATCTAATTTAGTACAGACAAAAAGCAGGATTTTCCCCAAAATAGAGGAGTTAAGAAACATGGGAAGTTTTTAAAATTAAGCCTTATCAAGATCTTCAGATTCAATTCTCTCTTCAAATAAAACAAATTCTACTTTCCAGTTGCCTGTTTCACAGCTGCAACTCTGATAATAGGACATCTTAGTAATTTATATCTTCACTAAAAACAAATACCCATTTAAAATAGTCTGGGAGATTTTCCAGCCTCAGAATCATTATTTGTATATTTGTATTGAAGTAATGCCTAGAAGGCCCAGCAGAGGCTGAGGTCTATTGAGTTAGTAAGACAGTGAAGAAAGTGACCTGCCTAAGTACAAAGTTCAACACAGCAGTTCAATGAAACAAGTAGAAAAATAAGGATTTCCATCCCAAAATCCTGAGAAGTGGTATAACCTTTCAAAAAGTTATCCCCGCAATCCTTATCTACTACTTGTAGACACACTTTTCAAATAGTACTTATTCTTTACATTTACAAACAATTTATCTGAATAATTATTTCCTTTAACAACACAAGTCTCAAGCTATTTCCCTTCTCCCTTCTCACCGCCTACACTACCACCTCAAGAGATGCCGTGCATTTGCAACTTAGCCTTTTTTTTTTTTCCCCTTAATCATGTTTTCTTGGAGCCATAAAGCTGAAAGGGAGAAAACCGTAAATAATTGCATCTTCAGAGAAGAGTTTAAGCTTTAAGCAGTGGCAGAAATACTGAGTTCATATGCTAGCACCGCGCTTGATCAGAGAAGTCTTTACAAATTAGGTTAAGGAAAATTTACTACTATCCAAGATCCCGTATTTTAAGAGGTTTTTCATCAGTCACAGAAATGATACAACTTCTATAGCTACCATTTAAATATATAAGTAACACAGAAGGAAAAGCACAGCAGATTACTGGGATCCTGTCCAACATGGAATATCTGCAGCCTCAAGTCAAACAAGCTCAGAAGGTTCATGGAATTTGACTCGGTGAGAACTGCCAACTCAGGGGGAAGGTCACAATCACAGTGTCTAAATGATAAAGGAAAACACTTCTCAGGCAGTCAGGAGATGTAAAACTTTTGGGAATGTGCATTTTCTACCTTACAAAAGGAGATTTTTGTTGAACTTGTGAATTGTGCATTCCGTTTAGCTCCAGTCTCCAAACCTGCCAAACTAAGCAACATTGCACATGGAAGCTCTACCTAAATCCTTCACTCATTCAAATGAAGGAATGAGAGCAGGGATTCTTTAGGAATATTTGAAAGCAAGCCTCTTGCATAATTTGTCACTCAGAAAAACTCCAGACAAGGACTAGGACTAGAATAATTCCTATTTACCTTTGTAGTGCAAAAATTGAATCCCATCCCTGCCTTCTTTTTAACCCCATAACAGAACTTACTTGAGTGTGAGCTGGCACTCCTGGAGCGTGCTATAAATTGTGTCACACTAGCATCAAAGGAAAATAGCATGGAAAATCTCTAGTAAGCCCAGGGCTATTACTGAAACACATGCAGTAAAACAACTGAATGTTTCTGGCTGTTCTTCAGCTTATTCTTCAAATGACATGTTAAGGTCTAGTCCGTAATATGAATAGCTCTAACTTGGGTGGGAACACTGTATGTTTGCCTTATAAACTAATAAAGCTGGGTTATACAAAAAAATCGTTGCAGCTTAAGGAAGTCCAGTTTAGTGGAAATAATAAAGGAAGTTCACAGAAATGGAAATTTAAGGAAACACATTCAGAAAGCATGATAAGAAAACAATTTTCACCTGAAAATTCAAAGCTGTATAAAGCTGGCTTGGTGCAGCAAATGCAAATCATGTATTAGGCATTTCAGTGCCCCAAGGGAACAAAGGGAAAATCTGGATGTTTCTAATGACCTTCTTCATTTCACATATGTAATAAAATCACTTTGAAACAGATATCTAATGTTTAGCAAATTTATAGCTGGTTTTTGCTCCACTTTCAACCAATGGCTGACAAGTAGACTGCAGCGCTCAGTCCATGACCTGAAAGCTTGTTAGCAGCCTTCCTTGTTCTTTGGTTCTTTGTATTGATTTCAGGGTATCACAGGGAGTATCTTATGATTGTTCCTGTCCTTTATAGACATATAAATCAAGAGTAAATTCACTGAACTCAGAGCTGTGACCCTCATGTGAGGTGGATGTTAATACAATCAGAATCACCTACTGGCAACACGTTTTTGAATTATTTCAGCCTGCTGTTCTTATAGTGTCCCAGCCTCTAACATGTAGTTTTTGACAATTATTTAAAGTGCATTTCATAGTCAGACAGAAAAGAAACCCTAAACACAAAGTAGGTGAAAAACATGAAGTATGTCTACTAAAAGTGATACCCTACAGTTTATTTCCTCAGCCATCGTGGGGTAATTTGGGGGTTTTGGGGCTGCTTGAGTTTCAAAATAGTTAACCGACTGCAGTGTGGTATTTTATCAATCTGTTTTCATGCTCACAATAATGATGTGATACTACATAAGGGATACTATATCAATGATCAAAGTGCATATGCTTTGCATTCCCTGACAACCTTTTCCACCTATAATAACTTCTGGGTTCTGTCTTCTTTAGGCAGTGCTATACATGAATTACTGAACTTCAAAAGTGGTCCGTGTATCTTGTCTATGTCAAAGAAGAATTCTTTAAAAGCAGGAACAACTCTTTAATTTCTGATCTGTCTGTGTTCATGAGTGCGAGGCCTGTTCATTTCTCCAAAGCACTTCTGAAAACAGCACGGCAGACCTGCAGGACTCCCTGCAGCTTTCTCCAGCTAGAAGGCATGTTTTGGTTGAGTGGACAGAGCCATCAGCCACCAGAAATAGCTGCGCCTTTCACTTTGCATATTTGCTTCTAGCATTCCTCTTTACAAATGATGAAGATTGTTGCACGCAGTTTTGCTAGGGCAGTGCCTGAGTACAAAGACGAACAAACTCTTCCAGTGAAACAGTAGGTAAAATGACATCTGCCTCTTAATTACAACTGATGGAATTCTTGATAGAACAGGTCTACTTAATGTTTTACAATTTAATAAAACTGTGAAATATCCAGGCATATTACAAAAAGATTTAAACAGGACTGAATTACAAATAATCTCTCTACACTGAGCTTTGGGCAAGTTCTGTACAGACTGAGAACACAACTTCCATTAAATAGAATACAGAATAACATGCCTCCTGCCTAAACATGGTCAGTCTCTCATTGCTGGTCAGACTGAAGACACCAAAATAGGCTTATGCATCAGTCAGACTCTATCAGTTCTGTAAACTCCAGGCTTCTGGCCCTCTCTGGAAACATTCCATTCACTATGGAAGAGAATTAAGTTGTTTTCCTTTTTAAATCAAACCTACACAGGCTCGTAATCCATCAGGCAACTTCACAGCATATACATATCTGCATAATCCTCCTGAAGTTGCATAACTCTCCAGCTGTCCTCATAAGAGGGATTTCATTCTGTGCCTGGCAGGTTTTGCAAGAAGTACATGTCCTGTAGAATATGCATGTACTGATGTGCGTGATACTAAGGAGGATTCTTAAAACTAATCAGTTTTTAATCTCCGTACCTTCCTTTTGTAAAACCTGCCTTCACTGCAATTGTGTACACACAAATACAGATGCACAAACTAAGGAACGGACATCAACTCCTTTGGTTCTAAAAGTGACTCCAGTTAAATATTTTAACAAGAGCAAAATATTCTTCTGAGTTGTATCCTCTCGTGGAAATACACATGAAATATTCTATAGAAATGTCATATTTATCATGTCAACTGGCAGTAGTTAATAATTTAGTGTGATGGTAATCATACGACTTCTCATATACATATTGAGTGCTAAAATGTGTGTAGGATCTTTATAGTTTTCAGCATTATAGCCATTTCCTAATAATGGTAAAGCCCAAACTCTATTCTATTTTACAGAAACTAATGAAAAGTACACACTTTCAAAAATCTTCTCCCTAGTTTATTGTAGTTCAGGGATCTTACAGACCATTCAGGCACTACCACTAGTAGCAATTCTTTTCTTAACCCCAGAGTCATACTACAGGCAGTTTCTGAATAGTTTTTTGGATTCCTGACCCACTGTCTTAAGAAGAAATAACTCTGACAGTAAATTATGCTGATTATGAAATACATTCTATCAAGAGCAAAAGCGGAAATGCAGCTGTAGCACAAACCGTACACAAATCTGACTTTGTCCCCATAGAAAAAGAATCTTTTCCTAGACAGTTGCAAATACCATCTCCATGACTCCTTCATGTCTTTAAGTTGTTACTCAAACATTATTTGCTACTGGATACGTATGTATCAGAAATATAAGCAACTCTGGGTTTGAGGGACAAGGGAAAAAGAGTTGGGTTTTAGTGTATTCAGGAAATCTACACTATTTTTTCCTCCAGTTGGCATTGTATCATAGCTAGTAGCTGCCATGTTCCATGGGAGAAGAGAGAAAAGCAAAAGCTCCTTATGACCAGACTAAGTATTTCTAATATGTTATCTTTTCCAAGATTACTATGACAGAGTTGTTTCATTCTTTTCCAAGTTTGTTTAGAAATTTCCCTATTCTAATATTACACCTGTCTTGCTTACTGGTGGGTGTTCCACCTGGCTTCATCCTTTAAATGCAATTTTAGCACAGACATTGCTATGATACTGTACAACCTTGAAGCTTCTCATGAAGTTGATATTCTCCTATTTTTAATTGGACATTGCAAGCAGGAGGTGAAAAGAGAAATAATCTTCAAAACAAAATGCAAAACTGATGGAAACTAAAGGGTGGGCAATCAAACTGAAGGGAGGACTGAAGTGCAACCTGAGCTACTGGTGACCAGTGTTACTACATAAACTGATATTCCCTTTCCTCTGACCTTTACTAAGGCCTAAACCAAATAGTTCTCAAAGCTCTCTGAGGCCATTAAATAACTAGATTTGAATTTTGTAGTTCAACCTCTTACAACTCTAATATTATTATGACAATATCAGTATAAGAGAAGATTAATGTACAGATTCCCTAAAGAAAATGTGCTATTGGCGATTGCAGTGAATTAAGAGCCATGTTTATAACTAATTATTTGAATCACTGTAATGCCAAGCAGATTCAAACAGGACCAGATCATATTGTGCTAAATCCTATTAAATACCCTAAATAACTCACTCTTTTGTAAATATCTTACTGTTTACATAGACAAGACATGATAAACACGGTAAGAAAATCACTGGCAGGGAGTAAGGTTATAACTTGCCTACATTCATACAGCCGGTCAGCTGAAAAATCAAGAATAGAACACAAGTCTCAATGGACCATGTAATCATTACCTCAGAACATAATCTAACATCACCATAGTGAATCTGCATTACACTTGGATAAACACTTGTTCCCTGTTACAAGGTCTGGTAATTTGGTACATCAGAACAGTGAAAGAACATGCAACTTACATTAAACATCTGCATTCAATCCTTTCTTAGATATTATTTCACATTAGCTGTTGATCAAGCAGTATGTTAAATGATGCAAGAAATGAAAAAGAGAGAACATACACATCTTATGCTAAATACTTATACACTGAGAAAAGCAAAAAAAAAAATTGATTCTTGTTTCAAGGTCAACCATGTGCATGTCTTCACCCTAATAGGGCTAATTATGAAAGAAAAAAAAAAAAAAAAGTTGGTCCCTGCTGTTAGAATCATTAAATGCTGCTTAGACAAACTGCCACTTATATCATAATGAAAAGAAACTATTTTGCTTAGTTTTATATTTGTTATCCCAATATATCTAAATATTACCCTTTATGTACCAATGCTCCTTCACGTCACATGGTGTTTCTCTTCAAAACAAAAGAGAAGTCAAACTCCATGGACCTACACTCAGAAACTACAGGATCTCACATCATCCTAACTTGACATGAGATTTCAAGGCAAAGGTTATCTCCTTGTCAGCACCATCCCTGTGTCATTCAACAGGCTTCTGAATCCACAATTCCAGCCTTCTTCCTAGGAACTCTTTTTAGCTGTGCAGTGAGTAATATTTTTTCATTCCTGACATGACATTTTAACTTGTTTAAACTGAGGGACCAGAGAGATTGTTATTGTAACCAATCTGCAGATATTGAGACCTCTCACATACACACCGCATGGCTGCTTGGAACATCATGGTAACAGCAGTAATAGAAGGCTGGATAATACTAATGAAAAAAAAGCCTGCATATTTATTTTAAAATACAGCATCAAGGGAAATTAAAATTGAGCTGAAAGTTCAGCAATCAGTTTGGGTTTGAATACAAGATTGTTTGGAGGCTCATCCACTTTTTATTCTGCAGGCTGATCTTGCATCTGCCCGTTTTCTCTCTGCGCACACTGTTACAGCTACTGAGACAAAGATACAGCTTACTGCGGGCAATGGTCTATGATGTGTACTGCTCTCCAAAAGAACTGGAAGAAAATGTTGGGGTTTTTTAAATTAAGACAGAGGAGCAGACATTTCCGACTGAGACACAGCAGATGGCTGCCAGAAAATGGTAAAGAATTCAGGAAGATGAAGGGCGAGGCAGCCTGTGGGCTTTGGAAAAGAGACAAGAACCCAAAAGCAAATAGTGCTCTGTATATGTGGGGCAGAAAGGTTTTGAGCGGCAAAAGTGTGTAGAAGTCTGCCTTCATGCACCTTTGCTGGGATCCTTTTGGTCCTGCTGCAGTAAGCTTCCCATTGCAAATTCAATTCTAAACACAAATGCTGCACGTCAGCAATAATTTAGCATTCCACATATGACAAGGAAATGTGTCTATAAGTGCTCTGCTCTGGCCTTTTTGGCCTTTTTTCAATACAACTGTAACTGGAGCTGTATTTCCTGGGAAAGGTGGCCTTATTCTGGTACAGCAGTTCTGCAAATACTTTTCTTAATATTGAAAACAGTTAGCATTGGACGGGTTTAGACAATTCCACAGGAAACCCATCTAGCTGTGGAGCTTAAGAAACATTTTATTAGCGGTACTAACAACCTTTATAATAATAATAGGCAAAGTCAGTATTTCCGTTAATATATGTTAAGAGGTGTTGATACAGATGCTCTCTTTTGCAATATATGTTACTGTAATGATCACATATCAGGAGGGTGAGAGAGGAATTTCTTCTGTAACTACCTAAAAATTTTTTCTGAGATATCCCTGATGCAAGCATTTTTAGCTTCTCATTCTGAACTGTTCTGCAATTGCTTATCTGAAGCCTCAAAATAAAATGTAATCAGATGCAGTAGCACAGGACTGCACATAACAGTTCAAAAGTGTATTATTTGATCATGGCTGGGGTTCAGTGTGTTGTGATTAGAATGTGTCCCCATTCTGGGGACTTTTTTGGCCAGGAGTTCATAGCATCTATATAGGGAGCTAGATTTTCAGCATAGCTCAGATCCTGTTTCAGAGTCCCAGTGGAATAGCCATGTTTTCTGAAGAGTCCAGCACCCTGACGTTCTCAGCCTTCTCCAAGGCAATAGCAAGCTGCTTTGTAATCCAATTCCTTTTCATCAAAATACAACAAATCCAGGCTGATTACAGCCCCCAAACAATCCCTTCCAGTAAAAATACCCATTCAAAGGATTTGATTGTATAAAAAGCAATTGTTTCCTCCCTAATCCATTTGAATATTTAAGGTGATTATCTCAAAATTAGGAAGAAATGCTATGAATGCAAAATACAAAATTCAACAGCTCTGGGAGCTGTTTACAAGTCCCAAACTTACCATACACCAAATGCAAACAATAGTTATTGCGGGAGGGAATATTCACCACTTACGAAAATAAAGAGACATGAGGTTGCACAGTCTTCCTCATGGACCACAAGGTCTCATCAGTACTTACTATTCCATTTAATGTAATTTTGTACATCTCTTTTGGTACACACACACAAATAAAAACACCTTCCATACACCTTCTGAATGTAATTTAGTAGCTGAAACTATATCATGTGGTCAGTCAGCTCTTTGAAGGTAGCTCGCACGTACTGCATTGATCCTCTTCAAGACCCATGGTCTTGCACGAGATAAATTAAAGGCAACTCAGCACTAGGCCTGTTTTTGCATGTTAACTAGAGGAAGTTCTCCTTTAGCTCAAGGGAGATATGCACATGGTTGGAGGATAAGAATAGCCACTTTCACCATCAATTGTTAGTAATGGCATTGAACCAAGTAGTGATTCTTAAATCTCTGTATTGGCCATACTGCAGTATTTACAGAAACAATTTGTTCATAGAGTCTCTACTGTTTGTTGGAAGCTATTGTTGTAAAAATTATGCTACTGGGAAGGTTGCTAGATATCCTCTATAATACAGAGCATCCCACATTACAATCCCAAATCCTGTGTTCCTTATTAAAAGCAAGCAGAATATTACATTTCCCCATGTTTTCTCACCTGCAAGTGGCTGCTCAAGGCCTTCAGAACATTATCATGAAGGTGATTTACATTTCTGCACTAGAAGAAAGGGAGATCCAGGTTAGGACTGGCTAAAAACGTGCACACACCCTTGAGATTGATTTTCTTTTTAGTTGCATTTCATTTGTGTAGTTTCTTCCTTCTGCACTAAAACATTTCATTTTATCCATCAGAAGTGCACTACTGTCAGGAAAGTGAGAGAGGGAACCTAAAACTCATGTAAAGGTAAAGGATATTTGAGGCTCACAAAGAGCAGGAATCAACAGTTCAGCAAGCCTGTGTTTCATTTTACTGGAGGCTGGTGGAGCAACAGCATGAGACACACAGCTCTCACCAACTTCATAGAATAACATGGAGAAAACTTCCACAAAGACACTCTGGTCCTACCTCCCACTGCTGTAGGAACATAGTCTGAATCTGGAGTCTTGTTTTTATTGGCATCTTGATTCATTCTATAGAGCAATCAAAGTAATTTGTTCCAACTGTTTTCTTCCAAAACAACTCACATTCACTGCCACACCTCTGACAAAAAAACAAATTGTTAACAAATGGCTGAGGTCTCAGTCACAATTAAAACAACAATTGTGAAGTGGAAATAATAATAACACAAACACAGCCCCATCCAATTCTTGCTGGGGTAAGTTATTCCTGCAGAGACATGGAATTGTAACCCAAGGGTACGTGATGACTTTTTGTTATTTGGCTCAGTGATCTCTCACAAACTAAGAAGTATTACTGTGAAGTAGTGCTGCTGGTATTTATTAGCAACAATGTCCTCTAATAGCTGGTGTGCAGACAGAGTGAGCGGTATAGTACTTTTCCTGAGGAGTTCTACCTTAAAAACACAAGCTTTTCCTGTTAAATTTAAAGCATGTATGACATACAGTAATTGCTTATCTTGATTGCAACATATGGTTACTGGTGAGCACTTCCCAACAGCTGGCATGATCAACTTGTGCCAAAAGATTTTAAATCAGACATGCCGGTGTTTCAAATACTTGTGTGCACTTACTTCTCAAAAGATGTCATTTGCATCATCCACACTGAGACACAGCCAAGCATCAAACAAAAAGTTTGGGAATAAACACGCTGCCTTTCTGACAATATGAGATTAGCTGCCATTCTTTTCACCTACAGAACAGATGTTCAGCTTCCTAGTCACCTAAAATCATCCTCCAGGAATGCATGATTTATATCTAGCTGCCTGTATTTAAAATATTGTGTATGGACAGTGGAATCGTTAACAGATTCAAATAGTTCACAACACACAAGATGGCAATTGTTACTTTTGTATCTATGTGCTTAGTGAAGAAATTGTTGACAAGTTTATTGAATTGCTGATGTTTTTAATGACAAAGAACAAAAATTAATGTCAAGAACAAAGTATATAATCATAGTGAAAAAAAAATATAATTCTGAAATGTATGCACTTGACACTGAAAAATACACTGAAAGTACCAGCTATAAATGAATTTTTAAAGTTAAATATCTTGCAAGGCTCAGGTGTCCTGGAAAATGTTATTTTTCAATTCACCAAGGTTTTGTCTTGAATTACACAATGACCATGGCAGCTAAACTTTTCTACTGTCCATATGCAATTTCAAAATACAGGGAATTACTCAATATACAAGATTATATAAAAGTTTATCGTTCTCAATTTTATTAAACATTTTATAAATATAGCCTAACTTTTAATATGAGAAATTTGAATTAATTTATGTAAATTTTAATCTGAGATCAAATATAAATGTAGTAATCTCTTTAGACCATTTCACATACAAGCAATACCTTACAAAGTCAAACAAACATATGCCATTTTAATCACATGTGTGAGAGAACCTTCTACCTTCTGTTTCAAAATCCCCCACTTCCCTCACATTCTTTTACCTGAGCACTTACAATACTTTACCTCCTCCAGCCACTAGAAACAAAGTCTCTTCTAGGTAATAAACACACAAGCAGCCCAAACACCTATGGAATAAGAAACTGGAGATAAAATGTTCTGGTTTTCTTTCAAGACTGTCCTGGTGCCAATGCAGACTTGTTCCACAGGAAATACTGTGTCTCCCATGGCTTCCTGCACTTGAGTTTGGTCAGTTCCCATCTTTCAACCTTCTTTCCCTTTAGGTTGTCCTCATTACCTGTTCATCTGAACACTAATTATATTATTTGTTGGGCTGAGACTAGGAATAGATTCTGGAATACTATGATCACCTAATATTAGCTGAGTCAGGGCTTCAGGACTGCCCACTTGGTGCTATTCATCTTTCTCCAGAAGATACTCTGTCTTGCCTCTTAATCATTTTTGTTGGTTGTCTCTAAATTCCTTTCACATTTCTGCTATTGAGCTGGCCAGAACTGAATTTAGTATTTCCTCCAGATATATCAGCTTGCACTTCTCCAGCTTGAATCTCATTTTGCTTCCTGCACATATTTCTGAGGTCTTTAGATCCCTTTTTATTATTTCTCCTTGCTCACGTACATTTGCAACACCTGTCAGTTTAGAGTATGATTGCACCATTAGAAAGCAGGGCAGCTGCAGGGCAGGCAATGTCACAGTGCCCTAGGGAAACTCCAAGCAATACTGAGTCTTAAAACTTTTGGAAATTTACCCATGGTAGAGAGGAAGCATGAGGAACAGGTGTAGCTGAGCTGGTGCTTAAAATAATTTGCCTGCAGATGAAGGGCATACAGTGTTGCTTCAGAAAGACATAGAGTGTGTTGCTATCATTTTGTCTGAAGTAGCTGCTGTTGCCCTGGTATGATTTTACTTGGGTGTGAGGGATCTGAAGCCTCTTCATTACCCAGGGAACACAGGGGGCTGTTGGCATGTGCCCATAAAATAGGTGTGCCTCTGCATCCTCCCACTGCCTCCTCATTGGGGAGCACTGAACTACAAGACAGTTCCTTGAAGCCATGATTCAAGCACACTTTTTTTTTTTTTTTTGCTCTGTAGACATTAAAACATTTTAGGATACTTAGGACTGAAAAAAAAATGGAACAGCCTGTAAGTTTGGTATTGATATTCTGAATTCCAGTGCTATTTAACTCTTAAATGGAAGCACAGGGATTAAAAGTTTGGGAGATTATATTCACACTGAGTACAGACATTCCTTTCACTTTGTGAATTTTTAACTTTTATCTGGAGCCTGATGTTCGGTTTTTCCATGACATTTTACATAGAATTAACTATTCTCCTCATGTCTTATTATTTCCCATGGCAGATCCCAGGGTGATTAAATTATAATACTGACAGCTACCTCCAGGGAGCACTGAGTTTCTATACATGTGACTGAGTACTTCATCTAACCGGCTGCAAGCAGCAGCCCACCTAGCAGTGCAGTGATTTTGCTCACCTTTGAGGAAAGTCAGACAGTTTAAAGCATGCACATTAGCTCTCTCTGAAGAGAGGTGGCTTTTCAGTGAATTCATGATACTGCCTTGAACAAATGTCTCCCAAAAAACTTACATTTATCCATTTTATTCAGAATATGATCATACTTTTCTGTATGTTCTGTGTGTAATCCAAACAGGAATATGAATTACTGAATCTGTTTTCTAATTGTAATTTCAGCTGCTGTCTCTTCCATAATAAAACCTTAGATTTATAAAAAGCAAACTTCAGTGTAGGAATTTGCTGTGAGTAATGCCTGTCAAGGGTTTTTTTTTGGAACCATATAATTGTGACAGACAAGCCTGTGCCCTGCCCTTTCTCAGCCCCGCAATAAGCTGTTGGGGCCCCTCCCTTATTCTTTACACTGGCTGCAATTACGGTCTGAGTAAATTAGTCAAAGACGTTGATCCATTGACAACAATAAGCTTAGAATCAGACTATAAAGAACTGAGGTCTATGTGTAAAATGTCCCCTTTATTGACAAAAAAGAGGAAATTATACCATTCCCTTAACAGAAAAAGTCCTCATTCAAAAATAGAGCATTTAAGGAATAGCTAAAAAAAGCTCCAATTGTTCATGTCTTTCTTTTTTCACAGTATGGATAACAGCTTTTATAAATAAATTATCTGACTGATCACTTAACTGAATCACTTACCCTAATTAAAGTACAGTACATGGTATGGCATACTTATACATAACAATGGCGAATAGAGCTCAACTCCTAAAACAATCCAGCTGTAATAAATGTATGTATTTACATATTAGAATAAATATCTTTATAGTATTAAAAGGAGTTTCCCTGAGGTTTTTTCCCCATCATTTGTATTCAATAATTTACTATGGTAATTATGTTTAGCTTGAAAGGGATTGTTCTCTAATCAGTATTAAGCTAAAAGAACAGTTACTTAATAAACACGGCCCTTTTATTGGATTTTTAGCCTGACTTCACAAAGTGACATTTAAAAACTTATTTTAGTTCTTAAAAATCATTAAGGATTTTCTTTTCTTTTTAAATAGTGAGTGTGGCAGATAAGGCAGCTCCTCCAAAACACGGTTAATAAAAACCTACTTCACTTTAAGAATTCATCTCTTCCTTTCTGCCTCACTTTTCTTTAGAGACCCACATAACAACTCCCACATTTCCAATGACTCTTCACTGTAGGCAACTATCTAACATTAGGCAACTTCAGTAGTATGAACACCCAATATAGTCAATGGAGCCTGGAGAAGGCAATTCAGAGCATCCTCAGTGCTTAAGTCTCTTCACAGTATAATTTCCTGATTATGTACAGACTCAGAGGTCCTATTGCAGGCAACTGAATTAAATATCTAAATTTGGATGGTATGAGTAGGTTAATCTTAACCTCTTGTTTTTGCCATATAGGAAGCTGAAGGAGACATGCATTTTACTGTAGAATTCAGGTCTTCATAAAACCAGAAATGCTCAGCAATCTGCAGCTGAAAAAGTATGGCTTAATTCAGAGGAGATATGATGTTGTTTAAGAGAGTCAGGAGAGCTGATTTAAATTCCTGTTCTGCCACAGACTTCCCCTGTGACCTTAGGCAAGTCACTCAGGGCAAGATTTTTATGGGCATCTGGACATCTGACTCCAGGGGATTTTAACTAAGTAACTTTGCAAATCTAGCCATCCAGCTCTGTTCTTTCATTTTCCATTTGTAAAATGTAGATAGTGTTATTTCCTTTCTCACCTTTTACCTACAAAAGCTTCTAGGCGGAATTCTCTGTTAAAAGAATAATATAAGGCTGAGAGATGACACACCATGGTAAAAAGTTCCACCACTTGAAAATATTCTCTAAAAAGATTATGACTTTCCCTAACCCATTGTTTGTAAGTTTTGGGAACAATTCTTCTGATTCCCTATAGCTGAATAATTGAAGTTTCTTCACAAGTGTCTGCTATCTCCATCTGAAAAGGACAACAGCCATCACTAAAGCAGTCATGTAAAGTTATATACTATTGTTTCAATTCTCAAAATAGAGTGCAAATATTTGCAATTCAAATATCTGCCTATTTAAATTTAAAATTCAGTTTCCAAGATCTGCCAACTAACCTAACTTGAGTGTGAGCCTCACACCAAGATTCTCCCATAGCTAGGGCAACTCCAAGCAATGGTACTGCACCCTCTCTCCCACTCTCTGACCCCGTGTATCCCCCATTTGCCAGCCACATTTGCGCCCAGGGCGTTGTGGTTTAACCCCAGCCAGCAACTAAACACCACACAGCCACTTATTCACTCCCCCCCACCCAGTGGGATAGGGGAGACAATCGGAAGGAAAAAGGTAAAACTCATGGGTTGAGATAAGAGCAGTTTAATAGAACAGAAAACAAGAAACTAATAATGATAGTAATAACAACAATAAAATGACAATAATAATAAAAAAAAGGATTGGAATATACAAAACAGGTGATGCACAATGCAATTGCTCACCACTCACCCACTGACGCCCAGTTAGTACCCGAGCAGCAATCCCTCCCAGGCCAACTACCCCCAGTTTATATACTGGGCATGACGTCCCATGGTATGGAATACCCCTTTGGCCAGGTTGGGTCAGCTGTCCTGGCTGTGTCCCCTCCCAAATTCTTGTGCTCCTCCAGCCTTCTTGCTGGCTGGGCATGAGAAGCTGAAAAATCCTTGACTTAGTCTAAGCACTACTTAGCAACAACTGAAAACATCAGTGTGTTGTCAACATTCTTCTCATACTGAATCCAAGACATAACACTATACCAGCTACTAGAAAGAAAATTAACTCTATCCCAGCCAAAACCAGGACACAGGGTCACAGGACATGGAAGGGGACACAGCATTGAACCTGGAACTGCAGCTTCTATTGGAACAACTTCTTGAAATGGTCTTGCTAGGTGGCACAGAAAGGCTGTACCGCAGCATTACATCCACTCCCATGCCATGTACAATGACATTTCTGATATGCTTCCCTTGACATGGCTCAAGGCTGCACTGTTTCAGAAGCCAAAGCAAAGGAAACTCAGAAGGTTTCCATTAATGCTTGCCTATGCCACTTTGATTCACTTTCTGCAGAAATGTTGCCAATAAAACACAACGCAAGCCAGATTCCCTCTTGCCATACTTTCTAACGAGCAGATAACTTGTGGATATGTCATTCAGCTGGGTTTTCACCTGGAAGAAAGCAGCACACTGCCTACACTGAAGTGACTTTGCTACTAGCTTTAATTGGCACGTACTTCTTTTTGCATCATTCTGTGCTCATAGGCATGTCTTGGCTGAATTTGATGGAATATATTTTACATGTATTAGCACTTCCAGCATACTGAAACCTTGCAATACATATGCTGGGCATCACTCCAAATATATATGACCTCACAAGGTTTCATGAATTTTGGACATTAACTTGTTTTGCAGTTATTCTTAGTGTATAGAAATGGAAGGGTTGAATAAGAGTACCTACACTAGCTAAGCTATAGTCGTAATACACCAAGGAGATCACAGAAACTACATAACGAGTGAAGCTTGAAAACCATAATGATTTCAAGTAAATGTATGTAAAATGATCTTTTATTCACTAAGTTATTTGTCATCAACCCTTGCACAAGTTAAACAGGCCCCCAGAAACAGTTTGTAATGTATTTTAGCAAGCTACTGCATTATGGTGAGCAGTACCTTGCCCTTTGAATAGTCCTATTGATTTTAGTTCAGAGTAAGGTTGGCAGAATGGGGACTTAGCAACTGCAGATAGACAGCAATTCCTTTCTTAATTTATATTCACTGGGTCATGTTTGACAACTTTTTTTTTTTAAAGGAGGATCTGTCTCCTCTCAGAGCAAGTGTAAATCTCATCAGTGCATCTAATCTGGACATCTCTCCTAGTTATTTCCCACTGACTTGTGTTGAAGGATGTTGATCCCACTCAATCAATGGCAAAAGTTCATTGTTTCCATGAGGCAGGGTTTTGCCCTTATTCTCTGGGTATTACTGCCTACTGTAGTCATCTTTGGCATATTTCACCATTTCTCTGTCCTGGACTTCATTAATGAAATATTTCCTTCTAATAAAGCTCTGCAGTATAACACACAGCATGTTTCCAGGGCACGTTTCTTCTTTTCCAAGTTTAACTTTTTGGCAGCACACTCCTCGCTTTCATTTTTCTTTTAATCCCAAATCTATTGCTGCTATGATCCTTGCTTTAATAATTTCTCTATTACATAGTCAGTGGTACCTCCAATATTACTTAATACCATATCTAGAAATATACTTATCTTTGTCATCTGATGCACATATTAATTTGGGAAGCAATTTTAAATCAGTTTCAGTGTCACATATTTGATTTCCAATATTAATTATGTAGTTTAATGTGTACCTCTTACATACTACTATATTTTATATGTTGGCATAAATACTGACTCAGATCAACTGACCATAGCAGTGAGTTACAGCAGCCCATACTACCTCATCATTCTCAGAAGACAAAAAAAAAAACAGCCTACCTCTTTGACAGCACATGAAGGAAGTCATGGTGTGTTTAAATAGCTTTAACATATTCCTTCCCAGGTGAAGGTTCTGAGCTCTTTTACTGTGATCTCTACCACTGAAAAAGGAACTTTTCATTTGCTATTATGTAAGTACTAACCAAAAAAAAAAGGGGGGGGGGGAATTTCTGTAACATCCTAGGTCAGTTTGTCCCTTGGAAGATAGTAAAGATTTTTATCTTGGGAATGGATATCTAAAATTAAAGTTCATCCTTCCTACAGTTCTCTGCTGGTTTTATTCCAAATGCAGCAACAAATGTATTGACTTCTAGGTTTAACATTCTCCCTAGATCCTACATTAGTTGGGGGCACAAGAGGAAAATGCAGCTGGCTCTAGCCCAGAAATGTTATTTGCCATTTCATGTTGTATTCTGCCATTGAGGAATATGTATCAAAGATTTCCCTTGGTGTCCAGCCTGTGGAGAATATAAATCCTACAACTTCATGCATGGTGTTTAGTCTTTTAGGCAAATCTTTCCAGTTTTTTCACTCTGGAGGACCTTGATTTAGTTCAGAGCAAGATGCCAGCTATCATATACACATTTATTTTAAGAGAAAATTCTTGTCGTCTTTATCTCCTACTATGTTCTTTTTTAAAATGTTTGCTCCATTAGCACACATATAATGCACCAACATTATGCCCATCTCTTGGCACCAAAAATAGATTTCAATATGTTTTCTGTCTCTCTTTTTTATCTTTCTGTTGTTTTTTATTTATGCACTAGTAGCATCTGCAGACCTCTGTCTGGAATGATGGTCATGATATTTTCTTGACAATTGTCTCATTAAAAAGTGAGGTTCTCCATTCCAAGTTAGTCTTTTTTTTTTCTTTTTTTTTTTTTTTGGTTCTTCTGCTACATCACAGTCCACTAAAACGGTACATCTTTACCCAGAATAAGCAGAAAAAATATAAAATCACTAGTTACATAGTTTTCTTGCTCTTGAAACACATATAGCATTTTCTTCCCTAATATTCTGGCAATAACATTACTTTATTTGAAATCTCACTTCATTGTGCTTTGACCACACTCTGCACTTCCTAGTGACAGCCAAGCACCTCTTTCCTCAGTCTACTGACAGACTGCCACAACAGGTACATATTAATAAAAAGAACAGGGAAATCTTGTTAAAAACAAACGTGAACACCACCATTTCCACATGCTGCTTCCACCTGCCATGTTTTACTTCTGCCTCTCACTCTCAGTTTCCCAGCAACAGCATGTTCACTCAATCCCCCAGTCAATAAACAGCACTGAGCCCAGCAAGGAATTACTTCAGATGCTTCAACCAAAAGTCTAGAAAACAGAAGAGCTATTGAAGGGACAACTATCACTTTTATAAAAAAAACAACCCCTTGCATAGGATTGCATGTTATAAAGCTTTGATACCACAAATGACCTCCTGTCCTTTTGTGTGTGTGTGCAAAGCACATTTGACAGAGTTTAATACCATGTAATTATACCAGAGATCAAGTTGATCCATGACTATTTTTACAGAAAGTATCACAGCAGAGATAGAGTCACACTCAGGTATAACTGTATTTTGGACCTGGGCAAAAACTAAATAAATGAAATAACTTTTAATCACATTTTCAAAGTGTCTCTTACAATAGATTTTTACTGTCTGATTTTCAAAGCTGCAGTACAACACAGCCTAGTTTTATATATTTTATGTTCTATTATATTCCTTTTCAGTTAGGACACCTGCTTGTGCAGACACTTTTCTTTGCTTCCGTTCTGGGCAAATCAACATCTATTAAACCCGGAGAAATGTTGCAAAATTCTACTTCCATGCTGGCATCTCGAGCTGTAGTGATGGAAAGCTATATGAATAGAAATAAATTTTCCATAAGAAAATCTAAGAATTTAAGTAGTTGGATCCGAACCTATGATCCAGGAGACCTGACCTGAAATGGACAATGAAACATTTCAGAAGAACATGTAAAAATGCTAAATCAGATATGTCAGGAGTAGGGTCTAGCTCCTACAGAATAAAGAGCTTTAAAGACTGGAGTAGCAGCTTTCAAAGCTACTTGAGGCCTGCAGTCTGACAGCCACCGTAAGAGAGAGGCTTAGAATTTCATGCTGTTATTCCTGCTTTGGAGTGCAACAGTTTGTGTTACAAGTTGCAGCTACCAGAAAGAAGATGAGCATTGAAAAACAGTTTTGCTCTGTTAATTGAGCAACCAAAGATTTCCAAGTAGGATGAAACAGCAAGGTCTCATGGCAATTTTACTGGGCTCTGTAGAATATATTTGGAGAACTATTGATTTTCCCAGAGAATTCTGGATTTGTAGTGGGCCTTTTAACTTCTCTATGGAATTTGATAGGGATATAATTCCTCACTAAAATTTATAAGATGTTTCAAAAACTTCAGAGATTAGCTTTTCATTTAAGGTTGTAAAATGGTTCTATAAGGAAAGAGATAAGATGCAGAAAACTTTTCATTTAAGCCAGCTATAATTCAGAGTCTGTATTTCTGTCAGTAGTGTATTTTAAGCAGTATAAACATCCTTCCCAAGACAGATCTAGTTAAGTGTTTTGTGATACCCAGATGAAGCACTATGTTTTTATAAAGCCAGATCCAAAATTTAATGAAAGTCAACTGAAAGACTGCTATTACTTGCTCGATTTAGTGAGCAGTGACAGTATTCCTATGGAATTAGTCTTGCCCTCATTTTTTCTACTCAAACCCAATCAGTTTCTCAGTGAAGTTTCTGGGAATCTTGCTGACCATGGCCAGTGACTTTTACCTCCAGCCTCCAAAGTGAGATGGGATCAGCAGAAGGGCTTTCTCATTTCTGTGGCACTTCCTCTTCTAGAGAGGGCATGAATCGCACTGGCAAATGTATTGAAAATATTTCATTTCAGTCCATTACTTTTTTCTTTTGTTACTAACTTCACAAGGTGTAAAAAGGAGACCTGGGTTCAGATGGATTCTTCTGATTTAAATGATCTCCCCAATGTGTTTTGTGAGGTCCAATGAAAATGAACATTGCTCGCTTGTTCCTGGCCAGAGCAAGTCACAATGCTATAGCAACTTCGATCCATTTAAAAGAACTGTGTTTTGTCCCATCCCACTGCAATAATCACTATTTTTAGTTTAGTTTATACTCATTTTACTTCAGATTTTAATCTGGTATTAGTGAATCTCAGTCAGGGGGATGTTTTTAGTGAAAGTGGCTATTTGACTGCAACATAAATCAAAAAATCTCTTTATTATGCCCATAAAAACTCTTCAACTTTATTGTATTTATGTAGACTGACTGTGACTTTTATCTTCTTATGTAAAACCTTAATCAGGTCTGAGTGTAAAATGAGATCAGACAGAGTTTTAGTCTATCCCTTTTTTCCTTTTCTTTTTCTGACCAGTGTAGACCTGATAGATACAGAATACTGATTTAGCTGTTACCTTTTTTTTATTTTATTGAAAGATCTCTGCAGGGATAAACATACTCTTCTGGAGCTTTTTTTTTTTTTAATTAAAAGTGAATAATAAAGTAGAATGAACTGATAATGACATGGACATAAATTCACACTCCTCTGAAATTTATATGAAGTTATATAACAGTGGAGTTTTATGAAGTCCAGCATATTCTTCCATCTTTCTACTTTCAGTCTGTATGAATCCTGCATCACTACAGTCATTCCTTTTAACTACTTTTTTTTCCTCTTTCTTTATTCTCTGGAGTATTAGAACCTTTCTTCATTACTATTGTGAAAATACATATGATAGCTGTAGTTGGAGTGCAAGGGAAGATTACCTCTGTGCTATGCAAACACAGAATAAAAACCAGTCTTGCCTCAAAAGGTTTTAGTGTCAAGCAAGGTGTGAACAGAGAAGCAGGTACAAGGTGATAGCATGCAGGCAAATGAACAGCATGAAAAGTTAGAGTATATTTGTAAGAAGTACACTTCTTGTTCTGTTAGGTTTTGTTTCTTTAATAGGGATGTATTGCAAATAGCTGGCATGGAGAATTAGGTGATAGTATGAGGTAAAAGAAAGCAAAGAATGAACAGGACAGTCAAAGCTCACCAGCTGGCTCTGGATGCCCAGAAGATACATCAAGGTTGAAAAGAATCTTTGAGAGATTTAAGAGAGATAAGATGGCAGCTGTAATGGTGTGGCTTTGTTTTTTATAGTGAGATTTATAAAAAAAAAATTAGGCAGTGAGAGAATGCAAGAAGGTATTTTTTAAAAGAGCATTACCTACTACATCACATACTCTACCATGGGGAGAAAATCTTTGTAAGATTCAGATATATAAGTTCAAAACAGAGAAACCCTTCTGGCTTTTCCGCACTGTTTAAAATCTTGTCTGCATGGTTATATTGACCAGGATAACTACAGATGAACAAGTATCAGACCCTAAGTATTGTTATGTATCTCCTTTCTGCAGACATTCTGCTTTAGAATAAAGGATTTAAAGGATTATTCTGGAACAGAGCATTCCCACAGGAAAGCTGAGGCACACTGGCATCATTACAGAGGAATAATAACACCCTGTAAACATGACCTATGTTTTACCCCACCTTATGTCAAGGCATTCAAAATCCCTGTAGAAACATTCAGGTGCTCAGCAGCCAAGCAATTATACACTTGATCTCTGCAGTGCCCTGTTCTTTAGGAAGGTCTCCCTTGCTGCAGTGAAGCGCTATACTCTCTGGAAACTCAATGAAAAAAATTATGTTTATAGCAGGAATCTCTGTCAGCTGACTGTGATTCTCAGACTATGCACAGAACAAGATGGGACAATAAAATGTGTGGTGCAGACAAGGAAAAGTGGGAAAAGTCAACTGAGAACTGCTTCAAAGATGCTCAAACTAGCTTCAGCAAAATTGTTATGGTAAACAGTTATTTAATAGTAATTGGATTTTGCACAGCCAGCTTAAATGCACTAAGAATCCAATTTTTCAAATGGACAGGATATTTCTGGGTTGTACTTCTGTTTAGATTCAGTTCTTGAGATTACCCACTGCTGTTACATTGAAAGTCCTAATTCTGACATCATTTACCATGTCCCGTCAAACACAGCATCATATTGGAAACAGTGAAAACTTGATGTTGCTGCATACTTTTTCTTTTAATCTGAATCACTACAGCTTCACTGGAGTTATTCTGATTGACACCCATGTGAGAGAAGCATTAGGTGTGCATGCTTATAGAAACAGTTTTCAGTTCATTCATGGTCAGTTCTGGTCTTTAAAGTCAAGTTGCCATTTGGTAACTTGCTACTTGTGTTTCACTTTTATCATCCACAATTCTACTAGAGAAAAACATGCGCAATGGAGAAAAACATCACAGGCAGGACAACCAGCCAAGTCATAAAACAAGACCTTTTATTCCTCCCTCTGTGCAAAAAAGAACACTATGTACGGACTAAGTCCCAAATCATAAAGCCCTAAATTCTAGAAGTCTTCCCAAATAGAATTAAAAGTGACAAATTTATTATGTAACTCAGATGATATATCTGCTTTTGTGGCTAGGGACCAGCCTATTTGAGTCCAAAGCAAAAATAACCACATACCACTCTGAGGGATTGTCAGTGCCCACTTTCCCTTTTAGACTAATCTTCATATAGTATAATTTGTAAAAAAGATCACAGTCAACTAGATAGTGCACGTTGACTACTGTCTGAAGTAAAAGTCTGACTGACCACTTGTAAATTCGCAATTCTTCAAAACCATACAGAAACTGAACAATAATGAGTATCATTTGTGCGTACTGAAAATGCAGACACCAAAATGAGCTTACCACTGCAAACAGAAGTGAAAGAAAATTGTATCCACAGATGGAAAAATTTAGAAGTAATTAGGGATTCTGTGAGGGAACTTACACATATTAATCTGAGTGAGGAGTTGAAAGAAAAGGATTACTTGAGGTTAAAGCTTATTTTTTCTAATCAGATATTGGGGTCTTTTGGGTGAAAGACAAGTTTTATTATACATCCATACTGCCTGGGATGTTAAGAACGTTGCTGCAACTGTACTATGGTGAATGGTAGACTGCAGGACATGGAAAGACATGTCCTAGGATAAACCAAAATTTGGTATCGTTATTGAATAAAATAATTTGCTCATTCATATGACAGTGCAATAAATTGCTTTCTACATTCGTCTTACACTGTCATTGCTGTGTAAGGATGTGGTTTCATAATCAATTTAAGCCAATCTAAAACTGCATTGTCACCAAAAACTGCTGTCCCACCTTCTGCCCTGGGCTGGCTGAAGAGTAATACAGATCAGTGGCAATTCATTGCAGATCACCTCAGTCTGATCATGAAAATGCATCCTGAGTAAAACATTGGATCCACCAATATCAGCAGTAAACACTAACTTCAGTGGGTCCTAGATCAACCTATTAACTTGCTGTATTGTGATCTGTCATAAAATGTGTGTTTCCGTGGATATGCGTATTGACAAAGTTTCTGAACCAACTGTGGGCAGATCAATCACAGTTTATAACATCACCAACTCACGGTTTAACCTGTTTTTCTCTGTGAATCAGCAGGCTTGATGTCTGGTGCTATGAATCTGTTATGCTATCTATCTGCTATGATACTGTTACAGGCAATGCTTAATAACACTGAACTAATTTTAGGGTTTTGGGTACAGAGGTGGTTTAGGAAAACGATGTTGCTGTCTCACTTTCAGAAAAAAATATGAACACCATGGATTCACCATAAATATGCACAGACTAGAGAAAAAACATCTTTGCCCAGACTAACTCTGCCTGATTGTACGGTTGGGGTATTCCCAAGTTGCTATGTACTATCCGAATTTGTCCATGGTGAGTTTTCAACAGTAATTTGCATATAGAAACAAAAAAGAGTGGTTTGGAGATACAATACAGCTAATTTCTGTCAAACATGCTGTCCAGGGGTTTAGTTGTAAAATTTTCAGCAATAGTTGGATATTGTAATACTTCATCCCCTAGCCTGTACTTATTACAGTAGGAATCAGCTTATAAAAGGAAGTGCTATTCTTTACTCACTCTTCTTTCTGTATGGCATGCTTTTAAAATACAGCTGTCTACCAGATGCAAGAAAATTAAGACATTTAATTTCCTCTTTCTGTGCGTACCTCCCATTAATGTTAATGGCAGCTAAGTATGAAAGTAGGAAGAGAGCTACTGTGAACAGACTGAATATAATAGCTTGCCCATTTCAAATAAATCTGGTTGTTTCAAGAAGAAAGGCAGAAAAACAGTCATATCACATCGCACTTATCTTTCAGCATGAGATGTACAAATTCATACTTGATTGACTTCAGAGCCACAGTAGACATTATGTGCTGAAACAGTGTTGACCCTTAAATGTACCACCTCCAAATTCAATTAAAATTTTAAGTTATGGTATATAAAAATGCAATTATTGACTGCATATATTTTAAACTGCAGCTCCTATGATGGTTTCCTGCAAATGATTTTTTAAAAATATCTTTTCCCTGTTTTGTCAATTGTAGTTTTTAATCCACTTGCGTTACTAAGTGTTCTGTTCCCTTTTTTTGTCAAGGGGGCTTTCAGAGGTACTAATAGATGGGGCAGATTAGAAGCAGACTAGTGTATTTAGAGTTTGCTGGACACCTGTGCTTTTTAGTAAAAGGCATAATGTGCCAACCATGGGTGTAACTCCACCAGTTAGGCCATTGAGGGAACTGGTAGAAAAGTTTCACCATGCACAGAATGCCATTCTATTTCTACTCTGCAACACTACTGCAACACTTCACTTCAGAATGCCTTATCTGAACTACACAGCTTGATTCCAGAAATGCACAAAAAGACTGTTTGCAACATCCCTATCAGCACTTTATTTCAGGCAGAATTGTACTAATGCCTCTATTTTACTATTGTCCTTTGTGTTTTATACTTACTTCATGCTAGGTGGCATCTAGATGTCATTAATGAAAAAATGTAAACGTTAGTCTCATTCTCTGCACATTTATATCAAACAAATTTTAAATCACAGAATGGGAACAATGAGAAAGACCTTTCCAAATGTTCTCAGTCAACATTCCTGCATTTCTGTTACTAGGAGGAACAAAACAATTATTTGCTCCGTTTGAATCAGTGTTAATTTCCTGAGTAATGACTGAAGTGGGGACAATGCAGCGTGTGTAACTATTCTGGGATACAGCAAATCAAGTTCCTTTTTCAGTTCCAGTTGAAATTCTGAAGCATGTATCAATAAAAAAAACTAAAATCTGTCTCAGAGTGCTTTTGACAAATTTAACAATTCTTCTAACCCATCAGTGACTCTGTAATAATCACCTATTATGATATTTCCTTTTTGTTCCATACAGTGTTTACAGTTAAATAAAAAGTGTTTCTAAATAATATATACTTGTCAAACAAGACATTTATGTCCATCTTATTTGATATGTGTTTTGAACAGGTCAAGAATTTCTTGGGGATCATTTACTATGACCTAGAGTTTCAAGCTTGTGACACAGGAATTACAGGATTAAAATTCCTGTTACAGATACACTAAGAATCCAACTCATTGCTATGCTGAAATCTCTTATTCTTTTGTTCAATACACTGTATTGCTTTTTCATGGTTGATTGAGATATAAGACTGATTAATCTGCAGTTCTACAGAGGCAGATTTTAAGGTTAATTGCAGAATTTCACTGTATCTAGGCTGTTTAAGCCTCCAAGTGGCTAGTGTCCTAAATTTGAACTCTATTTCCTTTCACATAAAAAGTATATGCTGTCCTCAGTATCTATGGTTCAAGATATAAACCACACAAAAGTTTTACCACAGATTAATTTTCTCTGTCTTTTAAATAGTGCATATCCATGTTTGAAATATTGAAGACTTTCAAATTTGAGAACTTAGAAGCTGAAGTCATGTTGCCTAAATAATTTTGTGTGACTGATTTGTGTCTTTGGGTGTTGTATAATTCAATGGCTACAAATACACTGCTAAAGTCACAACATTTCTTAGTGATTTTTAAAGCTTTCTTTTAGAAGATGTCTTCTGTGAAAATTCAAGTTCCACATTATAAAATCTTTACAGGAGATCATAATCTATCACAAAATCAGGGATACATGTAGAAGTTCTTCTAGTATTAATAGAACAAATGCAGGAGACTTTGCTTCCTCTGCTAAGTTTCTTCATAGCAAAGATTTTACAAAATCAGATACCGCTGTCTGCAACAAATGTTCACCAGAACTTTGATTTTCAAAAAAGACTAAATAAAAGTTCAGTTTGAAGGACTCCTCTGGATTCAGTGGAATTAAGCACTCAGTTGGGCAAACACCCTACAAGCCTATCTGGAAGAAACATGCTTAAGCCCTCTGCAATACAGAGAAGACCTTCCTGAGAAGACTGTAGTGAGGATTGCAAATTGGCCAACCCTACAAACTCCATATGAAAATCTTCATACGGCTGATCTCAGGTAACCAAGGGAAGAGGTGACAGGAGGTGGGCATGCGGCTAGCTCTGTTGGTATCCTCAGCCATCCCACTGCTGGTTTTCTCCCACAGCCAAAGGTCAGGGTTACCCAGCACAAGCTGCATCAGCACAGCTCCACTGCTTGTTCCTGAACACAACTTCAGTAAGGCAACCACCCACAACCCGCTCTCCAGCGCACGCACCCCAAGCTCTGAAGAACAGGCCACTCATGAGACAGAACAATCATTAATATCAAAGTGACTGCAAAATGAAAACAAAGCAGCAGCTTCCCTGGAGTACAGGCACTGCAACAGGCCATATCTTCAAGTGGGGAGAGAAAACTGTGTGTTCATGCTACTACAGAGGACACAGGAGTATATCCTGGGTACAGTGTCCCCAGATTTAAAGGCCACCATATGTTCCTGCAGTGCTTTTATTCAGGTGATAGTGGGTAGTAAATTCATCTATGGAAACCTTCCTAGCTAGTCCCAACTTTGTGTGCTGTGAGAATAGATAGGACCTGTGGGCAGCTGGAACGTCAGTCACACTCTAATTAACACTGGGGCTGTGCTCCACCATTCTACACAGTATTCCACGCCGTGGCACAGGGATGTATTAAACTGGGTCTGGGAGTACACTGGGGTTTTTAGCTAGCCTTCTGGATAGGCCACTGCAGTTATAACACAGACTCTGTTTCCACCTCACTGTGATGGGTGGCAGCTCCTGAAAATGGCTTCTGAAAAGTACAGACACCTTCTGAAAACTCATAGCCCTTTAAGGCTTCATTAATTGCATGTTAATTGGGTCGGGGTTTTTGTTTTCCAGATTCTGAGCTTCCACAGAACAAGGCTTGCAGCACCACAGCGACAGGATACAAGCAGCCAACTATTTCCGTATAGCCTTTCAAATACGTACTGATGCATCCGTATCTGGATCTATGATAATGCTTTCCTGTTTGCTCTTCCCATTGCCCACTTTCAAGCTGGATCAATGCAGTCATACAGGAAATTCTAATAATCCACCACAGTTAGTGTATAATAGCACCTCACTGGTCAGGTCACTTACAATATTTGTAATATTCTCCTATATTAGTTTTTACAAGCTAATACTTGGTGGTTTCTTATCTTTTCATTGTGCCATTGCTGAGCGCACTTATCAATGTCCCCAGAAGTGATTGCAAAGAAGACCATGGGTACTTTACAAATCCCCAAATCATTATGAAGTTCCAAATACGCTACACAGTTATTAGCTTCAGATTGTTCATTGATTGCCATTTCATAACATAGATTAAATGTGTTATTGCTGTATTATTAGCTGTTTATGGCTTGATAACATATAATCATTTCTAATTTGCAGAAATGTGAAAAGACAAATCTGGAATATATATTTGTATGTGTCACACCTAAAAAACCCTATGAACCAAAACTAGATTTTTTTAATTAAACTGAGTATTATTCTCCATATCACTAAGTATCACATAGGATTTTAAAGGCAAGGTATAAATAGTCCAATCCAGCAAATACTTTTAAAGTCCACCCTGTATCTAGACCAGAAAGCAGGAAATGCTAAATATGAACTGACAGAAACAGCACCATACAAATACATGTATTACTTTCTGATATTCCTATATTCTATTACATTTATATCTAATACATACATATATGATATAAAAAGATGGAAACCTGCAGGCAAAAGAGATTAGAAAATTATAAGGAACTGCTAAGCAATAGTAAATATTTCTATCTTCATTTACTGATTGTACAAGAGCACTCAGTGTAATTGCTCACATTAAAGTTGAAACTCCACTTAACTGTCTGACAACCTAATCTTTTGCAATTTTTTTCACAGATTATGAAACAGTAATTGGACTTTTTAATATTGGGGAATTGTCACAAAGTGTTTATTTGTTAAATTCAGTCTTCTAGTAGTTTTCAGGAAAAAATATACTTATGAGACTTAATTATTACATCCAATAACTTTAATTCTATCCCAAAACAATCCAGTTAATGTAGATTAGAAAACTCGGAGATAATCACTCCAGTTTAATATGCTTATACCAAGGACAAGGAAGACACATATAGCACTGCTTGTGCTTCCTTAACTTAAATCTCAGTTTATAATGTTAGCCTGAAGTGGGATGTAGTCTGATTGCAATTCTGACAAAAAGAAATACTCCAGCTAACCAAGAAAGAATAACAAAATTCATGTTTCATTCTCTCTATCACAAGTAATTCAGTAATTGCTTTGAACTCTACTGAAACACTTTAAAATGTGGTTTTATCCGTCCCTTCTGGTCCAATGTCCAACACTCAGCACACTTATAATCTATTCTCTGCCACCATACAAATCTTAAAATATTTTACCTTCTGGCTTCACCAAGAAATGCCTTTAGGAACTCATAAACTCTGCTACCTTCTCCTTTGGCTGCTGTTACTAAGTCAGCTACAGTTCTGCAGAATACATTAGTTTAAAACTGTATAAACTAATTCTTAAACAAATGCTGCTTCCAAAAACATCACCCACCAAAAATTTGTTTGTATATGGTCAATTTCCTTTACCTTTTCCAGTAATATATGATTTATTTTATTAGCTAATTTTGGTTTATGCTGTGTTCCTATCACAGAAAATTTTTCATAACTCTATTAAACATGCAAAATAACTTAAAATAATTGCTTTCAGATTATTTTAACATGTAAAATCTGTTAATCTTTAAGAAAGACTCTAAATGCAGGAAGTTCAAATCACCATCCCTTTGCAGGCACCAGGAAGTTTTACATCTATGAACACCCTGAGGGTATAATTATTCAAACAATTATAAAGCCTCTGGCAGTGGAGGCACCATGAAAACATACGAACACAAAACATAAACAATGAGGAAAACAGAGAGAAAAATGACATTTGACAGGTCAAATGTATAAGAAATTATTTTAGAGTTGCAGTGCCTTTGTATCCTTCATCAGAAAAGTTCAGGAGAAAGAGGGGTGAGACTCAGGGCTTTGAAAGAAATCAAACAATACTAATCCAAAATCAGCAGTAAGAAGATACTGAAACTCCATGGTCAGGACATTTGGGAGAGGCTGACTATGCATCCAGACTCCTCCAAACTGGAATAGTTAGACTGCTTAAATATGAACTTAACCACATTTTAGTCCCATCCTTCAGAATCTCACACCACACTTGTGCATTCTTTTTTAATCAAGCTAAACAGAATAATTCTAATCTGGAATGCCATAGATTATTTCATATAATTTAGTCTCTTCTTTTTGGTAGGTTGCCATCAACCTATAACATTGTTACTGTTACTGCAGAAAAAAAACCCCACGATAGAAATTTAGCTATTTTGATGAGGATTCTCCAGTTTACTGATTATCAGTTCCTAATGCATCTAGATTCCTTATTTATATTTAAAATATCAGTCTTAAATATTACTGCAAGCATTTGTCTTGTTCCCAATGGCTTATCTACACGGTGACATGTGCAGGAAACAGTCTGTTCTTTGAGATTAATTTTTAAATTAAGGCTCAAATCACAGATTTTTTTATAAGATTTTAACCCAGAATGCTAGAAATCTTCAAGATCAAGTATTGCAAAAGAATTTGTAACAATAAAACCCTTCTGAATTCAGCACAGAATCAATTATTCAGGGACAGATTTGAGATTTTCAGATTGACTTTGAAAATCTCACTGATGAAATCAGAAGGTGTTAACACTAATATTCTTGTAACAGCTGCCTTCCTGGTATTAAATAAAAGCAAACCAGATGCTAATACTATGAAAATAATAATAATAATAATAATAATAATAATAATAATAAACCACACCACTGAAAAACACAGAATTACAGTAATATTAGAAATAAGTGTGAAAAAAACCCTGAGTTCCCAGGAGCCTTCAAAATCTGCAGCCTATATCTGTGTAATAGACCAAGTGGCAAAATAAAATCTCTACCAACTGTGAGAATAATCAAGATGTGAATTGCAGCAAAAAATAAAAGAAGAAATTCCTGAGAGACAGTGTAAGTTTCACCAAAGAAGTTGAAGAGCAGAGCAGTCCTGTTCACGGTGTTCTGGGAAATTTCCTGGACAAACTGTTTCCAGTTTCCCACACAGCTAAAAGTGAAAAATGCAAACTCTGTTGCCCAGAAAGCTAAGGATTAAACTGGGGAAGTAATGTGCTAGTTTACTTTGATGTGATTCCACGTTAACAAATGTTTCTCATCTTGACCTGATGATTATACCCTGCAAGTGCAAAACAGGCACCATGTTAGCGTTGGCACTGCTGAATACTGTCTGCACCAGGTTGCAAATGGTGCTGAAAGATCCATATGTAGTACATCTGTATGTGATCTACCATAACAGCATTATCCCAATTCAAACAGCAATAGATAACGTTGTAATATTATCTATTATTATGAAGACTAAAGGGAAATAATATATATAAAGTTCAAAATTGTCACCAAGCTATTACTTCTATACATTAGATTCAGAGTTGAATCTGTGTTAGTAATGATTTTTGCACAGAAAAGGGTAAAAGTTTTGCCATGTTTAACCAGAAAAAAAGAGAAAGCTATCAGAGCTCTATTTCCCAACTTGGTTCTCTCTGGCATCAAGCAGATGAACGTCTGTCTCGTGTTTCCCAGCTGTACTCTAGACAGTACCTGCTCCTGTAAAATGCTTGCAGTGCCTCTTTAGTGAAGGCAAAACTGGTCCAGGGCTCCTCAGCTCAGCAATACAAGTAAGAAATACTGGCATCTGAACAGAGGTGACCAGATCACACCTTTCCCAGGAAGGGGAAGAAAGGAGGGAAAAACTGGCCAGAAATCTGGAAAGTAAGCAAAACTTGGCTGCTTCTGACACTGTTCAAAGGGGAGAGATGATATAACATGGAGTGACAGATATTTCAAAGGGGTTTCCTGCACTCACGCCTGAAGTGACCATGTTATATACCCTGGCTTTTCCTTAGGCAGTAGCAAGAGCCAGCTTGCCAGTGCTCTGGGTAGGGGCTGGGTTTTGCTGCCCCTAATTGTCTTGTTGCCTTAGGTGACTACTGCTCTGCCTGTGCCTACTGTGGGTCCTGAAGAAAGGTACAGAAAATGCAGTTTCATTACAATTATAATGAGAAAAGTCTTAGCAATTCATCATGTGAGTTGCTTATTTACCATTAGAGGTCACTGTCCTGCTTATGACATAACCATCAGCTACATTTCATTTTATGAAGATGTTGTACACAAATGGATAGGCATTTTAAAGCCTAATAAACAGTAAGGATACAAGCCATTATTTAAATCAACATTAAAAAAATCTTGTTGATATACAAGTCCTGTAGAAAATTGAAAAAATAATCAAGCAAAACAAAAAATATCTATTAGAATATGACAATTATCCGTTCTTAAATGTCCAATAAGGTATTGAGTAGATGGTCTTATAATTATAATTAAGAAAACTACTTAGCCAAATAAATATTGTCTTTAAAATGCTTCTCTTTTTAAAACTGAGTTTTCATTCTTGAATAATTATCAATTCTCTTCAATAAAATCATCTTTTTCCCATTGACTGCATCATCCCATAGTATGATACCCCTGAAAAAGGAAAGCAGGTTTGTATGAGCTGGCTGTTTGAGAATTAAGAGGCAGTGATTAAGAAGAAAATCAGTGAGCTGATGAATGTTTTGCAACTTTCAAAGACAGAGCTTGTCATACTTTCAGCAAGGGATCTGAATCTGATAGCAATGCCTTAAATGAGTACAGGGAATATAACAAAAATTAAGATTGTGACTTTTAAGTTTTGTGTGCCCCTCCAGTAAAAGCCAACGTGAAATTGGAAATGTGAAAGCCAACTTCAAACCAAACAGGAGAGCAATGTTCACTGCATTCAGTCATCTGCACTGAAGACAGAGGGACAAGAACATTTCCCTTCTGGAAAGGCTTCAATATGGAATTTCCTGTACATTGCTCCTCCTGGGGGAAAAAGTAGAGTTTGATCTGTTTAGGATGATAGTACTGGTATACGGTGTCCTGTACCCTCCTCTGGCCCCTTCAGTCTCTCTAAAAATTGCTACTGTTGTGCTCAGTTCCACTGCACCTCACTTCAAAACATACCAATCACTGAGAAATGTTGCATGAGCATCCTTTTTCTCCACTCGAGGTAAAATGACATAGCACTGCAAACACCAATCTCTGCTTCTTTTAACATCTGGCCGGTAAAACTGTGTCACCATGCTGCTCCCATGGTCACAAAACTAAATCTAAATGCGTCTCTGTGAGGTCATAAGGAGCTGGAAACACACCAGAGGAGATGGTAACTTTAACATCTCTAAACTGACTTCTCTCATGAACAGAGTAATCAGGTTAGGGAAAACACACAGATGGAGATGTGTGATCACTAATTCTCTTTAGTTCACTCTAATGCCTTGAGACAAGGATTCTCTAGTTACAGTGGTTTGTATGCAGTACCTCACGTGTGCAACAACATGGAGAAAACTCAATATTTGTTAGCATAAAGAACCATTTAACGCTTTATGACACTCTTTGGATTAAACCCAAAGTTACTGAAAGGAGTTTTCTAAAATTCATTGTAACTACTGTAAAATACTGTCATGGGTTTATAATCCAATGATTACCATTTCTGCCATTTATCTTTAAGCTATGTGGTCCTTAATGAACTTTATTGAAGCATAAATGCACGTCATACAGGTTAAGAGCATGAGAACATGAAGATGGCAAATATGGCATTCACTTGCTTCTCAGTTTTAATTAGACCAACTGGGAGTACTTTAGCATAACATATTTCAGCTGTAAAAAATACCACCTTTAGAGATGTACATCCCCAGCTAGGCATTTGCAATATTTTATCATCATGCCCTGGATTGTTTCTCAGCAGTGAATACTTCATCACTAGAAACTCAATCACATTTTTTAAAGCAAAGGTCATGAGCCCTGCACACTAAGTCCTTATTACAGGCCAATGGTCTTTGTAAAACTAAGTCACTCTCATTCTAGTAGGGAGTAAAATCTAGAGAAGAGCGAGCCATCTCCTGTGCATGTAAAAGTCCTCCCTCTGTTAATATTCTGATGCCTCATCATATTCCATATAATTCACTAGCTGAAGTATACTTTCATCACGTCTGTACAGATGCTGGGCTGGTCACAATAAAGGACATTCATGTTACATAATGACACAACTTTTTCCATAACTTTTCAGAAAGTGATATCAGCTAGTGGTACTTCCCTTGGGGAAAAAGAACCAGGAACTACCATAATGGTCCTGATTAAGTGTTCTCAGAATATGGAAATGGCAATTCTAGGAAGATTATAAAGTTAACATTTTCATTAGTCTTCAAGCCCTACTTCTGAATTCATCCTCACATACTTATTAAATAATACTTATATTTTATTACAATAATGAAAATAAAGAAGTGTAACTCCCACTACTTAATCCACTACTCTCCCCCTGTAATGGAGACTGAGTTATAAAGAGGTTGGCAAACTTGCTATAGAACTTGCAGAGGTACTTTAATCACAGTTACAGACAATAGATTTTTTTCCAGGACATTTTGGGTGGACCTGGGTATTAATCACACATTTCCATTAAACATGTCTATTTTGAACATTTGTTCAAAAGACTATCATAAATGAACACTAAGGTGATTCTGCAGAGAATTCAAGA
This sequence comes from Buteo buteo, assembly GCF_964188355.1. Classification (NCBI taxonomy): domain Eukaryota; kingdom Metazoa; phylum Chordata; class Aves; order Accipitriformes; family Accipitridae; genus Buteo; species Buteo buteo. The sequence goes on from NC_134194.1 coordinate 6,418,554, forward strand.
AACCAAAAATAAATATTACCGTCACATTAACAAGTTCCTAAAAGTGAGGAGAGAGGATAGTTTTAACTTTTTTCTTTTTTGATGTTGTTCTTTATATTAAATTACTGAATCTTTCAGGAGAAAGAGAAAAAGAAAACAAGCTTTGGAAGTTGCACCATTTATTTATCTTTTTTGCAATGTAACAAATACTTACCAGGCTTTAGCCTCATTACTCATACTAGGAGGAATTCAAAATGTCATTCTAGTTTAACACAACTTTGAAAAATGAGAGCTTTTTGAGGATAGGCCAAAGCATTTAGATAAGTCAAGTATGTAAAGAACATACATTTTTTTCAATTGCTAATGGATTTATAGGATGTTTTTAAAAAGTAATTCAGAATAATAAGTGACTAGGAAATCTGAGGCCCAATTCTGCTAAGGGAATTTTGCCACTGATGATAATGGGCAAAATGTCAGGTCCAGGAAAAGTATCTGCTCCATATAGTTTTGATTCTCTGCATGTTAAAAATTGTGTGCATCAATGTGCTAGGAACTTTATCTTCCATTTACTCCACCAGGAGTAAAGGACATGCAGTAACCAAACAACTTTATACTTTTCACACAGTTTAAACTCCCTCTTACTTTATGAGGGAGTGTGATTAACAGGCATACTTTAAATGACAATTAGAAGGTCTAAAACTAGCAAAGGTCTTACCATTTCTAAAGATAAGCAGCAGAAAATAAGGGACAGAATCTGGAAGCCTTCCTCAGGACAACATTTACTTTGTCAATTTCAGCTGAATTGCTGTACCAGTGAGGACTCTTTTCCCAAATAAGAGTATGAGGATTTAGGGCCCTGAAATTTAACTCTGAGCCTTTGACTGTTCAGTGTGATGCTAAGTAATTATGAGCTCACTCACTTGCAAGAACTTGCAGTGTGAAGGAGCGCTGTTAGTACAGGTTTACTACTAAGCAGTTACTGACACGTGGACAAATACACACACATCTCAGACAGGGTAATGAAATGGTGACATTGCTGAGGAAGTAACATGACTGACAAATTTCAACCTGCCTTTCTGTGATCTAGTGCCATTTTGAGTTATATAAACCCCCAAAACACTCCACATTAAGGTGAAACTAATACAAGGAGCAGCTTTGCACTTTGAAGCCTTTGTTATTGTTCTTCATGCTCCCTTCCAACTACTAATAATGTACACTTTTACAACATGTTCAAGTTGTACTTACATCTGAAGAAGGGGACCAGGCAAGGTGTTGAAGGGAGTCTTTGGCAGATCACTAAAGCAAAAGCAGAAGGGGAGGCAGAATACATTTGTCCTAACAGTTTTGTCTATGAGAATTGCACACCTTGTTTTAAAAAATTCCTTGTTCAGTGTTAGCAGAAAGAAACTCTGTATGTGCTTCATTATTATGAAAGGAAATGTAGAAGAAGTACCTGAGCTTAATGAGATTTTGGAAAATAAATATACATTTTGAGTTCTCTGTGTGGTGGCACTTTTTAATGAGTTTAACTTTTGGTATATAAATAAATATTCTTTTAGATACCATCTGAATAATGTGCAAATTAGAAGAGGCATAGGGTAAGTGCTTCAGTGCAAAATTTCATTCTTTCTACAGTACAATATTTGTTGTTTGTTATCTTCTGTAGGCAGCAACTGATCATTATTTCCAGGATGTGCTCAGGGAAATCATGAAGTGTTTATTTTAGATAATGATGTGCAGCATTCATAGCCACTTGTGACTTTCAAAAACTGAAATTAAAGATTATGAAATATCAAGCATATAATTAAAAAATCCTTCATTGCCCAAGACTTCTTTTGCTAGCTTCATTTTCATGTAATTGGGAAAAAAAATGTTTTCTTGAAGGCTTTGCAATATGTTTTAAGTTAAGCATAAGTTCACTTAGCTGTGTGGATGCAATTTGATTTCTTAAGAGTTGAAGTACACTAGACAAAACTAGTGACCTACCCTTCTGACCTGTTGACGGTTGTGCATCAGTATGCCAGAAGCTTCAAATCCCTTTAACAACTGAGCCTCATTTATCAAAATAACTTTTTCTCCATTCTCAGTTAACTCTTCCAGCTACTAAATTGTTAATTAACTGGCCATGGTCTTTCTTCAAGACTTTGTATGCTGATAATATGGAAATGTAAACAAATCACACCAAGAAAATTGCCAGCTTTTGAAAGGTGCTGACTGAGTTTTTGGCCGTATGCAAGTACCTTCAATGCTCTAGTAAGAAGGAAACTAAACACAAGTTGGTTTGTAAATGCTTTTTTAGAACCTAGAGAGTATACAAAACTTTGCCTTTCATCCTGAGGAACATGACCAATATCACTTCTCAGGTATACCACATGGATTTATGCTTTTTTTTTTTTCTTTTCTTTCATGCTGCTGCGAGTCAGCAAAGCATGTAGCATTTGCTTATGTTTAATATCTTATAAAGAGCTTGACTTAAAAAATCTTAGGGTTTTTTTCAGTAATAAACAATGAGTTATTTTCATTTGCTTTAATGCTTTTTGAGTCTTCATGGTTCACATTTTAGTCTACTTCTCTTCTCCAACTAGCTGTTCAACTTAATGGAATTACTGTCACACCATTTGATAAACTGGGTCAGTGAGGGTCAGGAGTCCAAAGCAGCCAAACTTAGCCCAGAAATGACAGCAGAAATTCACTGTCATGGGCACAGGTTAGAGGTCAGAAGGTTCTGAAGCCTGGCAAAGTTTAGCAGTATTTGAATGGTATTATCCTTGTTGTGACACTAAGTAGGATTCTTAGCGAAGGGCTAGGACCCAGCCATGCAACATGTGTAGCAACATAGAATCAAAATATTATCTCTGTCTATAGCGAGCTTACCATCCATGCAAAGAGACAGGAGACAGGTGAATATAAATAACCACAAGCAGATCACAGTGAAGCAAGTAGATACAGATACTACTTGTTAGTGTCATAAACTGTGGTGTAAGTACACCAACAACCTAATTGCAGCCAATTTTTTTACAAGAGCCACTGGAAATGAGATTCTTAAAGAGAAATATGAAGTTATATTTGAGGACATCCTTTTGAGACCTGATTAATAGAAAGACTTCTCCCAGCTATATTAGAACTACAGAATTTTAAAATGCATTTTTTTTCTCCTTGGGGAGCTTTCAAAGTGCTATTCAAAAGCAGGCTCATTTCCCATAAATTCATAAAGGAACATCTGGACTTAAAATATCCTTTCATCCTTTGCACATCATTTTAACACTTTCCCCTGATACTATTTTTGTCTTCCTTCTTGGATTTATTAGCTCCTAAGTAATTACCTTTTCTTTCTCTTAGGTGTAATCATTGCTTGGGTCAACATTTTCAAGGAGCTCCCACAGCTTTAAAAAATGTGGTAATCAACATTTTTTTATCATTATTTGCTGTGCTCTTCTTCCTTGCCTCCTCTGCAATGACTGCCAAAGCATGTCTTCTAGCTTTCTGTGTTCTGCATGTGCATTCAAGCACTTCCTTCTTTTTATCTTCCGGGGGTTGAATATTTTCTCCTTTTAATTTAAAACTGATCTCTAATCATTATATTGACTTGAACACACAAGAAGAGAGTCAATAAGAAGGAAGCTGTGGTGGAGAATACGCAAGATTCTTTCACTTACACATTCAGCTGATGGCTATACTGTTGGTTTATGCAAAGATATCTTCCCAGAACTCCTTCTTCTTTTATCATACAAACAATGAAAAAGTCCCATAAACCTCCAGAAGTTCACATATGAGGTTCTTGCAGCACTATTCCTTTGCAAAGCAGGTATTTACAAGCTTTGCAGAAAAGCACAGAGAGCACCTGTAAAACTCTTTAGCTATCCTCTGAGATCTGTGGCCATGGTTACACAGCTGCTTTAATCCAGCATAAATCCAGTCTGCCAGTGAAATGGGGTACTTCTAAATTCCCCTCTCTATGAAACTACTCCTTCTCATTGCCTCTCTAATGCTGGCTTTAGCTCTCCCAAGGTTGCACAGCGAATGTGATAACGGAACTGATACAACTGCAAACTAACCCAGCACACCCCACCCCCCCAAATATTCATTTTTAGTCAAATTAGATCCCTGATCCAACTCACTGCATAGCTCTACAAGCACTAACACTGGAGAACAGTGGACATATGCAGCTGAGAGTGAAGTGCAGGGGCTGAAGCTATTGCTTTGTTTAGTAACAGTGAGCTGAAAATCAGCGGAAAGCAAGTATGAAGCTGCAGCCCAGTCTCTTCCTTTCTGTGCCTGAAAGTGCAGCTCCATTTCCAAGCTTATTGCCACTGGTTTGTTCTCTCAACTCCTTGTACTAACAGTTTGAACTCATGCTAACACTACTTTCTGCTGAACACAGGGAAGAACATGCTTCAAACAGACTCAGCTCCTGGTAATCAGGCCTCTAGCAATGTGCAAACATGGCAGACTGCTCAAGACTCATCTCTCTGAAAGCATTCCCACGTATTCAGTCATGCAACAGGAGGAGGAAGGCACTCACAGTCCTCCACTGTAGCTGAAGTTTGTGATTTTCACTAGCCTGAGCTTCCACCATGTAAGCAAGGCTTCAGCTTCTCTCCTGCTTTGCGACCCCACAAGCCAGATGCAAGTCCTAAGTCAGGTCAAGCAGATCCAATCTGCCATACAGAACCACAAAGAGGCATCAGTATTGGTTGAGATGATACAAAACTAGATGCAAGACAGCACAACAGAGAGCCAAGCTATGTGGCTCATGGTGCATGAGGCTTGACAGGTTTGGCACAGTCTCAACAGATGGCTGGTTAAGATGTTTGCATTAAATTAACTTCCCATTTTCTTCAGTGTGAGGATTTCAAGCGACTTTCCCAACAAAATGAAAACATTACTAACCACGTGATCCAAGCAAGTGACAAAAAGCTGATCCATAAGAAAATATACTGACAATGTTATTCGATTCTAATGACATTATAACACACACCTTGTTATCCTGATGTCCTAGCAAAGGAACAGCATAGAAACCACTGACTTTTGTTGCAACATTTAGACCTCCTTCCCAACCAAGTATGTGAGAAAATGCAAGTGGTCAACTGGATTTAACCCATCATCAAAAACCTCATCTACTGCAAACAGCGGTAAACAATAGAAAAATCCTTCTAACAGCCAGAAAGAACCCTTGTTTGCTCCCATAAAAATCAACAGGATCCTGCTTTCAATAGAATCAGAGCAAAGGATTCAATAATAAAAGATAATCCATGACCTCCTATTTACTAAAAGCCATTTTAAAATTGACAGCAATCATTTGTTCTATCAAAATTAGCAAATATTACCATTAAAATGACTTTGATCCTGCTCCTATTACAGGCAAAGAAAATGCTTTCTTTTTAACTATCTCTGCCACAGTGCTGCAACATCAAGCCTGCAATGCTGAATCCTATAAAAACTTAGGGCCAGTTAAGAGTTTCTTTTTTTGCATATGCTTCATACTATAGAAATGTTCAAGTCCAGGGAAGTTAAACATACCTCCACATTGTGAGCTCAGAGTCTCAAAGTTCAGATACAGTTTTACTGAATTAAAGGGTCAGTGGAGTCCTGTTGATCATATGTGCAAATCTTACACATATATTTTATCACCTTGCAAGTAATGGCCATATTATTCACAGGATCAGTTCAATAAAGTATTACTAGTGAAAGTTTCTGCTATTGTCATTAAAAATTGACACTGAAGAATAAAACATTTGGGATTTACATGGTCCTATGGTCAAGTTTTAAAATTACAGCCCATGTTGAAATAGTTAATAGTGCTTAATCTACAGGAAAATAATTCCTACAGCACTCAATTATAAGGTCAAAAGAAACATTTTGCCAACTTCTGTGATATCTAGACAGTTAAGGGTTATCAAGGTTAAGGAGAAGGGTCAATCCTCTTAAAGCTCCAACTGTAAAGAATCCACACTCATACACCATTCAGAAAGCAGAAATATATATGCTTTAGGAAAAAAAAAAATCAATTAAAAATCTTTCTAATAAGAACTTTCCTAAATACATGTATGTTTTAGTTTTTCTCTCGTCTTGCACCTATGTATAAGGAGTTAACGTATGTTATACAAGTACAGTTATATAATTACAAAAATCCCCATAGCAGAATTAAAAAATTATGTGAAACTATTATTTTTAAATGTATAGCCACATACCCATGTATGATGGCCCAAATACAAGAAATGTTAATAAATAGTTTGAACAAAAAATATGTATATTTTTAAAGCATTAAGACATATTACTGCTTCCCTGCTGCACCAACTCACAAAGCTGGCTAAAGAAACCTGGATAATTTTAAAGAGCAAATCTGGTGTTGCTCAGCAACAGCACACCCTGATAGAAAGGATGCAGGATGTTGGAAGATTTAATATTAGGGAACTGTGCTTGCAAGAGGAAGAAGAAGAACAAATACAATTTATTCATACAACGTCCATAAAATTGGGACAGCTTAAAAAATAATAATCAGATGAAGTGATCATGCTAATATTAATCTTTGCATAGTAGAGCTAAGTAAAAAGTTATTGCCTGGAACCAATGAGCTGGCATCACAGTTCATTAAATGGCACTGATGTTTGCACTGTCTTGATATGATATGATGAGAAAAAAAAGCAGTGCATTTTATGAGAATTGAGAGCAATCTCATGGCTGAAAACTTTAGTTCTGGCACTAGCTTGGATGAGTATTTGCCAAAGTGAGGACTGAATAAGAACCCAGACCTCTACACTTTCTCCTGAATCAGAGGAAATCTGATGCTCTTAAGGGAGAAAATGTCTTAGACAACACATGCCTCACCTTTGCTTTCGTCCCACACAAGCATCTCTCCCATTCATTTATTCCTGATCAGAGTAGCAAGCCCCTTTTTGGTTAAAAGACAAGTACTGTGATTTTTCATTTTAAAGTTACTCTGGCTGAATGTTCCATAGTGTTCTTTCTTACTGAACATAAGAAAATTTCACAGAAAATTAATTTTCTGCCTCTCTTTACTCAGCCGTCCCCTCTACTACTGTTGGACGTTATTGAGAACAACTGCAAGAGAGACTGAGACTGCTTAGATGATAGAAGTCATGATAGGGTCTAAGAAGCAGCAGATAGATATATGATGGAATCAGAAAGTGCTTTGAAAACTGAGCAGCTAGACCTGTATGAAGGAGAGAAAGACCCACACACTAGAACTCACCTGTAAGGCTGCTTATAAAAAACATATTTTGGAAACGGTGCCATTTTATGTCAGCAGCTCTGAGGATATGTTACTACAAACACACACTGTAGTCCTCATTTATGACAGACTACTAGTGCATCTCCATTGATCACACCAACTCAAAACATACAACTTGTGGGAGATAAATTCTCTGCCTTGATCAGTTTTAACGCTAATGATTTTTTAATGGCAAAATACAGGACAAGCAGTGTAAAGGTACTTCTACTCACAAACCCTGAAGATGGAACTCAAATTGTGGGGCTGGCTACAAGACCTCAGTCTTCCCATCAGCTGGCCTCAAAGAGAGTCTTTAATCATTTGCCTCATTGCGTTTTAGGTAAAAACCATTCTTGCTCCTCCTAGACATATGATTAAGTGGATACTTAATATGGGCTCTAAAGTCATAACTGCATGAAATTTTATCAGCCTACTCAGAAAACAGAAAAGAGAGATTTTCTTGGAAATAAACTCTGTAGGACTCTAAAAAATACACCTGAACAGAAGGACATTAGCTTCTGCTCATGAGTGTGCTGTTGAAACAGAATTATTAGGACTGAGCAAAAAACCTGTTGCTATAATGTTTGATTCTTAGACACCTGGTGATAACGACACAGACATTAGGCAACTGCATTACTCTTCTCTTTGTCCTAAAAGTAAATGTCAGATACTGCAAGATTCTTCTCCAATGTAAAACTCATTTTATTAAACAGGAGTGATACCATCTTGCCTAGTAAATGATTGGCTGCATGGGAAACGAGTCTGACAGCACTTCTCAGAGAAACTGTCCTCTGGGTGACTACCTTTGGTATGACCCAGCTATACCCTTAGCTTGTCAGAAGCTATTTACATCAAATAACATCAAACTTGCATTGAAAATACAAAACAAAAGCCCTTCAAGTACCTGCTGTCCCAAAATGACAAAGAAAAATGTAGACTAGAATGAAAAAGGATAAATATTTCATAAAAATAAGCATTTCATTAAAATTTCATACTTATAATTTCCCTTCCATTCTGGGAAAGGGGTTTTAATTAAAATCTACAAGGCACAAGCGTAAGGTGAAAGGCAGAAATAATATCCTCAGGAGAAAAAAAATGAAGGAAGAAATAACTTTCTAGGGAAAATCTATGATCAAAGTAATACCATGCTGAAGATTTGACCCCTCAGCTTTCCCCATTGATGACATTCCCACTCTCAAAAGGCACAAAGATCTCAACACATTCCTCTAAGTGATATTAGAATTTAGTTGAATCTTTGTTTTCAAAACGTTGGGATGTGTTTGCTGCAATCTTCAAAGCATCTTGAAGTCGTTTTTATATCAGAGCAATGCCAGGCCCATGATTGAGCCCTTAGCTACATGTCAAGAACAAATCACACTTTACTGAATGGTAATCAGTGATATTTACGAAAGGAAATGTGAGGGTGTGGAGTTATGTTATAACTCAGAAGAAAATTGTTGAGATAAAGTGGAAGAACTACAAAATAACAATGCTGGAAAATAAGTAAGCTACTATAAGTAGAGCTCTTCTCTCTATCCTTTTCTTAGCCCTGACTTTGCAGTGTTATTTTTATTTACTAGAAATGTATTAAAAGGAACATTTATTCTGCAAATTCTTGTTATGCTTCTCAGCTATGCAGTTCTGGAAAGGTAATTGTGTGGTGCCTTTATGACCATGTTTTCCTGACCTGTGTTTCCCCAAGTTCAGAGAAACGGTAACAGTTCAGATGAATGCACTGAAGAGGATGTGTTGTGGTTTCACAGATGCTACCTTGTTAATTTCCAGTGGTTCAGAATCTAGAGCTGGCTTTTATGTAAAAAAACCAGTCTCTTTTTGGAAGAGAAAAAACTTCTCTACATTCTCTAAAAATGTAGAACAGAGTTGGTGCAGATTATATAAACCACAAGATAAACAAATGGCCTAAGCCTATTCCATAACTGTATTTTTTACTAGAAAGCTTTTGAACAATTGTAATCTCTTTGAAAATATCACTAAACCAAAGACTTGGAAATTTATCCATGACAAAGTATTTTAACCAGTAGCATGTGGATTATAGTTCAGAAATTCACATAATAATAATCAGCTATAAAAACTATCTTCCAAATTCATTTTAGCTGCAAAGGTGGAATATATCTCATCTTTTGTAAGCACTAAAAAGAAAGGAAAAAGATTAATGTGTTCTATAACAGACTCATCAGAAAAGTAGAAACAGTAAATCTAGGATCACTTCCTTGAAGAGAGAAAAGAGTTTGGGAGGGAAATGGACTAAAAAAAGTATCTGTGAAACAGATGGGGCAGATTTCTATGAAAAGAAATCATAAAGCACTAGGAAGTCCTACTTCAAAGTAATTATTGCAGAATGTATCAAACCTGTAGGTATTTCATTGTGCAGGTTCCTTAAAAAAACCCTGCATTTCAAACCTGATTCTGCAAATTTTTTCTTATACCTTGGACATAGATGTATAAAAAGTAACGGAGTCAGTTATGACTTGTCAATGCTTCATTCAAATTTTACACCAGTAATAATTCCATAGCCTGTCATGAGATAGGGGATTTAGAATTTGACTATGTCCTTCAGTGCTAAATTATGATTAATAGATGTTTTTCATGTTCGTATCCTTCAACCATGCAGTGGATTAACATATCAGAACATGAGACTAACTTTTGTCAGGTAATATACAATTCATATTACCACAGAAAGTTACTGATACCAATTATTTGCTCCAAGAGCCATCTTTATAATTGTAAAACTGAATCCAGCAAGATCTTTCAAGATAGTGAGCCAAAATATATCCTAAAAAGTCAGCAAGTATTCCCCTAACAAGGTAACTTGTATTCTTCAGATCATTCAGCAGTGACAAAGGGATGTTTTACCTTCAGTTCTGAACACATTCTAAATTGTAATCTGTTTTCAAGAGATCTGCGTGTGATGAAAAAGGAGCTTGTTGCCCTTTTCAGTTTATAATGTCACCAGAAATTAAGTCTATTTAACAGATGTGGAATTCATCATTTCAGCCTTTAACCTGCATTAGAAAGTCACATTTTTGATAACTGATCCCACTGTGTGTTGTATATACTGCAAGTATCAAAGAAATTCACATAAAAACAAGTTTTCTTCAAATAAAAAAGATGCACTTTCCCTACATTATAACTAAAGAACCAAGTCTCCTAACACCACATTTCTAAGCAGTTTATCCAAGTAAAATCCTTGCAAGCAAAATAAAGTGAAATAAAAGATAGTTGCACTTTAAAACCTGGATCTTCAGCTGATCACAGTAACTCTATTTATTTGACCCACCATAGCTCACTAGAGTTAACAGTAATCAGCCACCTCTCATAACCCAACATCACTTCAAGAGCCCATTTAAACATTTTAAGAGAGATGCCTAATAAACATTTAAGTCTTTTTCTCAGTATTTAAATTACATCTACTCTGAGAAATGGCATACTAGATGACCTAGCAAAAGAAACTTGAATTCACAGTTTCCTGTTAGGCAGGTACACCACAAACTAACTCCTGTCATTTCTCTGCCTCAGTTTCCCTTCCATGAATTAGGAAAAAATAGGAAGGAAACAGACTGATTATGTACAGTATCCTCAAATATTCAGGACCTTGATCCATGTACACACCATTTTTTTCATTAAAAATATATTTAATACCTTTTTATTACATACAGCTGGTCTCTATGAAGAGTATCAATCTTACTCAAACCTGCTATCAATGCTACTGAATTCGATATGATCACAGTTTCCCTCTTTTAAATTGACACAAATTCAAATGCAGCGTTGCCTCATGAATACTCTCTGTTCACTGTTTGTTGCTACTTAGCCCAACACCATGGAAAAACTGTTGCAAATTCTTTAAGAATAACTCTATGTTTCTCTGTAGACAAAGGAAGGTCTAGACTAGAGAAGAACCCAAATTTTGTTGCAGAGAGGAGTCTTAAAACATCCAGTCATCATGCATTGGCAACAAGGGCAACAATGGTTTGCTTAGATTCCTTAAAAATAAGGTGGACTCGTGTAGGGGTCGGCGTTCGGAAGATCTCGCGTTGTCACGGAAAGTTAGAGGGTTAGTCGCAGCCTTGTGATGTACCTGTAACCCCACCTCCCCTTGTTAGTATAAAAGGAATTAACTGCGCAATAAAAGGCGGAAGTTGGTGCTCACACTGCGTGTGTTATCTGTCTCTTTCCCTGGTCCGGGCCGACCAGTGATCTAAGCGTGGCACCTTGATATGTAGCGAATGCTACAGACTCATATTACACTTCTTGTAAAAATATTCCAGTAACATATAAGGTGACTGTGATCAAACTGATGTTGGTGTTCCAAATCAATTTCCCTTACACAAATTTACAATACAAGAATTCATTAAGACAAGGAGGAAGCAGGTCTGATATTTGAAATAATATTTACCTAGAAGCTTTCGCCAAGATAACTTATCCTCAAATTCCAACAGCAAATTAGTTCCTTTCTCTTTACTGCATTTCATTTACATATATAGCAGGCCCTTTCATAATAATCATAACAATTCCCTCAGCTTACTGAAATAAACATTAATTCAAAAGAAATACATCAACATGCAGATCCTCAAACTAAACAGGGGAAAGAACAAAAATTAGTGCACGTCAATTCCCACACACTTACAAATTTCCATATTTGTGAAACTGTGATTAGTCATGAAAATAAACTAAAATTAAAAATTTTAGAGTTTTGAAAAAAAACAGAAGGCAATTCCAAAAAAGTATTCATAATTTTTCAAGGCAAATGAGAATACTACTTACCTGATTTTTCACCATTCCCTTTTTTTATTTTTTTCCTTTTCTAATAAAAGAAACACAAACAGAAAAAGGCTTGATCCTACTCTCATTTACATTAGTTTTAGAGTACTGTGTCAACTGTCTTCAGTGGAAGGACTTTAACAGTATCACAGTACTATGGCACATGTCTAACTCAGCTTCAGTCAGATTGTTCATTTACTTCAAGTTAGGGACAAACTTAAGAGCTGGGGATCTACAGTAAGAAGAAAGTGAGACTCAGTTCTAAACTTAAAGATAAGTTCATCTTAAGGAAACTCCATGACAGTCATCAACACATCAAGCTCATAATTTTTTTTTTTCTGTGTCCTGTGATCAATTTTCTTTTAACAAATTTGAAAAAAATAGTAGGAGCTAGGCAGCTTTCCACCTGGAGTAAGTTGGACAGCTCCACTGAAATCTGGCTTCTATAGACCTCCAGCTAACATAAAACTCTCTGGGACCACTGAAGTTAATCACAAGCCCACCAGTTGGAGTAAATTCATATACTCCTACTAAAATCAATGGCATTACTTTGATTTACAGCCACTGAAGAAGTGGTGCCATGTTATATACCAAATAAAATAGAAAACTTGGATATATTTGTAGGAAATTGCTGGGAGGGGAGCCGTAAGACTTTATTTTTTAACATGGAGAGTCTGCAACTGCTGTAGCTGTTTGAAATACAGGGTGGGCTTGATTTTGACTCTGTCCTTTTCCTAGGCTCAAGGACCATTGAAATCATGGGGCTTTTAGCCTAAAACTGTCTCCAGAGTCAAAGATTGCATAACATGAAGATACTGCAGGCATTCATATCACCTCTGTATTAAGCTAGGAGGTCAGTCTCTACAGGACACCTGTGCAGTTAGAAAGGAGAGAGCACAAAATCCTGAGGGCAGTTCAGAGTGGGAGTCTGGTGTTAACTAGCCTTTAACCCTCTGAAGGAGAAAATGCCCCTCTCTTGCCCTGCTCCCTTTTCCTTTATGACTGAGACTGTAAAAAGGTGTGAAAGCTACTTCTAAGCTTCTGGGTGTACACTTCTGTGCCCTTTCTAGTTGCCCAACCCTCCTGTAAGGAGTTATACAAGATGTTAGTGACAGGGACTCTATCATAGCAGTCTAAAGCATGCATTAGAGAGTTTATGAACTATTTTTCATAGCCCAGTAATTTAGTATAGACAGGAAACTGAGTGTTGCAGCTGTACACAAAACACAAATATGATACCTCCTCAATCTCTCTCATTACTTGCCCCAGTTTTTCCCAGCTCAGTCAAAACCACACCATTCTCCCTACTGCCCACCTGTTGTAATGACCTCTGCCTCACCCCTTTACTTTATCCAAAGTAGCAAAGGGAGAAAAGGGTACAGGTGCTTTTAGCAGTGATACTACTGCTTTTTCTCATTCCAGCTGGGCCATTCTGTACCTGCTGCCATGTCTGTTGCTCTGACTTCTTTGTGCCTAGCACAGATATTTTGTTATAATCCTGTAAGACATGCCTTTCCTCAAGGTTTTTCATTTTCTGATTTACAGGAGTATTTTCAGACTCCCAGAAATTGTTATAATGATCAGAATCCCTGGCAAAAACCTAGTATTTCCTCAACAATTTATCTTTTATATCTTTTACTCCTTAATTCTCTGGAAACAGAAGAAAGTATGATTGGTGTTCAGGTTACCAATTAGGTAATAATTGTCACTTTTCTTCTCAGACAAGTTAAGTGTGAAAACATCTCTTCTTATAAAAATCAAGCTCTACTTGAATCATTTTTCCAGAATAACAGTGAGGTTTGTATATACACATTACTGTAATAATGTCAAAGTTCAATCATACGCAGAGTTTATTAGATTTTGGTTTATTCTTTCCCTTGAATTATTCATTGACTATCTATAATTTCCCAAAGAATAATTTCATAAAGTGCTGCAGCAATAAAACTCTCCATATATAGCGCACCAATGTGGATGGTATTTATGATGTACTCAAAGAAAGATCAGCCTGTTACATTAATCATGTAAAAGTATTGAAAAATTATATTTAATCATTTCTATTTGAAAATAAAACCTGCTCAGAGCTTTAAAACCTGCATGAAACCTAGAATTAAATTTCATACAACATTTCCTGCAACAATATACATAATTATTCAATACTTCCAGGTTTGTCTGGTGTTCAGTAATCTCTCATCTCATTTCCTCTGAATTGTGAGTTGTATTTAATCTTTTTTATTTAGTAGCTTTTGCTTAGAACATTCCAGATTTAATAAGGAGAAACAGTAAGATATATAAAGCTCTGTCCTTCGGTCAAGACAAGCTGAACAGCAAGACAGACATCTCCTTCCTGAAACCCAGTTCTGATTCTGAGGACCACAAGGACACTAACACAGCTTCAAGCACTTTCTGTGCTTATCCCAGCCTCAGCGACAAGAAGAAGTACCCCTGCAGCATTTGTGCTGGCATGCTAGGGTGGGAATACAGTGTGTTCTTACAGAGTACAAGTTTTCTTCAGAACCATGTGTAAGGATGACTGTCCATTCAGCAACTGGGTGAAGGAAGCAAAGATGGGGCCTCCTAGAGTTTATCACTGAAGTGCAGTGACACTGGAATTGTAAGCGGCATGAGTAAGATTAGTAAATTCTTCTGAATGCCACCTAGTTAGAAAATTAATTTTTCCCTATATTTGACTGCTGAGAGCACCAACCCACACTGTATTTCAATTTGATCTGTCTGACAATTAAACTTTACAGGCTTTACTATACTCTGCCTGTAGAAAGTCAAGAGAAAGTCAAGTCTGAAGACACAACCTGTTCTTCAGTAGGCCAAAAAGCAGAAGTTCTGCCTAGTACTTCTGGCAGGCTCACACGCATGGTAAGCCAAATCATGCTAACATCTTTCAGATGTTTGAAAAGCTAAATATGGTATACCAATACGCCTAGTTTGTGGCATATAAAATCAAATGGAAAATGAGTGAGCATGATTCCTAATGAATCAGAATATATTGTCATAGAGCTTTACCTGTGTCAGAACTGCAGGAACATTCCATAAAGTCAATTCTTGAAAAGCTGGAAGCTGCAAATAAATGAACATGTACTTAATTAGAAATATAATAATGCCTTTATGTACTCTAACAAGCAAAGCGTATGTGTGTATAGAATATATAAACCTATATATATAAATGAAAGCTTTTTTTTCAGAATTTTAGTGTCCCTGCAAAGGGAGTGAAGAATAAACAATTGGTATAATACTAACAAGCTCAGCTTTTAGTTCTGAACATTAATAACTTATTTGAAATAGCTCAGCCTCCTGTATATGAGCCATCCTGTATTGTTTCAGCTGATTTTGATTCTCTTCGTGCAGAAACCTTTTAGCTAATCATTTTCATCTCTGTGTGTCAATAAATCTTGCATCTCCAGGGCAATGACTTTTACTCAGCAAATGTTAAGCAGAAATAAAACCACCCAGAACAGTCTAAGCATGAGAATTTCAATAAGAATTTAGCAATACATTGATCCACTTCTCCCCCTTCTGACTTTTCATTACTATGTCACTTTCACTTCCTGAATTCAATAAGATAAAAAGCTAAAATAGCATGTGACTTATGGGCTTTAGCCAACCCTACTAAAATTATTTTTGAATGGCTTTTTCACCAACAGCAAACTCAAAAGAAGGTTTTATAATACCAAAGGTGCTAGAAAATGGTCAATAATCTATTCTTGAAGGGAAGAGTTGGCAGTCATAGACTACAAGTGAATGACCTCTTCTATAAATATAAACAGAATAAAAAGCTGAAATTAGAAGATAAAAAATTAATATATGCAATAGTAGGAAAACAAAGCCTATAATGAAAAGCCATGTTTCTATGGATTTCTAAATGAAACATATTATTACATGCCCTACATTTCCTCTTCCTTGGAAGCCAGTTGACAAAGTATTTACATTTTAAACTGTTCCTTAAATAAAGTAAAATTAAGTTAATGTATCTCTTATGTAATTATTTATAAGCATCTACCACCTAAGAGCCACTTAGATGTGCCAAATCACACTTCCTGCACACCAGTTGAACAAATACTATTTACATTCCCCTAATATTTATCTATGAGAACCAGAAGATAATCAATAGTCACAAAACAATTTGATTGAAAACCCATCCTACCATTAAAAATGGTCATTGAAAAACTCACTGATCTTATTTTCAAAGTTTGAATTCTAGCACAAACAGATGGTAGAGATACTATGCCTCTTCAATCCTGACATATGAGTATGATAAACAGTGATGAGCATCAAATCTTCTTTAAGTCACAATGTAGATAACTGTCTATCTCTATGGTCATCATGACAACTGATGAATGTCCATCAACATTTCATAGACATTTATTCTTATAGCGCCCTGTGAGAGGCTGAGACACAGATCAGTGAATGAATGTGCCAGCACATTTGGGAAAATCGCCATGCATACAATACTACGCTCTCATCAAAACCTAGAGTACAGTTGAATTAATGTACAGTTATATTAACAGTGACTGCCAGAGGAATTACAGTATTTACTGTATAGTGCCACAGAATGAGCTGTTAAAAATCTTCAAATAACATTTACTGGTTAAAATGTAGCATAAATTCATTTGAATCATTGCCTTAGCAACAAAAATTTCATAGAAGTCAGCACATCTAGCTTCTTTTCTCTTCTTGTTTCTATTTCCCACCATTAAAATAAGTCACATTATCCAATTATATAGGAAGCATTTAAGAAAGGAATTATTATCTTTAAAAAAAATCATATAAAATTATTTTAATCTATGTAAGCACATGAAGTCTGATCCAGATAAACAGAAGTTAAAGACTACAAGATCAACAGTCTTTTTTAACCTCTCAAGTAGAAACCCATAACCTAAGCAAGGTGGTGTCTTTTACCATGTATTTTTGGCCTATAACTACTTCTGGTTTATAACCAATTTTCTTTTGTCAAAACTGTTATTCAAACTATATAAGCCTCAAAAAAATAAGAGTGAAGTGCATGTTATATTTCTTTATCTAATATATAGTACACCGAACCAAGTATTAAATACATAATTGTATCTAATGTGTTGGCTAACTCACTGCTTGTTGTTTATAAGATTGCAATCTTGTAGACTGACCTGGTTCATCTTAAAGCACTGTACCATTTTGTTGTCATTCTGAAAAGGAAGTGCAGAGACAACAGATAGTTAATAGAGCCACACAAATGGGCCACTCTATGGTTGATGCAACCACTGGTTCTAGGGAAGTCAGTGGAATTGGGCTGGTTGAGTTGAACTGAAGATCTGTCCCAAGGCACATGCTATCAATTTCAGCAGAGTTACATGGACTGGCATTAGCTGGAATCTGATCACAAGAATCCAATGCAGTCATTAGTTTAATTAAGTTTAAATTCTGTAAGTCTAAGAAGTTGCATTCCTTTACAACAGTGTTACACTCTCCATAATCCTGTTGCGTTAACTTTCTCTGGACCACATCTATTGCATTCTCCTGATTACTTCCATAGAACAGGGATTGCTGATGATGTGTACCAGCAGCATATTAGAGAAAAATATATAGAGAAATCTATTTCAGTTCTACCAAGTATCAATAAAACAGGCAGCTTTCCCACAAATATCTGTTTGGAAAGCAGAGTAGTGATTCTAGCTATATTATGACTGACAGCAAGAACAGACTGCTTGAAGAAAATGAAAATATCTTGGTATTTACCAAAGTCAATAAGGAGTAATCTATACTGTTAAGTATTGGTGTTTGATCCTCATGAAAGACTCATTGTTAGATGATGAAAATGTCTAAGGGTCCATTCTTTACTAATTCTATACAAACAAACAGTTGTTTGCAACTGTCTGCAATTAAGAAAAGCATGACTAAGGACCACAGTGAGACCTTCATATAGCTGAGGTAGCCATAAATACAGATGTACATTCTCCTTTGATATCACCCTCAATTACAGTTCTGACTTACATAGTTCAAAAGCGTCTTTGCAAGTTTGTTCAGGAATTATTGCAAAATTCAAGCACTACAGCTACTGTAATAACCTAGGAAAATTAAACATTGTACTGGTGCTGGCTCAGTTGTATTTCTAACCCCTCCGTGAGCTCATTCAGTTCAGCCAGTGGCAGAAAACTAACCCAGGCAAAAAAACCCAGGGAGTAGTCAAAGCCAGCAGTAAGGACAGCAGCATGATATTCCATGAGGTATTAAGAGCCATGATTTCTGCTGAAGGACATTTGAACAGCTGGTTGATCACACAGAATATCACATATAGGATATTAACTTTCAGACTAAAATTCAAAAGAGTCTGTTTATTTGGCTAAAGATGTATTCAAACTACAAAGAGTTGGAGAACACACCTGGTACCCTCCTGTTGCTCATCCTCCCTTCATCCTCTTCAGTCATCTGGTCCTGCCATATCTACCAAAGACTTTTTTTTCTTTTTTTTTTTAAACTGAAACCAACAGAGCAAAGTTGAAGAGTTACTATACATATGCTATTGAGATACATGAACTCTTCCTCTGGGCTTTTCTCAGATTTGGAGTACCAGCTCCTTGTCAAGCTTGTTCCTAGCTTTCTTTTCCATGTACTTGTCCTTTCTCTTACCTTCTTCATTGTTACCTCATATGGGCACCCCTCTTCCCAGCCCCTTCTTTCCACTAATAACACTCCAAGATTGATTTGTTATAATGGTTTTCAGCTTTTTTCCATATATAGAAACATTTCACAATGGAGGTGTAGATCCAATAGAATGAGTTTCAGCATAACTACAACGGGTTGTTTTTGTCGATTCTTAGAACAGTCCACAGAAAACTAAGAGTTCACGCACTACCAAGTGAAACTACTGAGCTGTAATATTGACACAGAGATACAAAACCACAAAAAGTATTTCTCACACAATTGCATTTTCTAATCAAGAACCAATTGTCTTCTCTTGCTATCTTCCCTACTTGCTCCTTCCCCTGACAATGGAAATGACTGAGGTCTGCAAACACATAGAGTGTGATTTCTTATCTTCTTTCAGAATCTCCTGGAATCAGTTAACTGGAAAACATTAACAAAGCTTTCTGTAAGTCATTAACAGTTATGTTACACTTCTCTAGAGGCCTTTGGAGTATCCAGCCTGTGTTTGCTCTGAGCTGAGTGAAATGCAAATCATTATTACTTATTTCTACTTGCTCTGCCACAGTTATTCAAACCATAAAGGCTCTAAGACATGTGACAATATATAAGAGAAATACTAGGGGGCAGCAGATTTCAGCAGGTTTTGCAGACACACAGCTGGGCCCAGACAGAAACTGATAACCTATAAATCCAGCTAAGCTATAACAGGAACAGTGTGACTGACCATTCTCTGTCAAACTGATGCCACAGCACAAATTCACAAAAAGATGATGAATTCTGGGACAAGATCTATTTTCTTTCAGTTTTAGATCAGGCCTACCAGAGTGTGGTCATGATCCAAGATTTACACTCCCACAAGTTTTTCCTGCAAATGTTGAAAAAATGACAACAAAAATAAAGGAATTTGGCCATTAAACAGAGTCTACACTCCAAAATGTAGAAAGTGGTAAATAATCCAAGGTAAAAGGACTATTTGCAACCATGTTACTAAACCTTAGAAGTAAAACTAACCGTATTCATAATGTCCTGTATATTTTGTGACAATGGTATTACTCTGTTTCCCAAAAGACAGTGGAGATGTAGTTACATATCTGAAGGTGCCCAGAATACACTAGAATGAAGTCTTACATAGCAAAGCAGTCATTGGAGAAATTATGTTGTGCTATCATAGACACTTTTTGTCATCAATGTGTCAGTTTAAACAAAGCTGCATTAATAACTTGCTTTTGAAAGTGCATCGCTTCCTATCCTGAGAGGAAAACAAAACATGGAATTCAGAACTTCCTGCAGACTGAAAATTACAAGTTTGTATCAGCTCCATTCTGCATTAAAATGCCAATTCAGCACTAACGGAAATCTCCTACATCTATTCCTGCATCATGATAAACATAAGCTTCAGTAACACAAAACAATCAAGTTTTGTATGCTACAGCCAACCAAAACGTTAACTAACCAACTTTATAAAGTTAAGTTGATCTCATCCTCTCCAAGCATCACTTTCAGCATCCAACGTTTGTTGTAGCACAACAGAATGTTTCAACAGAATGCATACCAACAGGGTCTTCATGTAAATGTTCAGAAAGGTTCCCTGGGGCATTTTTTCTGCAGCAATTCATGCAAACTTGTATACTAGTTCATTGATTTTGGTAGATACCTGCCTAGAAAATATGAGTAATGTTTTTTACTTATTCAAGGTAGAAATGAGAAAATGGGCTTAGAGTTGCTTTGTTTGTGTTTAAATACGAACATAAGCATATTTTCCAACTTCTCTGATATGAGATTTCAGATTTGGTTTTCATAATGGAAGTGTCAGGAAGAAAGAAACAGATTCTGATATCCCACTAATTTTTTATAACACAGGTGATATGGTGCCAATAAAATTACAATATAAGTATGTGCTAACATTTAACATGGCTGTCCTAAATAGAAGCTAAACTCATAGAATCATAGAATCATAGAATCATTTAGGTTGGAAAAGACCTTCAAGATCATCGAGTCCAACCATTAACCATGCCCACTAAAGCATGTCCTGAAGTACCCTGTCTCAGAGTTCTGAGTGCCTTAAGTATTTCTCAAGGTCACAGTGTAAATTCATAAACTTTACCATAATAAAAGTTCAAATAATTTGAAGTTTGATGCACTGTCTTTCACAGATTGCTCCGTAATGTCCTCATATAACAAAGGGAAATTGTGTAATTAGTCGTGACAATGGACTTCTTAAAAATTTAAATTTGGCTACAGTTTCAGCAAGAGAGTCTGCACTTTATTAGCTGCAGTTCAGATGCATGAGCTACAAAGTCTGCTCATTCACTCACTCTGTGTGTCCCTTCTAAGATTAGGAAAAGGAACAATCTAATTAGAAATAATCCCACCAAGAACAAATAACAAAACAGAAAAGCTAGAAGAAAAAGCTTTTTTTTTTTTCCCCCAGTTGCCAGATGAGTCCGTTAACTATTATGTGGACTGTGGTCTTATCTCAAGCAAAGGATAACGCGTTGGTCCATTTCAAAACTTTTTGTTTATTATATCTTTTAAAAATATTGTGATATTTTCTAAACATAATGGGGCCTGCACAAAACCTGCTGATTGTCAGAAAAAACAGGATACACTTTCAATGCACAGAATATATTTAACACTAAGTAAACTGAGCTGCAGAGAAGAAATAAGCTTTGGTTTATATAATGTCATTGCCTAATCTCTAACTCTCATAATGGGAAATAAAGTGGCTTTTATGAGGTTCTAGTCCCTCCAGAGTTATTTGGTAATAATGACTTAACAGGCAAAGTTTAAAAGTAAAACCAATTTTTAAGTGAGCCAGAATCACAGCTCTTTGGAGATTATCACTGGAGATCAAAGTCAGCAACAAATACCCAGAGCCGAACAGAGAATGTCAGGGTTGTTTTCTTAGTTCATAGAAGCTTCTGAGTTTTATATGGTCTCCTTGCTAATTAAGATTCAATATACCAGTTGGCTGTGATCTTTGGTGTCTTCCACACCTGAATAATATTTTCTGACATTTAAGTCAAGCTAAATCTGAGTGTCTTAGTGACAGTAATGAACTGTATACTCAGAACTATATTAAAATAAGGTTTCCTAGGTTGGGTTTCCTAAGTTTCCTTGAAAATGTGGAGGTAGCAGCAGAATGAGCTCTTTTTAAAATAATACCGTGCCTTGTTAAAACATTTCAAAATTAAGATAAAAAGTGAATGTATCAGGGTAAACAAAAATGCGAAACCTTGTAAAATCTGTATTTTATTTCCTATTTTAAATCATAGTGTTTCTGCAAGTAGCACAAAATAAATTTTGCTCCTTTTAAAACTGAAAGGTCTGGGAATTTTGAGAGACAAAAATCCAGTCCAGCAAAAACTGCTACTTCTATAAAGCCATAGTTCCTATTTCCTAATATTTCCTACTATCATCATCAAAAACCATAACATCAGGTTTGTTCTTTTGTCCTTTATAATTCAGCATATTAGTCAGAAATACCTCAGAGAAACAGGTGTATGAGAGATTCTCAGGTATTGAAAAAGAGACCACTGCTTTTAAATTCTTATGTTGGGTTGGTACTAAAACAACAGAAAAATGATAGGTAGGAGAAATGTGCCAAGTAAAAAGAAGACACAAAAACTATCACATCAATGTATTAGTTTTTCCAACAAAATATAAGCCACTGAATTGCAAACTCGGGAATAACAACTTACTCAGCACATGCATAGGGCTACCTGCCAGCTATTGAGTCATGGCAGAGTGTCAGTGCCACATGTTTCCCACAGCAGCTGAATTTTCATCAAACTCTGCAGTACAGCAGGTAGGAAACTACCACAGTCAAAGGAAAAAGACTGTGTAGAAAGTGATATGCAAATCAGACTGCTCATTAACAGGTCTAACCAGCTAAACAGAATGAGAACTACTGAAAAAACTGGTAACATGGCATTTCTGCAGATGCCTAATTTTTTGTGTTACCAAGGATCAAATTCTGCCTATTTTATTCCTAAGCAAGATCACTCAAATCAGCAAAATAAGCATAGGCTAAATTTAAGTATATTGTTAAGTGCCACCTATAGAACGCTGCTTTCTCAGACTGAGGCAAATACAGAAGATGTGCTTGCCAGCTTGCAAGATTCACAAAGATTATATTACTGTATTGATGGTCTTCTAAAAACAGAAGAAAAATGTAAAATTCCAACTAAATAATATTTTACATGTTTTAAAAATAATGCCTATGGGAAAACTAAAAAGTTTTTTAAATTGTGAGAGGGGGAGACTTACTAAAAAAATAAAAAGGATTGCACTTAGATTTTTAATTTAATAACAAGAATTCCTGCCCTGCAACTAAAGCGATTTGTCATTTCCCGTGGAGAGAAAAGGCCCCTCTCCCAATTACATGTTTTTATTCTTGCACTGACTCTGTCACTCATTTGACCCTCAGTGAGTTCATTCAACTCTCCAAACTAGCAGAAAAATACTGAGGTTTTTGGCTGGGAGTTAGTTTTCTGCTCATTTAGTCAGATGAATCAGCTCATGGTAGTGTCATATGAGTACCTGAGCCAACAGAAGGAAGATGAAGGGAGGAGCATGCTGCTGCAAATGAGGGGGGAAAAAGGAGTAAGAAGTGATATTGCTGTCTTGGAGGTTGTGAGCTGCTGCACTGGCTCAGACATAATGCAAGATTTAATACAAAAGATAAACTCCCATAAACCTATGCAGGAAAACACCTGAGTATTTTTCGTTTCTCACAATTGGTTATCAGTCCTAATTCCATCTGTACTTCCTATGGTCCCTAAGAACAGTGCATGTTATATTTCATCACATTCCAGTTTTCCACTACTAGCATCTACGTGCTCCACATCTGCCCTGGACAATAAAAGTTTTCTGGAATTTTGAATAAAAGTAACAATAAGCCTCACAACTATGATCGTGAAGAAGGTCCCTATCCTGAGGAAACTTCCCAGAGCAAATTCTTACCAGCTTTCTGTGGCTTCTGTCCTGTTCATGAGTATAAATCGATGTTACTTCACAGAGATTCAGATCTCCTATCAATTATTCACTGCAGATATTGAAACTTTGATTAGCAAGATCTAAAATCACTTGGTCACATTATGGTTCTTTGTTTCCTTCTCTAAAAGCAGGGATCATATCTTTACTTAATGCCAGTGAAGTTCAACTTCATGAAGCAATATAAATTTTAGCTAAGAAAGCAATGTGATCATGACACCATGAACTCTGCTCACTTGGGGAACATAAAGGAGGAAGACAGATGCAAAAAGCAGAATTGAGATCAGAGTACTCTGAGTGCCAAAGTTCAGATCTAGGCACCATCTCCAGTCTATCACAAGACTGGTTTTAATAAATTTTGGAGACACTTTAGCCACAAAGCAAGTATCTTCCTTTGGACTCTGTACTCAGTGCATCTCAGAGCTGCTCTAGAAGTAAAACTTTACATAATGACTAAACTCAGAAATCAAACAGCTCACTGCTCTGATTCTGATCTAAAATTGAATTTAAAAAGAAGTTGGCTAATTAGGAAGCTCTACAGAGTTTCATAGTCAAATGAAAAGAGATCTGTACCAGAAATTATTTTTAAAAATAGTTAACTTGCCACCTAGATCCATAGTTCCATTATTTTTTGTATCCACACTAACCGGAGACTGGCCTGAAAAAAAAGCTGGTTTTGTGCTAAAATTGTGGCAACGCCTATATTAGGAATCAAACTGGTTTTTGTTTTTTTAATTGAGTTTTATGAAATATGGGCACAATGGTGAGAAAACATAGTAAGTCAGTCATATAAGGAAAAAATATTAGAACTTTCCTCTATTATCATACAGTCCTAGTCCTCTACAATTGCACTACCAAAAAGTTGAAGTATGTTTAAAATCCTTTCTCACATCCAGTCTGTTCAGGACAAAATTTTGCTGTTTTTCCTTTCCCTCATCTTTCTTATTTTGGGATCCATCATATCTACATCATTTCTTAAGCACATATGGATTTTGCAGCTCATCCTCTACAAATAACAAATAACCAAGATACTTTACTTTCAAACATTTGTCATGAGCTGAAGTTAGAAGCCTGTAGCAAATATAGTTGGTTTTGTTAATGAAAATTTATAGTTTTCATTGTGAAACATTTTCTCTACGACCAGATATAAAAGTAACCTTAACTGGAAGCACTCCAACTCAACAGCAGCACTTTACAATAATTTTTTTTTTTTTAAACAGTAGCATTAAATAGATATCTACTTACCCAAACCACATTAGCTCTGATTGTGCCAGGCATGATATATGTATTTAGTAATACAAGAAGAAGTCCCCATTCCAAACAGCCTGCAGTCTAAGTAGAGAAAATGAAGATAGTGGCTATTTTGTAGAAAGAAAACTAAGGCAAAGTTCTGAATCATAAACAATATAAGCATTAGGACATAAATAAACTACGACACATCTGGGAATAGAACAAAGATCTTCTAAGTCCCTCTCCAGTGTCTTAGCCATAAGGCTTCTCCTTATGAGTAAAATGCAGTATGACTTAGTATTGAACTGTGAAGTTTTTTAATCAAGTAGTATTTGTCTTACATACAACATTTTCTTCAAAAAGCAAAACCATTTTTCTGACACCATGCAACTCATATTAATGACTTTTCAATTTACAAGTAAAATGCAACCAGCTGTGACTGCCTTTATATCCCATTTACTCATCTTTTTCAGCAGCATATCCAGATTTTCTCCTCTACCTGAAACTACGTGTGGATTTTTCAGAAACAAAGAAAACATTAATAGTAAAACTGAGATTTGCTCATCCTGGGAGCAGACACCTGACTGGCAGGAACCATCACGTTTGGAACATTTGGAGATGCACCTGAAATGCCATCCGTTTTTAAGAGTTCCAAGACAGCAGTGGTAACACACCAATACAATAATGTGAAACAAAAGAAATCTTCTCCTTCATTATTTAGAGACTCTACAAGGCAACCCTGAAACAGTTAAAGACCAAAGTAGGGCCTCAGTATTATGTGAAAGTTACCACCTTGGGTGGCCTTACGCCCTAAACCATTATAAAGCATTGACTCAAGGGAGATCAATACCAACATATCCTGGCAGTACTGGTGTTTGGAGCTTATGAAATCTGACAAGATCACCGCCTGACATGTTAATTGGCAGAGAATGACAGGATTTTTTATCGCTCTTATTATACTTAAAAAATAAACATGTTTATGTTTATTGGAAAACCAAGAAAACGGTTTAACTTCAGCCTTTATTATTATTTTAGGGCCTCATATTTTTCTTCCTTGCTTCAGTCAATAGGGCCATTTTCAGATGGGGGTTTGGGGGGGTTGTTTTGGTTTTTAAAAAAGGGAGATTATTCAAATACAGGGCTAGAAAATTTTGCTACGGTTACTAATACCATATTTCGAAGCAGCAGTCAGGGCAATGTGTAAAATCTTCTGGAATTAATAGAACAAAGAGGAAAAGGAAAGATGGCAAGACACGGTATCTTAACAGCTGGATGCCAATTACTACTCTCTGTTAACAAAACACAGCCATCTACCGGAGGTTTCTTTGTCTCCCCAGTTGCACAAAGTGGCAATTCAATTAGAGGTCTCTTCCTTTCACACAGCTCGAAATTTTAAACAAGTTTCACCTAAAAAGATTAATGTTCTCCACTTCATTTCATTGAAGCCATTATTACACTTCTTTCTTGCCACCCTAGTTATTATAAATTATGGCTCTTTCACCATTTGATAAATTCTGTAACTTTCATCTTTGGGTGCTTTTAAAGTTCACCCGTAAGGAGGAGGTCTTCTGTATAAAAAGGAACTGTCTTGATCATGTGAGATAGTTCAAAGAGATCTGTATTACATGAGGTGAGGTGTCAACAGAAATTTGCCATGGTAGGCACTTCTTGTTAATGCCTGTAGCACACTAAATGTATTTGGTGTTATTAGACCCTTCTATTTTTTTTCTAGCTGAAAAATTTGTAATGCTTCCTTGGTTGCTCTGTTTCTCAGGATTTAAGGAAGTTACACATGCCCATATGACAATACCGCCAGCATTCAAGGTTAAAAGTATAAGTCAGGAACAGTATAAATTGAGGATCTTAATAGAACAAATTTGAAAGAATAATCATTTGAAGGCTTCTGGGGAGGTTTTGCTTTGGGGCATACAAGCCTTCAGTCTACACTCAGATCGTGTTTTCTCTTTATTCTCTTTATCTAAAGGTGGCTACTTCAGATGCAACTCCTAATCACAAAGTACTTAATCCACTGTTTACTAGATGCTTTGGGGATTTACCAAGGCAATGCTTCCTCTTTCTAATTCTGGTCTTTCTTTCCCTATGCGTTCACTGCTGGTATGATGCCAGGAGCCCCTGTGATTGACAAAAGATGGAAAGAAGGATGTTTAAGATAAAGCACTCCAGTAGTAAATCTGTCATCCATTTTACTAATCTGCCATGTGGAATCTCTGCGAAGAACTCAGGACAGGCAGAAAACTGGGGGTTGAACAGGACATCCATATAGCAAGCAATTCTTCCAACACACAATTTTGAAAATATGAGCTGTTTCAGTGCATTAAATCAGCAGAAAAACTATTCACTTTTGTTGTATTAGTTTTCTGCCAATGCAGTGCACTGACATGGGTCAGCAACCCAATGACCAAGGGAGTCAGGAAAAGGGTTTGGCCAGAGGCAAGAGATAGCAACAAGGCAGCCAGCAGTTAGATTGCCTTAGGCTGCTACAGAGCTACAGCCTTAATTTCCTGTCATTTTTTATCTTTGATTGCCTTATCAAGAGGTCGGATAGGGAGCAGTGCTATTGTAAGGAAATGGGAACACACAGCTGGAGGAAAAGGAGATCAGCAGCACTCCAGTGGCCCAGCTTAGATTAGTTTAAACCACTTGAGTCACTAGTGTCCTATGTTTTTCAGTTCTGTTTCCAAAGGTGAGATACTTATGATTAATTCCCTCAAATGGAAGAGCAAAGATATTTCTAAAGGATTGTTGGTGAGAGATCGCAAGAAATCTCACTGTTAACATCTAACCTGCCTACCCAAGTCTCCATCTTACTCTTGATGCATGGAAAGGCCTTAAAAGAGATTAGCCTAACTTGTAATGTGAGGGGAACTGATAACAGAGAAACAGTGAAGGTAACTGAGCTACTCACTTGCATTATCCAAAAGCCTAGGTTTCCCTTTGATTCTGTCAATAACTAAGGTGCTTTTGCACATCTGTAAAATACCTAGTTGATTTTTTCCCTTTTTCTCCCCATAAAAATTCCTATTGAATCAAAGGGTTTGGAAGGTATCTGTCTGGGAGTTATCCTTAAGTGTGGCAAACCAACTATTGGTTACAGCTCTGCAAGGATAAAAGCTCTGAAGAAAGAAAGGAAAGAGGAGAGAGAAGATATTGTTTCCATTTAAAACAAAAAATCTAGCTAAAGATTTATTGACTTCACTTTCGATTTAGGCTCTCTAGATATCTTACTGATTAGTATGCAGCGTCATGCACAAAGCAATCAGAAAACTGAGAAAATCAAAAGCAACAAAAAAGCCAAGAATTGCACTCCTCACACTACCTGTTGCAATCTTTTTCAGCTGTTTGTTTACTGCATCTTACAGATGTGACTCAGTTGTAAAACCTCAATTATTTGTGGAGAAGACTTAGCCAGTTTGTGCTACGTTCTGCCTCAGGTGCACAAGTGCAGTGTCCCTGGAATTGTATGCAAGCACCTAAATGTTCTTTAGTATCTTAAATGGAAAGGATTCTTTTAGTATTCCTATTGAAGAAGAAACTTACCACTAAATATGTTATAGGAAACTTAATATCCTTTGCCTAATTTCTCTTTTTTCCTTTTTTACTGGAGCAGCAAAACACTGTGTTAGCTGATATGTGCTGTACTTTGCAAAACTTTAAACTCCTCTAGAACTCTGCCATTCTTATAATACCATTCTTTAGTAACTTTAAAATAATTTTGCATACATTTCTATTGCTTCCAGCGAACTTGCAAATTTACAAAGCTTTTCAGAAAATGACTGTGTAGCCTAGAACAACCAAACTTCTCTCTGTGTTTGGGCAGGAAGGGAAGAAGAAAAACCTGGAAGTGTAGCTGGATGCCAAAAGGGTACCTGGCAGAAAAAAATACTGGGAACTACTCACGACAGATTAAGTGATTGTCTCACAATTTTTTGTAGCCATGATATAGCAAATCATGCCATTTTACTGGAAGGGGGAGAAATTCACTTTTAAGTAGAAATCTGAATTTTTTTCAACCTTCATGGATAATAGATTAAATTTTTAATGAACTTCCAATATTTTGTTTTAAAATATATGACTAAAATAACTAACAATGTTTTTGTGTAGCATAAAGGTGGTTTTCTAGACTTGTCTAGGGACTACATAATGTATTTCATTGGCTTATCATCTAATATCTAACAACGTTTTATTCTGCAACTTGCAACATTTGTTACATTAATAGAAGGATATGAGCCCATTTCTTCAGCTAATTAAGTCACATATAAGTATTCTCATGTGTGTTAGTTGAAAACTTCATTAAGTAGCAAAAATGTCAGCACATTTTAAAGATACTGCTTTCATATCTTACTAGGATTCAGCCTGTAATCACATTTATAATTCCTTTGACCCTACACCCCTCAGTTGAGTCAATTTACACCATTTTCATAAAACCTTCAAAATCATACTTGATCCAAAATTGTCTGCATGTAATAGTAGAAAAAAGCCAAGCTCGTAAGAGCCAAGGGGAAAAAAAAAAAGGGCAGATAAGCCATGAAAAAATGTAACCCAAAACCACACAGGTCATGAAGTCTATAAATTACACTGTTCAAACACATGTGCTCTGATTTCTGATTTGGTCTGTAGACTAAATGAAATTATACCATTTATCCAAACATCCCAACTCTTGTAAAGTGCTTGGAATGTTACGTAACAACTTTTAACAGACCAAAATCTTTTGTAAAATACTAATCATTGAATAATCCCACATGAAACTCTAGAACTGGTAAATAACCCTGAATTAATTAACAGCTAGGATGCATTAGCAAATATTCCCAGACAGATCTTCAACAGTCACAAATTGAACCTCCTATAAAAGCTAGCCAAGCAACTACTTCCTTTTCCCCAAATGGTCTCTGTTAGCACAGCTTCTATCACAGAGCACTACAACTTCAGGAGTTGCTCAGGTAAGCATCTTAGCTTGTTTCTTTTCCTATTTGAAAAACTTTGCTCCAAAAAAGTAAAGCTTTTAAAGAGACATTGTTGTACTGTTGTTCAGTTCTGTTCCCAACAGAAGACCACTTAAAGATTATCTCTAAAATCCACGTGGTCTTTTAAGGCTGGCACAAAAGATCTGATATTTACAGCGCCTGCTGGGAAGGTGACACCTTGTGAGCTATTTGTTTTTTCCCAGGTAGTTTCACAACATATTTGCTCTCAGTGTGTCCTTGCTGTATGTCAGGTGCCGCTCTGTGAGTAAAGTAGTGCCGTAGTGTCACCTAGTGGCAAGTTCTGTTTGCTGCCCCTCTTTTTACAGTACCAATAACGTGTTAAATAACGAAAAGGAAAATCGGTGTCTTGTTTTTACCTGCTTTCTGATATTCCACGTTCCAGGCCACTATACTCCTACTAAAAGATTTTTTATTTTATTTTATTTTTGCTAAAAAGCAGGCAATAGTTAAGAGTAGAACAATACATATACTACAATTTTCCTTGGACTGTCATTTAATATACATCTGGTGAGTATTTGGTCTTAACTGGTTGATTTAAATATATACTGAGTTCTGTTGCTGTTCGTTTGATTCCATGCCAATATCTTCATGCAAGTTTCTCTTCAATATTCTACTCTGTCCTTTCCTTTATTTACTACAAGGACACACATTTCCACCTAATACTATTTCTACTTCCTCTCAGTGACTATAATGACCTTTGAAATGAGTTTCAAACAGCTGATTCTTTCAGTAGTAACGAGGAGTTTTTCAAGGATGGCACTAGCTGGTACACTGGGATCAGAAAGCATAAAGTTGTGGGGTTTTTTTTAAAAAAAAAAAAAGAAAAAAGTAATGATTGCTTTGACTCAATACAGATGTGATGACACAACTGGAAATAGTACCCTTTTTTTAATCACTCTTTGATTAGAAGTGATTGGAAAGGATGTTAGCTAATCAGCTGCACTAGAGGAGGAACAACAGCTAAAACTGTTGTCTCTAACAACTTAATCACTGTTATAATGGGGGAATTTATTCACTGTTGTGGAAATTTTTGAGGGGTTGGGTTGGGGGGGGCGTTGATGACTTCCTAAAAAAAAAAAAGTTATCATTTCCTAATATTGTTTTTCCTCAACTGGCATTCACTTACCCCAGTGCAGAAGAGGAAGAATGATTTAGTGGTTTGAGGAATAGGGAGGGAAGGAGGGAATAGCACAACACAAGCAAGGAACCTTTTATTGGTATTTGATGCTGCTGTCATCACTGGAAGATGACTTTCGATAGTTGCACTACGTACTGTATAGCTTATTGCTATCATGTTAGCACAAAGTGGTTGCTCAGAACTTGGTGGATCCAGCTCTACTCAGCAACCACTGAATTCTTCTTGCTAAATACTGTGATTTGTATTGCTCTGTGAATCTCCTATAATGTGTTGTTAAACACACAACACACTGGAGGGGGGTGGGGGGTACGTTATTCCAACTACAGCTACACTTGTTATTTATTACTACTAGCCTTTTAAAGGTCAAAAACTTGACTAGCTCATTTGTAATGTAATCCATGTTTTGCTGATTGAAGATGTTATAGGAATGCAAGGTATAACTGACAGCTTATCATGAAAGTTTACCCTTTAGCATACAGTAGTATTTTTGCTGATTTAAAATATTTAAAGTGTGTGATTCACTTGAAATGTTAAATGGCAAAAAAGTTTCTTAAAACATTAGCCCCAAAACCAATAAATCTGAGCAAGACAAATTGACCAAATAAACTGTCTTGCTAAGTATCATTGCATGAAAATTAATATTCCTTTTAATATCACTGAATGCAAATAATATAGCTTCACCTATTATAAAATTAACTCTTCCATTTTGGCTAATCAGACTTTTGTCTTAAGTGTACAGTTTCCTGACTAAAATAGGAATCCTTCAGGAATAATCTTCTTCTATACTTTAAATTCACCATTATTTAAATATTTCAAATGTGATTTCTTCTGCCTCCCCCCCTTCAGAAGACAGAGGAGGGGGGTGGTAAAACCAAACGAGGCCATGCAAGAGCTGCATGAAAAAGGAACTGAATTTCACTTAGCTCAGGCAGCTTCATAATGATACGTTTTCTTTAGAAGCATCTTGTTGATTTCTACGGTTAGGAAAAGCAAAAAAGTAGTAAGTGGGTCACTTGGTTCCCTGACTAACTTTTCAGTGAGCCCTAACAGTTTAAGTCTCAAAAATTCTATTTATTGTGATTACACAGAACTGACATTTATGTACTCTGGCAGACCTAGACAAGCCACATAATGGGCTTTCAAAAGAAACCACCATTCATCTTCACATGAGTAGCAAGAGCTGGACTAGTGCTCTGTAAAGAGACTACAGTGCTGAAATATCATCTGCAGAAGACAGAAATTAAAATAAGCCCACTCTCAAAGCTAAAAGTGAATAGTTATTCATGCATAGTGCCCCTCCTTGATAAATCTGTGAATCAAAACCAAAGTAACACCACTTTTTTTTTACTTTTTTTTTTTAAGTACTTAAAGCTGTATCCTGTATAAACTACATCCTCCTTGGCTGCCCCAAATGACTCCTTAGGAAATTGTACTTTGTAAACAAAACAAACCTCTTTAACTTAGGGCTCACTTACAATGTTACAAGACTTCTTGCTCGCTTTAAAATAAGAAGTGTGAGGGGAAAAGGGCATTTAATGCATTCAGTGGCTGACTTCATAATATTTAAGTCATTTTGACCAAATAGTAATAAGTGAAGTACAATTAAATCATATGGCTGTGTAGCAAAAATTTTAGCAAATTTCTTATGTACAAAGCTTCCTATTTGATCTCAGCAGACACCTGAAATAAAATGATCAAATGTTCTTTAATAGTAACTTAAGAAAAGATGATCAGCATCTATGTGGTAGTTTCACTTAATATTTTTACAAAGTAGCTAATTGTAAGGCTGTAAAGGGGAGTCTGATGCATCATTACCTTATGGGAGCAACGTACTGAGAAGTTAAATAGGAGTCTTGCTTTGCTCTTATTTTCTGGTTGCAAAACTTTTATGCCCTATTCTTCAGATGTATTAAAAAAGAAGAGTTATTTCAATGCTTAGAATTATGCTTTGCTTCTCTAGCCAATATTGCCGTAACCCAAATACGGGGTGGATAGTAAAAGGCAGAAAATCAATGTCAAGTCTTACTCAAGTCAAACAGAGGTATATTCATATAGTCAGCTGCAAGATAGCAACCTACAAAGCTGTTAGATAATACTTCCTTATAAACACAGCCAAATACTGCTGGAGTCCACAAGATGGAGTAAAACTTATCTCTATAAGCTTTTAGCAAAAGTAGCTTAAGGCCTATACTTAGCTCATATGAATCATGGGTGAATAAGAGACTGCTGATCTCTGAATTCTCAACAAAAATATGAGTTTCCCTGTGCTTTGTGGGAAAAAAAAGTTGTTAAATTTTCAGTGTCTGAGAAGCCAAGAAGACAGAATCAATCTTAAAGTAGCTTATAGTAGAAGAACAAATAAGATACAGACCTGAAGACTTATTTTGCTGCAAGACTACTGAAATTACTCTCTCCTATTCCCTCCTTCTTACATTTCTTAACAAAAAAAAACCCTTTCCTCTATGTAGCAAAAAAGCTAATACGCAGCATCTACTATCTCATGACTAAATGAGTGATGTATCTCAAGTGCATACAGTTGCTGGATGGAAAAATGGGTAATAAGCCATGCATCAGTAGGCTATGTCAGTATTTGAGACACCCAGTAAGGTGACATTTTCATACTAGGGCAATTTCAGTTCCCCTTCATGATAAATCTTTTCTACCAAACACAGCCGAAATACATTACTGAAGTAGCCTTACTGACTACAGTTTTGTAGTGTCTGCGAGCAAGCACTTTTCACAACAGTGAACCTGTCATACCAATCCACCACTTTAATCAAGTGACGATGACTTGAATTATACGCAGAGTAATGAAGATCTCTTTAAGTTGTCACAACTTAACTGCCTACATCTGGGATGTCAAAAGATACTATTAATTTTCTAATAGAAAATGATGTTTGTGAACACAGATAGCAACAAGAACCTGTAAAGTGTATTTTTGTTACTTTGATAATTTGTTTAAAAGTAAAACTCTTCTTCTTCCGCCCCCCGGAGTCTTTAACTCAGAACATCAAGCACACTGCCCAGTTCTGGAAAAGCCTGTCTTAGAGTCCTGCTTATGCATGCCGCTGCTTTAAAACCGCTCAGCTGGCTCTTCGGCACCGGCCTTCCACCGGCAGGCAGGCAGGGCGTGGGGCTGCCGACTCGATTGCTCATGACTAGTGTCATATGACACGTTAAAGATGGCTGAAGGGGAGAGTTGCACCGCATCTGCCGCGGAAATAAAGGAAGACTTTGAGATTATTGACAGAAAACAGATTCCTAATGCGGCTGAGTTGAAAAACGAGGAAAAAGAGAAAACGGAAGAAGCGAGGTGGTCTGCTCCCATCTTGTCGCTGGCCAAGAAAGCCTCGGAAAACTTAGCGCTGAGCTATGGCAACGCTCTGAAGTCTGCATCTTTGGTAGGATTCATATCCAAACCAGTCAGCAATGACAGCACAGCAAAAACAAGTATGGTTATGCTTATTTAGTAAACTTGCTTTTATGGTGCGCAAATAAGTTTGCTCCCGTAAGTGCTGTTGATTAGTGTCCGTGATGCATGGTTATTACTTTGAATTTATTTTTAAAAACCTGATGCTGCAGTTTTTTATTTAAGCAAAATTATACAAACAACACAGATGTGGAACAAAATTTATTGCAATCAGAAGATTCCTATACTCTTAATATATTTGGGAAAACTGACTTTAGTCTTATGTAGTAAGCTTTTATTTGATTCCTTTTCTCCCTCCCCCTTAAAGTTCACCTCAGCAGCAGCCTGACTGCACTCGTAAGTGATCTAGTCAATTTGTTATCCTTCCTAAGTGTGCTGGCTCGGAGAAGGAACTATACTGTGCTTCTCATATGGCTTTAATGTCAGAAAGTGGGCAAGTGAACCAAGATGCAGATTTGTTATAAATTACTTCTTAACTGTGCTAAAAAATGCCTTCTATTTAACCACAGCTTGCTTTACTAAACATCTGTATTCATGGGTATAGCAACCATACAGATTCATACAACAGGTCTCTTAAAACTGAATTAAAAGGGCTTTAGTTGAATTCATATGGAAATTAAACCTCAGTGATATTCATAACATAGAAACAAAAACATTCAAATGTAGCAGTAATTGGGCCTAGAGTCTTGTACTCCAGGGTCTCAGACTAGTACTTAATGGTTTTGGAGCAATAGAGCTGAGTTTTGCTAACTGATGCTGACCTTTTTGTTTTTAATGATATTAAGTATTCAAGCTGGAGTTTTGTGGGGATGAATTGTGACTGCATAGTGAAATAAGTTACTGCTGATGGACTTTTTTATTTTTTGTGAAAATTCCTCAGTGTTGCATAGTCAGAGTTAAGATTAATTCTGTCCTGAAAAAAACTAGATTCTTGTCTTTCTTTGCATCTCTAAGTCTCACACCAAACTCTTCACATATTTGTTTCCTGGATGCCCATCTTGAGCACCTGGGATCTAACCTGAGGAGGGGCAGAATATCCCATTTTCTTCAGTTGCATTTGGAATAATGCTGTGAATAGATGCAATTCAAAACAACATACAGCATTTGGCAGGGGCTGGGGAATAACATGTTCTCTTGCCTGAAATGGAGCCCCCACACTTAATGGAACTTTTACCATAATCTTTCAGCTTCTCATCTGTAAAATAAGGGAGTACAACACCACCTCCCCAAATTGTTCAAAGTATTCAGATAATATGTTGATCAGTTTTGTGGAAAATTCCGTAAGAAAAATCTGTTCATAACTTAGATACGAAATGTGAACTGGCACTAAATCCTGTTCTGCCTATTCTGCCTATTCATTATTACCTTTGACCAAGAACTATAAATTCAATTTAAAGCAGGTATTTTTAAAAAATAAGCTGAGGCCTGGAAGACCACTTGTGGAAAACTAGCAACTTGTTCCCTGCTGCCATCTTTTTCCAGAGATTTTATAACCTCTACCTGCTACTTCAGATCTGTTGATCACACATAAACTGTGCTGCGTGCTATGCAGTCAGTTGGACATACAGAAAGGCACATCATAAAACCAGTGCTGCTACTGAAGAAACTATGTCCTGCCTTGCAGAGAAGGCCGGGAACTAAAACTCTAAAGAATACAAATCAAGAAAGACTTGCAGTCGTAAAGACCAAGAAATGGAGAACTGTTAGCTTTTCTTCCTGCTTCAGTGTTCTCTGACTTCAAAGCATACTGAATAATTACAGTAACAAGGCATGGGGCTTCAAAAAGATGTTAAAACAAACCTGTTGAATGAGATTCTAGACTGTGTGACTGCATTCTTAAAGATTGCAGCATAATGTCTCTGATCTTTTGCACTTAGGTAACCCAATTCCTAATCTTTGAGGCTTGGCTTTGGTAATGTGTCTAGTATCTGCCTATTTTGCATGTACCAACTTGTTCACAGTTTTGCAAAAGATGTACTTGACTGTGTAAATTTGCAACAGTCTAAAAAATATTGTTCAAGTAATTAGTTAACTTAATACAAACCCTTATTAAGACACTGTGTTCATAAAGAACACTTCATTCACAGGTTTTGTTTTGTTGGAGTTTTTTTTAAGTCTTGTGGATAATACATGTACCTTGAGCAAGGCTTACAAGCAAAATATTCCTGATAAAGTAAAAATTCAAATTCAGGAAACCATCAAAATAAGTTGGTGTTGTTACTGAAACACCGCAATACCCAAAGAAAGTCACTGATTTTGTGTTTCTGCAGTCAGCTTTTTTTTCTGTTCCTGATGTGTACCTGACAATATTGACATCAAAATGTCACAGCCCTTTTAGTCCTCAGTCTCATCTCAAGGCATTATATGCAATTTTGAGGCATCCACTATGTTGACTATAGTCATTGATACAATAGGCTACTGAGAAGACAGGACTTGGTGTGCTTTGTGATTATCGAGATCAGTTTGATTAGAATGACTCTTTTCACTCTTTTGATAAGAGTTTTGCTCGGTTTTAATCCTAAATTAAGATTATGTGCACAAAAAAGGTAGGTAATAATGAAAATTAGTACCGAAATAGATTTTTGCACAGCGTTAACAATCTTGCATGTGACTTACACAGGGGCTCTGCCTGTTAAGACTTGGGTCTTCTGCAACTGCTATTTCTGCAAGGGAGTATGACCATGTTTGATCCACAGGTGACAGCAAGATTCTCCTACTGCAACAGCGCTGGCTCAAAAGATCATTTAGGCGGCCACTGGTCTGCGGTTGGCAGCTTCTGTCAGAACCTGTTGTTGACTGAAGGAAAAGCGGTAGCTGGCAGCCTGTTTTTGTCTCGCCCCCCTTCAGGTTTAAGGGAGGACAGCCTGTCCCGCCTTGGGGGGGGGGGGGAGAGGCGCTGACGAAGGGCGCTGAGTGCCCCGCTCGCTGCCCGCGCCACGCACCACAGACTCTTTCTAAAATGGCGCCCGGCGCTGCCCGCCCTCGCCAGGCTCGGTCTCGCGAGAGTTGCCTGGCGGGGGCGGGGGGGGGCAGTAGTGCGTGTGCTGTTGCCGTGGTAACGCGGGCGGGGAGGGGTCGCCTCAGCCCGCAGTGGGGGGGCCGCGCCCCGCCGCCCAGGTAGGGCCCCCCCCTCCTCTGCCCTGCGCGGCCGCTGAGGCGGCGCTCGGCCCGGGGGGGGGCAGGTGCCGTGTCCCCGCGGGGGGCGGCGGGTGCTGGGAGCGGCAGGGCCGGGGCAGCGGCCTCGCTCCCCCCCCCCGGGATCAGTTTTCGATCCGCGCGTACAGCCTGTTGCGGGTGGGGGGAGGCGGGATTCACCCGTGTCTTACACCCAGCTCTTCTCGAGCCGTTCACCTCCGCAAGATGGAGACCGAGCCGGGGAGGCACCGCTCCTGTCAGCGCTGTGAGGGGTCAGGAGGCCTGCGTTACTAAAAGCAGCTTTTCTTTCTCCACCCGTGTGTCCCCCCCCCCACCTCAGGTGCGCGATACCACGCCATGGAGGAGCGCGCCAACCTCATGAACATGATGAAGCTCAGTATCAAAATCCTGATCCAGTCGGCCCTGAGCCTGGGCCGGACCCTGGACTCCGACTTCCCTCCCTTGCAGCAGTTCTTCGTGGTGCTGGAGCACTGCCTCAAGCACGGGCTGAAAGGTGGGCACCCGCTCCCCCACGGCTGCGCCGGCTGCCACGCTGAGGGGAGGCAGATAAACGAGCCTGTGTCACGTCTCGCTGTGTCTCCAGTTTGGCTTCTGTGTGACCTTAATATTAATCGCATACACCGTGTGATGCTAATCGGTATTACAGATATAACTGTGCGGTTACCTTCTCATATACCCTGTGTTCTGTGCCTCCTAAACTGTCGAGGTATTTTTAGTGCCCCCTTTTCGTTGACGTGTTAAAAGCTGGTAAGACAAAGTAAAACGTAGACTAAAATTTGTAATTCTGGAGTTGGAAGCCTGTCGCTTTTCCTCACAAATTTCTCTGTATACTCATTTTAGTGAAGAAGACTTTTATTGGACAGAACAAATCGTTTTTTGGTCCTTTGGAGCTAGTGGAAAAACTTTGTCCTGAAGCATCAGATATAGCAACTAGCGTTAAAAATCTGCCAGAGTTGAAGTAAGTTGATAGTTGGGGATGATGCTTTTCACTTATACTGCTCGGAGAAAGAATCCTTCATCTAGTCTCTCGCCTTCCTTAATGAGATCTTGTTCCCAAAGAGAAAAAGAGGGTATGTAGGAGGCATTGACTTCTCCAAGAGACAAGAGGGATATGTCAAAATACCCAGTGCTTCTGATTCAAACAATGCTGTCAGATTAAAAACAGCATTTGGAAACATCTATAACCTTGCTAAAAATAACCGTAAAGTCTTCACAGCTATTTTCTTTCCTCTTCTTTCCCCTCAGTTTTATGACTTTCTGTCATTTTGTGCATGTGCTAGTAGTATTTAATTTGGGTAATTCGGGGTGATGGAAAGAGACTAGTTTTAATGCGAGGATGCATCAATAGTTGGGTTATGGTGGTAGCTGAAAATGTTTGCTGAAGCAATGGGATATACTTAAATGCTTCTGTGTTCTGGAGACAGCACTTCATTTCCCAAGGGATTTCTTCTTTAATTTGGGGGGTTTTAGTAAATAACAACCTTCATCTCCCTTTGTAAAGGGAGAATTTTGAATTGCACACATTTACTTAAAAAAACACCTTTTTTTTTTTTTTTTAATACCAAATCATGCATCTTTCATTTTAGGACTGCTGTGGGAAGAGGAAGGGCGTGGCTTTATCTAGCACTCATGCAAAAGAAACTGGCGGATTATCTCAAAGTACTCTTGGACCATAAGCATTTATTAAGGTAACAGTACAGACATACATAGATTGTATTCACTGAATCACTGAAACCTTGCGTTGCTGTAGTGAGAGGTCATTAATTGACCAGTTTAACTTTAAGCTTGTTCTTGCAGCCTGCAGAGGAGCAAGTTGTTCGTTGTTTTTGCAGTGAACCTACAGAAGAACGAGTATTGTCTGTGAGAGTTCTGCATCCTCTGCATTGTGCAATAAATTAGCAAGAAGGGGCTGATCAGCTGTGCTTTCTAAGGACTACATTACTGTTTATATGACTTTAGTGATGGAAGTACTATTATCATTTTGATGTGCAGTGATGCCTTATAATATTTCTTCTAGTGAATTTTATGAACCTGATGCATTGATGATGGAGGAGGAAGGAGCAGTCATTGTGGGTCTGCTAGTTGGACTGAATGTTATTGATGCAAACCTTTGCTTGAAAGGAGAAGACTTGGATTCCCAGGTGAAGATTAAAGCTTAGATAACATCAGTTGGTATGAGATTCTAATAGAATTAAGCACATCCATAAATACTGAGATGGGTCCAGAACTCTGTCCAGAATGTCCTGTATTGAAGCTTGTCATGTTTCCCACGTTAAATCAAAAAAACCTACATAGGCATCCATCTCTTTAAGGAGCGGTTTATGGAAATGCTGTCAAAACTAATAACTGCTAGGAAACTGAGCACACTGAATATGGTTATTTTGATGCTTTTATGACAAGCACTAGCTTGCACATTTGCTTCAGCTAGGAAGAATATAGGTATTACCTGTCTCTCTAAACTTCAGCTTCAGATTTTTACCTTTTTCCTAATATAAAGTAATGTCTGCTGCTATGCAGAATTGCACTGTGAAGGTGTGTTAATATTTTAAATATATTTTTCAGGTTGGAGTGATTGATTTTTCCTTGTACCTTAAGGAAACACAGGACAGTGATGGCAAACAGTATGTATGGTGAATTTATGATTCTAAGTTGGTATGTTTTTTGTAGAACAAACCTGTCAGTCTGTGGGAGCACATGAGTGATAGAAACCTCAAAGTCTTTTTATCATCTGAAAAAGAGAATCCAAAATAGATTTTGTTAGCTAAACCAAAGTACTAATTTTCAAAGGTTGAGCACATGGTAGTTTTAACAACAATACAGTGTGGAGAGTTTGTGTCTCGAGCTGGGAGCAAATTAAAAGCACCCAAAATTGTAGATTGTGGTTTTATTTGATTTTAGGAGACATGATCTGCCAGGTCACCCACTACTAAATCACTGCTTTGTTTCTATGCACTGTTTCAGAAATGCTCTCAGTTAAGGAGCTGTCTTTGTAGGAGCGATCAGTTATGGAGGAAAAAAAAGTAGTTTTAGGTGAAATGTTAGGTGAATTAGAGACTGTAACTGTTACCATCACTGTATCCAGAAGACCTGTAGTGAATGGAAGGGACTTCATAGTTTGTGTGCTTCTGGCACTTCAGAGCACTTTACTGTATAGCTGCTGAGGAGAAGCCGATAAACAGCTGCTTCATCTCCCTAGTGCTTCCGGTCTAGCTCAGGCACAAGTATTTTTATAAGAAAAGGAGAAACTCAGTTTGCAAGTCTATGCTGAAAACCCTAGTACAAACTGTAACACTTTAGAATGAAGGAGTTTCTTCTCAATCAACAAATTCTCACTTTTACAACTAGAGATGGAGGGATTACAGCTGTCCTTGACCAGAAGCATTATGTGGAAGAGCTCAACCGACATCTAAGGTGGGATTTTAATCTATTCTAATATACAAACACTTGTCCTGTTTAGCTTTTCCAGTATGGCTTTGAATGTCTCTGCTTACAGTCTTGTAGATTTTTGTCTGATATTGAAATGCCTTTTCTGATTATTTCCCAAAATCTTAGTTTAATCTTGTAATCTTACTCTTCTGATGGCATATGCAATGCAGAAAACAAGTCTGTGTAATAGTAGTTTACTTTTTGGAAACTTATTAGTGACTAACAGAAGATTTTGGAGCTACTTTTTCAAGAGAAAACTATTACAAGTGCATCTGAAAATTCATTCTTTAGAGGAAGAGTCTTTATTCTTCCCCCATAGGTTGTTCAGTGGGAGGAGCAGGCCTCACTTACCCTCTTGAACATGAGAGGTGGTAAGACTGCAAAAGCTAAGCCAGAACAGGGCTGCCAACTAATACAGTAGGCTGCCAACTGTAGGGAAATGCATGGTCCTCTCAGTGCTTAAGAGGGACAGTTATCCTTCCTCCAGATTTTTTGCCAGCTCACCAAAGTATTTCATTATTAACAAATACAAGATGGTAAAAGCATGGTTGAGGATAGGAATAAATGATGGACATTGGCACTTCTTTTATTGTTTTTATGCATCTCTTTTCCTTGCTGCAGTTGCACGGTTGCAGATCTTCAGAACAAAATAGACTGTTTAGAAAAGACCAATTCAAAACTCCAGGAAGAGGTTTGTGTCTGGTCTGTTAAATATTTCTCATAGCTCTTTTCCATTAGAGGCAAAACTCCCTAAGAACATACCTTAGACCTAAAATATTTGAGTTGATACTAGTGGAATGTGGGGGATTGGTAGGACTGGCATGAGTCAGCACATGGGGAAAGCTCTGTGGAAGGCTTCTACATTATGTTAGCTGTTAAGGTGCTTTTGGGCACCTCTTTGGTAGACGGGTTTCCTTAATCAAGTTTTTTGTCTTGCAATCGTGTCTCCACCCAAAAGTAATCATACCACTGTAATGAACGTGACTTGTCCCTCTTCCTTCTGCACGTACACATGTGTATGTATTTGTCATGTGTGTTAAACAGAACTTGGAAAAAGAGAAGGAAAAGAACCACACTTCAATTAGGAAATCTTTCCTAGCTGGGAACTGAAATAGAATCCAGCAGCATGCGTGATAGTGGTTGTTCTGGGGTTTTGGGGGTGGGGGGGAGGTATATATATACGTATATAAAATGTATATGTATATATAACGTGTGTATATGTCTTGTTCAGAGTGTATCTGTGTAGTCCAATTTCCAATACTTTTGAGGGTATCTCCACTTGAAAATGCCATAAGGTTCCAGCAGTGAATGTCAAGCCTGACTTGCTGTATGACTTCTATTTCATACCAGAATTTATACCACAGATCTGTGGTGGATTTTAGCCTTTTACACTAGGATGCATTTCTTTGCACAGTTAATATTTAAAAATAATTATGAGGGTGTGAAGCAGAAGTCAAGTGAACAAACGTTGGTGGGCTTATTAATTTAGGCTGTATAGTGAGTGTGGCTGCAGAAGGGTCAGGCAGCTTCTGGGGAGAATGAAAGGGACGAAAGGGGAAGTGAGCAGTGCACCTGCTACAAAGGTTGAGCTGCTAACTTTAGAATTCCTCCAGATGTTGCATGCTTGTACAGTGATTAAATATAGATATGTTCTCTTTGTAAACAGCTTGCAGCAGCAACTGACCGAATTGGATCACTTCAGGAAGAGCAGCAGCAGTTAAAACAACAAAATGAATTAATTCGTGAACGGAGTGAAAAAAGTGTAGAGGTGGGACACCTATTTAAAGATAATGAGGATCCTTAAAATAAGTGATCTTTTTTGATCAACTGTAGTTAGTGCTTTCAAAAGCACTTTGAATTGGAATGCTAAGCACTGTTTAGCATGCTACTGCGTAGATCACTGTTTCTGTGCGTGGTAGGCACAGGTGGTAGATTTTGCTGTTCTTTACTACACACTTAAACATATACTTGCAGAAGGGAGAAAGCATTAAAAGTATTAGAATGGTTTATTTTTATTTTTGCTTTATTCTTTGAAACTTCAGCTTATTAACATTTGCCAGCTTATTAATTGTAAAATAGTAGGATTTTACTTGAAATAGCACATAGAAATATTGTGTTACACACAAGAACTTAAGGCATACTTTAAATACATAGCTTTGCGATCTTATGTGGCTTTTTTGCTGATGTTTCCTATAGGTAACGAAAGAGGATACAAAAGTAGAATTGGATACTTACAAGCAGTCACGCCAGGGTCTTGATGAAATGTACAGTGATGTTTGGAAGCAGTTGAAAGAAGAAAAAAAAATTAGGCTGGTAAGGAAACTTAACTATAGAAAGTGAAATGAAAAATACAGAATTCTGCATACTTTAAGGTAGCATTACAAGTATAAGATGTATACTGTGCACTTTTTGCAGCTATTCAGAATTCATAAAGGAATTGCAAGCAAGATGCTGGACATTGGTCATTAACAGTGTCTGTAAAGAACTGGAAATTGGGGCTTTTGGAATGCTGAAAATAAAAGGTCTTTCCCTGTTTAAGAACCTACCAGCATTATTATAATAGAGACTAAGATCAAAACACAAGAGGCAACTGTCTTTATGGAGGAAAATATGGTATATGCACAACAGTCACTTGCACAGTGAGCTGCTAATTAGTGACTGGTGAAGAGATTGCCCAGGCTTGCTGAAGCCTATGGCTCTAAGTCAACCCAAGCCCAGCTGCCAGGAGAAATGCTTCATCTGACACGCTGCTAAGTTACACACTGAGCTCTATGCTTCATGCCAGCAGATCTGCACCCTTGCCCTGATCTGGAGAGCTGAAATAGT
Organism: Buteo buteo; assembly: GCF_964188355.1. Taxonomy (NCBI): domain Eukaryota; kingdom Metazoa; phylum Chordata; class Aves; order Accipitriformes; family Accipitridae; genus Buteo; species Buteo buteo. The sequence goes on from NC_134194.1 coordinate 6,462,380, forward strand.
ATTTCAGTCTTGCTAACTTAATGGATTGTTTGAGACCTACTTCTGTAAAAACATAGTTCATTGTTATATCAGAGTAATACATAGCTTGTGTATGAGGTTATATGGGTTTTGGAAATGCTTATGCTGACATATGACTACATAGCAGTAACTAGGGAATCTCTTTGTAAGGAACTAGAGAAAGAGTTGGAGCTACAAATTGGAATGAAAACAGAAATGGAAATTGCCATGAAACTTCTGGAAAAAGATACTCATGAAAAACAAGACACTTTAGTTGCACTTCGCCAACAGTTAGAAGAAGTGAAGGCTATTAACTTGCAGATGTTTCACAAATCTCAGGTATGTACTTAGTGGAGAATAGAAAGAACAGCTGTAGTGGTGGTCTTTACGTGTTAATTGTGCACTGAGGACATGTAGGCACTTATATGCATCTGAAGTCATACTTAGATGCAACAATTTTCTTAATATCTGTTTTAAAACTGTAGAAGGAATTGTTTAATTTTTTATTATGCGTCATTATTGGTATGATATTGGGTATGTTTCGAAAGAAAGGGAATTTCCTTGAGTATGCTGCATAGTATACCATAGGATCATCCAACAAACGCTGAGACAAATGGAGAGCTCTCCCAGGGGATAAAGTGTTTGCAGGAGTCCTTTGTTCTAACCACTGAATGATAAGTCTTTAAAAAAAATTACTTACTGCAGCCAGGAACTGTCTTGCTTCTCCTTCCCATCTGTGTTATCTTGCCTTTCACCTGCACCACATTTAACACTTTACTGTAGAAACCAGCAATAAGCCTCTCTAAAGCATTAGAAAACTATCAGTTATTTTTGCCTATCTCCTGTTGTCTGTACTCAAATGGTCAGCTGAGTGCTATAGCCAGTGGAAAGGCAACACTGGATTTGGGGAGGGAGGAATTCTGTGGTCAGGCTGGCCTCTGGAGCTACCAAAAAGTTGTTGAACTGGTTTAGGTATTTCATTATACCCCCTTTAGCGTAAGACCTGGCTCTCCAGATGTAAGATGGTTGGAGAAGTAAAATGCAAAAACATTTTGCTTTTTGGGCCTGTCTTCCTTACCCTGGCAGTTTTTAGAGTTTACTTTCTCCATCCTTTGTGTCATCTATTGCAGGGGTTTGGGAATGTTTTTGTGGGGTTTTTTTTGTTGTTTGAGTGGGCTGTGGTGTTTTGTCTTGTTTTTTTCAATTGGACAAAAAATGTACTGATAGGCATTTCCACAAGGAAGTGATGGAGTAATAGTGTTCATACAAGATATACAGAGCTTGTCTCCATTAATGCAATAAGAGTTTAACTAGACTTCCCCTCCCATACCTGGTGCCAGAAATCCAGAGGGGATTCCTCTCAGTTTTTATGGACTGTTTCCTCATGCCTGTTCAGGCTTTATCCTGGCCTTTGCCTCCTTCACAGATGCACAGAAACTTGCAAGGCAATGGCCAGTGAAACCCCAGTGCTGAGGTATGCCTTTGCTTTCAAAAGCAGCAGTATTTATTTTGTATTTTTTTTGTCTTCCTGGTTCCATGCTGACTGAGTGCAGTTGTTACGTTCAAATCATAATTGATATTCTTATCCTGTCAATTCAATCTGACTTACTTCTTCAAACTTGTTTCTAAAGAGAAGATTTGGGGCTTGTAGTTGATCTCATAGGTCGAAACTTAGTACAGTTAAGTTTTCTTCTAAGCTCTTAACAAGTTGAGGAGTGTCTGCTCTGGCATTAATAGCATTTTGTTTGTACGTTCCAGTTAGACCCAGTCATGGCCATGTGACAAGCTAAACAGTGTTTATCTAGTGGCAGACTTTCATTAAACACTAACACTTTGTGCTTTGGAAAATTAAAATGTATTACCTGGAATATCTATTCACTTATTCCTACAGAATGCAGAGTGTTCATTACAACAGAAAACAGAAGCAATATCCTCTTTTGAAGGAAAAACAAATGAGATGTTGTCCTCTATGAAACAAATGGAAGAGAGGTAATCATTACAAGTTCAGAAAGTCAACACTGAAGTCGGCAGAAAGTTTCCAGTTGAAACCTTTATAGGATGACCTTCCATACACCTCCTGTAAACACTTGGGCATGCGTGCCAGCATGACGTTCTTTTTCCTTTCCCCTCCTTATCACCCTCTGCGCTTGCCTGTTCTCTTTTCCCAGGCAAACATGCCCATAATTGACACCATTCGAAAACCATAGCTCTTTCCATAGGCAGGCTGTTTCAAAACATGTTGACTTTAGTTTGAGAACAGGTACGACTCTTGCTTTTGGGGTTTTTTTTGCAGAAACAGTTGCTTTCAAAAGTCATTTTTTTCTCCTCTAACATTTTCAGTTCAAGCTTTTATAAAGATCTGTATGGTGAACAGAATGAGAGGGTGTAGGTAAGGAGGATGTGAATTTACAACAAATGTACATGTTCCTTACTTTGTAGATTGCAGCATGCAGAAAAGGCAAGGCAGACTGCAGAAGAAAGATGCAACAAGATGAAGCAAGAGCTTGCTGGCAGGCTTGACAGTTGTCGGCAACAGATGTCCCAACTGGATAGTAAATGGTATTTAATCTGATCAGGTTTTTTTCCTTCCCTTATGCCATTTCTTTAAGAAGTGCTTTCTACTCCTTTTGTGCTAAGGTCTAAAGAGGGGTAGGTTTGAATTATATTGGGTTCAGCAAGTATTGACAGAAGTATGCAAGATCTAGGAAAGCACAGCACTTCTGTATAATGCACAGTTACCATGAAGATTTGGAAATGTTTTTTCCAGAATATCCAATTGAGGGCACAGAGTGCCAATAGAAATCTGGCCATTCAGACTAGCAATGGAGCTTCCAATGGCTTTTTTACTAAATCTGGAGATAGGTACTGTCATGCTTGTAGGATGAGCATTTAAGTGACTGTCATCCAAATGCCTTGGGGTTTTTGGAGGGGTCTGGGGGTTGCGGAGTGTCCTGCTGTTCTTAGGGAATGTTAATCCTCTAAAGACTTCTAATACCTATAGAAAACGTTTTTTTTCACTGTTCAGACTTCAGGGTAGAGTCATTTTTAAACATGGCTGTTTAAACACAGGTAGTCAAATATGTACTTGTGGGGCTTGGTTTTGGGTTTTTGTTTTGGGGTTGGGTTTTTTAGTAGTTTGTTGTGTTTTTTTTTTTCTTCTAGCCATTCATTGCTGCTTGTTTTCTGTGACCTGAAAATGCTAATATCGTTTTTGATGTCTACTGCCATAACACCCCTGTTCTTTCATGTCCCAGAACACCACTCTAGTTTTTGCCCTCTTTTGGGCAAGGTTTCTTCTTCTCATAGTGTTGCTATCCTTAAATGCTATAGAACATTTTTCTGCTATCTAAATGCTATAGAATATTTTGCTTGCATTTCTTAGAATTAATTACTTTTAAATAGCTCAACTCTGGAAAAGGAGTTAAAATCTGAAAAGGAACAGAGACAAACTTTGCAAAGAGACCTACACCAAGAGAAGGACGCTACCACTCTGCTTAGAACAGAATTGCAACAAATGGAAGGACTGAAAAAGGTATGCGCAGTGCCAACACGCCCCATGTTCAGGATTAAAGCTGACTTGGAAGCAGTACAATGATTGCCTCTGTAGCGGAGTGTTTGTTCTGTACCACTGTCGCCTGAGGGGTTTCAAAAGCTTGGCTGTTATTAACACAAGCCTGCACGTGAAACGCCAGTGTAGGGCTCAGGCGATGAAAACAGCTTAGCAACCTCCTTTGCCACCTCGAGCTATCTGCCCTGCCCGAGCTGCACGAGTGTCTGAGCCACCATCAGTCAGCAGCTGAAGCTGAGGTGGGATCTCTGGGGACAAAAAGCTCATCGGCTGTCCCATGGTGAGGTACCCCTGCTCAGGTAGGAAATGGCAAGTTCAGGGCTTTCAGTGACTGTGTGAGGTCTTTCAACTGTATGTAATAAAATAAGAGCACGTTTTCAAGTATTTAAAACAACTGAATGCAATTTATTTTTTAAGTGCGAACATTCTTGTTGACCTGAGGAGAATTTGCTCCTGTGTATCTAGCAGTTTAGATTTTGAAGACACAATTGTACACCAGTATCTGTCTATACGCTCGTGAGTGGGCATAGGACTGCTGCATTCTAGCTATGCTCAAGGATGTTTAAAGCCTGAAAATCTCCCTTTTTCTGGTAAATATGGTTAAATGATTTTGTTGTTTGTGCAGAACCCCTGGGTAGTTCACCCATGTAATTCTAAAAATCAGGCCTTAGAAATAGGTAGGTTTGTAAAGGAGCTTATTCTTGAGAAGTGCTTGGGTAGTTTGGCTAGACTGATCTAGGTTATAGGTCAAACTTAGCACACAAAAAACTTTTTATGTCTCATTTTTTGCTTGATTTTATAGGAACTGAGAAAACTGCAAGATGAGAAGCAGCAGTTAGAGAAAGTCTGTGAGGAGCAGGAGCAAGCTCTTCAAGAAATGGGACTTCATCTCAGCCAGTAAGTTCTAGGAACTGAACTGCTCTAAGTGACGTAACCTGGAGGATGGAATATCAAAATAATACAAATAATTTTAAAGCGCATCTAGTTATAAAAATCAATAAACATGAGAATTTTAGGAGGTAATTACTATGCATGGGAAACTAAACAGCCATGAAATAAAAGTGAGGGATGATCCTTGCATGAGTAAGCTGGCTGAGATAGGAAACAATACAGTAAATGGTGAGTTCTGGCAGTGGAACTGTGCTTTTCCCACGTTCTTCTGAATATACTGAAAAGGGGGCAAGCCTCAAGGTGACGAAGTTTCCTGGTGATACTGAGTGGTTCAGAGTTGTAACAGGGAGCTAACTGAAGAATTAGAGTTTAGATTCAATGGCTGGACAGTGGAATGGCAGGTAAAATTGAAGACAACTAAATGTAAAGTCATGCAGAGGGAATGATTTTGCTTTTTTCCAGATCAAAGTTGAAGATGGAAGATATTAAAGAAGTAAATAAAGCACTAAAGGTACTCTACCTCTCATGGATATTTTGACTAAGCGCATGCAGTTCATTTAACACCTTCACATTTCACCAGTTATCCTACTTCAAAAGATGGCTTTTAAAAAATACCAACAATGTTGGTAAACTGCCTTTGAATTTTATTTTATACATTTATTTGAATCTACAGTGAGGTTTTCATTCCAATTTTCTAGGGCCATACCTGGCTGAAGGATGATGAAGCAACACACTGCAAGCAATGTGAAAAGGAATTCTCTATCTCGAGAAGGAAGGTAATGTTGTTCAGTGGATTATTTTTTCCTTTTGTCACAGAAAACAAAAACCGTGCTGTTGCACAGTTTGGTAGGGAAGACTGATGCTGCTTCAATTCCAGATCTTGCTGGCATGATAACTACATAGAGAAGTAATTTGGCATTTCCCATCCTAAAAATAATGTTCTTCTGCTTGGGTGCTTTCCTTGGTAGGGAGCTGTTACGGGCTGTGTTCTCTTGTGCTGAGGTTCATCTCCCTTCCCCCTCGAGCCTTGTGTCCTGGGGACTAGATGCTGACAGGCTGTGCTCGGTGCCTTTCAGTCACGGGGGACGGCTGCTGGGGCCCTGCTGCGTGGTTTGAGACAGCTCCGGGTGCCTGCACAGGCCACCCGGCAGCACAAGCACCAGATTCCCTCCCTGTAGAGCCAGGCCTGCGTGTGCTTTCCTGAAAGCACAGGCCTGGCTGCGTACTGATCCAGAGAGCTGCTTAGTGGCAGCGGAGCAGCTCCTCCAGCCCCTGGCCAGGCCTGCTCCGCCTGCAGGGCCCGGGGCGAGCACAGCTCCTGGTTGTGTTCAGGCCTCTGCACAGGCAGAAATGCTGCTGGGAGGGTTGGGCCAGTTGGGAATTGGAGGATGATGTCAGTGGACTCCGAACACTTTTTTTAAGGTCTGATTTATCTCCTCGTGACGCTCTGTTTTTAGGCAGCTGTGCTTATTCTCTCTGTTTGTAGCATCACTGCAGAAACTGCGGGGACATCTTCTGCAACACTTGCTCCAGTAATGAACTTGCACTGCCATCGTATCCCAAACCTGTCCGTGTTTGTGATACTTGTCACACTTTACTCCTTCAGCGCTGTTCATCCAATTCCTCCTAAGGCTTTTGTAACCTTGACCACCCTAATGTTGGAAAGTAGCCATTATTTTTTTTAATTCTGAATTCCAGGCATCTTCTGTGCAGCAGACTGTCTGGTCTCTACTATTTTCCACTGTGAGAGCAGTGTGAAATAATTTGTAGGGATTATGCAAGCTAATGTTTCTCTGACTGGAATAATAAAGAAAATTGTATCAACTGTAATTTCCCTTAAAGTTCTATTTGAAACTAAAATGCAAATTCACTTTTCTGATTTTTTATAGGTATTTGTATTAAAATTTGTATATGGCATTTCTACATTTATGCAATCCTGCTAGATGCCACTGTCTTTCTGCACATTAACTTCAGTTCCTCTGTATCATCACTATAGCTGCTCCTGTTCGTTTCACTGGCTAGTGTACAGTTTTGTATTTGCTAAGGAAAGTCAATTTATGAATTGTCTATAGAAGGAAAGAGCTTTATGAATGTGCCTTCTGTTCACTGCAGAGTCAAAAACTACACCTTGTACTTGTTCTGAAAGTCGCCGTGAGCACATTGCTGTAGTTACACAATTAAAGCCTTTTGCAAAAACTGAAAGCAAAATTGAAGTTCTGATTTTTAACAGCTGTCAGTCACAGATCCTGGAAGGGAACGTTCTTGTACTGCTGTGTATGTTGAGGGCTTAAGCTAGCAATACCAAAATGCATCAAGCATAACTGACCAACACATGCATGCTCAGGGACGGCTCCTGAGGAAGCCAGTGCTCTGCAGGTGTAAAGGAGAAGGGCAGTGACTCCAGCTGCTGTGCCCAGCACACAGCTCAACCAGCAATGGTGCTGCCGACTTCTGCCCGTCTCTCACGAACGAAGCCCTTTTCTCAAGGCTGAGCAAGGCTGCACTCAGGGCCGAGGCAGGCTGGTTCAGCAGCTCAGGCTGCAATACACAGGGGGGCTGGAACACCAGCTCCACTGCGTGTCAGGGTAGGGAGCTGCCAAATAACACCAGTGCTAACAGTGGTGAAGGCAGCACTGTCCCCAGCTGCACCCTGCACCGCTCACAGAGTGCTGTGTGATGCAGAACCGCTCTTTGCTAAGCAAGCACGCCATTGCATACAGGCTGTTTCCATTGAAGGTTTCACTTGGAACCATACAAACCCCAGCCAGATCCACACTCTGCCCCTCGCCTGTTCCATTCCCCCCAGTGCTGCTGGAAGCTCAGCAGGGACACAGGTCTGGTGAGCTGGGCTCTGGCACCAGCCCTGCTCCCGCCCTGGTTTATGCTGCAGTCAGCAGCCAGTTGAAGAAGCAGGCAAGAGCACCCTGGCTGCAGTATGAAGTGCTCAGGCTTTAACCTTTATCACTTCACTGCTAGCAGGGGCAATGGGGTTCTCTACACTGTAGAAAAGGACCTCAGATTTCTTCCTACCCCTTCACAAAGGGGTTAGAAAGTGCAATTAGTGTTAATGAGAAAGGGCAAATTTACTATGGCAAATGCATGGAAGCAGATTCCACACTATTTCAGGGGAAGTTCCAGCATTCAGAAGCTGTAACTAAGCTGCTTATAAAAGCACATCTTTAACCACAGCCTTGCCCAAGTTGAATTTATTGGAACACAGTTGCGCTAACCACAGAGCACTTTTGCTCCACAGAAAAGATGCCTGCAGGGAAGTACCGAATTCTCTCAGCCCCCCTCTGTGGCTCCGTGGAGCCTCGGTCACATCCCAGCCTTGGGGCAGTCGGAACCAACCCCCACTGAGCCCCCGCAGCAGCAGGTGCTGGTTTTCTTCACCAACCCCACTGGGGTGAGAAAGAGCTGTCGCTCTAACACCCCACAAGGGCAGCTTTCAGGTGAGAACCGTCCTTGGGAGCAGTCACACTGCTCACAGCAGATGCATGTTAAGAGCACTAGGGTCACCCAGGTAGGAACAATAATGCTGCAGGTATAGCTACACCACAGAAGCTGGAGGGCAAGAAGGAATGAGTTCCAGTTTTTAAAAGGAAGATTTATTTAACAAGTTTCACTTAGCGCAATACACCTAAAAAGGAAATCACAATACAATGAAAGATTAAATCAAGGCCTCAGAATTTTATACGAACACCAAGACCAAAATCCTAAAGTAGCCGTATTGCGTCTCAACACGTTTCCCCCATTAACTTAAAAAAAAAAGCTTTAACGTGCCTTACAGGATATTAAAAGAAATAAACTAGAACTAACATGCCAAATGTTCACTTTGAATTTCAGACACAGCTCCTATATTGTTTCTTTACAAAAAAGCATGTCTCTCTCAACATGTATTCAAAACAGTGTTGGATGTAATATGGTATAAGAGCAACATTTAACGTAATTCAAACAGCTTTAACCTAAATACGCTTACTGCTTAAATACACTCCTACAACAAAACTAACTTGAGAAACGCTCAAAATTGTTTAACAGTTATAGTCTTTACTCAACTTGGTTATTACATCCTAGATGAATGTTCATTTCTGTATGTTCAAAAATACTGAACCTGAAAGGTTTTAAAATAACAATCCTGAATTCACTTACAGTAAAGCATAAATCACAAGCTTGTATTGCAAAACTGTTAAACTTAGTTTTTTGTTTTTTTGTTTTTTAAAAAAAGATGTGACCAAAAGTCAGCGATGGGTTACATTCCCCAGCCACCACTCATGTTGGACATGTTCGACATGCCGCCCATGCCGTTCACTCCCATGGACGCGCGGTTCCCGCTGCTGTAGTAACTGCTGTTCATGGCGCCCTGGCTCCCGGGGTCTGAGGGGAAAACCGACAGCAGGTTCACAGCTGGTTCAGGCCGATTCGAAGCATCCTTCCCCCAACGCCTGTCCTTGCTGGGCCACCTCGTAAATACCGCCTACTGTGCCCAATACTGCAGAGTGTCAGTGTACAGCTCCATACCCAAAATTAAGTTTATCAGTTGTTCAATGAAAGAGCCAGCTCCGCCTTGCCCCCCTTTTCAATTCAGCATTTTCCATCACCCTTCCGTGAAAGCGGGGAGGACCCAGCCTCCCATGCACCCTCCCCCATTTGTACTCGGTCTGTACTGGTTTTAAACCAGGCTGGTCTCCAGCTTCCGTACCAAGAAAGCAATCAGAGTAATGGAAGTCTGGAGGCTGGCATTTCCCCCCCCCTTTCAGAATGATTTCCCGCATTCCCCCCACCCAGCTCCAAGTTCCTGCTTTGAATTTATTCCCCTCCAGTTCTCCCGTTAGTTCTAAAATTCACAGCAGCCAAGTCTTCAACTGTCAGGGCTTGTGCTGCCCCGTCTGTAGCATGACCCCTCCACACCAGGGGACAGCACCTTCAGACATGTTAAGCCAGCTGCACCCAGCCCACCTAAAACCAGTGAAGAAATGCTCTTACCATAGCCACTCATGCTGCTCTGACCACCATATCCTCCTCCATAACCCCCACTCAGCTGCTGGTTAGCTGGACCACCGTAACTGGATTGGCTTCCTTTCAAGTTAAGGATAAAAACGTTAAGAGCTCGCCTGTCATAGTCTGCTCCTTATCAACAAAGCCTGTAACTAACAGCCCCTGTACTCTGGCACTAGCCCTCTCACCTGGGCAACTTTCTTACTAAGTACATAAGGCAACAAGCTCAAAGGAAGTGATCAGGTTTCTAAAGACATTCCTACAATCAAGCGGCAGACAACAAGAACTTTGAGAACTACAGCAAGTGCTTGTGACTTTCAAGCACTTGCTGTAGGAGTTTACTTTTGCCATTTCTAGGGCTATACATAGCAGGATCAATCTGCTGTTGTATGTAATACACACCCCAAGAGACTTAAACTGGGCTTTAAGTGACCTCACACAGGACTGCTGCCCACAACAGTACCCAGCCCTTCAGGAAGCATGCCGACTCATGAACTGGAGTCACTCGTTTGTACACGCTCCTGACAGAGACCTGCTCCTGTTCCAGACTGCCTGTGCGTCGCAGCAGCACTACGGCTCACCACTTGAGCTCACTAACTACTGCTCTCCACCCCATCACTTGCCTATCCTCCCACAAAACTCATCTTAAGTATCAGCATTAGACTTCAAACATTTTGTAATCAAATTACTAAAAAAGCAGCAGTATATCTACACAAACGCCCTCACCCTCCCACCCTCCAGAAAGAAAGCCCCCAAAACCAACCACCACCTCAATCTCTAAGAAACCAGACAAGTCAGGTATCAAGAAGGGTATCTGCTTTATCAACACAACAGCAGCAGTCATTTAGACTTGTGTTGCAACACACACTTCAGATTTTCAAACAATTTTGGAGTTTGTTAGAGCAATTCAGACAGCTTCTCCAAATTCCAAATAGATTTTCCCTCACCACCAAGACCAGGCTTGAATGACAGGTCATGTGCCACAGATACATCCTCCATCACCAGACTATGTTCTGGTCTCCAAAAAAAAGGGAGGGGGAAGGAGAATAAAAGCACACTCCCAGGAGCCACTCATCCCACCACACACACCACATTCAGCACCACAGTTTATTCAACCTATTAGTTGTTCAAATGTATTCCCCAAAAGGTTTATATACCTGGCAATGTGCTAGTGTTCCAATCTTGGACTACCCCTTCCGATTCCTTGACTGTGTGATTAAGACAGAATGTTGAATTTCAGTTTTTATGCCAGGCATAGAATAAGCAGGAGCTGCATAAAATCAGCCAGCTTCATTAAATATCAAGTGCTTGTTTAAAGTGCAGTTAGACTGTTTACACATACCCATTGCTCCCATCATTTGACTGCCATAGGCACCACCACTTCCTCCTGCTGTAGAATTCAAGAAGAGTTCTACATATCTGTGTTCTGGAAGAAGAAAGTTTTGCCATGAGAGCATTTCACACCAAACCCACACAGTTTGTCTCACTGCAAGTAAGACTGCAATAAAACCTTTGGCATTCCAGCTACAGCAGATGTGCTACACTGCTGTGCTGTATCTTCCCTAAAGCCACATGTTCAGAACAGTCGTACTTACGCATATTTGCTTTGTCTTTGGACATAGCGGCCACTGCATCCTCATGAGTAGCAAATTCAACGTCTGCCTCTCCGGTTACTCTGCCATCTGGTCCGATTTCGATGTGTACTCTTACAGGGTTCAGAGGTGAGAAGAACTACATACGAAACAGTCACACAGATTAAAACGCACCAATGCAACAGCTGAGTTTTACAGCAAGCCGTTTTCTCTAACGGAATGCTCATTAACTGCAGTGCAGTTGACATGTCCAACACAATCACAGAACCGTAAAGCCATGCATTTAAGAGAGCAGCAGATTTGTAACTCACGTTATAGATGTCGTTCTCCGTAGCTCTGTAAGGCAGACCTCTCATGTGGACGCAGTGGCCAGTCGTGCTCTGGAAGGTGGATCCCCCGTCGCCGTATCTGTGGTCCGACATTCCTGCAGAGAAAAGAGTCCATTCTAGGTCTTTCAGATGTATTTTAGTTTCTTTTGAGATGTATTGTAAGTTTAGTTACTATTCCTATTAGAGAGATCTTACCTCTTCCAAATCTATCAGAACCAAAACCATAGCCATCATTATACCCATTGTAGTCATCATAACCTCCATAACCTATAAACAGATTGGACAACATGTTCATTTCAACTACAGAAAGATCCAAATATACATGAACACACTGCAGACAACTAGGATTATAAAGTTTCATTTCTTCTAGAAGAATTAAAACCAAGGACATATACAAACCAGTAGTTACAAAGCAGGGAAGACACTACCCGGTCCAAGTGTTGCTGCTTCTCAGATGAGCAGCTCCCTCTTGGACTTCGTATACTTACCTCCTCCATAGGCTCCACGCCTCATTCTTTCCAAGCTACTTCCTCTACCAAGACTGTTATATCCCCGTGTAAGACCAGGTCTGTCGTAAGGACCGGGTCTCTGCATTGCCAACAGCTTGCGTGGAGGGTCGTAGTGAGTGCGCACTTCCGCTCGACTACTCTTGAAGATCTCAATGTACCTAGAAGTGTTTCCACAGAGAGAAGTCAGTTTTCAATTCCTTCCACGAATACCTCACAACTTTACATTAAAACAAGCCATTTAGTCATAGCCTTGAAACTGGCAATATATTTTAAGCCAGGTTTCTTTACATTATGTAGGCAATGACATACTATTGTAAGTACTACATTACTTTCAAATCAGTGTTTTTTCAAGAAATTACAATTACTGAAGGGTTTCCATGCTCCTCATACTTCACAGTATCCCAACCTTAAGGGTGGGGGAGCAATATTGATTCCCCACCCTCCTCCCCCCAATTTAAAAAAGTGTTAGTCAAAAAACATAGGAGGGACTGACGTCCACTCAACTCAGCACTGTTTTGCTCATGTGGCAATGTAAACAGAGGGTTAAAAACCCGGTCTCCACCAAGATTTTAACCCATCAGGATGCTACAAAAAGCTCTGCATGTGCTAGTGAACCCAGCCTATGCTTCAGTGATTCAGCGTAGGCAAAAAGTGCATGCTTCAATGAAAAATAGTCACAAGTAAAATAGAATAAAAACCCTTTGTGACAATTTCTTGAAAGCTATGCTTATTACATTGAAGATTAATACAGTAAGAAAATTTGTTACATTTCAACTTATAAAACAAGTTTAGAAAGTATCACATTTTCTTATGGTAGTAAGAGTACTGTGCATGTCTTTAGAGCTAAAGGCATAATTGGTGCTATTTGAGAAGTTAAAGCCATAATCTCTCAACTTTGTTGCTTTCAAGCTATCAGTTTTGCAGTCCTCTGTTATTACCCAGTTTCCAAAGTACACTTAAGACTTAGCCCAATTTTTATCTTTCATTTTGGGTAGATCCAAACAGTGTGTGCCATATGCACATTAGCAATACCTTTACTTATCACCGAGTTAGAGACCAAAATACTATTTCTATTCGGATGTTAACACTTTCAGAAGAGAGAATATGGATTTAATTGTTTACCATAAGAAAAGTGACATAGCCAACCAACCATCCATCCCCACCTGTGCCCTATTCTTTCCTTGTGTTTCTTTAGAGCCTTTTCAGCTATTTCCTGTGAAGCAAACTGCACGAAGGCCTCCCCCGTACTCCTCCCCTGGAAGTCCACCGGCAATGTTATCCCATTTGGCACGATTTCCAACCCTTCAACCCAAGGACAAATAACCCCAGTAGGGGGGCAATATTAACATCACAAGCCCAGTCATGAGTTTTTCTTATAGCTTTAAAAACACCAGAATTTTAACACTTGTAAGTGAATGGTATGTTGATTCTAGAACACTAGAAGAAAAAGCATGTCAACAAAGAGAGAGCCACGATCACATACCATTCAGTTTACGTTCTTAACCCACCCTGCAGAGCACAGAAACGTTCTGAGTGTCAGGGACAACTCCTCAGATAAGGCGTCTAATGCAGGGTGCATTAAGAAGTTCACATATTATTACAAACCTCTTCAATTCTGTGAAAGTATTTACGATGAACTTTTTAATATAACTTAAATTCAAACACAGCAAGTTAAACAGCTTTATATATAACAAGTATTTCTACTAGAAGTCACTCAGGTAAAATAGTCTTATGCAAACATCAAGTTTCAGCATTAATTTTTTTATCTTTAGGAGTGCTTAATTAAGAAAAAATCATGAAGTAATTTCAAAAGTATTAGTTTCTGAACAGAAGAGGCACATTTTGTATATTAAGCACATTAACAGTTTTTAAAGCTTGAATCACTTAACCATGTAAGAAACAACTCAAAATGCACATGCTTAGGAATTGCTCTGGTTCACAATATATTACTGATTCAGAAAACAAAAAACAAGTTCTGAAATTGTAAAATTGGAAATATTTCTACTGTATTTTAAAGCAAAACAGTAAGCTCAATTGTACCTTGTTATAGCAAAACATTCCAGCTATTTTTAAACACTCACATTTAGAAATCTACTACACTGAAAACACTAACAAGTTAGAGTCCTAGATAGGTCAACAGATTTCATTCTTAGGCATTTATAATAGTATTGCAGTTCCTAAAACATACAACAGCTACAAAAAAGTGAGAATGAGTCAATTCAAGACATTATCTCTTCATCCGTAAAAACTTTAAGCTAGACAAGTTCAAGGGATTTTTTTTCCCCCACCCCCTAGGAAGTGGAGGGGGGAAATCTGTACTTGGGTGGAGTTCAGCAGGTTGGTTTTTTCAGAACCTTATTCAATATTAAATCTACATTTATAGTCGCGGGCACAATGCATGTCCCTCCTCAGATCCTGCCTGCTTCTCGTACTGAACCCAGCAGTAAGGGTGTTCTAAATCCTTCACTGAAGAGCATGAACCAGCTAAGACTGCAGGTGGAAATATCCTCCCACCTGAATTGTTCACTTCTCATTTAGAAAGCAAGACACATGTTTTCTGCTATCCTTACTTAGAACAGTATGTCCTGCTAAGTATAAGTTAGAGCTGCTTTTTGGAGTTCCCTCAATTATTAAACAAGTACTTTAGGAATTGATCCCTCAAGCCCAGATAACTAATAATGAATTTCTTATTTACTTTTAATACCTATCAGTATACTGTTGGAAGTACTACTGGGCAATCCATGGTGTTGTTTTGTTTTGTGGGTTTTTTTAGCATAGACCAATAGTGCTATAGCTACTACTTTTATCCAACATACCTGAAAAAAACTGTACAATTTCTTCTTTACTACAGCCAAATGGGAGTCCTCTAAGACGTACAAAACCATCATTAGCCGTATCAGGGCTGTTGGGACCAGTATGCTTCAGAACCCAATCCATTTCAACGTTGTTTGACTTGAAAACTGTAAAAGGCACTTAGAATTAATGCATTCTGGAATATGCAACAGTTTTAAAAGTCATTTGCCTTGAAACTAGTCAACTTATGATATACAGGTCCATTTGTCCTTTCACATGCATTTTAAAGAGACAGAAAAGCAATTAACCAAAAACTGATCAAGCACAAACACATTTAGTCAGTTACTAGACCAACTGAGTCAAACCTTCAACATATCTGTGTCCCATTGTTTCTCTGTCTTTTTTCAGTGCCAATTTCACATCCTCCTCCGATTCAAGTTCAGCAAATGCTTCTCCACTTGGTCTGCCCTCCCTGGTGTAGATGAAACGGATACCCAAAGCCCCATTTAGAATTTTGCAATCTGAAAATGAAACAGGAAGGCCAGAATTAGTTTAATTATTACAGGAACATTGTGACTTTAGAAGTTTCAGATATTCTAAAAGGAAAAAACAACGATCAAGCTACATCAAGATGACAAGACCGGCAGTATTCTTGTGCTAATTTTTACAGTGACCAATAAACTAAGGGGCTAACTAAAATCAAGCTACCCTTCTCATCGAGTCCATAAGGATATATGCAAATTAGCTATCTGTTTTCGAGGCTTTGATGCCTCAAGTTGAACATGCTATCTGCTTTGGACCATAAATGACTTAGACTTTCTCACCAGCCTGAAGTGAAATCAGGAGTAGTAACTAGAAGTATAATGAACTAAATCAGAACCAATTCCAATACGCCAAACTCCTCAAGCAGCTTTAAAATCTCCAGCCACTGAAGAAAGCATGTATTTATCACCACTATTTATTACTGCAGGATGCCAGTAATTTGGGAGAAGGACACCACACACTAAACACTTAAAACAAGGGAGCCTATTGGGACAACACTGAGAACTAAACTAATTTAGTCCAACTTGAAGCAAGAATTTTAAAGGTTTCTTTAAAATGGAAGCTTCTCTCTTCTGGCTGCTCAAGAAGCGAAGTGGCTCAAGTGCTCAAGAAGTTGTGGCTACCCCAGCAACTTGCAGACTAAGCTCCTTTGCGTCTAGTTCCCGCTAGCAAAAGTGCGGCTTTCCAGGTCCTAGCTGAGCCACTTGTTGCACTACAAACTTCACTAGCTACTGAAGTGCCCTGAATGTGTTCTGGAACTGCTCACTGCAGCACTCCCACTGCCACAGCGTCGCCTGGAGAAACCCAGAACTGACAACAGAGCCCATCCTCCCCCCCCCCCCAGTTCTGCTTACCGGAGAAAAACCTCTGCACCTCCTCGGTGGAGCAGGACCAGGGCAGCCCCCTGACTTTCACCACATATCCCTCGCTGCTCTCCGTGTTGAGCATCACATTGGGGGTGAGGCTCGGCTCCGTCTCCGTTTCCGTGGTTGCTGGAGAAGACCAAAACGGGCCCTTTGAGACGCCGCACAGCACGGCCGCCACCCGCACCCCCTCAGAGCGCCCGGCGGCCCCCTTGGCCTGTGCCCGCCCGCCCCCGAGCCTCCTCTACCTCGGACCGCTGCCCGCCTCACACACACAGAGCCGCTCCCGCCCGGCGCACGCCTGGCCCGCCCCCCCGGCCCGCGCCCAGCCCCCATCCCCGCACGCACACATGGTGGGGCTCCGCGGTGGTTCTAGGGCTCCGAGCCTGATCCGCTGTCCGGAGAGCGCCTAGTCCCAGTCAGGCGGCAGCGAGCGGGCGAGCCTGTGGCGAGAGCGCGCTAGGAAATGGCGGCGGGTACTCCCGCTTCCGCTGGGCCGGGCCTTCCGCCGCCGCCGCCGCACAAAGCGCCCCGGCCCCAGACACCGCCCTGGTGGGCCCGACGACTCGGCAGTCCCCGCCGACGCGCACAGCGATCCGCGGCCGGCAGGAGAGGAGCGGCGGCGGCCGAGGGGCGCGCGGGCTGCCGGCGCCGCGGCCTGGCTGAGAGTAAGGCGCGGGGGGGGGGGGGGGGGGGGGCGCATGCGCAGCAACACCCGGAGGGCTCCTGCCCCGCCCCCGCAGGCCCCACCTGCGCATGCTCTCTAGTACCACTGCGCTCCGCCGCCCCGGGACACACACCCGCTACGCAAACGCTCCCCGCGCCGCTCCCGCCAGGTTGCGCATGCGTCCTCGCTACTCTACGGTCTTCTACCACCACCCACCGCCCCCGGTAGTTTGTGCGCATGCGTCGCCTGCCTACCACCCCCCCCACCACCCCTCCCCAACAAAGCCACGGCGCGGACTCCCGCGCAGAGCGCGGGTCGGGCCTGCGCGCATGCGCCTCTCAGCGCCGCTCTCCAGACTGCGCATGCCCCGGAGGCCGCACGCTGCTTCCCCCCCCCCCCCCCGTCCTCCCCCCGGGGCCGCGGGTGTGCGCGGCAGGGGGGGGTGGGGGGGGGGTGGCCGGTCCCCGTTACCGACACTCGCCGCCGCCCCCCCCCCCCCCGCACCAGCACGGCACGCCTTGCAGGGAGAGCGAGGAGTCTGGCTGAACAAAGAGGTGTGTGGGAACTAGCACTTACCAGCTTCAAATGCTGACGCTACCCCACGTGAAACAATCTGCTCGCTTCGGTCACTGAAGCCTGGTGTGTTTGTAGGAGATGGGGAAAGAAGAGACATGGGTCACAATTATCATAAAAGAAAGGAAAATATAACTCCCTCCCATCTCCTCCAAACACACCAGACCTAGCTAGATTTCACCCTGAATCTCATTATCAGAGGCAACAGAAGTTACAGCAGGAACTACAGCCGCGCAATGCCAGATAGTTGTGCCCATAAAAGCTACTGCCCAAGAATCCTCCATCCCCTTTTTTCTCTACCCTGGAATGAACAAGCTGTTCACGTTTCAACTTGTCCAGGCAGGTGATAAAGAACCCACGCCAGGAGTTCAGCCCCAGGCCTGCCCACACTGACAGGGGAATTTTGGTGCTGAGAAGCAAAGCCGCTCAGAGCAGTGCCTAACACTTCACCCCAGCGTGTTTCCTCTCCAGTCAATGCCTGCACTAACCTATGGCCCTCGGCTAAGCCGTGCCAGGACCTGTCTGCAAGTCCACACGGCCTCATCCTGCATGTAAAGTATTTAGTTTAACAGATACCAGTCCGGGCCACTAATGACTACCTCCCCCCAAAGCTAAAGGCTTTTTGAAAAACAAAAAGAAAAAGAGAAGAAAGAAGAATATTTTCAAGTTTACACCTGTAATTCAAACAACAACACGGAGAACCCGTGTAAGTTAATGCAAATCGAAGCAGCATGTGGAACCGCTTTACAGTAACTTCCTGAACGCAGCGGCTCTGCTCCATTTCGCTCGCCAAACACCCATTTCGTAACAACCCGACGAGCGGCAGCAGCTCGGCAGGGGCAGGAGCAGCAGCTCGGCAGGGGCAGGAGCGGCCCGCAGCCCGCCGCGGCGGGGGAGGGGGCAGCGCCTCCGCCTCTTCCCGGGGAGTGGTGGTGGGGGGGGGGAGGAGGCGGCCATCCCGCCCACCGGCTGGCGGGAGACTTAAAGTGGGCTGGAGCAGCCGGGAGCCCGGAGTGCTCCCGCTCTGCGCCGCCATGTCCACCCCCGCCAAGCGGCACTGCCGTAGCCCCGCCGGCTCCCTCGACTTCAGCTTCCAGAAACGCCTCAGGAAGATTTCCATCGAGGGGAACATCGGTGAGCTCGGCGGCGGCGGGGGTAACTCGGGGGTTGGCTCCCGCGGCGGTTGGGACCGGGGGACGGGAGCGCCCTGAGGTGGTGGCACAGATGGGCGGCGGAGGGGGCTCTCCCACCCACCTCCACGGGCGGGCGGAGGGGGATATCTTGCTAAGGGAGAAGGGCGGCCGGCGCTCATCCGCCGCCGGCGACACTCGGGAAATTGGCGCCACGGCCCGGAGGAAGGGAACCCCGCCGCCCTGCGTCCGCTACACCGTTCTCGTTGGCGGCTAACCGCCGCGGAGCTGGGCTTGAGGAGAATAACCATCCCGGGCTCAGGAGGGACGCCCCCTTCGTCTGCCCGCTCCCGCCCCGGGGACGTTCGACCTCCAGGACCGAGCCTTTATCATCCCGCGCACCCGGCCCCTGCGCGGCGCTCCAGCCCGCCGGCGCCAGCTCGCCGCCCACGCCGCGCATGCGCAGCGCCGTCCCCCCCCCCCCCCCGCCTCGGCCCAGCGCCGCGCAGGCGCGTCAGCCTCCCTCTGCTCCGCCGGCTGCCGAACAATGGCGCGCACTAAGGCCCGCCTCCTCCCCCCGGCTGAGCCTGCTCCTAAAATGGAGGCGGCAGGCTCCGCCGCCTCCTTATCGGCTGCCCGGCCTAGGCACGGCCTTCTGGCGCTGGAGATTAAAGGCCTGTTCTCGGAAAGGGCGCTTAACACCGTGCAGGAGGCCCCGCCGGCCCTTCCCCAGCATCCCAAAGGCCTGCCCGGGTTCCCGTGCCGCTCTGCACCTCAAAAGCGGCAGCCACGCTGCCTACAGCCTCTTACAAAACCTCACAACTGCCACTCTACTTTTGTCGGTAAGACCAGTCTAATCCGCACCCTGTTCACATCTTCCCCAGCTGCAGGGAAGTCAACGTTTGTCAGGCTACTAGAGAAACACAGCGATGAGTGGGAGATCATCCCCGAGCCCATCGCCAAGTGGTGCAACATCCAGACAGCCGAAGATGAATACGCGGTAGGTGTGCTGGATGCGGGAAGCTGGGGGGGGAAGGATGGGGCACAGAAGAAACCGCAGTGGTTGGCTGGGGAGCCATCCCAAAGTCCAGCTATACTGAGTCTAGAGCACCTGGAGTCACCCCCACTATCACACCATTTGGTCACTCAGAAATTGTAGAGGCTACTTAGAACATACTGTTGAATGTGTCTGAAACTCGGCAATCAACCTATTCTAAAAAAGCTGGCATAAAGACTACCATCAGCTGAGAAACAAATCTCTTTACTCCTATGCCTCAACATTTTCCTAAAAAACAAACAACAAAAAACACCAAAAAAAC
This sequence comes from Buteo buteo, assembly GCF_964188355.1. Classification (NCBI taxonomy): domain Eukaryota; kingdom Metazoa; phylum Chordata; class Aves; order Accipitriformes; family Accipitridae; genus Buteo; species Buteo buteo. The sequence continues at coordinate 6,482,149 of NC_134194.1, forward strand.
AACAAAACCCCCACAACATACAAGGCCATGAATTCTTACTTCAACATACCAGAGTTCTGGATTAAGAAATAAAATCCTGCAAATATGCTGGTATTAAGTTTTATCTCTTGCCCCCTAGGAACTTTCAACATCTCAGAAGAGTGGAGGAAATCTACTTCAAATGCTGTACGATAAACCTACAAGATGGGCTTACACGTTTCAGACTTATGCTTGCTTGAGCCGAGTAAGAGCACAATTAAAACCTGTCTCAGCCAAGCTACATGAAGCAGAACATCCAGTGCAATTTTTTGAGAGATCTGTGTACAGTGACAGGTAATTACTCTCATAGTGCAACAGGAGTTCAGATTAAAAGCTCTAGGTCTTTATGCTCAAAGACATGGAGCTGGAGAAACACTTGATAATGAACTAGGATCTGCAATGAGCAGGCTTGATTCAACAGGTGAGAACCTGGATAGTATTAAGAGTAGTTTTACAGATGTAAAAGCAGGCAGCTATTTTTTCAGTACCACAACTCTGATTCTAGCGAGACGTGTTTTAGGAGTTTGCTTTGCTCATTCCTGGCATGTGACTATTGTCTCCCATTGCAGATATGTATTTGCTTCCAACCTGTTCGAGTCTGGAAATATTAATGAAACAGAGTGGGCTATTTATCAAGACTGGCACACATGGCTTTTGAATCAGTTTGAATCAGATATAGAACTGGATGGCATGATCTACTTAAGAACCACACCTCAGGTACATTCACAGTTTTCACCTCCAACTTTTGTTTCCAGGAGCTTAAGAGGGTACAAAACCCTAAGTATTCATGACATAATACTGCAGTGACTTAACACTGAATTAGCTCCCCCTCACAACATAATAGGAAGCCTATTGTAAATTCAGGTTTCATTCACAGGCCAAATTAAAAACCCTCCCTTCTGAGCTGCTATTCTGATGTCAGCCAATGCTACAGTTGCTAGCATTCACCACTCTTCAGTAAGGATCCAAGGATGAAATTGAACTAAAGTTTGAATTCCCTTCCCATACAGTCCTGAGCTGAAGTTAAGATAAGATAATCTTTTAATGAACTACTAACATTTAGCTAAAGTAGCTCAAGTTTGATTTTTTTTTTAAAGAAAAGTTATTCTAGATTTAACTCACATTCAGCCAAACATTTAAAATTAATGCTCACTAATGTCTAGCATTAGTCCTTCTCATTTAAGGACCACTTGATCTCTTTAGCCGATTTAGCCTTCAACGCATGATTAATGTCCAGGCTTGTACCTTTTTTTTTTTCCCCTCAGAAATGCATGGAAAGACTACAGATGAGGGGAAGAGAAGAGGAGCAAGAAATTGAGCTGGAATATTTGGAAAACCTCCACTATAAACATGAAACCTGGCTTCATGAAAGGACTATGAGGTATGAAACCATTTTCTGTAGACAAGTTTCAACTTACAGGCAAGGCTCTTTCCTACCTTACACTAAAGTTGATTAGGGATAAAACTAAGGCTTAAGTCTAGCTTCACTCAGGCACAGTTGGAAGGACTTATCTTTAGACCCACTCCACATTCCTTGGCACAGATGTTATTACTCTAGGTTATATGCAGAGGGAAGGTCATCTCTTGGCAGGGAAGTAAAAATTGCCAAGAGATGGAAATTCATCTAATTTGAAGCCTTTCTTTGTTAAGCATTAGCTTCAGCTAGAAAGCTATGTAGTTCTAACTCCAGCAGGGATATGAGGTTTTTTAACTGGAAGTACAGAGGAATAGGATAGAGTTGAGATTGTGTTCAGTGGCTGATCACATAAATTATCTACTAAACAGCTTCCAGTTCCAGTGTAAGGGAGGGCAAGGTCCCAACTACCTTTAAACTAGGATGACTGTATTTCAACAATGTTTAAATATTAATCCTAGCTTCAAAATAAACAATGATCAGAAAGGCTTTTGGCAGGTACTGTTACACACAAGAAACCCAGGCAGCAACTAAGCAATCTCTGCAAACCTTCCCCCCAACTTCCTTACTGACTCTTACTAGCTTTCCCACGTAAGGAATCTCTAAATATGAAAGCAGACTTCAGATTTTCCCCCAGAGGACCTGAAATCCTCTACTGACTGGGAATTGTAACAATTCCAGGAAGAGTACGTTATCGGTTACATCTACTTTCTGAAGTTTCATGTGGGATGACCCAAATGCTTAGGAGACAAGAAGGCACTGCATATTGTGGAATTTTGGGAATGTTTACATTGTGTACTCATTCCAAACTTGTGAGCAAGCATTTCCTGTATTTTTCACAGGAACACTTAAGTCTGCAAACACAAGTTAACAACCTTGATCAGCACACTTACTGCATTTTGGAAATGCTTTTCAGACATAGGAAGAGAGAATAAATACTGATTTAAGAGCACAATACATCCAGTTGCACAACTACTGCTCCCATCTGCTCCTAACCTGTAGACAAAATGGTCTTCCTTATCTCCAAGCCATTTTAAATATCAGTCTTACAACCTGTTAAAGAGGTCATCTCCATGAAAGGAAGCTTTAAAACTGCATCTTAGTAAATGGATTAGCAATTAACTAGAAGGGGGTGGGGGAGACACAGGGAAAGTAATATTTTAAAAAATATTCCCACTTATCAAAATCACATTCCTGATAATTGAACCTGTAACAAAAAGAATGAGGTAAAGGAAATTAAGGTAAGCAGCATCAACAATCTTCCCCAAACACACACTGGTACAATAAAAATAGCTATTAGAAGGCCAGAGTTATGAAATACATTAAAGTTATGGTGATACAATGTTGACAGGGTTATACAAGAGCAATTAAGTATAAAGCCCAAGTCAAGTCTGTCCTTAAGTCATGGCCATTAGCATTAACATCTCAGGTGCACACGGTAATCTGAGTAATGCTGCACCCTTAGATGACTTGGGAAAGCAATTGGAAGAGCTAGATTGTTTTATACACAGTACTTTATACCATTTTTACTAGCATGATGTTCTTCTACTTAACAGAGTTGATTTTGAGAACCTTAAAGAGATTCCGATTCTGGTTCTGGATGTTAATGAAGATTTTAAGAATGACAAGATTAAACAGGAGTACCTGATTGATAAAGTAAGTATTAAATGTTTCCTCATCTGCTTTTCTTCTGCAGTAATAACTGTAAGTTATCAATTTACATTCTTGAAATTTGTAATGAAGTACTTTTTTGGGGCTACTAGTCTCCTTCATACACCTAGGAAGCTACATGGCTGCAGAGAAGGCTTTTTGCTTTCCTTCAAAAAAAATCATAGGGTGTTTTTAAAGAGGGGCAGTTGCGGGGGATGCAAGTACACAGCAGCTGAATACTCAGACTAATCTCTGCCAAGTCTGCACTGCCATACCGTTCATTAAATAGTTCACAGAATGATACTGTCCAATTCACGTCAGCCATGATGTCCTAAAAATCCTGCAGTAAGCTTAGAGCTATTTATGCCCCCTCACATTCGAGGGATCTAGGCTCTTCCTAGACAAGAGCACAACACATTGACAAATGCAGAGATAACTGAACCTTGCACACAGTTCTAAATGCATGAAGTGACACTTCCAAGCAGAGCTGGGAGGGAGAATCAACAGCCATTTGAGGAAACAAGGTGGTAATAAATAGGTCACAAGTCAAAATGGTGTTCGCTAATTCCAAGGGAAGGCAAGACTTAGGAAGTAAATGCCCAAAGAAATTCTTTTGCCAGAGCCACATCTTGTGCACCCTGGTCCATAGCGGCGGGGGGGGGGCGGGAAGCAGCACCTCCTAATCCTTAAAGACATGGGGCTCATCCCCAACCCTCCAAGCAAAGCTGTAACATTACTTATTTCACTCTCTGGGACACTTTAACCTTCCTTTCCCCCACTGCCCCAACAAGAGTGTTCTTGCAATATGGAAAGAAGTGCCCTCCTATCAAACTGTATAAACTGTTTTCTCCATCTCATTCTGGGTCATCAATTTAAAGAATGACTGGGTCATCATTACTGAAGAATGACTCCTTCAAGCCAAGCCTAATTCTCCCAGTCAAATAGCTCTACATAGGCTGGGGAGGGGAGCACAATGTTCAGTTGTGGAGGTATTTGTTGTTAAATTATATCCTCCTGGAAACCAGCAGTTGACAGCTTGGAAAGTTACAAACCAGACTACACTTTTAGCTGCTATCTTTTTTAACTTGTCCCACTGAAAGGCCTCCAGCATTGTCTCCACCAAGCTCCCTTCATCACCCAGCGTAGGAAGAGGTCAGCTCTATCTTCAGCTTGGGGTAGTGGGTACAGCACCATGCTGCAAGCACTACCAGATCTTTGGCTTGGTTTTCAGACAAACCTTCTCTTCCTAATTAAGGAAAACTCATTTTTCTTTAATGAAGTAACACACTGTAAAGCATTCCAGAAGCTACCTTTCATAAGTACTTGCTATTTTTCAGTAATTAAGTTACTCAATTCTACCTAGTACTTAACTTGCAAGTCTTTAGGTTCACAGCCATCTGCTACACTGAAAAGCATTTCAGGTCATGAATTATATGTAGAGGCAGAACAGCACTGGGGACTACAGAGTAACAAACCATTTGTTTGCCAAGAAAGGAAGGGAAAAGCCTAATGATTTAGCTTTTCTTTTAATGCCTTAAATATGTATGCTTTTTGTTTTCACAGGTCAAGTCTTTCCTGACTTCTTAAGAAATGAAAATTAATTTGGATTACAAGTTCCTGAAGTTCAAGAGTTAAACCTAACAATCAGTGTGTTCTTAGAAAATTTAGTTTAACGGAATATATTACCTGGATAACTTGTTTTAAGGCAAGAATTGAAATGCAAACTATGGATTGGGGGTTTTGGAGTTGTTTTAGGGGTTTGTTTTTGAGGTTTGTTTTTGCTTTTGTCGTTTTTGATAGAGTTTTCTGCATAGCTAAAGCAAACAAATACGGGGTGCTTTGATAATGTACTTTGTGTATATTCTCTGCTTCTTAATAAAGATTTTGAAATAAAACTGACTAGTAACTGGCTTTAACAACGGAGGAGTTAACCGGTTATCAGCGGCTGACAACCCAGTAAATAGCGATAGCAGGCGCTGAGGCAGGGTTGTTTTGCAATAACTGGCATAGTTCACCATTTTAAGACGAGACTGTTATGGCGTCCAGAAACCTTTACTTTCAACTTCTGCTTTATTCAAGAGCTGTTTTCACAGGATTTATGCTACTTAAAGATGGACGTTACTGTAGTCGCAAGGGTTACACCTGCAATAAACTGTAATTTACGCGTATCTTGTTCACGACCTCCCCCCCCCGGGGGGGAAACGAATTCCCGCCCACCCCCCCCAAAACCGGTCACGGCAGGGAGCGGGCAGGGAGGGACCCGCCGGCGCTTGCACGGGCGGCCGAGGCGGGACAACAACCCCCAAAACTGCTCCCACCACCCCCCAAAATCCCCCCCAACCCTCCCCTCCCCAGAGCGCGGCCCCCGCCCCGAGGCCCCGCCGAGCGCCGCGGCCGCCACGACACACGCGGCGGATGGGGGGGGGGGAAGGGGGAGGGGAGAAGCGCACGCGGCCGGGGCCGGGCCCCCGCCGGCAGGGCCGCCCTCGCCCGGGGCCGGGCGCGGCCCCCGCCGCCAGCAGGCGCCAAGGCGGGGGCTCGGCGGCGGCGGCGCCGGGGCCCCGGATCGGGCGGGACCGACCGGCCGCCCCTCCCCCACCCGCCGCGGCCCGGCCGCCCCACCCCCACACCCCCCCCCCGCGTTTCCCGCTTCCCCCTCGTCACCGCCTCCCTCCCCCCCCCCCCCCGCCCCGCCACCGGGCCTTACCCAAGCCGGGGATCTCGCCCTCGGTCTCCTCTGTGTGACAAGGATCCATCTTGGCCGCGCCTTTCCCCACAGGGGCCGGGAAAAGAACAAAGCTCGAGGGGGGGGGGGCGCGCTCGGGCGCTGCGCAAACGGAAACAAAAGCTCAACGGCCGCCGAAGGGACGCTCCGGCAAAGGCGGATCGCGGTTTTTCGGTCTCTTTTTCCCTGCTCCCACGGGGATGAGGCGCGATGAAGCCGTCGGCCTGACCGGGCCCGACCCGCCTGCTCGCTCCTTCTGCGCAGCGCCCCTCCGCCCCTATAAATAGCCGCACGGCCGCGCTGCGCAGCGCCCTGACGTCACGCACCGCCCGCCCCTCCTCCTTCACCGGCCGCCAGCCAATGGCAGAGCGACAAATTAAACTAGCCAGTCACGTCCGGTGGCCCCGCGCGGGGGGAGGGGGGGTGGAGGGCGCGGGGGGTGAGGAGAGTGGGCCCCCCCCCCCAACCCCCACGGAGGGTCCCACAACGGCTGCGGCGGGGGGGCGGCGACGAACGCCCGCCCGTGCACCGGGCCGGGTTCGCCCCCCCCTCCCCCCCGCTCGAGGGTCCGCCTCGCCTGTTTTTCTCCCCAAAAATATGGCGGCGGCTTTGTCCCTCCCCGCCCGCCGTGCCGCGCCGATCGTTCCCCCTCCCCGTCTTCCCCCCCCCCCCACCTTCCCTCACCCCCCCCCCCCCTCGACTCAGGACCCCCCGCTCACGGCGGGCTGCGGCCGCGGAGCTCCGGCGGCGATCGGCGGCTCCGCGCGCACTGCAGCAGCGCCCGCCGCCGTCAGGTGGGCTGGGCTCCGCCTCCCGCCGCGGCGGGGAACGAGAAGGCGGATGGGGGGGGGGGAACGGTGAGGGGGGGGCCCCCCCTCTCCCGCCGGGACGGGCGCTGAGCGGCCTGGTCGGGTTCGTCCTGAGGAGAACTAGGCCGCAGGCCTCCCCGCCGTGAGGAGGAGCGGAGCGGGGGGGGCAAGGGGGGGGTCAGGCAGGGTCTCTCCAGCCCCGGAGGCGGCGGGGGAAGGAGCGAGCGGCGCCGCACGGCCGGGTGGGGTGAGGCGCGGCCGGCGGGAGGCCCAGCACCGAGATGGCGGCCGGGCAGGCCGTGGGGGAAGGAAGGCAAGGCCTTCCCCGGGCTGCCCGCGCACCGTCCAGATGAGGGTTTCGTTTGTTTTTTGTTTTGTTTTTTGCAAGCCCTGGCGCGGAAACGCGAACAATGGGGATAGTAACCGCAGCGGCTGAAAATCTGCCAACCCTGAGCTTTCCAGATCGTGCTTTCAGAGTGACCGTTTGTTTGTTTGTTTGTTTGGGCTTAGATGCAGGCAGGTTTATTCGCTGGATCTCCGGCTGGAAATCCCCCAGCAGGGTGGCGGGAATGGCCGCACTCTCGCACGCCCTCTGCGCCCTGCAGTCCTTTCGCCCTACACCCAACCGGACCAATCCCCTCTGCAAAATATTGTTGCAACGAATCATTAGCTAAAACAACTGTAGATTAAAATAGCTGTAAGGGAGCCAGTGCGATTGAACAGATAAGTGGTGACCTTAGGACTGTGGAGGTGTGGCATCTATTCACAGCTTTGTTTCTGACCCCGTGGTTAGTGTAAAGCAAATCCCCTTGCTAATCCCCGTTGAAGCCTTTGCATTTCTAACAGTTAATGATCATTTTTGTCTTCTTATTACGTATACTAATAATCGTACGCTGGGGTACGTTTACTATGTGTCATTTTATTAGGCTGATTGGTCTTTTTAGTCCCCATTACTGCATTCGAATAATGATGGAAAATGGGCTCTCTGTTTACGCATCATGATCCACGTGACTTCATGGCTTTGAAGTGGGCTGTGCTGGCTGATTTCTTGCTACCTAATTTTCAGTGATAAATAAAGCCTGGTTTGCCCAACATTTTCTTGGTCGTATGTTTATTGTAGTCAAACAGCATTCCGACTTAAGTTTTCTCTTTAGAGGTCCCTTAGGAAATTAAAATCATCCTGTGTTCACACTGGGAAGAAGTTCTGCTGCATGCATAGTCTTCCAGTACTAGAAGAAAGGTCATATGACTTTTTTGCAAATATGTAATTGCTGTTAAGTGTAGGCAGAATACCTGCCTGCCTTGAAACTTGATGTATCCAAGAGGAAGTTGGGCACAGCCACTTCTAGGGGAAGAATGTGGCTGTGAACAGCAGAGGCAAACAAAGGCATAAATAGTTATCAGAAGAGTTATAATTAGCCAACGTATATGTGCGGTCTTTGAAAGATGAAAATAATTAACAATTGCGGTGGAGTTACTGTTAACAGCAGCAGCCCTTTTCCTGAGAGGCCATCCCTGGTAAGTGCTTTTGCAAGTAGGGGTAGTCCCATGGTATGTGAGCGCTTGCAAAGAATGAGATGGGGCATAAAAATCTTGCTGGAAACATCTGATGCAGGATTTTGTTAGGTTTCTTGAGCAAGGATACAACTATGTATGTATTTTACACATGTAAACTTCCAGGTCTTGCATCTGTGATTTCTTCTAGGACTCTGGCATCATCAGTTTACCTGGCTTTTTTGTTTTATGGTGCCAGCCTAACACCTGTACCTTCCTCTCCAACAGACACAGCTGAACTGTAGTGTCTCTGTCAGCAACTCGAGCTGCAGTGTCAGGTACTTGTTTTTCTCTGAAAGGGCTTTGTTCTACTTCAGAATTTCACTGGCCCGTTCCTGTGAAGGGGGAAAGGCCCACCTGCCACCCAGATTGCTGGGGAGAGGAGCTGCTCTCATTTTCCCACTTGCATTCCCAGATGATAAATTTCACCTTGTTCAGTTCAGCCTGGGGAGGGCTGTAATCTAAGCCGAGCTCAGCCTGCTGGGTTTTGCAGTCCATCTGGTAGAAAATGGGCAAAGAGGTGGCCTCCTGGGTAGAAATCTGCTGGAGAAATGATCTGCCAGATAGTCACACAGCCCCTGTCCAACATCCCCAATTCCCTCACAGTTCATGGCAAGCGGGGCTGGGAGCAGAGACCTGCACCAGGACAGCATAAGCACCAGTCCAACCTGCAGAGAGATGCATAAAGCTGAGTAGACATGTTAAATGTTAAGCGGGACCAAAGTAAAGCTCTTCCTTGAAGCCGGCTACCTGCTCAGGACAATTCTGTTTGGTACCAGTCATAAATCTCTATTTGTTAGCTTGTTTAAGTTTCTTTCCTGGGCAAGAAAATAATGAGAAAATCCGCAGCTCTGGTTTAAGGGTTTTATAGGCATCTAAGCATATGGAGACACTTTGCGTGCCTGGAAGTGATGCAGGTGCTGATTTCTGACTAGGTTTTGCAAATGCAAAAAGCAATTACCAATAATTCTTTTATCGGTCCGCATTTGCCGTTTCAGGGAGAAGAGAACAGTGATCAGAGTTTAAATACCTGCTCTGAAAAGATGACAGAACTCATTACGCACCATCCTGACCCCATTGCTGTATACGCCTTCCATTTCTCTCTTTCCTAGCTTAGGTGTTACCCATTTGTTCTTCTGGCTCCATCATAAGCTTCATCCTTCATGTCTCAGCTATGTGTGTTGCATGTTCCTTGTGTTTGCATATCAGCATGTATAATTCAGGATCTTAGAGTTAATCTGCAAACCTGATTAACTCTCAGCAAATACTGCTAGCAGCTGACTTGCTTTATCATCTGAGGTCTGAAAACAGGGAATGCATGGAAGTCTTATACTACCAATGCTTTGTAGGTTTCTCTGTATGTGTGACCTCCAGTCAAAAGCCCTAGAACTCAATTATAACCTTTCTGTCCCTACCCATGGCTTTAGAAACAGCCTCTAATTGTGATGCTGTGACAAATACAAGCTAAAAATGCTATTAAATATGGATGATGCGTGTTCTACTGTATTAGATAACATGGCCACGTTCATCATGTGCTAATGCTGCCAATGCACAGCTTTGCTAATGCAGCCTCCCTCTTGCTTTTGCTTTGGGCAATTTAAGAGGCTTTTTGGTTACACTTTACCTTTACTTTCTTCCTTTTCACTTTTTTTTTCTTTATTCATTAGTCTGAAAATGGTGGTCTGTAGCAGAGACTGGGCAGAGCTCATGTTTCCCAGCTTTAGTTCACTAAGAAGCCAAGCCGGTCTGGAAACCAATTGGAGAGGTTGGTAGACAATGCTTTAGTGAAAAGCAGATACCCAAGTCCCTCCTCCTCTCTGAGGCCACTGCTGTAGTGTTTGAATCTATCACCCTTCCCTTTATACCACCAGCTTATCCACAGCTTACGCTCACCATCCTTTGTCAAAAGGGAATGGAAGAATTGCCTCTGTTCTGCTCCCTCGGTGATCACATCCTCTTGGGGCTCAGCTGGGAGTTCACCTGTCTGACCTGATACTTTTCTGTTCATTAGTGTAACTCAGGCCTGTTACCATTTCGGTTTTGCAGCATTATAATTAAGGCAGTTGGCAGAATACCTTTTGCTTTATACCAACACAGCTAGCTACCTTGCTGTGAATGCAGTTACAGCAGTAGAAGAGGTGTCTTCCACCAGCATACTTTAGGTATCTGCATGTTTTGTGTGACTCTGAGCTAGGTGGGCATGAGTCAGCTCTGATCCAGAAGCCATCTGGCCGTGCAGTGCTGTACTGAGCTCATCAGGCTGCTCTCTGAGAAGGTTTCTTCATTCAGGCAAAACATTTACAGCTCTTTGGCAGTTCAGCCATGTACCCATCAGGAGAGAGGTGGGCAAGTGTCCATTTGCAACCCTTGCAACAAGCCTTGTCTGCATTTCCTTACGGCCTCCCAGAACAAGAGTGAGCTGTAAAGCTGTAAATACTTTACAGCGGGATGACCGAGTCCAGTCTTAGGAGAGCGTGCTGCGGTATCTGTGTCAGGGCAGATAGCACAGTGCCTGAGCTCTCATTATTCTAGCCACACGTGTTCATGAAATGGAGCCTGTTTTAGCCACTTGCTAACTGCAGGCTCAGGAGAAGTGACCACAGCAGCTCACTGGTTTCGTTCTTGCTGACATGATGATTCCTGACTTCCACCCCTTGCAGGTAATGTTGCCTTAGCTGTTTGGGGTCACCCAGCTTTCTCTTGTCAGGTAGTGCAATGTCAGAGCAACACAGCTGATGCACATGCTGCTGGCACAGTTCCTCTTCTATTCTCTCACTCCAGAAGTGCTCTGAGAGTCCTCCTGAGTGCTGACCCTACTTTTGCTCTTCCTACCTAACTTTTACCTTTAGCTCTTAAACCCTGGAAATCCCCGAACACAGAGTCAGGCACAGCATTGGTGGGGGCCAGAGCGGGGCATGAACATTCCTGAGCTACCACAGTAAATGTGTAAGTTTTCCTTTGGAAGGAGGGCATTCACAAAAGGGCATGTTAAGCCCTGTCCACTTTGTATATACTGTGGCTCTGCCCTCACCAGGGGAAAGATGAATTCTTGGTGCTCTCTTACAACTGATAATTGCTGGGAGGTATAAAACTGATGAAGATGAGGCAAATTGTAACCTTAGAGTGTGCATTTTCCTGGCTTCCCTTTTCTTGACCTGCTAACATACAAAGTGGCAGATGGCTTTGGTTTTGCTTGGATTTTACCCCACTATCTAATCCAGGAATAGTTTTTACTGCATAGGGCTGTGGCCTGTGCTAATGTAAAGGGAGTATTTGCCTGTGGGCGAGGGTCCTGCTCTCAGAGGCCTGTCTGAAACACCCTGTGCCTCCACCCATGGCTGCGTCTCTTCTGTGACGGTTTGGCGTTCAAGCCAAACGCAGTGTGCTCAAACCACAGGTATGACACGGGTCAGGCACAGTCACGCTCTTCACCCCAGTCCATCTCAGTCTCTCTGTCCTGGTTTCAGCTGGGATAGAGTTAATTGTCTTCCTAGTAGCTGGTACAGTGCTGGTTTGAGTTCAGTATGCGAAGAATGTTGATAACACACTGATGTTTTCAGTTGTTGCTAAGTAGTGTTTAGTCTAAAGTCAAGGATTTTTCAGCTTCTCATGCCCAGCCAGCAAGAAAGCTGGAGGGGCACAAGAAGTTGGCACAGGACAGAGCCAGGACAGCTGACCCAAACTGGCCAACGGGGTATTCCATACCAGGTGACGTCCCATCTAGTGTATAAACTGGGGGGAGTGGGGGTGGGGGATCGCCGCTCGGGGACTAACTGGGTGTCGATCGGTGGGTGGTGAGCAATTGCACTGCGCATTATTTGTGCATTCCAATCCTTTTATTATTACTGTTGTCATTTTATTAGTGTTATCATTATTAGTTTCTTCTTTTCTGTTCTATTAAACCGTTCTTATCTCAACCCATGAGTTTTACTTCTTTTACCTATTTTCTCCCCCATCCCACTGTGGGGTTGGGGGGGACTGAGTGAGCGGCTGTGTGGTGCTTAGTTGCTGGCTGGGGTTAAACCACAACACTCTCCAGTGACGGTTGCACTCTTGCACCTAGACGCTCCGATTCCTCCCAAGCAAAACACTCCTCCTTCCTCTGATCTTGATCTGTTACACACCCCACGGATCTGTGTGTCCATACGTTTACGCCAGTCAAGAGGGTTCTGGGTCTTACTGCCTATAATGTTCTTCTCAGTTCTGGCATTGATGGATACATCGTTCTAAATGACTGTAGTGCACGCAGGCAAGCACCAAAACCCTGTTATGTTGACAGCGAGGCCTCTGCAGACTCAGCACATAAAATGGGTCACTACTGTCGTTATTTCAGTTACACAACTCCAGTGTGCCTGCCTTTCTTTTTCCTTGCCCTTGAAGTCACTTGAATGTAAACAAGTAAAACGAGGGGGTAACAAAATCAGGATGAGGAATGGAGACGGGAAAGGAAAGCATCCCACAGTACTGGTCTGGAGACTAGCATCCTCACAGCTCCAGCAGGCTGGTTCCCCAGAGCTCTGATCCTGGAGCTGCTGCAGAAATAAAGACCCATTGAGAAGTCTGGCTCCAAATTAGCATTTGAATTCCCTTGTAGTCTGTTGTCAGATGGGCAGGAGGTGGGTGCTAGTCTGGGTCTCTCAGTACTGATACACAAAGGTGGCTTTAAAAAGTCCTTATTCTTCTGAGGGAAAGAAATGCATTGCTCAAACTATGGGCACTTTGTGTTTTCCTTCTTTTTTTCTTTTTTTTCTCTTTTCCTTCTCCCTTTCTCCTTCGTTTCACCCCCTTTCCCAGATCAGTCTGAGCTGTAGAGAGACATGTCTGAGTATTGTTAGCCCAGTCTGACCTACTTCTTTCCCTCCCCTTGGCCCCGTGTTATGGATGCTGGTGCTATGGAAACCTGGGTGACATGCCAGTGCCACAAAGCCAGGGCCACCAGCTGCACCCTCCTCTCCCAGCCCCACAGGAGCTTCCCCTCCCAAACATTACCCCAAAGAAAGTCAACAGTGCTGCTTGCCGGGGAAATTCAAGGGTGTGCTCCATCCATCCCACCAAGCCGTGCTCTGGAGGGACCAGGCTGCTTTTCCTTGGGCTCAGGTGCATGGCTGCATTTTTTCCCCGGTCCCAGGGCACAGCATTTTGGTGCTGGCGGCCACGTGTCAACCCACCGTTGTCTGCGCACCAGACCTGTCTGTGCACATATCCTGCACGGGCCGTCACATGACGGGTAGGAAAGTACATGTGGGCGCCCTTGAAGTTTTCGAGTTAAAAATAAGCCACAAACTTCTGCAACATGGTACAAAAGCCTTACGGGAACCTGGCTAGGTTCCTGCAAAGACAGAAATGGGAACACCTGCACCGGCGATCCCTGTAGAGGATGGCAGTTTCTCCGTCAGTGGGGCAGAGCTGTGCAGTTTCATTGTCACGCGTTTGCTTGCGTGGGAACAAGCCTTATGGGGGGAGGGTTGTTTACAACTTCAGTCTCTACGTTTCTTGTGATAAAAAAGTTCTCGCAGGTTTCCTTTGCTCTCTGCCGGCCTCCTGGCTGGCTGGCTGCCTCGCCTGGGAGGCCGTGGCAGTACCAAAGTGGATTTCCTTCCAAATATCTCACGGCAAACCGTTTCCTCCCAGTTGCTGTCACTGAACCGGCGGGCGTAAGAGGAGGAAGCAGGAGGGAGCTCGGGAATCTGTAAAGCCCTTCGCAGGGGGCTCTTGTGTCTCTCATAAGCCGTCTCCAGGGGATTTCTGCGAGTCTCCAGGACTCCCCCCACCCCAATAACCTTAACCCCAGGGCCTGGCCCAGCACAGCTAAAAACTTGGAAGCCGGGAAGGTTTTGCGCATGAGTGCGGCCGCGGCTCTGGGTGCGGGCAGCCTGCCTCAGCGCTGCCCTACCCGCGTTTTGGGGTGCAGCCAGTGACGCCCTGGGCACCTCGGCCCGGAGCAGCTGGCTGCCGAACCCCCTCAAACACCCTCCGGTTCCCCCCTTCGCTCCCCCCCCCCCCGGCCCGGCGGCCGCAGCCGCGTCGCACCGGCGCCCTCTCCCGAGCGGCGGCGGCGGCCGGAGCCCGGGGCCGGGGAATGGGCTCGTACGATGGGGCTCGGGCACAGCCCGGAGTGCCTCGGCCCCGTTAAGGTGCGGGCACGGCAGCCCGGCTCTCCCCCCGGCTCTTCCCTCAGCCAGCTCAGCTCACCAGACCAGGAGAAAATGAAGCCGGGACACAAATCCCGCAGGTTGGGGGGGGAGCTGAGCTGGCTTCGTGGGTCACCCCTCGCCCCATCACGGCTCCCACGAGGCCGGGCAGGAGCGGGAGGTGAGGAGGGGGCACAGCCGGGGACGGGAGCAGCAACCGGGAACCTTCTTCACCCTCTCAGCGGTGGAAGTTGCGGTTCTGCAATCGGCCCTGCAGCGGGACCAGTACCGCCGGGCGGTTGGATCACCGTTAAACTGGAGCTCGCGGGATGGTCTTCACACCAGCTGGGAGCCACGTAACCTTGGGGTGGGCTGGGCAGACCCCATCCCACCCAGCACACACCTTCCCAGTCCAAAACTGGCCCCTCGGCATCTCTGCAGAGGACGCGAGCGGGCAAAGTGGTTTCATACGGCACCGGCGCAACGTGCTGTGCGGCGGCAGCGCTTCGCATTGGGTAAATCCTGAAACCATCGACTGCATCGTTGAACCGTGGTCTGGTGCAACGTAATTTTCTTTGATGACAGTTATGAAGCAGCAGAGTAATGACAGCATCCCTGGGTGGAGGGGAGGAGTTTTCCTTCTGCTAGAGGCACCTGAAACGACCCCTCTGACAACTGTTTGAAGGGGCTGATGTGCCGGGCAGTTTTTCTGTGACAGAACTAGCGCCGGCAGGCAGCCGAGGCCAGAGCCTGGCTCTGCCGCACCAGGATTTTTAATGGTCCTCCGTGCCTCCAAGGGGAAAAGCTGGCTCGCCACAGCCTCGCTGCTGAATCATTAACTTCCCTCCTCTGAGTCATTCTGCAGCCCTGTCACACACAGAGAGCGAGATAAGCAGGGCTGAGGTGGTGGTAGTGGCTCCAGGCTGATACAATAGGGTTAGAAAAGTGGTTGCAGGGTAAAAGATGGAGGTTGTGTCTGCAGAACCAGTGAGCACCCACTTGGACTAACCCAAGAGAGCAGGGCTTTGAGACGGAGCCAGGACCTGCACTGGCAGCTGGGCTGGTCCTTCTGTATTAACTCTCTGGGAGGTGACTGGTAAAATGCAGGTAAAAAGGTGGGGACAAAGAATTAACTTCAGGAGATGGTGGGACATGTTAATGTAAAGGCTAAGTAAAATCTCACTGGGGGCAGGTGGCATGTCTGTTCCTCCCTGGCCTTGCTAAGGCACAGCTGGTGTTAAATGATGCTCAGCCTTTTCCAAAGTGTTTTAGCAAAGCTGCTAGAAAAGAAGTTATTTTGTTGTTGTTTACCTTGCTGTGACACCCGGGGGGTTGTGTGATTATGGGGCCCTGCTGCACTGAAAACTTTGCAGAAGCAAGTGCTGTACAGTTATTTTTGTTTGGATTTAAGGCTTTCCCTGCAGTGTTTGCCGACTTCAATGCAGCAGCATGACTCCCAGGCAGGAGAGCCCGAACGGGAAACAGACTGGGGACTTTGCGGGATAAGCCCATTTAAGATGCAGGGAAGGAAATGAAACAATGTGAAAAATTAATCACTTCTTCCAAAAAAACCCTGCCTTTTATTCTTACAATCTAGATATGCCTACTCCTGGGGAAAGGAGGGGTGGACGGCAGGCTTTAAAGTGTGGTTAGGCTGGCAGCATGTTAATGCAGTTATTTTCACTCTCCAGGTCTGATGTGAAATCCCCCTGTGACAATGGCACGGAGCGCTGCTGGTGTTTTCTGAGTTGTGTCACTAACGTGAGCGGACCAGTGGCCAAAAGCATCAATGTTGTGAACGCTGGGCTCCCGTGAAAATCCTGGCCAAGCCCAGATGGGCACCCGAGCACCGGGCAAACAACCCAGCAGGGACCACTGTTTGGTGTTGAGCAGCTTAGCCCCCAGTCTGGGAGCTCGGCACCTCTGAAAATCAGATTCTCCCTACTCAGAGCTCTCCTCCCATGGGACAGAGGGTTGCAGGCTGTGCTACACTGCACGGCAGGGAAACCGAGGCAGCCACCTCGTGTTCAAACACCTATGTTTTTGTTCTCTGCTAGTTGCAGACCCACAAGGAGACACCCAGCACAGCAAGCTCAGTGCCTTTTTATTTGTGCATGTTGTCGCTCAGCAGTATTCAAAGTTATACATGCAGTAGTGGTTATGAGTTTGCACAGTCTGATTTACAATATTGTCCGAGGGCAATGGCTGATAACCATTACAAGGGCACTAATAGACTTTCACACAACATGTTGATGGCTACTCCTCTTTACCCCTTGACTCTTGTTATGCCCCAGCCCACATCTGGTTTCAAATGCCTTTCTTGGGTGTGGGCCTTGGAAAACTGCCATGAACCCACGTTTGGTGCCTGGGCTGAAGGCAGAGCTGCTGGAGGAAGGGGAACACATGGCAATTCAGTGGGAAGCTCATGCTGAGATGAATTTGCTTTTATGTGTCCAGTTTTCCTAAAATTCTCCTTGTTTTGAAGCATTGCTGTTTCTGCATCAGGCATGATGGAGCTGCCAGGTATGGAGCACTTGGCACAAAGAGTGCTGTGGGGGAAAAATACCTCCTGAAGAGCTCAGCAGTTCATGCTGGTGCTGGGCAGCGGGGAGGGAGGTGTTAAAAACTCAGGTGAGGGTGGATTTGTTGCTTAGCTGTATTAAGTACAGCCAGTCTGTTACCATGGGCAGGAGGGAGCAGGACTCGAAGGCAAGGACACCGATGAGGGACAGAGGAGCAGGTCACGCTGTGAGAAGCTGGAGGATGTTCAGCCCCACGTAGTGAGAGAGGAAGAAATGCAAGATGCCCAGGGCTGATGCTGCAATGAGAATCCAGAGAACTCCAGTGCTAAAGTATATCGGGGCGAGCCTGGTGGAGGAGAGGGACCCTGCTAAGACCGAGCTTTGCTGCTCTCGCCCAGGAACAATCCCTTCCTCCTTGGAGAAGGGCGGTGGAAAGGCAACCCCTGGCTGTCCCCTGTCCCCTACATGGGGCCCTGTGCCCTGCTCCCACCTGGACGGAGCACACACGCACCCGCAAGAGCTCGGCGCAGCTCCAGCCTTGCCCCGTACCTCTGTCTCTGGCCCCAGCCCCATACCCATGCCCACGTTATGCCCCGGGGAGAGCTCGGCAAGGCTGAGTCATGCAGGGACCCTGAAGCAGCCAGAGGGAGTCCTGAGCTTCCCCAAAGCACATTATGTTCCCAAATGCAAACCCCCAGGGGTTATCATGTACTCCAGGCTGGCAGAGGTGTTTACCTTTTTGAGGACGATGCCCTGTATCCCATAAAGTAGCAGTAGCGGGCGTAGAGATAGAGCAGACCCAAGGCTGCAGCCAGACCTGCAGTTGAGAGAGATGACAGTGACCATCTCCAAAGGCTTTTTAGAGCTACTTTGAGCCAAGCAGGTAGCCCAAAGTGAAGGAATAGAGGCTTTGTGTCCTCTGGTTCTACCCTCCCATCAGAGACAGAATTATTGCCTGTTTTATTGTTCAGAAGGTGAGCAGGACCCGAGGACTGAGCAAGCACTTAGGGGAACAGATCTAGTGACAAACCAGGTAACGGGCTATTCTCACCTTGATGGAAGAAGAGTCCAGCCTGCCACAAAAGCGCCAGGAAAATGGGAAAGTACTCAGAGGAGTTCACCCTAGCAGGAAAGAGGAAGGTCATAAACAAGGGAAAGGAAGATCTTCCTTTTTTGCTTCCCCTAGCAGTTTCCAGGGGCTGGAGGCTGTTGCTTTTTAGAGCTGATATCACCATAAAAAGCATCCAAGGCTTGCACCTTTCCCTGCAGTTCCATCCCACCTTTATTCACAGGAATTAAACAGTGGAAGGAACGGGGTCTCCAGGGCACAAGAAATTAAGTAAAAGATGCCCAGATCAGACCATGCACAGAAAGGCTCTGTGGACCACCCCGACTGCCCCTTTTCCAAGTGCTACAGCCCAAACCCTGCTGTAGAAGCCCCCAAAGCTGCATGGAAGGTCTGCCCCAGCAGGCTGCAGACATATTGAGGATGAAGTGCATCTTAAGCAGATAAGGCCAGAAGAGCTCGGGCTTCGTGCAGGAGTGGGAGGGAGCACTTAGCTGTTTGGATTCTTTGTACGCCATGCCCTTTTCCCCCCAAAGACAAAGTAGTAGGACAAAGAGATGCTGGATGAGGCTGAGCCTAGGCTGGCAAAGGAGCAGAGAAGGGGATGGCTGAGGGTATCCTGCTCCTGCTGCCCAGTTGCTTTTTTTCAGTGCTCACCTACAGCAAAAGTGGACGCTTCCTCCCTCTCTGCTTCCCTCCCCGCTGCAG
Source organism: Buteo buteo (assembly GCF_964188355.1). NCBI lineage: Eukaryota > Metazoa > Chordata > Aves > Accipitriformes > Accipitridae > Buteo > Buteo buteo. Next base: position 6,500,746 of record NC_134194.1, read on the forward strand.
CCCTAGCACAGAAGTCACAGCAGAGATGCTGGATTGTCGCTATCCTCATACCAGCCTCAGCTGAGATCTCTCTGGGATCTTGTCCTTCCCAGTGAGCAGGGTTCAGAGCAGGGCTGAAACTGCCCGAGGCTTTGACACCGCTTGGCTAAAACCAGCCTAAGGCTCAGGCACCCACAACTTTGTCTTTAGCAGCCCTACACTCTACAGCAGAGATTTCTGTGTGGTTTCTGTCAGCAACGGCTGGTGTGTTTAGGACTGGTGAGCCAACAGTCTCAATGCTGACTCTTAAGCTCATTAATTTATCCCCAAGGGAGGTGAGTAACTGCTGAATGACAGTCCGGAGAAATAAATGGCAAAGCAGGGGAGGGGCAGTGCCGCTAGATGTGAGATCCGGAAAGCATCTTGTCAGAGGAGTTTCTTACTGTGCTCGAAAGATCCTTTCAAATTCAGGTGGGCCTGAGATCTTTGGAGGAGAAACGCCAAACACCCTCCTGGCATAGATCACCTGGAGCAAGAAGTAGGCTGCAGCAAAAGAGAGAAAAGTAGCAGTGGTCAGTCCTCTGCTGGAGACTGCCAGAGGTGAGGGCAAAAGGTCTGTGGTCTCCTCCTAACCTTACACTCCTGCATAGCAGAGAAAGCTGGATGAAGATCCCAGATTAAGTTTCAGACAAGGAAAAGGAATGACCCAGTGCAACGGTGAAGGGAGGAGTATGCAGTCACGTACCACCAGCAGATATCTGCTTTCTCTCTTGTGTAATTAACAGATTATCTATTATCTCCAGAAACTGTTACACAGTTCAGATGCACTTTGTTACTGCCAATTTTAAGGTTTTTTCAATCTTTAATTTTTTGCCCTTCTAAATCCTGATAGCTGAGTAGGGAGGGAACTGATGCCACAGATAAGCCACCCAGACACTGAATTAAATTGTCATGCAATGTGGAACCATGGCTGGGAGATGTTCTGTGTGACCCACCACAGCCCGTTCTTCCACCTTTCTGCACGGCAGTGCTCTTTGTATGCTAACGTCTACATGAACTTAAGGAACTGCTGTAAATACATTTTTCAAAGAAAGAATTCTACATGTTTGCAGAGGAGAACATCTACCAAGAAATTTCTGAACTGAGGAGGTAGGTCAGTTCAGAGGAAGGGCTTCCCAGGCACTCGTTTTGTTGAATACTTTTCAAAACCCAGACAAGATATCAGTCTGCTGTCTGAAAAGCGGGGAAGCACCAGTGCAACAGCAGAAAGGAAATCTGAAGTGAAAGGAGATCCCTGGAGGTACAGTAGACTGACCCAGCAAGTATTTGGACATGCGTATCCGATGGTCCCTACCTTGCTCCAGGACTCCCAGGACTGTCACGGCAGCCAGCAGGTGAATCTGATCCAACATATTGACTCTTCCAGACCCTAGAAAATCTGATTTCTTGATCAGAAGCTCCTCTGGCCAGGTTTAGTCCTTGCCGATGTGTCAGTCAGCGGTGGTAGCTGGCAGCATAGGTTTGCTCTAATTGAACAGGGAAGATTTGTATGTGGTGCTTAAACCCAGGAGGAGTCTGGCTTGCCTGTTACTGTATGCACCATGGAAATATAAATCATCGGAGAGAGGTTTAATGGCGTCTTTCCGTTCCCACCCTCCCTTTTCCAGGAATGAGTTATGAGGAAGTGGGAAAACCCAGCAGAGAGTGAACATGTGAGAGGTAAGAGAGGAGAACTGGGAGCTGAATGGGGGGACAAAACTCAACTCCCCCTGGGGCATCTGTTTTAAAACCACTCCTAACCAAGGCCCGGGCACGTCCCTCTTGCTGATGTTCCATGAGGAACCACAGCCCCGCTTGGGCTGTTCTGCACCTCTTGAGCATCAGGACAGGCAGCGATTCATGGTACGTATCACTGCGTGCCCAGGCTCTGGAAAGCAGGCGTTGGGCACAGAGCACGACTTCTGGCCATGACACTGAGACAGCATCAAATAAAGCCCCCAAATAAAAAACCCACTGCAATGTTAAGACAGGATGCGATAAAGTATAAAAGGTACAGATCTGTCTTGCACAGTGATACTTTATATGGGGATGGGACCTGTGGAATGACTGTCAGACACCAAGAGGGTTTCAGAGCCTGCCCTCGTACTGGAAAGGCTGGGAGCTGTGCGTTTAAGGCTTCTGATCAATCCTCAGCCAAATTAACTCTCATTGTAAACACCAGAGAGAGTTTTGTGTGGGTAAAAACCTGCAGAATTCATCAGGATATAGCAAAAAGGAAAATTACGTTTTTACTTGTCAGGGTAGACCCGCTCGGCTAATTCCTGTCTAAGAGCGCAAAGCTGGCATGGCTGCGAGCTGCTGAACCTGCTGGCTTTGCTTCCTTCCTCTCCCTGCATTCGAAGAATTTTCCCTTCGGACCAGGGACGAGTTAAGACAAAGTGATCGTTAAATGTCACTATTATGGAAAATAAGATCAGATTAAAGCAGTTTACAGAAATTACATTTTATGCCTAATGTCCTTGATAGACTTCGGAAGAAGCAATAAACTGGTTCCGGTTTTCTGCCTCTCTGTAAGGGAGGGATAAAGGCACCCGAAGAGGCTATAACATGTCCCAGCCTAGTATTTCTCCAAATATCAAACACAGACACCACTGTCTGTCAAGCAGCAGCTTTAAGAATAATTCCTTCATCTCAGAATTTATCTTTTTTCATTCCAGCGACTGTTTAGAAATACAAGGAACATTGTGTTTCGTTTTCTCCCATTTAGCTGTCAAAGAAATGAAGACTTTCCTGTGTAAGCTCAAAAAGGGCAGAGGTCTCCCCGTGCTTAATGATGTTTGATTTCCTTCTGCTCCTGTCTGATTACAGCACGCTAGCAAAGAAAATACAAAGCAAAGCAACTGAACAAAAAAGATACGCGTTTACACCTCCGTCAGATGACAGTGCAGCGTAACCTGCGTCAAGTGTCAAATATGTGTAAGGAAACCTGAGCCAGGAGGAGCTGTAAAGGCAGCCATAGAGCACTCCCACTCCCCAGATCATCATTAGATGCAAAATACTTCTAGTATCATCTAGCCTAGTCGAAATATAATAAAGGCTAGTAGAAACATGAATGAATAAACAAGCACAGATGTCTCTCCCCTCCTCCTCCCTCCCCCATAAGCATAATTTTTCAAGCTGTCTTTACCTCCTGAAGGGCACTGCTGGAGATGTGTGAGAAATAAAACAAAGGATGTTACTTAACCTCTGCAAAGAGTTGACGAGGCGTGACCCTGAGAGAAAGAACAAAATTACACTGTAAATCAGTTGAACAAGGGAATACCAAGATAAGCACAAGGGGAACTCTGCTGCTGATACAGTCAAAGAGCTACTTGAATTTTGAGTGAACTACCCTAATTAACATGGTACAAACCCTGCCCTCGGACAGGGAAAGCCCCCTACCCCCAGCAGCCCCTTCCTCAGGGCACATGTGCAGTAAAAAGGAGGATGCTGTGGTTTTAAGTGGAGCCGAGGCTGGCGAGAACCAAAAGGAGCAAAGGGTGATGGAGCGAAGCTGTGAAAGTCCTGATCGCTGTCGCTCGGGATGTATAAATGTTGTCCGCGTCTTAACCGAGGGGTGCTGGCTTTTGGGGTCACCACCTGGCACCCATCTCTGCGCAGGCATGAGAGAAACAAATCTCTCGGCTCTGGGTGTTACCGGCTCTTTGCCCACCAGGCAAAGAACCCCGTTTTGGGACAACATTTTGGCACCCCAGGTGGGATGGCCATAAGACCTTGCCTGCATCATCTTGCCATCCCCAACAGCGGACCGGACCGGAGCAAGGCCCAGCGCGCACCCACCTATTGATCGGGGTCTCCTCTGGATTCTCTCCGAGGTTGGGGCGACGAGCAATTCAGAGCTGCAACTCCCACCAGAGATATTTGTAAAAGGGTGGAAGGGGGTGAATTTCTGGATTGGTGAGTATTTAATTTAATTGGATTTAATTTAATCTAATTTAATTGCTTCTACGGAAAGTCGCACGTAGACGGTCGGCAAAGGGTGCCTTAATTGACCAGTGGGGTTAGAGCCGAGTGCACACAAGGGAATTACTGACCGGGGGGTCAGAGCTGGCAAATAATTAATAATCTAGATATTTGGTGAAAATGGGATCAGGCCAATCCACAATTCCTCCCTGTAGCCCTTTGGGGTGTGTTTTGAAAAATTGGACAAGTTTGGGCAAGATCCGATAACTAAAGATAAAATAAAAAGGTAGTGTAATCAATGGTGGCCGAATTATAAACTGGATGACAATGAAGTCCAGCCAGAAAATGGATGGGTAAACTATAATACTATATGACAATTGATGTTCTTTTGCCATCGGATGGGGAAATGGGACAAAGTACCTTATGTTGATGCCTTTATGACTTTGTACAGAAAGGAAAAATGTAAGCTAACTACTGACCTAGTGATGTATACAGCTTCTGAGAAAAAGGAGAGCGGTTGTTGCATAGACTGTGATAATAGAAAGCTGCAGAAAGTTGATGGAGCTGGGGGAATGTCAGTCTCACAGTTGATAGAAATAGCATATAAATTGTGTAACAATTGAGAGAGAAAGAAAAGAAAAACAGAACAAAATGAAGTTGCAAGCGTCTTTGCTGGCAGCAGCAATAAATGGAAATTATGTCAGAGGGAAAGGTAGAGGAAGAGGAGGACACAGAGGAATAATGCAGGGAAGAGGTCCACCAAACCGAACCCCTTTAGGACCAAATCAGTGTGTGGTCTGTAAACAGGAAGGGCACTGGAAGAATGAATGCCTAAACTGAAAGGGGCCAGAACAAGGTCATGCAGGAAATGCTAATCTTATGATGTTAGAACATTCAGATAATGAATGAAGGGGACGGGGGAAAACCTTAAAGTTGATCCCCTGGTTCCAGTTAAGCTGGGGAATGAGACTATAGATTTTTTAATTGACAGTGGATCCACTCATTCAGTAGTCACCAGTTGTAAAGGACCTCTAAGTGAAATAACTATACCTATTGTTGGGGTGATGGGAAAAAGAACTTTAAGGCCATTTTTACAACTAATGGAATGCACAACTGGGGGAACTAAATTAATTCATGAGTTTCTATGTGTGCCAGAATGCCCTGTACCTCTGTTGGGATGAGATATGCTATGCAAACTAAATGCACAAGTAACCTTTTGTGAGAATGCTGTACAGCTCCATATCCTGCCTGAAACTGCCTGGAGAGCCCAGATCTGCTTGCTGACAGATGAGACATAGGGAGAATCCAAACAAAATATTCCAAACACTGTGCTAAATGTGGTAATTCCCCTGGTATGGGCTTCTAAGAAACCAAGTAAAGCAAAATACATAAGTCCAATTAAGATAAAACCAAAAGAGGGGGCAAAATGGGTGAAGGTGCACCAATATCCTATTAGACTGGAAGCTCACAGAGGCCTTGAACCCCTGATAAATATCTTTATGCAATATGGACTGCTCAGGGAATGTCAATCTGAATAAAATACACCAGTCTTACCAGCGGGAAAGCCTCGCTCCCAAAGGAGCCTCAAAGGAGGCTATATGACGAATAGCAGTACCAAAACAAACAAAAAAAACAGTTAAGGGGGTTTCTGGGGATGGGTGGATTCTGCCGAATATGGATCCCCAATTTTGGACTTACAGCCAAACCCTTACAAGCAGCCACAAAGGGCCCCGGGGGAGTTGTTAGAATGGACTCCAGACCTCGGAGTAGTTTTGATGAAATTAAAAGAAAACTGATGGAAGCCCCCGCCTTGGTCCTCCCTTATCTGACAAAACCTTTTCAGTTATATGTACGTGGAAGACAGCAAGTGGCCTCTGGGGTAATGACTCAGATGCTTGGAAGCTGGAAAATGCCAGTAGCCTATTTTTCGAAACAATTGGCTGAAGTGAGTAAAGGATGGCCGGCTTGTCTCCGAGCTGCAGCCGCCACTTCTCAGTTAATCCAGGAAGGCTGGGAGCTCCCCTTGGGACAACCAATAACAGTACTAGTCCCACATGCAGTGGTGGCTATTTTAAACCAAAAAGGATACCATCGGACTTCTCCAAACCCACTGGCCAAATACCAAGCCATGCTACTAGATCAAGGAGATGTCACTCTAAGTGTAGCATCAACTCTAAACCCTGCCATCTTGTTGCTGATGGCAAAACAAGAACCTTTACAACATGACTGTTTGGCAACTATCAAACAGGTCTATGCCAGCAGGCCAGATCTGAGAGATGAGCCATTTAAAAATGTGGATTTGGAACTATTTACAGATGGCAGCAGCTTTATACAGAATGGAGAAAGAAAAGCTGGATATGCAGTGGTTACCTTATGGGAAGAAATAGAGGCCAAATCCTTATCCCCAAATACCTCAGCACAGAAAGCTGAAATGGTTGCTCTTACAAGGGCACTTGAAATTGGAAAAGATTGAAGCATCAATACATATACAGACTCCAGCTACGCCTTTGGAGTTGTACACGCTCATGGAGCTATTTGGAAGGAATGTGGGCTATTAAATTCCAAGGGGAGCAGTATAAAATATGGACAAGAGATTTTAAATTTGCTTCAGGCTGTAGTAGAACCAAAGGAGGTGGCAGTAATCCACTGCAGAGCCCATCAGAAGGGACAAGGGGAAATAACCCAAGGTAACAGGTTGGCTGACCAGGCTGCAAAAAGAGCTGCTTTATACGAACCGATAATAGGAGCCCTCATACTCAACAGGAAACCTGATATGAAACCTCCATAATATTCAGAAAAAGAAAAACAGTTGGCAGAAAAGTTGAAGTGCACAAAAAGTGAAGAAGGATGGTGGGTAACTCCAAATCAACAAGCATTAACCACATCTAAAATGATGGAGACCTTCCTTTAAAAGTTGCATGAAGAAACACATATGGGATCAGATGCAATGATGAGCAGTATCAAGAGATATGCTACAGAGCCAAAAATGCAGACAAATGCAGATATAATAGTAAAGAAATGTCAAATTTGCTTTGCAAACAACCCTAAAATTCAGAAGAAACCTCTGATGGGTGAAGTAAGAAGGGGAATAACGCCCGAGGAATATTGGCAAATAGATTTCTCTGAATTTCCAAAATGCAGACAATATAAGTATCTACTTGTTTTAGTGGATACTTTTTCTGGATGGCCTGAGGCTTTCTCTTGTTGCAGCAATAGAGCTAGGGAAGTAATTAGGATTTTATAGAAAGAAATAATCACCAGGTTCAGAGTTTCTGAGGGTGTGTCCTTGGACAAAGGACCTTACTTTGATATTTCAGACATAATCCAAGGGGTATCTAAATTCTTCTGGACAAAGTGGGATCTGCACACCCCTTGGAGACCACAGTCTAGTGGGAAGGTAGAAAGCATGAATCAGACTCTTAAAAGACAAATTTCTAAATTATGTCGAGAAAGCCAGCTTAAATGGGTAGATATCCTGCCAATTGCCCTGATGAGAATTAGGATTACTCCACTAGTGAGGGAAGGGATAAGCCCCTTTGAAATAGTATATGGAAAACCGAATCCCATCAATGAGGTGGGTAGCCAGACTGATCAGATACACATTAAAGGTGAAGGAATTTTGAAAGATTATTTGTTATCTCTCTCACAGGTATTATCCTCTTTACACAGGTATCTCAACCAGCGGGCTCCACTTCCTTTGGACTCTCCGGTACATAACTTCAAGCCCGGAGATCTGGTTTACATCCAGACCTGGAAGGATGAACCAGTAAAAGAAAAGTGTAAGGGACCTTACCTCGTGCTCTTGACCACATACACTGCAGTAAAAGTAGAAGGGATCAGCTCCTGGATCCACTATATGAGAGTGAAGGGAGATCCCCCAGAGGAACAGTGGACGTCTGTACCAATGGGAACACTAAAGCCAAAACTTTCTAAAAACTCTAAGGGCTAATGAACTATCTATAGTTATAATATTGGTTCATAGTAACACTGATGTTTTCAAACTAAAATCACAATGTGACTGTACTCTGTCCATTAGAGCATAGAGTATGGACGCAACGAAACAGTAAGAGGTGGCAGACTGTTGACGTTGATGCACGTGTGGTACGGGAACAACAGGGATGTATTTGCACAAGTAATACCATCAAAGCTCAAGACATTTGGAAGAGATCCCTAGAACTGTACTTACATATATTGGGAAGGGATGTGTATGTGTAAGAACACTTTGTAATTTTATAGTCATAGATAATATCACTGTTGGGACAAATAATCATTCGAATACTTGTGTTTGTAACTTTACTAACATTATAGGATGTGATTTCAATGATTCAGCTCCTGTTACGTCTTACCAGCTATTAGAGCCCAATTATACTTTAGTTAAAGATCTATTGCCTGCTCCCATTGGGTTGAATCTCATGCTGGTAAAAAAACTTTTACAACATAATGATCTATGCCCGTTGCTGAAATGTGCCCGAGATGATGGACAAATTACTTTAATTACTGTTCACCATGACACAGAAGAGATACATCATGTTTTGCAGCAGGTGAAGAAAGATGGAGAACATAGATGGTGGGAAGCCCTCCTTGGATGGTCACCCAAAGCAACAGGCATTCTTAATCTCATGCTACATCCCATTGTGATTTTATTATCACCAACATGTTTATGTTTACTGCTTATAATCATATTATACTTTAAGGTTTGTCTCATGATGAAGCAAATAGCTCTAATGCAGTCACCCAGGGTATGCATGCTCACGACAGAGGGAGATAAATTCCTCAAATCTGAAAGCCTCCCTATAAAGGATAGAATAAAATTCCAACAAAACATATGACAATGGGAAGAAACCAACGAGCAGTTCTGGGAAATCCTGAAGCCTCCCAAGGATGGCAATTTTAGAATGAAAAGACCTAAGTGAGACTTATTTGAAATATGAATTACTTATATAAGTCTCAAAGGGGGTATTTGTTGGAGATATGCTAGAAATAAAACAAAGGATGTTACTTAACCTCTGCAAAGAGTTAACGAGGTGTGACCCTGAGAGAAAGAACAAAATTACACTGTAAATCAGTTGAACAAGGGAATACCAAGATAAGCACAAGGGGAACTCTGCTGCTGCTAAAGTCAAAGAGCTACTTGAATTTTGAGTGAACTATCCTAATTAACATGGTACAAACCCTGCCCTCGGACAGGGAAAGCCCCCTACCCCCAGCAGCCCCTTCCTCAGGGCACATGTGCAGTAAAAAGGAGGATGCTGTGGTTTTAAGTGGAGCCGAGGCTGGCGAGAACCAAAAGGAGCAAAGGGTGATGGAGCGAAGCTGTGAAAGTCCTGATCGCTGTTGCTCGGGATGTATAAATGTTGTCCGCGTCTTAACCGAGGGGTGCTGGCTTTTGGGGTCACCACCTGGCACCCATCTCTGCGCAGGCACGAGAGAAACAAATCTCTCGGCTCTGGGTGTTACCGGCTCTGTTACCACCAGGCAAAGAACCCTGTTTTGGGACAACAGCACAACGTTCTTCTTGTCCCCGTTTGTCACCATCAGAACTTGCCTTATTTTCTGTTCTTACGTGTTGCAAGGAGCAGACACAAGTACCCTCCTTCCAGCGCCAAATGCCCTTCAATGATGGGACAGTCACCAGTGGACAGCCTCAGCATCCTGCAGACCACGGTGGCCACCAGCACCCCTGTGCAGGGGATGGCACGGCAGGATCCGGTCCCCATCGCTGCCCCAGCCTCCGCCACCTTCCTGCCGTTTGCGTCCAACCTAACGACTACACAACTGCGCGGTGACTCGAATCACACCGTGGATCTGATAGAAAACTCTCCTGTCCGCAAAGCAAAGGCAGACCTGCTTGCAGCCGGCTGCACAGCCACCGCATCCCTGGGCTCCGCTGGGGGAGAGGGGCACGAGGGGCAGCTGGGGTGGGGACGCGGGGACAAGGCATCACCGCTTTCATCATCTGCCTGCAATGACACTGGAATAAGCATATATTGCAAAACCTCACCCTCCGAGGCTGACATGGCCTAATTTCCTTCTAAGCAAAGACAAGTTCTGCGGTCCCAGGCTCACCTCGGGATGGATTTGCTGAGGGGGAGCTAACGAAACGCTGTTGCCCACTCCATTGCTCTCCAGGTTACTCCGCGGGAATGTGCTCCTGCGTCACGGGATGGCTGGACGTGGCACAGTCCAAACTCCTGGCACGTCCCACTGAGTCATCGCTAGAGATATTTCTCTGTGCCCACGGTTGCTCCTGCCACCTCTTCCTGCAGCCATTAATCCTTTCTGCCTCCTAATAACCACTGTAGGGCTGCACTGTGAGCCAGATAGCAACACAAATCAGGATTGAAAAAAATCTTGGGAAGAAAAATAAGCAACACAAAAGGCTTGGAGGAGTTTTAAGCATCTGCAGAGTTTGCAGTACCTATTATTCCCCAGGAGCAGTGGGACAAGAAGAAGCCAGCAGCACTGAGTCCAGCACCATTGCGTGCAATACCATCCCCCTAGAAATGTATTTCATGAGAGTACAATGGGCCAAGAGCTTTCTGTTAGTGGAAGAGGGAACATTCTGCAGCTGAGCAACTTACCCTTCAGCCGTGAAGCAGGGAGGCACTTCGTCCTTCCAATCGTATTGTAAAAATATGGAAGTATTTTCTAATCTAGTTGGCGCTTGTGCTTCCTTTCCCTTCAAATTCTTTTGCAGGCACTGAGCACATCCAAACCCGTGATCGTGGAACTGCTTGCAAGAACAGTTAGTGTCTTTCTAACAACAGTCACAGAGGAAAAAAAGAGAGGGGGTTTCGCTGAGAAGAATTAAAAGCCCCGCAGAGAAAAGAGTTTTTCTAGTTCAAGAGAATGAAAGAGAGCTCAGCGCTGAGCACCTCGGTCTGTTCAACTAACAGCTCCCTCCCGCTGGGATGGAGGGGCCGGTGACGCCTTCCTGACGTCCCATCCCTGCGGAGCCTTCTCTTAACTCAGACCAACATGTGTTGAGATTTTCCTGGAATTCTTGGATTTTGCAGCTGTAAGAGGAAGGACGGGCTAAAAACAGGGCGGGAAAAGGCCAGTTCATATTTTCATCCCTTTCAAAGATGCAGTTGGCCACATGTGGCTGTTCCTAGGAAGTGGGGATGGCTGCAGACAATTTCTGCTCTGCAGTTCCCAGCAGGGCTCCCCACAAGGCTCAAGCTGGCTCAGATCTCCTGAGCATTTTGAAATATGTCCAGGGTTCTGCATTTTGCAATATCCATAAAAACTTTGAATGAAGAGAATTACCTTGTCTTCCTAAAATGTGCGTCTAGACAGAGGCTCTTTCTTTCAGACAGTAAAATAGCAGGTGGTTGGTTTTGCCAGCAACATCCAGGCTGGCACTATGCAAAGAACCCCTTGGAGTACAAACAGTATATATTGGAGATGTACGTTAGACTGTTCATCTAGACAGATTTCGGATGGATATTCCTGAGATTTCCATATCTGCGGCATGTCAAAGAGGTCACGTAAATGTTCTCAAATGATTAGTTACAGCAAAATTTCTAAGGGCCAAACCAATCTTCTTTAGGCTGCTTAACCCTCTGCTTGAATGCCACTGTGTGGAGCAGGATCACTGTCAAGCGCTGCCATTGGCAGTGCTTCTCATCTCAGTAAAGATGAAGGGCTTCACTTTAAAGATAAGATGGGGAAAACATTCAAAGCCATTTTCTAAAAAGCAAGATGGAAAGCTGAAGCTTTGGGAAACTACATAAATGAGTATATGATTGAGTATATGATACTCAGGGATAATTTGGAGAATTTTTTTTTAAAGCTTTCTTCTAAAGGAGTTTGGTGAGCTTCATCTGTATGCATATTAAATCTAACTAGACGGCACATGAGTATAAAAGCAATGCCAAAATTGTCCCCTTGACCCATCATCAAAAGGCACTGATACATGCAAATGAATAATACCCCTTCTTTTACAGTCAACATCTGTTAAAAATATTGAAAGAGGCAAATTAAATCCCTCTCTTGTCCTGCTTTGTCTTGTGTTATTGTCACATGGGAAACTCCTTTCCATGTGTTTTGCCAATTTTCCTACTGCCTTTTCAGCAGAATGTCATAAATAGCAAATAAACAAAAAAACACTACCATGAAAAAGGCAACTGCACTTCTGGCTAGCTCAAAGAATGACTCTCTGGAGCCATAAGTGCATATGGCAGGGAGGGGGAGGATTTCCCTTTGTGGAGGGACAAACAAGCCTTTCAAACATCTTTGGCAGCTCTTATGTTAACACACATTTAGTATTACCCTATAATGATGTGGGGAAAAAAATTGCAAGGCTACAAGGCACATCAAAATACATCAAAGGCTGAAGAGCGGTCATGGAGTGCAGCTTCCCTTTCCCTAAATTATAGGGGTGAAGAAATAGAGCTATTTAGCTTTTCTATCTTGTTTGGACCAGAAAGCTGGATGCTGGCTAGCCCTACCTGGTTATGAGATAGAGCTGGGCAGGTCATCGGTGAGGGGCTGAGCGAGGGCAGCTCTAAGGAGTCATTTTCTAGCGGGGGAGATTGGCATTCCTGATAGGTCTCCTGTGAAGGAGAGACCCTTGGCTTGCCAAGCACAGGGAAAGAGTGGGGGGAATTTGCCTGAACTGGGGAGGTGTTGCTGTTGTAGGGTCATATCTGCAGGGATGGGGCAGTCAGGAGGGCAGTGGTCCCTCTGCCTTTACGGTGACTTTTCACACCAAAGTCCTCTCCCATGCGGGGTTGGGGGAAAGGAGGAGTTTCAGGGAGACAAAGGAGGTGGTCCGGGGGGAGATCTACAGTAGGTGGGGTGTGATGTGGACAGGGATCCAGGCTGGGCTGCCCGCGCTCAAGGCCAGCTCTGTAAGCGGGGACCACGCTGCTGGGAAGATGTGTGACCTGCAAAAAACTTTGCAAGTGGGCTCCTTGGTTTCCATCGGGAGCTGCATTTAACCTCAAACCCTTCCACTCGTATTTGGCCATGGCCACCTGCGTCCAGTCGTATGCCTTGACCCTGAGCTTGGCTTCCTCGGATGTCACTCATTGCGATGGGCTGGCAGGGCCATTTCTGGGCTCCGTCTGTCCCAGTCGCACTCACCGGAGCTGCTCTGCTCTCCTTGCTTGGTGCTGGGACTGCGCCCGATGGCACCCGCGTCCTGCCGAGGGTCCTGCCCTGTGTCACCCCGTCCATCGCCTCAGGCTGCAGCTGAGCTGGACAAACACGGAGGGTGACACCACAGGGTCTCCAGCCATCGGCATGGGGCAGGGGACGAGGCTGGCAGAGGAGCTCGTGCAAGGGCAGAAGGTGCTGGGGACAGCTGGATGCGTTAGGAGACAGACAGATGTTTCTGTAAAGCTCCTCTGATGTCAGTGGTGTTAAAAGCTTTTGAAATTCATCTTTGGAAGGAACCAAAGGCAGATGCTGCAGTTGAGAGTGGGTCATTGTTTGGACTGTTGTTCTTTGAGGTCTTTCACTCTCGTGCCCCCAGAAGATGCCCTGAGCGATGTGGCCGCGGGGACGGGGGCAGCCGGGCAGGGGACGGAGCCCGGGTACCGGGTGGGATGCTGCCAGCGAGGGGCACACACGCTGCGCTGCAGCTGCGAGGCTGCAAGTGCAGCATAAGCAGCGTGGAGAGGCTGCCCGGGTCACGTAAACAGCTGAGCCCGGAGGAACAGAACGGGCTCTGTCTCTTCTCCCATCTCCGAAGGAGAAGTTAAACAGAGCCGGCCTCCACGTCTCCTGCTGGCACAGGACCAGGGAGCCGGCGGCAGCCACGGGTCACGGGAGCAAGACGCGAGCAAACGGGTTTCTGGTTACTGGCTGTTAGTTCTTGTAGCCTTCGCGTGTCGGAGCCTGGCCGAGGTCGCGCTGACCTGGGCATACTCGACAGCGGTGGCAGCCGCCGGGAGAGCGGGGCTGGGGACGGTCCCTGGGGAGAGGTGCCATGGGAGCGCAACTCCAACAGCTTCACGTGGAGCCCAGACGCTGCGTGAAGGCTGACCCAGCTCTGCTGTCCACCAGCAAGGGCAGGTAACTCCTACCCCCAGCGTCTCAAGTTGGGGGGGCACCATTGAAGGTACCAGAAGTGGAGGCTCCTTCTGAGCTTTTCCCTTTCTGTCCTCGCTCCTGGCTTGCAAAGCTGGGCCAAGAGCAGTCCCAGAGGTGCCACTGGGACCAGGCACCCATCCTGGCATCGGTCTTCTTCCAGGACCTTCTGAGCAACTTCAGCCTCTCCAGCTACAGGGGTGCTGGCCCACAGAGGCAGGCAGCTAGGGGCTGTGTTGTGGGAAGCCGGGACAGACAGACGGAGGCTCTAAGGTAGAAAATCTTGCTCTTCCCGGAGGTCTTTGAGAAGCAGCTGATGAGTTCATCAAGAACAGGGAGCTTTTGCAAAAGGCAAGAAACTGCCTCCCAGCAGTCAGGGGGCGGTGACCAACCCCACACTGGGACAAAGGAATTGCTTTAAAACCAGCTGGGTTTATTTTTAGGGTGTGAAATGGTTGCATGATGCAATTGTCTAAAAGAATAGAACGACCAGAAACAGTGCTAAATACCAAACTTGCCTGCACACCCTTCCTTTTAACCACTGGGAGGCTGAAACAGCAATTGAAGGGATGTTACTTTGCAGACTATCTGCCTCCCAAAATCCGAAGGCAGGATGGATGGTGTCTGTAAGTGCTCTGACAAGAAGAGTATTCATCGAGTGAGACTGGGCAGTTGTTGAGCTCCTGGTTAGAACTGTACTACTGGTACCCTGGAGCTGTGCCGGGGAAAAAGGCAGAGAGAGCCTGCTCTAATTTGAGGATTTCTTGTAGCCCTTACACAAGAAGTGTTTCGCCCCTTCCAGTTTCCTGACATAATTCCACCGCTCTCTTCCAGCAAGGTGCATTCCATGTTTGTTTTAAGGAAAATTTGCTCTCTTAGTGATACAAATCCCTCACAAGCCATCACGCTTTCAATGTCCACAAACCATGTAGACATACTTTTTTTGATTTGTGCCTGTGACAGCGATAAGCAAGATGGGCAGTACTGGGACGTGGAACTCGCTCCCTGTTGCATCACACTTAAGGAAACCCATTTTCCAGCATCCATCTATCTGCCCCACACCGCACAGGACTGGGATGCTGCCTAATAACTTTACACGTCTTGATGGTAGTCACTTCCATTAAGAAAATTCTCAATGCCCAAGTCAGTGCTCGATGCCTCCTGGCTATACAGGCTTCTGTCTGCAGGACAGCATTCATGCCCTACCTCTGCAAAATTGACCCGAGTAGGCTTTTATCTGGGGTCTGGTGTGGCAAAGCAGAGTTGAACACAGCACACAGGACCATGGTCTTTGGCATTTGAAAGCCCTGGTATTAGTGCTGGTCATCTCAGGTTTACATCACAATTTAGTCCTTTTGTCTAGCACCTGCAGAGATCCCAAACGGACGCTATGCCCCACACAGATTCAGTGATTACATGTAACAGCTTGTGCACTTTACTCACTGTCTTGGTCTTCTCTTCCTGAATAGGCCTCTTAAATTTTTGGCCGTTGCTATAGTTCTGCAAATACCAAAGAATAATTTGCCTTGCCCTTTGAGTGGCCAAAAGAGCTCTGGTATCTCTGTGACAACTAAGCTTTTGGCAGCAGGAATAACAGCACTAGAAATTAAAAATAAAAGCAGATTATAGAAGAAAGGGATTTAAGTGAACTCAACCTCCTCAAGAGGAGCACTGGTGTCTCACAATCTATTTAAAAGATCTTTCACTAAGCCACGTGCCACAGAAAGAGAATTAGCAATAACCTGTATGACTGCTCATCATTTGCTGATACAATCCAATGCTATAAGGGTATTGCCTGGGCCAAGGCAGCCAAATAGGATTTTAATTCATTGACATCACCAAACCAGTAATTTCTTGCTGTTTATAACTGCCAGACTTTCTAGTGCAGGCAAGACTAGAAGTGATAGTTATGAAGCAACCAGAGAGCTTCTGGGACTGACTACAGCCAACCAAGCAAGCAAAATCCCTTCTGAGCTAGTTATCTGTAGCAGGGAAGGTGGGCAAGAGAGCTGGGACATCAGCTTGAACCTCCATTTGGAAAAGTGTATCTGGAGGAGAATGTGGATGCTCACCTACAAGGGCATTTATTGTGCACTAACTTTAAGGATCAGTCTCACCTTTTCTATAAAGAAATGCCAACAGACTATGCTGCAAGGAAAAATCTTTTATTTTGTCTGATAAATAGCAGGGTGGATGTCAAGCAGACAGTAAGTCCTTTGGTACAGGACTTATCAGGGATCAGTGTTTAGGTTATTACTAAAGCAAACAGAAAAATCTCCACCCATAATTTCCAGAGGTTCAATATTTACAATAGATTAACACAGTCAGCTGCGATCTGCAGAATGCTTTTTTTTACTCCAGTGAAAATGAGTTCAAATTCCTCCCCAAATCCTCTAATGATCAACCCTTTCGGTATTTTTGTACCAGTGATCTTCTTAGCCCTAAATACAGGGTTTCTTAAACAGATATATATATATGGATTTTTTATTAGGTATATTTTCATTACATATAGATTTTTATTATACATATAGATACAGATTTTTAATATATATATACACATGTGTATATATATTAAAAATCTGTGAAGAGCTATAAAGCAGACTTTGGTTTAGTAATCAAAATTAATTTAAAAAATTAGTAAACAATTAGAAACAGGTTTCATGTTAAATTTAATTTGGGGATTTTTCTGAGTTTGCCTCAGATCTACATCTTTATACTCATAAAGGGAGGATCTCTTTCCTTCTTTTTGCTGCCTTGTAACAAGGTATCAGAAAACAACCTCTAACAAAAGTCTATCTAGGATTACAGAAAGCTTGCAGCTCAGTCCACTTGTATCTTGGGATAGGGGTTGTCCAGCGGGAACAAAAGGAAAGACCCTTGTCACTGAGTTCATGGACAGATTAAAAATGTACCTGTTCACAGGATGACATCTTAGATTAAAATGTCCCAAAATAACAAAGGAAGCTAATTATATGCTTTCATAAAGTAAGTCAGTGACTGATTCCAGTTCCACATACGGACACTTGCAAAAAAGAGAGTCTAATGGGGGAAACATTTAGAATAAATGAAAGGAATGAACTGGGATTGTAAAACCAAATAGTGAGCTTGTCTGATATGCACTGGATAGTTATAATCCACAGTTTCTATGAAGGCAAATGAGGGGGCTGCTCAGCTGCAAGCCTCTTCATCTCGGCAGGGTTAGCGCGCTCTGAAAGAATCCAAGCTCTTACCTAGCCCAGTTTCTTGATGGAAAGCTAAAGCACCATGGTTTTGACTCTGGAATTTGTGTTTGAGAACAGCAACTTTCCCTGAGGCACAACTGATATTTTTATTAGTCTTAATCAGATCTCTCTCTTCATTCCTCCTCATTCTTTCGAGTTTCCATTGAGTTTGGTAGCAGCTTGCCTTCATAATTTGATCTATTTCTCTCAGTTATAATACTCGCCCCATGATTAATTCAAGTCTTGAGTGATAAGATCTAACTCTAAGCTATTTGACTTGAAAATGAGAGCAAAGGTTGTCATGTTTCACTTGTGTAACCTTAACCATTCCTTTCACTCTCATGCCAAGCAGACATTTTCAGTGACTGACTCTAGACTACATTTGTTTTCCTATCAGCCCATATATCAAAGGAAGCCTCTCATCCCTCAGCTACTGTTTGATTTTTAAATAGCCAGCCAGTTCTGAAATAAATCCCTACATCCACAGTCTCTTGGGTTTCTACATTAGAAAGCTTCTGCATCTTTTAACTCCATGGAGAATACTGTACCACTTGTTGCACTTGCACACAGCCACAGAGCTGCTTTTCAGTCTGTGACTCACCATTTTCCCTGGAAATGTTATTAGAACAGCCATTTTTAGTTTTTTTTTTAACAATTTCCAGCTTTTCAGCCAGCTTCACTGAAAACTGGGGTAAATCTAAGCTCAGGACAGTAAAGAACAGAAAGAACATCATGCCCGTAGGGTCACGCTAATCAGTCTCCTTACTCTGAACTTGAAGAAAACCCAGTGGATCCCAGATTCTCACTTACATCTTTGGTTGACATGCTCTTGCCTAGATCTGCTTTTAAAAAGGTTCTTTGATTTCTGAAATAACATTAAGCATTGCTTCCTTTCATTCCCCCATAATCAAACAGCAGTGGCAGCAAGACCCAAACTCGGTAGGTAAGCCTGGAGGACAGGCTCTACTATCCCCTTGGTCTGAGTCAAGATGGGCAGAAATGTTTGGTGTTAATACAAGGAGAAACAGAGTCATCAGGTCCCTCGTCTCCACTTTGTCATGCACAAGCAGCTCCAAAGCGGAGCCCTCGGGCTGACACCGGGGAGGGCTGCAGAGCTCTCATGGGCACTTGCCAGTGATGTGGACAGCCTTGGCTTCGTATGGAAAGGGTTTTCAGATGTCTGCAAAGACAATATGGACACCACAGGCTGTGTCTCAGGTTCATCCTCCACTTGAGGGAACTCCTGGGAGCAGTTGGCTCAGGTACAATATAAACATAGATATTCTTATGAAAGAAACCTCCAGTGCCTCTCCATGGTGCACACCTTTTGCCCATTTCCAGATGCTTTTGGGCAAGAGTTCAGGCTCACAAGAACAAGCAAATGAAAGGAAATTTTCCTCTGTAACCATTCAAATGAGGGAGGAAATGCACATACCACTGTAACATTACGTCAGTTTTGTCAGCCACAGCAATGCAAGAAAATGTGGCTTATTCCCACAGAAAACTCCGGCAGACCACCAGCTTAGTCCTGCCAAGGTCACCTTCACGGCACACAATGCCACGCAACGGGCTGGAAGTAGGGGCTAGCCACGGTCCTCCTCTTCATCCTGCTGCCACACCTGTGCCGACTTCGCTGCCGTCCCTGGTTGCAGCGCGGCTTGGCAGCCGGTCGCTCCGGCAGTGACAAAGTCCTTAGCAAACCCTTTGTTCCCGCTGGACTTCGGAGGCCAAGCAGGCGCAGGACCACCTCCGGACCCAGCAGCTAATCCTTTCCTAGGAGACGACTATCACAAATACAAGCAGCAGCAAATCCTATAAACCCTTCACTCCTGGCTGCTTTTCTCCTGGCAACTGGGGATCCGTTCACCATTCCCGACCAGCTAACGCTGGGCAGCCGAAGCAAGAGAGATCTTCGGAGGTGCCTGCACTTTTTTGGGGATGTTAGCAAAGAGCTGCCAGGAGCTGAGAGCCCCTGTGAGGCAGAGAAATGTTGGAGACACGTCTCATCCCCGGAGGCAAGAGTCGGACCCTTAGAAATACAGGGTTTGCTTATTCCCCACCTTGCTTTCTGGCACAGAATAGCGCCTTTTTTTCCTGCAGAAAAGAGGAGGAATTTCAGAAGGACTCTGCGGGAAGGGGAGGGTCAGGGGATGCCAGGAAGGGTGTGAGGCGAGGACCCAAACCACACACCCAGCCCAAGCGTTTGGCACCCGCTTGGGAGAAGCAGCCCGGGCTGGGAGGGAGATTTTAATGCATTTTTGCCACCAGAAGGCAGTGGGGAGCTGCAGATGTGAACAGTGGGTGTTTAAAAGGACCTTCCCCTGGGAGAAACGGCAGAAGGAGCCTCTCTCCCTGTGCTGTGCTTGGTTATAGTCCTCTCGTTCAGCCCCCTTTGCTGTCCTTAGGAAAGCACAGGAGACTGCAGCTTGCAGAGAGAATCTCGTTATCTTTTTCTTTGGAAAATAAATGTGCATCAGCCTTTTTTTTTTTTTTTTTTCCTGAGTAATAGCTATACGAGACAGGAAAATAAAACCATCAGAATGGGAAGGTGGGGATGGTCTCCAGGGGCCGGGATGCAGAAGCATCCACAGGGCAGCAAACACTGTCCTGTCCTGCCTGCAAAGGGAGGGATCCCAGCCTGGGATGAACCTGCTGGAAATCTGCTGCCGCTCCTTGGGGCAGAACATCTCTGCGGCCGCACAGGTCACCTTCCCACCAGGCACGCTTAGGTCTGGGAATACCCCAAGTAGTGGAAGCGAACGCAGACGCCACTGCGGGTCAGGGATTTGGCATCAGTCCTGGCAAGACAGCTGGGAGGGAGCAAGGGCCAAGGGGAGGTGCAAGGACCGGAGCTGCTGGTGAGTGCAGCTTCTGTAGGGACTTTGGTAGGTTGGTGAGCTTAGAAGCTGGCGTCAGGAAATAGTTCTTAAGTCATTTCCATTTATAGGGAAATATTTTCCCCTGATTAATGACCAATTTACGTTCTAACTGAGAAATGGACACAATTCCTTGTCCTGGTTTCAGCTGGGATAGAGTTAATTTTCTTTCTAGTAGCTGGTAAAGTGTTACTTTTGGATTCAGTATGAGAATAACATGGATAACACACTGATGTTTTCAGTTGTTGCTGAGTAGCGTTTACACTAAGTCAAGGATTTTTCAGCTGCTTATGCCCAGCCAGCAAGAAGGCTGGAGGGGCGCAAGAAGTTGAGAGGGGACACAGCCGGGACAGCTGACCCAAACTGGCAAAAAGGGTATTCCATACCATCATACACAGTATATAAACTGGGGTGAGTTGGCCTGGGTGGGGGGGATTGCTGCTCGGGAACTAACTGGGCATCTGTCGGTGAGTGGTGAGCAATTGCATTGTGCATCACTTGTTTTTATATTCCAATTATTTTATTACGATTATTGTAATTTTATTACTGTTATTATTATCATTATTATTTTCTTCCTTTCTCTTCTATTAAACTGTCTTTATCTCATCCCACGAGCTTTACTTTTTTTTTCCTGATTCTCTCCCCCGTCCCCCTGGGTCAGGGGGAGTGAGTGAGCGGCTGTGTGGTGCTTAGTTGCTGGCTGGGGTTAAACCACGACAATCCTCAGCACACACAGACTTACCTTGCCCCTCCATCTGCTGAAACCTTCCTGGGGTGAGCACAGGCATGGACCGCCCCTGGCATGGACCATCCCCTTGAGCAGCAATTCTCCAGCACTGTTGTTGTTTTTTGAGGGGGAGCCAAATGTTCAAAGTCACTCTGCCCTGCAGCTCCAATGTATGACCGAGTGGTTATTAGGGATACAGTGAGTGCATGTGAAATTCTTGTTGGCTGGTTGCAGCCTCCTCAGCCACAGTGCAGCTGTGCTGTGACCCTCCCCGTGGGTATGTGCTCTTCCTCACATCTCATGCATGGCGGGAAGGAGCTGTTTCTAGGAAGAGTTTTTCCCTGGGAGGATTGTTTCTCAGAAGCAAGTCCCTCCTGCACATTACTGACTTACAGAGTGCTTGATGGCAGTTTAAGAGGTTGCCAAGCTCAGTTTTCCACCTGGGCCATCCACCAGAAGATGATGCTCCATAGCAAGGGCAACTGAATAGGACGTATGTCCCACCTTGGCCATTCTGACTGATAGTGGAGTATTTCAGCACAAACCTATCTTCATTAGCAGTTACACTAGGTGTTAGGGATTCCGTTTCACAAGTTGTGCCACTCCTAAAAAGGCCAATCCTGCTAATCCATCTGAGATCAAACCATGTGTCTTTTAGCTGATTTACTTTCAGCCGGGGCAGGTGCTCGACTCCAGCCATGGCACAGCGATGCAAGCACGAAGGAGGAAGCCACACAGAGGGTGGCATGGTGGTAATATAAAGAGAAACAGGCTCAGTGTGAAACCACACACGAGGTTTAAGTGAAAACAGTACAGAAGTGTAAAAAAATAAGGCTCAAAAGCCAGCGTGCAGAGTACCAACCACATCTGGGCTTCTGTCTTCCTTAAAAGAAGAGAGTGATGAGGGTTTTTTGGTCAGACATGAAGACCCACCAAAATGACTGAAAGATTTGTCTCCTGTGATCCAGCCTCTTCAGCTCCAGGAGCTGATGGTTGAGAGCGGGAGAGTGGTGCATCCGGAGAGGTCACCGAGTTAAGTGCTGCTAATTCCCTGTTTATTGACTTCAGCAAATTGGGATTAGGACAGGCCGGGGGTGCGAAGTCGCCTTGTGCTGTTTACACGGCATGTCAGGAATGCAGCTGCTCTAGCATGATTTTTGTCTGGTTTTTAAGAAGAGGACGTGGTGGGGAAGGCAGGCAGCTGCCGAGGGGGACCACTGTGCTGAAGGCAGCTCAGTTACCCCAGGGTTGCATTTGGCCCCCATGCCTGGCTTCTCCCACAGGGCTGGATGTGTTCATGTCCCCTGAAGCCAAGGGGTGAGCGGGGGGTGGGTGGGGGGCTCCTGGGCAATCCTGGCCATGGGACCTCGCCGTGCCCTGGAGCAATCACATGTTGGCGTGGGAGAAGAGGTTTCCTGTCTTCTTTCCTTCATAGTCAGTCCAGATGTTGCCCTACCCCTCTGTCCCCTAAAAATAAACCCATTTACCTCTTTCCTTTCTCCCTGTGATACTCTACATTTTAATGGAATTTCAGTTGCCATTAATCACACTCAATCAACCTGTCAAAACTCAAGACGTTTGGGAACTTGACCATTGAGAATTAAAAATGTTCTTCAAAACAAACAAACAAAAGCTCCCTTGGCCAAACAACTGCTTCCATACAAACAAACGAACAACAAGCCCTGAGCCAGACAGCCCGCCGGCTGGCCACATGCAAGGCAGTACTGACTCACAGCGGGAGCTGCGTGTTGCTGTACAGACACCGGTCATAGAGGAGTTAGCACAGAGCCATGAGCAGCTGGGGGAGAGCAGCTATTGTCAGTCACTATCAGCCCTGGCTGATCTGAAACGCTTGAGCTAAAGCGGAAAGACTTTCTGTTTCAGCACAGCGTTCTCTCTTTTGGCCTCGTTGCTAATGACACTCACAGCCTCTCTCTGTGCCCTGGCTCCCACCGATCTGTGTGGAATGAGCGTTTTCTCCTTTGCAAAAAATTTTGGCCATTGCTGATGCACTCAGGCCACTAAGGTGGTGGTAGCCTGTTGCTCTTGCTGGCAAGTCTTTAGCTGGTTGGGGGATGCTGTGTTTGCATCTGAAGGGTAATCTGCATTTCCCTAGCAAGGGAATAACAGCACAACCCTCAACATACCAGAAAGCATCTGATGTCCAACCCCTGTTGCATGCATTGCAGCTGTGCTCAGGTAAAAGCGCCTCAGATATGAGACCCCCAGGGAGGACACAATTCTGGGGACATTTGAAGGCCACTCTCAAGCAAATCTACAATCAAACAAATCTGTAAAATAACTGGTGGAAGGGGACACAAGTGGGAACCAAATGGTGCCCAGCAAATTGGTGCAATGCCTAAGGGAGCCAGGAAAGCTGTATACGACCCATGGAAACCACTGAGATTTCCCTAGCTTATGTCCAGCCCAAACTTGCACCTATTGTCTTGTCCTGGATAACTGAGCTTCTGTGTCCCATAAGTCTTCTGTAAAGTTCCTGTTCCCGAGGGCACTTCCTAGCTTGTGCAAATGGTATCAGGTGGATGTGTTCTCTTCTTCCACCTCAGTACCATGTCACCCCGTCTCCTCCAATCCATCTGCCAGTGCTCTGCTTCTGATTCTCTGTTGCTTTTTCCACTTATCTGCCTCCTCTTATTACAATTATTTTATAACACTTACATTTGTGTTTATTAGCTTTGAAAACAACAGGACTTTATTATTTCCTTTAGACACTTAGTGCCCCCCCCCCCATTTTGATAATGTCAGTGTACCTTTTCCCATCCTTTCCTCATGCATGCTTCCCAGAGGTGTCATTGTAAAGAAGTGTGTTTTCCATGAAAAGCGTACCAGGGCACATGGACATTGCCCCTTACAGAGATGTGAGCTTGTCTTCCCTCCTGCAGTTCAAAGTTTTAAAGAGCAAAAGTCAGCGTTCTCCTGCTGGCCGTCTGCCTTGACTGCCTGCTATCTGTCAGTGTGGTGTCACTAATATCCCGCAACTCTGACCTGCTTGATTTTCCACTCACTTCTTGCCAGTTTTCCAGAGGAGAGTGAGTCTGAAAAGATCTACTACTAATGCTTGAAATGCAAGGAGAGCGCTAGGGATGGGGCAATGCCCTGCAGGGATTTAAGAAAGGAGGAGTTCTTCAGAGATCGAGGTTAGAGGGAATTAGGAATGGAAAGTACCGGCTGAAAGTGCAGGAGGTGTCTCTGTCTGGTAACAGTCAGGGCAAGAAAAGTTCCCAAAAATACAATTATTCAAAACTGTGGTTCACTTATACGCTGAGGATTGCCTCTCACTTCTGAGTTCTGCGTGTTCAGGCTCTGCCAGCCTTGCCACACTGCCCGTTTTCTGCCTTTCCAAATTTACTGCCAAAATCAGAGAACAACATGCTCCCCAAGTGTTTATCAGTGGAAGGAGGCAAATCTCCTGCGGCAAAGCCTGAACACACCTAAATGGTCTTCCTTGACAATGTCATGTTTGCTGTGTGGTATCTGCCATCCCTCTTTCTTTCATCGCCCACTGCCCTGGCACTCCATAGTCTGATCTAAAAATATCACCTTCTCAGCTGCCAAAGCAGTTAAATCTCTGTGCATGTTTCTTCTGTTCCCTTTATCTCCCTTCCCCCTCTTTCTGGATTATCTGTCTTTCTTGTGTTGATTTTGTATTCCTTTTATCTAAGTTCAAACACCTTGAAAATCACAGCTTAGGATATGCTTTTAGCAGCTTGTATTGTTTTTTAACTTAGGCTTTTCTGTTCCCCTCGATGACAAAGCAGCACAGGCAGGAGCGTGCTTCAGGACTGCCTGCCTGTGCCATGATTCAGCAGGTTGTAAAAGGAAGGAATGTCTTCTTTTTTGGGAAAGGGTGGGAGAGAAAGGGGAAGCATGTGTGTGTATATTTGACTTCCTGGTGCTTGTGTGATTGCAGCGGTAGTATTATGCTGTCCTGCGAGTTATATTAAGAGTTAATAACCTGTTTCAAACGAGGGGCTTGAAAGATACTTGGTGGAAAAATGGAATTTGCCTAGATTGAGGAGGGAGCCTGCTAAATTATACTGCTTTCTTACCCTTTAAAGTATTCCTCCGTGGTGTTTTTAGTTTCTTATTTAAAGCAATTGGTATCTCCCGTGCTGCCTGTCGTTCATGGCTGTTTCCTTGCCTGTCTGTCTGCATCTTCTGTTCAGTCTCTGGGTGTAGCTCAGTCAACAGGGAACTTTAGGAGCCAGCTTGGTGGCTTTCTGGAAATATGTGAGCATTTGATTCCAAACTTCAGTGTAAACAGGGATTTGCTGATTTCATTTATGCTGAGCCTTATTTCTGAATGCCGGGGCCCTGCTTGCATTGTCCTAACGCAGTGGAATTTTCTCTGTGGGGAGACTTATGTTGCTGACTCATTCCATCAACTCAAAACAGATTTATGTTTACAAAAAAAACCCCTCTTCTTTCTTCCCACCCCTTCTAGCAATATTGAATTTGATATTCCTACAGAATACCTCCTATCTGCTGCAACAGGCTGCAGCCCACAGACCACACAGGAGCTGGCTTTAAACTGGGTAGTTCAGATACAACTTTCCATTTAACTATTCTCAGCTGGAGCAGCTCAGATACAACTTAAAAGTGGTATTACTGATAGAGTAACAGGAGTCCACTTTCCTCACCGTGGGGGCTTGTTCATTGCCATTCCACACTGCTGTACGTACACAGCAGGAGATGGGGGACTCCCGCAGTTTAATCTTGCTCTGACAGTTACTCGTGTGGTCCCATGCAAACCCATTACCTCCTTCGGCCTCTCCTTCCCAGTCAGTACAGCAGGGACAGTTATTGCTGCATTTCCCTGTGCTTCTGTACTTGTTCATATGTATAAATGTTGAGCATTTACACCGTATTTCACCTCTACAGAAACACGTTAATTTTGGAAAGACGGCATGGCTTAAAGCTTCTGATATAACACAAGGCCTTTAAACAAGAGGCTGCCTGAGCAGCACTACCATGTGCTAAACACACTGGAGCTTGTGTCGCTTTTTAGAGTTTTCTTAAACCTTCAGCTTGTATCTGAGCAGAAAATACCAGACATCCTGAATTTTCCGAATAGGCAGGAAAACTTGAAGACCCCTTCTGAGGAGCCAAGGAACGAGGAGACAGACGCAAAGGTGACTTTGCTCTTTAGTACCGTGGTGCTCTTGCACTGGGACAGGCAATGGCCTCCCCAGACAGACCTCCCGGGTGAGCCCCCCCCAACCCCCCGCCATCTCCAGCTGCACAGGCGGGACGAGGGCCCTCCTCCGCCCTTCCCCGTGACCGGGCCGCTTGGGGCGCCACCATCCCCACCGCGGGGCGGCTGTGAGGCGGCGGGGGCAGCCGTGAGGCGACCGAGCGCCAGCGCTGCCTCAGCCCCGTCCCGCCGCCCCCACCGCCCTGCCAGCCACCGCAGCGCCCCTGGCCGGAGATCCGTCGAGTGCCCGCCCACATTTCAACGGCCTCCCCTCAGCCAGCCAATCCCCCAACACTTCCTGCAACCCCACCAACCAATAACAGCGCTCCACGAAGGGCAGCGCCGTTGGGGCGTGTTTTGAGGCGGGCGGGTCGTCGAGCGGCGGCGGTGTTAGCCAATCAAAGCGCCGGATCGGCTGCGGAGCGGGTGGGCGGGCGCGCTCTCCGCCAATGGGAGAGGCGGAGCGAGATGGGCCGGGGGCGGTGCTGGGCGCGCGGTAGATAGGCGGGCGGCGGCGCTGGGCGCGCGCGGACACGTGACGGAGGTGAGGGGCGGCTGGGGGCGGCGGACGGGGGCGCGCGGCGCTGCGGGGGGTGAGTGTCCGTGTCCCCCCCACCCGTGCCCCCTCCAAACCGCCGCGACCGGGGCAGCTCCGCCACCGTCGGGAGGTGGAGGAGCGGGGAGCGGGCCCGCCCGCGGGGCAGGCCGGGGGATTGGCGGGGTGAGGCGGTGGGTTCCCTGGGGGTGGGGGACGGACGGACGGACCCCCGGGATCCCGGGGGCGAGAGGGGTGGCCGTGCCCGGGGAGACCCGCCGGCTCGGGGGTGGGTACGGGGCTGCTGCAGGCGCCGCCGGCGCCCGGTCGGCTGTTGTAGGCCTCTGAGAGAGGCCTGGCGGGGTGCGGCGGGTCTTCTGGTAAGTTCTGGGGAGCGGCTTGTGGCAGGGCCGCGGCTGGAGAGGGGCCGGGGGGGGGCTCGGTTGCCCGCCCCACCCGCGACGGGGTGGGACGGGGACCGGCTTCTGAGGGGGAGGGAAGCGGGGGGTCGGAGGTGGATGTGGGTTGGCGAGCAGTTTGGGTTTTCTGTGGCTTCTTGTTCTAATGTCGGCCGCTAACGTGTGGAAATAGCCTTGAGCTAGCTAAAAACGCTCGCCGTCGGTAGGAAGCCCCGCAGAGCTGGAAGAGGAGGCGGGCGCCCAGCATAGCGTGTGGCCTGGTTCGGGCCCTGCGAGGGGAAGTAGAACTCTCTGGAAGGGGGGAGTTGAAGGTGCAGAGCTGGAGGCCCAACAGGTGGGGAAGATGTGGTAATCAAACAGCGAGGAAGGCCAAAGGTGAAGTACAGACGAGGAGATTCTGCAGCAGCAAGGCCTGAGATTTTGGGGGGCTTGAAATGCATGCTTTGATTTTTACCGCCTGAATAGCGCTTTTTTGGGTGTCTTCAAAATAGTATATAAATGCCACCTTCATTCTCAAATTTGGCTGAAGATTGTGTTGTGTGCTTTTAAAGCAAAAAACCCCACACCTTTGAATTAAAACATGCATGGCTTACTGCTGTCTTGCCTGTACTGATTCTAAAGAGTGAACTTTCACATGCAGTTTTGTGGTTGAGAACTTTCTAGGCTGTAGAAAGAGAAATCCTGCAGGTGATTTGGTTGTGAAGGGAAGCAGATATGTATTAATAGTAGTAGTAGTAATGGTAAAGGTCCAGACTGTATTATTATTAGTGTTAACGTAATTAATGCAGCAGCATTTCTGCAGAGCGTCGTGGGAAACTTTCTGGAACTTAAGAGTATGTTAGATGGCTGAAAACTAGTCTCTAGGAATGTAATGTATTTCTAAATGCAGTATGTTTACTTAACATTGTCAAATAAGTATAGCTAACACACAGGTTTTATGGGACATTTTACCCACTGTGGTTTGGGTTGTTGCTAAAATATTGCAAGGAGATAGCAGAACTATAATAATGTATGAGATATTGTAGATAAAATACTGGTTAAAAACAGGTTGAAATATGTTACTCTAGGTTCACTCTAATGCACTTGAAATTACTTCGAAAACCTTCTTACTGCTGATTTGGTCATATTACATGGGCTTATCCAAAACAATTAACAAAACTAGGAAAAGCTTTGAGTTAAATTTTGTGTTTATATAAAGTCTCAGTATTTCTAGTTTTTTAAAAAAAATACTACAAAGGGAATACTTGTGCAATTCACAGACAACATTACAAGCTGTGTATAAGATGTAAACTGCTTCCTGATATCAACTGCTGTCCTAGGAGGGTAAGCCTAATGCAAAACAGTAAAGAAGCCTGCAGCTTCTGTTAGATGACCCTCTCATTTGATGTGCTGCAGCACTTCCCACTAGGTAAATGAATAAATCCTTTACTGAGAATACACTGTGACTTATACATAGCCTGCCTTTTACTTCCTTTTCTGGCTTTTCATTTTTCTGCCTCTAGTAGTGATAATGATAGCAGTCTGTTCTTGCTGGAATCAATTCTATAGCAGGGCAAACTTGAATTGATTTCTAGGCGTGATGGTCTGAAAGAGCTCAGGGCACCTCCAGATCCCCCCCTGCCTAATGTAATTTCCCCTAGCAGCCCATCTGGTTTATGGTCAAAAAGCTTTGCAGTGCTGTGTTTGCCCTCCAAGGACTTCCAGTTCTGCGGGAACGATCTCTTTGCTGACAAATGGTACATGGTGTTTTCTCCCTTACTGTATCTGCACCATTGTACATTATTTTTAGAAACTGGCATATTTGAAATGCTTATTAAAAACAAGCTTTGTTGCTGTCACCTTTCACAGCTAATCTCTTGCCTGGTTTGTGCTCCTTACAACCCCAGCAGAAGGCAGCTTTCTCTGCAGGGCTGTCAAGCTCTTCAGGAGAGGTTTGGCTAATCCTTTCCAGGAGACTTTCCTCCAATCTTACATAGCAATGTATCCTAGCCACCCCCTTCTTTAAAATAAAAAAGAGGAAGGTGGGGGGGAACCACCTCACACAGAGCTCCTGCCTCTTGCCTGTTGTAAGGAAGGCAGTTTTAGTTTAGCCTTGTCTGCTGTTCATCGAGTTACAGTGTTAAAGGCAGAATCTTCACGATGCTGGAAGTTGTTTAGCTGTCTGCATTATAGGAATTGCTGCATATATATGAACATAGTTTTATTATATCCTCAGAGGGGTGGTGAGGTAATGTACTGATTGCTGAAATTACAGTGTTTGGCCACACAGTTATTCAGCTTTGCCATAGAGTGTAGATCTCCCAAACCTGCCCAAAGACAGGTCTGTCCTGGACAAGTGCGGATGACAGAACTGCACCTGAAACTATGGCATTAAGCTGACTCTGCTGCCAACAGCCTAATTTCCTTTATCCTTGGCTACTTACTTTATCTCATGGTGCTTTCACTTGTCCTGCTACAGCTCTTTTTGCCTTTGCATGCTAGATTGGACTGGGGTATTGATTCAGGGTTAAAATAACATGGCAGAAGGATTTCGAGCCATCTTAAACCAGCTGCTAGTTCATGATGAGGCTGTGTAAACAGTTACCCTGGCACCGCAGAGGAGCCAGGATGTGGAAGGTGGAGGGACTGAGAGATGTAGAATAGATTTCCTCTGCTCTTCAGTAGTTCTGACTTTAAGAAACTAGTGGACTACCAGGTAGGGTAGCCAAGACTTTGCTCAGAAACCGTAAAAATCTCATTTGAGAGGGAAAATGTGTATCTGTCTCAGCCTTTCTGTTCTTGTCTCCTTGCATTTTTTTGTGTTGTGATGAATTTTCTTTACTTTTGTGTCTCTAAATTTTTCTTCCATAATTCTTGCCTTGCATGAGGACGCATTGTGCTTGTTTTTACTGGTGTGCTTCCACCATAAATACCATCTAGTATTTGAAACACAGGACTTTGCTAGCAAATTTTGCTCCTCTTATACTTAAGTCATTCAGCTGTCACTTCAGATGCTGCTGAAATAGAAACCACTGATGCTCTTCCAGTTAA
The DNA here is from genome assembly GCF_964188355.1 of Buteo buteo. Lineage (NCBI taxonomy): Eukaryota > Metazoa > Chordata > Aves > Accipitriformes > Accipitridae > Buteo > Buteo buteo. Next base: position 6,530,749 of record NC_134194.1, read on the forward strand.
ATTGCTGAGGTGTAGTTTGTAGTAAGTGACTTTTCATAAGACCCATTTAATCTGACTGTTAATTCTTTTTAAAAAAAGTAAGTAGTAAACTAGATAGCCAGTAGCAATTCAAATGTAGTTGTGCGTTCTGAAATATGCAGTGTTAAGAACTGGCTTGATGAACCACTCAGATTAGTAACCAAGGAGATGATTAAACTGGTTTTGCAGGCTCTGTTTGACCTGACAGGGAAGTTACTTTCTAAATAGTATATTCTGGAAGTATGATAGCAAAGGACTTAAACATCCTTTGTGTGGGCCCTTTCACTGTCTCTCCTTACCCAGGACATCTATGTTAGAGAGAATGGTGACAACTGTCTGCTGTATGGGTCAAGTGTTTCCAGTGTCATGCCAATAATTAAGAAGAACTTTCCACTTTATGCCCAGTGAAAGGGGAATTCTAAATAAAAATAAATCTCTGAATCTGCATGACTTCCTTGAAAGCCTTGAAATCCAAAGGTAGCAATCACTTAGCCCTACATTTTAAGAGTGCCACTTCTATGGCAAGAAGCTGATCCTGTCTCTGACTCTTATTCCAATTTGGTTTAGTTTTTACTTTGTAAAGTCCGTGTAGTACGGCTGTTCCAGGTGTCTGTTTTCAGTGCTCTGCTATAGCTCTTGTAAATTCCAGGGGAAAATGCTTTGGCCTTTTGACAATCAGGTGAACAGTGCTTAAATGTCAGCTATAAATTTTCTAGTGTGGAAGCTGGCTGTGGATGGACACGTAGGATAGCCCTGGCAGTCCCAAACTCTCTTCCTAGTTAGTACTTTGGTGGTATACTGCGGTAGTTTTCCCTTCGATCCAAGTGGTGTGCCAATGTCAATAAGTGTCTGAAGACCTTACAAAAAAAAAAAAAGTAGATGAAGTTTTTGTCATATCTGACTTGAAACGTTGTTACAGCGAAAATGAGGGTTGCACTGAAGTAGAATGGAGATGTCAGAAGCTCTCGCCTATTATGAAAGCATTCCTTTGTTAAAGGCTTTTGGCAGTTCCATGATCAGAAATACACTAACCTTCAGAAATATTACACAGTTAAACCTAAAGAAGGGAAGTGCAGGCAAAGTAAAAAATGGCTAATGATGGTAATTGCTTGGAAATTGGACACTTCTTCAAGGGAGAAATCTGATCATAATAGAGTAGGTGGCTGTGTGTCTGAAGGTTAGACTACATTTTAGGTGACTAATTGAACACCTGTAGTTGCTAGCAGCTTTAAAGCTCCACTGAAAAATTGGTTTATGCCTATTTTGTATAAAACTTGAGTTTCTTCTCTCCCCTCCTCCCTTCCTTTTCTATCTTCTGTTTAGGAATAACCTAATTTACTAGGGCTTAGTCATGTTTATGTTCTGTCCCTAAGGATTGTGTGAAGTGAAGTTGAAATTTTCTCCTGTAGCAGTACATCCATTATGGGTAGAAGTAGCTTTATAAATATCGAAAATGTGTGCTTCACTTAAATTGCTCTTCTGAGAACGTAGTGTCTTTTATTTCTTATAATTTAGTTAGTTTTTATATTGTTACGGATTAACAGAATAAGGAGCTTGGCATGACAACTGGCAGTTGCAGGAGATTCTATCAGTTTGTACTCAAGGTGTATGAATGGTAGCTTATGTGGAATTTGGGACTGATGTAATTTGTAGGAGGTGTCCTAAACAGCTTTCCGTAGGGGTATAAACTACTTGCCAATACTGCTTGCCAATGATAATAGAGGCAAAGACATGAAACTAGATTAGCTTCTCTTCATGCTTTTAGCTTTTTTTTTTTGAGAGGAGGAAAAAAAAAGCTTGCTTGGGAACTTGAACAGATAGTACTTCTACCTTGAAATGAGGTTCAATGAGGCCTCAAATTCAGACAGCATTAACTGATAAATGTAGACCTACAAGGTCGATACCTATGGTTGTATGAGGAGCACAGATGTGCAGAGTGGCATAGGTTCTGCCCCTGCTGTACAGGTCACTGGTAGAATTGTCTGTGTTCACTAGGATGCTTTGACAGAAGAATTTCTGGAGCAACCTTGCCTGCAATATGAAGCTATGTGGCTTTGCCACTTATGTACTAGCATTTGCTGAAGTCCATTTGCTGCTGAATATTTCTGAAGGATTGTAGTTGGGGTGGGATTGTGAAGTAGGTAATTATTGCATTATGGAGTCAGTACTGGCATGAAAGTTGGGGGGGTGATTTAATTCTTTCACCAAAACTTTATTGCCGGTTGGCTAGTGCTGAGATTAGTTAAGGGATTACTTGCATGCTAAATCATTAATATCCTTTGCACAGGCTTGGGAAGAGATATGCAGAAACTGCTTCCTCTTAGAAGGAGAGGAGAGAATTGGCTTATTTTTAACCTTGCTATATTTTTAAGATTAATTTCCTTGTATTGCTTTCCAGATCATGAAGTGGTCATTGTATGTGCATAATATAATTTGAAAGTAGTTATAAAACTTGCGGTAAAATCTTGCTGAATTTAGCTCTGTTAAAAATGTATTTGGTGAGGCCCTGTTGGTAAAGTAAGACAAAATTCAACCCTTCCCTTGGAAATGTGTCTTTGTGCCATCTCATCTGTAGCTGCTTCAGTCACACTGGACACATCCGCTCTAAAGATCATTTTTTCAAATGAAGTTTCAGGCTCATGTTTTCTCTACTGTTTTTATGCTGGTGGGCATGAGTTTATTTAGAGAACATGGCATCTGTGCAAGAGGAACTTGAACTTCCAAGGGTGTGGACGTTTGCTTGACAGTTTTCATTCCTTGGTTTTGTATTGTGGTTCCCACATTAGTAGTAAGAGTTATGAGCTGCTATGAGGTGTCTAACTGTTTTCAATTTTGGCTGTACACTGTGTGTTAAGCAAACAAGCTTTGTTCATATGTAACAACACTTGAAAGTTTTTGTCAGCTGTTCATGCTGTGAATGGTGTCCTTTTGGCTTAGAGGTGCTTCAGTGCAGTTGCCTGAACTGTGAGGGGGAGGGTTGTGAGCATGCATTTAGACCATAATCCTCAAGGCCATCACTATTGTTAGAAAACTGGCTGCAATTGCATGTTGCTGTAGTGACAAATGGGACATGACCTCAGCACAAGTCTTTAAAATACAGTTTTGTTGTAGTTATAAAATGTCCCCTCTGTCATTAGAAGTAAGTTAAAGAATAATCTAAGGACGGTAGATCTGGTATGCAACGTAGTTTTGGAGTATTGGATAGTGCTGATAAGCCTTTAAGACTAAATTCTTTTAGTTGCCTAAACATGCTTTGGAAAGTTGAAAGTTTGTGTTCTAGCATTATCTTATGTTCCTGCAGGCACTATTAACTCTGCTTGAGTTGCATTTGTAAGTCTCCAGGGCTACAGCCTGAGGCAGGAGTGTAAGGGAAGGAGGGGATGTTTGGTTTTATACTTGCTTTCAAAAAAGTATTAGTCTCAGTTACAACTCTGGTTTTGGAAGAAAAATTTGGAATGTGATTCAAAGCAGAAAAGATGAGCAAGGATAGGTTGGTTTTGTGGGGTTTTTGGGCAGATAAAACCGAGCGGCCTGCCAGGAGCGTTGCCTTCTGTATCAACCTAAAGGTGCAGTGATCTTGTAGTTTTTTCTAGGAAGAGAGTCAAATCGAAACCCGTTTTACTTACAAGATCTTTTGACCTACAGCTTGCCAAGTTCTACCATACTTTAGGTGTGACGACGTGCTAGGCACCTTATAAATTAGTTGAAGTGTGATATTTTAATTCTATAAAGCCTCTGTTAACAGATGGGTCTTTTTCTTTGGTCATCCTGTTAAATTAGAGATCAAAAGAGGGGAATCAAATCAACTGTCTGTTAAACAGTAAGAAATTTTCTCCTGGTCTGCCTCAGCAGCCTCAAATACATATAGACATCTGCCAGTAATATCAATGACTGTTGGCAGTAATTCCAGAATAAAACCTGGAGAAGGGGACTGATGAATGAAAACTCATGTCCTACAGTTGAAAGGACAGAAAAATATTGAACAGGAGATAGAGGATTGATTACTCTCTGCTTGAAAGAGCTAGCTAGTTGTATTTCAATTCCTGAACTGAATGAAAATTTCAATTTCTGCACGATACATTTAAAGTCCTTATTAAGCAAGAAGTAGGTTTTCTGTTTAGACTTCTGCAGTTACATAGGTTGTGGTGTTGTGTACATGTGTCTGCTGTTCTGCTCATGGACTGTGGCAGTGTAAGAGCAAAATTATGGCACTTCTGCAGCATAATCTGCAGAACTTGCATACATGGTCCTCCACTCAGTTAATGTCTGTTTTGTATTAAATACTTCAGCTTTATGTTGTATTCCTCTCCAGCTTTTCGAGCTCAGCCAGCCAGATGCAGTAAATAACAGAGCTGAAAACAGAAATTTGTACTTTTCTTTCAGTGGTATGACTAGGCACTTCACCTGCTGTCTTGAATGCTTGGTTTTGTACCAAGAAGCAATGCTTTGCTCTGTGCAGTGCTGGCTTGACCTCTTTGCCTTGTCTTATTTATTCAGATCATGGAGCTGAAATGGCTACTCTATGTGACCCTGCTTGCTCTTGGGACTCTTGCTGTCCAGGCACATGATATGGATGATGACAATGATGGTGATGATGTAGTTGATATTGAGGATGACTTGGATGATGGCATTGATGAGGTAGAAGAGTCAAAGCCTGAAACGAGCACTCCTCCTCCAACTCCAAAGGTTTGGCATGGAACTTCTTTTAAAAATTGAATTACTGCTTGTGTTGTGGTTGATGTGGGTCTCATCAGAGTTGTCTTTACTTTGCTAACATTTAATATGTTGTGATAGTACCAAAGATGTTATCTGGGAGTAGAGCTTGGAATTAAGCTTAGCTGCTTTGTTCCTTTTCTCATGTACCCCACGTTCTTCCTGAAGACTTAGATTTACCCTTGACATCTGTGATGTGACTATCAGGAGTTAATGCTGATGTTTCCAGCTAGATATATACTTTAGTTGCAGACGAGAGCACAATGGCTTAGCACAAGCAGCAATATTTATGTAACTTATGTATTTATGCTGCAAGGGTGTTCCAGGTAAGCTGTACTTGAGTGTAGAGGGGGAATGTGAGCTGTATTTCTTTAGAATAGAGGATTTGTCTTGAAAGGTGCGTAAATGCCCCTCTTCTCCAATAGGTTACCTACAGGCCCCCAGTCCCAACTGGCGAGGTGTATTTTGCGGAGTCCTTTGATAAAGGCACTCTGGATGGGTGAGTATAATCTGAAGGATGATTCAGTATAGCAAATAATAAAAAATTTTGGTGAAAGGTAATGAAATCCTTGCTAGAGCATGCGTTATTCAAAACTGAATCAAAGGGCAGTGGTTGGCAAGGATTACAGCAGTGACTATATGAGGCTGGCCGTTAAAGTGCTGAGCTACGCTGGTATTTCCTTAAGTTACGGTAACAAGGGGGAGGTAAGCCATACATGTGTAATGTTTTAACCCTCATCTGACTTTTCACTTTCTTCTGGTAGTGTAAGGATGGTGAGGTACTACTTTTGGGGTTTTGTTTGGTTTTGGTGTTTTTTGTTTTTTTACAAGAGCAAGACACTGAGGCCATGATCCTACTTTGGAGTGGGGTAGGAAGTAGCAAATGCAGAAAACTTTGCAGGCTTGGGCATAGAACTCCTTGGGGGATCAAGACACTGGGGTGTAGTCATAGGACAGCAAGAGTTATCTTATCTTAAGGGCAGGATTTTTAGTGGGGGGAAAAAAAGTATGTTGTTTTGACCGTTGGATATCTGTCTTCTAGATGGATCCTTTCCAGAGCGAAAAAAGATGATACGGATGATGAGATTGCCAAATATGATGGTGAGTCCCACTCAGGTTTTGGATGATAGATATTTCTGATGTCTTTTGTCATACCTGAAGAAGGGGTGCAAGCCTTTGGTTTCTGCTTCCCAGTTAAAATTGTATTCACTGAAGAAAATGGAAGGAGTGCTTATATACCTGGCTAAGAATATAAAGTGTAGTTCCAATTTAGACAAAATACCCACTTGGAGGTTTTAAAATAATTTTTAGTGAAGATATGCTAATAACTTGATAAGGTACCTACCCTGTTGGGTGTTATTTCAGAATGCTGACTATCTTGTTCAAAATTGGGCTAAACAAAGACTGTCTTGAACAAGTTTTGATAATGTTTGGTTAATGTCTCTCCAGGTAAATGGGAAGTCCAAGACATGAAGGACACTAAGCTTCCAGGAGACAAAGGGCTTGTATTGGTAACCCGAGCCAAGCATCATGCAATTTCATCCAAACTTTCAAAGCCTTTTGTATTTGATACCAAACCCCTTATTATACAGTAAGTAAAGGATAACTTAGTCTTCTATTATTTCAAGGGTGACATGGTAGCAGGCTGGGGTTAATTCCATAACTGAGCTTTTGTTGACTGGGAGTCTAGATACTGTAACATATTATTATACTGTTTTTAAGTAAGAGTGAAATAGCAACCCGTATTCCTAAAGTGGGAAGTTAGGAACAGCATGGGTCCCTCTGAAGCCTGAAGAGAAAAGAAGTCTATGAAAACTAGACTTGGTAACCTGTCTTGGGACTTCAATTCACTTGATTTAATTGTAGTAACAAGGTCAGGCAACTGACTTTTGTACTGCTAATTGTGAAAGTCCTTGTCCTTTTGGAGAAAAGCTGGTCTGTATGTAGGTCAGTGCACTTCCTTATGCAGTAAACTGCCCCCTGTTTCCAAGGTGGTGTGGACAGGATGGTAAAGATGCACTCATTTCCTCCTTCCTTTGTCTTGGTTCATCTGTCATGGAAGATGAACAGCTTGCCTAGCTGTGTTTGGCCATGACTGATGTAGAAGAATCTACTTGCATGTAGGTTAGACTAGCAAGAAGGAAAAAAAGAACATTCAGTGCGAACAGTTGAATTCTGGATTATTACCTACTTTATCAGTTTTAAACAAAGAGTAAGCTAATTTGTATGTGCACAAGGTAATGAATTGGTCACTTTGCTTTGCATGACTGTTTAGTTTTGGCTCAAAATACAAGGCTAAAAATAAATCCCAGTGGTCATCCACTCAGCTGCTGGCATTGGGAGAGGATCAAGCATACTTAGCTTATTCCTGACAGAGATGTTTTGCCTTTTTCAGACTTCTTGGCATCCCTAAATATACTGTTGTATGCTTATAACCCTAAAGGGGCTTCTCCTAGGATCCAGTTGTTGTCCCTTTGGTAGTCTTGCAAATTGAGTTACATGTCATAGTAGTTGTGCGGAAAATAATTGGCTTGCCTTAATCTCTGTTGCAGTGCCTTACATACTGGAAAGCTTTTTCTTTCTTCTTGCTACTTCTAGATCATAATCTAGACCAGCACTCGATTCCTTTAATCTTTTCTGTAGGTTAAGTCTTCTAAATCCTCAATTTTTCTCATTTCTCAGGCCCTTATGAATATTTGCTTAGTCTTAGAGTGCAGCATGTATTTTTAATATTCACTGGACATGTGATTTAAAGCAAACAAGAACAAAACAGTCTTACTCTTCATTTGTACTTGAAAACTGTAATTGTGCTTTACAGAAGTAATTTTTTCTCATGTATAACATGTTCTCACCTTCTCTGTCCAAAACTAAAATTAGGTATGAAGTAAATTTCCAAAATGGAATAGAGTGTGGCGGGGCCTATGTGAAATTGCTTTCAAAAACCCCTGAACTGAACCTGGTGAGTAATGCTGCTACTTTGAGTGTTAGCTGTGAAAGAAAACTTTTTTCATTTTGTTTCTTCCTTAAGCAACCTCTTCAATAAAGGCAGTGGGGCATATTTAGGGCCTGATCTCCAAAGTACTTTGCACTCAGCAGTTTCTGGCCTCTTGAGTGAAAACTCTGGAGTTTCCTAGTAGCTGAGCAGTCCTAGACCTTTGCTAAAGTCTGCAATACTTCAGACTTACCTAGATTCTAGGACCAAAGAAGGGGTATCTTATGAGAGTAGCCAGTGTATGAGGAGAAACCTTCTCAGGAAGTTGTTGCCCAGAAGGAAGATACCATGTTTCACCTTTTAAAACAGGCTAATGCAAATAACTAAAAATATACCTTGCATTTATTGCCTTGTCTTTGACATGTGAACCCACTTGTGAGTTACTGGGTATATTTAAAAAAAAAGTCTTGAGAGCTTGGACTGGATATAACCTTATATGTTCAGCTGCACATGCTAGATATATATAGAACCATTTGCTTCATAAATGACCCTTGAATGCATTGTCTTAAAAGTGTGGTCAGTCAAGAGACTGTGCTACAACTCCTTAGGATAAAGAATAATTTTCTCTGCTCTCAGTGATATACCAACCTAAAGTGGTTTAGCCTGTTCAGACAAAGCTTAACTGCTGGGTCAGCTTGCACAGGCTTGTGTAGCCTATGGGTTTTCTTTAGCCATCTTCCTAGACTTTATAGGAAGTACCTTTTATGACTTGTTACCCATCCTTTCCTTATGCAGTCTTATTGGAGTTGTATTATTAATACAGATTCCAAATTATTAAAAAAAAAAGACACCTAAAAGACTACTTGACTGTCTAACCAGTTTCATACATGCATTGAATTTTAAGATAACGTTGGCAAGAACAAATAGACTTGCAGTGTTCAGTGGTGAGATTATTATATCCAGTTAGCTCTTAGATTGAAACAGTACCCCAGTTTACAAATCTGTGAACTAAATGCAACTTGGCCTCACTTTTAATACTGCTTATCAGTTTGGTGAAAGAAACTCACTGGATTAGCTAATCATTCATTATTACCAGTAACTGATACTTCTATACTGATGGCTTTTAAAATCCTTTACGTTGTGTAACGTAGAGATACACTTAAATGTTGTGATTGTCACTTTACACTTATCTTTTTGATAACACTTGAATAGCTGTTGTTTTCCATCTGGAAAGTAGAGACCAAAGGTGCAAAATCAAGTAGCTGGGATAATTCTGGTGTTTTCTCTAGAGGCTTGTATTCATCATATAAGATTTAGTGGGGGTACTTCACTGGCTTGGTATCCAAGTTGCAGAATAACTTCTAATGCATTGGGAGTTCTTATGCCAGGCAGTGACTTAAGTTGTATTTCAAAATAATGGAACGCAGTTTTGCATTGTTTTTAAAGGATCAGTTCCATGACAAAACTCCATATACAATCATGTTTGGCCCTGACAAATGTGGAGAGGACTATAAACTGCACTTCATCTTCCGGCACAAAAACCCAAAGACTGGCAAATATGAGGAGAAGCATGCAAAGCGTCCAGATGCAGACCTGAAGACTTACTTTACTGATAAGAAGACCCATCTTTATACTCTGGGTATGGTGACTGTTAACTCTGCATGCTAATAACTACTACTGTGTTTCCTGAATCAAAAGCTCATAAAATGAGCCAGATGAACAACTGAATATTTGTGTCAACACACCATACAACTAAAAACCACTTGAAAGCTCTGAATGCAAAACCTGATCTTATTATACAAAGGCTTATTTCTTCCTTGCAGGAAGTCTTGATTCATGTAAGAAAAGTCATGAGACCTTGAACTTAATAGTTAAAGGAGAACTGAATTTCAGAGCAGTCGTTAGTAACTTGATATGCTAAGTATATCCAAAACAATTATCAACATTTATAAACTGCTTGAATGCTGCCCCCTAGTAATTTGGGGTATACTAGGCTTTAGATTGAGAGGGATAGTCTTTTTTTCTTGCTTCTTTCTTAGTACCAAACTCAGTGGCTCTTGAAGTACAGTGTCTGGTGTGGTGTGTTAGCTATGACTAATGTCTTTCAGGGAGTACTTAGGAGGATCTCTCTAGCTCTTCCTACTACAGAGGCAACAATGGATAAAGGAGTGAGATTAAAATCTTGTGAGTCAGTAGTAGGGAGTCTTATTCTTGAGTAGAATATGAATATATACATTCTTACTATTAAAACAATACTTATTGTGTCAGAGTCAACTTGCTGTGGTAACTGGTAAATCACTCTACAAGCTTCTTCGTGCTTTTAGCATGTTTAAAGTAGGACTCCTGCAATGAGTCTTCTTTCTCACAAGGTGAGATGTGATACATCATCACTAGTTATACTTTGGCATAAGGAGAAAGGTTCTTAACAATTCTTTAAAACAGTTGCTGGGTAGGTGGTAGCTTGGATTGCTGAAGTTTTAGTTGTACAGTGGGGATGAGTGGTAATTTATGATGCACGCTTTGTATCGTATATGTAATGGCTACATCAACTTTTTTTGTTACAGTCTTGAATCCTGATAATAGTTTTGAAATACTGGTTGATCAAACGGTTGTCAACAGTGGGAATTTGCTAAATGATATGTCTCCTCCTGTGAATCCACCCCGAGAGATTGAGGACCCAAATGACCAGAAGCCTGAGGACTGGGATGAGAGACCAAAAATCCCAGACCCAGATGCTGTTAAACCAGATGACTGGTAAGCTGTTGGAGGGGTGGAATTGAGGGAGGTCTTGGCCTGATAACTTGACCCTGATCAAAAAGTCTTTCTCAGATGACTTACAGAAGGTTTTGAGTCTCATCCTTGTAATCAAAACACAATCAGTTTAGGCATCTGAGGAACAGTTTGGTAGACAAAGGCAGGCAGGATCCATGTCCTCTGGGAATTACTGTTTAGTGCTCCTGTTACTGTGCTGGCTACAGATGAAGGTTTTACTGGAACAGCTATGCTAGCTGATGCTTTACTCCTTGATGAAATCAAAAGATAAACTGCAGAAGGTATAACTGTAAGATGTTTGTAGTTGTTTGTGTAATGCATAGATACAAGTGACTGAAATATCTGACGTCCTAAATCAGAAGCTGATACTGGGTTTCTGTCTTTGAACCTATGCTTTGTGAACCACAGACTCAGTTTCAAGCTCAAATGCGTGTTTGCAGCAACCACCAAGATACAGGATTTTCTGTAATATGCCCTTTCTAGGTTGGCTTTAAAAAGTAAGTAGTATTACCTTAGAGTTTGTGCCGTGACTGTGCCATGAGGCACATGTATAGGTAAAAGCTTGCAAGGCAATTCTGTTATGAAATCATGGTGTTATGCTTACCCTATCAGAAGTGAAGCTGGCTGGTTGTCTAGATCAGTGGGCTTGTTCAGGGTCTGTAGAATAATGCCTTGGGGTTAAGAACTTTAATGTGTTGTGTGTGTTAATACATAATATTCTATTCTCAAGGGATGAGGATGCTCCTGCAAAGATAGCAGATGAAAATGCTGTGAAACCAGAGGGCTGGCTGGATGATGAGCCAGAATATGTAGCAGATCCTGACGCTGAGAAGCCTGAAGATTGGTATGTTTACTGCCTATTGTAAATGACAGCAAATATTTCTTTGGTACTGGCTTTTACAAGTATAAGAATAGCTAGTTGCATTGTTGCTCGCTAATGAAGTCATCGATTCAAGCTATCTTGCTTCAGAAGTAGAAAGCAGAGTTGGTCTGAGGAGTGTTGTCGTCTTGCGTTCACCTGCGCACTTTTCAACTCTTCTGTGATTGTGAGCTGAACAGGGCAAGGATGGTCACTTGCAGTTGTATCGTACTTGGAAGGGGCAGTGGGGTAGGCTGTGCTCAGGGACTGGGTTTTGTTGATTTTCAGTACTTCCAAGCTACTTGTTGAAATTCTCATTCCTTCTGTGGTGTCTTTATCTACAGACATATGCTATAGAAAGTTACAGTATCTCCATTTTATGGTAGGAATTTTAATTTTCACAGAAATCAGATGTTGACTAAGTCTTACTCGGTATAAAGGCAAGGTGCGGACTTCAAAACTGAATTTCCCTTTCCAGGGATGAGGATATGGACGGTGAATGGGAGGCACCTCAGATTGCAAATCCTAAATGTGAGACGGCCCCTGGCTGTGGTACCTGGCAGCGACCAATGATTGACAATCCAAACTACAAAGGCAAATGGAAGCCTCCTATGATTGATAACGTGAACTATCAGGTTGGTGTTTTCATTGCTTAAACTGCTGGCCAACACAGCATTTCTCTTAAAAAAAGCAGAATGATTTCGATTCAGCAGGTGTAATTATGAATACAAGTACTGTCATGATTGTACTGTGTTTCAAGTGGACAGGTTCAAAGTGTTTTCTTACTTGTCTTCACTTCTTTGTAGCACAAATGAAAATTGATTCCCAAAACCTGACAAGTTGTGCCTATAGACACTGTAATTAAGTGCAATGGATTTGTCTTTATCTCTGTTCAAAATGGGCTGAAAATTAAAAATTTTATTATAGCAGGTGAGGCTGAATGTCTTTTGTCTTTCCTAGGGTATATGGAAACCTAGGAAGATCCCAAACCCAGATTTCTTTGAAGACTTGGAACCTTTCAAGATGACTCCCTTCAGTGCTGTCGGACTTGAGTTATGGTCAATGACTTCTGACATCTTTTTTGATAACTTTATCATCTGTACTGAAAGAGCTGTGGCTGATGATTGGGCCAGTGATGGATGGGGACTGAAAAAGGCAGCTGATGGTGCTGCAGAGGTGAGAAATAAAGGTTTAATTGTGTGCTCCTGACTGAACAGAAGGAGCATTGCTGCTGTTCTCTCCTACAGTCTTTATCAATATATACCTCTATGTACCAAGGCTAGGGGTTATGCTAAACCAGACTGGAACCTGAGTTCCTAATTATAATATGGTAATGGTTGCTATAAGTAGCAATGAATACTCACTGCTTTTCTGTGAGGTTTTTGCTCTGACAATCGGACTGTTAACTTTAGCCTAATTCTTAATTCGTAAACTATGGAAAAAGTACTTGTGCAGGTTAGCTTTAATTTTTGTGAGGTATTAAATACAATGTTCAAAGCTGCAAAAAGCCCATTTGAAAATTCTGTAGCTTAAACTTGCTGTATGGGATGAAATTTGACAGTTCTTGTTATCTTGCAGCCTGGTGTTGTGGGCCAGATGATGGCAGCTGCTGAAGAGCGTCCCTGGCTTTGGGTAGTCTACATCCTCACTGTGGCTTTGCCAGTGTTCCTTGTTGTCCTTTTCTGCTGTTCTGGGAAGGTATGCATTTCCTCCAATAATAAGTAGTATAATGTTTAAAAAGAGATTCAGGAAAAACGTGCCTTAAGGTCACAATAACTGCCTGGTTTTGATAACTGACAATTTTTTTAGAAACAGCCAAGTGCTGCAGAATACAAAAAGACTGATGCTCCTCAGCCTGATGTGATGGATGAGGAGAAAGAGGAAGAAAAAGACAAAGGGGACAAGGAAGAGGAGGAGGAAGAGGAAGGAAATGAGGAAAAGCTAGGTAGGTAAACTAGATAATCTTGAAACAGTTTGACTTTTCTCTCTGGTTGACTAACACAGCTCCATGTCTGCCAGTGGTGAACTGAAGATAAGTCAGAAATGAGAATGAGATTTTTTTTTTTATTTCCCTTAGAAGAGAAGCAGAAAAGTGATGCTGATATAGGAAGTGCTAGTCAAGAGGAGGAGGAAGAGGAGGAGGAAGAGGACAGGAAACCCCCATCAGAGGTAAGAGTGCTTAATCTCTGAGGGAAGTCTTGTGTGTTTTTTTTACCTTAAGTACTGTAGAACAAGCCTTACTGAAGTGTTAAAAGTTAACCTGGCTCATGTGATACTCCCTCCCAGTGTCAGAACTTTGGAAAACTTGGCCACAGCAATTCTGCAAGGTGATTAACTTCAGCAGAGCTGGGCACCTTACTAAAGGCACTGCCATAGACCCTGCATTGTGAGAGGAGTAGGATTGTGTAGAATGCCTCTTCTTGAGGCAAAAGGCTTTTTCAGCTTTGTATGCAGTCAGGATGTGACCTCTTAAGTGCTCCACACTGACATAATGGCTGACTTAAAAATGGGTGGAGTATTGCTTGAAGTTAAAGGGATTCTCACAGCAGCAGCTGTTGAGTACTTTCAGCAAATAGTGTACAGCCACTGTGAAAACAAGAGGATTTGTGTGTTTGCCATGTATAGAAAGGAAGGGTAGTAACAGCAGTAGGTTCTTTCAAAACATAAATCCTAACATAGAAGTGAAAGTCGATTATTCTTTGTAGGTTTGCTCAAAACGGTTTTTAAGGGTATTCTTCAGTTTTATTGCCTTGATGTTTATACAAATTACTGTCTTGCAGGAGGAGGAAACTGTGAATAGATCACCCAGAAACAGAAAGCCAAGGAAAGATTGAAAAAAGTCCTAAGAACTTGATCTGTGATTTTTTTTTTTTTTTTTTTCTTCTTCAAACTTGGTTCTGGGAGAGGACCTTGGACACCTTACATTGAAACTTGGACAAACCTCAAGATTTCACCATCCACAGGTTGCAGTCACGCTATCCAATGTAATGGAGTGTCTAGCAGTAAAATATTTGCAATCATCTGTTTTAAAGAACATCATTCCTGTAGAAAGAATTCATTTAATATAATGGGCTGTGGATTTTGGAATGTAACATAACTAACCTTTTTCATTTTTGGTTTTAAATATTCTTTTCTGTTTTTAAGTAGATTGGTAGAATTTTTCCGGTCTCGAACCTTGGCTTAATTTAATATATTAATTAGTGAAAAATAACAATGAATCTTGAAAGTGCTAGGTGATAAAAATGCAGTTTTGTAACTAGTTTTTTTTACAAATATGTAAATTCCTAAATGCACCAGTGTCTTTATATCCCTTAAAATTTGATAACTGTTGAAAGAAAAGTTGTCAATGTATTTGACAACCCCTCTGCCCTCAGAAGAAAACTGGGGGGGCGGGGGGGGGGAACCAGTAGTCAAACTTTCTAATCAATCAACTTCATTTTGGGGTGGGGAGGGGAAAGAGGAAGAAGGGGTAGAAGGAAGGGGTTAGTCAGTCTGTAGAGTATGCATACTGTGCATGGCTAAAGCCCTGTTAAGTGTTGACAAATGATCTAGGATTTGGAGTGGGTCATCTTAATGTGGCATTTAATCCTGCGGACCTTGCAGATAATGGATTTTGTTTGTTCTTGAACTCTTCTTGTAAAGCTAATGTGTTGTTGGGTGGGGGGTGTTAGACTACTTCCCCCTTTCCCCTCTGTTCAGCCACTGATGCTTTCCTTTCTCTGTGACCGTACAGCTTTTTCTGAGTGCAGCTTTGCCTCAGTTGCTGAAGTGCTTTGTGTTCAGCTCATCGTCGAACTCTATTTTTATAGCTAGGCCTACTCCTTTCCAGGGTCCAAACACTGGATAGGACAGTGTCCCATATCCTCTCACTGTTATCACTGTATGTCTACTCCTGTAGAAATGGGGGAGGTAGTCAGGTAGACAAGTTAAACTGAGTATTTGTTAAGAAAAAACCAACCAACCAAGATGTCAGTATTGTAGGTGGGGAAGGAGCATGTGGAATATCTTAACTGGTATGTGAAACTGTTTAAGTCTTTTATCTGCTCTTCATGTAACAAATGCATCCTAAATTATATTGTGAATGTTAGGGAGTTCCAATTCCAGCTGAATAAATTTTTTTAAAGCGTTGAGTCTACTATATTATACTGTTTCAAACACTTTTTTTGTGGAATGCAGGTGATCACTACAAGAGCATACCTCTGAGGGTGAAATCTATGTAACTTCATTACACTGTACCAAATATGTTGGCGTTTGGATGTCTATATAGATAAACTTTTGCCTTTGTTTAGAGTGAAATTAAATGTCCTGAAGTTACTCTTCTTGCACTGAATTTAAACACTCCAGTGTTGTTTGGTCATAGCATAGGTATAATGTGGGGAATAATTCCCAGGGGTTGGGGAGGGAAGAGTGTTCTAATTACCTTGCAAACAATCTAACCAATTACTAAAAGACTCTTGTTTTGGGGGTTTTTTGTAAAACACCTTTTGCTGCCTGTCCTTATGTTGTATCCCTTGGTTGTTGTGTTTGAAATACTAGTGATCACAAATGCATAGCAGGATTTCTTGATCTTTCTGCAGTGTGTAAATAAACTATTGTAAGCAAGATACTGGAAGTAATTTCAGACTTCTGTTGGGAGCTATTGCATGTTTAGAATGCCTTTGCCTGTTGAACACCTGGTAAATACTGCTCCTTATTGCAAAAATAGCTTATACTCTGACATGGAAGATGTCATAGCTTAAGCATTGCTACTAGCTTGTTCTCAGGACTGTATTTTTATCAAGGAGCAGCTGCTATTTATGACTCTCAGTCCTTTGAGATGAAGTATATGTAAATGATTTCAATTCAGCTAACATTTTGAGCACAACATAAAAATCTATTAATCTAATGTTTTTTTATCTTAATATGCAAATTGCCTTAATTTCCCAAACAGTTCATGTGCATACATGTTCTTTCAAAGCATCAAAAGTGAACTTAAGATCTGCTCTCAGCTTTTAAATAGTATTATATTAAAGCTAATTGTAAATATACATTTGCTTCTGCTAAATCTCTTGAAAAGGTCTCCTGTCTGCATGTTATGGCTTTTTTTGATACCATAGTGTATGCTTCTTAAATAATCACTACAATAAATGAAGACTTTCCAAAATGGATAGACAACTCCAAAGTTACTTTTTATCCTGCTTTCTGACTTGGGTGGCTCAGTTCAGCTGCAGAATCACTCTTACTTTTAAAGCCTTGGAAGAAAAAATTTAGCTACCTGCTTATCCCGAGTATTTTTAAAGCATAGCTGTGTTTTCGAAGTACTGAAGCTCTACCTGGTTGTATCCTGTGGACTAGGTTTGGAACTGTTACAAATACTTGAAGGCGTATTTGGGCCTTTTTTGTCTGTGCACCCAAGAGTGGCAGCTTCTGAAAAGGATGCTCTGCTGAACTGAACATGCTGTGTCTGAGGATTGGGGAGGTGGTTTAGATGGAGATGGTAAATGAAAACAAAACCCTAGGGAAGTGTAGGTGCAGACGGTCTGAAACACAAGGTAGTAGAAATGCTAAAAACCGTTTATCACCTGGAGTTGGTAAAGATGCAGCTAACCAACTAACCTGTTCCAGAAGCGTCACTGGATGTGATGTAGCCTTTCTGGGTCTGGCTAAGAGCGAATTACCACAGCTTGAGGCTGTGACTTATAAAATGCATTGTGAATGTCTGTTTTTAAGATTGCCTCCTGGGCCTGAGGAGGGATTCTTGCAAGTGCTAATTGCTGGTAGATGTGCATTGCTGCGGTCGCCTCTCACCCTCTCCTTGCTCCTTCCTCAAAAGCAGTGCTCCAGTTAGGCTGTGGTTACGTGTGTGGGGCTTGTGACCACTGTCTCCATCCCTAACTGTGCTCCGGTTACTACCACTATTGCCTCATGGTTTCAGAAAGGGTATTCTGCTTTTTTTTTTAAGTGTTGCTGAAGAAGGACTGATTTCATTTGCAGGAAGGACCTGTCCATATCAAAAAGGTACCTGTAGATCCAGCTTGGGAAAAAAAAAATGTACAAACTAATCAATAAAGAAACTTAAATCTATTCGGCTTTCTTTGTCTAATTAGCAAAACTGCCTCAGTCCTCATCGCTTCTGGTAGACTCACGGTGAAGGGAGCGTGTCTGGGCTAGGAACTAGCTTCAGCCAGCGACGAAGAAGAGGTGACCCCGTGAGGTGATCAATAACTCTCTCTGCTACAGGACTCCACAGCCAGCTGCTAGGTAAGCTCGCGTTTTGACCCAAAAGAGCCCGGTTTGCGGGGGCTGGCCCGCGGCTGAGGGCGCCGGGCCTTGCTGCCGGCAGGTGGGGCGGGGCGGGCTCAGCTCCAGCGCCCCGGCTCCCGCCGCTGCCCACCCCTCCCTGTCAATCAACCTCTGGCTCCGCCTCCCGGCGCGCCTGAATGGCTGCGCCGCCGCCGCCCCGCCCCCTCTTCGCCCGAGCCTTTTAAACGCGCCGGAGGCCGCCTGCGGAGAGCCGCCCTGCCCGCCCACGCCTCGGCGGCTTCATTCGCGCTTCCGCGCCTTCCTATTGGCTCGGAGGGACGTCCCTCACGGCTCGTGACGCGCTACGCGACGTGACGTAGCCCACCACCCAGGAAGCTCCGCCTATTTATTCTCAACTCGGCTCTTGAGGGGAAAAACAATTTCAAGATGGCGGCGGCGCGGATAACAATGGGGAGTCGGGGGTTCGGGCCGGCCCGTGCCTGAGAGCGGCGGCCGCCGGGCCGCGCCGCGCCGGGGGAGGGAGCGGAGCGGGCTCCGGCCGGGCCCCGGGGGGGTGGGCAGCGGCCGCCGGGCAGGGCTGAGGGTAGGAGGCGGCGGGGGGGGGGGGGGGGAAGCGAAGCGGCACCGGCCTCGGGGGAGAAGGAGGAAGTGGGGCGGGGGGGAGCGGAGCGGGCGCCGGGCCGGGGAGGGGAGGAACCGGGGCGGGGGCGAGCCCGGCGGGGCGCCTAGGTAAGCCCGCGGGGAGGGGGGGGGAGCGGCGGAGTCCGGGGAAGGCCCGAGGCGGAGGGAGTCCCCCGCCATGGTGGGGGCCGGTGTGAGGAACCGGTGAACGGCGGCGGCCGCCCCCCTCGCTCTCCGGTCCATGGTGCTGCCCCCCTGCCCCATGGCGGAGTTCGTGGTGCCGCGGCACAGCGCGGTGATGGAGCGGCTCCGCCGGCGCATCGAGCTTTGCCGGCGGCACCACAGCGCCTGCGAGTCCCGCTACCAGGCCGTCTCCCCGGAGCGCCTGGAGCTGGAGCGCCAGCAAACCTTCGCCCTGCACCAGCGCTGCCTGCAGGCCAAGGCCAAGCGGGCCGGTAAGCACCGGCAGCCGCCCCCGGCGCCGCCGCCGCCCGCGCCCCCTCCGCCGGCCGCCGCCGTCGCGGGAAGCGCCGACAGGACCGGAGCCAACGGCCTGGACGCCGAGACGGCGAGCGGCGAGCAGCACGGCCGCAGCAGCACGTTGATCGCGGTAAGGGGCCGGCTCGTTCCCGGTCGGGGGCCGTGGGAGGGAGCCGGCGGTCGGCGTGGTCGTGCCCGGCTGGCACCGTGACCTCTCCTGTGGAGCTGGCAGCGGAGGGAGGAAGGAGAAGGAGCTCCCGCGGCTGGTGCGATGGCTTGTGGTGGGAGGGCTGAGGTCGGTGCTGCTCTGCGGAGTGCTAGTGTCGGCTCTGTTACAGCTTCGCAGCTGGTGAGGGTTGCTCGATTGTCTCTCTTGGCACCTCTGTGCGCCGAGAGTCCGTAAGAACTGCTGCCTGTTGAGGTAGGAGCAGGGGGTGGCTGCCTGCCGTGGTTACGGTCGTTCAGAGTAGCGTCCTGGGAATCGTGTTTCTGGCTAATTCACCTAAAATGTCCTTGCAGAAGCTGTCAGAGGAGCATTGGTACTGCCGTGGCTTTGAATTTTTTGTTTGCTTGCTTACGTCTTTAATTTAGGCTGTCGGGGTTTAGTGGAGTTACTTGATAAGGATGTTACTGTGGGGGAATTTTTAAGACAAAAAATGTGTCTATTAATTCTGGTACGTATTGGAAAGAATTTCAGTGGAAAGGCAGCTGCTTATTTGCCACTCGCTCTAGTGGGTGTGAACACTATGGGAATCCCACTCCACCCATTAAAAACTGGCTTAGCTCAAAATCTTAATGTTTCTCTGGCTTCTCTAGCATTTCTGGTTGTCAGGATATATTAATGCAGCCCGGTTTGTATATCAAGATAGCTACTGCTTAACTTATTCTGAGCCCTTTACATATACTGCTGTGTACTAATGTGTCAGTAATGTAGGTTAGTAGGATAACCTCTTAAAGGTTGCCTGTCTTAATACCCATCTTCCTTAAAACCAGGTGTCTCTAAATGGTGGCCTACATGAAAATGATACAGTACTGTTCTGAATGTCTTTAAAAGGGGACACTGGATTAACCTGAGACTTTTCCAGGTTAACATATAGATCAAATCTTATTTTTAAGATGGTATGTGTGCTTGATCAGGTTAGAAGCGAAGGTGGTGTGATTCTCTGCTGTCTTGGACCTCATTTAGTTACAGTTTTTAAAATGGAATTATGATAGAACTTACTGCATACTTGTATATGACTGGACACAATGTGAAATAGTGAAACATGGGCACAGTGATGGCAGCTTTACTGTAACTAGCACTAGGCAGCATGTGTGCAGTTTGTAGTATTTACAAGATGAACTGAAAATGTTCAGCTGAATTGTTTCTATTTTTGCTAATGTATATACAGGAGAATCTAGGACACACTGACTTTTTCTGAAGACGAAGATACTTGTGACACAGTTAGAGCACTTCAGGTGGTTGTTAAATAAGGGTACTTGAGGAAGAGAGGAAACCTTGTGCATTCCTGACAGGCATTCTGTAAAACTTTCCAGGTAGCTGTTGTTTAAGTAGGCTGATTTTGAATGTAGACTTGTGTCAGAACAAAAATGACTCAAACTCCTGGTTTTTTTATCTAAATGCTTGGTGAGATTTCTATTTATTTCCTGTCTGGGCTCTAAGGCTTTTTGCACATGGGGCTCTATCCATTAATAATGTGTATTTTTGTTACACACAGAGCTCTTTAGCATGTCAAATCCTGTTGCTTAAACTGCCACCACACGTCTTCATATTGATCTTCTAAAAGAAAGACGTCTTTAATTCATTGGTGTTGTTTCTTTTAAATTGCTTTGGTTGTGGATTTGATCTAATTAGCATCCATTATAATGAGGGCTCTCAACAGCAGTGAGGATCTGAAATACACTGCACATCTGGGGAAGCCCTTCTTGTACAGGAAGCTGCTGCCAGTGGCCAATTTACACAACAGAAGAGGGTTTTAGTGTATGAATGACTCTTCCTCGTGCTGGCCTGCTGTTTCCTTCCTAGGATACATGACTGTAAGCTTAATTGTAGTTGCTGATTCATCACCTCGTTACTAGGGTATAAAGTTGGTTTGCTTAGTAATTCAAGTTTTGAAAAACAACAACAAAAAACCCTCTGCTGCTAGTTTCATTCCTTTGGTGTAAAAGGTACCTCCGTAGGTTGGTATTTTACCTCTAGCAATCATTTAGTTGTTGTCAAGACCAAGCATGTGCTTTGTACGGGAAGGACGTGGGTTTGGTTTACAATATTGAATAAAGTTTGGACGAACACCAAAATTATCTTGTTTTAAAATATCTTGGACACATTCCTTTCAAAAGAATGCTGGTAGATCAGTGAAACATGCATTATATCAGCTATCACTGCTGTTACAATCCAGAGTTTTCCATGAAGCTGCATATGAGTCTTTTCTTGGAAACTGGTACTTTGTGTTGAAAGTTAATGAAGTGTTTATTTCAATCCTTGAAAGAGAAAGCAACTCATGTAAAGGTAGAGGATTTGTGATCTAGCATCAGAGGGCTTGTAGTAGAAGGATGTGAAGCTGCACTGCCACAAGTGTGGACAGTGGACAATGTGTGTGCTCCCAGATGCTTACTTCAGAGCATCTTCTGCAAATTCAGAGTGGTCACGGGGAACAGTGTAGCACCGCCACTTCCTTCTTACCATCTTGTATGATGTTTCATGTGGCCAAAATCAGGTATTTTCTCTTCCATTAGTCTTTCCTCTGTTTTAGATCCTGAAGTTGGATGGATCTTGCTTACAAGCAGAGGTAAGGGGTAGATTCTTCCTTTGTTTTCTTAATAAGAGGCTCTAAAATTTGAGCCACAGAAGCCAAGAGAATGCAGTATTGATACAGAAATATCTTGGATGATTTGTGCACCATGCAGGCCTGTCCTGCATTTGAGGACAAGGATGAAAAACTTATTAGCTTCCTATTTAAAAAAAAAAAAAGGAGACCGATATTTAATGGGAAATTCAAATGTTGAAGTTTACTTCACATTTCTGTTGTTTAAGATGACATTGTTAAGACTATGTTCAAGGTAGAAGATGCTTAATGTTTGGATAATGTATTGTCTGTTGTGTTAATCTTATATTTTTGAGGAACAGGGAAATTGGGAAGAGACAGGTCTTGTCCTCTAGAACATTTTTTCCTCTTTGCTAGGTTCTGATTTGAGGAAGGTCATTCTAATAACGCTGTTTCAATTCTCTGCAGTAAAAAGGTAGGCTTCCTTGTATTTCTCTGATAGACTATAATGTAGTGTATCACTGAGCTGAACAGAAAGTGTTTCATTGACACGTGAATGAGGAGAATGGCAAGATCTGGATTTTCATCTCCACTCCTTGTTTTGTGATGTGGTCTCTTGGCAGGAGACCTGCTCCCTGTTTCTTACTGGTTTTTTTCTGCACCTGAGAGCAGTTGTTGCATAGATGGCTTGCTTTGTCTAGGGCTGCCACAAAACCACAAACAGCATTTCTGGAATGGGCAGAGAAGGTCTAGTCAGTGGCTTGTTTTGGGAATGCTTTGTGTTAAAGCTGAAGAGCAGGCCAGTATTTATTTGGGAGCAATAGAAGTTTTTTACGTTAATAATAGGTAAGTTCTAATTTAAGCAAAGGCACCAAGTAAAAAGCTTAAAAAAGAAATTTAAGTATAAGGACAGCAGTGCGATGCTTCTTGGTTGAAAGACCTAAAGTAATAAATTAAAGGGAATAGATTGCCTGGGTTGTACTGACAAGCATTAATTGTATTCCATTAACGAAGCTCAGGCTGGTACACTAACAATTCAGAAGACCTCATTTTTCTTTAAGCTGTGGTGTAGGGGTGTTGAATTGTGAAATTATGTTTTACCACAAAAATAGCAAATTATTTCCACGTTATTTATACATAACTATAGTGCAGTGTAGTCTTGCCACCATTGTTTGTTTTTGCTGACAAGTCTGATAGTTTGTTGCCCAACAACTCAGACAGGTTTTTCTTTGTCTCCTTTTAATTCTGTGTGAGGTATTGTTGTATGTTTGAAACATTTCCCTTACTAGATTAGTTAGATATGCAGTGATGCTTCCTAAATTGTAAGGATCTGGGAGTGACTGATCTGCTGCTGCTGTTTTAAGTTCAAGTGAGGTGGAGGATCCGGCATTGCAGCTGAAGGCACAGCAGTTTTTTTGATTGAGCAGAACAATTCCTGTAGCAGAAGCTGCCCCTTGTGACTAATGCAGGCTTGGGATATTTATAGATGTGCATATCCACAGCCCTTCTTCACTCCAGCAGGCAGTCACCCAAATACAAAAGTCTTCTGGAATTAAAGTAAAAGTCAAAATTAAAATTAGTCCAGCAGTTTGGTTCTGACAACACAGTGGAATGCAGGAACACATTGGGTAATAAAATGCTTTCCTTGTGGGGGAGTGCAACTTTGGAAGCTGTAGATAGATGCACAGTAAATGGAGAGTTCTTAGTGCGTTGTGTAGTCAAAATGTTACGTTTTCTATCCAAAACTCATACACCACAATTTCTGATATTTGCTTCCTTGTTCTAGCTTCAGAGGTTGTCATCTTTGTTGCTTCTGTCCTTGGCCAGGCAGGAGAGGAGAATCTGTGTCTATAGAGGACCTACTGTAAGCTCTGGTTCATGGGAGCTTATCTGCTCTGCAATACTACCACTTCCATGGCAGAAAAATGGACAAATCATATTTTGGTTTCCCCTTCTAGGTGAGAATGTTGGTGTCTAGCTAGGAGGCATATTAGAACTAGATTTTTATTATGTTTCTAGAGTAATACAGCATTTCTTCTTTGAAAATGACCAGCATTATGTCTCTTTTGCTGGTATTTAAGGACAAATCCTTGTAGACATAACTTAATTCTGAGACTGAAATGGTAAACTTATTCCAAATAAAATACAAAAAAATTGAAGCTCTGTTGAATCCTGTAAGAATATTTTAATCTCTGTACAGATGCTTTAAAAACCTAAAAAAGAACATTATGTGGAGCCTAAAAGGCGCAGTATAAAACCCTCTTTTTTTTTAAAGTTTTGTTTCTGCAATGTTCAGTAGGTGTTTTTTCAGAAAAAATGAAACTTGCATGGAGTTTCTATTTTTCTCATATATATATATATTTAGTGTCTTCAGTTACAGGACTCAAAGTATAACAAATTACTGGATTTTTACTGAAGTAGTTTAGTTGACTGTCCTCAGTTTAAAAATTCTGCATTATGAAGGATTTCTTGGTTTCAAGTGTACAATGTGAACTAAACCATCATGCTTGTTAAGTTCTAATGCCTTAATGTCCCGGGTTTCAGATTATTATCTAAAACTAGTTTTAGGTATTGAGTGTTTCACACTGATGTTTTTGATTCCTGGAATAATCTTTTTCTCTTTAAAAAATCCAACCAAACAAACAAAAACAACCACCAAAACCCAGAACAACTTTGTGCCACTGTTTTGATCAGTGATTCGTGCCCCTTTTCCACCAAGGCAGTAAGAGTGCACTGTGCTGGACTGACGTTTTGAACTTTGCCAGTGCTAACAGAAAAGCTATAGATGAAATTTTAAAGCTTTTACGGTTTCTTCTTGTTGGGCTTCTGTGGTAGTTTGTGGATGACTTTTATGAAGTCTTCCAACCTGCCCCTGCAGTAAGACCACAATACGGCTGAGCATCATTGTGGTAAACCTGGTGGGTGTGAGGCAGAGATTGAATATAGCTCATCAAAATTATTTGTGTGCTGTCCATTTGCTGATGGAAGCCTTGTCATTTGACAGGACATGCATCCATCTCTGGCATTGTGGTCCTGTGTCCTAGTCAAGTATAGCGTATATGTACTGTGAATTATATGATCAGGGGCTGCTTGTGTTGGACACCCCTTTTGTTGTGATGGATGACACCTGGGTTTTATCAGTTTGTGTTCCTTGCATGAGGAATCCACAGTTATGGCCTGACTTGCATGTGTGCTCCTGCCAAGTAAGTGTATTTATGACTGTGTTGAGGACTGTCTGTTTTGCTCACGTGAATAAAATGCAGCTCTGATGATGTGATGTGGAGGAGGTGCAGCCCATGGCCCTTCAGTGGCTCTTTAAGAAACTGTATGTCCTGTTTCAGGCCAAAGGATTGAGGCCTGCTTACATCCCTTCCTATATTGGTTTAAATACTTTGCATAAATGCTTTTGGGGTAATACTTGTAGGCAAAGCTAAATAGCAGAGATCTTGGAGGTTCATCATTTGCTGGGAGGTGGAATAGGCTGAGAAAATGTGAATGCATTTCTGTACCTGTTCTTGTGACAATGGAAAGGATTGGCTCATGTTACAGATGAAATTGATGGATTCTGCTAAGGAAAACATGGACAGCATACCAGAGGGCCACTGTGACTTACAGAATGATAGTGGACAATAAAATTAAAGCTAAAGGGATTTTCTTAGTGAGTAGCAAGCTGTGCTTTACTTTGTCAGTGTTTCTTTTCTTTTTTTCTTTTTTTTGTTTTGTTTTGGTAGAAGAGAACAGGTTTTTCTTGCCTTGGGGACTCTGTTGGAGCAGCTTGATATGTAGATAGTGTGCAGTCTGACTTGTATCTCACATGCTCCTTGTTATTTTTTTCCCCAAAACCAGGTTATTTGAATAGACACAGACAAATTGGGGAAGAACCAAATTTAATTTCTTTTTCTGTTAGGAAATCAAGAGCTGAGATAGTATGTACGAAATGCATATAAGAAAGGAATTTCACAAGAGAAAGTTGCATTATTTGCAGAGTAGTTATATGAATGTATTTCATGTGAGAATTTCAGGTTCTGTTACTCAAAGTTAAACATGAGTAAATGGAAGGTATCAGGATATATTTCTAACGGCAGAGGAGAAGGAACCTGTAACTTTTGGCTCCCACAAATTTTTATAGCGCTGTCTTTTCTTGAGAAGAAAGGAGGTAGAAAGTGGAACACTGTTACTGGGTTAGTTTTAAGCTGGTTAGCTGGCTGTACTGTAGATAGCTAACTACAGTAGCATAAATCTCAGTGTAGACTTACTGCCACAATATCCAAGTACCTTTTTGATTCTTTTTAACGTGAAAAGTGAACTAGCATGCAAGTGCAGTTGGTGAATAGCTTCTAAAACTCAGAAGTTAAGTGTCCTGGTTACAAACCAGGCTCAATCTTTTCTGATAGGGATAGAAGATAAGCAGATTTTCTTCATTCCTACGTGTCTATTGGCTGTCGTGTACAGGTAGGCTATATTTCAAATAATCTTAGATTTAGCTGGGGTGGAGCAAGGCTGGAAGCAGTCAACCCCAAATTTTACGTCATTAGTGAATTTATTATTTTTTATTTAAACTTTTTTGACAAGGGAATATAGTTCTAGGTGAAAGGAGGACTTTGTGTAGAGCAACTAAAGTCAAGATATCACCAAGAATCAGATATCTGAGCGTTATGACTTAAAACCCATATAGATATGAAAACTTCTATGCGTTTTTATTGATGGAAAGAGCCTGTGATGGATATTAGGACTCTGTATCTTTTTCTAGACTACAGTAAGTGTAGTTTATAAGCGTGGATGATTTAACCTTAGACTAGTTAGCTGCATATATTGCAAATGGTGTAGTACAGTAGCAAAGACCTTGGGACAGATTAGCTTCTGGAATATTTGTCCAGCAACCCAGGTGGGTTTTGCAGCCTGTGAAAAGCTGTGTGCAATTATAGCTATAATGCTACCAAAATCCTAGTTGCCTTGAGTTGTTTATGTGAATTACAATTACAGCAGTGACCCCAATGGGCATATATTCTGTTTTAATATAGAAATTTGTGAGAAGAATACGTTCAGTGTACAAAACTAAGTTACTACTTATATGTCAGTTTTCAGGGAGTGTGTTGTTCCCTAATGATTTAGAATTAAGGAGTATCCATTCCCAAACTTTGAGTGATTGACTCATCATATGACCTTGGGCAAGTTACTCATCCACCTTAAGCTTCAGTTTTCCCAGTTGGAGTATTAAGTAAACAATGGGAAACTTGCTGAAAGCCAAATGTTGTGATTGAGTTGAGGCTTCCTTGCTTTCTGTTGTTTTGCCTTTTTACAAAAAAGTAACTTTCCATTATTCTTTCAAGTCGGTGTTTGAAAAATTCACTCTAGATCTGCTACTCCAAGCTGTAGACCTAATGTTCAAATTAAGAGAATTCAAGTTCCAGCCTCCTCTCCAATTGTACACCTCACCTCATCCTACTAGGTCTTCTGCTGATCTTGCTACTCTGCTGCTATTTCCATGAACCATCTAGAAGATCATAGTCTCCTGGGAAGCTGCAGGCAATCCCTCAGATAAAAATAAGAATTTGCTGCTACCTATGCAAGCATTAAACAAATAGTGTTTTTTCCAAAGATCAGCTAACTGTTGACTGTTTAAAAAAAATTACAACAATTAACTGTGAACCAGTTCTTTTGTCCTTAAATCAAAGAATGCCGTTGCCCAGGCAAGTGCTGTAAAATTCTTCTGATAATTTATGCTGGCTCTACATACAACCTCTTGCTTGAGTACTGAGATCTTGAGGTTTCCCCTGTTTGTTCTTGGATGAGACAGTTTTCCCCAAGGGTTAGTGGACTGCGTTGTGGAGACTGCAAGTAATATTAAAAAAAGCATACTTGTCTTGAGGTTTGTTTAATGAGCTGCTTTCCTGCCATCTGAGAGAGCTGTTGTTCAGTACACCATGCTTCAGACGGGTGGCTTTTTGTGGGGATTCTCCTCATGTGTCCTGCTGTGATGTACGAAGGCATCTCGTACAGGTCAGGGGAGCTGATGGGAGCTCTTCCTCTGTAAGCACACTGCTCTGTTCGAGCAGTGTCTCTGCCCTACAGGTTTGTCTGTGTTGGTGTAGTGTTCCAGCACAAACAAAGCACAAGTTTTTTTACAGAATGCACCTGAGGGAAAGAAGAGTTTATAGTCATCTTTGATGTGTGCAGGAGTTCTGTTTTCAGATGTTTTTGAGGTCCATGGAAAGAACTATTTGAAAGAATGCTGCCAGGAAAGAGAAGTTGAGCAAAGGTGCTCAAACTCTGGTTGTAAAACTGTTGCTGTACCCTCTGGTTGCTTCTAGGTGGCACTACAAGAAAAAGAATATGTGCATTCACTAGCTACGAGAAGCCAACTGTTGAGCTGGTTGGGGCTCTGATGGTCATAGTGCAGAGAGGAGCAGCTGGGAAATGCTCTAGGAGAAAGGAGGAGAGGAATAAACTTACTCTGTTGTGATAAAATTGACTGAACTCTGAATTGCGTTTTATATAAGAATGAAACAGTGGTCCCTTAGTGACAAGCTGGTTTTGCTTTAGTGCCAAAAATGTGATTGTGTACAAAACTTATATACACAGCTCTTTTCCAAAAATTATAATTACAAGAGAATTGGTCCTCTTTTTCTCTAAATATTTAAATGTGAGACTGCTTTATAAAGCAGTCTCACAGAACAATTGTACATGGGCCAAATAAAATACAGGTTTTTATTCTCATCTAAAATTTGAATCTTAACATTCTTCAATGTTTTTTCATTTTGAATGGGAAAAAGCATAATATATTCCAGTTCACAGCCATTTCTCAACTTTTTGTTGTTAAAGTACCTGGCAGCTTTTGGTTTTGTTTGAAGGAGGGAGCTCTGATACAGTACATGTTTTTGAAAGTTTACCCTAAAAGACTGTAGTAAGGAGGTCATCTCATTTAATGACTTGTAAAACAAATCTTATCAAAGCAAAGATGTAACCATTCTTTTTAACCTTTTTTCCTAAAAAGTTTTATTCAGAGGTAGACAATATTCTGGTAAGAAATAAAAATCCTAATCTATGAAGCATAAAACTAAATAACTAAAGCCTGCCTTTTTTTTTTTTCAGCAGCTCCATGAGACTGTGAAAAGAAAGCTTGATAGTGCTGCTTCCCCTCAGAATGGAGACCAGCAGAATGGCTATGGTGATGTATTTTCTGTGTCCAAGAAACTGCGTCGTGATGATGGTCTTGGTGGAGTGAGTGGTTCTTCCAATGGAATGCCCCCTGTCTCACCACTCCATCATCTTGACAAGAAATCTGGCAGCGGAGATACCTTACAACTTAATGGAAAACATCCGATGGGGCTAGATGGCATCAGCAAGAAGTGTCTTCCAGATTCCAGCCTGCAAATGAATGGAGGTGGTGATGCTGATGACTCATTTCCTCTGAGTTTGAACAAAGAGCTGAAGCAGGAGCCCGTAGATGATCTTCCATGTATGATTGCTGGAGCAGGGGGTTCTATATCTCAGAATAACTTGATGCCTGATCTTAATCTTAATGAGCAAGAATGGAAGGAACTTATTGAGGAGCTTAATAGATCAGTGCCCGATGAAGACATGAAGGATCTCTTCAATGAAGACTTTGAAGAGAAAAAAGATGCCGATTCTTCAAATTCAGCTGCACAGACTCCTTTGCCACAAGATATTAACATAAAGACTGAGTTTTCCCCAGCACCCTTTGAACAGGAACAGATGGGATCTCCCCAGGTGAGATCCACTTCATCAGGTCCAGCATTTATTGGTGCTGCATCTGTACCTGTAAGTGCCGCTTCTCCAGCGGTTGGTAGTTCTCAGGCTATGTTTCAGCCTTCCAGTCAGTCAATGACTGAAAATCCTAATCAGCCCATGATGCAGGCATCAAACCACTCTCAGAACGTCCAGAGGCCTCTCCCCAATGTGTTGCTACCTGGGAAGGGTGCAGGAAGTGCCAAAGAAATGTCTTCTGCTCATCAACTTCAGCAGATTGCTGCCAAGCAGAAGAGAGACCAGATGTTGCAGAACCAGCAGCAAGCTTCACAAGTCCACCAAACAAATCAGATGTCTACGTGGCAACAGTCTGGGCCTTCTCATAGTCCACTGGCTGTCCCATACCCCATGGAGAATCCCACCAGCCCATCAGTTTACCAGCCGGACTTCAACAATCAGAAACTCATGATGCCTAACATGGGAAATAAAAGCTCACCGAGAGCGGGAGGCAATTATCATGTGAACATTTTGGGTCATCAGCAAAACAGCTTGAACCAGAACCCTGTGAATAGTCAAGGCTCTATGCTAGACTATGGGAACACCAAACCTCTTTCCCATTACAAAGCAGAATGTGAACAGGGGGTTACAGTACCTGGTCAGAACAAGACTCCCATGTTGGCATACATACAACAGCGCCAGCAGCCACCGCTGTCTCACGTGAGTGATGACCAAAATGGGATGATCCTGTTGAAACCCAAGTCTGGAAACATTGCCTACCGGCTACCGCACAGTCAGGTGAATGTTCTGGGTTTTGTTACCTTTGTTCAGTAGCAGATCTAAGGTTTTGCATGAAGGTGTTGGATAGGTAAGGCTAGAGTAGGGATTACTTGGTATTGTTTCAAAACAGTTGCCGCATGATTTCAAAGAAGAAAATGATAATATGCAATAAGCTGAGACAAGAATCAAGAACTCTGTTTTCCACTGCAGGCAGTTTTTAATACTTAGTTCTAGGTCATGTGGTAATGTGTGATTTCCAGCTTAATATACTTTGTGGGCAACAAATTATGTCACGCTTCATAGAAGCTTCTACTTACAAAGATAAATAGATGCTTTGTAAACTTTTGCCTAAAATAACTCATGTAAAACTGTAGTGTTAAACAGTGTTCTCAAAGAAGCTTTGATTTCTTTACCTTCTTTTTAGTCCCTGCTTGTGTCATAGTTGGCTTACTATAAAAAGACATGCCTCCAGTTGCTTCTTTTTTGAAGAGAGATGGAAGTGGGGGCTGCATTCCTGATTTCTTGGGTGTTCCTTGGGGCTTTTCAAATCTAAGAATTTGTTATTGGTTAAGTCTCGGGGGATTGGGAAAACATGGGATAGGAGAGAAAAATATTTTTAAGAATGAGTGATAGTAATATTTGTCTGCTTGAAGCAATATACTTCAGGTTTTCCCGTAAAGGAAAATCGCAGATGGTGCTTCTTTGCCTTATGTATAACTGATGCTACAGGTATGCTGCAGGTGAAAATTTATGTAGTAGATGGGGTATGGACTCATTGGGATTCTGTAACATGTGCCTGCAATGCACATACTAGAGGGCTTGTTGAGAAAAAAGGGTCTTTGTTATAAGGATTAAGGCTCCTCTAGCAAAAGCTGTTGGAGAACCAACTCCAGTAATAAGTTCCCTCGACAAATCAACATTAAAAAAAAAACTGTGAAAAAGATCTGATTAGTCTATGATAAAGACCACACTGATGTACAAATAAAAATCTGAGATAAATGTGTGCTTCATAAGGCACAAAAAAAAAAAAAGATCTCTTTAAAAGCTAGCAGAAGTAACAATCTAATGACATTTTGATGGAAGAAGGGGAAGGGTGGAGATAATAGTGTATGTCACATCTCCCCTGCACTAAAGAACATGAGGGTGACCTTGTATCTACACTGCCACGCTTGCACTGAATTAACAGAAATACTGATGAATGCTTCTGGAGAACTTCTCAAAAGCTTGCATATAGAACAACTTAGCACAGCATTACCTATATTTGGCTCATGATTTCTTATGAAACTGCAGAGACTGAGAACCAACAGCCGAACCCATTAGCTGACTTCTAAACTTGAAAGTAATATTTGTTTGCGTAATTAGAGATGAGGCTGAACTCTGGTTAAAAATGATAAAAATTGTCAAATTTCAAATAGATTTGCTGGTACAAAGAGGACAGTGTCAGATCTTGAATGATAAACTTTCCATGTTATTTTTGCTTATCCCAAGTTCCAGTCTCTAAAAAAAGCAGACTTATGAAAAATTAATAACAACAGGCTTATCTGTAATAGTATTTTTCTCTGTGGAATATGGTGATGGTTGGATTGCTGGAAAAATATGTTAAGACTCATTGTGATCAGTGATAGCCGCCTTCCCCTGCAAGTAGTAAATACTCTCATACTAAAAAAAAAGCAGCTTTAGGAGGGGAGGCATAAACACTTGCTGAACTAAATGTTGACAGAAGAGGCAAGATTTAAATAAATGCTTTGTATAATGAAAATTTAAAATGTAGTGTTTGAAAAGCTGCTACCAAAGTAAACTGAAGCTGTAACTGGCACTGTTCCTCTGGCTGAGCAGAAGCACACAGAGCTATACTCACCTGTTTGAGCTGGAAGTACTTTTGGAAGTACTTCGAGATTGAAGTTAAAGCTTCTATTCCTAAGTGTTGCGGAGCTTCTGACCTTAACTCTGAACTGTCCTTTCTGTGTCTGGCACTTTATAGATGGGGTTTTGGCTGTCTTTGATTAGCTGAACTGGAAACTGTATCGCACTTGGCCTTTTCTGGTAGAAGCTTTACAAGTGAAGAAGCTATTGCATAAAGATGGCAAAATACAAGGAACTGATCTAATTTTTATTAAATAGTGTAAATGTATAAATAAGCAATAATTGGTAATTTCTGTTCTACTGTGTTGTGATTCCCTTCCCTGTGTAGACTTTGTTTATAAAGCCTCTCTTCCTTATCCTGTAAAATGATTAAAAATAATACAAATTGTGGTCATCACCATGAAAGTGCCTTTCCCCATCTGTGTAACTGCATACAGTTTCTAAATTCTGGAGGGCTAACCTCTTTTTGTAACTCATGTTACTTTTTGTATATTTTGCAGGATCAAAACCCTTCTCCTAACGTTCCTCGCGTTCCCGTTTCTGTCCCGGGCCCCGGTGTGGGTGCCCAGGCTCCCAATGTCTCCATGGCAGGTAACCACAGCAACCCACCTTATCTCAGCAATCAGCAGCAAGCAGCAGTGATGAAGCAACACCAAATGCTGATGGACCAGCAGAAGCAGAGAGAGCAGCAACAGAAGCACTTGCTCATGGAGCAACAGAAGCAGCAATTCCTAATGGAGCAGAGGCAACAACACCTTCTGGCTGAGCAGGTAAGAGGGGCCAGCAGTCTTCTTTTCTTTGCGCTGATTTGCTTTCGTGGACGAAACAGCATTGGAGATTTTTTTGAACAGTTACCGCATTACAAAATAGAGGATGTAAACTGCAAGGTGCTTTGGTATCATAAGTATAATCGCTGGTTTATGTTTCCGTAAAAGTAACCCAAACACATAGCACTTGATTGCTGAGACTTGCTTTTTCTGTTGTTACAAGGCACTGTGGTGACTGAAAAGAATGAAATAGGTAGAACTGAGTAGTGTGAAAATACAAGACAATACCTACATGGAGAGAATGTGTCATACCAGTGATATAATTCTTTGTGAAAGAAGGAAGGCAAATGGAATCAGAGCAAAAAGAAAAGATAAGGTTGGGATACTGTTGGTGTGTTCTGAAGAGTTTTAAAAGTGGAAGTAATGAGTAAGGGACTTTAAGCTCGTTGTGCTTTCTGCCTTTCTTCGCTGTGAGATCCACAGCAGTTCATGTTTCAAATTTTAAAACATCTTTCCCTTGTTTATTTGGGGAAAATAATTAGACATCTGTATCCAACTTGCATCTTATCCTGCCAAAAGAATTCAACTCTGCTGTCCATCAGACTGCAGAAAGCTGCTTTAGCCACTCTCAGAGAAACAGGCTCCTTGTGTAAACATTTTTAAGCTTTAAACCTTTTGCAAGTCTTTCAGCTGGGAATCAGCCCAAAGGGCCTTATTCCTGTAATCAGTGGTTTTCTGCATTTTTAAAAGTCCATGCAGGCATGTTCCAGGCATCAGCACTGTACATAGAAATTATCAATATCTGGTGTGTGGAGGAACAGGAAGGTGAATTTTCAAAGAAATTTTGGGAGGACTAGGGAGAACCTGGTATTCAGATCTTCTGGAAAAAGTATAATGATCTGGACTGCTGAAAAGTTTTGTCTTTGAAGGTGATGGGGGGAGGGAAGAGCCACGGGAACTGTTGTCTTTGGGGATAATGGGGGAAAAAAAAAAGAGCCAGTGGTTTAATGGAAAAAAATGTGAAATGCATATATCCCTGAAAATTAAAAAAATGTTAAAAAAATAAAAACTTAAATGCTCTGGAGGCCTTCAACTAATAACAGTTGGGAATGTATAATTTCCTTAATTTTCAGCACTGTTAGAAGCTGATAAATCTCAGTATTCCCAGCTTTAAAACTGGGAGTTGTTATCCTGGTAGATAGGATTTTTGCTGTAATAATAGTTTGGAAAATAGAGGTGGTGAGAGAAGGTCAGGTAATGGTTGGGGGGGCGGGGCGACAACACCTTAACTTTTATTGCAGCAACTGTCCATCAGAACCTTTATTTGAGAACGAAGGAAATAATAGTCTCCTCTGAACTGAAAACATGTGGAATCCCATTTTGAGGGGAAGGGTGTAGTAGAATCTGGAGTATTGTGGAGCTGTGGCTGTGCCAAGTCGTAGTGAATGGAATGGCTTTTTTGATCCCCTGGAGACTTCTGTTAAAATTGAGGACTAGATTGAGGTGACAGAAAAGCCCCTTCAGATCTTGACCCAGTGTAGATAAAACATAAGAATATGGTGGGCAATGTTTTAAAGAAAATTGTATGAATGTTGGTAAAGGTACATTTTTGATATTTGGCTAAAAATACAATTTGGGCTAAGGGAATATCGTGGTGGAAATATACGGTCAAAGACTGAAGGACAAAGAATGCCCAAATCATCAATAAAATCATATTTTCTATTTGAATTCTGTGATCTATAAACTTATATAAATAAATATAATACTTTTTAGTAAATCATTCAGGTTTTGATGACTTGTGTGTTAATATCAAATGTCAAAAATTACTAATCATTACTCTCCCAAGATGTTAACAAACAGGTACTCTTTGAAAGAAGGTGGTGAGAAAGGAAATAGGCGGTGTTGGCATCCTGCTTGTACTTTTGCACTGCTGGTGAATGACGATTAGTAGAGCTCTATTAGAGCCCTTAAAGCTAGTGGCTCAGTGGGTTTCCTTAGCTAAGTAATGGACCTAAGAGGTGTCAGACCTCTCTGAACAGTGGGGTGGTGTATTAACAGGGTGATGAGTAGCATATCTCAAACATAGTGTTGAAATATTTTTTTCCTTCCTATTTGCTTCTGCTTAGCCTGCATGTGTTGCCGTAGTAAACAAGTATTATGAAAATATTTTATTCCTGTCCTGGTTATGGTAACTGACTTCAACTTGTGTCTTTGTATAGTGATACTGGGACACTGGTCCCAAATAAGGAGCAGCTTTGCTTTGGAGCTGAACAGACTTAGATACTGCATTTGCAATGTTTCTTGGCCTTGTGCTGCCCAGTCAAGCTACATCTTGTTAACATTCTAATTTGATATTTATTTCTTTTGATACACATGATGCTGGATGTAGTTTTACAAAAAGGTTTCTGAATCAGTTGATCTCTATTTTGCAAGAGAATTACAGTTTCAGGTAGCTTCAGTGCCATTCCCTGCCACTCTAAAGCTGTATTTGCATTTGGTATTCTGCATTTTTTTTTTTTTTTTCTAAGCCAGGTTCTGCAGCTCTTGGTTTCTCTCAGAACTATGGCATCTCTTCTTGGCTTCTGTGGTCAGCCTCTTTCAGGTTTGACTGGTCCTGCAAGCAGCAGGTCCTTTCTGTCAGGCAGCCTGCCCTCTTCATTCCTCTGCATGTCTCAACAGCTTCTTAGTTGTAGACATTTCAAAAGGATGGTAGTCATGTGTATCTGTCTATTTGTTACATTGCACTAGTCTCTTCTTTAAAAGCTTATTGCTTGTGTCTTTACCCCACTACTGTTGGAAGGGAATTTCTGTCCCCTTCTGTGCTCTGTGTAACTTTTCAGATAAGTAGGTAGTTATGCATTGTATCACTACTTAGTTATCTCAGAATTTCAGTCTGGTTGAAGATATCTGTGGAAGAAGAGCCAGAAACACTATGCCTGATACGTTTCATATTATAAAAGCAGCCTGTTGGCTGTTTACGTTGTCTGAGTGTACTATGAGTGTGTGCACATACACTCTTGACATTCCCCTCAAGGCTTTAAGTTTCATTTTCCCCCAACGTTTTCTAATAGAAAATTTGCTTGTTTTATTTTGCAAATGGTTTTATCATAAAGTAGGTACAGCTTGAATGTGCTTTTAAAGAGGCAAGGTTATTTTGAATCATTAGTAGGGTTTGTTTCAGTTGATTGGTGCATTGTTAAGAAGATGGGTTTGAACAATGATTACAAAACTTGTATAGCTTCTATTATAAACTTAGTTCTGCAGTTTTCTTTTAGGAACACCTGTGGTATATAAGAATTCAGGTTTATGTATATTTTTTTCATTTTTGAAAACAAGGGATAGAAAATATTTACATGTTCAGTTTTTACGTTTCTGTGTAACATTGTTGATATTTATGACTTGTAGTTTAATTTCTAAAGAGAGGTCTAGAATATATTGATCTGGGGGTAAAGAGCAAAAAAGTATATGTGATTTTTTTTTATACACACTCACATTTGCTCCTTTTGTACTTATTTAGTGTCTTTAGAGTATTGCTAAAAATGCCTGTTGATTGTCACTGATTAAAAGACTAACATCTCAGATTTTCAATGTTTTAAAGGCTTCAGACATGCATTGGAATAACTCCTGTAATGCATGCTGTTGTCTTTTGAGTTCCTAGTCTTGTCACTCATCAGATTAAACTGACTGTGTTTGAACCTTGAGAACAAAGGTCTGAAGTGACTTTTAAAGCTGCAGAAGCCCCTTTAATTACCACCTCGGCATAAAAGTATGCAGATAGCTTGTTTTTATACAAGATGGTCACCCTTGGAAGAGGCTTGACTTGTTTTCTAACTGTCTTGCATTGGACCTTTGTTAGGAGAAACAGCGGCAGCAGCAAGAACAACAGCTGCAGCGGCATCTGACTCGACCACCTCCCCAATATCAGGATCAACCGCAGAATCCGTACCAGCAACAGGTTGGACAGTTCACAGGTAAGTAAACCGGGCAATTGAAATAATGGCAGAAAAAATATCAGGAGTAAAAAACAAGGTGTCTTCAAATTTCCTGGATTGGATAGCTTTTAATTAATTAATTGCAACATCTTCCCATGTCACTGTGCCTTAAAACTTCTAGACCTATACTTAGATTCAGCTGCAGACTAACAGCTTCCCCTGTCCCAGATAAATGGGACAACTTAAGCTTCTGATTCTTAATATTGCTTTGGAAATGTGTAAAATTCTCAAGTACCTTCATTGTTCTAAAGGCCTTTTTATACTACCATTTCCCTTTACAAGTTGTAAATTCTCCTTAACTTTCATATATTAGGATTCAGGTTTTTTTCTGAAGCCTAACATCACTACTGCTTTTATCTATCACAGGCCCTCATTATAGAAAAAACAAGCGATGTATTATTTCCCTCATTTACTAGGATGAGTTTAAAATTCTCTGATATTCTTATACCTGCTACCTTTAGAAGGGAATGCAATTTGAATTCTCTTCATCCTACATGGTTTTTTTTGTAGGAGAAGCAGCTTGGTATGTCTTCAGTTTATTAACGCTGATAAATAAAAGATGTTGTTACCGTTAAGCTGGAATAGCTTCAGGAATGTAGAAGAACTAGAGAACAGTAAAAACTCATCTCCTTACCTGAAAAATCCTTACTTAACAGGGCATCAAGAAGCCACTTGTCTTTTTTCATAAACCTAGAGTACAAAAAAGTGCTTATTTCCTTCATTTTTGTTTCCTTGCTCTCTATGTTCCCACAGAAATAAATACCGAAGGGAAAAGATGCAAATAGAAATGTGATACCCTTGTTCTGACAGCATTCATGACTATGCAGTGTCTGGTAGAGCTGTGACTGGGTGTTGTTACTTAA
Source organism: Buteo buteo (assembly GCF_964188355.1). NCBI lineage: Eukaryota > Metazoa > Chordata > Aves > Accipitriformes > Accipitridae > Buteo > Buteo buteo. The sequence continues at coordinate 6,568,124 of NC_134194.1, forward strand.
CTGAAAAAACTTGATATCAATACAAAAGGATTGTGATCAGCAGCATCCTTGAAATTGCACTGAAACATTTTTTTCTCCTGCCACTTTTCTACAGAAATACCGTAGTACACGTGTTAGAAACAGAGTACGTTTTGCTATAATGAACATCAGTATTATTAAAACTATTTTTCCCTTGTTATGCTGATTTGTAACTATTTTTTGCATCTTAAATCCTGGTATGTGTACTACCTCTTCACTGTAGTGTTCCAGTAAGGTTCTTCCCACCCTACCCTCTGCCCCCCAGTAACATTGGTGTTTTTATGGTGTGCTTTGTTGATAATTAATTTTGTATAATTTGAATTATATTTGAATAAAAATTGAATTAAAAATAATGGACAGCTGATATTCCTCAGCTATCTTAAAATATGAAAAAAATCTGCATCTTACTTTTTGGTTTGAAAGTAGAGAAAGTACTAGTGTAGGTAGGTTTCCCTTGATCGACTGTAAGAAGTGGGGGGCGATTATATGCATTTCACTTCACATTGCTTTTCTTTTTTTTTTTTTTGTTTAAGTAGGGGGCCGTTTCTTCTACAGGAAGGAACTTTTTTTACTCAGAATTTACAAGAACAAGGGACTTGGTTTTGGTTTGCTGAGAAGACTAATTTTTGCAAATCATCTTGCTTGGTTATCAGCATTGTATAGTAACATAGCGAAAATTTCATTGTGGAAATCTGAAAGATACTTGACCAAAAATTTCTGAAAGTTATATAAAATAGAAGAAATTTCTGGAATTGGGAAAACACAGGACTGGAAACCCTACAGTTGTTCAATAAGAGATGCACAGCGTATTCATGGAATAACTGACTGTGTGTGTGTGTGTGCAGTAAGTGGTATTTTTTTTTAAGAGCCTAGCAAATGTGCGTGCACTTCAAAGTATGTGTGTATACCTTTGTTCACAAAGAAATATCAGAGTCCTGCCTTTAAAGTCTAATTTTTTTTTAATTGATGATGCTGAACTCTTAGAAGTGGTATTCAGATTTTTTAGGACATTGGCATATCTGGGTTTGAGATCAAGGTGGAGGTGCGAACTGGAGCAACAATTGACACTCTTTAATTATGTGCTGCTGTCTTTGTGTTGGTTGCATAGGTCAGTTTATACAAATGCAGGTGCACCTCTGTTCTGGATTATAGTGTCTACAAGCCTAGCTTGGCTCTGGTTGAACCGAGGTATTTAATGTACAAAATATTTCTTGCTGTTTCAGGGTCATCTTCAGCCATGCCTGGGGTCAGTAATTTAGGACAGTCCAGCTCCAGTAGTCCACGGATGTTTCCTCAGACCCAGAACATGATTCAGATGGGACCTGGACACAGTTCTGTTTCTGCACTCCAGTCAGGCTCCAGTCAGCAGGATCGGGGAGTGACTCAGTATACCAATATGCAAAACATTCAGCGAGGGGGATTATACAACTTGGCGTCTGGCATGACACAGATGGTTCCCCAGCATGCAACTCAAAGTGCCAATGGACAGCCACCGATGCAGAGACAAGGCAGCTTGGGCCAGGGTGCTGCCGTTCCTGCTGGATATGGGCAGAATACCTTAGCAAACTCAAGTATTTCTCAGCAGCACAATAAAGGTGCACTGAATCCAACCTTATCTAAGCCACAGATGGCGAGAGTACCAGCTGCTATGGGGGCTCAAAATCCATCTTGGCAACACCAAGGTATCCCTAATATTAACAACCAGACACAAGCAAACAGTGGCTTAGGACCATTTACTGCCAGCTCCTCTTTCCACATGCAGCAAACTCATCTAAAGATGGCCAACCAACAGTTTGCCCAAGGAATGCCTCAGGTAAGCCTAAGCACCAGCAGACCCATGACCTCTATGAATGCTGCCGTCTCTGGGCAGATGTTGTCGTCATCTTTAGGTGCGCAGCAGCGGACAAACCCACCTACACAACAGCAGGTACCCTCACAGCAAGTCTTGCCTGGCATGAACCAGACTGTTCCAGATCTGAATGCTTTCAACCAGAATCCAAATCAGCAAATGCCCAACAGAGGTAATCTGCACTGTAGTCAAGGGTACCCTGTGAGGACAACCAGTCAAGAGCTGCCTTTTGCCTACAGCGGCCAGTCGGGCAATAATGGACTTCAGAACTTAACTGGTGACACAGATCTGATAGACTCTTTGCTGAAAAACAGGACTTCAGAGGAGTGGATGAATGATTTGGATGAATTGTTAGGAACTCATTAAAATGGGGCTGGGGGTGGGGGTTCTACTTTTTTAATTATTTCATGAAATATAAACAACACTTGGACCAAAAAACCTGTGGCATTGAGGAGACTTGCAGGCATTAGAGGTAAATGGTTGGGAAAGGGACTAGAGCTGCTTCTCAATGAGTGTTGATACATGGTAATGGCGCACCAAGCAGGTCTGCAGGAATAGTGCGCTTTATCTTGGTGTCTCTAAGGAGTCACACACTCGAACAGGTCAAAAAATATTGTGCGTGTCCTAGCCAGCCTTTCAGAAATCTCACTTGCAGTGTTCTAAAATTAAATTTTTTTAATTATTTAAAATAAATTCCACAGAAATAGTGCAGAAAAAAAGCAAATAGTTGCACAAATTTTGTTTAGGGCTTAGTCTCCTGCAGCTATTACTTGCAATCATTATTTGTTCATAGCTTGACATGCTATTATAGTACTGTCCATCAAACTTGTGACTTTTTATTTGAGAAGAGGCTGTATGCACCTGAGTACGCTTGCAAAATGTTTTGAATTGTTTCTTTTCCCCATCGCTGAAGCACGTGCCTGTACTTTCAATAAGCAAGTGATATTTCACAGTAAATATTTCTAGATGCTGGTTAATAGATGAAAGAAAGTATTAAAACCTGGCCAGTTAGTCTAGGTAGTCGTCTTAATAGATTGTAGTCTTTTAAGCTGCAGTTTGCACTCTGTTGTAGAGAGGCACAGTTCTTGGCTTATACCTTGCTGTGTTTAAAGGGGGAATTTCTTACGGGAGAACTTTTAAACTATAGTAGGTTTAACATGAATTGTAAAGCCATTTACTTTGCACCTGTTTCTTCATAACTTATTTCCAAAGGTAGTTGTATTTAAATGAAGGCTTTGCTTCATGACAGCTCATCTAGTTTTCTTTGTTGTAAAAAGTAAAACTAACTTTTGAGATCAGTTCATTCCCCAAAGTTAGCAGTGATGCAATGAGCACAAGACTTTGTCACCTCAGAATAAAAATGAGGGAAAAAAGAATTTGGCTGAGAGGTGGAAAGTCCTTACCAGCAATAATAGCACAGGCAGCCTGGGAGAATGCTTGTATCAGGGTTGCTCCAATATGGAAGTCTCCCCCTTTAAATACTTTTTTTTTTTAATTTCTTTTTTTATAATACTGGGTTACGAGTTTGATAATCTTTCTATAGACTGGTGGATTTACTTCTTTAATATCCCTTGAAGCAGATGCTGGTTCTTCAGCTCAGCCCAAGGAGACCTCTTATCCGTATGTTGGGGTCAGTCCCAGAAAGGACAAAAACCACAATGGGAACAGTCAGTGTTCCAAAGTCCTTACTTTCTACCAAAAAAATCCCCTATCCACCAACAAACCACCTTGCCTTAACCTTTGTTTTAAAATGAAAATAAAGTTGAAAGCTTTTGTTTTAAATGCACAAATACCTCTTCCCTTTTAACTCCACTTTTTTGGAAAACTCCCTTGAACTTTCTAATCGAACCCAGCATTGTGATTTAAAAGCAATTTACTTCAACACAGACTGGCTTCTTCAGGAGTTTTCTGTACTGCAGAGATGCGCTAGAGAGGGTTTTTTCCAGAGTGGGTGAAGGGAGGTGAAGGATAACATTGATTTCAAGGAAGGAAAATATTTTACTGTATCTGCAGCTCCTTTATGAGACAATTTGCACTTTTAAAAACTGCTTTTTAACACTAATACTTTTACCCTTTCCAAATATGCATGGAACATGGTTTGTCCAGCACACTTACCTAGTGTGGATGAATTACGCTCTGTTGAACAGATTTGATATTGTATCATGTTGAACTGTTGGTGAAAGATGTGCATTGATCAGTGGATCCCACCGTTGAATAGTGGATAATAGTCCACTGAAGCAGACTTAATCCCTCGTAGAGCTTTTGAAAAGATAACATAAAGATTGTCTTTGAATGGGAAGATGAAGGTGTTGGTGACTTTGGTTGTTGACACTTCTGATATTTTCTAGAATAAGTAGTTGAGATGCAAATAACTGATGCTAACTTTTCTTATGCTGGCAATCTAAGAAAAGAGCTAGTGAGTTTGGTTTACTGTAAAGTTAAACCAAAAACTGGTCCAAGGTAAGTGTCATTAGAAGAGTATAGATATAAACTAGCAATGGCAGGGGAAGGAGTATTTGCTGTATTTTTATTTTTAAGGATTAACTTTGCACCAGTGTGCCTTCCCTTCTTGTTGGGGGTGCTTGGGACCTCATAATTTCAAGTGACATCCTTCAATGTCACTAGTTTTTTCTCCCCCTTACAAACACTTGAGAGAAATAACAGGGTAGTAGGATTCAGCTTTTCTTTCTTCCCTGTTTAGGTTGTGGTGAAATCTGCTACGTTTTTCAGTAGATTTTGCACACAGACTTTGTTCCGAGTAAGTCAAAATACAATCCATCCAGTTGTGATTTCTTAATTGGAGGAAAAGAACATCTGCTGTTTGCATTATTACTACCAAAAAGGCAATCCAGCTAAATGTCCAGGAAAATGCAGATTGTACTCTTTCCTCCACTGTTTCTGGAAGCTAAGGTGGATATTGCCCTGCTTGACCAGAGGGTTTGTTCAGGAGGGTGTGTAGATTTGTTGACAGGGCCTTTTCATGGTACTGTTGAAGTAAAATTAAGCGTGATTCTAGGCAAACTGGCTTATAATGCCCATTGGTCTTCATACGTGAACAGGATCCAAACAGCAATTAACCTGATAGAAAAAACAGCCCTCACTTCTGGTTTTGGTCCCTGTCCACATAATGCAATCAGATTGTTGGAAATACGGTATCGTATCACTGTAACAAAGTTGAAACAGTTCAATGGAAATGAAAATACGGTTTAGGTGTACATAGGTGCATGGGTAGGGCTGGGCTTTGCCTTTATGCCCTTTAACGTGTAGCTGTCTATATATGCACTTGGGCTTTCCATTTGCTGCAGCTTCAGAGCAATAAAATATATCTCCCCTGAACTGTACCTAGCCAGCCGCCCATGGCTTTATTTATAAACTGCGGTTTTGGTTGGGTGGGAAAGGTGAGAGTGTCACTGTGCAACATCCACTGCCTTCCAAAAACCACGATTCAATTGAAAAGGGTGCTCAAAATTTTGTTATACACATTTCCTTTGTGTAAATAAATGTTTACAATTTTATATTAAAGATTTGAATAAGAGTTAGATCTTCTGACTGTATATTTTTTACTTTTTATAGATTTTAAAACTATAATTCTTTATATATGTGTTTGGGGGGTATTATGGTAAGTTTTATGCTTGTAAATGGAGAACAGTTGAATTTGATGCTAACCTTTATGAATTTTTGTCATTGAAATGTATAAAGAGTCCATTAATCCCCTTATTCTTTTACTACAATTACTGGTGCACACCAAAAAGAAATCCTTCACTTCTGTTTTATCATTATAAAATAAATATTTTGCTAGTGTATTAAACATACATGGTGTGACTTTATACGTTTGTGTGAGCTGAGCAGAGTTCAGAGTTGTTGTGCCTAGTGAGATGGTTCCCTTCATCCCAACACACAATTTTGGTCAGCCTGTTACTTAGGCTCAAATTTTTCTGCTGTGTCTTGCCAATTCTTACGGTTTCAGAAAGTCCATTTTAACAGGCCAGAACTGGATAAAGAGGCCTTAGAAAACTTTACTTTGAAAACAAGACATTATGCTATACCCACTGCTTCTGGACTTTTTTTTTTTAATGCAGTTGTAGGCCTTAAGCTAGGAAATACAACTGCAGAGATTGTTGTTAGTAGTGAAAAAGATGTTAATGATGACTGAGACCTCACATGTGCAAAATTGTAGAGTTCCAAAAATATGCTCACATTCCCTCAGAATAACAGGCCTTAGAGGTCCAAACTGGTTTCCTTGAGACTTGAAGAAAGACAAAGATTGTTTGTTTGATGTAGGCAGATGGCACACAGACACAAAGAGGAACCAAACTGAGAAATGAGGAACATGTACTGCAAGCGTGAGTTAATGTTTCTGAACAAGGAACAAAATACTGGCAGCAGGTTGTGTGAGGGTTTTTGGCTTCAAGCTGGTAAGGTCCCTAAGCCACTGCGTAGAGCTGGTGGGTTGAAGCGGCTGTGGAAAATAATGGCAAAACAGGACTTTCAGACCCTGCTGGATTGTTGAGCCTCTTAAGATGGACACTTACCCATATGTTGGTTAGAAGGGAAGTACAGCAACAACCTGGCTCCATCAGTGCCCAGAGGAGCCTAGCTTTAGTGGTGGGTGCTTGGATGTTAGTATGTTCTTGTTAACAAGTTATTACTTGACGAATTACTCTGAATACTTCAAAGCAGTTCTCTTAGTGAATCATACTACTTGCAGCTGAACCAAGAATTCAGTTATTATGTAGTACTTCCTGTTTGTCAAGTGTGCATTCTAACTGATGATATCTAGTCTTACGTTCTAAACTAACATCTCAAATCTCTCTAACCACAGATTTAGCAGTAGCGATAAAGAATTTGCAAAGTGTGACACATGCATTTCTTGCTAAGGCTGTATTAATTTTACATCTTAACTTTAATTTCAAGCATCCCCCCCATGTAATAAGAACTTTAATCAGCTTCCAGCATTGAAGGATCATTCTCCAAGCATTGAAGTTGGTGTCTTATTCTACAGCTATCATGTTTAAGGCCCCAGCTCACAGCCTTCAGATTTCTTCACAAAGTGCATCCTGATCTGAGTATATTTTGAGTATATTCCTACTTCACAAGTTTGTTGTGTTTGGGGAGTGGAGGGGACCTGGAACTTCAGAAGCTTATAAAGAACCAAATATAATAACAAACAACAATACCAGGATGAGCTGCTTCTAGCCTGAGGGGAACCGTGAAGTTATTACTTTATTAACTTTTGCTTTATTGTCCCCTTAAAAGGGCTGCATTTATTTAATGTTGAGTAAACCAGAAATTTCCCAAACTGTCCCCTGTTGAAGTGATGTGTATGTGCGTGTTTTTCCAAAGATCTTAAGGAGTCAGTGGCAGCTTGTGACCAACCTCTGTGCAGAAACCAATTTTTTTTTTTCTTTTTTTTGCTTGGTGTTAGTGTCTTTTCTGAGGCTAATGTAAATCTGTAATGGAAGTATTTTCTAAAGCCTGAATTGTTTGAAATGGTGTAAGCAGTAGATGATTCCTGCTGACGTTTCCCCTCTGGCTTTTATATTAGACACCCCAGATGAAATCTTGGGTCACCAATAGATTCTGTTAAGGTTAATTGTTTTATTTCTTATTTCAGTCTGGGTTTGCTAGCAGCTTGGAGGGTCTAAAGCCACATCATAGAAGTGTTTTGCGGAGGGAGGGAGTGGTTTTGGTATTGCATTTTTTTTTTTGTGTACAATTGTATATTTGAATTAATTAACTTAAGTTTTCAACTTGATAAGCTGTCATGATAGTGGTTTGAGGCGATGGAGAACCAAACCAGAAGAACAAGCTTGCTGCATCCCACTTGGGAGAAACTGTAGGTCTGGTCGCTTCTTGTTGGTACTGCGCACAAATTCTGTACTGAGGTTTTGTGTGTGTGACTATACAGAGAGAAATGCAATGGCTCAACCATATCCTGTGCCCTCTCCTCACCAAAATTAAGGGAAAACCTTAGCTCATAATGAATGATACCTTTTTTTTTCCTTCTTTTTGGTTTTAAAAACTTTAAAATCAGAGTAGTCTTATCCATATAAAGTTGCTCCAAAACACAGGATAACTTTTTGAACTGATGCATATTTTGCTTTTGTGGAATGGGGAGGAAAGTTATTCAGGGCTAAAATATTGCCACTTTTCAAACTTTATGTTTTACAATTATAATTCTGACATCAGTGTAACATTTCTGAGGGTCTGTGTATTTCTACATCCTCTGCTGCCTTCCCTTTGGAACTGAGAACTTATATTTTGTATGTTAGCCAGGAAAAGGTTTGTACTGCAAATTTTAAAGACATCAGAAAACTACAAAAAGTGACTGAGTGCTAGGAAGGAACTCTACTCTTATTTGGTAAAGTTACAGTATTAATTAATAGGATAAAAAATCTGAATGGTCTTTTAAAAATTCAGAATCCAGTAACAGAATTAAGTTATTCCAGCTGAAGTCTAGAAAATCTTTAACATGGTCAACTTCACTACTTGGAATATGAGCAGAAGGTCAAGTCATTAATTTGTAAATGCTTGTTAATAATTTTTACAACCTCGCACATAATTCAGATGCTTTAGAGCTGATTAAGATAGCGATAAAAGGGTTGGAAAAAATCCCATCATCTTTCAATTGCTGGCAACCTGTAATTCAACCACGGCACAAAACCTGTAAATATAATTGTGAGCATTTAACAGTTTGCACCTGCAAAAATTTTGCTGTTACGTAGTTCTACAAAACTTTTGCTGTTACGTAGTTCAATAAAGGCACTTGCCTGGAATAGGTATTTTCTGATGGCTGGCTGCTTTGGAAGAATGGTGTGGTGTGGAGAGAGTTAAGGTGTGGTGGAGGAAACACGTGTTGCTGCAGGAGCAGTAAGAAGGCTCTGTGGCAGAGCTTGTGGTAGTAGTGGGAGGCTTGGAGAGAGGGTTGGAGAGCAGCTCTACTCATCCCACCTGGCTAGGGGTTTGGTCTGCAGTCAGCAACATGAGAAATCAGATAGACCTGCTGGCCACTGTCACGGTTTTGGGAGTCCTGGAGCAAGGTAAATGTCCTTTATATAATGCTAAATTAGTATTAAGCTAATTATACTGAACTTTGTGGGACTTGGTTCCTCTGTTTTGCTTGGAGTCTTGGTGGAATGAAAGTTGCTGTTTTCCAACATGGTAAAATGATGTTCGGCTGTTCACAGTGGAATTGTCATGCCTGAGGAAGTTCATTATTTAATAGGGACTAAAATGATTCGCAAACCTCAAAGCCAGCATCCTAGAAGGAAATGAAATTTAAGTTTTACTTTGAAACTTAATTTTAACAATCAGATGTCTTTAAAACATTTTCTGTGCTTGAATTTTAGCAGGTAATTTGTAACTTAGAGTGGCTGGAGGTAACCAAAATAAAGGCAGGTTAACAAATATGCTGATGAAGAGGTCAGTCTACAAACACATATTGTATGTATATGGAAAAGAGTATCATGTATGCATGTATTTCTCCTCTGTGACCGGTATCGTTATGTGTTCAATTCATACAGCTTAGCTGCATGGAGCAGGTGACAAGATGAGTTGACAGCATGCAGTAATTTGGAAACTAGTGCAAACCCTTCTGGTCAGAAATAGAAGCAGACATCTGCAAAGAAACTCAGCGACTTCTTGTAATTTAAATAGCCGCATTTGGTTTAGACCATTTAGAAAGAAGCGGTAGTGTTGCCAAGCTCTACCTCTTGTGTTTAATTGTGAGTCCTTTGGGCAAAGGCATCTCCCCCTTGGGCTTCAGGAGGGTCACAGAAGGTGACATTCCCCCCCCTCCTGGGGTAGGGACAGAGCCCCCAGTTTATGAAAATCTTCACATTTCTATGAGGGAAGGTTTGTTTGGGGGGGGGGTTATTACTGAATTAATTCACTATAAAGCTATCATATCTCTTTTCTTACAAATGGATGTGAATCTCTGAGCAGCCTGATGTATTTTTAGCCATCAGATGATAAATCTCTTAATGAAAGCATTATTTAAAACACAAATACTCTACTTGAAGAATACAGTTAAAGATTTCTGAGTTACCAGTAATTTCCCTCAAACCATTTACAGACAAATGTCAGCAACTACAAATGGAAGGTACTTTAGTCTTAGGAATGTATTTGTTATTAAACTAAGTGGGGATGGAGGGAGTGTTTAGTGTGCAAAGAGAAGACATGAAAACTTGAAATTGAGTTACAGAAACGTTGCTAAGCCCTTTCCATTGGGAAACCCTCAGTAACCAATCCCTAGATGGCAGTTTTGTCACATATATGTGTTTTATGAGAACTTGAAGTATTTTTTAAAGGTTGCATTATGCTATGCAAACGGTACGTAGGTGTGAAGCCAGCAGATAAATAGCAAGCCCTGGCACCCTCCTATCTATGTGAGATCGGACAAAGTAGCCTCATTTTGTGGTCTCTGCTTGGGAAGCCAAGGAACAATTGCAAAATACTACAGGTTTCCTTTCTCTCCAGTAGTAAGAAATATGTGCGCTAATGTCACCTTGATTCCGAGCTGTGCAGTAGCTTTTTTTGCATCTTTTGAAAGGACATTGTGTGTGAATTACAGATCTGAAATTCATTCTGAGAAGGCAGAGCACTGAAACAGGGATGTGCGCCATACCTACAAATACTCTTCTATTACATCCTGATGTAGGAAACATAATTTAACAGCTGAGCTCAGTATACTGGTGGTTGATTTTTGCTTTCTGCTTAGTTTTCTGGAAGCCCACAGTTTCTGCATTCTTTCAAGTAACTTTTACCTTTTTAATTTAGTTATGCTCGGTTTAGCAAAGCTCTGAGCTTAGCGCTCTGTAGACGCGTGCCACTGCCCTGTGTTGAACGTCGTACCCGAGAGCAGAACAATGCTACCACAGTTGTGTTGTGTCCCCACGGCCCCCCCTTTTTTTTTTATTGCTTCAAAGGAAGTAAAGCTTATGCAGTGTCACTGTCAGTCCCCAGAGAGCTTGTTTGCCAGGTTCCCTCAAATGTGGCAGGTATCAGCTATGATATGCTTGACAAGTTTGTGGACATAATCAAATAGGGAATGAAGGTCTGGCTGATGGTTCCACTGAGGAGCAAAGTGCAAGGAGAGCTCAGCCCTTGTGAGCTGTGTGGGAATCCACAGAGATGTTTAACCTCGAGACATGAATCACAAGAAACTAGTTTGAAAGTTTCTGCAGAGTAGATTGAACTCTCTTCCCTAGAAGTCCATGCTGAAAAGGTTTGTACAATGTAGTGTTTTTTCAACACTCATTCTAAGAAGTGCTTTTGGAGGGCGATTCTGCATCCTTAATGCTTCACCCCTACGCCAGGTTTGGCAGACAGCTAACCATCCTCCAAAAGGCTTTCGCTTCTCTTGGCTGGTTGTTCTATATATTACTCATCCCTAAGCGTAAGGGATCTGTTGCAGGACTTGTCTGAATTTACCCCTGTACACAAGCAAGATGTTAAGCACAGAGTTGATGGAGAGGTTGGGTCTGAAATTATTCTTAGGGTGCTCATCAGCCACAAGAACGCGGCGTTAGGAAGGGTGCAGATGGCGTGAAACAGGATGAAGACTTTTGCCCAGCACGGTCAGGCTTATGCCACAAGCTGGAGCTGTGCACGATGCAGTAACTTTAGCTCAGTCCATTTCTTGAGAGGAGGCTGGGATTGAGACCCTGCGAGCATTAAATAGTTGCGTAGGGGAGAGGGGCTTATCTGATGTGAAGAGGAGGTAACAGGATGGGTCACAGCTTCATCATCTTTTTCCCAGAGCTCTGCCAGCCGCTGCTGAATCGCCCGCTGTGCGTTGCTGCAGACCTAAGCTGTCTGGTTTCGCAGAGAGGACGCTGTGTCACATCGTGCTGGATCTCGGGGGCAGGACGATATCTTCACCCTCAACCATAACCAACGTGCTACAAACAAATTGGGGCCGGGAGCGGTTGGGGAAGCAAACTTGTTCCTCCCCACGCTTCTCACCCAGCACCTCTTATTTAGGCCTGGTTCACTGCACACACTGTGGAAGACACTAGAACATGAGAATGTTTTCTTAAATGAATGTCTGTTTATTTAAATGAATTATATGTTGTGTAATACACAGGTCACAGCATGAGATTATTTACATTTCTAATTCCCTTTTCTCTTACATATGTTCTCATGCTTTTCTGCAGGCACGCGTAGATCTGTCTTGTCTTTAATCTTGCAACATCTGTCCCTACTTTCCTTTCTCTCTCCTGCTGTTCTGCTTTTATCTTTTGTTAGAATAAGACAGTCTGCAAGGCAGTCTCTTGCAGCCTGGCTCCTTGTCTCTCTGTTCAGTGCTCCGGAAATGTTGCTACGTTAGGACCTTGCTAATCCAAGTGACTTGCTTAGCAGCATGCTGCCACAGCCACCAAAGTAATTGGTTTTTATAATTTAGGTTTCTCGTATATGAAAATTCTCATTTTCAATGAAAGCAGCAATGTAGTAGTGCACCTAAGTATAAACACTTCAAACATCAGCAATCACTCGTGGGAGTAAGAGCTTTTGCCAAATAATGAAACAGTCCAAATCTTCATGTTAACAAGTTTTCATCATTTTGAAGTGACTTTCCATGTCCCTTACAAATGTAGAAAGGAGCGACGTAGCAGACACCGAGTTAGTACCTTGGCCCAAACTTGGCTGGTAGCAGTCACTGGCAGCTCCTTGAACTGCTCGAGCCTTGGGGCTACCCTGCAGGAATTAAGTGGAAGAAATAATCGCCCCCTTCCCCATTTCCTCCTATTGCCATGATTACGAGCATCTCTAATGGACTTAACGACATCCCAGTGCTTCACAGTTTGGATGCTGCTCTGTGACATGGGGCCATCCTTGTACAAAAGCTTTGTGCCCGCTAGGTATAGCGGAAAGCGTTATACATCAGACTGGCAGAGGGTGTATGAATACTCTCAACACAGAGCGCAAGATGAAAAAAGAGTAATAATTCTGTGATTAGGTGTGGACTCGGTAAGGTTTTAGTGTGTGTTGCTGGCCTCCCTGCAGGACCAGGCTGCGTTTGATCTGCTGGGGATCTGCTGCTGCGCGCTGGGCGTGAGACGATGCAAAGCGCCAGCCAGCACGTCGGCTCTGCGGCAGGGGCACTCTGCCAGGATAACCAAATCTGAATTTAAAGTACGAGTGTGGAATAAATGGCATATTTATTCCAGGTCGTGTGTGACAGCCCTGGACTATGAACCGAGACAGTATCGGCTCTTTTCCTCTAACCACTTGCTTGATTCCAAACTAGATAAGGCTTGGCTACATCAAACACTGCTGGACTGTTACTATTCCTGTGTTGTTCTTTTTTTAGCCTATTTTGTGCTGCAGGTGATATATGCCCGGCGAAAGTACAAGATCTCCCCTCCCAAGACAACAGGTCACCCTGAATTTGAGCGGATCTTCAGAGCTCAGTAAGATTTTGACTTCTTTTGTGGTGACTCCATCTAGATATGACTTGAGTCAACCGTCACTACCAGCGAAGACTGAAGTCACCCTCAAGTCACCTTTTTGCTTATTGCTACAGATACTAGATTTTTAAAATTTTTTTTTAATGCTTTGCGCGCAGAAGTTTGAGTTTTGATTTGGAGCACTTTGCTTTGGCTGGAGTGTTTCTGTCCATCCATGATAATCCTTCTGGCATTGTGAGAGGCAGCCAAATTACAAATTAGTGGCTATATGGAAGAGGTGCTGAACATTATTGTGTTATAATCATTAAGTTTAATATTAATGTTGGCTCCAAATTGTGAGAGTAGCTGAAGCTATATTAATAACCTAATATTTGCTTGTAAGTTTTTGCTGTTGAACAAAGGGCCTTGCTGGCAGAACCAGCTACAAGGACGTTTTAATTTTTTCCCTTTTTTTAAGCCATTGTACGGTGAAAGTCAGCACTCGCGGGCCCATGCCGAGGGCTATTTCTTTTTGCTCTGTTCCTATGGAGAGAGCAATGCTGGAGCTAAACTGGAAATGTTCTCAGATCCCTTCGGCTTCCAGCAAGTACCAGATTCCATCTTTCATCTCAGTCGTTCTGTTTCCTAAGTGATTGAAAGGAATTGGCCGGAGCTGGTTTGAAGGGTAGCTCAAGCACGGCACTAAATCCTGAACAAAGCAGCTACGTTTCCTTGCCAGCGTGCGGGAAACGTTTGTGGAGTGACAAAAACACCCGCTTCGGTCCTTTTGCAATGCAGTGAAAGGCCAGCCTGCATGGAAGGCATCGGCCTTTGCTAGCTGGCTAGCTGCTGCTGTGGCTTTTAATTAAATACCGGGCTGTGTGTTAACCGAGTTGTGCTGTGGGCTGCGGCGTGCCGGGAAGCCCTCCGCTATATTCCGCGGAGAAGGCGACCTCAGCGAACTCAGGTTTGAGATGGTATTTCTTCCTTGTGTTTTTTTTTTTTCCTGTCCTTTATTCTTTTCCCCGTGGGAAAGGATACAAATGGATAATTTGTTTTGATATATTAAAAAAAAAAAAAGAGGGGAAAAAAGGTACTGCTTTATTACTCACTCGTGGAAATCTGGCAGCGTCCCCTCGCTGAGGCTCAAACTGCATTTACAGTGTAAGGTTATTCAGAGTTTTTCCAGCTCCTAATCTGGCTCCATTCCTCAAGGCTTGGCAAATTTTTGGCCAAATGTAAGATTAAATTGCCTGGGGAATGGTAAAATGTAGGAGAAATCAAGAAACAAACCCATTGTCTTTAATAGCACAGCTCCTGTCCTTTCTTGCAGAAAATCTGTATTTTTGTCACTAAAAGAAAAAGGAAGGAAGAAAACCTGGCTGCAGATCTGATCGCCTTCTGCTCAATTTGACCTGGGAGAAGGCTTGCTCTTGGAGCACGACTTGTGTGACACCCAAATCTGGGCTGTGCTCACCCAAGGGGAAGAGAAAGCTCTTTAAATAATGATAGGGAAGGAACCTCTACCTGTGCAGCTTTTAAGCTGTAGCTGTACTAGACGCCTGTGAAGGTGCTGTGCGTGGGGCTGAGATGGAGCCTGCTGAGGGTTCAGCAAAGACAAATCTCCACCTCGGCCACGGCTTGTCATTGCAGGGTCCACGTGAATGCGGGCGAGGTGAACGCTGTGCATTGTTTGGGTGCTTTTCTTCTCTAAAATACAGATATTGGGTGTCCTTGGTCACAGAAAAGGCCCTTTGTCCACAGGACAGCAATGCCTCTTATCAGCCCTTTCAGTTTGCTCCGACGTGCGTTTCCAGCTCACTTCTCTGGCCTCGGTTAACCGGTCTCTGACGTACGAGGATGCAGTTTTAACTCTCGTCTCTGGTTCTCACCAGGGTGAATTGCTCAGAGTACTTCCCGATCTTCGTCTCGCTCCTCTGGGTTGCTGGAATCTTCTTCCATCAAGGTAAGCGGAATGGGGGGGAACCCCAACCCAAACCACATGCACAAACCAAAAAAACCCCCAATTTAAATCCCATTGCGACTCGGGCACCTCCTCTCTGTACCTGTAAGGCTGTTACTTGGGGAGAGCGAAGTTCCCCTTGGGGCAGCCCTTGGTCTACCTGGCCGAACTCCAAACTCCTCTCCTGCCCAGAGGAGGTTTGGTGGCGTTGGCAGCCCTCGCTCCGTCGCTGGAGCCCGGCTGTCCCCCCCCTCCCCGGGCTGCTTCTCTTATCTCAGGATAAGGTCAGAGCTGCAACACGATACCCAAATCCCTACGTCAGAAGGAGAAACCGTAACCCAAACAATTAGTCATCTGCCGTCCATCCCGTACCGAGCGGGTTTAGGGGATTTGGCTGCCGCCGTGGGGAAGACGTGAGGAAGGAACACGGAAGGGAGCGTTGCAAACCCAAGTCCCAGGGCAACTGCGGGGCAGAAAAGTTCCTCCCTCACAAAAAAAGAGAAGGAAGAAAACCCATTTAAGCTCCCACAGTGTTTTAAAGCAGAGTCCCGCTGTGTTTGGTTCTCGTGGCCGTGCCCCATCTTGCAGGGGGAAGCCAGGGACGTGGGTGACTGCGGCGTCCCAGGACCCCCAGCCCCGTCAGGACTCGGCTCCTCTCTCCCCCGCAGGTGTGGCTGCTGCGTGTGGGCTGCTGTACCTCTACTCCCGCTTCAAGTACTTCCAGGGATACACCGTGGCTGCGCAGGGACGGTTAGTACCCGGCCGGGGGGTTTTGGGTACCCCAAACCAGGCCAGGGAGGCTGGGGGCAGGATGCGGTCCCTGGGGTAGGTTTCCTTCCCACGGGTGGAACTGAAGGCGGATTGGCATCACCTCCTTCTCCTCCCACGTCCTCGTGGCCATGCCACCTCTTCCCTGACTCTGTCTCGAAGGAGGTGGGGGGGACACCGAGCCCCGGGTCGGCTGGCGGTGTCTGATGGCGTTTTCTCCCCGCGCAGGTTGGGGCCGCTGTACGCCAGCGCCTGGCTACTGTGGGCGCTGCTGGGGCTAGCGGTGGCCGGGCTGCTGGCCCATTTCTTGCTGTCCCCCTCCTCTGCATGGATGGCAGCGCTGGCACGGCCCCTCCAGCTGCTCGGCGCCTGGTGAGAGGGGCCGCGGCTCTCCCAAAACCCACCGTTGGCTCTCGGCAGAGGGGAGGGAGTCGCGCGGCGCGGTCGGAGACCGAGTATCTCTCCCCAGCGCCGTGCTTACCTTCGAAGCGAGGTGGATGCTGGCACTCCTCTTCGGAGATGATTTTCCTTCTAGGAAGCAAACACTGCCCAGCCTCTGCCCCTGCTGATGGGCTTCGCTGCCAGGCTTTGTAGCACACTCTGCTCTAAAACCTCTAATGCCTTGGGCTTTGCTTCACAGAGCACGGATTGACCCAAACGCTGTCATCACTCCTCCTTACCGCTGTAATGATCTGTGTTGAAGGATCACAACATGGATATGCAAAAAAATAAATTCCTTTTCTCAGTGGAAATCACCTGCGATTGTCCAAGGTGCTTGGGGACAGGGTGTGAGACATCTGAGGTTTAGGGGATTGCGTTGCATGGGAAAAGCTGCTGTGATCAGAACTGACTTGAAAGGATGGGTAAACTTGTCTAAAACCATATCCAGATTTTGGGGGAAAATGCTTGATTCTAGTCCAAATGCTAATGGCTGTGTTTGGCATTGACTTGAATGACCTTGACTCGGTGCTGACTTCGCTTATCACTGACCCACCAGTAGGACTTTGCCCTCTCTCTGAATTTCAACCTCCGCTGCAGACTTGGGGTTTGCAGGTAACTAAAGCAGGCAGCTCCTTGCTAAGCTGTGCATGAGTATAAAGAAAAGCAACGTATTTTGTAAGAAAGACAACTGTTCCATGATCGCACCCTTAAGGCGTATGGGTGCCCAAGCACCTTCCTTGCTCCCTGCCAAGGAAAGACGGGACCAAGCTTTCTTTTTTTAATAACTGGTGCAGGTTCCTGTGGTGCTGGGGCAAAAAATAACCGGTCTCCCACTGGGCTGCTCTAAGTGCTTTCCCCAGCATGAGCAATGCTTCGGGAGTATCTGGTATTGGTGAGCGCTGATGAATAACTCCATTTTGGGTGTAGGGGCTACAGCTGGTCCCTGGCCCCCAGGGATGCCCACCCGTCCTGGGGAGGGGAACAGGGGTAGAGCCAGAGCGAGTGCCTCCCTGCTGTGAGTGACTCTCAGTGCCACACCAAAGGTTTAAATTTAGCTTTTATTACAGTGCACATTATTTTATATATTTATATAGAGAGATGTACTTGAAAAATCAAATGTATCCAATAATAAAAAATACAGCACATTAAAGTAGTATAATGCATTCCAGTGTATAGCTGAAGAGACATTGGGATTTACACTAATCCCTACTATTTTTGAACTGGGCTACTTCTGCTTTTTTTTCCTCCCAAAAAATTCACACCAATCAATAACTGAAATAGTTATTTAAAAAGATGGTTTCTGCACTCAATCTCAAGGCATGAAGACACTGGAGACTTCACTGTGAGTTAAGGGGCTGTGTTCAATGCTGGCAGGCACAGTGTGGCGTATTTTGTTTTTTTTGTTTTCCCTGCCATAGTCATAGCTCCAACCCCTTTGGATTCGCTCCTCGTCTGCTGAAGGAGGGTCAGTCTTCACCCTCACTTAATCCTCAGCTGTGGCCAGGACTGTTGCCTGGGCGAAGGCAAGGCAGACCTCGGTCCCTGGCCGTCTCCATCCCGGCGTGCCTGCGGGGTCAGCCGGCAGGACTCAACGTGACCGAGCCCCCGCTCTGTCCCCAAACACAACCAGAGATTGCCCTGTCCTGGGCTGAAGGTGCTTTTCATCCCCACGCTCGCTATAGCTCATCCTGACCCCAAACCGTCCCCTGTGTCAGCGTGGCCTGAGCGGCACGCGCGGCAGCCTGCGCCCACGGGGGACCGAGGGAGCTCCCGGGCTTTGCCGAGGGCAGCAAAGCCAGCCCTCTGCGCGGGATATTGGTTTTTTCCTTGTTGTTCTTCTTCTGGAGAAGACGACGATGTCCTGGCCCCGCAGCACCGGCGAGGCGCCGCGGGGAGGAGGGAGCGGGAGGGGAGGGAGCAGGACCGGGGATCCGCGTGTGTCCGTCCACCCTTCCTCGCGCCCGTTTCACTCCGCTTTTTTGATAAAAATCTGGAAGGAGAGAAGGCTGGGATCAGAGAGGAGCGGGGGGGGGGGGGGGAAGGTGGCGGGGAGCTGAGGAAGCCCAGCTCACCTCGCTCAAGATGATCCACACCGGGGAGTCGGTCTGGATGGACAGCCTGATGGCTTCCAGCGGCCCGAAGGATGGGTCCACCTTGCCCTCTGCGACACCCTTGGAGAAGGAGCCTGGCGGGGAGAGCACAGGGGTGACATGGGGACGGTCCCCTGGCATCCAGCCCCCCCCCATACCCCAAGGGGACCACGAGCAGCCACGGCAGCCCCCCACCTGCAGCTCCTCAACACAAGATGGGCTGAAAAATCAGCAGCGTGGACATCAATACAGTGCAAAATGCTACACTTAGGGGAACAAAAAAAATCAGCTAAACAAAACAAAATGGGGAGTATTTGGCTACGCATCACTGCTGTGCAAAAGGTGGGGGGGCAGAGTGGCCTGATGGCAGCACCATCCTGTAAAAGACATGTCAGTTCAGGACCCACGGCATGGAGGCAAGTCTTATATCAATAGTTCTAGCAAGGTCTCAGCCTGTTGCTATGTCCCATTTTCGGGTGTGATTTTTTTTTTTTTTTGAAAATGCAACTGGGAGAAACCAGACAGCATGCAGAGGAATGCTAAAATGGCAAAAAGCTATGCGTGCCAGGGAATTTCTCTTTTATTTGTCTATTTAAAAAAAAAGAAGTCTTGGCAGGGACACCAGGCCTTTACCACGCACCAGCAGGTCCCCATAGGCTGCAATCACTCATTCTTGACCAAGGGCAGGACAAAAACTAAAACAAGCTCAGGTGGCAGGAGACAAAGTCCAAGCTGCAAGTGGTATGAATACCAAGACAGGCTGTGGAGGGAGAGTGTGAAATCGCGCGTGGTGGAGGTTTTTAACATCAGGTTAGGCAAACGGGTAATCTGAATAATTTGCTCCCAGCTCTGAGCAGAGAAGTAGAACTAAAAACTACCTGAAGAGGACGCCTAGTCTAAGAGGGGAGGGAGGGCAGTGGAGGAGAGGAGACAGTGACAATTAAATCCTGTTCCAACCTGGCTCCTGGCAAGCAGGAATTACTCTTTGCCAAGCAAACAGCACTAAGGGTCTCGATTCACTTGAAGGTGAGGATATGGGCTGCGTTATCAAACCCAGCGGGCAGTTTACCACGCCGCACCCTGCTGTACCTATCTGGATGTAGCCGTCTGGCATCCTGCGGTATTTGACGACTGCACCTCTTCCCTCCTGTAAGGCTTCCTTATCCGACTGCAGGCTCTGTGAGAAGGGAAGGAGCTTTGTGCAAGGCCAGTAGGAAGAGCCACCCAAAAGCCCCAAGCAACACCAGCAACCCCAGAGTTGCTCTCGCCCACAGCCCTTGGCACCTCATCCCCCTGCCTGGCACCCCGAGCCTCATGCCCCAAAACAAGAGGACGCTTGCTGCCCTCACGCTGCTGCTTCCCCTGCACCACCCTGGCTCCATCCCCTTCTCTGCAGCCATCCCACCCATCTCAGCATCCCCTCTGCAGGCAGGGACGGCTCCCATCGTGACTGCTCAGCGCAGGATCTCCGCTCCGGAGGTGGTACCACACCAGGTGTGACCCCCCCCGGCTCCCAGTCAGCACCTCTCAAAGGCACTCCAGTCTTGTAAAGCTTTTCCTGATGGCTTTAAGCAGTTCCCTTCTCTCAAACCTCTTTTGCTTCCCACTCCACCCCCATCTCAATTCTCAATAAAACACTTACGTCAAACGGCAAAACCTCCACAGTTGTATTGAAGAGTTTGTCTTCTGGGTGCTCGATGTTCCCGCTGCGGAAGAAGAACCTGTGACAGAGACCAAAGTCATGGAAACCCACGCTGAGCACGGGGCAACATGATGGCTGTCACCCCAGTTGAACCATCAAACCGCTCATCCTAACAGGCACCTTCTCAAAAAGCCCCACATGCACATGGTTTGTAAGGAGACCTGCACCAGAGTAGCAACATCATGGCTTGCTCACAAGCATAGGAAAGCAAAGGGCTCCAGCAAACATGGCCCTACCAAAAAAAAGGTCAGGTTATCCTCCTCCTGGAAGAGCACTGCTCCCTCCTCCTGGGCAGCCAAGCAGAAGACAGCCAAGAAATTCAACATGAGCCAGAAAAGCAAAAGGGAAGGGTCTCCACATGCTCCAGGCTGTCCCCACGTCCCCCGCCCCGCTGATCCCCTCAAGCACTGGCCTTTCGATGCGGAGTGGTTTGAAGAATCTGAATCGGATGAAGTCTCCAGCGGTGGGAGTGAAGGCCCAGAAAAAGTCCTCCCGCAGGTAAGCCTTCTCCAAGGTGAAGTGCTGGTAGGTTTTCAGGCTGGTGCTCACCTCCGCAGGAGGGTTGACGTGCTCTTTCCGCAGAGCCTGCTTGCCGAAGTCCTTGTCCTTGGTAAGCGCAAAGCAAAAGGGCAGAAAAGGGTCATGAGCTGCTTTCGCCTGTGAGGAACAGGGGTCCCGGCAACAAGGCACCGCAAATTAAAAGCTCTCAGTTTGCACAGCGTAGAAGGATGAGGGGTGGAGGTGAGCTGGGGAAGGCACCAGACGGGGCAATGCACGGCTGGATCGCAGGAGGACACAACTCCAGGAGAGGCAGCGCAGGGCAGCACCACTGCTCTGCACTCTGATCCAGCACCAAAGAGCCCTTCATTGTCCAAGTGGCCCCGAACACGTGTCCCTGCCCCGGGAGCTCTGCAAACAGTCCTTACACCTGAGGAGAAGGTGGCTGGGAAGCTGATGATAGCATAAAACAACTGGATTACATGGCCTGACGAACACTGCACTGCAAGGCAAACTGGATTACAACGTCTGTGTCCGTCTGATCCCCAGGTAAACGGGACTGAGCACAGCCCAGGGATGTGTGTCCACAGATCTTGCACATGCAGCTGTGGGAAGCTCGATTTTGTTGATGTTTAACCACACACACACAATTTAAGCTCTTTCACAGCAAGGTTTAGTTCGCCTATCAATCAGCACATCCCAGGAACAAGGAGAGGGGTGGGAAGGAAGTCAGACCAACCCTGGAGTCATCTCTCCAGGGTTTTTGAGTCGATGCTTTGAAATCACACCCAGACCATGGTTTGGCACTCAGGGAGAGTGGCCAGGGCCAGTACCAAGGCTTAAAAGCCTGCAGCGACTCTTGGTACACGTCACTGCCACTCTGAGAAGCAGGAGCTCCACGAGCTCACTGTAATTCAGAACAAAACGCAACCACTGCACAGAAATCCAGCTGCCACTGTCCCACCGGTCGCTGTCACTGATGTTCCCACCCCAAAACCGGCCAGCTCCTGGGTGCCCGCAGGCCAGGTCTAGCAGAAAGGCCATCTGCAGCTTAGACAGGCAGCTGATACCCACCTTCAGCTTCTGTATCTTCCCAGCCAAGGAGGAGTGGGTTCCCACGTGCTGGAAGAGGGAGGGCTTGAAGCGGATCCTCAGGTTTGCCTTCTGCCTGTCGCAGTGTTTCTGAAACGAGACAATCCCGCAGAGCCCCACGCTTAAACCTCTGCGGTCAGCTGTGACCCACGAAAAGAACGGAGAAGGGCACAAGGAGCGATAAACACCCCTGTGTCTCCATCTCTTATGCCTGTCTGTGTTGTTTTGGCTTTAATTTGGCTTTAATTTAACCGAACTCTGGAGGAACCTGTCCATGACTCTTGGCCGCTCACCCACTGGGCTCTGCTGGGCAGCCGGAGTGCCCGGGTTTAAGTGCCAAATTTCTCCTTGCCAAGCATAGCTGAGCAAATCTCCTCTGTGCTGTCAGGTAGGGACAGCCAGAGAATTTAGTTTCTTTTGTCCTTGGCTTATTGGGAAAGCCTTTTTCCTACAACTCAGAGCTCGGGATCACCGATGTCTGAAGGTAAGTCAGTCCTGGGATGATTCAGAGCCTAAGTGAACAGGTAGCAAGTGTAGGCTCTTTGCAGACAGGCAGAGTTTTTAGTTTGTTGGCAGGTGTTATTAAGCAGATGTATGGCACGTGCCATTGTCAAAGCTGTTGGGCTGTTTCACGCCCATCCCACCATGTAAATAAAGTTGGAGATGCAACTCCGATGCAGCCAGTAATTTTCCATGGGGTGGAGGGAGAGAGATGATAGAGAGGGAATAAAGGACAAAGGGGAAAACCACTGAGAGCGTGAAGACAAGAACTCAACATTTTAAAAATAGTTCATTTCTCTCAGTTTGGGAGAGCAGAACAAAAATACAGGGTTAAAAACCAGAGGGAGAGGGCATTTGTTTTCCGACTTTTGCTTTTTCCAAGAAAAGAAATGCATGCACACCCCTACCACCATCTGCTCTTGCAGCCTCCCACCCAAGAGAAACCCCGGCAGAAATCCCACCGCCGGGCGCTGCGTCACCGGCTGCCTGGCACCAGGCAGGGCGCAGTGGGGAAAGCCAGCCACACCGAGCCCCCGCCACGGGCTGCCCCCACGGGCCACCGCCACCGTGCCGGGAGCTGGGAAATTCCAGGCATGACCCTCGCGAGCTGCAGAGGAGATAATCCCCTAATCCAGCTCACGTTACATTAGAAAATTAAAACTAGCCCTGGTAATGGCAGAGACCCTACTCCTTGCCAGCAAACCCAGATGCAACCCTATCAGGTCTGATCTCACTCTGGATGGGGAGAGAAGGAGAAAGGGGAACAGAGGGAGGTACAGCATCTCCTGATTTCTCTTTCTCCCGTTTTCCCCTTCTGCTAAAGAAGCACTTGCTGAAAGCAGCGTTGTCTCACTAGAGCCAGGAGGGGGAATGGCTCAGTTGGTGGTAAGAAGGTCATCCTTTCACACAGCTCTACCCCAGGTAAATCTAAAATTAGTTAAAAAAGAAAGAGCAGAATATATCCAGAGCAGGCAAAGCGCTTACGAAAAGCTCAGGTCAAACAAACTTTCAATCAAAAAGACAAATCCTCCCCACTACCAATTTGATTCTGCACAGTGGGATTTACAAGGGAAAGTCATGTTTGAAAGGGCGCTGTGCAGAGTTAATCATGCAAACAGTGGGGGAAAGGAGCCAGAAATCCACGCAGAAAGTAGGTTAATTTTTAAAAAGGCAACACATTTAAGAGGTTTGCAGTTTCCCCTGGGAAAACCTTGGCTCCGCCAGGTAGGAGAAGATGAGCGAAGAAGATGAGCTAAGAAGATGATCCTGCGCAGCAGGATCTGCATTTAATCAATGCTCAAGCTGAAGATTTTGAAGGGGGGGAGCACAGGCAGCAGCATGGTTCCCAGCTCCATCCCAGCATCCCACCACCCCGCCTTCGCCCACGGCTGTGACGACCCCGGGGGCTGCCGGACAGGCCTGGGGACTGCTCTGTCACACCTGAGCACACGGTTTGAACTGCCAGGAGGACACGATGGACATCATCTGAGACTGGTCCTGCTGCACCCGGGGGACTGGAGCTGACATCACAGCCTCTGCCAGGGATCCGGCCAAATTCAATCACATCCTTGCCCCAACTCTGCAGAGCCCTGAGGATGCCCTGTCGTCCCCCCCCAACACAGAAATCAGTATTTATCATCCCCAGAGTGACCACTTGCTCTGGCATTTGCCTCCACAAAGTAGTTGTGGCCACGAGGCCCATCCGAAGCGACTGGCTTCAAGCTCTGCACAGGGACTCCGCTGCTCATTCTCTGCCGGGGGAGGAGGGCGAACGAGCATTTGAGTAAATACAGTATGTTCAGAGAGGAGACAGGAGAGTATCTGGTGGTGAGCTCATCTTACATTTGCTGTCACACACACTCCTCCTCTGCCCTTCCCACTCGCTTTAGCCCCTTGCTGCTGCCGCCGACGGGAGTTCAAACGCAACCTCCGCAGGGCACGGGGGCTTCTGTGCTGCTGTCTGCAAGGCTTTGTGCAGGCAAACGAGATGGCAGCAGGAAAACAGAGCCCGTTTCACCCCTCTGCACCCCCCTAGAAACCCCAGCAAGAGCTCTGTGGGCTCTGGCTTTATTTTGGCACACTATGCACGGCGGGCTTGCTCTTGGGTCATCTGGGGTGAGCTCTCTGGGCAGCCTGCGTGTGTGCTCCAGGTGGGTACGGTACATGAGCCCAGAGCCAAAGAGTTATTCTGGGGTTATAGTCAGCGAGCAGGGGAACGGCTTCAGGGAGAGAAGCACACCGGAATAAAAAAACAGCACAGAAGAATGGGGAACAGCTACTCTCCTCTGGAGAGTAGGACTGGAGGAGGAATACCCTGTTAGTGCTTAGATGCAGAAATAATGCCTTTTCTGGCAGCTGCAGACTACAAAAGCCTGAACTCCCAGGTCTTTGCTTACACAATCAGCAAGGACACCCTGCAGCACACTCCACAGGGACAGCACGGCTCGGTGCAAAGTCAGTTACCACCAAAGCTCACAGAAAAGATCCTCTGGAGACACAGACCAAGCGTACATTTGCTCACACAAAACAGAAGGTTTCCCTTCAACAGAAGTTGTTTACGTACTGCATCTTTCTCGGGGTTGCAGACTTTCACCCAAAGGATGTGATCCAGCAGCCAGTCAATGGGTTTGTCCTTATAGAACATCAGGATGAACTCCACAATCAAGCTCAGATCCAGAGACTTGAACATTTTTCCTACAGCACAAAGAAAGAGAGAGCAGCTACGGTATGAAATGGTCAAGAATCAGAGCTGGGAAGAAAAAAAACTTGGGAGACTGGGCTGTGGAGGTTGGATGTGTGCATCTCTCTACGTAAAGGAAATAGCGTGCAGCTCTGTTTTATGTACCAGTACTGCCAGCATTGCTAATACAGTTCCGGATTTAATATTCATTGCAGAACTAGAAAGCATTAGTGTCTCACAGGTCACAACAGTATCAAAAGGTCTAAAACTCTTCCATTCAGCAGGGAGAAATAAGGATGAAAAACATTCAGCCAGCTGCAGGACAGACCATTTCCTGCCCCCAAAACTACAAGTTTTAAGCCAGTCAAACCAGTATCCAAAACAACAGATCAAGCTGCTACTGCAACCATGTACTGCTGTTCCCAAAATAGTTCTGTGCTGATGCAAACTTCCTTTTTCACACTCTTAGGCAACGCCAGATCCCATCCAGCCTAAAAGCTACTGGTCACATCTAAGCTGTTTGGCTGTCGGCTGGGCCACCGACCAGGTTTATTTTTATTAAAAGTGAGTATCAGCAGTACCAGCTGTGAGGAACTTTCTCCCCTGTGCAAACACAGGGGTCATTGCAAAAACAGGGAGGGATCAAGTCTGAGTATTTTACCATCTTATGGGGACAACTCATTGGACCACGAGCATAAGCGTTTGCAAGAACCAGGGGGCACTTGTGCCCATGCCTGACGGGACTGGGGTAAGCCGGGGAGAACATTACCAATAAACCCCAGCTGAGAAAACTCCAGGATCATCCACTCCTCGGAGGGCTGCTGCAAGGCAAAGTTCTTCATCGTGCTGAGATAGTTTGGTTTGGCCACAATATCATCCTCCAGCTGCAAGAGGAAAGGACACTCAGTGCCAATGATCCATCCAGGTTCCACTAAGAGCCTCTCTGTGCAGAGCAATCACGCCGTAGACCGGAGGAAGGCTTTGGCACAGACCTAGTTTATTTCGGAATATGCTCCAAGCAGATTTTTCTCAGCCAATCTAACAGGTAAACGAAACAAGGATTCCTGCCCTCCCTAGGCAGGAGGTCTCCAAGTCTAAAGCATCTTAGAAACCTAGCTTTTGAACCTATCTGGTTAAAACTTGCTCCCACTCTGCTGCATCACACAACGGGACGTGCTTTTTGCCCACTCTCAGCTGGGTACGAGCCACAGTGAACTCACAGGTACACCCATCTCCCCTCCACCCCCAGCACCAAACCCACCTGCACGTAATATATGCCTTTGGACTGGGCATACATCATTAAAAAGCAGTAGTCAAGGTTCTGCTTTGTCCTCCACCTGCAAAAGACAAACACGATGGGAGCGACGATCTCTCCTGGGATACCGGGCTGCTGGGGGAGCCAGCCGAGGCTGGGTTTAAGCCGGGAAGGGGACACAGTTTTTGGAGGAGGGGATGGCATATGACCTCTCCCTTTTGGTCTCCAACTGGTCAGCTAAGAGTTACCGGAAAACTCAGGGACTTCCAAAATGAATGTAACCAGGGGTAAAATGACCCCCTCGCTCAGTGACAGAAACACTGCAGTACAAAGCAAGCCCTGCAAAGCTGGCACCAGTTCATACCCCCCGTCCCCCAAGTCTTTCCAGCTTTTGGATAAAGCAGGTTTAAGGGCCTCACCTGGCCCTGCAGAAGAGTGTTCCCGGCTGGAGTCAGTGGGAAAGTGCTGCAGCTACTTAATTCAGAGCTTGGTTGCTTTTAAGCTCATTGCTTCTTACCTGACTCTCTCCTTGGGGTCCCCAAAGGATTCCCGCAGGTGGGAGAAATCAGGATAGAAATGCGGAGATGGGGAAATTACCTCCAGGAGACCTGAGTGTATTTCCTTTGGGAATCTGAGGGAGAAAAGCAGCAGTAAACAAATACCTCCATGTCTGACACACCATTTTGTAGACCAAATCACTAGGTAAACACGGAGCCGCAGAACCAAACAAAAAATACAGCCTCTAAGATAAAACTTCCCCAGTAGCTAGTACGCTTCTAGGCCTCACCGAAGGACATCAGCAGGAGTTTTAAAGCTGCTCTCTCCCTCCCATGGTCTCTAATAGCCCCACATTCGTGTGCTTCCCTCGCCCAGCATCCCTCCTCCCTCCCGCACGCACATACGGGTTAGCTTTAAGGACCAGCCGCGAGCACCGTGTACTCTCTACAGGATTAAACGGACCTGCAGACTGGTGCACCAAAGAAAGGACTTGCTGGTATTACCGGCATTTAGAGATTTTCCAAATGCATCAGTAATTAAAAGCCATTTTGCAGAGATTATGTTATGCATTTCTGATAAGTTACTTAAAACACTGCTGTGCAGTAGTTAGGACAGCCAGCAGGAATTCCACCTCGTTCCCTTATGCTGATAAAATCAGCATCTATTTTCCCTATGATGCTGTTAAGAATCCTTTAAAGAGTCAAACTCAAAAAAAATGTCACCCATCTGAAAAATAGGTACCTACAACAGCCTTGCAAGCAATACCCAGAGGTTACTGTAACTGTGAGAGATAAGCGGGAAAACCAGTTATTTTTATACTGCCTTTTTGAGAACATTTGGTGCAAGGCTGACTTCCTTTGTTTTTGTAGAGCCTGGAGGACAGGAGATGGGGCAGAGGGAGACAAAGCGGCGAGACTGCCAAAAACTTCTCACTTATTTTTCCCTTCCTTATTCCCTTCTTGGGACTGGCAAGATTTTCAGCTAACATTTTCAAATCTTCCCTTCCTCAGGCAGCAGTGAAACAGAAGCTTCTCACTGAGCTGATAAAACCTGTACCAAAGCAGCAACGGCTTTCTCCCTCCTGCGATATGAGCTCAGCCTGCCCTGGCCCCACACCACCTCAATTCAATTTGGAAGACAAATAATTTCAGTGAATCAGGGAAGGGCAGGAGGCACTGGCGAGGGGGGGACAGCAAGAAATCAAATCATTAAGTCAATTAAAGTTTCAGGCCTTCTATGCAGAAGCACTCTCTGCAGCAGCACCCAGTAATTTCATCAGGATCCATCGGACAATCGGTCCATTATCCCCCGATAAGTGCGTCCTCCTGCCAGCAGGCAGGAGGAGGAAAGCTCTGCCAGCTCCTGCACAGCAAGATGGAGGGCTGTGTTTCAGCTCTTCTGCAAGTGCCCGGGAACACAACCCTCCCCACGCGCATCCCGGCCCCTCTCCCACCATTGGCTCGGGACGTGGGGCGCCGGGAGGATGTGCTGCCCTTTTGCATCTCCTTCTTATGGCGACTGCGAGCCTTTGGAAACACGCAATCGCAGGAGCTGGACGGGAGTCACAGCCTCTTCTCTCGCCACCTTTTTCTTTTGCCTCCGAGCTCGGATGCTGTTAACGCCTGGACCGGCGCACGGTTAATAATCCGTCACTGGCTTCTGCTTAAACTGCCACAGATGAAGCTGCAAAAGCCACTAAGACTCCAGGACATAAATAGCAGCTAGCATAAGAGACAAATGTAACTAGCGCCTGGAACAAGGGAAAAACAAACAGGCTGGAGCAGGAAGAAAAATGGATCATGGATTTTAAAGCAAAAGAAGGCAGGAGCATTTGGGCGTGCTTACCACACTGCCCAGTTGCTCTGACTCTTCAGAGCAGGTAGAGGGCTGCACTAGACACAGAAAAAATTGCCAGGATCACTGGAAATCTAAATAATCCATCTTCTCACAATGCCACAGGACAGAAAGAGCAAAATGAACCAGCATGACCGTGTGTGGTAAATACTGCAAGCACAAAGCAGCCTACTGGAAGCTACATACGGGATGGATTTTAGAACAAGCAGAAAGTGGAAGCAGCAATAACAAAGACAGCCCAGAGTTTAAGAACAGAAAAGAACCCAAACAACAACAACAACAACAAAAAAAAAAACAAAAAAAGGGAAGCAGAAAAGTGTGTATTTTCTCCTTAATGAAGCTGTTCCCTGGCCTTGCTACAGGCACAGACCGTACCGCTGTAGTCATTTGGAAGTGCTTACAAGTTTTTGATATTTTCTGCCACTCCAGCTGTGTACTGCGGATCTGTCTGAAAACAAAAGATAAGCAGTGTTAGATCCTTCAGCTTCAGCCTGTGCCCCCTGTGGCTCAGAAATCACCTTGAACACACCGCGGGGGTACTGTCACCACCTCTGTACCATCTTCACGTCTCCTTTTTTTTCAGTTTAACTGCTCTCCCCATGCTAATGGACTCCTAGGAACCCTCCTTTGTGGCCAGTGTTAACCAAAGGCATCACACACCAAAATCCACCCCAAAGGACTCAAGACCCTGTCCATCTTCCCCACATGCTCTCCTGGCACTTCTGCCCCTGCCAGTGCCAAGCATTTGCACAAAGTGTTAACTTCTGGGATATTTATTTTTTTCTCTATACATGCTGGCTTTCATCCAAGTGAATACTCTTGGCAGAAAAGGATCTCCATCCCTTTTGTGAAAAAGAGGGGTCTATTTATAAGCATGCATTTTTTCATTTCAGGTTTGTTTCGATGCTTTTCTTCCTAAAAAACCCAGTTTTTTCCCACAATCAACCTGGCAACCCGTAACAGTTGGGAGGCAAAGGTCAGCAGCGCCGCATGCCGCTATCTGTGGGCGAGATAAGTGCAAACACAGGGACAGTCACCAGACAGAAACC
The DNA here is from genome assembly GCF_964188355.1 of Buteo buteo. Lineage (NCBI taxonomy): Eukaryota > Metazoa > Chordata > Aves > Accipitriformes > Accipitridae > Buteo > Buteo buteo. The sequence goes on from NC_134194.1 coordinate 6,597,772, forward strand.
ATCTGCACAGTGACCGGGAAAACAAAATCCAAGAACAAAGGGCAGGAGACCCAGGAGCAAAAACCGTGCCTGTTTCCTGGTGGTGGCATTGTTTTGGGCGGTCGTACGGATCATGGGACTGCGTGTCCCGGGCGGATCTGCAGACACAGCATCGCAGAAGCCGGGACCGGCTGCCGCTGCGCTCGATGCTGGGCAGAGGTGAGAAGTGAGATGCCAGGAATGTGTGTCACGAGCTGAGGACAGCACTTCCACGCTGGAACGGTGACAAGGGAGGGTTTTCTCAAAAGGAAAAAGGTCCCTTTCCCAAACAGGGCTCAGGCTCCTGGCGCTGGACTGATTTCTTACCCCAGCGCTGCCAAGAAAACAGCAACAGGCAAAACGAGGGCAAGAAAGATGCTCCTGGCTTTGGGAGCAAACATGCAGCTCTCCTGGACAGCCCAGCCGCCGTGGGTGACACCCACAGTGGTTAGCGGTGACATTTGGAAGTGAGAAGTCTCCATCCCAAAAGGGACATTCAGTTGCTCCACTCATCGCCCTGAGTCTCCAAGTTACCCAGCATCTGCTCCAGGTTCATACCACCCTCTCCGCTATTTATCCCGTGCCTGAGGAGCCCTAACAAGCGACACCAAGTGCAGGTACATCAAGAAATGCTTTGGGAAGAGGCAGAGCGGGCTCAGCGGTGGCTGACGCTTGCAGGGAAGGAGGACGTCGTGTAGCTACAAGAGCAAGCTTGGCAAGAGAGGACAGGGACAGCGGTGGTGATCTGCAACAACCACCATCGCTGTTACTGGGCTATGGCGTATGTGCTCCTGCACTTCACGGTATCAGAATTAATATATTCGTTGTTCACCTCCCTCATTGCAGGGACATGAGGAAAGTCAGGAGCTGCCATCACAGCATGCACCCTATTTTCAAGTCAACTGAAGAAAATATTACTGCAGTCCAAACCAGGAGATATTTCTGGTCAAGTTGCTTAAAACCTCTCATGCTGTAACTCACCTGCTGTGAAAACAGCCATCAAACCTGTCCTGGCTCAAAGCAAAATGACAGCCAAGACCAAACCTCGTTCCCGGGCACTTTGGGCTACACCCATCGGAGCACACCTTCCCCTTGTACAAAATACCAGCCAGAGACTCGACAGCCAAATGCTACTCAATATGTCAAATTATGGGTAAACAGGCAGCAAACCCAGACATTTATCTTTGTTCTGCTCCCAGTAACATGCTACTGAGGTTTATCTTTCTCACCGGATTTCTGGAAATTAAGACAAATGCACTTCAAGCTCAAGAAAATAATCCTGAGGGGAAAGCCATGGAGAAAAATAACCATCTAAACCCATAGATAAAAGCAGCTCTTGCGGATTAATGTATCAAGGCTTTTTAGCCCTTGGATTCAGCAACTGATTCCAGGCTCCAGACACCAGTATGAAGAGGCATAATAGTCTCAGCCCCAAATCAGCAGGCTCTTGGGTGTCGAGAGGGGTTTACTGCTGTCTTACAGATACACGGAGAAATGAAGCTGCTTCAGGAGCTCGTCCGAGAGCTCCCCTGGACATGGCCATGGGGCTGCTCCAGCACATTTTGGGAATAACCACTCAAGCACCCTGCAAGAGCCATCACGATTTAGATCAGAAAGATAAACACACGTGCCACACTGCCAGCTGCTAACACAACGTGTTTGCCCGCTCGCATCCTGACCCTCTCTGGTCCAACTGGTGTTTGATTTTGGGCAGGACGCATCTAATGAGGTGGGTGTTGGTCTCTTTTCCCAAGTAACGAGTGATAGGATGAGAAGAAACGGTCTCAAGTTGTGCCAGGGGACATTTAGATTGGATATTAGGAAAAATTTCTTCACTGAAAGGGTTTTCAAGCACTGGAACAGGCTGCCCAGGGAAGTGGTTGAGCCCCCATCCCTGGAGGTATTTAAAAGACTTAGGGACATGGTTTAGCAGTGGCCTTGGCAGTGTTAGGTTTATGGTTGGACTCGATGATCTTAAAGGTTTTTCCCAACCTAAATTATTCTACAATGATCCTGGTCGGACGGCAGCCCAAGGCTGGGCTTATCTGCCCTGGCAAGAGGCAGAGCGGACCTCCAGGCGGGCAGCCGTCCTGTTTGGCACCAATTTCGGCAGACAGCGGGATGGGACGGGGGCCAGGGAAACGGGGTAAACAGGCAAAGCTCCGTCTTACCTCAGCGATGAGGACGACGATGACGGAGTCCTCCTTCTCCTGCTGAGTGAGCTCTGAGATGAGGGAGTTGAGGGTGTCGGTGAGGTAGGAATGGACCTCCCGCTTCACGCTGGGGATTCCCATCACGACGGACACTGCCCAGGGCCACGGAGAGATTTTAGAGAGGGGGGTGTGCTGGGACAAGACACTTTGCTCCGCTCCCATGACCGCCTCGTGGTTCACCTGCTCGGTGCCACGCTCCGTCATTAAAAACCAGCAGTGATCAGCAGGTTGGTGGGTTCCTGGGCTACGTAGGGTTCCCATACTCCTGTCCCCCAGCCCAGTACCAACCAGCAGCACCCCAGTGTGCCAGGCTGGCAGGGCACCCATGGCAGTCAGAGAGACTCTTTCTTTTCTCCCCGAAAGACTGATGTCTAAGGCAACACCCCAAAACCCTCCCCCTCCTAAGGGCCTTTTCAGCCTGTGAACGGCAACTCCAAGACCACTCTTGTTCTCCAAACACCTCCCACAGCCAGAAACACCTCAGTTTAGGAGGGGCACGTCAGCTCTTTGGCGTTGTGTTGGGATTTGGGAGCAGGGAGGAATCATCTAGTAACCAAAGTCCTATACCAGATGGGATCTGTCTCCTAAGAAGGGTTAGAGTCTCCATGAAGCGCCCTGCAAACTATGCTTTCACCTGACCACGTTCCAGGCAAAGTCTAGAGCACTCTGGAGACGGAAAAAGCAGCAAAAAACACCTGGCAGAAGCATCGAGAACATTTTAGTGCCAGTCAAGAGCACAGACAGCACTCCCCGGTAGACTCGCAGACGTGACATGGCTTACCCACCCCGCGTGCCACGATACCAAGGAAGCTTGCATGACGCATGCAGCCGTTCCTCCAGTCCTGCTCATATCCACACCACAGCCAGGCCCGGAGGAAAGGGGAGGGACAGGCACCAAGGTGAGGAAGAGCACCAGAAGCAGCACTAATTCCCATTTACCTCCAGTGCGCCCCTGTCCCACATGCACGGCTGGCTGCAGACTGTTCTCCTTTGACAGCAAATGTGGCAAATGATGGAAGATGGTGGGAAGGTGCAGCACATTCTTGTTGGTGATATTCCACAGTTTTAACTTGGTTTCGTCTTAAAAAGGAAAAGGGAATAAATTGCAAGGCACGGTAGGTAGGAAGAGACTGCAAGGCAAAAAGCCTTTTTAGAGCAGCCTGGCCACCCGAGACTACTGCTGGGTTATAAAAAAATCAGGCCAACCTTTAACATGCTACCACAAACCCAATTAAAGTTCAGCAGGAGCCATGAGGGCCTTTAAGAAGTCCCAAAATATTTGGGAAGGAGCAGGGAGAATGAAGATCAAATGAAGGTCAAATCGGATCTTTCTGTAGAGATCCAATTTTCTTCAACTGAGCAACTTAAAAAAAAAAAAAAAAAGAACAAATAAATTGGCAAGGGGTGCTCAGCCAGTCTAACTCCTTCCTCTCCCCTCTCTTTGGATACCCATTTTCCATATGGATTCAATACAGCCATAGGAAACAGCATATATGACTCGCAAGGGAAAAACCCCCAAACTTGTAAGCAAGCAAATTGGCAAATATCCTCGGCAGAGGCAAATCTCAATGTTTAATGATGCATATGCACCTCCGATTAAACAGGAGTTTAAGGGTTCCCAAGTTCCTCTGAACTCCACAATTTGCTCGCGCCAGGGGAGAGAAGAGCACGTCCTGTCCGCAGCCCTGCACACACGCACACTCACGCACACCTCTCTACCTCCTCCTTAGTAACTGCTTCAAAACAGCCCGAGATCCTCAACTTCTCTGTTTATTCACCAGATAAGCTGCTCCAGGTCCGGTTTATATCCCGCAGGGCCTGTTTCTCCGAGATCGCTCTCTTGATCTCCTCCAGGACCAGGTTGAGCTCCTTCGAGCGCTTCAGGCTCTCCTGCTCGGCTGCGTGCAGTCGGTCCCGGAGGGCGAGAAACTCCCGCTGGTAGATGTCCACAACGTCACCTGCGGATGGAAAACAGAGAGAAACTTTCTCCTCTGAGCTCTGAAGGGTTCCAAGCCACAAAAGCAATGCCCATCATTCACACCTCCCCTACCTCCTCAATCCTTAAAACATGGATTTAGGGAGCTGTGGTCCAGCACCCACTCATTGGTGAGAGGGTTGGAGAGAGGGCAGTTTAAGTTGCAGATCTACAATTAAAAAGATTGGAAAACTCCCATTTTTCTCTTTAACTTGGGGTCCTGGGTCTTATAGAAATACAACCTGGTTCTCTGTGACCAAAGCATGCAGCAAAAATAAGTTGCATGGTAGTTCTTCTTCAATGCATACTTGGAAAAGGGGAGTCAGCTGCTGGCATTAATTTTACAAGCAACGTTCTGCATCTCTCTGTAGCTCCAGAAGTTTGGGTGTGCGAGTTGGTGACTGCTGGAGTGAGCAATGGAGAACTGGAGTCAAGTGAAAAAGAACTGAAAGCACTGGTGGTGATGGCCTGTTAAAGCCATGACAAACCCAAGGAATATCAATATTTTTAATTGCCTTGCTCCTTGCTTTGGTTTCCTGACGGCACACAAAGGAAAGTTTTAAGAGCACATGTCAAAGGGCGTTCAAGTGGGTAATCCAGGAGAATCCTTGGACAGCATCTCAAAGGCCTTCTCCAGATGGCATGGGGCATCTCCCGGATGACCCTGAGTGATAGAAAGCGAGATGCTGGCACGGGGGATGCTGCTCAGCAGTGAGACAAGGGAAGGGACAGCACCTCCTCCAGCTTTGGAAGACAGTCCCAAATTCTAATGTCCAAAAGGGATTTTGGGAATCTAACCGCTCTGAAACACGGCAGGATAAAGAATATCACATGGCAATAGCTGCCTGGATGCTTACATAAATCCAAGTGTTTGGATATGCACCTTAAGGATAAATGTAACATATAAAAAAGAAACTTTTGATAGGGTAATAAAGCTTTCTATTTTGAAACAACATCTTACCACCATGCCCTTTTTAAGCAATAAAACTATCGAGAGCCTTCAGCCAGAACTAACTATACAATAGCTGGGAGTGGAATCAGTTAGCCATTAATGAACTTTCCCCGGCCATTATCTACTCCATTATTAATGAAACTACTCATTAAAAATATACTTTTATCTGTGGTCACTCATGTGTTTTCAGTAAGGCTATAACTCACAGGACTACACCCAAAACAGATTTATGCACTGAATAGTAGACCTTTAACCCAAACACGACCAGGAGAGGTAGTGACCAAAAATACTGCACTGGAACTTCTCAACACAGGGCTAAATATAAATCAGAGCCATTGAAAAAAGATAGACTGACTGCATCGACGACTTCTATTTTGGGGCCCATAAAAAAAAAGACGAAGGAATTTTGATGATCAGACATACCCAGCTCCAAAGCACAGAGTTTCCAAGACAACAGCACTTCCCAGTCCAGCTCCAGGTAATGCCTAGGAAGCGCTCCCAGTTTTGCCCAGGAAAAATTTCCTCCACGGGGCCTCTTCCTCCCAAAAAAACCTTCTTAAAGACCCACTGCTTCAACACAAGGGATTCCCTCAAGGCAGTCTGGCTCCTATTAACCTTTCGGCATTATTTTCAAAGCCACTGGCACATGGGGAGAGAGCAGAGGAAGTTACACCCATTTGATTACTACGTCCATCTGACAACACGTTATTCAGAGAAAGTCGAGGGATAGATATAAACAAGACCAGTCCCTCCTTTTTCCTGTGCGGTGCTGCTCGCTTTCCACTCCTATTGAGAAAACATTTAAAAATTTGCAGAAAAAGAGGTTAACACCCAGCTTTGGGAGCTGCCACAGGAATTCACAGGAGGATGTCAGGCTTTAAATTGACTCCACGATGAGCTAGACCTTTACCTGCTGGTACCTCTCAGACATAAGAATATACCTTTCAGCTTCCCAGTACTCTAGATTATAGGTTTTCCTATTTGTATCTTTTACTGGCTGCATCTGTGAACACCAGCAAGGAACAAGTCTCACTTTCTGTTTTTGCACAACACGATGTGCCTGGGTAAGGCTGGAAGCATTTAGCTCTCGGCATACCGGGGGGTGACCATCCCGTGGATCCTATCAAAGCCAAATCACAGCTAAAGGCTGCCATTAGATCTTGTTCTGCAATACCTGGAGCAGAGTAAAGGCAAGGCTTTGCACTTAATGGCTTTTTCCAGAGCACTGCACTTCATTTGTGTCAGATTTAGAAGGGAAATGTCACTGATTATTCAGTCACTAATGACCTGCCCGCCGAAGCCAAGAGCTGTACTCTTCATTAGACTGCAATGGTGATGTGCAGTCAACCATTTGCTGCTTTTCTGGCTAATGGTTGGCAGTGAAATTGTATTTGTTTCCAGTGCTCTTGTCCTATGATGTCTTCGTAGTCTTTCCATTCTTCAATTAAAATTTCATGAAATTTAAAAGCTGATCGATTGTGACCGGTTCCAGTGACAGCTTGAACAGTCTGAGACAAAGCCCAAGACGGGCATACAGTTTTCCATGAACTTCCAGTAATGCCATTTTGCATTCGTCGGTCTGCAATGCCACGTGGATGCAGATCTGCTGTCCTCACAAAAACCCTCAGCTGCTCAGCCAGGGAGGGCTCTGAAAAGCCACGGAGGGCAGCAGGGGATAAGGGGGGTGCAATTGGCTCCCATCTCTCCAAGCAAGGTTGGACACAGAAGTGATTTGCTGCTAATTAGGCTGAACGAATTCTTCAGCTAGTGGCAGTTCAGCACAGACCCTTCATTTACCTTCCAAAGCCGCAGCACTCCCTATCTACATATTTATTGTATTCCCTCCCAGCACAAGACAGCAGAGCTCTTAAAATATCCCCAGATTCAAGCATTGCAGGACAAAAACTCCTAGCTATAACTATACCAAAAAAAAAAAGACTCAGCATACTTTTTCTTGAGAGATAACACATTGCTTCGGGCTTAAAATACACTGGTTTAATAAAGAAAGTCGGTGTTAGGGGACAGTCCGCAGGACAGACCTGGGAGACCAAAACCCTCTCAGCCTTGCAGCCCAGATTGCGCATGCCCAGCACCCTGCAAACACCCCATTTCTCACCTTGCCATGCCTAATATTTGCACTCGACGGTCTTTCGCAAGCTGTCTTTAGAAACAGGCTGGCTGCGAGGCTCCGAGCGTGCATCGAGCGGCTTCATACAAGCCGCCTCTCCGCGGGCCGGAGAAGGCAGCGCTGGGCGCAGCTGAGCACCGGCCGCCATCTGTCCATCCCGGCGCAGATCTGGGGGGGTCTGTCTGTCCCTGGAGGGGACAGCGGCCGGAGGAATCGTCGATCTGGGTGAGCATCGTTCACCGACCGACGGCTCTCCCAGCTCTGCTCCCTTCTCTCGCCCCGGCTGTGTCCCAGCCGCAGCTGCCAAGCTTCATTTTTTTATTTATTTTTTTTTTTTTAGCTGGGGGCCTCCAGCCGAGATCCCTGCGCTGGTTTGGCCGAGTAACAACGCGAACCGCTGGTGAAGCAGCTGGCAGGGATGGTTTGAGCGGGCTCCGCTCCCAGCAGTGGATGGGCACACGCCGGCGGGGCTCAGGGGCAGCCCCCCAGGAGCCTGACGTGGGCTCTGCAGCCTTCCCAAAGGTTTTCATCCACCCAAGACGGCATCCGTTTAATAAAAAGGATTTCTCCGTGATGGAGAATTCTGTGGCTTTCATCTGATTGAAGGGACTATCAAGCGCAAACCATGTTTGCTAGCAGAGGCGAGGGCTGGGACATCTGCGTCCACCCTGCTTATCCATTTTCAGTTTTTTGAGTGAAAGCAAAATACCTATCTGATCCTAATCCAGCAGACGGGCACAAAATCAGACCAGTGCTGATAAAACCCCCACCTTAAAACCTCACACGGTCATCCATATATCTCTCTCCATATATCCAGTCAGGAATGTTACAATTCTGTATTCTGCATTAGTCTTTCAAATCACACTCCAACCTCCCAGGGAGCCTGCAGTGCATTTTAAACATGTCTGTATTTCAGGACCAATTACTTTTGGTTTTGTTCTCTACAGATAACCTCTCCCAGCAGAGCAGACCCGTGGCCAAAGCCAGAGATTTCCCTCCAATTCAATCTTTTCAAAAGCAAATGCAGAGTCTTTGCTAGCTGGATTTGCTTCTCATTAGGAAGACTTTCAAGAGACTTTGTTTAAAAACTAAAAACAAACCCCAAACCTCTAAACCGTTTATCTTTATAAAATCTTCGCTTAAAGAGCACAACTGCACCTTTTGACCTGTCTGCCTCAAGAGTTCCCAGGGCCAAAATAGCTGAAATAAAGTGTAGTCCCCAGTTTACAAGACAAATGGAGCTGGTGCAGAAAACTGAACTGTCTACAGAAAACTTCTCTGCAATGACTATGCTCCTTTGTTTTATTTAAAGCACCCCTTTAATTAATAACCGCTCACTCTCTAGGACTTGCAAGGGCCTGGGGGGACTCCAGAGCACACAAACAACCCCCTCCCTCTGCTACAGCATCTATGTTACGCAAAAACGCAACCAGTGAAGCACAGGGAACCAAGCTGGTGAACCATCCCACCCCAGCTCATCACCATCCCCGTCCCAGCCAGGCACCTGCGCTGCCCACGTCTGGATTCGTCCCCAGCCCTTCACAGGCGCTTTTGCAGTTAGATGACGATTAGGGATTTTTTTTTTTATTTTTTTTTTTTTACGTTTTGATGTTTAATGATTTATATAATGCTGGCACCGCTCCACACATTACACTCTAGATTACCCTGATTGAATCGCAACATTCATTAGGTATTGTGCTAACAGAATTTCACCAGACCATTAAAATGGATATAAGGAGTTACCGCGCCATATCAGTGAACTAAATTCAGCTCCTGAGATGAGGAAAAGGTTAGTCCTGCTTTACACGGAAATCCGATGGCTAGTGTAGTACATGGATGTTAGACACTTTGCACGCAGGTACACAGGGATCAGCAGTAACTCTACAATAAACACTTTATACCATTACAAGCAAAATATTGCCCTTCACTTATATGGCTGTAGAAGGAAAAAAGACCAGCTTTAGAGACTCACCATAAACAAAACCCCAAAGCATCCCCCCAAAAGCGGGAAGCGACTCTGCTGGGGTACATGGAGCTACAGGTAAGTTGTGGCAGCGAAAATAGTCTTAAGTAGCAGAAAGCAAAAGACAGGATATCCAGGTTCAGCATCCAAAATTCCCCCAAAAGTCACTGCCCTTGCCAGGCAGGATGAAGATTCAGCAAGTCTTTTCCTTTACATCTAAAGAAACACTAACCGTGCTCGCATAAGATGAGCAAGATGAGAGATATATCATCTTCCCTTCCATAAGCCTGCGGACCATTGTTCCCAGTCTTAGACTCATCTTTAAAAGTCATATATATTTTGGCAGCTTAGGATATATGCAGCCACAGTTTGCCTTAAGGAATTGAGCACCGACATGCCAAGCAACAAATCAAACACAGTCAAGGCCAGATTTCAGGGAGCGGATGTTATCTGGCAGGGTGAATCTCCCGAAAGGCTCCAGCAGTTGCAACTACCCTGTTGGGGGCTGATTCGTCCCCATAGAAAGAGCATTTCAGCAGTGCCATCACCACACAGCAAACACAGATACTTTATTCAGTAAACATTATGCGACATTTGCAGCTCCACTGCACCCCTAACCACCTGGATGCTCAGTCAAAACAGACATTTTCTAGCCACTGCTTAGAAATACACCTCAAGTTTCTTTATTATGTTTGTTTGAACTTTTTTTAAAGAAAAAAAGGTTTTAAAAGAAAAAATTTTTTAAAGAAACTTGCTTTCAAGTTTCTTTATTACATTATGTTATAATTTGTGGTTAACACCAGGACAGAAAGTAACATGGAAAGTAGAGTCTTTAGTGCCCCTAGAAAGCTCATTATTATTGGGAAAACAGCTGTAGGTGTGGAGAGCAGCAGGCAGGGCAGGAAACAGGGAAGGAAGGAGGCGGCACGTGGATTTCTGAGCTCAAAGCAGTTGGGCTGTGTTAGATGGCGCTGGCACGGCCACTGACAGGGCAAGCCCCGGAATCCCCATCATCATGGAACCATGGAATGGTTTGGGTTGGAAGGCACCTTAAAGATCATCCAGTTCCACCCCCCCTGCCATGGGCAGGGACACCTTCCACCAGACCAGGTTGCTCCAAGCCCCATCCAACCTGGCCTTGAACACTGCCAGGGATGGGGGCATAATGTCATCAAAAAATAGCAGCTATGGTTTAGTTCCTTATGTCCATCCTCTGCCCTTTACTTACACTTTGTTTCAGTTCAGTCACTGCTTATGGTGTGTGCTACCCTGAATCGGGGCCGAATAACGTATTTCAAAGCCACCACCACCCCAATACCCATCTCGGTGCCATTGCTACGCCCCAACTCACGAGCCTGCGCTCAAGCACTATCCTGACCACAGGCAGCACTGTTCTGCAGCATTCAGGGTCTACGGCATGTCACAAAAACCAGTACGCAACCTCCATACCCAGTAAAAGGTGCTGGCTGCCAGGTGGGCAATGGCAGCAGGAGCGATCCTTCCTGGCCAGCGCCCACCCAGCCGCTCAGCCTAGCGCCGCTGAGGCTCTCGCGCTGCCCCCGGGTCGAGCTGCGGGGTTTGAGCATCCCACTACACCACCGTCACGCTGAGCTACCACATCAGCCACCGCAAGAGGCTTATTAAAAGTCAGCCTGTCTGAAAAAATGATACTCAAATAAAGCAAGCGCTTCCACCGGCTGCAATCTGGAGGTGGTGGTGGTGTTCTTTTTTTTTTTTTAATATAGCCATTTAATAAGAGCCTGTGGTATATTTAACAGCATTTCAACCTTCAACAGCTCTGCGTAACGAGATAGAAATGCAATACATCTCTCCACTGACGGTCTCTACCCAGGGAGGATAGGCACCCTTAAGTCACCATTCCTGCTTTTTGCAGCAGTAGGTTTTGATCATATTCCTGTTGCACGTCTCCTCTCTGGAGTTTAACGTTGTCTCAGCACATACGTCCTTAGGAGAGAGGAAAATACATATCCCCTGTGCCTTATTATTCCAAAGTAGGAGCACCTGTTTGCATTGGAGATCCAGTTCAGACAACATTCACGCAGATCCGTCCAAAAATAAGCTTTTTTTTTTTTGCTTTTAAAGCCCAAAGTAGTAAGTTTTCAGGGATGGGGCGGAGTAGATCTCCCACTATGGGGATGGTGAACCACAAGAGCAAGTTACAGGGGTACCTGCGGCCAGACCCAAAAAAGTTCCCCAGGGAGCTGCAGGAGAGATCCAGGCTCCAAAGCAAGAATGTAGAAACTCAGAAATTAGGAAAGCAAAGTGATGCCCATCACCTATGCCTAAGATGTCTTGGATCAGGGCAGAGGAGGCAACAAAAGCCTCATGTACCTGCAGAGCAGGTTTAGGATCTTTCTGCAGCCCCGCTCCATGGGTGAATCACACTGAACCATACAAAGAGCTCCGAGATCACCGCGAATCCCCTGGGTTTTATCCTGCCGCAGACAAAAGTGCTGCCGGGTGAGGAAATCCCTGGTAGGTATAAACAACTATCAGCTTCTGCAAAAGGAACTAGTCCTTCTGATTTTTCCTGGGGTTTTATCAACCTGTTCAAGGGATTTAACAAGACGGAGAAATCAGATGGCAATTCATTTTGCTGCAAAACAGCTGAGGAGGAGAAGGGAAGAGGGCAAATACTGCCATTGATCTAAAGCAAAAGAAGATGGAATTAAATAGTGAATTTTCATCATAGCAAAAGGTTAACTATCAAGAGGAAGCCATATGGATTGGTACTAAACCCACTGTCTAATAGGTTTAGTGAGGATCTGGAGAAGGAGATGAATTTGTGAAGTAGCCAAATACAGAGCTGACACAGAGGTAAGTTCATCAAAGCCAGAAAAGAAGCAAATGACCACAAGAAAAGGCAACAGTATGGCAAATTAGCACCAAAGCTGATTGATGCAAGTTAATCAGAAGGGAATCAAGGTATTTTTTCACATGGTTCTTAATTAACTGTATTAACTAGGAAGAAGACCTGATCATCAGGGTGCCTTGATGCTGCTCTGCAGGCAGCAGCAATCCAGGGGGAAAAAAAAAAACAGGGATGGAGAGAGAGGCAAACAAGATGTTAGTCTGCTTAGTGAATAGGATGGGGAATAATAGTATGAAGATTATAATATTATTAAAATTATGCTGCCTAATCCCAGAATAGTTTTCACCTCATCTGAAAAGGAGTATTATTACAGACTTAAAAGGGGCTTTAAAAGAGGATGATGAGAATGATCAAAGGCCTGAAAAAAAAACCCTGCTCTGTGAGGAAAGAAAAAAAATATATGAGATTATTCATCTTAGGATGGTCATAATAATAGGGCTCATGATGAAAAGCATATAAAATGGAGTGATATAATGAAAATATATCACAGATTTCCATTCGCCTTGTCTCAAAATATAGGAGTAAGTAACCATTCAATTCAAATATTAATTTGAAACTGATAAAAGGAAATGTGTTGCACAAAGGAAGTAAATTATTTCTCTGAATTCACTCCCATGGAAAAACATTGAAATGAGGAATTTAAACAATGTTGAAAAGCTGGAAGGTGCTGCAAGCACACAGGCACCAAGAGACGGGGCTGAGACCAAGATGGGGCAAATCAGCACCCAGCCAGTGGTCCCCAGCCTCATCTGGGTTGGCAGTCCCTTTTTTGCCCATTATTTGGGATAAAGACCCCAAATTTCTGTGTCTCTCCTCAGAACTTAATTAGGAACATTGCAGCTTTCGTCTTCAAAGAGAAGCTAATTCATTAGCAATCTAATTATTTACCTGTGTAGCACAAATACAGCTTTCGAAGCATTTTTCTCTCAAATGGAAAGCAAAGGCTTTGTTCTTGGTGGTTTTTTAATACTCTTTATTTGATTGGGGAATAAAAACATGCTGAAAGTGAACGAAATAAAGCATTATAGAAATCATGGGTCATTAAACCTCGAAATAATTGCAGCTCCACAGGATTTTTAAGAGGACACATCACACAGGCAAACCTGGGTGAGGGGTAGAAAGGAAGGGGGAAAAAAGGGAATGGGAAAGGCTGGCAGGTTGCACATGTGGTCCGTCCTGACCGAGCAAACCTGTGCACGGTTTAAAAGAAGATGCATTTGCCTAATGCGCCGTCCTTCCATGGCATGGGCAAGGAAAATGCTCTCAGCTGCACCTAAGGGCAGCGGGAACAGACTCACAGCGGAAAGTGTCTTGCTGTCCTGTATTGAAAACGCACTTGCAGGAGCCTGCAGCAGCCTCGTCCGCATATCGTCGAGGTCCAGGCACATCAGCCTCAGCGCTGGCCGTGCCATGGGCTGTTTTACTTGTCACTTGTGGCCGTCAGCCTCACGCTGGATTGCAAACCATCACACGCAGTAAAAACTCAAATTGGATTTGCTTGGCTCTCACCACTTGCAAACCTCCGGACTGGATTTCTTTGCCTTTTGCCTTGTTCTCACAACGAGCACCAAAGCTAGTGAGTAAAATCTCATGAACCGAAACAACCCTGAAGAAACAGCTGATGTCTGGAGCGCGCAGGACCGCATTCCCATGGGTGCTGGCAAGGCCCAACTCTGGAGCTTTAAAGAAGCAGAAAAACCTGAAGCAGAGCAAATGCCTCACAGTCTAACAGGAAACTCCTTTTTATTACAACCTAATTATGTTAATAGTGGAGCAGAGACCTTGTTCCACGGAACCCCAAAGCGCCCACGCATCCTACCCTGTGCCTAACGCTAATGGCTCGCGAGGCCATCCGAAAGGAATCCCTCCAAGAAGGGAAGCCGATCTTTGCAAAGGTCACTGTGTTAATCATCACGCCCTTGCTCTAACAGCAGCTGTCGCTAATTGCCTGTGAAGGAGTCGAAATTCTTGTTAATCCTCCTCCCAACGTTACTAAAATCCAACATCACTAAAATCCAACATCATCATCATCATCATCCCCCACCCCAAAAGGACCACGAGCCACCGGCACTTCACAGCTGATGGACGAGCTCAGCCCATCTTGGGAGAGATAAGGCAGTGGAGGGTGGAAAAAGCGGTTCTACTTTGCAAATTGAAGGATAGCTTATTGATTAGCAGCAATAAGTGCCGGGACGTTATATTTCCCCACATCCTTGTACGATCGACCATCGCGCTCATCATTCCACTAAAGTTACCACCAGACTCAGAACAGCCGAAATCCTGGAACAGGGGGACTTTGTTTAATCAATAACATATGAAGCTTTTGGCACAGCTGAGTGTATGAAAGAATTTTACAACAGCAAAATAAAGTATTGCTGTGTTATAAATCAGAGAACACATATGGAAAAGTTAGAGTGATGTACTAACTCAGAGGGATATCAAGGAAATCACAGAAGTTCTGGCTGGAGTCCCTGGCTCCACTGATGTTAATAGCCGAGACCTTCAATGCAAGTCAGGTTTGACTTCTTTTTCCAAAAGAGTAACTCATTTGCAATGCATGCGACTGTATTAGAGTGAAAGGATATTTAGAGCGTTCCCTTTGCTCCACTGTCTATGTAAATTGTACATCTTGTCTACCTAAAGATCTGCAGCAGCAAACAGATTACGATTTCCTTATTGTACCAATGCCTGATCGGATGCATGACTGTACTGGTGGGTAGAAACACATTTCTAAATCACCACATACTGATCACGGGATAAGCTGATCTGAATTGCATTTTCTTTCAGTAGCCTTAAATAATTTGCAGAATGCTTAAAATAAAATGCATACAGGACCTTTTAAAAATTACTCAGCATTAATATTTGAAATATTTATCCCCCAGGGTGCAGGCTTGTAACATGAGCACTTAATGGGGTACATTTTCTTCTCTCCAGAGAAAAAACAAGAAATTGCCATTAAATAGTACACTTAGACCAACTATAAGTGTTGATGCTATCTGAGGGCTCGTTTCATTTTATATGCTAGGATAATTCCTGGGAAGAAAAACAAATCGCTAAAAGAGTAGGAAGACCCGCTTTTCCCTTTTCTCATTCAGCAGCCAAGAAAACACGAGAAAGGGTTATCAAATAATGCTGGCACCCCCTCCCACAAAACCACGCCGGGCTGCTTTAGAGTGCAAAAAAACCCTTTATTTCTTCCCCTTGCAGAAAACACGTCACTGGAAGCACAAATAAGATGGAGCTCCCGACTCGGCAGCAACAGCAACCTGCAGTAATTTAACTTTTCGCTATTTGAAAACGCAGGGACTAACCCAGAGCTAGGAGGCCTTGGTTCCACATCCGACAAGAGTTCAGCTGCAGAGCTGCCTGCCAGCCCCGTGCCAGCAGCAGCCGCAGCCGCAGCCGCAGCAGCGTTATTCCAGCGGATCGGCTCTGCTGCGAGGCAACACAGATGCTGGCGATGGCACAGCACAAGGTGGGGGTTGCAGGACATTTTCAAGGGTAGAAAATAAACAGCTGCGGGAGGAGGAGGAGGATGCTGACTACACGGCTGTCCTACTGCTAAGACCTTCGGGTTGTTTATTAAGTGATGCCTGAAAGCTTCTCAACAAGCTGCTGCTCTGAAACGTTACTGGCGTCTCCCACTCCCTCGTCCCGAGCTCCAGGCAGGGTGTCACGAGCGGTTTTCGGCAATCTCAAGCCAGGTGTGCCGAAATGGGCAAGGCGCTCCCTGCGCTGTGCCCCTTTGGATGGCACCACCGCCCGTGCAGCCCCGCGGTCCACCGCATCCCTGGGCCGATCCAGCTGGAAAATGAAGCGTCCTTGTCGCGGGCTTAATTTTCAGCCAGATCATCCCGCTGACCAAGCCAGTGCAAAGGAAGCACACGGGAACTAGGATGCCCTTTTGGACAACAGCCCAAATGGAGAGAAGTTTAAATGGCTTGTGAAACCACATCCCTAGAGGTTTTGCTTTCTTGCAATGTCAGGTTTGCCTAATGGCTTAAAGACAATGCACTGAGCCTTACAGTATGCTGCTTACCACCTCCAAAAATAGGTATGCTTCCCGTAGCCTGGGACCACAAGACCATGGTATTTATGCTTAATTTCACAACTATTCCTAAAGTGCTATTTAGTCCTGGCAGAGGACACTTCACACTCCCTGTGAGTGGAGATGCGCAGTTCACGCCTCTCATTTCCTTGGAACTTGTCTATTTAAATGCATTTGGGTTTTCAGTATTTCACACATCGTTACCTTTACTGGTGGCATATATAAGGTAATGCTAATTGCTACGTGGGCTGCTGTGGCTCAGTCTTCCCGACTTTCCACCCAGAGGGAAGCTGTTACAGAAAGATTCAATTTGACATGTTTAGGTGCTGCAAGGAGAATGCAAGATGGACAGGCTGCCTGCTGAAAGGAGGAGAACCCCTGTCTCCTTGTGGGAACCTACGAGCTGCAAACAGTGTCAGAACCCACGATGAGAGTTTCCCGTGACTAAATAGTCCAGAGTGCCAAGTGGTGCAGCATCCAGCCCCGCCATCCCCAGCCGCTCCTTGGGATGAAATCAATGGGTCAGTCAGATTTACGCTGGGACAGGAGCATCTGCTGAGACGCTCAAACCAAGAGCCCAGACATTTTTAAGCTTGGGGAGGTGCGAGGGAAAGACAACAGAGAGCCCAGAGCTCCAGAGGGGCCACGGCTGCTCAGCGAAGACACAGGAGGGAGAGGGCTTTTACACAAGAGGAAGCCCAAGCACAGCTGAGAAAAGGCACAGCTCGTCCTGAAGGAGTTAAACTGCACGAAATCACAGCAAACTACACCAGTGGGAGTGAGGGAGTGCAGGGCCTGACCCCTCCCTCTGCAGTCCGGCTGTCCCAGGGGTGCCAGGAGGTCAAACCCCAGGGAGAATCCCATCACGGGGAGCGAGGCTCAGCACAGCACGGGGAAAACAAGCAGCGTGACTCGCCCCGATGGAAACTGCCCTTAAAAGTTGCAGCACGAGTATTGAGAGCTCAATTTGAGCCCCCATTCACTCTGTACACAGAGGTTTACTGTTGGACCGCAGTGCCATGGGGGGCCGTTTCTGTACTTGGGTGCTTTAGGTACCCCCGGTGCATCCGAACATCGCTTGGGAAGTGTCTCTCACCGGCCACCCAGGCTGCTCAGCACCTCTTTGACTACTAAAAGCTGTCATGTGAGCAAATGAAGAAATGTTTAGTGATCAGTTCATCCTTTGGACTGCCTTTATGAGTCATCCATAAAGCAAATTACCTTGGGCGAGTCCCCTGTTAATAACTTACCCTCACATCCAGCTTCCCAAAGCTTCCCCTGCACAGATCAGCTTCGTTACCCAGGATCACCGCTGTGTGTTGCTGTGAAAAGGCTAATCCAATTTTCTTCTTCTTTAGGGATAAAACATCAAGAAAGGGCAGTCAGTCTGTCAAATACAGTAGCAATGAGGAAGAAGTGGAGGCAGAGCTGTGTCATCATCTCCAGCAAACCCATGTCTGAACAGGAGCGATGCAGGCAGGTGAGCCCCAACTCTGTCATGGGCTGGGAGGAGTGGTTCAAGATACACAGCCTCTTCTGGGGAACACATTATTTCATTTTATGACCATGGAAAAATCCCAAAATGTATAAACTATAAGATCATGACTCTGTATATAGGTATTTATGACTACGAAGATACTCACAGAAGATTCCCACGACCATGTCCAAAGCCCAGTGAGAACGGGGGCATACTAACAGCCTTATAAATCAGTGCACTGGAAGAAATATATTAAGTTTTCCACAACAAACCAGAGTAAGCCCTGCTACTGCAAAGGTACCAAAGGGATCCTGGGCACTGTCAGTGTGGGTCAAGTGTTTATCAGCCCTATGTTGGTGCAGACCGGGGCAGAGCTGCCCAGCGCTCTGCACCACCTCTCTGGCACTGTGGGTTTTGCCCAGCTGCGTATCCCTGGGCACCGTCCAGAAGGGACCAAACCAATTCAAAAGCCAAACTGGGGTCAGGATGCCGCAGAGCGCTGCTTTGGCATCGCTGTGCCCCAGCGACGTCCCCTCTCAGGACCAAAATGCACCCTCTGCCAAACCACTTCCAGCTCCCCTGGGGCTCTGGCATCACTCATTTGCAACCTGGCCAGCGCGCATTGACTAGCTAATTCCCTGTACGTGTTTTCCTGAGGACAAGCCCAGCAGCTGTGTGTGCGTGTGGCTTATCAGATTTCGGCAGAGTGGCATTTCTACACCCCCTCCCCTGCACAGATTTGGAAGGTGTTGGGCAGGCAGCCATGCAAGCACCCAGGAGCGGGCAGGACGTGAGTGCTAAACCAGCCTTGCACACCTGCAAAGACAAATAAATTCTTTACTTTTACATCAGACAGTAGACTATAAAACGAAGCTATAAGAGCATATCACTGCACATGAAGGGAAATTCATTCTGCTGCTAATGCCCATAACTTCCCTACTGAGAGTAATGGATATCAACGGGAGAACAGACATCTGAGAGTGCTAAAACGTGCACTGGTTTTTTTCTAAGCTTGTGCTGGGCACTCTACTTGAAATACAGAATTGCTGAGTTCTTCTTTCTTCCCAACCCTCAAGCTGACGTAAAATGATCATGCTTTAATAGTAAGTATGATTAACAATTAACATAAATTACCAGGTTTATAATGAATTCTCGGAAATAAACCTTGACTGTTTCTTCAGAGCTATATTCCAGTTATACACCAAGTTACAGTTCAGTTTAAATACAAAGCAACTCCTATGATAGGTATCAGGTAAGAAGTCAGACTAAATGACGGTGGAGGTCCTTTGCACCTTTGAAATACATAAACATATGTGTTATTTACGATCAGCGTACTATGGGGACTGGCTGATCCTCCGGAGCTGGAGGAAGAGCCAGATGATCTTCCAAAGGCAAAGCAAGAGGAGAAAAGCCAGTTAAGTTTCCCAGCCAGGGCAATGATTTATGGATAGGAGCATTTTCTAACTTCGACTTCTTCAGCAAGGAGACCATACACACACATCTTGCTGTTCAAAGGACATCTTGTGCGTATGAGCAAATTTGTCCAAATCGTTTTGGCTCTGGCCACGGTAGTATGTTTAGTACACTATTTCCAGATGTGTTTTGTATCCCCGTCAGTCCGGCTGCTGCCTCAAGCCAAGACAGTTATATAAGCTGCAAAGCTTAATTGGATTATTTAGCCCAAATTGTTGGCTGAGAGGCAGCGGGGCTGGGGAACTGGCCGGGCAGCCTGGAGAGGACCTGCACCACACTGGCTTTGTGGGGCAAAGGGAGGGACCATGAGCCAGCAAATAAATTAAACGGTTCATAAAGCAAGAGTAGCCTCCCCACCTCCCTTGAATGTTTTCTCACGCCTCCCATCCCTTTTACAGCGGGTGTATTAGATGGTATTTTATTAGAGGTACGTGTTCCTATTTTAACAACAATTAAAAAAGAATGCAACAGGCATTTAGAAGACACGAGCGGTTGCTCTTCCCACTAGAAGCACTTCCTGACTGTGCAGCTCCACAACGTGGAATAATACATCTAGCAACTTAGTTTTCCCACAATAGTATTTTTTCCCAAACTTTGGCTGTTGCGGCAGCTTATTTTCCATTTAAGGGCATAATCCTGCTTGTGGGATAACCCATCCCAGCGGATCTTCACAGATGTAATTATTAGGGCAAAGTCCTAAAAAAGAAAAGTGTTGCAACTATTCTTGGGAAGAAATCAGGAAAGAGAAGAGAGAGAAGCTGAAGAGTTTCCAAATGCTGTAGCTATCAAAGTGTGCCAGAATGATTTCGTTCTTTTTATTTTTAATAAAACCTGATAGTTAAGTCAGACGTTAACACAAGTATATAAACTCACACTAAACTTTGAGCAGGTCACCTACTCCATCGCTTAAACAAAGGGTACGTGCATGCTTGAGAGCTACTTAAACCCTTGCCATGAGGCCCTGGATGGACCTTGTATAGCTTCACTCTGAATAATAAGAATAAAAAAAAAAAGCAGCCTGGCATCCTTCTCTGCCACTGCTGACAAAATTCCCACCGCGCTCCACCAGGCAAAGTGCCACGGATAAATTCAACAGATTAAAACAACCAGAACAGTTCAACAGGCAGGGATGTGCTCAGTTCTACTGGAAACGGCTACACAAACACTGCGAATCACCCGCGGCGCTCGCAGAGCGGAGATGCCTCTCGCCCGCCCCAGCTCTGGTCCCCAAAGCATCGTGCGCACAACAAACCCCCGAAACCCAGGGCTGCGAAGCTCCACCGCCTGCATCCGTGCTGCAATTCGTTATGAATAGTCCCGTGAATGAGGAGCTTCGATTACCGTGCTGCACAGAGTAATAGTAAACAGCAGTGGCGACCAAAAAGCTGTTTACAGAAGGGCTCTCTGCTATGATCCCATGATTACTAGTTAGGCAAATTTTTCAAAAAAAGAAATACAAAGAGAGATCTCCACAGGGCACAGCAAGCCATACAATTTGTGCTGTGCTTGGACTTTGTAAATCAAAATCCAAGCGATGTTTACAGCACTCTAGTTGTTCCTTAAACTTTATTTTTCTTTACTGCCTGCATTTTATGCCCTCAGAGAGTTGCAATGTAAAGCTCTCGGTGTGACTGATGGAAAGCAGAAAGTTGGCACAGCATGATTGGGCAAACCAGCCTCACCCCCCTGTTATCTGCATTAAAAGCTTCAACAAATTTGTGTAATACCCAGCATTATAGAAATGGATTTCCAACTAGAAGAGCAGTTGGCAGGATTAAACAAGTAAAAAAGCACACACACATAAAAAATGGGGAGGTCTGCACATGAGCTAATGGAGCAAGCAGAAAATAACTGGGCATGCTCCCTGGGCTCAGGGACCGCTTCCTTTACAACAAACAGTAATGTCTCATTACAGGAGAAACAAATACAGTAAAGATGAATATTCCATCTTCCCCTGGCTACGTTTTAAGTGTTAAGCCAATACAAATTCTCAGGTTATATTTCACAAAAATAGCTACTCAAAAAAACTGCTGGCAGCGCAGCGCAGCGAATTTCATTTGAAAGATAAATCCTACATTCTTCATAGGCAGATGTGAAAATATATCAGACTTTATCATAACAGCCCCTCTCAGGAGCAAAAGAAGCCACAGAGTAAATTTACAACAAAAAAGTTGCTCCTTTTGCCCTTCTTCCCCTATATAGCTTAACTCAATACAGACAAAATTACCGGCAAACCAGCAGTTACTGCATCTTATAAATAGATGCTACACACCTTCCCAGTGCCGCTGTGCTCTGCAAAGTCAATATGGAATCAACCCAGCACTTGGGATCAGCAGTAAAACACTTGGAGGATGGTGAAACGACATGGATGCTGCAATTACTGTCATCACAAAATGACCATTCAGTTCCACTTCTCCACCGAGGCAAGACCGTACCAACCCTCCGCGAACAAACGCAGCCTTGTCGGGGCGTCTGGGCACGAAGGCGCCTGACACCAGCACGCGGCTGCCAGAAGATTGCCGGCAATTTAAGGACATGCTTAACGCTGAGCTGGACCAGAACGCCGTAGCATCATCATTTCTAGCTGATAAAAGGGCAAGCTCGATCTACCTCCACAGTTTTGTTGAAGCTACTACAAGGCGACACGTGAAATGGTCTTAAAGCTGCCCTTCGGTGCAGGATTATAAATCTGGATCACCGTTGTCTTCCCTCCCGCAGCGAGAGCAGGGGGGAAAGAGCCGGGACATCGCACCGAAGGGCGATCACCCATCTCTTACCGGGATGGGGCAGGGAGCAAAGGAGGAAGCATCTTTAATCAATTAAATCCCAGCTCGCTCCGAGCTCGCCGATCCTCGCAAAGAACATATCCCTTGGTGGGTTCCCCAAAAAAACCAACCTCCCTAAGCATACAGAAGGCGTTGGAAATGGAGTGCAGAGACACGCACCGTACCCAGGAGTGTGCTGGATGCTTAAACATTAAAACCTGTGGCTCTATTCAGTTTTGCACTTGCAGTTCTCACCTACCCCGACGGCTGGGAGAGGATGGATTCGGGGAGGGGAGCGTGGTGACAGCAGCTGCAATTGTCCCAGGCAGCGGCAGCGCTGCCCACCTAAGGGCATTGAGGGTGGCTTCAGTCTTGTGCCTTTTGCAATCTCAAGAAGACCTTCCTGGATTCAAAATATTTTTAATTAGGACTAAATCATTAATTATGATTAGTAATCCTAGCTTTAAAAAACAAGTATGAAGCAGCCAATCACTTTCACCCCACTATAAGTAGGAAAAAAATAAGAAAAATAAAAGAAACCTTTGCTTGGTTTCCTGCTGCCTAAATCAAGGCAGGAATAAGCTCAGTGACGACCTGAGGTGCAAGAGAGCTGTGCGAAGGTGGCGGCTCTTGAGATGTGTAGCTTTGGCCAAATCCTCACTGCAAACTCTAGAAATCCTGCTGGCCCAAAGTCCCTTGGATTCAACCACTGGAGGCAAACCTGCACCAAGCAGCAGCTGTTTCTGTGCATCGTAGCTCGAAGGAGAGCTTAGGCTTTGGGTTTGCTTATTTTTTTTCAAGTTGGTTTACCGTATATTTATTCCGTCTATAATCTCCCCTTGCCTTCCATCTCCATTTTGAATTATTTATCATCAGGTATCACATTCATTTGCATACTTTATGAGGTGCAAAATAAATGATTAGTCATTACATTTTAGACTTTCCCAAACCATCTGTGCCAGGCTCTGCAGCAGTTCTGTTTTGGTTTTTTCTCTAATACTTTGGGGGAAAAAAAATCCAAGGGGAGAATTGGATTTGCTGGAAACACAGAGTAAAATAGTCCGCATGCTTGCTGATAGCAAAGGCTTATTACTCTGTTATAGCTGTGCTCCGCAAGGGACGCGCAGACTATCATCTTCAGCGTAATTCAACCGGTAATACAAATTGCAAGCAGTATTATTTCAAAGACCTTTATTTATTGATTAGAAACAAAGTCCTTCTCCTCCTCCTCCTCCCTCCTTGAGTTGTGCTGATTGCACACAATAGAGAGCTATCACTTAGAGAGCCAATTAAGTCAACTTCTGAAAGGTAATTGAATAGCTGAAATTCTTAGTGCAATATTGTACTGCATTATCTTGATTGCAACGAAGAAAAACAAAGCAGTTGGAGCAACGAAAATTAGAGAATGAAGCATTAGCCATAGGTAGGAATATAGAAATGGATGGAGCCATTACCAAAAAAAAAAACCCAAAGATTATTTTCTTTCTGTGGTTACTTCTAACCCTTGGTAGAGGTATGAGAAGGAAAAAACAGCCTTGGTCTTGTTTATTTTCTGCACTTTGCACGACTTCGTGAGGGACGGGCTGAGCTGTTGACCGGGCGCAGAGAATGGTGGTGGCCACGGCCACCCCGCCACATCCGTCCCCAGGGAGGAACCCAACATTTGGGTGTCCCATACTCAACCAAAAGCTTTGATTAAAGCATTCTTGTGGCTGGGGCTTTATGAAGATAACACCTTCTGTATGGATTCACCCACGCCTGACGGAGGAGTTCATACTATTCTCCAGCAGAGCCACCTACAGACTGTCTCTCTTCTGCCCTCCTGGCTACCTTCAAAAGTACCTGGAGGTTTTTAGATCACCTCTGAGATTTCCATACCGTGGCCCAATTGGGCTAAAGTGAGACTAGGAGTTTGAAACCTGTTGGGAAGAAGGAAATAGCTTCGGTCCCTTAGAAAAACCAAGCTTAAACAGAAGAAAAAAAAAGGGGAGAAAGTGATTGTAAGCCTGCCAATACTCAGAAGTTATATAAAATCACTCATTTAAATGCAGTAAAAACCCACATCACAAACCGAGAGCAGAATCCTCAGGAACTTGAAGACCCTGGCTGTACGTGGTCAAAATTCACCATCAATTTCCAAGGAACTACTCAAGTCACAGCACTCGGGCTATAAAGCATTTACAGAGGCACATAAAAAGGAAGCTGTTTCCAAAGTATGAAAAGAGGCGCCACAAAACATAAAAATCTCCGTCTTTCTTCTGCACCGACAGCAGACTCTGGTGTGACCCACCACCCCCGTCCTCCTGCCCCCTCCTCTGCCTGGGTTTCCACAGCAGCAAAATCAACCCACCCAACCCAACCTCTGAGCAAATTAATGGCCAACTGCTACTTTCCTGGAGCTGCTCTCCCTCTGCCTCCCCACGTTTTTCTAGCACCAGGAGCCTTGCTGAAGAACACAGAGCTGAGCAGGGTGAGATGCTGCAGCATCCCCAGGGATGCGGATGCTTTCTCCAGCTGTCCTCCCAGCAGCTCCCTGCCCCAAGCCCCATAGACTTTCCAGCCCAGTACAAGCATAGACCTCCCAGAGCAACCCAATAAATATTATTTCTCTGCCAACAAATGTGCCAGCAGAGGATTGCAAACCCATCCTTCTATAGACACGGCTTCTGTGTTTGAGGGGCTGCAGGAGGGATGGTCAGAGGGGGATTTCAAAGGGATTTATGCACCTGGCAGGTTGGGAACCTCTCCAATGCCTTGATTTCCCACCTGTGAAATAGGCTGAACGATACCCAGCCAACTTTATAGAGGGCTTTGCTTTTTGTCAATCCACTTCCACGTCTAGGAGTCCGGTGCTACCACCCTCACCCTGCTGCTCTGGGGCCTCGGGAGCTGTCAGTGTGAACCAAACCATCCATTAATCCATGGGGAATTTGGCAGTGTCACGTAACTAACCTCTGAAACACACGTGGTACCAACGTTTGCCACCGTGCACCAGAAATACGGCATTAGCACACACCACCGAGTCCTGCTCAAACTTCTGCCTTATTCATTTTTGTCAGCTGCCCCTCAGTTTTATTTTGCAATTATCTCTGCAATTCCCTCTGAAAGACGGGACACAATTTAAAGAACTTGAACAATTTTTTCAAACTTGAACAGTCTTTACCCAAAAGAAGCCAGAAGGAAGCCTAGACACTCAAATACACCCCAAGGGTCCTGGTCCTCAGACAATACTCCATAAAATGGAAGCTTTAGCTTTCCTTGATTCAGCAGACTGAAAGCTCATCAAATACCGCAAAGCACCAGCCTCTCCCTGGTCAGTCTATACTTGAGACATGTTCTATCTTTTCAAAAGCTCTTTTCAGTTACACAATCAAAAAATCTGTAAGGACTGCATCTAGAACAGCTCTAAAAATTGTTCGTACTTTCCCTGAGAGCTTGACATTCTAGCAAGCTGCTTCACCTCATAATCATTATTTCCTGAGACGCGTTGTGCTGGTTCGTATTCCAATAACACATTCGTGTACCCGCACAGGTACAAGGGAAGCGTACAAATCATGTCTCGCAAAACAACTGTTGGCAAAGAGCAGGATTTGTGTATTCATTGCTCACCACTGAACAGTTACATACATTTTAATTCCAACCTCAAACACAATTTGGACCATGGCAGATGTTTCCTATAGCGCAGGCTTCCTTTAGATGACAGTTAATTCAGTTTGAACATGGCAGCAATGAAGAAGGGGATTTAAATATTTTCTGCTTATTCTCCAGGCTTAATATTGCAGACATAAAAATGAGGGAGTACTAAATTGAACAGCTAAACTTGCCTCTCCCAACCTCGGCTCTGAATTCAGACCAGCCTGCGCTTCCCTGTCACCCAGGACTCCCCTCTGTGACACCAGCCTGTGTCAAAAAGAAATTAAATTATTTTAACAAGGTTCTTCCGGACGCACACTGCTGTAACTGAGAGGAGAATATGCCTCTTGTTTTAGGCTGCTTAAGTTTCACCAAAAAAGGGGGCATGCTCCTCTGCAAAACTCTTGCTCCTTTCCCTTTGTTACCCTTGGCAGCTTCATCCTGTTGCTCTACATTAATAAGCAGATCATTATTTCACCAGCCGCAATCAAAACCTTCCATAAGATAAGATACAATTGCAATTTTACATTCACATAGTTGCCCACACCGAAGAGCCCTGAAATGCTCTTAACGAGTTGTATGCACAGGGATCGTCTCTTCACCTATCAGCGGAATGGGTTTGGGAAGTGACAGCTGCTTAAACAGCGCACACACAGCAGAGTAGTTTAAGTGGAAAAGAAATACTATAAATAATTGAAATCACAGCAAGAAATGTAGGCAGAGCGGAGGGAAAGAAGGCAACTCAGAGGAAGCTGGCAGCAGGAGAAGAGATAAGGACTTCTCCTGGAAGCCAAACTAAACAAGTGTGCACGTACAAATAAATCCACACCTCCTCACCTACACTGGCAGGCAAAAGAAGTTCTTGACCTTTCCTGCACTGTTTGGCAACCCAAATTTTACCCACCTATGAGCCCTCTCTTGCCAACATCTTCCCCTTTCCTCCCTTCCACCGAATCCATAAGTCTGATGCAAACGACCCCCATGCTCGTCCCTGGCACTGCAGCAATCTTGGTCACCAAATGATGCTGATGAGTAGATGTGGATTTTAAATGGCCAACTCTGCCATTGATGACTGCCTCACCTACACAGACCCGCTTCTCCTAGCCCAGCCTTTCGTGGCGAAGCTCTGTGGAAGGCTTCCCCGTGCACCCAGCGAGGATCCTGTTCTCAACTGGGGCTTCTGAGCACCACGGGGTCACCATCAGTGGTAGCTGCCGAAATGAGCACCTTTGGTTTGAAGGCTTTAAGAATAATTAACCAGCACTCTGGAACAACAGATGAGGGCTTGAAGTTTCAATCCCAGCAGTAAAACACCTCCTTTGATGTCCACAGCTGCTATGAAGGGCTAAAGGTTGTCATTTTGCCTGACCTTCAACTATTACAGGAATACTTCTTGACCTGCATTTTCGAAGTTATGAACCACAGCCCAGACAACAGCACTCAGGCTAAGCAATCTGCTACTGTCTTGACAGATTTCCAAAGAGATGTGAAATATCTGCCTTTCTCAAGCGACTTGAACGATGCACATACCGAGAGCTCTGCAGACATCCAGAAAAACACCCTTTCTCTCTGGGTACAACTCACCCAAGCAGGAGATGGCAGGAGATGATAGTTTATTATGCTTTATGGAGGTAACACTTGGCACAACAGCTCTGGGTACCACTTCATCACAGCACAGGGTTGAGGAATGGAAACTTCAACTAGCAACTCAGCTAACCGCACACCTTTAACGAGAAGCAAGTAATAAGATTTTTTAGCGAGTGGTTCATTCAAAGGGCATGCACTGATATCAAGAACCAAGTAAAAATCCCCATTAAAATCTCCGTGGAAGTCAAGAGCATGTAGGAGGGCTGGTGTTCTCAGAGATAAGATGGATATCTTGCCTTACACAGCAATCGATCAATTTTTAGGGGTCAACTGCCAGACCTCAGAAGACTCCTCTTGCAGAATGTTGGCAGTTTTAGGGCAAAAGCCTGCACCAGGCACCACTGTTAAAGTTCAGCCCTGCTCCTAGAGCCACAGGGTTAGTAACTGTGACCAGGAGGCGAAGAAACCTTGACACTGACTCTTCTGTGTGAGTAATTCAGTTTAAGAGCTGCTGTTCGAGAAGCATGTCACCAAGATGAAAGATGACTACAGTTCTTAAATGTAATTTGTTTCTTAAAGAGTCTTCCAGAGGTAGCATGGATCCCACGTACCCTCTTCTGGACACACAGCCCTACTAGGCAAGTGCCTTATCTGGATGTGCCTAATTGCATACCAATCAGACCCTCTTGCAGGCTACCTGTCCCAAATCCAAGCCTGGTATGGGAGGGCTGTGCTTCATGTGCCTCTAAGGACATCCTCTGGTTGGGACAGGCAAGTGACAGCTCATGGTGGTGTGAATGGCAAATGTGGTGTCAAGAGCAACTTCCAGTCCACAGGAAAAATGGACATACCAACTCCTTGGATTTCAGCACAAGATTGGCCCTTGTAACCTCTCTGTGCCACGTGAAGGGGATTGGAAACCCAAGTCCACCTTGGACAGGACAGCATTTCTTGTCTGACTTCTCTTGAAAAGCAAGGAAACCCTTCCGTACTTCCAAAAGATTTCTGAACCTGAACAATTCTGCCATGCCAGCAAGAAGAGACGGGAACCTTGTGATTCGAGACGGTCTGCCGCTGAGAAACTACATTTGGGCACTCTCCACGTGGTGAATGACGGAGTCTTTCCCCAACAAGACAGAGAGTCACAGCATCTGTCCTCCGGTGTGCAAAGGGACGATATCGACTGCCCATCCTCTTCTTCCAGCTGGAGGACGGCTCGTGGGCAGACGTCTCAGCTGAAGTCCCCAGACCTGGCTCCCGTTGTCGGATGCAGAGCCTGAAGGATGCCGCAGCCGGTTCAGGGATGCAGACCCTGGCTCACTGAAGGATGCCGCAGCCGGTTCAGGGATGCAGACCCTGGCTCACTGAAGGATGCCGCAGCCGGTTCAGGGATGCAGACCCTGGCTCACTGAAGGATGCCGCAGCCGGTTCAGGGATGCAGACCCTGGCTCACTGAAGGATGCCGCAGCCGGTTCAGGGATGCAGACCCTGGCTCACTGAAGGATGCCGCAGCCGGTTCAGGGATGCAGACCCTGGCTCACTGAAGGATGCCGCAGCCGGTTCAGGGATGCAGACCCTGGCTCACTGAAGGATGCCGCAGCCGGTTCAGGGATGCAGACCCTGGCTCACTGAAGGATGCTGCAGCCGGTTCAGGGATGCAGACCCTGGCTCACTGAAGGATGCTGCAGCCGGTTCAGGGATGCAGACCCTGGCTCACTGAAGGATGCTGCAGCCGGTTCAGGGATGCAGACCCTGGCTCACTGAAGGATGCTGCAGCCGGTTCAGGGATGCAGACCCTGGCTCACTGAAGGATGCTGCAGCCGGTTCAGGGATGCAGACCCTGGCTCACTGAAGGATGCTGCAGCCGGTTCAGGGATGCACTAAGCTTAGCGTGGAAGCTGGAGAGAAACGACTCTCTGACAGCTGGCAAATGCAGCTGCCTGCAGCTGATGGGGGGATAACGAAGAACCAGCCGCTTCTTAGAAGTGCCTTTCTGTCACCCACCTTCCTAGAAGTGCATTTCTGCCGCCCGTACCTCCGAACAGCAGATTTCCTCTGACCACGGGGTCACAAAGAACAGAGGTCCTGTAACGCAGATCTCTGAATGCTGTTAACTGATCCAGCCCCATCCAAATGGCATGGTTGCTGTCAATACAAAACTGTTCCTTTCTCTTCCTGCCATCCTCCACTTCATCCAGGGGGCATCCATTAGGTTCAAACACAAAGGCAGCAAAGAGCCTACAACAAGAGCCTCATTAACTGACTGTACAACTGGATTTGTTTTGGAGCACAGTGCCATCCCCCGCACTGCAAGGCAGAGCTCTTGCTAGGGGAAAAAAACGGATCAAATTAAAAAATATCTTGCATACCTTAATATTGCAAGCAGCTCTTCCATCAGACTTAAAACAACAGCATTACCAGCTGCAAAAGGGGAAAAAAAACCCCAGGAAGTCTCCCAAAACAGCAGACCAAATGAAAAAAGAAAAGGATGAAGGAGGTTTCAAATCCGCCCTGGAGAGAATGTGTGTCGCAGCTTTAACCTGCTGCAGGGAGGGGGAAAAAAGGAAACAGGATAGCAGAGACCAGAAATTAGATTTATTAGGACCAACCAGGTAGATAAAAGATAGATGATCACCAAGCGATGACGGCTATTTTGGAATCAGCTAACTTCTGAAAATGTCTACTCAGCTCTAGCATTTCCTACACATGAAATTAGTGTCCACACAAGAGTACTCTCCTGAAAGGACAAGATATAATGCACCCGAGATAATTATCTAGATCCTTCTTTATCCCATTAGTGGTTTTCATTCGCATCCTGGAACACTATAAGCGGATTGTTCAAGAATTATTTGCCATCCGCTGTTTCAATCCCGATTGGAATTATCTTTATACCTCGGTACGAAGAAAAGAGATTACATCCCTGCCAGGGCTTGCTGCAATGCCCTCTTTTCTGAGGCTCCTTTTATCATTTTTGTTCTATAAGGTGATGAAAAGAATCAGAAAACAATTGTCACGGACATGATTTTGCCCTCTCCTCCTCCTCCTTCCCCATGTGTGCGTTTGGGAGGAGGAGGAGATGCTCTTCCCACCGCATCCCCTGCAGGAGATGCACCACTGCACCTGCACAGAGATGAAGCTCAACGAGACTTAGTCATCAAATTACCCAGGACAGGATCCAAAAATGCTCCCAGCTTCCTTTTGCGCTACGATCCACTAATAAAAGAACGAGGATAAAACTGTTAAAACCAATTAAACAAATCACTTGATGCAAGAGAAAGAAGTGGAATTCACTGCACTGGAGATCCCAGGGGCGTATGCTAAATGTCGCGTTTCGTGCTCTCTACTAATATATGTCACTATGCAAGCTCCGGTGGAGATAAAGCCAACATCATTCAAACAGCCAACACAATCCCTTGCTTCAAGGCCTAAAACAACAAGAAGACAAAATTCCCCTCCCAGCCACTCTAACCGCCTGCCAGGTTTTGTATTAATGGAAGAATTACATCTCCTTCCAGGTATGGCGAGGACACAGCTCATCTCCCCATGGGCATCCGCGAGTCTGCCCAGCAGTGAGTAAAGATGCCTGGACGACACAAAAACTATCCCTCCTCCTTATAGAAACATAAGGAAGTAAGTATTCAGACCTGACATGAATAGGAATGCATGTATTTTTTTAAAAAACATGCTTTACGGCTGTGTAATGAGATCTGTAGGAGAGTTATCTTTATAAACAAGTTATTAAAAGGGGGAGGAGGGACACAATAATAGCAGGTGCCAATTACTCAGCTCCCGGCAGAGACTTTCCAATTTCTCACCTTCCCCCAAAGCAAGATGTGCCGCTGTACAGCAGCACATTTACTTGCAAGTGTAACACCCTTTCGGAGTATTGGTTCTCTCCCACAAAGCAAAGCTGCAATTGCTGCCGTGCCGCCGCTGGAGAGGGGCAGCCCATTTCCCCACCAACCCTGCACCAGAGCTGAGACCAATACGGCATGAAATTAATTTGGAAAGAGTGAAACAGCAGAAAGTAAATAAAATTATCTTTTTATTTGACTCCAGAATCTGGCCACTCCCACCAAGAGGAACAGCAAACTTGCGAGCTAATTGCGACTGCCAGGTTTGCCTCTCTGCAAATATCTGCTTAGTTTCAGGAACAAAACGCCAGTAACGATTTTGTTATTTTAAAATGGCAGCGCAGTTTCAGATAGTAAATGTTCACATTGCAACTGGAGCCGTCGGAGAGATCCCATCCTTTGAGGCAAGCACACCAAGGTAATGAATAGTATTACAAAAGTAATCCGAGCCTTTAAAATCATTATTTCCAAAATCAGCAAATAATTACCAAGGCCTTCAGCAATCAATACCCAAGATAAATAGACAATTAAATTGCAAAAGACCAGAAGAAAGGAGTTAATATTTGCCAAACGCATGCCAAATACACTTTTTCATGGTAACCAAATACTTCCAGTAAATAGATACTTTAGCTCACTGGAGAAGCACTTTCAGAAAGTAATAAATTAATCTAATAAAACAGACAGACAGGGTGGAACCAGACATTAACGAAACACTAACTGATCTATACGGAGCCAACCCACAATCCATGTCCTAATTATGCTCATCCACCATTCTGGGTACTTACCTCCCCCACCCAGGTCAGCTCTTTAGCTCGGGGAAAATACATGTTTCATGCAGCTTCCCTGGCACGACAAAGCAGAGATTTTCAGCCATCAAATGACGAAGTTTGTGCTCAGCTAGAATTTGCATTTCCAATTTTTTTTCTAAATACCTCTCGCTCCTCAAAGTCAGCAAATTAATCTGCTTTTAAACACGATTCTTGCTTCACCTTCCACTTAGTTTAAGCTCCATCCGCGAGGTGCGGGATGAGCTCTCCCAGCCGCCCACGCGCGATGCCCGTGCAAGAATCCCCATGGCACGTCCCCACTCTGGAACCGGGACGGTTTGTCCTGGGGGGGCTGCACCCTGCCTCGCCATCCCTCCTGGGACCCAGAGGGTCTCAGAGTGACCCCTGACACCCGGTGCGAGGACCAGCATCGCCTCCTCCCCGGGCAGCCCAACCTTTACCAGCTTCTACCCCAAATCCTTGCTTGGAGTTAACGAAGCCACTCTGTTAGGTGAGCATCTGGTAGAGTTCCTCACATGGTGGATAACTTGAACTGGACAAGATTAAGAGAGGGAGAGACGTGTGGGAAGATGTCCATCCCGGTCATTTTCTGCAACATCAAAGGAAGACGGAAGGGAGAAAACCGAGGGAAATGGAAGACAAAGAGAAGAGATATCAAAGCCAGCTCCGGAGAGAGCGCAACGAGAGATGGCACAAAAAAGGAATAGCTAAAACACGAAAGGCAAGATCAAATAAAAGCACAAGATCACAGTCTGGGCACAGAGAGGAGGGAGGCGAGACCACCACACCACTTTCGCCAGGATTAACTGAATAATTCATTTGACAGGTACTTGTCTGTGGCAGTAGCTGAGTCTGAGAGAGTCCAACGCCGACCGGGTCCATCCATCCACCACCCTATGGTCACATACCGTTCTTGCTTTTCACATCCAGCACAGGGACACGCCATGGGGACACTGCAGAGCAGCTTTGCTTCCCTGAGCGCCCGTCTTTTGGGGAGGAATAAAGCAATTTAGTTCTCACTCAGAAAACTTCGCCAGCTTCTTCTGTATGAAGCTCTTGGTACTGGCAGGGTCAGTCTTGCTATGATGCTTTCACTAAAACAGGCTATACAAACATGTAGTGCCATTACACATATCTTAGGTAGCTCGTATCTCAGTATTGGAAGTGTTTCTTTGATTAGTTACGAGGGCTTCTGAAGGCTACACAACTTTTTTGGTACCACAGGCCTCCTATCTAAGCCATGAAATTCCTTGGAGCAGTGACAATACATAGAGGATTTATTGCAGCGTACGTACAAGCAGCGAGTGACAAAAAAGGGTCTCCAGGTTAAACCTTATTGCCAGAAAGCTCTCAGCATCGCAGGGAGAGAAGAAAAACCTATGTGCTCTAAGGTAGTCTTGAAAATGTGGTCAGGATGGTCTAAAAGCTCACTGAGGAATAAGTGCGGACCAGGGTAGCGGCACTGACACAAGCCAACACCGCGCTCTTCCTCCAGTTCAGCATCCATCCCGCTACCACCAGGTCCTAACCACCGGTGCAACAATTATAGCTACAGGTAAAGGGACAGCGCAATGCAACAAAACTCATAGTGAAAATAAAAGACAGGTGGAGATTAATTTTTGCACAGAAGCTTCTTTAAAGCCTAACGATTTACATTTTAATGCTACTGCTGTCCACTTTAATATAAGCGGGAATGAAAACATCTTGCACAAACGTGTCTAGTCACTTCAAAATACAGATTAACCTTTAGGTGAGTATTTATCCTGTACGTAGTGCAGGAGGGCAGGAATATTTAAATATTAGGGGAGTTGCTCCAAGGCAGGGGCAGGCAGGAGGGAAGATGGAGTTACGGAGCTGTGTCTGTGCATCAGAGATGCGTCCATTCTAATGCACGGATCCTGGAGACTCGAATGTGACTTGACACTGGGACAAAAACAGAAGGAGAAGAGGCCAGTGCCACAATTAATGCAGAAAGAGATGATTTAAAACAGAAATCTGCCCCTCCCAGGTTTTCTTGCTTTGCAAGAGAAGCCTCATGTGAGCTCAAAAACAAACCCAAGAAGGGCGTTGCTGATTAAAAAGCCCCCTACACTTCAATTCAAATAAAATAAAAAAGCAGAAAAAAATGCATTCCCCTCCATCAAAGACAACAATCCTCTCCCCGAATCAGGAAGCCGTTAAGCAGACGCTCGATCAGCACTCCCCGAAAAGCCTCTCCTCCTAACAGCGTTAACCTGCCAGCCCCAGCCCCAGCCCCTGCCGAAGCCCTTTGTTTAATAGTTTCCATAATCCTTTAATTTGACCAGTGACTTCTGCCGCCGCGGCAGCCCTCTCCACCCACCGAGCCCCGCCGATCTCTTGGGCTTTGTCTCGTGAAAAAAACAAAACATCAACATTAGAATCAGCATGATAACGAGACGGAAAATCTTCACGTGAAACAAAGCTTCGTCTCCAAATACTTTTAGGCAGGTGGCTCAGCCCCACCTCTGCAAAGGTCTCCTGCAAAGCACCGGGTGGCTGTGGATGCCCGTGCCGAGGCGGGTGCCCCAGGACAGCTATTTTTTGGTGTTTCTTTATACCAGGAACAGAAAGATTGGTCCTTCGGTGACTGCTTTGGGTTTTGTGAGCAGGGAGAACCACGGATAACACAAGCCTACCTGCAGTAGCCTGCCAGCAGCCTTGCCCAATTTATCGCTAAAGCAATTTCTCCATCACTTAGCAGGCTTCAAAGCTTTCTAGAGATGACTGGCAGCTTCACTTAAACTAGCCGGCTATAGATGTGTTTTACATTAAACACTAAGTGAATAATCAATGAACATTCAGGATATAAGCACAAATCAATTATTTGTTTTAGATGAATCAAAGGGAACCACAAATGAGAAAGGGTTTTGTTCTGTAACAGAAGTAAACCAAGAGAAGTACTTGATGTAATTGGGTGGGTGGGTGTTAACCTGCTCTGCCTGCTCCTCTCCTACGTGCTGACACAAACCCCGCTGTCGCAGGAGCACGGCTGTGTCCTCCAAACCCCTGTGACAAGAGATGTCACTGTCCCCAGAGAGCAGATGGGAACTGAGGCATGAAACCAGCCGGCTGACTTTCCCAAGACTGGGAGGGATACGGCATGGCAGGGACCCGAATCCAAGCCTCCGCTTCCAGAAACTTCAATTCCATCACACAACTGCAACTCTTATCGCTGAAGCGGCAACGGGACACAGACAAGCACACATGTAGCACAAGAGCCCAGCTTAAAGACCTAGCAAAACCAGCAAAGAAATAAAAACAGAAATACAGGTGACTCCAGACAATGAAAGATTTATTCTGATGAATGCATATCAACAGACTGTACGGTGTCCCTTGCACTTGGGATAAATTTGGTCAAATCACACGCAGGATAATTGTACAAATGCTGCTGCATTCCGGCCACCAATTCCACACAACATCTGCCGAGCACCACGCAGGCCGAGCAAAGGCTCTCGGAAATTCTCTTTTTATTTGCCATGCATTTTAATGATAGACTGCTAAACTCCACGGTTCCTCAGCCAAGTCCCTGCCTGCACCTCCTCAGCCGTGAGAAGCACACGCTGGGTCTGCGGCCGGCGTCTCTCCTCCCGGCAAACGTTTCCAAGGGTTTACAGCGAAACGAGCCCAGCTCAGACCAGAGCGTTCACTCGCACTGGTCCAGCTGCAGCCTGTGACCTCAAAGAAACTACGAAAACCTGAAGCGAAGCCGGTGCAGGTAACAGAAACGAAAAAGCAGCGGGAACCCCCGCACACCGCAAGATACGGTTCGTATTTAGCAGTATCACGAGCTTTGACTCTCCTGCTTCCAGAGCGGATTAGCGTTCACGGCTTTTATGCATTATATAAGACGACTTTGTAAACATGCTCAGAGGAACATCCCTCCGGGACAAAGTCTGCTTCCCACGAAGAACACCCCAAGCGAGCAGAGCATCCCGCCGCGCACAGCACCGGACAAGCAATATTCCTTTACAGAGACGCTGCCTGAGCCTGCCCCGCTGCAACAGGGCACCGGAGCAAGGTCCACGCCACAGCCGGTGCCCTGCCATCGCCAACACCCCAGCATCCCGCTCCCCACCACGTTCGCAAGTCAAGGGAGAGACCCCGCATCGAGATACCCACCCGGGATGCGAGTGGCGAGTCCCTCCCGAAGCCGTCGCACATTTATTCTGAAGCGCTTTCACAACGCCCACGGGAAGAACGGTTCCCACGGGGTGAGCATCCAAAATGCTGCACAACCAAAACTGATCTGAGAGGCGTGAAGCCACTACGCAAAGAGCCGTCACCCACATCGCAAGCAAATCTACAGGTTCGGAGGTGCCTGCAGTCGTGGTTTTACAACGGAAACCTGAAGCTGGCTGGTAGTGGGTAGCTATAAATCATTAAAATTTGAGGGGGAAAAAACCTGCCAGGGAAGCCTGCACAGGCAGTGTGGGTACAGAGCCCACCCTGAGCTATGCAGCGGTACCCTGGAGGTGCAATTCCAACCTCAAAACGCAGCATTTCCAAGGGGCAACATGTCGGGAGTCTCCTAAAAGGTTCACATAAGGTTTAGAATTTTCTATTCAATAAAATAAAAAACCCCCAAACACTTCAAAACCAAATATTGTGCAGCATTTATGGCTCTGGGGCGGGCTGCAAGGGGCAAAGAGAAGGGCTGGAAAGACAGTACATGGCTGGTTGGTCACTCGAGAATAAAGATTATGGATAAGAACTGAACAGTTTTCATCATTGGAAAGAAAAAAGACACAACAATTTAATTCCAGGTAGGCTAAATTGTTTGCCTTCATCCCATCTGCACCTGTGACTTATCCAAAGTCATGAAAGCTTCTTGTTTTTGCCGAGTCCTCGGTAAAACACCCCTTGTAATCCCCATGTTGGGCACGCTAATGCCTGAGCCTGCCCGTGCCTTCCCGAAAGCTTGATCCTCTGACTGCACGTCACCCTCCACAGTTAAACCTACATGTCCACCTCATGACAGCCGGTTACAGAAGAGCTCCTTCCAAGGCAGCTGTTGGTTTTTGAAAGTTAAACTGTACTTAAACCTAAAATCAGCAAAAAGAGAATATTAAACTTTGGCCAAGACACCCACCACCGTGATGCGCAGCACGCGGTCCAGCTCCGAACCGCCCCGTGATGCTGGACATCAGCCGCCTGGGTGACCGGTTGTGCTATTTGAGGCTGCCCTTCTCTTCCTACTCCAGCAGACTATTTCAAACCTCGTTTATAATTGGAAAGAGGCAGCATCTGTTTTTGCAGACCACAAGGTCAAAACTTTACTAATAACCACAGCATGGCAAAACACCCTTAGCGGGTAAACAAACCTTGCATCGGCCACAGAAAAGCAGCTCTAGAGCTGGTTTGACCTGGTTTATTTTCTTTCGACTAAGTGTTTTGTCCTCCCAACACAGAGCGGAAAGACAGGCAGGCTCTGCAATGCTTTACATGTGGCTTAATATCATTTTATTCCCTATCGGAGGTGACGTGGACACCTTGCCAGTCTTCCCCAGAATGCCATGATATGAGGAGCTCAGGATCACCGGGAATTGTCTCCAGCTACTCACAGGGGATGGCTGATGTTACAGAGGACTGGCGAGCACAAAGCCTGTCTTTGAAAAATAAGGGGATGGGGATAAAGAGGATCCAGGAAATTATGGAATAATCAGCTTAACTTCAGTTGAAGTACTTAGAAGACGAGGAGGACTTGAGCAAGAGCTAACTTCTGTTTAATCAAGAACAAATCACATCAAATCTATCCTATTGCTTTCTGCAACAGAGTACCAGGACTTGTAGGAAGGGGAGAAGAAAGAAAGATTTCAGAAACACCTCTGATAGTGTCTCACGGGACATCTCCATAACACAGCGAGGGACACAGGGGCTGGACTGAGCCACCTGAAGGTGCGTGCACCACTGCTGGGAAGAGCACCGGTGAACTGGTCGTTGGTCTTTGAGCACAGACTGGGAGGACCTCACTGAAGTGGGTTCCGGGGGAACCCATCCCAGTTCTGATACCACTCGGTGTTTTCATCCACGATGTGGCTGATGGCAGAGAAAACACGCTGATTGCCTTTGAAGGCTACACCAAGCTGAGAGGGGCTGCAAGCACGCGGGAGGACAAGATCAGAATTCAAAACAATGCTGACACTTTAGAAGAAGCAGTCTGAAAAAAAAAGGACACAGTTCAACAAGGACAAGCGTGAGGTAATGTGATTTGGTAAGAATAATTAACCAGGCAAATACAAGATGAGGAATGAAAAGCAGGAAAAGTTCTGGAGAAGAACGACTGAAAGGTCAATGAGATAAAAAAAATTAAACACAAGTAATCTGTGGCAATCTGGGATATATATTTATACACTGGGATGTATAAACAGGATCATTGTATGTAAAAGACCTGAAGGAATCCCTTATTCTTCTGAGCAAAAATAAGGCAGCAACTTCAGTCCTTTATCGCAGGTTAAGCATCACTCTTCACGAAGGATGATGGTCCACAAAAGAGTAGCAAGAACAACTGCAGACCAAGAATACATGACCTGAAAAGAATGGTCAAAGGAGCCAGCGTGGTTTAATCTATATTAGCAGGGACTAAGGGGAGACACGGTAGCAACTTCCAAATATCTAACAGGCTCCTGCAAAGAAGGAAGGAAAGAACTTTTCTGCCTGTGCCCAATAAATGGAAAAAGAAGAGCAATCATGAAACCAGCTGAAGGAAAAGACATTTCTGTTCAGCTCATAAGAAAAATCTAATAGCAGGGCTGCTAAATGTCAAACAGATTGTCCAGGGAGCTTAGGCATCTCTGTCATCAGAGGTTTTTAAGAATGAACACGATAAACATCTGTCAGGAAGGGGTTGGTTATCACGGATCCTGCGCAGGGGCAGGGGATGGACTGAATGACCTCTCAAGGTCTTCTCCAGCTCTGTATTGAATAATGGCCTGATACGTAAATGACCATAATAGCCGGAAACCTGCTGTGCTGACACAGCCTGACCCATGTTATTTGTGACCTCTCGTAGTGATCGCTGTTTGCAAGCAACAATCTGTTGCTGTCAGAGGAAAATGCATATCCCAGGGAGGATCCTACCAAGAGGGACAGGGACAGTGGTTCCAAAGGTTATTATTTTGGCACTTGAATAAGCAATGGGGAAAAGCTACTTGTTAGAAAATAAAAGTGAGTCAAAGGACAACACAGTCCAGACAGCACAGACTACCTAGCAGGGTTGGCCACCCTGCTTCAGAAACCAGGAGTGACCGCTCAAAACCCGTGCGGCGCTGCACACCGGTTTCAATTCATTTACGGGAGGGAGCCACAAGCAAAGCAACTCTCAGCAGTAACCACAAGAAAGCAGTTCTCATAGC
This sequence comes from Buteo buteo, assembly GCF_964188355.1. Lineage (NCBI taxonomy): Eukaryota > Metazoa > Chordata > Aves > Accipitriformes > Accipitridae > Buteo > Buteo buteo. The sequence continues at coordinate 6,636,912 of NC_134194.1, forward strand.
ACTCCTCTACCCCTGCACAACTTACCATGGTCTGGCATTTCTGGCTGAAATGTGCATACCACACCACCCGGTTGTGCAAACATTTTGTCCCGTTGAAAATCCCCCCAGCAGAAGCTAACCGATCCACCGGCGGTACCCTTGCCTTACAGACGCCCATCACCCAAACCTCTGCGGGGAGGCAGCTCTGGTGGGATTTCAACCACATTAGCAGCATGACAGGAGGGCCCTTCAGCTGACGAACGAGGCAGAGGAGCCCAAGCAGCCGCCCTTCGGATGCCAGCAGCTGCCAGGAGAAGATGGCACGTCCCAGGCGCTCCTGCCCTGCTGCCAGGGAAGGGGCCGGGCTGGCTGGGCACCTACGTGGGCTCGTGTCATCCTGCTCATCAGAGCCAAAATAAGCTCCTCTGTCCCCAGAGGCCCCAGTCCCGATGCCAGCCTTGCACCAGGCGCAAGCTGCGCCTTGCGATTGCGCACGGTGTGCCATGGGATTGCAAAGCCATCAAGTCGCGCCTTACGCTCAGCAAAAGCTGCTTTTCACCTGTAGCGGGGAGAGATGCTTCTATGGCGAGTGGAAAGAGAGGGCCAGGGGCTGGACAGCCGGACCACCCACCTTTAATGACCTTTAAATTGCAGGAACTGGAAGAGCTGAGTGACTAGCACGGGCGTGAGAGCTTGGACACCCATACACGAGACAGATACACAATTCAGGAGCGACTACCGGAATCGTCCTCCAGGCCAGGATAAATCCGGTGTGCTGCTTCAGCGAGTGACAGGATGGGGAAAAGCAACTATTACGTTGTCAGGAAAAAACCAGCGGCGAGAGCATCTCTGCGATACCCCTGCGGGATTCCCCCGCAGCCTCGACGACGGGATGGGGCCCTGCACCCCTGCTTCGCAGCCGCCTACTCGGTGCAAAACCAGCGCCGATATTTCAGTGCCGAAGCCGGCAGCCCCCGTCCCACACGCGTTTAAGTTACTGGACTCACCATCCAGCCGCAAGAACCGTGCGTGGCGCGGGGAGGGCAGGGCTGCTCAGATGTCCCCTCACCTCCAGTTTGCCCAGAGGACCCCCCCCAACCATCCGAGGGCTCCCCCCAGTTGTTGCCATCACCACGAGGATTTAACCCCTGCGCTTTCCCACCGCCCACGAAGGTTTTCACCATAAATGTGGGGGTGCAAAGACGCGCATCACCGAAGCGAAGCCCAAGGCACCCCAACCTGAACGACAGCCCACCCGTCACCCCGCAGCCTCCCACCCCGATCCTCCGTGGGTGCCCCCGGCCGCAGCGCACCCCGGAGACGAGCAGGGACCCCCGGCCCTGGCACACCCCACCCCCCCCCCCCGCCCTACCGGGCAGGGGCACGCCCGCACCGAGGGTTGTTCCCACGGGTCACGGTCCCGCGGGGACCGACGGGGGGTACGGCGGGGCCAGGGGTTCCCAAAGGCTCCTGCAGGATCCTGCCGGTCAGGATCCCCCCCCCCAGGGGGTCCAGGCGGGCCCGGCTCCCGGAGCACGGCCCCCTCCCCGGCCTCGGGGCCCCGAGCCTCCCCCCAAATCCGCCTCCCCGTACCTTTGTGCCCGCCGAAGGCGCCGTACCAGGAGAGCGAGAGCAGGGCGCACAGGCAGCCGAGCAGCAGCGTGAGCGCCGTGCCGCTGCGGAGCCTCATCGCCTCCTCGCCGGCGGGGGCGGCCGCATGTCCCGGGCGCGGCGCGGCCTCGGCGGCCCCGGGGGCCCCGGGGAGCTGCGGAGCGGTGCGGAGCGGAGCGGAGCGGGGCGTACCGCCCGCCCGCCCGCATGCAGCGCCCCGCGCCGGGCCGGGCCGGGCCGCGCCGGGCGGGCGGGGCGGGGCGGGGCGGGGCCAAGGGGCGGGGCCAAGGGGGCGGGGCCAAGGGGCGGGGCGGCAGCGGGCGGAGGGCGCCCCCGTGCGGGGGAGCGAGGGGCCGGCGGCGGCAGCGGGGCGGGGGGGGGTGAGTGTGTGTGTGCGTGAGTGTGAGTAATTGTGTGAGTGTGAGTAATTGTGTGTGTGAGTGTGAGTAATTGTGTGTGTGAGAGAGAGTGTGTGTGTGAGTGTGAGTAATTGTGTGTGTGAGTGTGAGTAATTGTGTGTGTGAGAGAGAGTGTGTGTGTGAGTGTGAGTAATTGTGTGTGTGAGTGTGTGTGTGAGAGAGAGAGAGTGTGTGTGAGTGTATGTGTGTGTGAGTGTGAGCGTGTGTGTGTGTGAGTGCGTGTGTGAGTGTGTGTGTGTGAGTGTGAGCGTGTGTGAGCACGCACGTGTGTGTGCCTGTGAGTGTGTGTGCATGAGAGTGTGTGAGAGTGTGTGAGTGTGAGCGCGAGCACGTGTCTGAGTGTATATGTGTGTGTGAGTGTGAGCGCAAGCATGCGTGTGTGTGTGCCTGTGAGTGTGTGTGAGAGAGTGTGAGTGTGTGAGTGCGTGAGAGAGTGTGTGTGTGTGTGAGAGTGTGTGAGAGTTTGTGTGTGAATGTGAGCGTGAGCATGTGTGTGAGTGTGTGACAGAGTGTGTGTGTGGATGAGAGAGTGTGTGTGAGAGAGTGTGAGAGTGTGTGTGTGGGAGAGTGCATGTATGAGAATGTGTGTGTGTGTGAGTGTCAGCATGTGTGTGTGTGAGAGTGTGTGAGAGTGTGAGTGTGAGCGCGTGTGTGTGAGTGTGTGCGTGTGTGTGAGTGTGAGCGCATTTGTGAGTGAGTGTGTGTGTGAGTGTGTGTTTGAGTGTGTGTGCATGAGAAAGTGTGTGTGAGTGTGTGTGTGAGTGTGTGTGAGAGTGTGTGCCTGTGAATGTGTGTGTATGAGTGTGTGTGTGAGAGAGTGTGAGTGTGAGTATGTGTGTGAGCATGTGTGTGTGACTGTGTGTGTGCATGTGTGAGTGTGTGTGTGTAAGAGTGAGTGTGTGTGTGACTGCGTGTGAGAATCTGTGCACACACGTGCACATTCATGGGTTACATATATAAATACACACACCTATACACTTGGCTTATTCCTATAGATGTATATACATGCATACTTGTGCACTCGCATATGTCCGTACAAAGGTACATATATATCTATGGGTGCCTCCATGGGTCTATGCATGTGTGTGTGTGTGCATGCCTGTCTCCGTACATCCGTGTGTGTGTGTGTGCACACATGTACACACCTGCGTCCATATGACTCGGTGGGCGAGTCCATATGTCTCTGTGTGTGCGTGCACCTATATGTCTGTGTGTGTGTGTGTGTGTGCGTGCACTTGGGTCCATATGTCTGTGTGGGTGTGCGCGCGTGCACCTGTGGGTGTGCACGGGGTGTGCGCGTGGACCTTTGCACGGGGCAGCCCCCTGGGCCGTGCGGCGCAGATTCGCTGCCGTTTCCGCAGGAGCGTTTCATCTCGGTTAAGGGAACGGCCCCTGATGTTTATGGAGGGAAAATCGATGCCGGATGAATATCGCAAACGGAAGCTGCTGCCCGGGAGGACACCATCGCTCTTCCAAAGGACCTGGCCTTCAGGGGTTACGGCCTCAAGCTGCTCGCCCAGGCGAAGGACAGAAGAAATCAGATTTAAAAATGATTTTGCTTGGGTTTTCTTCTGTTAGTGGGTCTATCTTTATTGCACTGCAGACCGGGAGGAGCTGTGCAGCGAGGTCGGGTTTGAAACGCTGAGATTACGTACGTGCCTCTATCGCCCGAACTTGCTTCTGTGGTTGTTCGCGAGGTCAAACGGGAGGCGGCAGCTCGTGTGCCCCGTACGTGGGTACATAATTCCTCCGGCGAAAGTTGTCATCTTCCATTCTCCAGAGCTCTTTTAGTGAGTAAATACTTCGCAGACGTGTAAATATTGTAGGACTGGCTTCCAGCGATCAGTCTGTTGTTTGAAATGTTTGGATCAATTAGAGAGTAATGTAAAGCGAAGCGCACGCCCGTGCCAGAGGCAGGAGCGGCGATGCAGGCGCTGGGCGATGCTCGGCCGCAGCCTCGGAGCCGGCCGGGCTCCGTGGGCACGTCTCCTCCGGGCAGCCCTCCAACCGACGTGGGAATCGTTCCAAAATGGGGAAATCTGGCAAACGGTTCCTCAGGGCTTCGTTCTGTTTCCTTCTGGAAAGGCGAAGGGTGGAGGGATGGGTGCAGGGGCCGCCTCGAGGTGCTCTGGGTGACAGCGTGTGCCTCGTTGAAAGCCGTACGTGCGTACGAGGAAAAGCGCGGATTGCCCATTTCTGCGGGAGATGGTCTTGCCTACTTGCGTCCTTAGGCTCTTCTCTAGTTTACAAAATAAACCACATTTTTCAAATCTTGAAATGGCCTCTCCCGGTGACGAGAAGATCCGGGATGGAAATCGGCAGAGGGAGCCCTTTGGACGGCACAAAAAGTTTCTGCCTTCGCTGCCAGAAGCCAGCGAGAGGTTGTGGGGCCCCAGCGCAGACCGTTGCTCACAGCGGGCATGTCCCTCAGTAGGGAAATGTGCTGAACATCACTCTTGGGAGTATTAAAAAAAAAAAAAAAAAAAAAAAAGGAGGCCAGATCCGTGCTTCCTCACCTGAATTTTGCAAGGCGTTGCCCAAGTGACCGTCACCTGCAGAACATGAGCCAGCAGCAGGTCCCGTCTCCCAGAGCAGTTGAGCCCTTGAGCGCTCGATCGGCTCCGCAGAGAGTGGCCACGTCCCCAGGCTCGGACCCCCAACCCAGCACAGCCACCCGTAACTCGCTCCTCGGCTGCAGATAAAGCCTCAACCACACCAGCAATAGCATTTTCACCATTAGAGCGAAGAAAACAAGCCCCAGAAGCTCTGTCCCACCTAGCCTCTTTGCTTTCTCGCTTTAAACCTACGTGTTAAACCCAGGAGCCAGCAGAGGATTCACAGGAATTAGTGGCAAAAACCCTCCAGAGGTGGCAGACAAGTAAAAGCTGCTTGTGGGAAAGGCGTGTGAAATCCTACTGCCATTAAAGAGTTGAGAGAAATAACATGACACATTTTAGTGCATTAGATGATGGCTGTTTATTTTCAGAAGTGCAAAATGCTCCTACCGCTCAGGATATGTGGTGTGTCTGGAGCAGAAGAGAACAGAATAACATTAATAATTTCTCCAGGACAATTAATTAGACTCTTTCTCAAGGATAAAGCTTAATCTGATTTCTGCTGTTATACTTTGTCTTCATAAAAGTCTGAAGAAATGAATGAGTTTATACCACCCTCGCATCACAAAAACCTTGGGCTCTCTTGGAAAAAAATGAGGCACTAAGCGAAATTGCCAGCACTTGGGATTTTTATACCAGAACTGCAAAGTTCCCTTTTATTCTTAAAGTTCCTCCCTCTAACCCGGTTTTGGCTTTTATTCTGTTTTTAACAAGCAAGTTTTGAGCCTTGGTCCCTTTGCAGAGCAAAGTTTAAAATATGAACTGCAGAGACTCAAAACCCCAGCAGCAAATAAACAGAGTGAAGATGGTTTTTTAAGGTGATCTCATGATCTTTGAACAGTTGATGTTGGCAATACTGAGCACGCTGCAGAAATGAGGACCTTCCACGGAAAGCGCTCCAATAGCAATCCACAGGTCCTGAGGCCATTACAAATATTAGAAAGAAAAAACATTTATTAGGTCTAGATGTAAAATGTAATCCAGATTTATAGCTGATTTTATCAAGCTCTCTAAAGAGCTTGGCTCTGGACTTTGGCCCATCTGTGAGCAGGTCAGGCTCGATCCTTCCCGGGCTGCTTTAAGCAAAGAACCATTGCTGGTTTTCTCATAAACCAAAGTAACTTCATTTTCTATGTGTTTTATAGGTCACTGTATTCAAACATCACCAGGACTTGTTTCACTGCAGTGCGACTATTTCCAAATTCTCTTTAGCCACGAGAGATGAGTATCACAACAGGGTGCTTACCTTCGATGTGTTGACATGATGTTTTAATTCAGGGCAAAAGCTACAAGTCAGGTCCTCAAAGCAACACTCACCCCAAGCAATTCGTGCAGGTTGCAAAAAGTTCCTTTTCACCTTTGGGAACACAAAATCCTTACGTATTCGCACGACACCCATAGCGTGCTTGTACTTTGTGCCTGCTCTCCACCCATTTTTCCCTATCTGCTCCTCTGTCTCAATGAAAAAACTGCCCCAGAGTTTTTTACCCTTAAAAATTTCACATCACATCTATGAGCAATGGTGCCGAGCCTGTGTAAACACCTGACGTGGCAGAGCTAACCTTCAGGAAAGCTCAACCTCAGAAATGAGACAGCAAAAAAGAACACAACGCACTCGGCTTTCCCTTCTGCCTGTGCTGTTGAGGAAGGAGGGTTTCTGCTTCGGAGGCGGTGAACAGTGTTTTCACTGGGCTGGAGGAGGAGGGAAACCATCACGGGACCAGGCTGAGTCACCAGCATCTGACCCGATGCATCCGGAGGATCCTGCACCTCTCCAGAAACCTCTGGAAGGAGCGTGTGGCAGGGTGTTGACCGCGGTAGCCGGTCCAGCCCCACGAGCGCCCACCCGCTGTGGCTCCGCGCCGTCCCTCCGTCACCGTGCTAGAGCCGGGGGGTGCTTCCCAAACCTGCCCCTCTTCACCGGGAGTGCCAGGGCAGTGATGGGGACCTCAGGCTGGCGCGATGATCTGGGGAGGAATTCCCTCTGGAAAATCATCATCAGCCTCTGTTGTGGTTTGCAAGCAAGGAAAAGACTGGACAGTGTCATCCCCCCCCCCCCCAGCTTCATCCTGCCAGGACTTTACCGCAAACATGAAAAGTTTGGACATAAGGAGCGTTTCTAGTGATTGTGCCCCCAGAGCAAGAATCTCACCAAATATTTTTAAACACTTCCCAGCAGAATGTGGGTGTAGAGAGAAAGCAGAGCACTGCTGGGATGCTAATTGCTCCTTTTTGAGCCTTTCCTCTGTAACTTTGAAATTTTAGACTCAAACAGCTTTTTTTTTTCCCCATCCCCTTTGCTGCTCCTTTGCTACATCCATCCGTGAAGCTGGCTGCTCATCAGCTAGGGCTGACAAACCACTTTTTGGGCAAGGGTTGCTGTAATGCTATGGGATTCCTAAAGAACCATAAGAAAACATCCACGCAGCCAGTGCTTCACGCCGAGAATGCCAAAACCCGGGGGAAACAGAGGGAAAAACATCTCGAATTAATATATGTGGGAATACAGCACAGCTTCTGACATGGCCTCTCCAGGGGGCTGAGAAACTGCCGGGAGGTCCGTCCCAGGGCTGGGGGCAATAGGAAATGCTGGGAGAGTGAGGTCCGAGGTCTGCGCCGGAGAAGGGCTTGCTGGGAGGAAATCCCCGACCTTGAGGAGGAGGAGGAGGAGACGACGGCTCACTGAGTCACCCCTGTCCCGTGGTCGGTGAGCTAAACAACCAGCAGGCTGGTGAAAGTCTTGTTTTCCTTATGTTTTGTAAAGTGCATGATGTCACGACCAGAAAGCTGAGCGTGACTCAGCACGCCCCACCAGGAGAAGGGAGATTCCCTCTGGCTTTTGGCCCCTTCCATATTTGCCAGCTGGATGAAAGTTCACACAGAGGAAAACTCAGATTTCTGCTTTTAATTTGGTGCTTCGCCTGATAATTATAAATGCATCAATTAATCTGGGGACACAACTGTCTTGAAAAGACCTGGCAACTCGAGGACAACCCACTGTGCCTCAAACACCCAGGCAGTGAGGGAGAAGGGAATAAGGAATTGGTCCCATCTGGGTCGGCAGCAACTCAGTGCCTAAGGAATGAATGTTCTGGGGCTGGGTCCCAAAATACAAGTCTCTGGCCCTATAAATGAGACCAAAAGTGGCTGTCAGGGTCCCTCAGAAATAGGACACTAGATGGACATGCTGGTGGTGCTGCTTGGCAAGGCAGATTCAACATTGGCAGAGTGTCCCGTACTGCATGCCTTGCTACCGCTGGTCCCTCTTCTGATTTTATGGAGAAAAAAAATAATCCAATGATGTCAAGTCAGCAACTTTCACCGACATTTTCAAAATAAGGGTATTCACAGCAAAGAGGCAAAAGGGAAGGTGAGTGCAATACGCCTTTGCTGTGGGCCCAAACCTTTCAATGTCTCGTGCCGTAAAAGCTGGTGAATCACTCCCTGCACAGCATCACTCATGCTTAAACCTGAATCTGCTTATGTTTAAACTTTAACTCATCACTTCATGGTGGAATATTTGCCGTGTCATACCTGGAAATCGAAATTCCTAGAAAACTTCTAAAGTTAAAAAGGGCAATCCTGTCCTCTGTAAATACTATTTTCTACATATGCCAAAAATGAATCTATACGGAAGGGCAAGTGTTTTAACATATGTACTTTAGGTTCAGAAATAAACTACCTCCCCAATGTGGAAATTAAAACTTACCCTTCTCTTGATTGCAGAAGGTGATAAATCATGACACAGTTTCTCCTAAGTTTTTATTATCTTAAACCAAGAAATATGTCACTAAGAGACAGAGTGGTCAGGCCCTTGGGTAAGAGGGAATTAACACCAACGAGGAACCTAATAATCATTGATCCATCTTTATTTAATCACACTTGGACGGCGCAGACAGCATGTTCTGCCAGCTGGACTCTCCTGTGGCCAGATTAAGCGGCCTGTCAACTGTATCTGATCTGCAAAAAAATATTGCTGCCAACCAACTTGGAAAGCCCCCAGACCATCCTCCTTAATGTCAGTTGTGTTTATACCAGGATCTTTATTTTTAGCCCCCTCTTCCGAAACACCGGGTTCAGGGAAGAGCATTAGCTGAAGAGTTATTTATTCCCACCACGCTGAGCATCCAAACCCCTCCGACGGGAGCGGGGCAGGCGCACGGCTCCCCACCTCCGTCACCCGGCCGGGTTGGCCCCGCTCGCCCCGATGCAGAAGATGGAGGCGACGGGCAGGAGCGGGATGGCCGAGTGCCACGTTAGCATGTGCTCTGGCTAATGCTGGTGCCTGCTGCCAGGCAGCGATGGGACCAGTTCATCCGGGGGCTGTCCCGGGGTGCACAGCACACCCCCGGTCGTTCTTTCCCCACCAGTGGGTCCTGGAGGCCATGCGGCCACCCAGAAGGTACCGACGCCGCACTCGCTCCCTGCTGACCAAGCACCGGTGATGCTTTTGTGATCAGCACGGCCCTGACCCCCCCAAACCGCCCCGCTCCCCATCACTGCCCCCACCGCCGTTTGGGGATGCAAGCCCGGGAAACGGAGAAAACAGAAACCAGCAGGGCAGGGAGCCGAACAGCGGGCATTTGCAAGTATTCATGGATTTTATTTTATTTTTTTTTTTCTGGCTGCAGGCGACATATCGATGAGCACGCCCCGCAGAAAACGAAAGCCGTAACGGGCGCTGGGAACGGACGGGACCCCGGCCCGCAGCCGGGACCCCCGGGGAGCCAGAACCGGGGGGGCGGAGCCTGGCTCCAAGGAGGCGGAGCCTAGAGCTCGGGGCGGAGCCTAGAACTCGGGGGGGCGGGGCCTATAAGCCGTGGGGCGGAGCCAGCAACGGGGAGCCCCGCGCTTCGACGCGGGGCTCGGGGGCGGTGCCTGTGGCTCGGGGGCGGGGCGAACGCGTCGCCGGCCCCTCCCCGCGGCGCTATAAGGCGGCGGCGCAGAGCGCGCCTCCCGCCCCGCCGCCCAGCCCGCCGCCGTCCCGGCCGGCTCCCCGACGGCAATTCCTGCTGCGCCACAGCCATGGCGGCGCTGACGGTGAAAGCCTACCTGCTGGGCAAGGAGGAGGCGGCCCGCGAGATCCGCCGCTTCTCCCTCCCGCCGCCCGCCCGCTACCAAGCCATCCACGACCGGGTCGCCGAGCTTTTCCAGGGGCTGCTGCGGGCCGGGCCGCCGCCCGCCTTCCGCATGCACTACAAGGGTGAGTGGGGGGGGCTGGGGGGGGAACGTCCGCGGAGCCGGGTCGTCCCCGCTCCGGTGGAGGGCCGGGCCCCGAGACCGGTGCCCTGGGGGGTGGGAAGGCCGCAGGGCAGGGGGCTGCACCCCCCCCCCCCCCGGGCTCCCCGCCGTGACACCTGAGCGGGCACCTAATCCTGCGCTTCACCCTCCCTAGATGAAGACGGGGACCTGATTGCTTTTTCCACCGACGAGGAGCTGGAGATGGCGATGCCTTACGTGCAGGATGGCGTCTTTCGTGTTTACGTCAAAGGTAACGCTGCACGGGCTGCGCGCTGGCTTGGCAGGCCTCCGAAAACGGGAGAAGCAAACCCTGGCCCTTCGCCTTGTGTTCAAGGGCCTGGTGTAACCTGCAGCCGTCAGGGTGGGGGGGGAGGTTAAATAAAGGGCAGGGTGATATGCCAGAATATAAATCCTCCCTGCTGAGGTAGGTAAACACATCACAAGTTTCCTTGTAGCCCTGGCATCTCAGCTGGCCCAATGCGAGCCGCTCTTGTCATGCTGGCTCCCTGGCAATGCTAGCCTGGCACCGGTGTCTTTAATATTCACAATAGTACGTTAGGAAGTCTTAATTCCAGCAATTCCAGTTTATTCAGTGCATAGTTGCTCCCTAGTCCCTTCTGGGTGGGTACCTGCAGAGCTTTATCTGCAGTCCATCTATTGAGTCACAGGAGCCAGCGGCTGTTGTCCCTGTTCTCATCTGTTATGCCTCCTGGCATTTCTTCGTAACTCCCTCTCCAGAAACATTTTGTTCTTGCAGTGCTTAGGAAGGTAGGATGAGAAGCCAAATGGGGTAGTGCAGTACTAATCGAAAATAAACACGCCAAGAGACTGTTAAGGCATGCTCAGTTTGAGGAGCAGGTATCTTTGCAAAACCCCTTCGTACTGGGTTTAAGTTCTCTTACATGCCTCCAGCTTGTGTTTGGCAGCCAGTGTAAAAATAAACTCATCTAGTAAGTCAATACTGCTCTGACAAGGGCTGTTTGTGCTTCCTTCTCCTCTGCCTCATTTCCAGCCTTTAAATAGTAACCTCATTCTTGATGCAAAGTTTCCTTTCCTTAATAGAGAAGAAGGAGTGCAAGCGGGAACATCGCTCGCAATGCAGCCAGGAGCCTCCCCGTGACATGGTGCACCCCAATGTGATCTGTGATGGCTGTGAAGGACCGGTGGTGGGTGCCAGGTTCAAGTGCACTGTCTGTCCAGACTATGACCTGTGCAGCACCTGTGAGGGTAAAGGCATCCACAAGGAGCACAACATGGTGATGTTTCAAAGTCCACTGCTCAATCCATTTGAGGTGAGCAAAATTTATGGAGGGGAACTAATGAATGGGATATTCTCAAATTTAAGTCATAAGTTTCAGTTACTCGGAATCTGGCTGTGTGAACAGTCACATGATGAACATTGCCCTTTACAGTGGCTGCCTCGAGGACGCTGGCTCCGTAAAATGCGGCATGGTGTTCCACCGTTCCCATGGATGCACTGCTGGGGATATCCTGGCCCTGCAGCTCCATGCCAAAACTCTGAACAAGCCCAAGCCAGTGCTGCAGCGTCCAGTCCACCCACTGCGGAAGGTAAGAGGAGATGCCCTGGTAAACAAGGGAGTGGTGGAGCCAGACTAGCTAAGGTTCTGCACCACAGGGTAGAATCTGGGTGGAAAAATAGACATGGGAACTAATCTAATCTGCTTGAAATAATTAGCACCTTTCAGCACAGAGTGGGATTATTTTAAGGCATGCTTGGGCCCATGCAGTCGATGAGGATGCAGAGAGAGTATCTGGAACCAAACCAAGCTGAGCTGTTAGGTTAAGCATGTCACTACTCTACTCCAGATCTGCCTTTCAGCATGGCTAATGAGCCTTAACAATGCTAATGCCACTGATTCTCTGTTCCAGAGGTAGCTCAGAGTTAGGTTTTTGTCTCTATACTGCCTTTGTTGTGTGGTGTATGTAAGTGACAGGAAACAACCACCAAGATCTCATGGGGATACACTCTGTAGGTGCTCTTTCCCTCTGAGCTTCTATATGTGCTAACAGAAATTGTTTTTCTAGAAGCTTCTACTAACAGCCAGCCTCAGGACCCCAATGTCACCTTCTTAAAGAATGTTGGGGAGAGTGTTGCAGCTTTTCTGAGCCCCCTGGGTAAGTGACTTTGTTATCTGAATCCCTGAGACCAGCTTAAAGGTCCTCTTAACAGGAGCAGCGTTCAGCTGTTGTGACTGGTACTGGAACTACCTCATGCTACTAAGCCTTGAAGGCTTAATTTATTCCTGGTACTAATAACGCCTAGGCTTAGAACAGCCACTTGGTACCTTCTCAGAGCCCTCTCTTCTGGGAGGAAATGAGGAAAGATTTCATTAACATGTCACCACTGTAACACTAATTTTAAGTTAGTGGTGACTCAGGATTTTGCTTGGCTTATGTGGACATAGATAACTTCTGCCCTGACCTTCTAAATGTACGGCTTGTCTATCTAGAGGAGGATGACTATTTGGTACTTAACTAATCTTTGTTTAAATGATTTAATTCCTGCATGTTATACAGCAAACTGTAGGCTTACAGAAACCTTAACGCATTTAGACCAGGATTGATCTATGCTCATTTAGGACTGTGCTTTGGAAAAATCTCTGTAAGACTTTCTCCATCTCAAATGCACTTCTAGGTATTGAAGTTGATATTGATGTGGAACATGGAGGACAGAGAAGCAAAGTGACTCCTGCTTCAAACAATCAAGAGAAGAACAATGCCGAGTCAAGCAGCAGTACTCTTAACCAGAATGTTCAGACCAAACCAGACTGGAATAACACAGATTCTGCTACAGAAGTAAATGCTGTTGCAGAGCAGATACAAGACATGGTGATAGATTCTGTGCCCGCACAAATGGAAGATGGCAGCTTCCAGTCCCAGGTACAGGAACTATGACACTAATTTAATAATGCTTGCTGAGGCTTTACTAAAAGGAAGATAATAATTTAGCATGCATTGTGGGATTCAATAGCAGATTAAGTGATATACAGCACCTTTGCTCTAGCTTTACAGGCTTACAGCAAAGGTGGTGCGACTTGTGGTGGGTGTAACCCTTTGTTGTAAAGGCACGTAGTAGGAGCATGCATTCTACCTGGAAAGCGCTACAGCACCTGGACCTTTTTTCTTCCCATTTCAGGAACACAGCGAGTCCAGCAGTTCATCAGGGGGTGATGAGGACTGGACCCACTTATCTTCCAAAGAAGTGGATCCTTCCACAGGTGAACTGCAGTCTCTGCAAATGCCAGAGACAGAGGGTCCCAACTCCCTGGATATATCTCAGGATCCTCCCCAACCAGGACCTACAGGACTGCGAGAAGCTGCACTCTACCCACATCTCCCACCAGGTATGAGAATGTGTGCAGGTTTCATAGCTGAGAGCAGTTTTCACTCAGGAACTGCCAACTTGCCTGACATAAGCAGATCTGCTTTTAGGGATGGTAGAAACTAAGGTCACATAAATTACAGCTAAACTTGACCATAACTTTGTTAGCGGGTATAGCAGCTCTTGCACCCTGTTAGAGGTGGTTAGGTGGTTCTCCTCTTGAATGTGGGTAGCCAAGTCTTAACAAGACTTCTGGCCTTGGACTAATATGCCACTTGAGCAACATGAAAAAAGGTGGTATCCTAAATCATGTCCTTGCTATGTACTTTTCAAGGGAGCCTTTCAATGCAGGACACAGACTAGTACATCCTGTGGCTTTTAGACAGCATTCTTTTGGTGGGGGCCAGTAACAGTATACAAGGCCACTTAACTGAGATCAGCAGCAGAGGGTCCTACAGCAAGGCCAGCTGAGTCTGACTCAGCAGTTTTCTTGGCTGGTTATGTATCTTTTATCTCAAACATCTGCCTTCCTGGGAGACAAAAGAGAGCATGTCTTCTAGCATCTAATCAGCTATGCTGGATTTACTAGGATTAGTGCTACCTACTGTGTGTTATTGGAGCCTTGGCTGGTTTGCCAATTCCATGAAATATTTTAACTTTAAACTATTCTCTTAACAGAAGCAGACCCTCGCCTCATTGAATCTCTGTCCCAGATGCTCTCTATGGGCTTCTCTGATGAGGGTGGATGGCTCACTCGACTCCTGCAGACAAAAAACTGCGACATTGGGGCAGCACTAGATGCCATCCAGTATTCCAAGCAGCCACCTCACTTGTAGTAGTCTGTGTAACAGAAAGCACTTTCCTTCTACCTGAAAGCAGACAATGCAGAACAACTCACTCAGTGGTTCATCTTTCTTCCTGCTAAGGGTTTCTGTCTTGTGTTCCTAAGTGCTTGTAGAATGGAGGAAAAATAAATACTACTTCCTGTGATGAGTGTCTGAGTTTTAAGTATCACAGCTGTACTATTGTTTACTGTAACTTAGTTAAAAGAGCAGAGGGACTAGGCTAAGAGCATGTGATGTCATCAAGCAGCCCAGGACTGTAGGTCTGCCTTTTTGCACATACATCGGTATAGCCTTCAAGGCTATACTTCTGAATAGGACTCAAATGGTTTGCTGGCTCTGAAGCCTGCTCTCCAGCTCTGGAAGAAAGGGTTGCCATGGGAGATCTAAACAAAGAGTACAGGGGAAAAGAGCTGTAGTTTGTAATGGGGAGCTAATCACAGAATTTAATGGTACTGGCCAGGAATCCTTGGAGCCTGGGAGCTTACACCCCCACCCCCCCCAGCTGACCTACTTCCATTCTTGTAGCTGATGAAGTTGCTAGACAACACTGTGTAACCCTAGTACTTGCCCACTGCAACAGTCTCTTCCACCCTTATTAACCACCCCCCCACCAGAGCCATAAACAAAGTAAACAAACAGCTTTAATAATGCAGTTCTGTAAGGCTTAGAGTAAAGCTACCTTGAGCTCAAAATCTTGCCTCAGTAATCAACATACCAAAGACATTAGAGAGACAAACATGAAAGCAATGCCTGAACTTCTCAGAGATCATCATCAAACTCATCACCTGTGCAGAAGAGGGGTGTACAAGAAACATTGCTAGGCTTTGGCCCAGTGTTACAGTTAACAAAGGTGTTTGCCCTCCTTGTGCTATCCAAACAGTGCCTTCCTGCAGTGGTCTCTGTGGCAGCAGATCCCACCCTTATCAATTGGTTTTGAGGTTCTTTGAACAACACCTCCTCCTCAACTGAGCAACTGGTGCTGGGTACCACAGTGCCAGGCAGTTTCGAGGCAAGCTGCTCAGTGCTAGCAACACGCTTTTTAAATTGAAAACCTGTACCTGGAAGTAGAGTTCTTCCAGCCTGTTCTGAGCATCTACTGGCCATACCAGCATCTGCTGCAGCAGTGCTGTGTAGCACCAACCTTCCACTGCCCTCCTGTGGTGACAAGGTGACCCTGGCAGCATTTTTGCTATAGGGGTCAGACCATGAGAGAAATTTTTCCCACTTTGAGGGTTTGGTACAAGCAGTTGGGGTTTGTGTATTCTCCTCAGGCACTACAGACTCACAGTCAGCAGGAACCATACTCTCTCCAGAAACAGCATCTCCATCATCTTGGTCAGGCACTGCTACTAAACATGCCTTGCGCTGTAAGAAGAAAGAGAGCTTGGTTGTAAAGCCAGCATGCACAGCCAAGCTGCACAGAAGCAGGCAAAGAAAGAGCAGTCAGGTCCTTCAAATGTACCCAGATGCCCACCAGCCCTCTGAGGCAGAGCTGAGGCTGATGCTCTGGGTGGGCCTGTGAACTCTGGGCTGTGAAGACTCAGGCCAACTTCACTGGCACTGCAGGTAATCACAGTAGCCTTAATGATTGCATACTACACAAGTGCCACTGCTCAGTAAGGCAAAGCAGCATAGATTGCAGCTGTGCTGATGGAGGAATCCGGCTCAACCACTCAGCCTACACAAGGTGGCATTGTTTTTGCCTGACTAAAACCTGGCAGAGAGAAACTCCTGACACAATTTTCTTCTCCTCCCCAGTCATTCAAATAGAAGAGCAGAGGAAGACTCATAAAAATTCAAAATTATGATGACACAAAAGAGGTCAGGAGAACACCGTTTTGTTTTACTGGTAGGAAGCGTCTTCTACAACTAAAATACCTCAGTGGTTTTAGGCTTTTTGGCTTGGTAGGCAAGCTGGAAAACTCCATTTTCTTCTGCATACTCCTGAACATCACTGGAGAGGAAGCTCTTCTGGTGTTTTCTGGCCAAGAAAACCATCCACAAAGAGGACAGATTAGCTCTACTGTGAATTTTTTTCACAAACCACCATAAATGTTCATAAAATGCATGGTTCTAGCAATAAGAGAAGTTCTACCCCCAAATACCAAATCCCTGCTCAGCTCAGGTCATACATTGCAACCTGTACTTTGTTCAGCTATCAGAGATGAGCTACCTCCCACTCCTCCAAACCAGATGTCACCATTCCCAGGCAGGAATTACAAAAAAACAAAAGTTCTTTCTGTACCTTTGTTCTTCCATAGTGTTCTTCCTCCGGGAACAGAACTTCTGCCTTTCTGTACTTGCCGCCTCCTCCCCATCTTCCTGATCTTCGCTGTCCTTGTCCAGATATTTACTCCAGCGACTGACTTCTGCCCTTCCCTCCTACAACATTGGAGAATTACTGAAAACAGCAAAATACAAGGTTCACATTTTTGGCATTGTTAGGTATGTGCTGAATGCCTCAAATCACAAGGCAGTTTAGGACATGTTCCTGTATTGTGTTCCCAGGTTCAGTATCTCAGTGGAGCAGAGCATTTCTGTATACATCTCATGCTCTCTGTGCTGGAGCCTCTCTGATTATATACACTATTTCAGCTGTCTGAACCCATATAAAGGGATCACTGATTTCACTTTGATTCACCTAGGTCAGTATGGGTTAGTATTTACCTCAGCTTTGTAGGTATCTTACCTGTTGGACCAAACTGTCTTCATGCTGGGCTGCTATAATTTTGCCGTCATTTACAGAGTCTTTTACGCACCTAAAATAGAGGTTTAAACTAGAGTTTCTGGAGCATACTTCTGTCTGCTGATTTTTAATTTTCAAATCACCTAGTCATAGCACAAGGGATTGGATAGAAAGCATGCATAGGAACACCGGATAGGAGGCATGTCAGAAAAAGAAAAGGATCTATAGAAAAGCAGATGTCAAATGAAGGATTTGTCAGATTTATTGCCCAAATACTTCAAAAAACGTACTTAGAGGGCAGCCCTCCTTTCTTTAAAAATAGAGTAGCAAGTTTGATCTAAAGCTGCTAATCATTAAATGATAAATTCTAGTTGATCATAACTAGGGATATAACAGCGTGTCTTTAGGACAACGGCTTAAACCCACTAATTATATCCCAAGCAACCAAGGAAAAAGGGAAGTTATTTCACAATGTTTTGAATTTCACAATGTTCTCAGAACAGAAATAGCAAAGTTTTTGATAAAGTGAACAAAGAATGACTTTTCTTCCAAAAGCTTAACCCTGAACCACTGCATATACGCAACTAAGTTATCTAACTAGCTTTGACTGATTTCTGAAAATAACCTTGAGTAGAAAGGAAGCTGGACCAGTTCAAGACCAGTTCAAGATCAGGCGATCTGTAAACAGATTCAGGAATGAAATAAACAGGAAAGTGCTACTCAGATTTTCCAGCCCAGCAGGAATTACACCCAAATGTTTGCACTAAACAAGTCTTTTTATCAAAAGCAGCAGCAATTACTCAACAGATCCACAGTGTGAAACCCCTGAATGCCAACAGTTAGATAGCAACAGCTTAGAGTGGAGGATGTTTTCTCTCTGAGGATGCACCTCTGCACTGCTTGTCAGTCTGTAAGATGGATAGACATCTCCACAGTCAGCTCATCAAACAGTAAATAAGAAAGACCAATTAAAAAAAAATCAAATGCTATTGCATATATTTTAATGGGTAAAGGCCTGACCAACACACACTATTGATCAACTGAAGTTATCTGAAAAAATTCCTTGTCGAAAGAAACACGCCAGGACACCAAAACCAACAAATAGCTTGTTCCTATGAGATGACGACAAAACTGGCACGTGTCACGGCTTTACAACAGGACAGAAAACCCTCCTGTGAGCTCAAATTAGATAACAGACACCCAATGTATGAAGACATGCATCAGCTGTAGCACATCAAAAGAAACGAGCAGATAAAACATTAAAGACTCTACCGAGATGTCCAACTAATTGCTTCCTCTGCCTCACCCTGCAGCAAGTTCAATTTCTGGACATGAAGCCTACAGTCCAGGCCAGATCCTTGGCCATAAACCTGCAAAAAAAAAATTAACAAAAACAAGGCTTAGGAAGCAGCCAGAAGGAAACAGCACAAAGTGAGGCTCCACCCCAGGTAATGTAAAAGTGCTAACTAAAGTTAGCACGTATGGCTTGCGATGTCTGGGTAGGGCAAGCTGCCACCCTGTGCTCCCCACTGCCACCCTACAGGGCTCTCCGCCATCACGCTGGGCTTCCCATTGCCACCGCACAGGCCTCCCCCCCCGGCCCGGCCCGTCACCTTCTGCACCGCCTGCCGCTGGCCGCACACGCTGCAGCTCCACTTGCCGCTCCGCTTGGCCTAGGAGGGGGCAGAGGAGGTCGGTCAGTCACGGCCCGCGGCCCGCTCCCCGCTGCCCGGCCCGGCCTGCACCCACCTGCTGCACCTGGAAGAGGCGGCAGGAGCAGCACCGCAGCGCCCAGAACCGCGGCGCCATCCCGCCGCCCGCCATCGCCATGGCAACGCGCGCCTTCCGGCCACGTGACACTCCCGCCACCAGCGAGTCGCCCGCTCTGCCCTCGAGTCCGCCGAGCTCCTCCCCACCCGGTGCCGTGCATTGGCTGGGAGGGTGGTGGAAGGGGGGTGCGTGTGTGTATAACAGAAGTGACCTTCTTCCAGGAGGAAAAACAGGTCCTGTTTGCGCCTGCAGAACCAATAGTCCTGTCTGCACTCACCTGAAGCTGCGTTATATGAAAAGTCAATACACAGACTAATTAAAAAAAAAAAAGGGGGGGGGGAAGGAGGGGAAAAAGGGGGATAAAGGGAAAAAACAAAGAAAAAGGAAAAAAAAACCAAAGAAAAAGGAAAAAAACAAAGAAAAAAGGGGGAAAAACAAAGAAAAGGGAAAAAACAAAGAAAAAAGAAAAAAGGAAAAAACAAAGAAAAAAGAAAAAAGAAAAAAAAGGAAAAAGAAAAAAAAGGAAAAAGAAAAAAAAGGAAAAAGAAAAAAAGGAAAAAGAAAAAAAAGGAAAAAGAAAAAAAAGGAAAAAGAAAAAAAAGGAAAAAGAAAAAAGATGAAAAAAGAAAAAAAGAAAAAAGAAAGAAAGAAGTCAGAATCCAGTCACACCAAGCCTGCTCTTTTAGATAACCACCAAGGACAAAGAACAAGCAATATTCCATGAGCTCAGAGAAATAAAAGGCAAAGTAGCCTATAGGATTCTGGTTCATTTATTGAGTACATGACAGATAAGACAGACAGACAGTGTAAAATCACATGTATTATTTGTACTTTTAAAAAATTACAATAAATTACTGAATAATTAGTAAAAGCAGTTTTACTAATGGCTGCTCTCCGGTGATACAGGACAAAGGAGGCAGGGAAATAAGAAATATGTACCAGCTGTGAATACATACAGAGAATGTCACACGGAGGAATTAACACTGACTAGCACACCAAGTAGTGTTAAATGGGAATATCCAACCATACATGTCCTTCCCATCCTTTATACTCCAAATGCCAGCCAGAAGCTGTAGCAAACCTTGCCTTCAGTGCAGGGTCTGCTCTCGCCGAGCAGCAGCATCTCTCGCTCCGGCCCTGCAAGGCAGATGCCTGCGTACTGAGATGAATTGATCTGTAGGAACAGCATTAATTCTCCTTCCTTGGAGCGCATGTCCTACTACCAGAAGGCTAACTCTTAGTTTCTTCTGGTCTTAACTGATTTAAAAGAGCAGTCACTCAGTCTCCCAGTTATTTCGTCTCTAACTGGAAAGAGATCTAGTCTATTGAGGTTTCCCATAATGGGCTGATGACAGAGGGCCACACTGCTTTGAATTCTTCCTCTTTAGGTACAAATGCCCTTTGTTGTGTAGCAGTTTCTAAGAGCATGTCCACTGCTGGACTCCTTGTACAGGAGATGTTCAGAAAGGACAGACTGAGCAGCAGCAGGTGGCCCAACACTCCCGCACATCTTCCAGCCCCAAGCATTTGCAAGGGCTGACTGATCCAAGTATTCTTAGGGGTCCTCCTAAAAATTGGACCCATCACTAGCTAGTAAAAACAGAGAATCAGCAAGAAACAACAAATGTTTTCTCTACTGACAGGGAAAGTCCAGCAGACCAGTGTGCCACTGCCCTGTAACACCGAGGCTTATTCACTGACTTCTAATTTAGGAACTTACTCTCTCATTATAATCGTCATGAGCCCATTGATTCACTTAATATTACTTCTGCACTGAAGTCAAGGAGCTTGTGGCTTCCCAGACAAACTAAAAACAATGGCTTTCAAAGAATCAGAAAAGCAAATGCTAGAAAACCAGGTTTGTCTGAAAACTCCTGAATGCTGAAGGGAAAGAAAGTGATCATACACTATGAAAATGCCAAATCACATCTGAAAGAAACCTGCAGATCTGAGAAACGTCTGTGTTTAGATCCTAGGGTGCTGGCAACAGTGGGGCACGTTTGCATTATAGCTGCTGAGTCACAGAACAGCATTGAAGAACTTACAAGACTATTTATAGGTCAGGGTCCTATAGCACTGGACTACACTGCATTAGCTCTCAGTCTGCCAGCCAGAGGTGAACATGTTTCAAGCCAGGCTGCATCTGCTGTGCAAGTTACCCAGAAACCTACAGCAAATAAGGGCAGGCAAGGAGCAGTTACTGTCTGAAATAAAACTTCATTAAAATAAAAGATAGCAAAAGGCAGACATGCATAATTTATGGTGGTAATTCTATATGTCAGGGGCTATTAGGTTCTAATGGCTCTTGAGAATGTAAATCTAATTCTGTCAGCCAGAGTAGCCAAAGAAGCACCTACACAAAAACAGTCACTGTCAGAAGCTCCTTATTGATTGGAATCTATTGTAATTGTGTAGTTACTGGTCTCTGATTAAACAAAAAAAAAAATCCCCAACACAAAATACCAAACCATCCTGCCATCTGCCACATTATCTCCCTGTTTTTATCTCCCAAAGACAATTCCTGCTTTCCTGAGTTCACCCTGACACGGAGGAAAGTTCGTAGTCACTGGATGAACTGAACTGCCTCTCTACCTTCTTCTGATCTTTGATCTTTTGCAGAATGTTGACCTTTTTCTCAAAGTAGTTTACAAGGGCTGTTTCTGTTAGCATGGAAGCTAAGATCTGCTCAAAGGAGATCGACCAGTCAGTATCAATGGTGCTACCATACCTGGCAGCTGAACTACTGCCTTCGCAACCAACCAGGACCGTGTCGTCTGCAATGTCTTCACACTGCAGGGAGCCTGTGCTGACCATGGAGTAGGAAGACATGGACATATCATCTTTGGTTTCATCATCTGATAGCAGCTGTAAAGGAGAGCCTTGTCCTTCCCCTGACCCGTCTCCTAGAGTTTGGTTCTCCTGCTGTGTTTTTTCAGGTTGAGCATCTCCACAGGTTTTGTCCTCATGGTCAGCTTGGGGTTGCTGCTCCACTGCTGAATTCTGACTCTGTTCGGATGTTGGTGACTCCTCTTCACTCACAGGATCTTGGGTATTGTTTGTTTTGCAGTCCTCAGACTTCCTCATGGGCCTGTTGGAGAATTTTTTTCCAACCTCCCCAATTCGCAGAAGGAGACTGGCTACAGTGGCAATTGCATGGTACAGCTCTTGCTCCACTGGGTCCTCACTGAACATGTTGTAAAGGGTCTTGCATAACTCTATGAATTGTTCCTTTAAAAGACAAAGACCGAAAAAATCATACTTCAGGCTGAAAAAAGTTGACAGTGGCAGATCATAGAGTATCTCAAGTTGGAAGGGACCCATAAGGATCGAGTCAAACTCCCTGCTCCTTGCAGGACCACCTAAAACAAAACCTATGACCAAGAGCATCATCTAGATGCTCCTTGAGATGAAGCAACAGGCACCATCTTGACTGACTCCTTGTTTATCTGCCTCCCTCCCAGGTAAGTGGCAACTTATTGCACTAATTCAGAACAGTCCAATACAGGCAAAATCTTCTCTCTCTGCCGTAGCGGCTAAATTGAGACACAGCTAGCAATTTAATAGTGGTGGGGCTTTTGGCTGACAGATAAACAGAGTACTAACGTACTCACATCTGAGAAAACCTAAGGTTTTACTTCTGTTCTGCTACTCTTTTGTGGTCAGCTTCTAAGCATTTCCAAACTGGTTTAAGTAGCACCCATCAAGTAAATTAGAGACTGAAAAGATCACGCCAGTCATCAGACTCTTTCCTGTAACCACATTCTTTGCTCTCCACCAAGCAGCTGTATGTAACTTGAGGCAATGCAAAACCAAAAAAGCCAAACAAGTTTATATGACTGATGGCATATTTGAAACATACTGCTCTGGAGAGAAAAACATAGATTGCAGTTCTTATAGGAAAAATTGGTCTGGGAGGCAGAGGGAATCAAATACATTTGATTGGTGGAAACAAAGCAGTTTGTCCATGTCCATTGAGGAATTCAACACAAATGTGTGGAATTAGAGGTTTTTAAAGCCCACCAGACCAGAACAGCAGGGCATTCTACAGGCAAGGACTGAGTATGCTGGCAAAATGGCTGCACATACTACAGAATTCCCCACTAAGCTGTTAGCCATCTAACTGGAAACCTTCACATTCGCTTCTTACCTGGCTCATTTTGGGGAGATCTTTAATGGTTTCTTTCTTTGACTCTTTTTCCTTGGCCCACATTCTTAGGTAGTATCTATAGTCCTGTGGACTGGTACCTTTGTCCTCTGCAAGACAAGAACAAGCCAATACTGTCAGGTAGTTAATGGCTTCAGACTTAAAAAGTGAATGCTGTGCCAGCAAAAATCATGCTGGAAGCACGTTTTATTGACAGTTCAGGAAAGCATCTACCAGGAATGCTGCATTGTTTTCTGGTTAATCTGATGCAGCTCAGTAGAGCAAAAATTTTAACACTGCTGCATCAGCTTGACTTCTCATAAATGAACTCTATGAGCTGACAACTTGCCAAACATGATTTAAAAATGTTATGATCTTGGTATGTAAAAGAGTCAGAGCAGTAAGGCATAAAAAAGATTTATTTCCCAACTCACATCCCACTTTACCTCTGTCCACAATGGACACTTTGAAAGGTCTCCTTGACACAGCAACGGACAATGAACAGTTCATATTATGAGAGACATAAGACTAGAATGTGGTCTATTTATGATGAAATTACCTTTTTCTGGACCATTCTCACTTCTCCTTTCTTTATCTTCTTGTGTTTCTAAAAAATTATGGAATTATAAAAGAATGATTAATACCTGATTTTCAGCAATACAACACATGAAGAACATAAGACAACTCATATACAAATTAAAACCATACAAGAATATATTTAATATAAGTTAGACCTCACGCTCCCACTGAAAAAATGGGTTGAAGAGCTGAGACAGAGATCAGAACTCTTAAAAGAAAGTGTGAAACACAGATACGAGAGACAGCTAAGCAATGTGATACCTTAAAGACAAAGAAGTTCAGTTATCCAAAGCAGGATAATGAATGGAAAAAAACCAAACCACTACTGAGCACATACGTGACAAATATCTACACTCACCATTATCCAGTGACTGAACTGACACTTTGGGAGTAATGTGCAGAGTCTAACTTCACAAACTTCGCTTCTGGTTCCCTATATTGGCACTAGACTATATAGGAAGTCTTGGCTCAACTCAGACTGTTAAGTTAGCCACCTAGCAGCAAACAGCACAACTACCCCTTGTACTTACTCACTCAGATTTTTTTTTTTTTGAGCATTATTACATCTTGGTAAACATTTAGCACAACTGACATACTTTGACCTCCTATGTGACAATCCCTAAAATTATATTTTAAGAAATACAGTACATTAGTCTACTAACAGCTTTACAATTCAATGGCATGCATCCTTATTCCATTAAATCAGAAGACTGTAGAGTAGGCACAGGTATCATTGACTCCGGCCAGCAAGCCTAGCACCCCCCACACTCTGCTCTGAGCATATTTTCCACCCACCAGTTTCTAGGGTGAGATAAATTCCACTGAAAGAAGCCAGACAAAACCTATTTTGACCAAGGCTGAAATTCATTAGGTAGAATATACTGAAAGATATCTAATTACTTATAGCACTTTATTCATAGTGGGAGTGTCATGAGACAGGAGCAGCAGCAACAACTTCAGGGTATTTAAAATAGCACCCTGGTGCTAGCAGATGATATCAGCATTATAGCCATGCTCAATGCATGCACATAATTCATGGACTGACCTTGAGACTCACAGTGCAGGCAGAAATCCAGCTCTGAGACAAAAGGAGATACTTGAGCAGCAGAAAAAGGGGTTGAGGGGATAATATCCCAGATAAAACAGAAGAAAAGGCCAGACAGACACAGAGAAGGAAACAAAAACAAGAAGAGAGACAATGAGACTTGCATGAAAAACCTAAATCATGGTGGAAGACGGGCTGGTAAAAGCACACTGCTCCTCCTCAGCAGTCTATGACTGTGCTTCAGAGCATGCTGTGTCCTGCATGAAATGGGCACTGAGGAGTTCAAGCTCCAAACTTCTTTCCCATCATGCAACAAAGACAGCAAACTCAAACACACTGGCAATCTTAACACACTGCCACCATGAGACCATGCCTTGCACAAAATCACTATCATAGCACATGGATTTATGCTGCAACTCCTGCCTAAACTGAGAGGTAAAGGCAGCAGTGTTGCATTACCTTCTGTTGTAACATCCTCTGTGAAATAACTTGTGGCCTCCAAAGCAGACTCTGTCTCCTCTGGATTCAGAGCTGTATTTACAGAGAAGGAAATGTTAAGATCTCTAAGATAATTGAACAGCAGTATCACCCACTTCATTAGCAAAATTCATGAGGCATCCCTTTTCAATTGCATGTCAGAACAGACCATGCTCAATAGTAGCAGTGTATAGAAGCAATCACTCACCAGGAGGCAGATGCAGTTTGTAGAGTACTTTGAGTTTTTCAGTGAGGTCACCATGGTACATCCCACCTGCGAAGAAAAAAAAAAAAAAAAAAAAGGTTCAGAAAAATAGCACTTAGGATAAAGAATGGCCCTCTGTTCACAGGCTCAAACCAGAATGAGTTCACATGCAATCGGGAAACGCTAACTGCACAAAGCCCTATGCAGAAGCAGTAAAGAAATCCACAGCAAGGCTGCATCTTGTTGGTTTGCCACCTACTGTTTCCCAGAACAGGAGACTGCCTAGCAGCAAAAAGGCATCTTTTGTTCTGCGTGACACTTCCTGTGAGGTTGTCACCCTCCCCTCATGATACTGCAAACACCACTATCTCCTTTTAGTTCTCTGCTTGGAAAAGGACAGAAACATTTTTTGCAATATTCTATTATCTCCAAAAACACCACTTACTCATCCCTGTCACAAACTCCTTGAAGTTAATGAGAGAATCCCTGTTCTCATCCAGAAGCCGGAACAAACGCCCTGCTAGCACAGGTGTATGTGCACCACAGGACCAGGGGGTCAAACTGATGAACAGCTCCTTGAACTGCTCCATGTCTATGCGATACTGCTCCAGGTAGGGTAAACTCTGATCTCGGCGGGCAGCTGCAGCACGATTGTTGCCCCAGTAACAGCTCATCAGATACTTTGCCTTTGGAGAGAAAGGATTAACAGATCAGATTATACTACACTACAACAGTCCACAGGAGTGGAGACTTTGTTATAGCTCAAGAATAGCATTGAGCAAGCAAAGAAGAGACATTTCAGGACACACTGTTTATCTCCCCCATTATTCCTAGTGTTACTTCACTACGAAGTAATATGAAATGAAGGAAGAGACAGGGATTTCACAAAAAGCACAAAGAACAATTTTAAGTGAAAAAAAACCCAAAAACCATAGTTCCAGGTTTGAATGAAATGACGCTTGGGCTTTCTGCAAATGGAACATTTAGAACTAAGCCTCTCTTTCTGAGTCTATAGCACAGTGCAACTGAGTTTGCAGTGATTTTGGTAAACACAGATGGATAATACCAGTCTTTTAAAAATACATACATCGACAAATAGAGGCAAAGCACTCAAGTAATTTTGTCACAATTATAGAGCAAGGCAATGGCAAACTTGAGAATAAAAATTGAGGTACCGTCAACCCTAGCTCCCTGTTCTAACTGCTATATGACATTCATTTCCATTGACTCCACAATCTCTTTCTGAATAAGTATCATTCAAATACTATGAATGTGTTTTGGCCATCTTTGGGGAAAAAAATAAAAATAATCAATCAGATAATAACAGGGCCAATCTTACTGGCACCATGTATAATAGAATGCCACATCTGTGTCTGATAGGTTGGATTAAGAATCAAAGCAAATTCACTGCTTCCCTTTCAACTTATTTTGGTATTTGTTCTCTCTGTGTGAGAACACATTCTTCCTCATTCTACCTTCTTACCTTGAACACTACATACAGCTCTTCTAGCTCTTCAATAGAGAAACCAATGTCACTAGACACAGCTCGGACCTACGGTTAGGGAGAAAATAGAGTGAACAGTTTATTTCAAAGCTAGAAAAATTAAATATGGCTCACTGAAAAAATCTGTGTAACGTAGAAGAGAAGAAAACAAGTGCAAGGAGATATGACACAGGACGGGAGGGAAAACACAACCATTCTAATACCTCCCATTGTTATGGATTACAGGTCAAGAAGACAGTTTCTCGTCAAGCAGAAACTGCTGACGTTTTGAGCAGCCAGAAAAAATTACTGCACTTATTTACTGTTTGTGCAGACCTGACTGTGAAGACTGTGTTGTCCCTCCCTCTTGTTTTTATCTTCAGATGTTTGACTTAGATGCATTGAAAAACAACAGTGAAAGAAACACATGGATGAGGTTCCCCACCTAGGACATGGGAGATAATTGCAACAGATATGGATACTCCCCTTGGGCCATGAACCCTTCTGTAAAATTCCATAATATGCTAGCATACTCTACAAATGGCAGGAGAATAATTATCCACTAGCTAGCTTTTCCCAAAGATTCCAGGCAAGCAGTAAGAGACACCACTAGACAGTGGAGACTATTACAAGGCCTACAAGTGGTTTTTATCTCCCTCCATGCCAAATATTTCATTCAATCATGCCCTAGCGCTTCAATCCATTTTATTAGATTAACTAGAACCATGTGAAGAAGAAAACAGAAAATCCATTATTCCAGCCAGTAAATCCATTTTTTCACATGAACTGCAATTCTTTAAGTCACTTAAAACTGGGTCTGCTACAGTGCAAACTTTCTAGATGCTCACAGCAAAACACATTCCATTAACATGCCATTTGGTAGCTCATTCAATCTGGGAGTCACATACCACACTCTTCTTGGCTGTATCCTCCAGAGACTGGATCACTTTCAGCCTTTGTTTAAAACGCATTTGTTCAATGTCATCTGCCTTCAGGTTGCTAAATTTCTACAAGAAAGGAAGCAGACCAGGTCAACATCATGTTCTAAAGAAAGAACAACCCCTGTTCAATTACATGTTCTTTACCAAGTGTACTATGCCCTCAGAGATGATCTAAAACCCCCAAAAACCTTTTACCAGCAGCAAGAAGATGAGAAAAAACTTGAGCTGTATTCCCTATTCACCCCTGTCCTGCAAGAGAAGTCATTCGGAATTCATGAGAAATCCAACATCAGAGGTTTCTAAAGAAAAGCTGGAAAAGCATCTGTCAGGACTGACAGAAATACAGATCCTGTACTGTGGCAGCGTATTGGGTCTGCACAGCAAGGTTTTGGTAGCTGGGGGGCGACAGGGGTGGCTTCTGTGAGAAGCTGCTAGAAGCTTCCCCTATGTCCAACAGAGCCAATGCCAGCCAGCTCCAAGATGGACCTGCCGCTGGCCAAGGCCGAGCCCATCAGCAACGGTGGTAGTATCTCTGGGAGAACAGATTTAAGAAGTGGGGGGGGGGAGGAACCTGCACAACAACCTGCAGCCAGAGAGAGGAGTGAGAACATATGAGAGAAACAGCCCTGCAGACCCCCAGGTCAGTGCAGAAGGAGGGGGAGGAGATGCTCCAGGTGCCGGAGCAGAGATTCCCCCTGCAGCCCGTGGGGAAGACCATGGTGAGGCAGGCTGTCCCCCTGCAGCCCATGTAGGTCTATGTTGGAGCAGATCTCCACCTGCAGCCCGGGGAGGACCCCACGCCAGAGCAGGTGGATGCCCGAAGGAGGCTGTGAGCCCATGGGAAGCCCGCGCTGGAGCAGGCTCCTGGCAGGACCTGCGGATCTGTGGAGAGAGGAGCCTATGCTGGAGCAGGTTTGCTGGCAGGACTTGTGACAATCTGGAAGATTTGGTTTTATTTCTCATTACGCTACTCCAATTTGATTGGTAATAAATTAAGTTAATTTTCCCCAAGTCAAGTCTGTTTTGCCTGTGATGGTAATTGGCAAGTGATCTCTCCCTGTCCTTATCTCAACCCACAAGCCTTTTGTTATATTTTCTCTCCCCTGTCTAGCTGAGGAGGGGAGTGATAGAGCGACTTTGGTGGGCATCTGGTGTCCAGCCAGGATCAACCCACCACAGGCAGAGATAAGAGAATAGACAGATTGTCATTCCTTCCAGACTTGCTTTTTTCTAGGATCCATATGAGATTCAGCTAGAAACACCAAAGTTAAGAGGCTTTTCTACTGACTAGGTCAGACAAATAAGATGAATTTGGTGACATTCTTTTATAAAAGAAGCCAAGAACAGACAGAGATGGCAAATTTGAAGAAACAAACAAATACCCAGCAAAATGATAGCTGCCTGCCTATAAGCAGCTAGAAGGGGACAGGATGAAAAACAGGAGATAAGAAGGGAAATTAATCCACATTTACCACAGTGTAGCAGAGAACTGTCAAACACCAGTTCTCTTGCCTGTGTTCTTTCCATCATTCAGATACAAATTTCTTACAAGTTTGTTCTCAGTATGAATAATGAGGTACACCTCCACCAGTGCAGAGGTATTCCAACAGCATTGGCACCATTCTTAGGTTACCTTCCTATTACTATAATGTGGATCACAGAACGGGATTCCTGTGCACATGAACTGGGATGCTTCCATGTTTCTGCAGTATACCTCACAATTTTTACCCTGAATTTGCCTCCCCAACTCCCTAGCACTGACAATCCTCAGATACAAGTAAGAACACAGACTTTTTTGGCAAAGCAGGAAGAAATCTCCGGTCTGTAATTTTTACTTATTTGTAGTCTTCATTTTCGTCTCCACTGGTGTTGGGGAGACTCTTTGTAATTCACAATAGCCAACAGTGTTAGGCTCTACTCATACCAAACAGGTGGATTAATGGCTTGAGCCTGCACTTCTCAAGCACCTCAAGCTATGAACACTGTTCAAATTCTGGCTGCACAAAGTACAAAACTGGATGTTAGCAGAGAAAAATCTCTTGGGCAAAAACTAAGCCAGAAGCTTACCTCATAGGATGTTTTGATGAGTTCAAAGATGTCAATTTCAAGTGGCGGGTCATCTCCACTCGTCAATAAGGCATGCAAGTGGGGAATAGGGGGAGAGATGCTCTGTCTGTTAACTACGTTGTCCAAGTATCTGTGGGGAAAAAACAGAACAAATGTAAGACTCCAGGATTAGTGTCCAGGAAAAGAAGTAATATCCTAAATGCATCATTCCCAAGTTCTTTGTATCATTAATCTAAACATGTAGGAAAATTTAATTCTTCCCTGCTAACCTGCAATGCTACCCTCATTGTAACTGAAGTTGATTTTCACCCTATTTTTGGGGTATCTACTCTTCTTAAAGTGGGCTCCTAGACATAAGCTGAAGATCTTGCTGCACATAGAAGAGATTCACATTTCAAACAAGAAAATCTTACATTTACTAGACTTCGGAGATATCTGCTTGACAAAGTTTTATGTTTCTAGAAGGCGATTCCTGCCAGGATCTGTTCTTAATAGTAGATCAGAATTCTTCTGTGACTTTTGGATAAACAACCCTTCAAAGTTCAAATTCAAACTGAGACGCAGGAATGCATTATGCTGCAAAGCAAACAATTCCAGAAATATGGGATTCCTCCATACTTGAGCCAAAAGTTAATTTCAGCTGTTGTAGAAAGCAATAGAAAACCTCTCTGGAGCTCAAGTTTCATCCTACAGTGTTATCTGTGACCTGCTACATAACGGCATTAGGTAGAAACAGATGATGACTAAAAAGGTACTGTTACTATTCAGTTATAAATAAGAACAATGAATGGTACCTGCCCAGAATAGTCATGGCTTCACCTTCATCACAGCACTGTAACAACTTCTCCATGTTGGCATCAAGTATGGCCAATGACACCTGCAAGATAAACTTGATTCCCTCATAGAAAAAACAGTCAACAATGACCACGGCACTCTCAAAGGGCATGACACTCAGAAAGAGAGTGAGAAACCAGGAAAGGGATATGGTGGAAATCACTCCTAGGTCCTGCATCTTTTCTGACAGCTGTGGAAGATACTCTCGTGTAAGTTCTTCAAAGATGCCTTGGTCCACCAATGCACCTGGAAAAACAAACAAAAACAATGGTAGAACTCGAATTGGTGGTATCATGGTACTATACCCAAGCTAATCAATTATTAAACAAAATAGTGTGAGTTCACTTTAATTCCATATAAGCCTCTTAACATCAGAACTAAAATTAATGCATTTATTTAGATTTGTTCCCTGTTCTCAATAAAAATAACATATTTAGATAGAGACTACTCCTATGTTGCAGCACATGCAGAAACAGAATCTCTCATTGATCTATGCATTTTCCCTGAAAGAAGGGGTGGCGGATTACTGATATTATGGTATTTACATCAAACTATACTCTTTTATACAGACCAACTTTAAAAGCTCATGAAGCGGTGCTTTCACTAACCTTTCCTGGGAGCCTATTCCAAAGATTTAATACATCATTCAGATGGGTAAAAAATAACCCAATAATTTTCTTCTAGATATGCCTCCTTACTGCTAATGGTCCCTCCTGCTACCAATTTTTAGTGACTTCATCTTCCTTGTTACTACAAGGTAGTACTACTACCTTGGTAGCCTGTAGTGTCTCTTCCTATGTCTCCATCACACACCTGCAACTTTAAAGGGAACAGCGTTGTGCTTCATCATCTTTAAAATGCATCACATTTAATTCATTCTGAACAACAAAATGTTCCTGAGAAATGCTGGTGCAACTGTAGCTGAAAATCCAGGCTCCAGCATGAATTTGACAAAGACTCACCCACTACTCTTGTGTTGTAGTAATCTGGCAACATCCGCTCACATAAAGCCACTAGGAGCCAGAAAGCCTCTTCCTCATTGCAGTATAGCAACAGTACTGACGTAACAATGTTCATGGCCTATGAGCGGGCAGAGTTAAATACGAAGATATAGGAGAGAAACATGAAGATGTTCATGAAAGCTCTGTCAATATAGACCAGCTAACTTAAAAAGCATGAATACAGCAAAACGGTCACTAAGAGTCACATCTATTTCCAGCTTTTACTGGTATCTGAGTCAATAGATGACCTTGAACCAATTTACGTTCCTGTTCCAGTTCCTCTTTTTGTGAGGCAGCAAATAATACAACTACTTTTTGTCAAGCACTTTCATTAATCAATATGACTAAGTATAATTTTCAAAGTTTTCATAAAAAGCTTTGTAACAATTTGGTCATAACAGAACAACATAATGGGAACCTCTAATACCAGAGCAATACACAAAATTAATCTGAATTTCCACTGAGTTGTTTCACAAACTGGCAATTGGCTTCGTTTTCAATATACTGCTCATGTGCATCATCACTTATTTGATTTCATTGCTCTTTTTAATGAAACCAGAAGATGTTTTTGCTGAACTAGGGAAAGCTCTAGGAGGAAAACTAGTAAAAGACTGCAAATTACACCTAAGAGAAACGTGCAGTCTATTTAAATACTGTATCCAAAGGATAGCTAAGAGATCTTAAAACATAACCACTTCTTTCCTACTCTCACACCACCACATGGACAGCATGAAGGAAAAACTTGAAACTGAACAAAAAACTGCAGAAAAAGTCCAAGCTAATCACGGTCACCATGTAGGACTAACAAGTCTAAGACTTCAGTCTTACCTGACAGTACCCAATTGTTGGATTTCTGAATGCATAAGCTGTTAAGACTCTCCGGAGGGCAGCAATTCCCAACTCATTCTGGAAGGCAGGATGTTCTGGCATAGAACGGTGCAGATCTCTCTCAATTTCCTCTGTAGCAAGATTGTACTTTCCCATTGACTTTTCCACAAGATCCGCATAGTAACCAGGATGAGTCACCATTTCGTTCCAAGCCCCTGTAATGACAAACAAATACTGCTTCATCTCTTGAACTCTGGAATACAGATTTTTTGCCCAAAGTTTCAGAGATAAGGCAGCCAGAAAGCACTACATGAACTCATCAACTACCAATAGATATGAAAGTATAGTAACAAACTCATTGTTAAATGATCATGTTAGGGTCTAGGTCCCAACACTAAAACGCACACAAAGGAGGCCAAAGGGCTACTATGCTCATAAAGAAAGCCATCTCAGGAATGTGATAACTGCATTTTTGGCAAAAACACCATGAAGTATCATTCAGGTGGAGTTAACTTCTGATTAATTTCTTCTGAAATGAGCTAAGATTTATACCTTTTCCTTTGAGATGTGCAGAAACCTTATTCCTGCTAGCCATCAAATTATCCAGCACAACATCCTACCTGAGAAAAGGAGCCACAGCTCTCCACGAAGACTCTCTGGGATTCCTTTTTGCACCAGGCCCCTAGTCTTGGCAGTGCGATACATACACATCCCTCGCCCATATTCAGAGAAATGAATGTTCCAAGACTCTTCCTTCATCTTCTCCTTTGCCTTCACAGAAACAAATATGGCCATTTTAGGAGATTAATGGATTTTTATGTTTGTAGGACACGTGACTTCTGGGTATACGCAGGCCTACACTTCACAAAAGAAATGCATTATGACACTTAAAGCCTTTCTTCTTTGGGCTGAATAAAGGGGTGTATGCTAATCTACACTGTTCTGAATCAGTTCTGATCTTGCTTGAAGTCAAGTCTTTACAATACTAACATGGGCTGTGCAATGGCATTTACACCTTGCAAATCTCTACATAAATGCAAGCAGAACCACGGTCTAAGACGATTAACTAGCAAGCAGAGATACCAGTTCTCTGCTTTCTTGTACTGAAGAAAAGTAGTTCTTCGCAGACACGAACTTACATCCCAGAAGCACAGTAACACTAATTTCTCAACCTCTAGTCAAGTATCTCACGTATCTCAGTACTGATAAAGTAAGCCAACGGTCAGGTTACATCTATGTAGCACTATCACTGTGACAGACACAGCAGTGATACTGCAGGACTGACTAGGGATAAAATACATTTTCAGTCTTAGAGCATGACAGGAAATCTGCAACCTACTGCAAACTATTTCGAATTAATTGTTTTAAGTTAAAATATTATTTACCCCTTTGGGTCCCAAGAGCTCCTCAGAATTTCTTCTGAAGAGTTTGAGTAGTCCTTGCGAGGCTGTTGGCACTTCCCCAGCACAGAAGTTGACAGGTCGATTGCTGAGAGCAGACGTGGGGCTAACCGCAAGTGGGCTGCTGGAAGGCAGCTCTGGAACCTCCTGAACAACAGAACAGAAAGCATCTGAGCTCAGGCAGTCTCCGTCCTCTGCTAACTGTCTAACAAAGAGACATCATTCGCTGGTAACAAGCACTGTTAACACGCTGTAAGGAGCATCACTCTGAAAAGTTGACAAGTGCTCCTCCCAGCAATTTTCTTAGTACCTCGCAACCAGGATCAGCCAAATTCCACTTCCATTCCCTCTCGATGCTGCATGGTTTCTTGGATGGTGTTCTCTGCAAGAAGTCAGAGATTCTCTGTACCAAGAAATCTCGGTCTTTCAGATTGGCAAAGAAGAAGGTCATTTTACTTTTAGTGCTGATGGACAGAGGACTGGGCAAGACACTGGAACTATCTGCTTTCTCAACTATTGTCACCTAGGAGACAAAGACAAGGGCCATTTGGATCTAGCAGATGCTCCATTATCTACAAAGCACAGCACAAAAGATAGAAGCGCACAAAAGACAGAAGCACACAAAAGACAGGAAAGGTTTGTAGTCTTAATATACAGCTAAGAAATCCCCACCTCCCTGAGAGGAATGATGAGATGACAGGCCTCCTCTGCCTTGCTGGCAAAACAGATGTAATTGTTGGAAACAAACATCTGGCCAGGAATATGCATCTTGTTGAATGGTGTCCACAAAGTACAATCTGTATGTCCATCCAGGCATTCATCCTTGGGCAACCGGAAAGTGGCACGGTAGCACTCATTTTTGGCTCGAGCATCCAGGTCTCTGGGGAAAAGTAAAGAGTAGTCCCCAGAGGTTTTTCCTCCCTTGAAAAACCCACTCAAACACTCACGTTAAGTGTTCATTCCAATCACAACCTTCAGACTGTGCTGTGTATTCTTAGTATTCACTTCTCTAACTGAGATGCCACCCCTTATCTGACTCCTCTTTCAGCCTTCAGACATGCTTCACTGACAAGGTATGTCCTGCAATACAAGGTAAAATATGCAAGTGCATCTGCGAAACTTAAATATTACATCAGATTCTGAAACTGCAGAGAAGAGTCCCCAGCGGGAGGATTTATTACAATACAAATGTATATTACTTTTTATAAATCTTCAACTTCAGACAAAGGGGCTGATGTAAATTTCTTCTTTCACATTTCTTTTTTTTAAACAGGATTTTCTAAAGTTTCTAGTTGAAAATTCCTTTTGATAGTGCCTAGTCATGCATTAGAAAGACATGAGAGTGTGTGTGAATTCAGTACCAATTTGGGATGGAGAAAAAAAAAAAAAAGAATAGGCAGAGGGCTAATGACTGAAATAAGTGATGCAGTCCCTGGAGTGAGACAACCCCAGTGGCACCTGGGAGCTACACCACATTTATTATTACAATCCCCTGTTATCTGTCTTCTTTTCTCACTGCTGGAAACATATACCTTTTTAATGCAGAGATGTTCTTAAGAGGCTTCCTGGGCTTCGGGAGGGACTTGTCCTGCAGGAAGCTCTCATTATCCAATAGCTGCCGCATAGCAATGTTAGCCAACTGCTCCATCAGCTTGAATGTCTCGTTGATGTTGAGAAACATGGAAAAATAAAGTTCACTGTCCCTTGTGCTTACTTTAATGCACTCAGGGAACAGCAGTGTAGCATTTTTTTCTAGCTGGGTTACATCCACCCACTGGATCACCAGTGTAACTGGGAAAAAAAATTTAAAAAACCCTACAATTACAATTTGACACAAAACAACAATCAGAAATTAAGCTCAAGCAGCCAGTAAGCTCTCAGTGTAGCAGCATTTTTCCC
The DNA here is from genome assembly GCF_964188355.1 of Buteo buteo. NCBI lineage: Eukaryota > Metazoa > Chordata > Aves > Accipitriformes > Accipitridae > Buteo > Buteo buteo. Next base: position 6,672,324 of record NC_134194.1, read on the forward strand.
CTCTTACACATGGACAGTTCTTTTCTACATACTTCTACTGGGTTCTCCAAAAATACTTGGAAATAATCTTTGGGATTAACTAGACTAGAAATAATGCAGTTCCAAAAGGACTATCTCCCATCCAGTAAATGCTTTCAATCACAATTACTCAAGTTTTCATTCTTTCTTTCCAGCAAATTAGCTTTTGACTCAGGAGTTCAAGCTTCGTAAATACTGGGTCCTGGCAGTGGTTCCAAATAAGGTAAAAATACTTCTTGGTTCTCTAATCCAGTTGAAGTAAAACTTCAGGTATACTTGTACAACTTGAGAAATGTTTTGAAAAATGACTTGGGCATTCAGTCTAAATATCACTGAAGTGCCTATGAGAGCCAGGACTGATCTATGCATTCAGCTAGAGCTCAAAGGATTCCTAAAAGGAAAAAAACCTGTCAGCTTAAAAAAAAGTTCACACAAAAGATCAATTGCATCAAAAAGATCATGGGAAACGGCAGAAAAACAACTAGCAGGCTTATAACTCACCCTCTTTGCCCAGCAGGAAGGAGTAGAAACAGAGGTGATTGACGGTGAGGTACAGCCAACCCTGCCTGGGTACACGGCCCTTCCAATAGCTGCAGGAATAGTAATTGACCAACTTCTCCACCTCAGGCATCCCAAACTGCTTCCGCATCTTCAGTTCAGCCTCTTTGAATTTACCTGGATCCTCTTCACTCTGGGGCTGCTCATTCTTGTTCTCTTCAGCAATAATTCCCTGAAAGGACATGGGAGGAGAGAGAGAAGAAATGGAAGGGAACATGCCTGCTGACAGAGTCATAATATATAGCAAAAGGTCACAGCAGCAATCCGGAAGACAGAAAGAAGAAATGCAACACAGCAGTTATCATCTCTCCTGTCAAGTTAGAGAAATAGTAAAGACATGCAGAAAGAGCAGTCGGATAGTCTGAGAGTGTATGATCTGGGATCTACTCCTGGACACATGCAGCAAGCATTTGTGTTTAACATTTGACCGAGTTTCTCACAGCTGGCCTGGTAACGCTTTGAACACCCTGCAGGAGAACTGAAGTCTATTTTCACTTGCAAACATGCTGCTTCAACAGGAAGAAGATCATCTGCCAGGAAGGGCAGAACTCAGCAGTCTGCCAGATCTTGACTGGCCAGAAGGAAAAACAAACAACCACAATCTCTCTCACACACAGACACACACAGAGAATATACAAAGAATCTGACTGAAGTACTGGAAAAGACTCGAATTGCTGCTGTTCAATAAAAACCTGTATTTATAAGTTTCTACCCTGGAGAATTTGTGGGCTGGGAATCTGAAGTGTGTTAACTGCACAAGAAGGAGAGAGACCTGTCTGACTCAGAAGTCAGTGGAAGTTGAGGTGCAGTTCCTTTGCAACCTAGACGCCTTTTAGACCATCGTGGCAGGGCAAGTACCTTGCTTGCAAACTAGAATTCTCTCTCCTGTATTTGTTGCTAGATGAACCATCATTAAACATTCTCTCTGCATCAAAGGTATAATCAGCAAGGATTTTAAAGAGGTATTATATTTTAATTAGTAGGAGCATCCTAAGCAGGCTGTTCCCTGAGAGCTACTGCTCCTAACCTTTTCCCCACCAAATACATTTGTCCAGTGTTATGACTGTAACATGATGCTAATAATACTGTATGCATTCCACGACAATTCCAAATTTATGTACATCTGAAGAGGGAGCAGAGAGAAGTTTTGCAATGGAGCTCTTGCTCCCTCCCTCCCAAGGGTAAAAAATTCTTAAAACCAGCTCCCCATTCTTTCTCAGGATCTGGAAGTCCTTCAGGGAAACATGTTGCTTACATGTATCTTGCCCTTGACAAAGGTGGTGATATCTTCTTCATTATCAAAGATAGATAGAGTCTGCAGTAAGTTATTCTCCAGCCATTCCCAGTGCTTTGTGATCTCTTTACGAGATGATCCTAATTGAAGGGGTGAAGATGATGGGAAGAGCAAAGAAAAAAGGAATTAGAACAAGGTCTTTTTTCTTCCAAGTTCACAGCAGGAAACTAATAATTACCAAAGAGTGATCAGGACAAATCAAACACCAACTGTATACATGTCAAGGATATTTTATGTACACCAACATCATGCTTCTCATGAAATGTCTCCACTGCCATTGAGGATAATGAGCACACTACCAACAGATCATCCTATTTGCCAGTGCACACCAAACACAGCTTTTTTCCCCAGACAAAAAGCATTCTTATGTTCCAGACAAGAAGTACTCTTTTAATTCCTGGTATTTTAGAACAAAAATAATGCACTTTCAGAACCTTGAAATTTCAGAACAACTGAACTTTTTACACCTACAAAGGGGTTCCATTCTCCATGGGCAACGGTCAGCAGAGAGCATACAATTCCAAAACAAAATGCAACCAAAATACTCATGTCAGAAAGTTCTTTGCTTTCTTAAATAAAAACGTCTCAACAAACATTATATTAAACAGTTAGCTGTCTTTAACCAGCCTACAACAGTTCACAAAGGATAAGCTTCACTGTATAACCAATTTAAAGAATTTTCTATAGAAAGTTGCCTTAGTTAGTTGCCATTATTTCAAAGATTTGTTTACTAAAAGATTTCTTCCTCTCTATTGATAGCTATATTCTCCTGTAGACAGAAAAAAAAGCAGAAGAAATAAAAAAAGCAATTCTTTTTTTTTTAACAAGATAAGAAACATTGTTAAATGCAGACAAAAAGAAATCTGTTTAAATGCAAGTCAAAGATATTTGTAAGTTTCTCTTTGCCATATTCCAGTAAATTTATCTTCTGAAGTTTCGTACAAAAGCAGTGGGATATCTAAAAATGTTAACAGCATGCCTCCCACTACTTGATTTCTCTGTGAGTACATTAGACCCCTCCACGTGGTTAATGATGGAAAAGGAGAAAGCAGCAGACAACACAAGCAGGTCCCTAAAGCTATTGCTCTACCTGACTTTCTTTTTTAAGAGGCAGCTTCAGCGATGAAATAGTCTTCACATATTTGTAGTTGGACACCTAACCACAAAACCCAATGCCAGCTAATCTGTGGTTTCATAAGCAAAAATAACTCCAGGACCTGAAACCAAAAACTAGAAGCAAGTAAGCTGTCTTGCCTCAAAGGACTGCAGGGCTATGAATTTGAGTTTGTGTGTACAGCCCAACGGATTATACAACAAATATTTTTTCTTTTGCCTCTGTGTATAAGTTCACTTGACATCTACCCTAGTCATCTGACAATGTTTTTAAAGCATAAATGATTTTTGAGTAATACGAAAGGGCTTATTTTAGGGCACAGAATTATCAATTATAGGATGCTTTGGTTGTGGAAAAAATCCACAGGTCCAGCAACAATGGCAGGGGAATAAAGTCTGTGTTCTGTTTTGTTTCATGAGCTGCACCTCTCACGAAGTGACAGCAGACAAATTGCTAAAATAAGCCAGGCCTCAATAATTGACGTCTTTCTAAGAACAACATTAGGATGACATATGTGAAGGACCAAAATTCTGCAATTCCTACAGAGTTTAAGAACACAGTGCTGAAAAGCCGAAGCTGCACGCATGACCAGAATGCTGCCCACTAGTATTTACACATGATAAATCATAAATAAAAGATATGCATTTTTCAATAAGAGAGCCATATACATTTTATAACTTTGAGCGAATGACAGTACTCTGACAGTAAAATGAGAACCAGACATGATTAAAAAAATACTTTGGATGAAAACAATGTATTTACTCCGGTATAAAAATTTATCAAACTCCATTTGGTTGTTACATAGCCCATCTCATTTTACCATGCTGCATTACTTAGAAGTAACTGAGATACAGAGGATACAGAGGGTATCAACTAAAACACTCCTGAAATTGTACAAAAATAACACACTCATTGAGTGTCAAGATACTATAAAATTTCAGATTTGCACCGTATGTGGCCACTAAAGATTCTGCTTTTTTGTATGCAGTTTCTGGCCGGCCATCTTGTTTTCTGTCTGTCTTCCCCTCTGCCTCTGCCTTCCTCAAAAGGGAAGCTGAGTTTCTGTGAAACATAGCAACTTCTAAACCTCTCTTCTGCAGAATTTAAGTAGCTCTGCAAGGGAGAATATTGTGTTGGTTGCCTGGGGAGAAGATGGGAACAGGCAAAACAAGACATCAACATCTGTGGGCTTAGCAAATGATTACTTCATGCTCAGATTTTATGTGTCAACCACAAATCGAGAAGTGAAGGTTCGTATTATAAATAATGTTGGTCTAACAAATATGTCTGAAGATATTTTCTCTTTAGCAACCAGTAGGACCTAAAGCCTTAATCAAAGTTCACCACCAGGTATTAGAAGGGTGTACCATGATATTCTAATACAGCGGTTACATTTCTCAAGTAAAAGAGGCCAAGGATTCTTGGTGTTTTAAAAAAATATTATTGTAATATATTTTACAGATATAGTATATCTATACACCTATTACAGGCCAGAAATAGCAGAAAAAAAATAAATTGGATCAAGACAGTAAAGAGATTCCCCAAAGAGTGTTTAGCACCTTGAATGACCTTACATGCTCCCATCTTGCACCGTGTTCCTGGTAAGCAGGTTTTGGCACAACACTCATCATCCCACAGCAATCTTATCATCACAGTTTCGTTCTCTGAACAATCTCACTATGACCCTGCAAACAGATACACCTTGGAAGAGAGAAAATTCATTAACATCTGCAGAAACGAAAGCTTTTACAGAGCCTTAAGTTCCTAAACTACAGTTTAAACAACACTGAGAAGTTTTGTCATTTCTGGCACCTTCCACTACCCCACCAGAAGCTCTAGGAAGTTTCCTGAGCAGTCACAGAATACTCCTATGTGGGATAACTGATCATCTGAACCAAAAAGACAATAGAATAACACAAATCCAGCCCCTGACAAGTCACATCAATACATACCGCATGCCACTGCCCAATACACTTGAGAGTCCTGAGTCTGGTGCAGAATACGGTATGGGGCAACTCTGGCACTGGAATCCAAAACCACGTCTAATGTTCCCACAAGAAGACCTAGGAGGCAAAGAGAGAGAAATTAAAACAATGTAATACCAAAACGAAGAGTTGGGTTAAGTCAAAATACAGGACCAATGCTACTGAAAAATGACGATGTACATATTATGTATGCTGTGATGGAAGAGCGATGGCACTTGGTCAAGAAAATGAAGACATACATCCAGTCACTGCAGTCAAATTACCTATAAACCAACTACAGCCAATCCCACTGGTAATGGATAAAGTTTAGATGGCAATTAAATGTCTACTAAACCTCATTATAATCCTCTGCTTTCCTAGGAAAGTTTTCTAATAAAAGTGAAATGTATTTTCCTCTGTAGGGTTTCTGTTGCCAATAGTGATTTTTAAGCCTACTAAACTAAAATGCAGAAGAGTTTTCAACGCTGTATATTTCAGCATCACCTATGCAAACAGTAGGTAAGATAACTCATCCAAAACGGAATCAAATAGCTCCAGAAATACTGGTACTCACAGGTTTCAGCGATGTTTCTAGAAGTACTTTGATTAAACAAAGAAAGAAGGCAAAGAATCAAAATTTGGCAATACAGAAGTTAAAATATTTTTTTATATGATGTTAAATAAAAAAGCAGGCACTTCCAAAATAAATGCTGACAGCCACCTGACTTTGTAAAGCAAATCCATTTATTTCAATCAAGTCTATTTACTAGATAAATCAAATATCTAAGATGATACTTTGCTTTGTTATTCTAGAAAATGTACTATGAGCACCTTTAATGCAGATTAATTTTGCAACATCCCCACAACTAAAAGTTTTCTAACATTAGAACTTGGACAGGGAGCATGGTTGCTGCTCTAGATCGCTATTTGGGAGGCCCAGGTTCAATGGGCCTGCTCTCCTCCCTATGGTTTGGGTAAGTCTGAGCAAACTGTACTCATCCATATCTCATTCATTATCATGAAACATGCTACTTCCTCCCTTTACCTCTCTTGGCTATCCAAAAGCAAGTAACAGATTAAAAATATACCACTGATCATACTTCAAGAGAAGTACCACCCATAGCAAGCTCATCTGGTAACCCTTAAAACAAATATTTATATATCCAGCACAGCAGGACCTCAGTTTTGGCTCCAGGCTTCTTGTGTGCAGCTTTAGGCAGAATACAGATTAAAAAGTAATTTTGAATACTTCCTATGACCATACCAAATGTGTCAAATATTGACATCCAGACTGGTAACAAGACATGTTTAAGAACTTGAGTACGACAGCAACTTCAAAACCTTTCCAGCAACACCTTTCCTGCTTGGCTGAATACCTACATTCTAACTCTAAAATGTCAACTTGCAGTTGTACAGCTCCTTAAGGAGCATGTGCAGCTTTTAACGCATAGGAGCTCTGAAGACGACTCTCTCACTGAGGTAAACTACCTCAAGAAGTAAACTGGCTCAAAGCTTCAACCATTTAAGAATAGGTCAGTTTAAATGTTTCCAGAACAGCACCAGGTATCATTTCCTCTTGTAAAAACCTGTGAAATTCCAGAATACAATCATATGCCTACATGCAAAAGTACACAAGTAAGTTACATTACATAAAAGAGAGTAGTTCAAAATAATTTTGAACATTGTGAAAAGATGAAATATGCCAAGGATGTTTATCAGCTGCGTCATTTCTGTAGTTAGAGTATTTGGCTAACAGGGCTAATACATGAAACCGGCTGTGCATAATTCACAAACATAAAAAGCACTTTTTTGTTATTCATGTAACTGTGTAAGCATTTTGCAGATAAATGGGTGGTCTTAAAGGTGAGGGGACTTTGTGTTGTTGTTAACATTGTGCCTTGGTCACAGTTATGTTATTTTAACAGTTTCCGACACCAAACATGGCTATCAGGCATACGCACAGAGAGTAGTTATCATTGGACTGCACCCTCACAACTTCACCTCCGGCCCAAGCACAGCACAATCTTCATACAGACATTAATTAAAAACTACGTTTTCACTTTCATCCTCTAAATCTCGGAAAAAAACACACCAGAAGAATAAAGACACAAAGAAAACACCTCAATAATTCAAGGCAACACGAGTACGACAAAGAAGCCATTTTTGACTAGGGAAGAAGATCATCCCAGCCACCCCCCGTCAGTTACTTGTCCTCCCTGTGCAGCAGCACCGCTGGAGAGGCCTGACCACGAACAACCCCCTCTCACGCCCCCGCAGACCCGGCCGGCAGGGCAGGGCCGGCGGCTCCCGCGAACGGCGGGGACGAGGGACCGGCCAAGGCGCGGACAAACGTCTGCGGGTGCCGCAGGCAGCGGCCGCCGCTGACCGGCAACCTGCCACGGAAACCGAGGGCGTCCCAGCGGAGGGGGGTATCCCGGTGGGGGGGGTGACACACAGCGAGGAGAAGCCAGGGGAAAGGCAGAACCGGGCTCACCCCAGCCGGCGGGGCCTGCATCTCCACACCGCCGCCACCCCCTCCTCGGCCTCCCCCCAGCCCCAGCCCCGCCGCCGCCGCCCTGACGGGAGTCGTGCCGCCGTCCCGGCCCCCTCAGCACCCCCCGGCCCTGCGGGGACAGGACAGCGGGGCAGGAGCATATCCCGCCCCCCCAGCCTCCTCCGCTGCCCGCGCAGCGCCGGGCCGGGCCGGAGTCTCCCCTCAGCCCCGCCGCGCCTCACCCGTGAGGCCGCCCCCTTTGCCGTGTCCGCGCCGGCGCTGGAGCAAGAAGAAAGGGTTGGCCCGCTCCGTGACCCACAGAGCGCCGGCTAGCAGCACCTCCTCGGGCCCCAACCACATCGTGGCGGGGCGGCCGCCGCCGCGGCGGAGCGGAGCGGAGCGACTCGGCTCGGCGGGGCTGGGGCCGGGCCCGGCCGGAGCGGGGAGGCGGCGCAGGGGGGAGCGGCCGGGCCCCGCCGACGGGTCACGGGGCCGCGCTGTCGGCCACGGCGCCCTCTGGCGGCCCGGCCCCCTCACTGCAGCGGGGCGGTGCCGGGTTGCCGCCGTGGCGCTGGAGCCAGGGCCGCCGCTCCGCAAGGGGGAAGGTCGCCGGTTCGAGCCCCCGCTCCCCAGGGCCACCTCCCTGTACCGTCCTCGGTGGGCAGTTGGGGTTCACCTCCGCCCTCTGCAGAGGGGGGGTCCCCTCCTCTGCCTCTCGGTGGCACGCTGCACCGAAAAGGCCTTTGCCAGGGCAGCTCGCATTTGACGAGAGCGACGTGCTTATAGAGCACAACGTCAGGCAAATGAAAAATCTCGGACCCGCGGAAGCTGCCATTAACTAAGACAGATTATTTAAATGCTCCCTCCCACTGTACATGCAGTAATTTATTGGCAGGGAGTTCCCAGCGCAGCTCTGCAGAGGGCTACAGCCTCCTCCAAACTGCTGCCGCCCTCACCCGCGGCCCCCCGGCCCCCCGCACCGTGGGGACGCACGTCCAGCTCTCCTGCCCGAGCTGCCGATCCTTTCACCTCCCCTCTGGGGAGACAGGGATTCATTTACCCTTTTTGCCACGAAGCGCATGCACCTCCAGCATCTCCGCCTGGGCGAGCCAGCCCGCGCCCCGCCGGGATGGGGGGCATCGGCATCCCCCTCCCAGCAGCCGGCTTCGTTTCGGTCCTTGTTTTGCGGCTCTGGAGCCCACGTGGGGCTTGTGATCAAGTCCAAGGATGGTCTTTGCAGCAAACAGAGCGGGAGATGCGGTTCCTTCTCATCTCTTGGCCGCAGAGCAGCTTCCCAGTAATTTAGTGAACTGCTATTCTTGTTTTAATAACCATTGGAGAGTCTCCCTGCAAAATCTGGAAGTGTTACAACAGCAGAAAACATTGGCATCCACCATCTCCTTGCTTAATGCCCAGCTCCCAGGAAGGCGGGAATGCCGTGTTTTCTTTAAGCTATAAATCCTTTAACCCTGGGATGATCTGTGTTAGTGCAGTGCCCTAATTCCAGCTGGAGCCTTTGTACACTACTGTAATATAAATATTTATTAGCTGGCTGAGCTTTCAGGGCTCTGCCTTCATCCTGATGGCACGGCCGTGTCTGGGAGCAACACAGTGGTTTCTGAAGGCTGGATGTGCTGCGGGAAGGGTTCGAGCACTGGGAGAAGATGCTGAAGGATCTTTCTCTGTGTTACTATCTCTGTTCCTGCTCGCTGTGTGCCGTCTTTCAGGTGGCAAATGTTGTGGGAAGGTGGATTAGTGTCCCCTGTATATTCATAAGCCACTTTGAACCATGTGGCCTTTAATGGCCTGAGATTTCTAGGCTGTAGTAGAGCAAAATAAAACAGTATTTTCTGCAGAGTGGGAAAAATCCTCACTGAAAATGGGTCTTTTGACAATGTTGTTCCACACTGTCCTTTGAGAGACATATATAAGAAATACTGGAGGGACTGGAGTCACTGGGCGATGCTCTCATCCTCCTGTATTTTGAGAGACACCAAGCTCACAAACTCCTTATTTTTAAACTGCTTTTTATTGAAATGTAGTACATTAGCAAACCCTAACTAATCGGTATACACTGTTAACATATTGGCATATACCACGTAACTACAATACAGTGTTATACTTACATCAAAACATGTCAAGAAGTTCTGCTGCTGTCAAGCTACAATTTCACAAGGGCTGGAAAGATCTGATTGTCGGGAGGGCACTGCATCACCCGCCGTGCCTGCGTCCCTGCAGCGTCCCCATCGCTCGGCCAGACCCCTGGGACCTGCTGGCGTTTTTAGGTTATGTGGTCACACCAGTGTGGTCCACCTTGCAGCAAGCCAGCTGAAACAGACTTTTGCATTTTACACGCACACAAATTGGGTTTTGTTGTTGTTGTTGTTGTTTGCTGCAGTCTCCCAAGCCCAAAGGCTGGGGTGTCCCCTCTCTGCTGGGATAAAACGATCCTGTTGCGGTGGATTCTGTGCATAGTTAGCCATGGCCTCGAGCAGGGGATCCTGAACAGGCACAGGCGTACAGAGAAGCTTTTAGTATTTAACATCCACTTGCAAACCACAGCAGGGCTGACTGGATAAGCAGGAGAGCGATGCTATCACTCAGTTTGCTCAGAAAGGTTATTCCCCTTTATAGGACTAGCGCGACAGATCTTACCAGTGCTGGGACTTAAGTCTAGACATATGGGGTGGAAAAAGTCTACCTGCTGATGTGATGGCAACCAAGAAGGCTTTTTTTTCATGTAGCACCTTCCAGTGCAAACACAAAGCGAGCCCTGTCAGGCGACAGGCTGGGACGCTGCCTTGCTGGCTGCGATGCAGGAACCGCACGAATCTGCAAACAGGAGCTTTGCTTTAACACCCCTGAACGCCCTATTAAACTTTCCTGGCTTGAGAGCAGCAAAGATCATCAACTTTATTTTCAAGCCCCGACTTTCCTGTGCTGGAGCATGGGAGTGTTGCTGAGCTGTTGAGCTGTTTTCTGTAAGATCCTCCCAGTGCAGCCCAGGTACCTGGAAAGGCTGCGGGCAGATACAGCCTTTACTGCCCGAGACAGGCAGAGGGTGTTACAGACACAGCCACGGTAGATCGCGAGCAAATTTAGCAATCCCATGTCCTTACCACGACTCTGTTGGGAATTAACGGCTCTTGTGCCCTTGAGGGGTTTGGGTTGCTGAAGACCAAGTCAGAGCCAAGCAAAGGTGAGCCCCGGAGCACGTGGGAAGCAGGAAAAAAAAAGGCAAATGGCACAGCAAACACACACAGCTGAGCTCAGGGCAAAGATTAAAAAGCTTCTTGCTCCTGAGGGGCTCAGCCGCAGCAAGCTGCTGGTGGATGCATGCGGAGAAGGGAATAGCCTGTGCCCAGCAGGAGCGAGGGAGCCTCCACGTACGCGTCCAGCACCTTACTGGATTTTTGAGCTGTGAAGCCCCAGTCCCAGCTGTATGACACTAGCTCAGGTTAAACCTCAGCCTTGCAATGAAATCACTCTAATCACTCAGTAAAACCCTATGTACTTCTTACTTTGCAGGAATATTAATACTTAATTATTAACTCTTTAGGAAAGGGACTATTTTGGGGCAACACCTTATACCACAGGGCCCCCTTGCCCAGAGACCCTGGACATTATTGCCATAGAAAGAATAAATATTCAGATATTATTGCACAACGTACACATCCATCTCTGTTCATCTGGGCATCTCCATGAGGCTAGGGGGCTGAGGAGCAAAAGGATGCTCCATGCAGGGATCCACAGAGCGAGCAGCCCACAACAACAGCCTACATCCCACACAGCCGGCTTTGGCCGAGAACAACCCACCAGAAACCTCCGAGCTCCCACAAACTGATGCTGGTTTGGAGCAATGAATCCCCTTCAAGGGGCTGGCCGACATGGTCATGGCACGGTGACGAAGAAGATGCTGGAGACCCAGGGAATGGCAGTGCCTGCACAATGGGGACCTTCACCCAGGTCGTGGGAGGAGGAGGAAACCGGTAGTAATCGATGGGGTGGAAGGGCAGAGATTAATTGGGGAGAATTAAGAGTGTTTGGGAACGTTGCAGGCTTTTAAAAACAGTAGGTAACAAAAGGATCAAACAACTGACATAGATAAAAAGGTCTTGATTAGTGCTGCTTTGCAAAGGCTCATGCGAGCAGCTTTCATCTCCCCAAAGCACTTTACAAGCACCAGGAAAACCTGACAGGCCCCTGCGAGGTCGGGGTTTTGGCCAACAGGTCAGGACATCACCGACTGGGGGTTACGCAGCACCGCGGCCCACGCCGGGAGCAAAATCCCGGCTGGAGCCTTGCTTTTGTCACTGCATCCCATGAGGAAGGGTTGTGGGGGGTACCACTTTTTCCTCTTGGTTATTTCAAAGACATGGGAAACAAAGCAGAAATGAGCACCAACCTGCAGAAGTACAGTCTATCTTTCTCCTGATTTTGCCCCAATCTGGTTAATTGGAGCATCTTTCCCTCTCTTCACCTCCTCCCCTGCTCAGCGGTTTCCGCCCAGCGCGCCGGAGCACAGGCTGCCCTTACGGTGCAGCAAGTCTAGCAGGGAAGGGAAAAAAGTGAAGATATCTTTAAACATAACAACACATATGCACATCACGCACTCCTCTGCACGGCTCGGGCTGGAAAACTAGGTCACCTATGGATGTGTAACACGGGATGAAAAAGGAGCGAAAGCTTCACTTGTGAAGTTTAAGGTGTTTCCTGAGGTCCCTGCCCAGAGCCCTCCTGCCCTCCTCTCCTCACCCCACAGGGCTGGCAGCAGCCCCGTGGCGCTTGTATTTGCCCCGCCGTGCCTTGGCCTGTGTGCTGCCGTGCTACTTTCTTTGTTGTAAAAACCAGGTGACTATTTGCTAAGCAAAAAAACCCCGTATTTTTAACAATTAAGTCAACTCACTCCCCAGTAATCAGGCTGCAGAGCTGCCTGAACTTCATTCAGCTCAACCCTGGTGCCTTCATCCTTCAGCTCACGACCTATGACTGTGGCATAATCTCAAACCTAAATTGGGCTAAATGAGTCCTGGACCCTCAGCATGACCCCTGCCTGCTGCAGACCTCCCTCCGCTTTTCAGTAGCTGGTAAAGCTCTTGGCTCTCCCAAGCTTTTCCACTGTTTTACATAAGCGTGTTTAAAGAAATCAGAAGATGCGTAAAAGTCTCATTAACGTAGTCCTAAACACTATTTAGCTATTTTTGGTCTCTCTTTGGCTTATGTAGGCTATCTGGCTATTCCTACAGCATCCCCAGGTGCCAAGGCAAGCATCCTAGAAGCAAGGGGACAGTGCAGATACCAACGCATGAGCTCTCTGGAGGGAGTAATCGTGAGCGTTGCTAAGTAAATTTTAACATGCTTCAAATTTAATACTTAATGTTAGTATTATAGGTAAAAAGCACACTTACAGTCTGTTTTTTTACTGGCAATTATCCTCTAAGAACACAAGCAAACCTTGATTTTACAAATGTCTTATGGGAACATGCAAAACTTTCATAGAACATGAGGCTGGGAAAGAGAAGGTGAAGTGCTAGGATTTAAATAGTTTAGGGAAACACTTGGAGATAAAAGCTTTTTCTGTACGTATAAGTCATAAAATTAATGTTTTCTGTTAAAAAGCACTTTTTTTTTTTTTTAGACCTTAAAAATGATTTTCCAAGTTACTGGCACTTACAGCGCTTGGTAGATTGCAGTATATTTTACTTCTATGAAATGACTCAACCATACACAGCACCACTGCAGCAGAACAAGAACAACGATGCTCATCAAGCTTTTTTTATATACTGATTAATATTAAAAGGAAAACCTCAAACTTACCAGCACAGCCCAGAAAAATCACCCATGTTGCTGTGGTGCCTCCTCCCCATCCTAAATATGACTAAGTGGAAGAACGCCTGCTATGGCACGTCCCAGCAGGCATGTAGGGATCAATTGTTTGAACTAGCTTTTAATTTTTCCAGTGCTGAAAGATTTTCCAAATTCAGGACGTCAGTTATAATTGTCAGCTCCCTTATCCAAGATGCTACAACACAAATCCATTTTTATATCACTATGCCAGACCCCAATCTCCACAATCAGAGGCAAACCTTCCCTCCCCGCCACTGAAACCAAGATGTTAGGTTAGAAATAAGGAGATTTAACAAAATATAAATGACATTATTTATTATTTTGTCTCTGGGGGCTTTGTACTTTCTAATGTTTATTTTAAATTCCATGCCTTTCCTAGCTTTTCTGTACACACTGGTACACAGCCGGTGCAAATGGTCTCAGCTGGAGCTGAGAAACCATCAGTTTTGTTTTCTTGCCGAAACCATGCCCCGGTGATGTTCCCGGTGGCCTTGGGTCAAATCCTTGCGTTGGGCTGAGGCAGCCCCTGCAAGAAGAATTCGCTCAAGAGCATCCGCGCCCCACGCGGTGCTACAACGGGCTCTCCTACCCAAAACCCCGCTGGGGGGGCTCTGCACCGAGCTCACCCTTTCACTGCGGTGCCGGGGGCTTGAGACAGAGGGTAGGCTGTCGCGTGCTTGTTGAGAGACACCCAGACATTTTTGTCTTTAACCACTAACACCCAGGTGTTTGTTGGTTTATTGTAACCTCACAGCCCACCCCGGATAAAAACAAGCCCTATAACATCCTTGAGAAATGGTAATTTTTTTTTTTTTTCTCTCGGGCGTTTGTTTTCGGAAGGCCCCCGCTTTTACGTGCCTGCCTGCTGCGATCTCGCAGATGTAATTACAAAAACAGGGGTTGCTCAATCAGCCCTTCTGCCGCCCCCGAATCCCGTACGGGCCTGAGCGCAGCTCAGCCAGGCTGGGTTTGGGAGCTCTGCCTGGGCTCGCCGGCGCTGTCAGGAGCTGCTCCCCTTAGCACGTCTGCAAGGAGAGGAAAGATGCTGGCCGCGACCTGCTGCTGCTTAAGCCACCGGCTGGCATTTTCTGCGACCTTCACTTCTGCTTTGTAGGAGAAAGCCGGTGTTAAAATTGTGCTCTTAAAAAGTTTGGGGTTTAAGTATATTTCTAGAGTGAGCTGAATGACAGTAGAAGCGCATTTGGTAAATATAAATGTGGGTATTATGAGAAAAACCTCCCTACACTTCACACCACCCGCTTTTGAATTATCAGATTAAATAAAGCTGACGCACAGCAACAAAAGTCAAAGCACGCTCGGCAAAGAGGATCATTTCCTCATTTTACAGAGCTGGGCTTTTCTTTTTCTCTTAAACACCCGTGTTAAAGACACAGCTGAACCACGCTTCAGGTAAGGATATATCTCAAGCAGACGGCTATACAATTAAAAAACGTAATAAAGGAGGGGAAATACCCCTGCTTGTAGCAAAAGCAGATGAAATTAAAGAGTGGCAGAGTATGTCTTACCTTTCTTTTTGGCTTAACTGATTTCTCAAGATTCCTATACAGAAGGTGAAGCTTTGTTTCACATTACAAGGACACAAATGCGTTTCTATACCTACAGTAACTTAGACTGCAATGGAGAAAAATCCGAACATTAATTAAACAGCTATGCATTGTCCAGTAGGAAAAGGTGGAGCAGAAGCATTTGCTCCTCCACGTCTGCTCATTTGAGGAATGCTGTGGACGACTTAACTCCAGAGGTTTCTCTCTCATTCTCCATTTCTGTATTACTCTTTCAGAAGCTTGCAAACAATATCCATTTCCCCACCGCTTTTGTCACACGCTGGTAAAAATTGATTTTTCCTGCAGCGTGTCAAAGTGGTTGCTGCTTTCCTTTCTTCTGCTGCTTTCTGCATTCCCATTATTGATGTCAGTGGGAAAGGGCACGGCTTAGAGAATGTGTTTGTTATTTAACTGTTGCAGATCTCAACGGGAGAACAGGATAAGAAGCTTACCTCTTTTCTTCTCTGTGTAATGCCAACATGCTGGCTTTTAAAAAACCTCAGTGAAAAATTCGGTGGATATTTTACCCCCCCCCCCCCCAAAAAAAAGTTAAGTGAGAAAGAAAGATAACTAGATTCCTGCATATTTCAAAAAGTCTAATGATTTTCAGGTAGATCAAGTGCTGGTTCTGTGAATGTCCTCTCTATAGAAAGAGACTCACTTGAGCACACGAAGGACCAAAAGTATATTCTGTGTAGGCCATTTTTCTCCTGCATCAATCGAACTGGAGAAAAAACCAAGCATCAATTTCCTTGAAATCTTTCTGCAAATGCAGGTCCTCTCTGCAGCTTTAATGTCAGACTGGCTTGCTATTGTACAGGGTTACGCAGGTTGTAGGAAACTCAATGCACTTATAAAGGTCCCTTTCAGAAGGGGCTATTTCACAGTAAGGTTATGGATTGACCGAGATATATGAGTGCTTTTACCAGTCACTGGCCATCTCCTCTACAACCAGTTCCCTTTCTGGCATTGCCCAACCACCTGGACAATTAAAAAAATGGCAACAGCAGACGCCTGCGTAAGAGACGCATTTGCAGTACAACACAAACTCTTAGGACCACCGTAAAACCTCTTCTGCAGCGCCGCGGCTGGACCAACACAGCTTCCCATGCTGTTACTCAGCAATTTCCATCAGACAATCTTGCTTGTGCGCAACTCTTTGTCAGCTCAAAGACGCCACCCTCAGAAACCACCACAGCTGATCTTCGTCTTTGCAATCGAGAAGGCGGGTTCGTGTTCTGGAAAAAGCAGCTCTTCTTCAGACAAAGGAGATCCATGGAAAGAGTACACAACAATAGGAATGAGAAATGAAAAAAACGGAAAAAGGGCCAGGAAGGAGCATGGATTCCTTTCAGGTTTTGTTCTCGTCATACATGTCCAAGGCAGGCTCGATGGTTGAGAACTCGCTCTCGTAGACCAGGCTTCGAGGGGACAGAGAGTTACGATGAAAGAAGTGACTGCCTACAAGAGGTAGAACAAAGCCTCGTTAGGAACACACATAAACAACATAAGAACTGAGTAAAGCATCCTCGTACGCGGGAGCCAAACGCAAGCACAGTATGCATGGAAAAAATAGCCACCCTTTAATGCAAACCAGTAACAGCCATATGAAACAGTTCACCTCCGTCCGTGTGCTCCCCTGCCAGTTCAAAGCAACTGCTTTCCGTATGCATGAACAATCCCACCTCAAACGGTTCTTTCAGATAAAACAGGTCAAGTCTGAGCAAGGCTGGGGCAGGCAGGAGTTTCGCACTCGGTGCTTGCTGTTGATTTACAGCCTTGTAAAGCAGGCACGTGCTTCCTCCAGAAACCTTTGGTAGGCACCCCGTTCCCTATGCCGTGCATCAGCACAAAGCGCTCCGGCACGGGATCAAGAGGAATGAGCAGGCTGAGCGAGAAGGTCACCAAGGATTGTCCAACCAACGTTGCTGAAAGCCTGACCTCCTCCAGAGCTCAGCAACCTCCTTCCTCCTGGAGTCACCTTCTACAAACAGGCACCTACGCATTCCCTTACACAGAACCAAAGGAGACCCAACTCTCTTCTCCAACATCGGTGATACCTGAAACAAGCACCAAGTGGCTGTTGATACAGGGGGGAATGGAAGTTCATTTTTCTCCTCGGCGGCCTGGTGTTCCCGTGGCTCTCCAAACCCACCAATGTGTTTTGCAAGGAGCCCAGCCCTACTGCTGTACAAACAGTTCTCTCTGAAAGCATCTATCAGATCAGGCCCTTGGCCAAAACGTTTCATTACTCAGTTTCTCAATCCCAGGGGGGATTAGCTGGGAGCAAGGCTGCTTAGATTACAATATGCCAGGCAGCCACAGGAGCCAAATTGGAGGCAACTGAAAAGCTTCCAAGTTCATCAAGAAGGCACTCAGCAAACCAAGGTGCCTCCAGTTTCACACATCAGTGGAGCAAGACGCTTAGGGGATTGCAGTTTTAGCCCTGGCAGAATTTAGGTGCTTAAATCCTCCTTTCTTTGGCAAATTTTGAGTCCAGCCTATGCCCCTCTGAAATAAAAAGCTTACAAAAGATACGAGGGAGGAAGAATTTAGCCGCTACTGTCCAAAACACTTTTTCTCCTTCCCCACTCACCCAAAAGACAGAGACTCAGAAAAGAAAGGAAGCAGCCCTTATTCGGATTAAAAAGAAAAAGCTAGAGTTATACTCAAATGCATAGAATTGTTGAAAGAATAAAAGCAAACATGAATTTTGCACTTATCAAAGCAGAGGCCTCATTACAGCACTGGCTGGTAGAGCCAGGGACACTGTAGACAGGCTCCATGCAAACTCATTTTGCAAGCTGTGACAAGCTGCCATCCTGATTTGCAGCAAACTCCAGCCTGAGCTGCACAGTAATTGTGTGCCCGGGTCAAATCCTTGTTAAAAACAGCAGCAAACTGGAGCTGGGTGACATATCTGCTGCCAGTTTCCTAAACCCCCTCCATACCCCTCTTTTATCACCAAAAGCCAGTACCCGTGCTCACTTCACCATTCACAGAGAAGTGGAAGTTCCCATAAGCAAATTGATTTATTTTTGATCTTGTAGTTAACTGAAACAAAAGCAATATCAGTAGTTACATTGTATAGGAGTGAATTGCTCAATCTGCCAGGAGCATATATCCAGGTATTTGGAAGAAGCGTACTGTGGGGGAATATACTTCGCAGAAACAGTTGGTAGGGGATGATGAACACCCACTTTCGAGATCTGAACCCTCTCCCAAATTTACAGGTTGCTAAAACTGGGCAATGCTTAAAATAAAAAATAAAAAAAAAGGTTGAGTTTTTGAAGGAACAAACTTGGAACTATGACTTCCAGCTGATCATAGTCTGTCTTCAAACAAAAAAAAAATGATTCTACTTTGAAATTTTACCAGATAAAACTGATTTCAGGATTCTTCTTCAAATGTGTTATGGGTCAGGATCATTTAATTTTTGATGACTGAGTCTCAGCTTGCAGTTCAAATAAGCCATCGATATTGGATGTTTCATCTCCCTTTCCTCCATCCGCTGCAACATTACATACTGAACAGCCAATGCTGAAATGAAACAAAGGGGATTCTGAAAGCTTGGTGTTGCTTTTGTTTTTATTACACAAAAATCAAACAAGGGATTAGGAAGCAGACAGCCCAGGCTGTCATTTCCTCTGTGTGCACCCAGAATTCCACTCTAGCAGATTCAAGGGAGAGATTTAACCAACAGACAGACAGGTCATCTGACAACAAATATTTTGAATTAATCTGGAAAAAGGCACTGTATATCCAACACCTCTAAAATTCTTTAGCGTGATGTTTTCTTGCTTCTTAGCAAAAGGAATTTCGGCCACCCACTTCCAGGGGGGGCTGCATGTTTTCATACAGACACAAATCTCTTGGCTTTCATACCACTTTTGGGACACATCATTAATCCTTTTTGTAAATGCCTCTCGCCTCTACCATTCCACACAGCCCAGCCGGTGTTGAAAATCCAGCTGCTGCTCAGTGCTTTTCAACACTCAATCGTCAGATGCTCTAATAACCAGGTTGGTATCATTGCCCACAACTTACAGGTAGAGAAACAGAGTCAGCAGGGCACAGTGACCCAGCTACACTCATCTTAATGCAGAAAATTGCAAGTGTTTGTTTAAAAATGTGGCATCAGTCCAGTTGATAAATTTACTGAATAAATGTATTTTAAGGACAAGTAGGAACATCCACAGTTCCAAATTCAGCTTATTAATATCTTCTTCCTATTTTGCACTTAAAGATCAAGATTTGTCCCTTAGGTATGGAATACAAATGGGAAGTCTGCATTCAGTTTTAATACATGAAAATGAATCCTCCAGCGCTCTCTGCCGCTATTTTTCATTATATACTTACAAAGAATTTTTCAGATAACTTGTATTGAGTCTGAAAATAAACATACTACCCTGGAATTGATCTTTAAACCCACTATAGGATGCTATAGAAGTACGCACAACACCAAGGCCAAAAATTCAAGAGACACAGCATTGCTGTAGCATTGCAGGTGCATCAGGAATAAGTATCACCTAGTGTTCCCTTTCCATCTGAAAGTATTTTAATGCCCTCAGTTATTAATCAGGGCCATCTTCTGCCACAAGCTGCAGTCCCTCCACAGCCCCTCCAGAACAACAACTTCTTAATGTGGAAATCTGATCAGAACACTCCCTACCTCAGACAATCTGTTTCAGACACCCTCTTGGTTAAGGAACAACTGAGCAGGATTACTTCATAAATATTCTTTCCTCAAAGCCAGCTGTTTAGCAAGGCACTGCTACTACCTTCTGTCAGCCCAGTCCTGCCATCTTTGCAACATCTGTAAAGAGGGACCAGCTCTTCTCCTTTCCTCTCACTATTATGATTATGCATATGTGTAACATTACTCATCTTTTATGTGACGATATCTAAAAGCATGGCAGGCAACAAAAACTTTGGTAGCTTCCTGTCTATCCAGAGAAAAAAAAAAAAAGAGTTTCTGGGATGGTACGAGTCCATCTTTGAATATGTTTATTTCATAACAGGATAAGTTTACATTGCTAGCCTGACCTGTAATTAACCTAGCAGATACTGTCTGTATTTTTATTAGCACTTTGTTGAGATAACTGTTAAGAGTCTCAAAAGAAAGATTAAAAGAGATGCCCCTGCATTATTTAAATCCTCTACAGAGGGAAATGCACTAGAAGTGCTGTCAGTCATTTTGTTCCCAATACCACTCAACTTCTGCTGCTGTTCTGTAAAAGAAACATGAACTGAACTCTTTGTGGTGCCTTTTGCATCCAGGTCATCACACTGTTCGGGCTGTCCCTGTGCATCCCTCCTGACAGCATTAAAAACCACTTAAGGATTTTTGTTTCAGGAGACAAGCACCAAATTACCAATTTTACTATTGATGTTGAGAGATAGGTGAAAAAAAATGTCACCCTTTTGTTTCATAGCCTGTACCCTAAATCATGCTCTAACCACATTCCTCCATTTTTGGCAACAACGCCCAGTTGACAAACACTGTATTTTACATGGAGACAGTCCTCAGACACAGTATGTTTGAGTTTTTTTTCCTCTTCATGACTAAGTCCAATGGGTTGTTTTCAGTCTTTCAAAATGCATTTAATGCTCTATTGTTTTCATGTTTCTTTCAAAATTACACAAGGACACACTGAAAAATAATTCTATTAAATGTACTGAAGCTATCACGTACTTAATTTCTTATTATAAAAGCTGCCTTCTCAGCTGAAGCCTTCTGGACAGATAAGAATTAAGAAAATATTTTAATGTAGATGCTGGCTGTATTCCTAAATTCTAAAAGTGCCTATACATAAAAATGAAATTAAATTAAATCCTCTTTCCCAGTACATAAAAAAATTAAATCTTAGAGTAAAATTGGTTCTCTATTCATTTAATTAAATTAGAAAGCATTAAGTTTCAAAAGTCTACATCTTGATACAAGAACAACAAAAACAACCAAATACAGAATAGGTTTTAACTTCTATCAATTATATTTTCCTTACCGATTTGTTACCTTCATCTACCCACCTCACTAACTCAAGCATTAGCATTTGGCTGCGAATCAGATCCACATGTTTTAACTGACTGTTGTGAAATTACTCATACACTGCTTGCATAAGTGAACTTGCGTGAAACAGCCTGAGTGAGGACAGTGATGAGATGTTTTCCCTCTGCATCCTCACCAGTAAAGACATGGCAAGAAGGGACATGTTTACATAGAGTTTCTACATTACAGTAAAGACCATTATCAATCTTTCATGATCTGAATTTGAACAAAAACTAACCCCTGTCACTAATACGAAAGGAGGCTTCACAGATGACAGTGGGGGAAACCGCTACCTTTTCACTGGGTATTAGGAAGGAAGAAGTGGTTTAAGAGTAGCTTCACTTTTATCAGAAAGAAGGGTGCAGTGAAAGCAAAAGGCAGAAAAGGTTCATGATTTGTATGTCGAGAATAAGTGTTGCAAACCTTCAGCAACGCCTGACCCGAAGACAAAAATCATACTGCAGTCCTCCAAGTGTGACACAGGAGTGTTACAGGAGGAGAAATAGAGAAAAAGTTCTTATTCCAAACTAATTCTCAGCTGGAGTCAAGGTAAGCCCGTTATATACTAGAATGCTTGGCCCAGCTTTTTTCCCTAGCAAGTTGGTGTGGAGCAATTGCTAATAGTATTTGTTAGTCATTCCAGTGCTGGGTGGCATCATAAGAATGGCACTGTGTGAGATTTCCACTTGTTAGCTTGCGTGTCCCAAAATGAAAGGAGAAGAATATAGATCTGCAAAGATGAAATCATTCAAAGGAAATAAAGCAACTTATAAAATTTACAGAAGGCTGTCAGACTTAAGTACTAACACAAAGTCCAAGAAAAATAAACTTCTCACAGAGTAAAATTTCATAATTAAAGTTTTTTTTTTATTTCTTCACTTTTTCCTTAATACAAAGCTTTGGCATCAGCAAATTTTATGAAAAAATAGAATGTACTAAATAATTGCTTGTGCTGCATGATCGATAAATGATGCATAAAAATAGGTGTCTCTCTCCAAGGCAATCGGCCGGAAAGCGTTTCTTCAATACCATTCTGCTCTGTGGGGCAGAAAAAAAGGAACAAAATATTTATATTAAAGTTAATACTGCCAATAAATTCAATTCAATTAATTCAATTAAAAAAAAATCCTGTAAAAGTAAGTTAGTGAGAAATGACTAATTATACAAGGCCAGAGCATTAAAAGAGGTCTGCACTCCTCACATCATTCTTACAGGACCAGTAAAACAGACAAGACAGCCAGAGGTTTGAGGACTTCTAAACTTTTGAGGAAACTCCATCTGCTACTGAAAACTTCCTCTGAGTGGTGCTATCCAACATCTGGGCTTTTCGGACTTTAAACCACAGTTATACAGTAATTTCTGACCGTTCCTAAAGAAGCAAAGCAAAATGTGCTGCTTTTGTTCCCTTAAATCACTACCTAAAATGTTTAATAGTAATAGTGCATGAATATAAGACCAGAGAAAGCAGCCGTTTCCTTATTTTCTTATCACTTAGATGATGTTTACTTTTATCAGGAACTATTTAAAAATGCATGTGTGTGTGTATATACACACAAACAAACACATATATACATAGTTAGATATGTACATACACACAGCTCCAGAACTATTGCTCTAAATAAATACATTTAAGCTGTGGGAGGGACATAGGAAAAAAAAAAGGATCAGGACCTGGTTTAGGTGAGTTTTAATGCAGAATGTTTGGCACCTTTCACTTGCATCAGCACATTACGTGGCCTCATTCTTGCTACTGTTGTTTTCTGATAAGAAAAACCCTCAGCTTACTCTTGAAACACTACCATAGCAGATGTAAGGTATGCCAGTGTTGCTTTTTATACGGAGAACAGCATAAAAAGCAGGTATGCAGTTATGACATTTAACGGAAATCACAGTGAGAGGGAGCTGCCATATATTTGGCACAATATTCAGCACAGGAAATGCTTTGTCTGGCACTGGGGAACATAAGGAGTCAATGAAAGAATAAATCTAAGCATTAGTCTCATACATACACATTTTAAACTGTCTAAAATGAGTAGTCAAACTAGCAGCACTTGTGGAGTCTGCTTAGATCCCAAAGAATTCAGGTGAAAAGCTGTTGAGGTTAAAGGCTACAGTTAGGTACCTCAGTTACCTAAATAAGTGATTTTTGACAGCTCTGGTTTCTGCAGTTGCTGATTTTCTTAAGTCTGCCTCAAAGCATACACTTGTATATGCTCGCATTTTCATTGCTATCACTGGGGAAAGGAGCTCTCCTTACATCAGCACACCCTTTGTTTGTGCTAACGGAACATCACTGTGAAAACACTTCATTGGAGGCCCTAACTCTCTGCCAATGTGAAGAAGCTTGCCCTTTCAGTAAAAATTGACCCAGATCTGACTGAGCAAGAGACAACAAAAAGAAAAGTTGCAAGGCAGGGCAGAAATACAACTATCAGTGCCCACATCTGGATGATACTACATGGGCTACAGTTCCTTTGTCTTCTTCCTAATGATGTGGAAATGCCCAGAAATGCAGACATTCCTGCTCCATGCTTTCTCAAGTTATTTTTCAGTGCAGATTAACTATGTTCAGCTACAGCTATGTTGCCAAGTTGCTGACTGATAGTTGCAATTTCAAGATTTTGACAAATGGGGAAAAAAAATAAAGTCAGGAGACTTGATAGGGCTATTTGAAGTTCTAGAACTTTTCTTCATAAAGCCCTTTTGGAATTAACATCTGAAAAGAGGAGGAAAGGAAGATTTGCAAATTAGTGGTAATCAAAGGTCCCTGATGACCAAAACCTCTAAGAACTTATTATGGCCCCTCCTTATACTTTCCAGAGAGCAATAAAAGTAAAAAAACCCCATCTTTCTCTTACCTCAAAATAAAAAAAAAAACCAACCAAACCCAAAATCCAATTAAACAACCCAAACAACCCAAACCAAAAAAACCCCCAAGCAAGCTACATTTCCAGGCTGCACAGGAGACTGCCTTTGAATCTCACCCCACTTTTTGTAAGAGATCAACACATTAATGGAAACTCAGCTGCATCAAGGTGTTCAGACAAAGAAAGATGTTGACACATTCCCTCCCCAAATAAATAAATTATGATTAAATATATGTCATGAGCCCAGATGTTCCGTACACCTAAATGAAAATAGCTAGATGTACCTAGTTAATATATCTGCGGAACAGATTTATACTTGCCCCCACACAGAACTATAAAAAAAGATTGAAAGTCACATGCTATAGTTATTTCTTGTCCAGCCTGTCTGAAGGGAGGCATTGGGGGTGTCTACAAAAATTAAGAAAGCATGGATGTCTTTAAGCACTCCTTTGACTGCAATTCTTAAGCATACTAAAATGAGAGGTCAGAAGACTGGTCTGCTCTCTTCACTTTAGAGAGAAGAAACAGTAGTGTATTCATTGCTTTCATCTCTCCCTCTCCTAAGAGCAAAAAGGTAGTTATCTATTTAAATACCTTTTTTCTTAGCTGAATGTGTGCCAACTAGGAATACGGATTTTTATTTTTAATATGACATTTGACTATAAAATTGAGGTGAAAACTGTCAAAGGTAACTGATGGTAGTAATTTTTGGCTCCGCCAGGTGAATTTTGAATGTGGGGATTTAATGGCAGAAATCCAATGTTTACCCAGACCATTGATCAAAAACCAAATATAAATATTCTCTCTTTTCCCTGTTCCACGTCTCCACTTAATAAGGAGATTTCCTTGGACAATCCAGCTAAATATAAATTAAGAGGGACTTCAGAGGTTACCCTGAAACCTACTGTTAACAGAGAGGCTTACATTTGAGAAAAGCAGAAAAGGCATTTGATTCTTTGAAAACTGCATTTTTCCCCTTCTCTATTCTTTTGGTGTTTGTTCCCAATGCTGTCCATAACCCCCACCCACCAGAAATATATAGAAACATCTAAATATTTACTTACTCATTAGCATTCAAGCTAGCTGTGGCTTTGATGATCATGTAGCAGAGTGTAAGGGCACTGAGGAGGCCAAAACTGGCAATAATAAACCATTCTTCTGTTGACAAAGGAAAGGGAGGAAATCACTCGTGGGAGAAGGCTTATGTCAAAGCGATGCCAATATTTCCCTCAAACACCACTGGCGGAAGGCAAGAGGCTTCTAAGCCATGACTGGCACCAGGAGGTGAAGCAGAAGGAGGTTAGCCACAGAGTTACTGACTGGAGAAGGCTAGCAAAGAAGAAGTGGAGAGAGGTGTGGAAAAAAAGCATGGCACAACAATATTTCCTGGCTGAGCCCAAGGGTTAGTGATAAAGAAAGATTACTTAACAATGTAAAGTGAAATGCAGGAACAAGGGAAAATGTAATGAAAACTCTGTCCGCCCCCAAGTCAGAAAGAAGATTGTCAGGATTGGTTTAGATTACTAAGATGAAGCCCTTCACATAAGCATACCCAATATACTTTCACACTTAACTTGTGTCTTCGCCCCCTCCCTTCTGAATAAATGCTATCGTGTTACTTTAAAAAAAACCAACAAAAACCCAGGATAGCTTGTTCAACAGTAAAACATAACTGGAGTTTTCCATTTAATAGACAGAAATACAACATGGAAAAATAATTTCAACATTAGTGTATGCATACAGACACATTTAAAAAAAAAGTAGTATAAAGAAGGCTATTAAAAAGCATTCACTATTAAAAGTTCTCCCTCCTCAAGATCAATTTGGCACATAGTAGTAGTTTGGAATACAAACACTTTTGTTGAATAGAGCTTTTGGTTTAACTCTCATGCATTAAAGAATGCATATGTCATCCATAAAATCCAAACATTTGAACAGCCTTTTCTAAAGCTTTATTTTATAAACATTGTCAGAACGAACTGTTGCTGATTATTTCTTGTTCTACATCCCATCTGTGCAAGAGCAGTACTATGGTTAGGAACAGACAGTAAAAATACCTTCTGTAAAACCAAGTAGTGAAACGTTTCAGTTAAACTACAGAGTTTTCCCACCCATGACAAGGAAAGCAGCACACCAGCAGATTTGCTCTCTGTTCAATAGAGCTGAATACAAGACGAATCAGATGTCAAACACTGCATGACAAAGTGACTTACTGGCTTTGTAAAGGATCTACATTTTGTATGTGGATTTATCCTTCTCAGATCAGGACATTTCTGGATACAGACTATGTGTTTCATAAGATGAGATTTTTTTTTTAATGAGACATTTACTTTACTACAGCATCTAAAGAAACACTCTAATGGACTGTATCAGTCACACTGCCTCTTGTACATGTATCAGTAGCAAACAGTGTCACTAAGTTCAAAATCTAGATCATAGGTGCACATAAGCAAAATACAAGGAGAAAATTAGACTGTTGTACTGCATGGACTCTGTTTTTTTCAATTCAGCCAGAAACACAACCATTCATGCATTGAACTGAGACTGTACAGCATATGGAAAAATGATGCAATTCCACACATATTGTATTTGTTATAGTGCTATTATACTTTAAAAACCCTAGGTAAAATCCAGTGAGTGGAAATTTCCCATGCTGTTCTTAAGGATAAGAGCTTGCAAGCAGTACAGGAACAGTTTTCTGATGTCATAAAACACTTGGACAATACTCAAATGTTGGTACATTAAATACTTTTTTTCTTAATTCACAAATTTTGTAAGAAAAAACATCTCAGAGATGTCAGAATTCCAGCAGTAATGTTCTCAGGGGAAAAAACATCTGCAGAAATAGTAATCAGCTAAAATATTTATATTTGTATAAATTATTGCAAGGAAAATATTCTGAAAGGGTAAATAACAGTTTTGGCAATCCAGCTTCTTGTACTGGTTACCAAATTCAGGAGGATTATTTTGTTGTCATTTTAGTTCATCCAGTGTTCTTTGCATGCAGATCTAAATGGATATACCATTAATAATGAAAGCGTTGGCACTGTCATATCTGGAGTTAACGGTTTCAATATAGAGCGTATGCCTCTTGCAGAGGCACTGAGGTCACCTTTGTCCCTGCAGGGAAATCTTTCACCATGGCCCTGCAGCACCGAGCTATAGGCAGAGCAAGTGCCACATACCAGGAAAACCATAGTACAGTACTGGAAGCCAAAGAAAACTTACTTGTCACAGCAATGTTGATCTCTCCTGACCTTGGCGTTAGTTCTCCATCCTGTGGAAGCTGTGACATCCCAGAGGTGCGCAGGGGCTCCAGGCTGAGAGAGCTGTCATTGGCAAAATCACCGAGTGCTGACCGCCTGCTAGCTGGCTGGCCTCTGGTGAGCCTTTCCATGTCAAAGGCTACATTATCTGTACATGGCACATTTGGCTGGAAAAGCAAGTGATTCCACATTACAATGGTGAATATTCTACATGTAGCAAACCTATAAATTGAGGAACAGCACACGCACGCTATTCAGCCACCATGGCTGTCTTCACAGGAGAGAAACACACAAATTGGCAAGTTCTATCCAAAGTTGCTCCTTCAGTCCACCTTAAAGAGGTGGAGAAAGAAGCAGGAAATGGAACTGAAATTCAAGAAAGGGACTCAAATATACCTGTATCATAGCCTATGCCTGTATGGTTTACGACCATAAGCAATGAAGACATGCACCAAATTCTATAGTACCTCCCCTAAAAAATCCAGATATGTTAATTACAAAAACAGGTCATCCACAATATATCTGCAACTACTTAGAGAAAGTGCAAATTTGCAACCGACTCAGCTGAAAATGGAGGTCTGATTATTCTCACTGGCTTGATTCAAAAGCTGCTTTAGACAGTATCTTCACATGCTCTTCTCTTATTTCTTTCTTTCTTCAGAAAAGAGCATTGCTCCCACCTTATAATTTTTTCCTCATATGGGAAAGATGGAAAAATCCTCTTTGAGGTTCTTCACTTCTATCCCTTTGTGAACTGGTCAACAAAAGCAGTCCTCAAGGATCCCATAAGCCATGAGCTGCTTGAGGAACGCTCACTGGCCTCAGCTAGGGCATGGCTTTTAATGTGTAAACAAATTTAAGAGTGTCTACGGGAGACCACAAAAAGAACAAGAGAATTACAGAGTAAATTTATCAAAGAAGGGTTGAAAGAAATTGAGAAAAGGGAAGATTATAGAGAACCTAGTAGACCTCCAGTAGAGAAGAAATTGTTATAAATGGAAATATAACAATATATACTCAATGACCAACCAGAGAAAGGAACAACAACAAATCAGCTTTATCAGCAGCAAAGAAATTGGTAAAAAAACCCAAACACTTTCTGAGTACCCTTCCCCCTTTCTCCCCTACAATTATTCCTCCTGTTCTGAGTCTCAGACAAGGGAGGAAGAAGAGCTCGCAACAGTGCAACTTACCACAATTCCCAGTGCCTTCAAAATGTTCAGTTTACACATTGGACACGTACAATGCTCACTAAGCCATGGGTCCACACAGGCTTTATGAAAAACATGCCTAGAAGAACAGACAAGACACATATATAGTTTGCAAACAATTCTATTTTATACAATTAGAACTACTTTAACCAACATTTAGATAGTTTCTCTTTGAATTAAGCCAGGAGAACAAATTCTAGAATAGCCAGTATCCTGTGCTGATTGCAATAAGAAAAAAAAAATAATCAAAAACTCTTGTTGCTGCCACCCTTTACTAATAGTTCAAATAGGAAGAAACACTTAAAAGGAAGATTTTTTTTTTTTAAATCATCCCCCCCCCCGCCCGGTGGATACAAGTACACACATGGGCAGATTAACTAGTGTAACAAAGGCCCCACCATAACCCTGTGTAATGTCTTGTCTCAATTTCTGTGTAGAACCTGGACATAAATTGGGTAGGAAGAGCACAGATCTACCAGCAGCCAATTTTATTCAAAAGTCAGTGCAACCAACCCAAACACACTTATGTTTGATTTTGAAAGGGCTTTTCTAATTATCACATCTAAGTAAAAAGAAGGCTTTTCCTACAATCAGTATTTCTTGGTATCAGGAGGGAAAACATGTCCATCATCATATGACAGTCAAAAAAAAAAAAGAAACTTTCAAAGATAAAGGCACACTGGGCTTCAACTTGCACAGCAGGGAACTCTGCAATAGAAAACAGTCTGAATTGCCACCTACATGGCATACAAAAATCTTAGTCACATATATGAATATACATGTAACAGTATTGGGGTTGATATAAACCAATATAACAGGGAAGGAATATGCAGAGACCAAAACAACATACCTAAATTAAAGGAATGAAAGGAAATGTGCTCTTGGCTTTTCAAAAGGCAAAGAACTTTTCGGAGCATATTCATGGCAGAAATGGGTAATCACTAGACGGTCTACACAATACAGCTTTAGCAAATACTGTTAATAACCTAGTCTGAATAACTGCCTACGGTAAGAACCCAGATCTTGCATTTCAAGTGGTACTGACTGCAGAATAAAAACCAGTAAGAGCAAGCACACCCAGACACAACAGACTGGTGATCATGGCAAAGATCAACAATTACAAGGGCTGCTTAGCCAGCAAAGAGCTGTGCTCTGAAACCAGCAGATGAAGAGGCAGTGGGGGAACAAGGAGTTCTTGCCATCTATTTGAGGCATCAGCATGCTCTGTAAGAGGTCATACATGCCCCCAAGACAGCAAAAAGTTGAGATACTCTCCATCCTCAGGTTATACTTGCTGCTTTGTGCCTCAGTAACCTCCTTACGGGGTCTGGGATTTCTTTGCTCCCTATCCCCTAGGATTTTAAAACCAGAAACCAAATGAGGCATGTTACCAAGTAATTCTCTTCTAAATCTCTGGAAAGCAACCTGAAAGGCCTCCTGAAATTGTTAACAAACGTGGAAAAAGACAGTATACAATTATGTTTTGTCTATGGCTACTAAGACTGATGGAGGGACTAAAGTATGTCAACTTAATTAGGTTCCAGTCAGCTACAACTATATATCCTACCTGTACTAACTAAAGATGCATAGACTTACAGAGTATAATATAGTCAACAGAAGATGGACAGGGAGCAAAAGACCTTCGCTTATCTATATCCCAGATACTGCAGGAATAGAAACTTACAGAATCTCAGCCAGTCATTTTGCTGGCCTGTGTCCCTTAGCAATACAGCAATCATGAAAAACAGGATATATACATTGCCTACTGTTCAAACAATTGCACAAAATACAGACACACTTCTATTGTTGTTAGGTCTTAACACATTCTCTTTGTTACTCACAAAACTACAGGAAACAATGTTTAGGAATCCTGGGTGATAGAAAATGGTTTGAAATCTTCTGTAACATAGAGAGATGCTATTTTTCTATGTTAGGCAAATCATAGCTTTTAGTCGCTTATGTTTCCTTTTAAGTCTCTGAATTCTGTTTTTTTTAGAGTAGGACAAACCTGAAAATCTAATATTTTGGGAAACAGCAGACACCAAGACTCCACAGAAGTATGAAAACAGCTTTAATATATCGTTATCGGCTAATCAGTGCTGTAGAAGCACTCAGATCAAGTGAAGCAGGCAACTGATATGGATGCTAACATGCATCCGCTAAATATTATGAGTTATTTTAAAGAGTCATTAGCAGTTTGATATAGTTCAAATGCACCAAAACAGCTCAACTATTTTTGTGACCTCTTAATTCTTTGCTTTTAGTTCCTCAACCTTCAAGGATGTTTATTAATGTATTTCAAAAAAGTGCAGTTCTCCAAAGGTTAATTATTAATTTGTATCAGCATGGCTCTGCCTACTACTTATATAGTTTATCTACTCTTTAAAAAGCTTGCCGATACTATCGTTGTGGCTCAGGCTCTGTCTGGATTTCTTGGCTTGCAAGAATTAAAAAGGAGTTATATAGCAATGAAGATGGTAAACACATGAAAAAGCAGTTATACGGCAATGAAGATAGTAAACACATGAATTATTTTAAAAACTCAGTCTGACAAAGTAAACCCTTGCATTTTCTGCTATCATAAACCTTCTCCATCTTAATATTTCTGTCACTTGTTTTCCAAAACCATAAATCTGAAGAGTTCCTAGCGAGTTGCTCTAGGTCACAGCAGCTGATGACGTTCCCCCAGGAGCCACACACCGGGGAGTCAAGTGTGACACAGCTTTTGCTGCTTCTCCAGCCTCGGGGCTGGAAGAAGCATGGCTGGCAGCCAGGCTGGTAGCACTGAAGGAGTCTCCCATGCGGGCATAACTCCAAACAGGTGACCTGCAGGTATTTTTCCACTCTGTCAGCATACCCAAGCCAGTTGCCCTCCAGCTTGTAATAAACACCGTTAACGCCAACTCTGTTGTACAACACAGCTTCTTTGCAGCAACTCACAGGGAAGAAGTGAGTTCGAAATCTCTCTTGGTGGTGTAATGTCTCCAAATTCACATGTCGCACAAGGAGAAGGGTTTGAATGAGTTTACAAGTGCTGTTTCCCAAGAGCTCACTACACTTCCCCGCTCTCAGTGCGGCATCCCACCGAAGGGACCTGATCAACATGCTGCTGCGAAGTAGCATCTTTGGCTACTGCTGGAGGCAGCTGCCCCCCACCCTGGGGTACGCACTCCCAGCCGCACCAGCAAACAGCACACAGGTCCTTCCTGCCCTGCTGCAGACAGCCCATTACAGCTAGAACAGCTAAGGAGAAATGTCTGGCCTGCTGCAGCAGGGAGGGAGGCATCACATCTCCCCTGACCCAGCAGGCAACGCCAGGAGAGAGCAGCCTCAGCACATTCCACAAATACATAGTATTGCTGGGGGAAAAGAGAGACTGCCATCACAAGCAGGTAGCAGAGAAAATGGGGTTTGTGCAGAGGCAGTGCAGTAAGTGGAAAGGATGGCATTGAGATATTGTGTTAATTTGCTCTTAAGAAAAACAAACCAACAAAAGCAGCTATTTGCAGCCACACAGAATCAGATAAAAATCTCACTTAGTCACTTCTGTCACTTTCCACCTTCTTGCCCAATACAGGAATTACTAAGAATTTGGTTCAAAAGCCATTTATTTTAACATATTTACTACTCCTTTAATTCTCTTCCTACCTTGTATATTCCTTCCTTCCCAGGCCATCTTTCTGCCCTTACCAATGTCACTCTCTCCGCTTTTCTCTAACCTGCCACTTTGCTCTCCCCTTCCCTTATCTCTCACTAGAGTCCTTCATGCTACCCACTCCTGATCACTTTTCACCCAGTGCCCGTTCATCTCCTAGATGCAGCCGTGTGATGGTAGAGTAAAACTATCTGAATAATGAAAATTGTCCATGAGGTTTGCCTTTTGCTAGAATCCTTCTGACATTTGCTTACTCTACTCATTTTTAACTTACATAATGATATTCACAAAAGACAAGAGTCATTCCTCAGGCTTGTAAGCTTAAGACAGATGGCTGCCTTATGCCTCTGTTCACTAAAAGCTATAGGTATGTCCATAGACTGCTGGTACTGAACCTGTTTCTCTCTCTGAAGCACAAAATGAATGATAGAAATTCAACTGCATTGTTTGCAATCATTTTCACTTTAGTTTATTTTTAAATTGGCCACAATTTCCCACCTTTACAAAGGATTTACATCACAAATATCGTGTTTCACTACAGAATTTTAGGTGCAACTTGCTCAGCTGCCATTAGGTTTTGCCTTCTGTGTCTGTCCAGACCAGACTCCTCTCTGCTGAGGTACAGAGTGACAGACCATACTTTACTGCAGAGAACAATTGTAGTATCAAAGGGAAACGCTATTTTTAAATTGATGAAAGCAGCAAGGATGTCGTATGTCAGTGATTCCTACTGTCTAATAATTATAGCTTCCTCAACAGGCACAGTAAGAAAAACTTCTAGCCTTTCATTTGCTTCCTCTTGGTTGAGCCATTTTCTCCATGGTTTTCTCACAATTTATTTTCTCATCTGGCTTAGAGACTCTCTTGTAGGGTTTTTTTTTGTGTGTGGGTGGTGTTGTTTTGGGTTTTTTTAAACTAACTTTGCATGTTGCACTAAAACAAGAGGTTGAAGTATCAGGAAGTAGAAAGGGACTAAACCTCCAAAACAAGATTTGGGGAGAAGCATCTCAGATGCTGAAGACCGAAAAGTCTTACATGCAATCTGAAATTTATTGGGCTCATCTCTGCAGGTAGTGGTTGGTTCTTAATCTACATATATACAAGTGTTTTGTGGAAAGCATCTATCTCAATGTTTCTGTCTAGCCAAGATGGTTTTGCACTCAACTCAAAGCTGAGCTGCAGCAGATAAAAAGTGATATTTTAAAAAAAGAGAAGTAGAAAGTGAACATAAAAGCTGTCATGCAGCCTTTGGCAAGAATGTAATCTGACCCTTCACTGACCTTATATTCTTGTGAAAAACAGAACAGAAAAGGATCTACACAAGAGCCTTGATATCTCCTTTACATGGGAGATGGCACTGGGGGAGGTTGTGCTGACATGGCAGTCAGGTGCACCTTTGTCCAGCTCCCTGAAGCAGCTGTAACTATCCCTGAGAGCAGGGAGCTTCCCGTCTGCGGGACTGCAGATCACCAAAGGTGTCTGAAGGAAATGGACTTAAAAAAATAATCAATGACCATCTTGGTTAAATGGTCTGTATTGTATCTGCTGATACAAGGACCATATCCATTGCTTGGACAGTGGCAGTTGTTTAACTAAGGAAGCTAACTTTTAGTCCCAACTCTGCCTCATGCTTAGTGGGAGAAGATGCTTTCCCACCAGACAAAGACTCATTCTCTCTTCATTGTCAAGGACCTCCCTCCAACATCTGCTCAGTATCAAGAAAAAGGCACAGAGGAGCAGGACTTGTGAACCTCCATTCCACATCCTTGAGCCTCACAGTACCAGCCTGAACTACGCAAGTGAACCTTTCTTAAGAGGCAGTTCATCAAACAATCATCTTAGTCATCTAAAACTGGTGTGCAGTTTCAAGAAGTTCTTCCTCTAATTCCCAAATAATCTTCTACATAACAAATCAAAGACTAGGGCTTAATTCACATATGCAAGCTTTACTTGAGATTACAATATAGGACATAACTCTCTGGAATCTTTACTTAACACTTGGGAGTACATTTTTTTAGGGCAAGAGGACATCGTCTTTGAGTAAAAATGACCGATTTGTAAAAAAGAAACGCATGCACATCCTTATGACCAAAAGCCCCCAAATCTTTACAGAACTGAGACAAAACTCTTCCATTCCCAAATATTTTAATGGGAGTTTCTAAACAAACATTTGTAGGGTATATTAATTAAACAACAACACTGAGAATCAAAAGCAGGTCATTGTTTCCCACAGCCCAACAGGTAAAGAACATAGAGAAAAGTAAACTGAATTAAACTTCTGGCTTCAGAAGTAGAATGCACATGTATTTTGATCAATAAGATATAAAATAATATTCTTTTCCTTTTATGATGATAGAAATTCATTATGCATTAGAATAAAGATATTCCAGTTATTCAGAACAGCCTGCAGGAGGATTTAGATGACCAATAATGAGCTCTTATGCGCTGCTGTTACGTGACTGGAGATCGACTCCAACACCATGACTTTGTTGCTTCTAGAGTACCACGCAGAACACTATTTATATACCAAGCACAGGCCAAATTACTGGAACTTGGCTGCATATATACAATATAACTTAGATGTGTTTTTTGTGTATGGAGATAAGGAGAAAGCTTTGCATTTCAGAATACAAGGGAAAGATGACCTTGGTAATGCTTAAGGCTACCAAAATGTCCCAATTCATCAGAACCAATCACCAGGTGGAAAAATACTTAAAAGCATCTCTCAAAGAGCAAATATCCCAAAACAACTCAAGAATGGAAAGGGAAAGGAAACAAACTGAAAACCTGTAAGTGTCAAGAGAACAGCATAAAAGGAGGAAGAAGTTGTAACAGTTTAAGCACCAATGCAGAATACCCAGCAAGTACGAATCTTCAGGCACAAGCCAAGAACACGCTGCACTGGAGAGACCAAAGACAGATGACAGCGCAGTGGCTGACTGATGTCAGAGGAGCTATGAAGGTTGGAAAGACTGCACTTCTGTTTCCTACACCATTTCAGAAAACAGCAGCCAATGTTGCACGTCTACTGTGCAGAATGCTGCAGCTGCACCTGGTTCATTATACTTCAGTTTTTTGTGTCCACCCACCGCTTGGTCCTAAAATCTGCACCTCCCTCTCCCCCCCTTACAATCTTAATAGCTCCACTGCTGGTATGCCCAAACTGCCCATCTTCCAAGATCATAACCTTTTGTTTAATCTCTGTCATAACAGTGCCAGCACCCACCTTCACACCTTCTGGTATAGCCTAAAATAAAGTGGCTGTTATTAGGACTGGAAACATCTAACAAATGTGTCTGTAAATTACAATGCACATATTACATGAAATGAAGCAAAGGAGTACAAAGAAAGAATAGTTTCCAAACAAAGCAACTTTACTAGCTTACTTGCACGGTAAAATGCGAACAACATCGTTCTGCTTGTAACTCTCAATGCAGACAGCACAATGATCAAAGTCTGGGTCTGTTTCCTAAAATGAACAGAATGAAAATTCAAGTCAAGAGTTGAGGCTATGACAAATGTAAAAGTAGTTGTGACTAGTACATGAACTGCATTGTACCAAGTGGCTGTTACTAAGAAGACGCAAAACCAACGCCAGGGTTATTGTATTCCATCATGACTTAAGTATTTCATACATACAAAACTCTCCCCTCATTTGGAGCTCGTAAGTGATCACTTAAAACATAAGCTAAGGCCTAAGATGATTTTAATATTCAGTTCAATCACCATAAAATATAGTGGCAATTTTCCTAGAGGCTTTACTTCAGCTTGGAGCCAAAAATTCTATTTTATTCAGAGGTTGGGTTTTTTTGGCAGGATAAGAATCCTGGGATTCCCTTTTATAGCCAGAACTAGCAAATTTTCCTTATTTCAGAGTAGTCCCATATTTTTGACTGCTGCTTACTTGCAGAATTATCATCATTCTTATCCAGACATGAAGATGAGGATCACTGACTGACTGGCTCCTCTCTTTTCTGTTTTCCAGAAGTTATGACTTCTTTTTATTTATTTTTTTTTAAACATGAGAATTTAAAATTTCTAATGAAAGAGGGCTGACTTCATTTGTATGTAGATATGGCATCAGCAATATCTATTTAAAATGTTTGGGCCTGACACACAAAACAGACTGTGCCTTCTCTTAGTTCAAGTTCATTATTCTTTTCAATGCCAGCAAGCTACTAGCAAGACACTGAGACAGGAACCACAGCAAGACAATAGCCACTCCCTGGTCAGCACCAGTCAGTGCTGCAGGCAGAGAATCCCGATGGGCTGCTCTGATGAAGGACAGGTTTCCTCCTACTCTGTTCACCTATGTGTGCATCTCATACTGTCTGTACTGCAACCTACACGTCTCTTGCCAGTTTTGAATTGATGCTGTCAAGACGACAGCATCCCTTCTTTTAATACGGAAAAGTTCCTGTTATCTATATGTACTCCCATACCCACAGAAAAGATTCAGTGCAGTGAGCTGTCTTGAAATAAAACTATGTATGGAGGGAGAAAGAGCAGAAAGACATTTTTTCTGCCTTCTCTCTGGAAGCAATTTTTTCCATCACTTCCTAATCTTCCATTGCTGATGGCGTTGATAAGATAAAAAGGAATGGCACTAAAAAGGCCCAAGGAAATAATCTTCTCTCAAAAATCCAATCATAGCCAGAATTCCCTTGCCTTTTGCAAATTAAAGAGCAAAAATTAAGCATGATTAAGTGACTATTTTTTCCTTTCAGAATCAAAGACAAAGCAGTACTGCTCATAAAAGTGGAAAAAGTTTAGGACTTATACACCATATGTTTTAGTTTGTATACTGGCAAGAAATATTCTTGGAATAACATTTACTACATTTAATGAAATACCTGTTTATATACCCCCCTCAGATTAATGGATATTAATATTTTACATGAGAGATTGTCCTTTATTACCTGTCTTTTAAACTTATTTTTACTTTACATAACTTACATATGGAATGAGTCTAAGCTTACGGAAGTCCACAAACAATGCTAGTCCTATGTACTCCTACCAGCAAAAACCCCCAGCCAGCTAGCACACAAACCCACTCTCACAGTTGCCAGATGGAGTGCAAGTAGTATTTAAGCAAGAAAAACTTATTTGAAATGTACAGACTTACAGCATACATTGATACTAAAAGTCGCACAAAACACTGTGCCACAGGACTAAGTAAGCCTCCAACAAGGAAGGCAACATCATAAATCAGAAGCAGAAAGGAAAAACTGAGATTGTTTCCCTTGGCAAAAATTAAACATGATGCTCAAGTTTACCATGTTGAAATCTTATTACTATACCTTATCACCCTTCTTTACTGTCCTGGTTGTCAATTTACCGATGGCTTTCTTGGCAGCATCTCCAAGACGACGCTAATGAAGTGACAAAGAAAAGAACACAAATTAACCCTGATAATCAAGCTTCATTACTGTCCTTTATAATGACTTATCTGGGCTCAATACTAACATTGCAATACACACTATGGCAGTAGGCCAACACGTAAGACAAAAAGCGTACACAACAAAGCACACAGATTTGTCAGGAAGAAAAAAGCCCCAACAGTTGAGCCCGTACTCATGCACTCAATAAGCATGGGCATAAACCTCATAGTCTGTATACAAGTCCAGAAAACCGATCCAGCATTTGCGTGACAAAACTAACCAAACCCAGACTGCAGGATAAAAGCTTAAGCAACATGTCTTCCCGGTGATTTCCATTATATTCTGTTCATATTGCTTTTTATTCAGTGTGCTGTAGTATACCCCTTGTTCTCTTCTTAAGCTTGAATTTCTTTTACATGCCCTCCTCCCCCGCCCCGAGCAGGCTGATCTTATTCTGAGATGTAAGAGATCCTCTCAGTGTAACCTAGTTTCTCTTTTGCTATTACCTGAAACCACCAGGATCTCAAAGAAAAAAATTATGGGTCACAAAATCTAAATAAGCCAATACAGACTTAAATAAAGCTGAAATGAATACTGGTGTGACGATGAACCTCAATCTGAATGCAGAAGTCAAGCTGTTTTTTTGTTGTTTATGCTGCTTTTATGACCACCACTGTTAGATGGAAGGAGCCATTTCTGCAATTCAAGTGCTGATTCCTACTGCAATGCCCAGTTCCCAGCCAACAAAGAATGGCTGTTTGCCAGCTGGTCCATGGGATCCCAGAGACAGGGCACCGAGCAGAAAAAAGCTCATGTATTCTTGTTTCAGGAACCCAAGATATCAGATTTGGTTTACGCTGACTGGAAAAAGGGAAGTTCATGTATTTCATCCTTCACCTCCATCTTGTACTAAGTACTCTTCCTTCGAAAGAGATGGGCTATTTCTGAGAATGTAAACTGCACCTATCAAAAGCTTCTGTATAGCTTGAAACAAATGTGTGCTTTTTGTGCCCACTTTCTACGCAGCTGAAAATCAAACCCTTCATAAGGTGTACTCCTCTGTATCAAACACTTTCTCTGCATACAAACTGAAACGAAGGTGGCTGCTTCTATTTGAGAAACACAAAGACCTCAGAAGTCCACCACAACCAACTGTACCACCGTTGTTCTAGAATTACATAAACACATATTTTTTTGCGGTTTCCACAGAAGAACAGCTCTTATTTTATATTTTTTAGAGCATGGATTTGAAAAAAAATAAATCGGATACTCAGTCCCAACTACTGAAGTATACCCGCATAGGCAATACAGCATCAGGAACAGAGCTGGGATGGGGAAATTATATGCTTCCTGAAGTCAGAAACCTCACCCTAACTTCAAGATGTGAGAAATTGGTCAATTTAAGCGAATCTAAATTACATGTCCTGGAACAAGCATATTGGCCTGAGTACTTAATGACACAGGACACACTGGCACATTGCTGGAGTAGATAATCATTGCATAACCAGAAGTGTGATTCCTAAGAGTGGAACAAGGCTGAAAAGGCATTTAACTTAAATGCTCAACACTACCAACTAAGTAATTATGGGTAGTATTTGTATTTAGTTGTACTGCATATGATTGTATATGTGCTACAAGAAATCTTAAAGATTAC
Organism: Buteo buteo; assembly: GCF_964188355.1. Classification (NCBI taxonomy): domain Eukaryota; kingdom Metazoa; phylum Chordata; class Aves; order Accipitriformes; family Accipitridae; genus Buteo; species Buteo buteo. The sequence goes on from NC_134194.1 coordinate 6,711,261, forward strand.
TTTCCTACTGGAAGCGTAATATTCCAGCAAAACTCTCTCAAAATGTATACGTGTTCTCTTACGTAAATAAATTTGCTAACCAATAACTTTTCACCTCTTCCATTTAAGAGATCCGTCCCTTCCATTTTCTAATTTTAACAAATACCTTTTTATGCCAACATTGGAAATGCTCAGGATTTCCTATTTTGATAAGTTAGGGCATGGGCGTACAGCATATGCTTGCTTTTAAAACCCAGAACTGTCTTGATGGAAAAGGCCAGCACCACATGCAAAAGAGTTTCATACTTCTGGCGGAAGTGCATAAGAGCAGTGATGTGAAATACTGGTATCTACTTACACTATCTACAGAACACAGCATGTGTTTGATGCTTTGATTTTTTTTTTTTTTTGAAGTGTGCCTTGACATAACTTAAAAACAAGATCATAGCCTAAAACAAGTTATTTCATCACTAACAGTACAGCCTTCTCTCTGTGAAAGCTCTCAAAGCTCTTTAAAAATAAGCTGTAGCTGTCGCCACCTTCTCATTAAAGTTTAATAAGCTCAGCTTTTTAAACCACATAAAATTTTCATCAAGTTTCTCCTGACCTTTGTAAAAATCTAAAGAAAGAAAAAAGGTCATAAGAGCCCTTTCCCCATGGAGCAATTGTTTTGAAACACAGACATTTGGAAGAAGCCTAGAACCATGTAGGGGATGCAGAAGGCACAATTTAGTATTCCACAGACATTCATTGAGTAACAGTTATATTTAAACTTTCACCATCCCATGGGACCACACTAAGTACCGGTTACAGTGTGGTCATTTAAGAATGACATCCGTAGGAAAAATCTACAGGATTCCCATGGGACCTGCAGCATCAGACACTATTTATAGAAACTAAAAAGGAAATCCTTTGTCACAACTGAGGCTTTATAAGTTTGCATTTGTTTTCGGTTTGACAAAACACCAAAGCACTGCCTCACTGTGAGCTCCTGTGTATTAGCCGTAATTCAGGGGGAAAGGGGGGACAGCGACTAGAGGTCAGCAGCTTTGCAAGTTAGCCTTGACAGAGAGATACAAAGGCAAAGAGAGCACAGCAGATTTCCTGAGGTTTACTGACCCTTCTCAATAAAAGCCAAGGCACACTATGGAGGCAGTGGGTCATTAAGTCCACACTAGTAAAACATTTACTTCTAAAGTTTAATCCATATTTGAGTTGATGACTTGATTTAGGTAAGATCTCAGGGTATGGCCATACTCAATTCAGTTCTTAAACAAATCAAGAGTTTAAAAAGAATATAAGAAAGGCATATTGTACAAAATTTTACTTAAAATATATGACCAGGAGAATTAGGCAGTCCATACCAAGTGTGATCTTGAATAAGGTTGAAGGTTAACACAGATCACTAAGCAGTTCTACACCTTAGTTTTCTTACATAACATTCATGACAGATTATAGCTTGGAAATACCTTTATACAGCTTCTGAATTACCTTAACTATTACTAAAGCTATCCTTAAGAACATGGATAGAATTCATAACATTAGCTCTGTGTTCCCCTACACTACACAAGTTCATTCACGATTTAACTTCCCTCCCCATTCCCAATGTACATATAGTATGTATTATTCAGTCAACATGGACTCCATCTTCCTCTTGGACTTACACTCATCAAAACACATTGCTTCACTTCTATTCTTTCCTGTCACATAATAAGATCTTGTACTGGTGCTGCTCAGGATGAAAACACTTTGCTGTATAAAAATCCTTGTCCAGCAACATGCTCTGCCTCAGAACAAAGAGGTTCTGAACACTAGTTTGATGGACATTCCTTAGAAATTATTTGTTCTCTATTGACTACTGTACACAAAAATATCACCTCCAGAACTTAGAGGAAAAACAAGAAGTCCCCTTACCTGATTCCTGTCACGTGCACTTGTGTACCTGATCTTCTGGATGAAGTAAAATATTAACCATGCTGAAGAAATTATCATCAAAACTATGAATGATATTGACACAAAGACTAGAGAGCCCCGACTGAAGTTTTTTGGAGGAACACGGGACCCCACTGCTATTGCCATCAGGACAGAAATATTCTTTTCCAAGTAATTCAGGATCTCCTTAACCTTTGATTCTGTAATCATGACAGCAACAATGTCTCCAGTTCCTACAAAAAGAGAAAATTATTTAATTTGCATTTAAAATTAACATGGCATGCCCCTCACAAGATTTTCCAAATGCAAAGCCATTTGACAACTTAGAGATTTTAATCTATGGCACATGGAACATGCTACTGGGCACTCAACTAACAGGCTGTCCTTCAAACCCAGATTTTCAAATTAGGGCATTTAACATACAAACTGTCTGCAGCTCCACACATAGTAACAGATCTCTACTGGTGGTTACACAGTACTTCCCACATTATAATTACTGTGTGCAGTCTAAACTAGCTTTAAAAAGTACAGTTGTTCCAGATTTGAAGCTGTGAGTGCCTAAATAGGCAACTCACAGAAAAACATTTAGAAGATGAGGTCAATGATACTGCTAGAGTGGTCTTAGTATACGCAGTGCTGCGTACAAGGTGCTCTGGAGAGTTATGCAAACTCCCCTGTGTGGTTATGAGGCTTTCACATACCACCAAGCTTGTCTAGGACCTGTAAATCACAATTCTAGCACAGAAGCAACAAAGCCAAACTTTTACCTACAACACTTCAGACAGAAGTGAAAGTAAAGTGCGTAAGTCTGGCTACAAAGTAGAAGACAAATGAAAATCTTGGCAAAAGTTTGAGCACTGATTTTATCACCCATACAAAGGCATGCTTGATAAGATCACAAAGAAGCTGTCAGCTTCATCAGCTCCATTTTGAATGTGTAGCCCATCTGGTTTTCATAGCGTCTTCCTTCTAGACTACTCCCTGTCCCAAAGGGAAAATTATTAGTACAAGGATAATAAGAGAATCAAACCACAAGACTTGCTGAAAAAGAACAAAATCATCTGCAGAGCAGAGGGAGCACCTATGTTTTAAAACTAGAGGCCCCATAAAAAAAAAGAGGATCTTGAACTCAGAGCAGTTCCGATCCAAGTTCAAAGACAGCAAAGTTTATAGGAAAACCAAAACCAGAAACAAAAAAGCCTTGTAAGTGCCATTCTTATTCATCCAGATCTATTTGCTTCCTATACTAAAACCCCTTTCAAGACCTATTTTCAAAATACTTGCAAAGTCTGCTCATCTGTTTGCTCCATCTGCTTGCTCCAATTCACATTCCCTCAGAGAGGAACCGTATAATGCAAGTGACTTCAGCACTGAGATTCTGGATTTAGAGTGGATTTAAGTTACAGAGAATCTAGTGTGACAGTGAAGAGAGAACATGCGGTCCTATTTTAACACAAGGAATTTGTTCAAAGTCTTTTAATCAAAATCTGATTTTTAAGGAGTTATTGTATCCACAAAATTAAGTAGAAGACCCAAAAAAGCAGAATCTTTAAAACCCAGGGCACAATAAGTCAGGGTGACAGACCCAGACAGCTACATAATTTTCCAAAAAGGAGGGCTTTAATAGAGTTGTGTAACAGTCTTAAATGTTATCTCACTACTCTTTCCATTCACCGTGCCAAATAGTAACTTTTACAGTCACTATCCTCAGTTTTCAGAGCCAGTTCCCTAACATTGGTGTTGTAGATTGTGCTGACATAACTACTCAGAATAATCAAAGCTGATAATCTCAGAAATCAAGATTTGCACAATAGTTTAAAAAAAAAAATATTCCACAGCCCCAAAATTGCTTTCCCCAAGCAATTTCAATTTTTCTTCATTTAAAATTGAAATGGTGAAGACATTCATGCCCTGTCCTAGTAACATGGGTCTAAGTAGGAGAAAAACGTTCAGTGTTCCCTTCTGAACGAGTATTTTTGAAACGACTGTCACAGGAACTCAAAAGCTTTGAATAGCAACCAAAACCCAAGACAATTTATGGATACAACTTATTTAATTACTAGTATACCACAGATTCACACAAGGTCCACTTTAGTTCAGCTTTCCAGAGACACTTCAGTTCAAGACGTACTGAGTTTGGTTTCATACAAATTAACCAAGATATTTAATAGGCCAAAGCTCAGAAACAGAGTAAAAATCCACCCTTTGCTTTATTTTCAGAGGAAGTCTACTCGGATTCCTATTTGTCCAGTTGAGAAAAGAGTTCCAGCCCAGACTTGCAGCACTTAATTACAGGACAAGAGCCACCTTTCCTGCAAGATTCTGTATGTAGTTGCAGCACATGCTCCTGCAACCCCCAAACCCTGCAGCTCAAATGGTGCAAGATCAATCAAGAGCAGATAATTTATATGGCTTGATATTTTCCCTAGGCTTCACTTCTGTTCTTCATATCTAGTTCAGATAGTGAAGAAAGGCGGGGAAGGGTGTGTGTGTGGGACTGTATTCCCCAGAGCACATGTTCTGCTAAGCTTCCCCAGGAAGTATTTATTTGCACAGAGGAATCATGTTAATATCAAAATATCAGTCAGAAGCACTCAATGTAGCGTTCTGACATGATTTACGGTTATCTGCAAAGCAAAGCTGACTAAGATCTTCTGATACCAGTCCAGTTCTGTCTGAATCAAAAGCTGAAGCCTCTACCTATTCCCTGCTGCCCAGGGAATGTGACAAAGCTGACAATCTGTCATGTGTTTTATATAAAGCCTAGCACAAAGGGAACCTCTGGCATCACTGCAAAGTGATTTGCATTCCAAATGACTCAACTGGGAACAGCCAAAGTGCTACTGCTGCTTCTGACCCTGCGAGAGCCAAGGAGAACTGCAGAAAAGAAAAACATATTGTGCCTATTTAACATACTGAAGCTCAGTGGAAACTGGGACTTGGTTCATCCATATTTTTGTCAGGGGCATCACCCTAAATAATTTTAGCAAGAGCTCCCTGTTTGAGAACAATTGGGAGCAGGAGGAGACACCGACTCATTTATTTTAAGCACCTTGAAACTTTGCATTTCTGAAACTTAAATAGAAAAAAAAAAATCCTCAGGTGAACACAGAAAGACTAATGGTGTTTGTAAAAGCTAGAATACAGTCTTTCTATATAACCTTATGAAAAGCAATACTCTCCTCAGCCAAGAACACAGTGTCCAGAGAAAAGAAGCTGGAATGCTAACTAAAGCCAATGAACTATAATACTCAACCATAGATGACAAGCTAGGACAGACCGTAGGCATAAGAAATATTGATACTTGTAAATATAAATCATTTAATTGCTATCATCCAAGACCAGACAGCTTTTTCTACCTTGCAATTTTACCATGTGCATGTTTAATTAGGATAGTTATACAACTCTGTGTATGAAAATGGATGTAGTTGCAATTAATCACTAAATCTGTGTAATATTACATTGGGAGAGAAGAGAAGGACTTAGAAGCTGAGAAGACACTAAAAATGAGAAGATGGGAAAACCAGCAACATCCAGAAGTCTCCTGTAGAGTTCCTAAGGAAACTGCTTTGCTCTCTCACTAATCTATCCATATGTCCTAGCAATTCTAAAAGAGCACATATAGAAAGTCAATAGAAAGTCATCTCAAAGAAAAATTACTAGTCTCATTACAAGCAAATAATGGTTTCCTTTTGTGTTTGCTTTGTTGATTCTTGACTACCAAATGTTTGCCTGAAGCTCAAAATATGGACAACTATGGCCAGGATACCAAGCTAAAGATGGTTCAAAAAGCAGACTTCAGATACTTTCCATCCATCTACCATCCCTTGGAGGATGCAGGGAATGGCAGCCTGGCAAAATGCAAATGTCAAAGAGCTGGTTTTTTTTTTTCTCTGGGCTTGTGAATAGCCCAAGCAGCTGTTTGGTCAATACTCTGGGAGAAGGACAGGTGAGACAATTTCTCCTGGGCATATGAGCAACCTGGCACCAAACTGCTGCTACTGCTGCAATGATTCAGCCACCTTCTCGCAGATGGGGAGGGCAAAAACTTAGATCTCATCTCAAGTGTGGCAAATGTTGGACCACCTGTAACAGGCACTGAACTATTTTGATTTGATGTAGCAAAGTTTGCAGAGAACTGAGAATTAAGTCAGATACTCATAACAAAGGTTAGCACTTTTCTAATGGTTGATATTTTCAGCTAAAGTCCTTGTAATTTCCTAAGTCTTTGATAGTGCCTGCTGATGCTGCAGACACAGCGTGAAGCAGATAGACTGCACTCATCTCACGCTTGCAAAAGAATATCGTTCTCTCTTTCAATAACAGACAATATTTAATTGTAACTGGATCCTTTCATGACTTCATTCTGAAAAACTTAAACTTTATACACATTTACCCGAATAATTCTGCTGGTAAAAAATTCAGAGTACTTCCTTTAAAAAAGCAAACAAAATCCCTACCTTCCTAATAAAGGAAAAGACTGGTGCAGACAGTCACTTGTAGGCTGGAATCAAGGCATGATTCAGATATTGAAATGCCACTGCCTATTCAACTGCAACAATAGGAACATCATAATGATAATGTAATTGGAAATAAAACTGCTCATCTTCACAGACTAGACTTCCCTATTCTTCTATTAAAATCCTGTAACTGTATGTTAAGCATTTCTGGACATGTTCTATCAGAAATAAAAATATAGCAACACACAATATTCAGTACCCAGGAAAGGGATCGGTCCTATTACTGTGAGTGAGAGATTTCTTGGAATAACATTAAGTAACAGTGAAAACACTCCAACAGAATTTGGGAGCCCACAAAATGTCGACAAAGAAAACAGGAAAGCAGAAATGAAGTATTATGGTTATATATGAAGTTTTGAGAGACTGATCCCGAGTTCTGTGAAAACACCAGAGACATGTGAGATGCAAGGGAGCAGAGACAGAAGCAAGAATTACCCCTACAAGGTAAGGGATTTAGCCACAGAGATAGGGATATAATCTATGGAATCCACAAAGCGAGGTGAGGGAAAGGGAAAAGGCATATTGAGCTGGATGCAAAGCTGCACTGCTACAAAAGGTAGGCTTGGGGAGCACAGCTTTTAAATACAAATTCCATAGTATTTAACAACATTGCAGAAAAATACACAAATTATTCTGATACCTTAACACTTTAATCTGATACAAAACAGAGAAATTCGTTGTGAAGAGTAAGTCTTACATTCTAAAACAGGCTTTTGGAAAAGCAGACACCAAGGGGAAGAGCCTTGGCATATCTTCAGAGTAATTAAAACAGGTCTAGCTGCACATATTTTTATTTTGATCTAATCAGAAAGTAAACAAGAGCACATCCAAGCTGTCAACAGGAGTGCAGTCTCAAGAGTAAAATATGTTGTTTGAGATGTCCCAAAATCAACTACTTCTGAAAACACAAAAAGCCCATAATATTTGTCAGTTATTTAGTTCTAAACAAGGCAAGAATTTAATGCCAAGAATATACATCAATTTTAAAATGAGACTGGACAGCATTTTAAAACATTTGTCTTCCTGTTGCCTTTATAATATTGAAAATGTTGAATTCTTGTCTGTATGCAAACATTTACTTTAGGATGCCTATTTTACATAGTGTCAGACACTAGAACAGATGTTACAACAGTACCATAAGAAAAATTGTAAAGGACGGCAGTATATGAAATTGTTACCTGAAAGTTAGGCTTTCACAGGATGCATCAGTTAAATACAACCAGTGGAACAACTAGCTATCCCCCCCTCCAAATCAAGCAGATATTTGCAGAAACCACAAGTCTCTTTGCTACACAAACCTATGCAAAACAATCTAAAAAAAAGCTTCTGCAGTTAAAACTTGTATTCTGACTGTCTTAAGAGGACAAAGAAGTAGATATTCCAAGTTCAGTGAGGAACAGGCTTCTATGAATTGCAACCAAAATACAGTCAATTTATGTCTGAAGAACACTCAAAACTCTTCTCTGATTGCAGCAAAACAGATTTTACTCTGCCAGGCTAAGAAAGGGCACAGCACTATGCCCTCTAAACATGATTATGTACACTTTAGTGTTTTGCAATGTACGACTCATTGCTGTACTGCTGATAGACATGTGATGGACATTCACAAAGTTCCGCTCCTTTAAGAAAAACAGGCATATGATTAGAAAACCAGAAACAGCAAGAGTAGCTTTCCAAAGATGGGTATGACACAATTAACTTAAAATAAAATACTAAACCCTAATCAGATTCTTGTTGTGCTAGCCTGTAGCACATTGAATTAAGTCCATAGGTGATAAAAAATAATCTTATAAACCGAAATTATCTTTCTGATGCCCGCCCTCCTTCATTAAACAAGAAATGATGCCTCAGTATAATGTTCTTGCCACATTTTTGGCCAGCTTTATAATCTACTATGACCAAGAGCTCTTAAAAGGACAGCTAAATAGCAAAATCAGTTGAGGAAACTGTTGGGCCATATTTAGATGACAACTGCTGACACATTATTTCATAACCCAGTTGCTCTATTCTGACACCGAGGGAGATGTTTCTTAAGGAGAAATCTGTGGAAGATCAAAACAGGTAGTCACAGCTAAATCCTCCTGCTTCATTCGCAAGTCCAAATCATGCTGATACAAACGAGATGGTGGAGCTATGCCCCTGCATTTCCTCAAGCCAGACAAGGTCCATCTGTGTCTCTGATACAGCCAGCATACCCTACTCAAGAAAACTGACACTTACAGTGTCTCAAAGATACAATACAGTATTAGTATGTAGAAGAGAGGCGTTAAGACTTCAGCTTCACTGCAGATCACTTCCTCTCCATCGACCTCACCCAGAGAGCTTTTTTTTATCTTCTATCATAAGTCATGTGACACTAAGCACTATTAGAAGAATTAAGATCCTTCTATTAAGCTACAAGATGCACCCACCTCTTCTCTAAGCCTCCCACAAGTTCCTGAATCTCTGCTCCATCTTGATTTTTGAAAGCAAAAATACACTATTTCAATGCTTCTGATGGGCACCAGGAGGACAGATTCATGGTTGGGCTGAGAAGGGGGGAACACCCAAAGGCAGAATTTATACATCTCTGGGAGCAGAACTGCAGCAGAGTTCACTTAAAATGGTAAGGACACTGGGTTTGGGGGCTTGGCTTTTGTTTGTGTTCCCCACCCCCCCCTCACTTTTGACTGCCTTGATCATTCTACTTATATCACATATTCCCTTTCTGTAGAAGGACTTTTGTCTTCTGGGAATTACATTTATATATATTTGTTAATGCATGTGACCTTTTGGGTTCTTCACATTAGGGAAAACCAAGCCTAGATAAGGGAAAAGCAGACAGAGGTTGCAACGGTTTTACAGACATTTCACACAACCTTTTTCTCTTTCAGCAATGCTTCTTTGTATCTACTTTGCACTACAATTTTTTTGAAAAGGAAACAGACATTCCACTTAAATAATGCCAGAAGAATAAAAAAAAAACCTTGGTACAAAGGAATTTAGCATTTTATCATCCCCTTTCCACAATCTGCGCGCAGATATTTTTTTCATTTACACAGTTTTACAAGGCATTTAACTATGTATTATGGTGAGTAAACTGCATTTGCAGTCCTATTTAATGAACACTTTTACTGTTAAGGTATTAGTATGCTAACAATATGAAATTTTATATTCAAACCTTGAACAAATGCAAGTTAATAAAAAGCAGAAGGGTCACATTAAATTTTGACTAGGGAAATGGTGTAATCCTAATACAACACACTACCAAGAAAAGGTTCCTCATGTCACAATTTCATGTATTTCTGAAATAAGGAAGTCTTTCTATCTTCAAAAGGTATTTCTGCTTATTTGAAAAAAAAAAAACAAAACCAACAAAAACCCAAGCAACTTTCTTCACATATACTTCTGAACAATGTCCAAAACCTGTTACCTTAGATCTTGAATTTAACACCCAATCACTGATTACAGTGTCACATTCTTGCTTAATCAATAATATTAATGTAATGCAGACCTTACTGGTCCATTCATCAATTTAAGACACACTTGGATTTTGATAACTGAAAGTCTCTGTAATCTTGCATTCTGCAGTGTGACCAAGTGCTAGTAGGTGGCTTCCATTTTGCTGTTTCTGGATAGCAGTTCATATTCCCACTAATAGAAGTTGGAGCTAAAAAACCCAGGGATTTCTAAGAAGGGTAATCTGTCATGCTCATGTATTTTCTTCTATCTACAGACAACTTCCATACAGATCCATCAATCTGGACAGTCATTCCAAACAAATTCAGCAAGGCATGAAAGAAATGGCAAGAGAGCCTTACCCAAGGACACTACAAAATATTTTTAGAGCTTCATGAATAGCATATTCACAGATTAATATCATAAATTTGATTCCACTGAATCCATAGATTTTGGGAATTACTCTGCTGCTGGACCTCAGACTTTGGATAAGAAAAAGAATGTAATTACTTACAGTCACTAACAGTCCCGTGGGCCTTTTCACAGTCACAGAACTAATTACCCTTTCGGCTGGCTGAGGAAAAGTGAGCCTAACTGCTGTTATTTCAGTTGTGGATGAGGCATACACCACGCAGAAACACTGGTAAGAAGTTCTGCAAGGCACCGAGGCTATGTTAGCTTTGTAAAGGGGTTTCCCTGGCTTGTCTTGAAGAGACAAGTGCTTCCTTATGGTCCAGAATCTGTGCTTCAAACACACTCCTCTCCATGTCTTGTTAAGTGTCAGACACCTCCATCTACTGTGTGACAGATTTTCCTGATGGATACACCTCCAAGAAATGCAGTGGGAAACAGGATTAACTACAGTGCTGTTGGCATTTGTTCCCCACATTTTCAATTAGCAAATATAAACAATAAACAATATAAAATGATCAAAGATATGTAAACTATGGTTAGACTATTGATTGTTTTGCGTTTTAAAGCTTCAACTTCAATGACTCATCTCTCCTCCTTTTTCACTAATATTCCAGGGTAAATTAATAATAATCAATTCTAGTAACAATATTGTAATATACAATAAAATTAGTTTTGAGCTGTGGCTTAAAAGTAGGCCTCAGTAATCCAGGGAAAGTTTTGCAGTGGTTTTGGTATAGGGCTGAAATATTAATCAGCACACGTTTGTGCAAAATAATCTGCAATGCACCCTGCCATAGCTTTCATGCATGGGTTCAGCTTACATTTACATTAAGAGACATTTGTGAGAAAAAGGCAAGCAGCAGAGGAAGAGATGTGCTGCACGCAGCGAGAGTGCCACAACAGTGGAGACTGCGAGATCTCTGCAGTCTCCTCCACCCACCCCGAATTAGGGCAAGAACATGAAATAGCCGTTAGATGGCAACAACTTCAAATTACTTCCTGTCCCTCCTGCCTCTGACCCAGTGACCTAAAACAATCCACATAAAATACATGCAGTTTTATCAGAGTTCAAAGCAAGTACAGACCTTGCTTCCCGTGCTAGTGTGCTTTTTAAGCGAATACAGGGCCATCAGAAATCCTCCCCTGGAAAGGAAACTCTTTCTGGGAGCCTGCATTGGGCAGCTCTCCCACAGTACTACAGCAGGAGAACATCACCTTCTGTGCACATCACAGAACAGAAAAACCTTCTTGCAGAAAACGAATGCATCGTTTCTTCAGAAGTACAATGAAGATTGATCCTGATAAAATGTCTACAGCTTGTTCTAAAGACTTTAAAAGATCTACCTGTATCAGGTAAATCCTCTGGAAAAGGTGTTACATTAGAAGTTAAATACTTCAGGAAATTTCTTCAGCACTGATAAACAGTAGTTATTAGAATCCAGCAACTTCATTTTGACACTCTTTTCTTCTATATTTGTCTTTTCCTGTCTATATTTGTTCCATAAATTCTGAGCATGAAATTTTAACTTTAGAGGCTTCTTTGGCTTATATTCTTTTCTATAAATCCAAATAAAAGTCTAGATTTTAATAGAGAAGTTCATTAACAAATTTAACTATTTTGTATTTGACAAGACTGTCTTTACCACACACAAACAAAAAAAGAATTAAAATGCTATTTTATCTGCATTTCCTTCCTATTCCCATAATTGATAATAAAGGAGACAGCTACTACATATTTTCTCTTACCACACAGGCTCTTTTTTACATTAGACAATATTTGTTCTGCTTTAACAGAAGTAGCAAGCAAAACCACTCATAAAACTGCCTTCCTGCCAGTGATATCATAGTCTAACATAACCTATGCTGGGAAAGATGTCCTTCACTTAGGTTGATAGAGGACATCTACAAGAATGTGTAAAAAATTTATTTTACATGCACACAGTAAGACATACAAGGATATACACAAAGAAAATAATGTTGCAAATATATATATATGTACATCTGTTAATGTAAAAAGTTCACCAACTCCTTAAGGTCAACACCTACTTGAGTTTTAGAACTCAACTTGAAGTCAAAGGGGCAGAGGCTTAGTGGACTATCACACAAGAAAAAACAAATTCTGATATTAGCAATAGAAACTTCATTTGACGTGGTGATGATAGACTGATTCAAGAGTGACAGTTGTTATCCAGCCACCAGAAGGAATTCATATTCTGCTAAGAACAAATTTCCATAAGACTAATATTTTCAAATGTGTATTCAAGCATAAAATAACTTGGATAAAATATTAATCCCATAGGTGAGAACTGCTTACTGAGTTATTTTCATAGGGAATCACCTCTCTGCAGGTAGGCAACATCCATAAATCCATATAATATTTGACTTATTTTTAGCACAGACGTTGCCCAAGCTGGTGATTGGAATTCATGAGAATATCAAAGTAGGAAAGCATGCAGTTCACAGAGTGTGCATTATCAGCAGTTGCCGCTTTCCTCTCTGCTTCATCAGGAAGACAGAATATTCCTAAGCTTTGGTACACAGCAGCATAAAAATTATGTTACAGTGATATAAAATGACACGAGGTCTATTTTCACCTATCTATGGAAAGAAAATGTAGAGCCATGAACCTGGTCATCGTAATACATTTGCAAAACTGTCTTGTGAAGAATCCATTTTTAAAAGAATAAAGGAATACTGCACAGCACTAGACATCGTATGGAAATAAGACCAACTTAGTGGCTCACCTGAACTTTCACTTTATATCAACTCTATTTAACACATACTTCACTGAAACAGCAGCAGAACAGCTGTCAAATACACAGGGTCAACTCCTCTCCAACATTTAGGGATAGAAAATACTGAAGAGATGTACTAGAATATCTAATTAGCAGATGATGTGGTCATTCACCACCTAAAAAGCATGCAGGCAGTGGTAACGGCTGAAACAGCAGGAAAAGGAAGACCAGAGAGTACCTTGAATGTGTTTAAGACTGCTTTACACACAACATTTGTTTGAATAGGCTCATCACATAAGCGTAGGTTTGTGAATCTATATCCCACTTGGAATTATTCTCACTGAGGGGGAATGCTGGATTCCAACCTGTCCCTGCGCTGAGGCTAACACCAAAGGACTAGTCTACATCTCAGTTACACACACTTGCAGTTCCTACATCAAGCAAGCAGGAAGTTATTTATAGGAAGCTCTGCAAAGCACAGATTGCTAAAGAGATCCTTTACATGACCATAATGCAATCAAAACAAAAGCTGTGGAGCGACATTCCTCTTCATTACACTGTGGTGCTAAAGTGGTACTTCAGTTCTAATTACTTTTAGTCTGTTGCGTAGTTTGAACACTGCAAGTCCAATATTAATTTTGAGATAGGGCCTACAGCCCAAATCAGTGACAGAGATTCCAGTACACCAGTGACTGAGTACATGCAGCTAAAAGACAGCATCTCAAAGATAAAATATGCATCATCTCCAGTTATTAACATTTTTTTAAAGCTTGCCATGAGTAAGAGTAAATATTTGGAAGTCAACATGCTGAAGACAGTATTAGCTTTTTCCCAAATATCCAAGTATCCAAACAGTTGCCTGGCTAGCTTAGAAGACACCTTTCTACCCACAGCAGCTCTCATGTTTTATAACTTGAGACATCATTGCAATCTACCAGAACCTAAAATTATAATCAAACTCATTATATGGTTTAACACGTATTAGAGCAAACAACACTGGAGCTGTGTTGTTATTGGTAGCCTTTTTTTCTGGCACGATACGGCATTCCAGGCCAAAGAAGTCACAAACCATTGCTAAACAGACTGCAGACCTTACAATCTTACAGGTATTTCAAAGGGAGACCAGAGCTGAAGGTTTAGGAGGGTACTACATCAGTAGAGAGAAAAGTGACAAAAAAAAAACCACGAAAGGAAGGTGGTAAAAAGCATTTCACTAGAATATGGGACTTTTTACCTGCAGATTATTTGCAAAAGCGTCTAAGGAAGATACCCAAGACAAAAATGGATTGTCAACAGGCTTTGAATTGCTACACAGGGGTCAAAATCTCCCTGGAAAATTCCTGTGGTATATAGAAATGGCAAGGTCAAACGCCACTAAACCAGAAGCAGCCACAAGACATTAACCTTGTAAAAAGAAAGAAAGAAGCAACTGTAGGACCTTAGTAAAAGAATTCAATTCTAATTGTATGACAATATGCAGAGCAATAATTAGGAAATTCCAGTTTCCAAGCAACACCCTATGCTTAAAGAAAAGGGACTGAAGATATTCTACGAAAAAGAAAAAAACCCAGTCAGCAGTACAGCCATCAAATATAGATATATGCCTTTTCTGATTAAGCTAAATAATTCCAAATTCAGAAAACCTTCTGGGAAAATGAACAATGTAGTTATCAGAATTGTGATAATCATTTTTTACCAAGGAAAATGTTTACAAATGAGGCTCCCACTGGCTAAAGTAACTCACTAGTGACAGCACAATTTTAGACAGATAGCCCTAAAAAAAGTAGAAATCTGTAGAAATCCAGATTTTCAGCATTATTCTAAACCAGCAATAGTCTATTTCTAGACAATTTGGAGGCAACTGCTCTCCAAATCACTAAGTTTTGTTGATTCCTGTATGGCACTCAAAGACATATCATAGAAAGAGAACCCTCTGTGAACTGTCATTAAAAAAAGCATGCAAGCTCAGATCCTGATATAACTGTTAACATTTGAAAGTCCCCACCATAACAGCCAGTTGAAGACACACTACTATAAAAATTCTGCAGGTACAGGTGCTTTGTAAAATTCTAGACCTTCCATTATACATTAGCTTTTCTTCTTCAGAAAGGTTTGAGACAGACTGCTCCTAAGATCTTACAGATACTTCTGCACTCCAAAACACCGATACTCCCACCACAGAGGAAAGTGTTCCACATTGGATAAAATGTACGCTGAAGGAAAATAACTTTTCAGAATTATTGGCTTATTTTGCTATATTGCATACAGGTAATCATCAGAGAACAGGCTATTTCAAATAGCATCTGTGTGCTGCCAAGAGCTCTTTAGCAATAGTTTATATGGCAAAAGAGTACTTGGGCAAAAAAGAATTATAGTGAAAGAGATCATGTTTTATTTACCTTGATGAGTCATTGTGACAGGTTCTTCACTGGATATATTGTTGTAAATGACCACAGCTGTGGCATTATGTGAAGCTGCTCGCAGTATTTTCTCTCTAAATGTACAGTTTCCTCGCTGTAATAAAGCAATCCACTGCTTGGTGTTTGGTGGAACTTGGAAACGTGTTCGAGGGTCACAGCCCAGGCGATCTGCAACTGAAATGGGAAATACATTTACACAGATGGCAATTTGTTCAAAGAGGCAAAAAAGAAAAAACTAACTCCAAGTTTTGCTGAATTACTCAACTGTTATGCACTAGGAAGCCACTATCCTCACATTTATAAAGCTTAAAGATAACTGTATTCTTATAAAAAAAAAGTCTTAAAAAACCCCAAGTCTTACACATTTAAAGCTGTGACTATATGCCTGAGAATTAAGCTCACTAACACAAGCTATTTTTAACTCTAGTGCAGCTAGAACAATGAATTCACATTTGAATCAATACCTGCCTACAGGCTGAAAAACATTAGAATATGGTTCATGTGCTATAGGCATTTACAAAACAGCTGTTTATCAGTCATTCTGGGGAATGTAACTTTTTTTTCTTTCTAACACAGTCATAAATACCACTGCAGTGGGAAATACAACTAAACAAAGGAGGCTATGAAAACAAGATTTCAGAGTTATCTGCCATGTGCAGGCTACTGTAAAAAAAGGACAGTATTAAAAGCTGATCTTGTAAAACCCCAGCAGCCAACATCAGCTTTTTATGTATGCAAATTTTGTCTACAAGGAAGTGCATTCAAATTCACAGAGAAACAAACGGTTTTGCAAACATGATGCACTCAAGTTGACAGCTAAACAGGTATTAATGGTATAAAGGAAGAGTAACAGAAATGGCAAATGCCAGATGTCTGAATTCAACAGTATGCAAATCTCTTTTGTCCTTTCTGATGCTGTAATGTATCCTGAACAGCCCAAACCCACACAGAGCTATGTACAAAAGGCACAAAATGCAACACAGAAGATAACTTCACAGTACAGCAACTGAAACTGATGAAAGACATTTCTGTTTACACAACTGGAAACAGGCAGTTTAGTCTGATACACTGGTAATATCATTAAAGGACTTTAGAAATTTAGAGCTAAATGTATCTCATAATACAAATATATTTACCCTTTCAAATGCCAAGAATGTAAGAATCTTTGGCTACTAAAAATGGTTGGGATAAACAGTGATTTTTCAAGACATAAACAAACAATTTACTTGCATAATAACTCTGAAAACATTACAGTTTATAAGAGCAATTCAAATGAAGTGTCCCATAATTTTCTCCTTTTAAAAGAAGCGAGTTCTTCAGCACAGACCATGAGATTTCAGCAAGAGATCTAGCACGAAAAATATCCAGTTTAACATATTAGCTAGAAACAAAACAAAAGATCTTTTTAAGCACTCTCAGCTTAACAAAGCTCAGGTTAAAACCTATAACAAAGGAGATTCAAACAGCTAAAGGGTCTTTTCTGAAAGAAGAAAAAATCTTTTGCTTGCCAAAGAAAACTAGTGCAGACGAATCTATATTGTGGCAGTCATACAGGAAGTCGTTGCATCTCTTAATTTGGACAAGAAGTGCCTCTCCCTGTTCCCCTGGAAGGAGGGTGGGGAGCCAGATAGAAGCACATCCTTTTCACAATTGTTTTTCAAGGCTATATTAGACATTTCAGACATGAAGGGCTATTGGCTGTATTTTTGTATTTATGCTTTTGTTCTATACAGGGATCAGGGAAAATCTGAAATATAGATGCCTGAAGCCAAATTTTATAGTGTATTTTCATCCATTTCCCTGACATTATTACTCAAATCCCTTTGGAAATTGCTAGCTAGCACTGATGCACACACATTGTTTTGGAGCACTGGTGAGGGCCATCATGAACAGCAATGATCATAGGAGTGCACTTCCATACCAACGGCACTTTTGTAGCTTGTCTTTATAGTCTTAAATTTAAGAGAACAGTACATTTTTTTTTAAAGGAATTATAGTCCTTTTTGAAAATGTGACAGAACCGTAACATGGCACATGTGCAACCAACCCTGATGTCCTCTGTTAAGACAAAAGCAGTTCAATGCATACTTCCCCCTTCTTCAGAACATTTCCACTTAAAAATGCGGGTGGCGGAAAGCACCAGCAGACTGTGATAGTAAGCTTCTCAAGCCTTGAAAGCTAAAAACCCCATCCTTCCCCAGTGAAATCAGATTAAAAAAATCTCAGATGTGATACATCCTTTGGAAAATACCATTCAAGAAACAGCCACAATTCCACAGAACCTCCTCAAACTACCAAAAATAACTCTGAAGGTAGACACTATGGCCAACATAAGTTTACTTAAGATATATGGGATGAAGAGCAGTAAACCTATGGATTACGTACAGTTTGCTTCACTACAATCATGCTCAAAACTAAAATACCAAGTGAAAACAAAAATGTCCACAAATAGGGCCACTGGCTATTAGAATGAAAAAATCATAAAAGCAATAAAAGGCAAAAGGCAGCTTATAAAGGGAGGCAGCATTCTCAAAAGTCTGTCACATAGTTCAGTTTTACAAAAATTTATGTAGGCACCTTTAAGCTAAAAATTTCAAGCCATACAAATATAAAAACTGACAGAGAAAGCAGTAAGAGAGAACAGAAATCGCATCTGTGGGAAACGTAGTACAAAATTTTCTACATGGTCAAGATCAAAGTCTCTTTCAGCTGTGGACAGAGCTATGAAATGTTACTGGATAGAGCAACAGGATTAGGAAACAAGATATTAAGAGATAAAAGCTTTCCAGATACAGACCAACAAACACCACTCAAATGCATACAGCATGTTATTCCTGACTAGGTAGTTTCAGTATGTCCCGATGAAAAATTAACAGCTGACAATATTCTTTTAGTACTATTTAAATAATACAAAAACATTACGGAAAATCTGGTTGCTTTAGATAAACCTGAACTGAGTAACTTGAGTCACTTGAGATTTAATAAAAAGTTACAACCCACATTTCTTTATATTAGCATCTTATTACACCATACAAACGTTAAGTAATCTTTTCACTTTTAACTGAAGAAAGTTCAGGAACAGTAGTGGAAAGTCTGACTTTTTCTGCTCGTCTTTTCAGTAGACTTAATACACTCTGAAAAGAGTGAAAGTCTTATAATCACAGTCACCCTTCTAGCACAGCGAGCTGGCTAAAATAAAACATCTGCTACACACCTAACATCTCAGGCACATCAGTTGGCTTTGTAAGGGACATAGATAAAGAACAGTGTCAGCAAAAGTCATCATCGATAGCTATCCATTATCATGCCATCTATGGTCTGTTGTCCAAAGTCCAATTAGGACCTAAAAGACTAGGGCTTGCAAGTATTACCTGGATGATGTCCACGCCAGAATGAAAAGCAACTTCACATTAAATTAAAGTTATTCTAAAACAAATCACTTGCACATAAAAAGATATGATCAGAAGTCACTCATGTAATTTCAGAAGATAAGCATAGAGAAAGCCACCTAACTATGTTTCCCTATAGGTGTGCTACTCTTCTGGCTTATTTGAAATATAAGTTATTTACTCTGCCTTTCCTTTCTCCATGTCTACCTATGTACCATGAATGTGTTGGCAAAAAACCAATTTTCTGTTAGAAGTGGCAGCCTGCTGGGTTAAAGAGCTATGTACAATGTTGTTGTAAATATATCCCTTCCTACTGTAAGCCCCAACACCAAAGAGTCTCTTAACAGAGGAATCAGCTGCGATTTCAGCATATACCGTTAGGCTGCATCTTTGTTCTTGACTTTTGGAAAGCTTCAGTTTCCTCCTGCAGAACACACAGGAGTGCTCAACTTGCATATAACTGTTTCTCTTTAAGCATTGTTTTTAAATTCAAGAGCGCTTCCTGCTAAAGGACTAATGTTTGTGACAGCATTTTAAGGATTCATGTGAAAGTAAGTTAATAATGCAATAGATTCAACCAGGCTTATTCAACTACTGAAGTAGTATTGGCAAGCTTACATTAGAATAGCAACAGTACTTTCGTCCTCATCTTTTCCAACTGCTTGGCCAGGTCCTTTAGCCTTCCCCCTATAAGAGGGACAGCCATTTTGTGGTAGCAAAAATGAAATTAATAGGTTAGCTGTCAGAGGCTTTGTCAGAAGTAAGCATGCACCTGCCTGAATGCGGACTGTCTCCTACTTCTGAACCGTGACTGGATTTGCTTTCTCTCATACACGGTGCATTTATGTTGCTCTTCCATTACTTAGAATGTAGCTGTGACGTCCCACTTCAGCCAAGGTTGCTGCATTGACTGTTATCAGACTTTGTCCCCTTTTCACAGAAAAGGGCCAGTGCCATGATCCCACACCCTGGGCATTAACTATTTTATTCCATGGGTTTTTTTCTTTTTTTAAAAAAAAAAAAGGTCAGATACCTTGATATTGATTGCATCTTAGCTAATACTCTACTCTCTGAAGCCAGCAACAGTTGCCAGAGCTGGTGTGTCTCAGCTATACATACAGAAATAATTTTAAAGTCTGACCTTCAATCACTGTATTACAACAGGTGGAGAGACACCACCAATATTTTGAGGGGCAGCAGATCAAGGGACTCGTTGGGAAAGAAAACAGCACAGGGGCAGATGCAGTGCCATGCAGCCTGTGCCCCAAAGCACTCCCTCCCTCCAGCAGGCACTGCCCAGGCAGGTGCTACGTAGCACACCTGACTGGCAAAACAGACAGCCTTGTGCAACACATTAATTATAATCCTGTGATAAAATTTCCAGAAAAGGAATTCAGCTGGCAAATTTACAGAAGTTACACAGCAGCACTGATTGATTCCTATTCCAACAAAGGGTACTAGTTATTTGCTGTCCCATTAGGGTTTAATATGTGTAGTATGTATCTTTTCTTTCAATGCATTACTACTTGTGTTATTATCAATATAGTCCTTATTCAAGCCACTTATAATTTCCACTTTTTAAAAGTTATGTCAATGAGTTATGTACAGCAATATTTTATTTTCAAGATCTATTTTAGGTAATTGCTTTGACTAAAGCTGGCTTTAACACTAAAAGAAACTCTTTGAACAAGAGGTAATCTTGTTTCAGGGACTAAGTTAAACAAAAGAAAATCACTGAAGCTTGTAAGAGTCCTGTAATAGTTCAGATTTAATCTTGTTAGCTCAGTAAGTATACCACAATTTTGGCTATAAACTCCAATATATAACCTCCACTTTTGTTATCAATTAGTAATTACTAATTAGGCTGGATACTGAGACCAATGGTAAAAGACAGATGCATGGCACAAGATTTTTCTTCCACTACTCTACTGACATATTTGCTTGTTTCATTTTCCTACAGCTTATTGTTTTGGATTCTGGGCCAGAAAGGAACACAAAATTCTGTCTGAATGTTACCTAAACCTCCACAGTTACCAGGAAACTGGCATTTTAAACCTTCTGCAGCTAAAACTTGTTCACACAACATGTTTATGAAGTGTCAGATGCTACAAAATGATATACTTACAGTACCATGCCAAGATACACCTCCATTCCTAACGCTGTGCCAATATTATTTCTTCCCCACTTCCACCTTTTTCAAACATACATTTTTCCTCAAATTCTCAGCCTCCTTGCCCAGCCACAACCCTACTACCCCTTCAGCAGGGATCTCCCCTTTCAATGAGCTCTTTCTCCAATGCAGCTTTCATACAACCATCACCTCCCCACACGCCCTTTAGACTCCAGTCCCTTTCCACCCCCTCATTCCTGGCCTATTGGCTCAGCGAGTCCTAACGTTTGGCTTTGAGTCCGCTGCTATTTAACTTCCTATCAGTCCCATCTTCAGTCCTAATCACCCTGCCTGCATCCCTGCTACCCAAGCCGCGCAAAACGTCGCCTCCCGGCAAGGTCCGACCATCTGCGAGGGGACTTTGAGAGGATGCGGGACTCTACTCCTCCTCTGTATCCAAACCCAGAAAGACATGCAATAACCCAGATTCAACAGTTACAGAAGAGTCCTGTTCACCGTGGAGAACACTTCCGAGGGAACTAAGCCAAAGTTTCTACCAAGAACTGTTAAAGTGAGTTTTTTGATGGCTTCTGGTTTGGTTTGTCATAGCAAGAAGAGTATGCCTGACATCTAAAGGTCAGCACCACAACTGGTGTCAGGCACCTAATACCAAAGATGCTTAAGAGCAGAGGTCACTAGAGTGGCACAGGGCTGAACGCTTACACAGTGCGTGTACAGACATTGCCACAAGTACCTAGGCAGCTACGGTGAGAAGTTTGCGCTGAAATGCATGGTTCCAGAAAGTCACAAATAACTGAGGACAGGACTGAATGAGAAATGCTCAGTAACGTCACCAAAGAGATGATATAAACCTGAACTAAACTATCAGAAAAGCTGCATCAGGCTGTGAAGACGCATTTTGCTATTACCCTTCCATGCAGAACGAGAGGAGCATTTTCTGATAATCTTCATATCCAGAACCTATTTAAAAAGCTCTTCTAATAGGAAATTATTTAAGTCATGACAAAAGACTAACAAGTTAAAGGCAGTAAGAAAAGGAACTAGAAGTGGAAGAATGGAAGAGAGATTAATAGAGAAACTCTGCAGCTATGGTGCATTTAATGCACTTGGAGAGATGCGTACACAGCTGCTGTATTTACACCCAGTGGCAACTGTGACCGACAGCTTGCTGGAGCTACACTTTCACAAGTCACATTCACAAGCGGTCATGTGAATTACTGCCATATCACTTGCAGGGGAACATCGCTTTTGAAGGCCAGTATCAATTTCATACAGAGGTCTATAAAAAGAAAAGGGAGTTTTAATACATGTATTAACATGACAAGGTTGAATTTGATTAAAGGAATTCTGCTAAAGAAACAGGAGAAGCGACTGAAATATCATTCTGCACTGAGATTTAAAGGATGTGTAATGACATGGACTGGCAACTTCAAAAATAGTATATAAAATATTGGGCATAATCAAGAACACGTTAACAAAAAACCACTGCAGAGCACACCGCTTAAAATCACAGGCTGTGCTATTACAAATGGTGTACGTTCAGCAGCAGATCATTGGCCCCAAATCTTGAATTAGTAAATTCATTTATTTACCTGCAGGCAATGAATCCTTTCTTAACACAGCATGCAAAAATGTGACATTAAGGACATTTCAGCTCTAAAACATGGATGCCCCAGTCTACACCATCAAGGTGCTAACAGATGGTCCACGTCTGTGGAAATTTCAAGGGATAGCCCATAAATGGGTGAATGCTTGACATCAAAGCACTTTCAAAGTCAAGGTATCTTCAGATATAGTTGTTAAAAGTTGTAGAGTCGTTTCTTCTTAGGATACATGAGAATTGGGGTAGAGCATTTACTGCTCTAACAGCAGAGGCTGGTGCTAGCTACTCGTATTAAGAGCTATCAGAAAAAAACATTTTGCAAACAAGTTCTACAGCAATATTAGCAGGCTGATAAAAAGGCATTAGAGCAATTACTTTCAGCATGACAGCATTGTCTTATCAGAGCTAGATAGAAAAAAGCAGAATACAAACATAAGACCCTTAAGCATTCAAGAACATCTTAACTAAAAGCATAAGATATTCCAGTCTCTCCTACTACATGAAATATTTTCAAGCCAGATGAAGTGCGCCTCGGCAAAATTCAAATAAAATGCGTACTATATAACAACCTACACAGAACAATTCAGAAGAACTTTCAAGGAAGACAACTGCTGCAGTCTTTGCTTTAACAGTCTTCTGTTGACAAACAGAAGAACAAAACTGAATCTCCCCAACAACTGATGGCAAAGCTTTAGTGACTGCAGCATGTCAAAACTGCAGAAATTGAGGTCTGCACTTTCATGATTCCTGCTGTGCTTCCTCACAGAAGTTATTCATCATAATACTTAGCAGTAAGGTATAAAAATGCTGCTTATGGACTGCTCAATTTTATTTAGCTCTTCTCTCATTACTAGCTTCCAGTGAAAATGCTGTCAGCCTTCCTCAATGTTTTCATCACACTTTAGTGAAGACCATATCAGAAGAAAGCAGAAAAAGTTACAGAAGCAGGTTAAAAAGTAACTAATATCAAAAGTTTTTACTGACAAATAATGTAGCTATTAAAAAATAAAATCAAGCATTTTGATACCTTGGATATATTAAAGGACAGCAGTTTTAAAAACCCTAAAAATACTACTTGCAACAACAGTGTTTATGTAACTAACACTTTCAGGACAGCCTCCCAATTTCATATGGCAGTTGGGGTGTCTGTGTTTAAGTGAGGAATACGAGGAAGCAGAAGAAAGACTGAGCATATTTGATGATAGCTGACTGCGAGAGCATGGTGAAGGTTGGATTTGAAGTACAAATGAAAATCATTTTACAGTAGACTTGCTCAATGATTTCTGCTTCCTCACCCTTCCACCCCAAAATATGCTGAATTAATATAATCTAGTTAACACTTTGTAAAGCTAATGAAGCTGAGCTTCAATGAAACTGGCAAGCATCTGCTGATGCAGTCTGCTTCATACATACTAGAAGCTTATAGCAGGCTGCCTAGTAGGATGCATTTTGTTCTGAAGAAGCATCAAAGTATTTTCCTGATCTTAAGATTTGGTAAATTCTCAAAAGCTTTTAATAATACAGTAGTTCTGCCTTATCAATTCTTTTAAAAAAGAGTCTAGTCTTAACTGACTACATTATTTCACTTAATGCATTATTCAGAGGTTTAGTGTCCAGGAGACAGGTTGGGACCACTGCGATCCATCAAGTGATCCATTTCTTAAAGATGGCAGTTTACATAATGTCAAGAAGGGTTTTCAAAATAAGATACCCCTAAAACCACATCACTATGACTGAAGCAGTTGATTTCGTTTCGGGCAGAAATCAAGACAATACTCTCACTTGTTTAAATTAGTGTTCTCTATAAAACCCAACATTTGTCAAAAAACAATCGATGGACAACAGCTTCGCTTAATAAAAAGAAAACTTATTTGAAGGCACTACACAGCAGTACCGCAAACAAGTGCCTTTTGGACTGGCCATGAGAGTAATAGCTTGACAGCTTCAGTCCTTCCATGTCTCGATGGACAGCTTAAACAGCATTTTTAAGAAACGTACACTGAACAACCATGACTTCGTGCAGCTCCAAAAGCCATCCAGATGCATATCTATCACGGTGAGATAGCTATGCAGCTGTTCCGAGATTCACGGCAACGCTGACACCGAATCCTGTTAACTATTGCTACCGACTCTCTGGAATTAGTTTAGAAATAACGCTTTCATCGCTCAATAGGACTAGCCTGCTGGCATCCATGCTGGGAAACACACCATGCTTCGCAGAGCCCTTATTAAAGCCTGCGCTCTCAGATCATGGATTTTCTTTTTCTTTTTTTTTTTAATTTTCCTGCGGGCAAGTTCTTCCTCCTCGTTTGTCAGAGCTCTCTAGGAAAGTCTGCAAAGCTCAGACAAAGGCCTTGCGGAGGAGGCACCCGACAGCAAGCGACCGACGGCTGCGAAAGGAAGCGTTACCTCCGTTGATGGGGACGGGAGCCACCAGCAGGCCCTTCACCTCCACCTTGGGGGAATCCTGCCCGTAGCGGCCGCGGTCGATCCTCAGCAGCGTGGGGCCGCCCCGCTCGGGGCTCAGCACCGTCACGTTGATGAGGGCGGTGTAGTACGCCTGGCTGGCGTTGTCGGCGCCGGCCGGCCGGACCCAGCAGTGCCAGAGCAGCAGGAGGAGCAGGACGGAGGAGCCGCCGTTCCGGTGCTGGCGAGCCCACCGCCAGCTCATCTTCGACTCCGGGCGAACCGACGGCCGTCACCGGTTGCCTCCGCCGCTTCCCCCGCGGCAGCGCCGAGCCCCACACGCCCGGGTGTGTTTTATCCCATCTGACAGCCCAGGAGCGGAGAAAGACCGAAAGCAGGCGGAGGGGGGGGAGGAGAGCACGGGCTCATGCCATGGGAGGAGCCAGCGGAGTCATGGCAGGTCCCGGCCGAGTCCGATCCGTCGAAAGCGGCCCCCCGGGGTGGGGGGGGGGGGAGAGGCTGCTCGGGGCGACCCCCTCTCCGCCGGCCCCTCAGGGCGCCGCGCTCATGCCGGCCGCCCGCCCGCCGCCGCGGGGGAGCCCCGGCCGCCCACCTGCCTCTTGCCCGTGCCGGGCGAGCGGAGGGGAGGAGGCGGGGGCGGCGCCGCGGCCCCCTCCCCGCACAAGCCCCGCGACGGCCCCGAGGAAAGCCGCCGGGAGGAGCCGCCGCCGCCTCAGTCGCGCTCACACACGGCCGCGGGGCTCGCCTCAGGCTGGGCTCGGCTCGGCGCGCCGCACCGCCTCGCTTCGCCTCGGGGCTCGGCGCCGCCTTAGTGCGGCGGGCGGCGCATCCCGCTGCCCGAGCCGGCAGCCGCAGCGGGTGGCCGCCGCTCCAGGCTAGGCTAGGCTCGGCTCGGTTCGGTTCGGCTTGTCCCGTCCCGGGGGCGGCCGGGCCCCCCGCGCCTTCCCGCAGCCGCGCCGCTCTCAAGCCGCCGGCTCCGCGCCCGGCGCCTCGACTGCAACCCGGCGCTCCTCACACTGCGCAGGCGCGTCACGCCCCGCCCAGCGCCACGAGGGCGAGAGGCGGGGCTAGGTGCGAAAGCCACGCCCGCGAGGGGGCGGGGTTACCGAGATGGGGCGGGGTTATGTGTAATGACGTCACCGGGGCGTGGCAGCGTGGAGGAGGGTGGCCATGGCGGTGGTGGGAGCTCGGGCGCGGGGGAGGATGTGCCCGGGCCTGGCCGCTCCTGGTGCCTCAGCGACGTCTGTAAGGAACGCTTGGCTCTAGCGACCCGCGGCTCTTCAAGGAATTAGATGTAGGGACACATACGGGCTCCCGTGGCTCCTCGGTGTCTTTAATTTCCAGATCGGGAGCGCTGGCCATCAAAAAGATAGGAGAGGTGGTTTAAAAGGGTCTCTGAAATGGGGGGAGAAAGGGCTGTATGTGTGAAAAAGAGGTGGAGCGTGTTCAGTCTGTCCAGTTAACGCTGAAAGGGCTGTTGGGGCAGGAACACAGCCTCTGTGTCAGGATGTGGTCACTCTACCCAATTCAGAGCTACTCACTTCTGGTGTACTAGAATGGGAAATCTTACAAACACTCAAATGTTTAAATAAACATTAATCCCATGAAATACTGTAAAACAGGACTTGATGAGTTACTCTGTCTTTAACTATCATCATAGTTTAAGGATTTAAGCCTGTTCAGAGATGTAACAAAATAACGTAATGGCCGCCTTGGACTTTGAAAGGCAAACTATCTGCAAATTATTTGTGGCAAAGAAAACAAGTACTGCAGGGCTGTGAGTTAGGATATTTTCTAGATTTCTGAACAAATAGCTGTGCTGCTGTTCTTTTCAGATACGGTCTCCTTGGTGACTTCCCCAGCTGCTCGGGAGGGCCCTGCGATAAGTCTGGTGTTTAACCTAAGTATCTTATTAAACTGTTCTCTCTTGGAAGGTTTTGTAATTTATCCATTTGCGATGCACCTGGTCACGTGTGTGTGTAAGATAACACCATCAAAGCATAGTCTGTTTATTTCGTTGAGATGCAACTGGTGGTTGTAATCCTGCCCTTGGAGACACCCGTGCCATTCCCAAGGAAAGCAGCAGGCTTGCAAACCTGCATCTCGGAGCAGAGTGGACCTATGGGCTCTGCTAAAGGCATGTAGTGTCTGGCTCTGTAAAATCCTCTGAGAAGCTGTTTATGAAAAGCTCTGTAGAAATGTCAGTACAATCCAGGAAATGCTTCTGAAACGGCAGCTGAATGTTCTGCCTCCACGTTTTTTAGATTAAATTTTGCTCTTCTTGGTTAATACTGGGTGAGGAACCAGATGCTATTAATGGCCCCTCCACATTTCACCCAAACTTTCACCCCAGCCAGAGTGTGAGAGTTGTGGTAAACACACTGATAATGCACCGTGCACAACATGTTTTGGAGCCGTCGTTCTTGCAGTGCAGACAGTAGTTTGATTTTTCAGCAGTAAGAGCTCTGCATCATTTCAGTGCAAAGAGATGTGCTTTATTGCTGAAATGTCCTCAGAAGAGGCCAGGGAGTCCTAGGAACCTGAAGGATTCCTTGCTATTACTGCATTGACCTTCAGAGAAGGATCTCAAAGCACTTTTGAAAAGCAGTGAGAAAACATTCACTGGCCACATTAGAAACAAAAAAAAGCCAAAGGGCCCACCCAGTGACTTCCCAGTTCCCTTTTCTAACCACAACAAAAAGCTGCTTTTCATTTTGCCCTGTCCAGTTTCCTCTGGGCTGTGTTTCTGCCGGCGATAGGTGGTCTGCCATGCTCGACTCCCTGTGTGAGGGCTGTCCGCTTGATCCCATCCCTCCTCACGGAACAAGATCCCGGAGGTTGCCCTGTGCCACACGCGGGGCCACGAGCCCTCGGCCGCTCGTCTCCTACGGACAGGCTGGGAGGCAGGAGAGGAGCGGCTGAGGGCTCGTGGCCCCAGGACAGGAACCCCAGGAGAGGAGCAGCCGAGCGCTGCGCCAGGATGCACAAAAATGGGGTATTTCATGATCAGAGCAGCTTTGATCTCTTCGTCCCCCAGATGGACAGGTCCCTGGATGGGGAGAGGAGAGTTAAAATGTCCCTTTGGCCACTTTCATTGGTGGTGGAGCTGGATGAAGGTGGTGGAGAAGCCGGAGCTGAGAGGACATCACGACGTCTCCCCACCCGGCATAGGGCAGCCATGCCTCTGGCAGTGGCCGCTCCTCAGGGGGCCTTTTTTTTGGCAGGCAAATGGCACTGAGGTCTTTGCAGGTCACCACAGGGGCGAGGATGGAGCCGTACCTCAGGCTTCACCCCACCTCCTGGTGATTTTTGGGGGGAAACGGTCATAAATCCATTTCCAGCGCTCCCCGGGCGCGCAACACTTCCTTCAGCCCAGATCCCGCCCGTGACTCCCGCCCGCCCTTCGCTTTCCTGTCAGGCTTTACGTTGCCAAAGGCCCGCGGCGCCACCCGCCGCCATCTTCCCGCCCGGCCTCTGCCCCGGGACCCGCGGCCGCCGTCAGGATGATGGCGCCACCTGCGGGGCGCTGCCGCCGCGCCTCCCTCCGCCCGCTGAGGGGCTCGCCTCGGCGCCTGGGGACGGGGGCTCCGGGCGCTGAGGAGAAGGCGGGTGTCCGGGAGGGACGGGTGGTGTCCGCCGCCGTCGGTCCCTCCCGGCGCTGTGTGGTGAAGGAGGGCAGGAGGGGCCGGGGGGGGTCCCAGACTCCGGGGACGAGGCGGCGAGGAAGCGTGGCGGGTCTGTGGGAGATGGCAGCGGGGATGGTGGGGTCGGCGGCTCCTGTCAGCAAGCTTAACCAAAGCATATCCGCCTTCGCCATGAGAAAAGACCGAGTTTCATCCTGGATGGAAATGCCACAAAGGCCAGCTGTTTCCTAGAGGATGCGGGGAAATGCAAAGCGACACAAAAGTAAAAATAATAAAACCGAAATGTGCTAATTGCTTAGGCCAGGGTCGGGCTGCCCGGTGCTGCGTGGGGAGCCGGGAGCGCTGCAGCGGTGGCCTCCAGGAAGCAAAGAGCCGCTGCCAGTTATGACTTTATTCGTTTTCACATTTAGATATTACAACAAAACTCTTAATGACAAAGGATAACAAGTACTATAGGAGGAGAGGAAAGAAAGCAGTGTTCTAACTGGTTTGATACATAACCGTGAACTTCCAGAGACAAGACTCAACGTGAGTTATAAACACTCACATACGCTGACTGGTAGGAAAACTTCTCACATGCAAACACCCACACACGCACCCACAAAACACACGCTCACACACACAGACCACACTTCTGTACTCGCACATAACCCATGTTGTAACCTACTTGCTTCAAAGGCAGCCCACTGAAACATTGAATGCTGCTGTAGCAACAACAGGTACCAGGCTAAAATATTGCAATATAAATGAAGTGTTACTTGATACACAGGTTTTTCTTCAAAGACATACATGTATTTGCAAGTAGGGGACCCAACGCTCTGTTTTCGTGAGGGAGGAATGTCCTCTCAACACCAACACTTTGTAAGGAAAAATGAGACTGCGCGTAGACTGGGAACAGTCATTTTAAAGGAGGAGGATGATAAATAGCTTAGCTTCAATGTTGAGTTCCAGTAAAAAGCCCAAACAAAACAGAGTGCATGGTGAACGTAGCAGGCACAATCATTGAACCCTGGCTTTTAAAAGTTGAAATACTCCTTTGTTGCTGTGGAAAGACAGACAACACTGTTGCCTCACATCTTTAAACCAAAACAGACCAGCTTCATTTCATGCTCACACTTATCTGGAGACTGTAAAGAAAAAAATGCCAGAAATAACGCAAGAGTGTGGGCAATGGTATCAGGTTTGTACACTCTAATTTTAGTACACCTTTAAGACAGCAAAAGTACGATTGTCTCAACAGCACTTCAATATCCCACACTACAATTGTTCTTCAGCAGCAGGAGTGTCTGAAGAGGAGCCAGCATTTGCTCGTATCATGGCTGCATTGTTCATGCAACGCTGTTGATGCAGATACAATAGGATCTGATTCCACACCCCCCCCCCCCCATCAAGATGGTGCAAAAGAGAGAAAATAAACTTCTGTGGAGTCGAATGATTGTAATGTTCAAAAACCAGGTGCCACACCAGTGCTTTCCCCAGAGTGAAGCAGGGGATCTTAACAATGGCTCTAATGAAGTAACCCTTCTCCACAAGGATGCTTGTGGGCAATTTACAGCTGAACCTTAGAGACAAAGTGCAGCTGTCCTGGCTGGTTGGGAGTGCTGACAGCCAGCCAGGGCACTCAGATGCCTCTGTCCTCTTTCTGCTGAGGAATCTTGCCCGTGCTTTGAAAGTGTCGGGCTTTGCTAGTACGTTTCTATCCCTCGCATAAGGACAAGGACTTGCAGCTACTTTGGAATTTTGTTTTTCAACTACTATTTTATTTATAGGGCTCTTTCTGGGGCCCTGTCTCAGATGGGGCTGTGTTTCCAGGCAGAGAACTGTTTGTGAAGCACTGGAAACAAGAGAGCCTGGGTCCTTTGGATGCATGTCACCCAGCAAGCAGCCTGAATTTAACTCAGCCGTCTGTCACCTTCCACCCATGTGAATGCTGGTGGAGACCTCCAGCAGCATGGGGCACATGCAGCCTTCCTTCCGTCAAGAAACCACCAGTTCAAAAACCAGGGCAAGATAAGGGCAGGAGAATTTGGTCTGGCCTACACTCCGTTGGCTGTCCTACTTCCTTGGCCTGGCTCTCCAGCATCTCCTGCCAGAGGATTCTTACTGAGTCATAACAATTACTTAAAGATGTTTAAATTCCTGGCAACTTCAGGGGACACCAGTAGAATTCAGGGAATTCATTGTCACATGCAGTTTCCAATTCCACATCCTGAGCCAGTTTGGCTCAAGCTGGTCCGGCTTTGTGCCTCTTTTTGCCATGGAAATCACAGCCATGTCATCCTGCTGACGCGAAAAGGGAGGGGAACATTAAGCGCTCTGCACAGGCTTAGAGAATCTGATTGACAGGCATGCATTTCCCATGTGCTAAATAAATCTCCCCATTACACTTGTGCGGAGAACTATAATTAAGACTTGGGAAAGTCATCTGTAAGGACTCACAGGCTCACGTCAGGAAACGCATAAAACCCTCTGCTGGAAAAGAAACACAGTTTGGGAAAGCAGTACGTCTGACAGGAAACACAATTTAAAGAGTCCAAACCAAACCCTTGGCTCTGTGCACAGAGGTGTGGCCCGCAAGCAGAAACTCCCCGGTGCTAAGATGCCCTGGTGCAAGGAGCTCTGCCAGCCACGGATGGGCATGTGGGAGAAGAGATGATGACAAGCTGTTCAGATGAGCCTCTTCACCCAGGCTCCTCTGGCGGTGACGTAACTGTGCTCTGTGGCTGAGCTCTCGGATTGTGAGCAGGATGGAAAGAAGTAGGTGGGAAGTGGTGAGGCAGCAGCGCAGAAATCTGTAGAGAGGGGCTGCGGAGGTTCCCCAGAGCTCTGAATTCACGTGGTACCTTTTAGAAACAAAAGGCCCAAGTGATACGATGTTTCCTTAGCAAATAAATGTTCCTCAGTCCTCCAGAGATCGGTACACTGTGCTGGCGGCTCTGCAACAGAAACTGGAGAGGAGCCCATCGGGCAGAGAGGAAATGTCATAGTGCAGAACAGTCCATCCAGGAGAACTGGGGCTTGAGCCCTGGCCAGGTGCCGCCCTCCACGTGCTCAGTGATGCCAACACACAAGGGGATGCAACCCAGGGCACCTCATTGCTGGAGCTCTGTTCCTTCCATTGTTTCCAAAACCCTTGCAGCAACTTGAAAATAAACATTTCACTCCCTACCACTTTGATCCTTTTCCTCCCAGCAAACAACCCATTTTCACTCTATGTTTAGAAGCCAGCTGAAATTAACACAGCTTTGCTTTAATTTCTTACTCGAGCAACAAATGATCTCAGCACTGCTCTGGGAGAAGGGGGAGGCAAGTGCAGCAGACCTGTGAGTAACCAGCTCCCAGCACAGATCATATAAAACCCTGGTTTTCACAGGGCCTGCAAAAATAGTTGCTGTTTATCTCACTGGGAGGACTGTAGCCATCAGCTGCTGACCTACTCAGCACTAGCTGTGTTGAGATGGCTAAAGTAATCCTGGTGATAAGGCAGATTGACAGGTTTTCCTCCAGCAGAGATGAGAGAGAAGTGGGTCTTGCTTGCAGAGGAGATGGAGAGGCTGGCACCTACCTGGAATGAAGTGTGCATGAACATTTACAAAGATCCCTAAGGATGTCTCCGTACACCTCTTTTAAATGTCCTGCTCTTGCTCCTAATACCACTAGGGATTTCTTCCCTTTGATTCTGCTCCACAGCTCAGCAGCTGACATCATGAGGAGAGGAGGAGGAAGCAATCCAAGGAAAAACATTCAGACTGCACACCAGGAAGAAACTTGAGACTAAGACAGGTCTATTTATATCTGACCTGAAATAGGCTTTCTGAATGGGAAGCTGATCTGAGTGGAGGCTGGATGCTTGGCAGAAGGTGCTATAGTGCTGAACACAGGCACCCACTCGCCGGCAGAATGCATCTGTCTGAGCCACAGGAAGAAAAGAAACGTGAGGAATCAGCGAGGTGCTCCTTCCAGTCCTGGCACGGGGAAGCTGCAGCTGGAGGCGCAGCATGGGCCATCATGCTGCGGTTCCAAGGACATTAGTGTTCCCCATCCATTTGGGGTAGGTTCCCTGCTGGGGTTGGGCATAGGTTGAAGGAGAAGCTCTGAGTGACCCTGATGACGTGCCTTGAGGGTGAGAGGGTTGCCTCGGCAGGCGCCTCCAGGGCCTGATGCCATTAGTACTGCTCAGAGAAGAAGGAAGTGTGGAGAGTGGGGGGACTGGCCCCCTCTCCAGGCGGGGTGCAGCTGCCATCCTCAGAGTGTTCTGACAGCTCCCCGTATTCACTGTTGTAAAAAGTCTGGCCTCCGACTTGGGACCCATATGATGGCCGACATCTGCCCCGCAGGTCCGACTGTTCCCCTGGCAGCTCTGCAGTTCGGCTGGGCCCTTTACTGCTGTGAGGGAGAGAGACACACAAGATCAAACTGAGCACTCCTGGAAAGCCTCTGTCCTGCTTAGAGAGATCCCAGCTTCAGGAAACACCATCTGCTAATGCACGGGGCAGAGGCAGGGTCAGGAACGGACCTACACCTCCATTTCAAAGCACAACACCAGGCCTTGTTCTAAACCTAAGCACAGCCTGTATGTTTTGTGAAAAATCTGCCCTTAACCCAGTGACAGAGTTATTTCAGCTCTCTAGATACCTTTGGGAAGCCCAGGGAAGGGTTGGGACCCCAATGAGCAGGGAGAGACAAGAGACATTGCCTCTATTGGTCCTAGACCTGGCAGGAGTAACAGAAACTGATACAAACCAACAGCTAGGATGGGGGAAAAGGAAATGAAGGAAGATGACGAAGAAGATGTGGGAGGAAATCGGCAATCCCATCTCAGCACCTGCCAATACCAGGTGACTGGCAAGAAGTCACAAGAGCGAGGGCAGGGACACATTCAAGGAGAGGTTTAAGGGCAGTGTTTTCCAGGAGACGGGACACCCAGTAGCCCATGTTGTAGGAGACAACAGGAACGTGCCTTAAGGAAAAGAGGACAAGGACAAGAAGCAGGAGACAGTCTGATACAACAGCAGAGAGACCACAGGGCTGTGGCTAAGGGAAAAGACAATGACCAGTCTGATTTCATGTTGGGAGGCAGAGGAGGTGAGGAAGAGGCTTGGGACTGGTCTTGTCTACACATGAGCTGACATGGCTCGCTCAACACACTGTCATGGAGACAAGGTCCCAGGCTGCTCCAGCACCAAGCAGAGATGAGCTGGACAGGTTCTTGCCCAGTTTCCAAGCCTGGTGCAAGTACATAACCATCCATAACATCCTCAGCACCGAGAGTGCCAGCTCAACCTGCCAGGCTCAGTACTGGCACTTGGGAAGTCCTAAGGCCTGTACCATCCCTGCAATGCCACATCGGGGCCCTGTACCACATGGGTCAGGGCTGGGAGAGGGAGGTGGCAGCCACATAGTTTCCATCCATCCCACCTGCCACTGCTTGAACAAGCCCTGATATTTCACCAGAAAATGTCAATAAGCATTGAAAGTCTTATTAACACCGTCACTCCACTGTGCCTCATTATCTTAATGGACACATTCTCATTGAATGGGCACAGTTCATATTTTTAAACCCTAGGAAGCAGCAGGCAGGTCTGTTCTTCGTGCATTTTGCCTCTCATTAATGTGTGCATGGACTTATCTGGCTCAGGGCCCACAGCCCTGCTGCTGCTGAGAGCCCCAAGAGGTATACCCTATGAGGAGACACCAAGAGCTGCCTCCTGGTCTCACTGCATTTGGCAGCAGGGAGGTCTGAGTGGCTAGACTTAAGGAGTACCTGAATCCACCTTCTTTTCTGTGTCGGTTTTCTATCCTCTCAAATTCCTCAGATGCCAGAACCATCCCACTGTCTGTCTGATTGTCCTGGAAGGAAGCAACAGGAGTTATCAGTAACATCCCTGTCGACTGATCAGAGTGGGAAGGGAGGAGGAATCATTCAGGAGATGAGATCATGTGTATCTGTGATGGGAAAAAAGGAGTAGGGGCACTTTACCAGCATGCTTTACGGTCTTGCTGGAACTGATTTTCTTAGGTGCTTTCTTAAAAGCAGTACGTACAAAGGGAGGATTTGTGTGTGCAGTTCAGTACCACTTTTTTGGGGAAAAAAAAGAGTGCTTCCTACCTGGAAGATGTATTACCATCAAGTCTGTGAGAGGTGACATTTTCCTCTAAGACTAAGGAGACGACTTAAGTTTTGCCACTATAGAAGTACCAGCCCAGTTTGGAGAGGCCAGGAGGGCTCCTACTGCACACTGCCATGTGGGTCAAGATAGGGGAGGTACAGACAAGCACTCTGGATTTACCTAGTCCTGTCTGGATTTCAGCATGCTTGACCAGGCCATGTTTACAGATTTGAGAAGGGTGAAGAGCAAGCTCTTCACTGAGGTCCTTTATAGTCCTTGCTTGTAGATCTAACCTCCCTATTTCACACTCAGGCAGTACAAGCTGTGCTGTAGAGAAACCCCTATGTGCCAGGTGGAGAAATGAATGTGCATAGGACTGGACGGACTGAACAGGAATGACACAGACAGACTGACATTAGATAGGAGTGATCTTCCTTCCATGATCTTAACAGCAAAGGTGTCAGGAAACAGCTGAACATTTTTTTGCCCCCTGCTCTACCCCATTCAGGTGCTACTCACCGGGTGTGCCTTGTACATTGTATGTGTCATGGGAAACTCTTCAAATGTCTTTATCCTGGATGGACACCTGATCTGATTTCCTCCCGTCAAACAACCAGGGAATGAGACACAGTTGTAGTATCTGCTGACAGAAGCATACTGTATTCAGTAAAAACCAACAGAGTCAATGCCCTGAATAAAAAGAACCTGAACCCAACCTCCTCTTCCTGCAACCAAAGTATGCAGGGAGGCAGATGACCCAAATGGTGGATTTTGGGAGGGGAAAGGGGTCACCTTAGGCCTCTCAAACCCATACTACTTCTGCAGTGGGGAGCACCCAGACTTCCTGATTGCATCAGGCCCTGATTACCTCTGGGCTTTGGATAAGTACAGTAATGTTATCTAGATCCCAGGCATCACACTATCACAGCTCCCAGGAGACAAGAAGCTTAGGCCTAATTGTTTGGGTTAGTTAGGAACAGACAGGATGAAGCTTCTGCACTAGCAGAAGGGCAGAGGCTCAGCTGACACCTTCTTTCCTCATCTACCCGATGGGCCACAATGCCTTTACTGGGACGTGTATCTGGAGGCAGGAGAAGGAATGTCATAGGCTTACACATCAAGGGCTCTTTCTCATCAGCAAAGGAGAATGATTTTGCTTTCATAAGCAAGATGTTACGGCGTAAATGCTTGGATCACACCTGATCACCTGGGATTTTTTCAGCATCTTGCTACAGGGTTCTCCCCATATGTCTCAGGCTCCCTTACAGCTCAGGCTGCTGGCTGCCTACTGGGTGCTCTCTGCCCTTTTCAGAGGGGATTCACCTTGCTGCTAGGCTGTGGCAGCGTATCCTCATGTCAAAGTCCTCTTCATCTGAGTTTTGCTGGGCAGAGGAAGGCACCTGGGAGAAACCATCATCTTCTGAGCTGTGAGAGTCGTTCAGCGGGATGTAATCCTTCCCTTCCTGGTAGGAAGAAGAGTGAGTGGCCTTACAAGAAGGGGAGGGCTTTCCCACAAGAAAGGGCTTTACAAGAAGAAGCTGTCAGAGTTGGGGAGGAAAATTTCTGGTTCATGTCTTTTGTTTCTCTGGGACAAAATATCTGGCTGGAGATTTCTGTGCCCTCTGCGTTAAGCAGCTGTGAATGTTGCAGGTGCAGGTAGGTGTGTGTGAGCAGGAAAACAACCCAGTCCTATGGCACCTACAGTTCTCTAGCCTACATGGGCAGAACAGTGTGCTCTGGGGGCACATCATTGCAGCTTAGTCATGCCTGTGCTGGGATCCAGTGCTCAAAGGTTAAAATTAGGGACGTTGGGATGAGACAGTACTCATATTTAAGCATTTAGCTATCATCTTATGAAATGGAACATCAAGAAAATATTAAAATCAGAGCTGCACACTCATCACAGTTAAAAGTCCTGGTGAGTTACTGCATGGCAGTGATTAGTAATAGTTTCATAGAAATTTGTATATCTGACTGCTGTAATGGAACAGTTGTTTGGTTCACATGGCCCTGACATTTAGATCTAAGCATAGAGTTTCAGAAACTCTGGTGAAGTCCTGGTTTTCATTATGCAGGCATGTGGGAGGCAGGAGTGCCAGAGCCTTGACTCAGCTGAAAAATTTCAAATAATCATCTGGGTATTAGGATGGAAATACTGGAATGACGACTGAGAGGGCACCCACCCTGCAAAGAGTGGAGCTATATTAGGATGCAGCTAGAGGGCTATTGCAGAAATGAGCTCTCCAGTAGCTCTGGGAAACAGACGTCCAGGAAACCCTGTGTTATCCCTTGGCCTATGCAAAGGTATTGCATTGGCCAGGGAGTCAGAGGAGGGCACGGTGAGGGAGCTAGCAGTGTGAAAAGAGAGAGCTGTCTGGAGCTGAGCAGGGACACAGAGAGGTTTTCACCTGCTGGACGTTTTCCTGAAGAAGGTTCCCCAGTATCTCCACCAGGTCGGAGAAAGTTGGTCTCTCCTTGGGATCGCCATGCCAGCAGCTCAGCATTATACGGTAACTGCCAAGAAGAGATGCTGTTTTTATGCCACAGAAACCCCCTCCTACTGCACTCAGCAGCTCCTACCCATGTGGTGCCCACTGGGACAGCATGTACCTGCACCGTGAAGGAGAGCTCAGCACCCCTCAGCACATTGGCCACATGGACCTACTGAAAGGGGGGTTGGTTCACTATGCACTGAATATAACAGTGCACAAGGAGCTAATTTGGACACCTCTGATACCCTTCGGAGCAGGAAAGCACATTGCCCACCTACAGACCTATCCCAGTGTGGGTATGCAAGGGTACCTAGATAGCCCGGATTCAAACCCATCTGTCTTGCCCTCCAGGCAGTGGCCTGGCGTGAAGGATGTGTTGGCTTGTCCCCCATGCTGGCTGAAAGGTCTTTGCATCCCACAGAGGGGCCTGTCCTGCCCTATGCTGGGATCTGGGAAGTTTCTACCATCCCACAGAGGGCTTTGTTCTGACCAATGCTGAGATCTGTGAGGTTTCTGACTCACATTTCTGCTGTGGCGTACTCTGGGGCTCTCATCCTGGTACCGTCTTTGAGCCTCTGGCAGAACTCCTCGTTGATCTGGACTCCAGGGTACGGAGATGCCCCTAAAGGAGGTTCAAAGAGGGGTGAGAACATGAAATGTGCCATCAGAAACCAGTCCTTCTGAGACTGCCCTTCCTCCCCAAACACTGGGAGATGTGTTCACTTCTCATAAACAGCCCATGTCCTCGGTGCTGCCTGAGACAGCCTCCTCTGCCTCAGTGAGCTGGAGGCCACCTCTGCATGCCTGTCTCCCCATCACTCTGTTCATGGGTAGATATGGCCTCCATATTTTTTTTGCCTACATCGACGTCTCTTCCCGTCACCCTCATTAGCACTCACCTAGCGAGAAGATTTCCCAGAGGAGGACCCCAAAGGACCAGACATCACTCTGGGTAGTATAGACCTTGTCAAAGATGCTTTCTGGAGCCATCCACTTCAGTGGGAGACGGGCCTGCAGGAGGGAGAGGCAAGGCACAAGCATTCAGTTAGGGACATGTCCAGGACAGCCCTTCTTGTAGCAACAGGATGAAAGGAATGAAAGCAAACCAGAGCTGATAGCCCTGCTCCTCTCTCCATGGAGGAATGGAGGTTTGGTTAGGCCAGAGGGAGGGATGAAGACACTGAAAGGGGGAGTAAAGAGTATAAAGAAAGACGACTAAGTTAACAACAGGCTGAGAGGCAGAAGAAAGGAGACAGAGGTCTGCTGGTGGAGGAGGAGGATAGCACATACATCATTGGGCCAATGGTTCTGGGTTGCGGCCACACAAGTGGTTCCACTCCTCCTTTTTCACCTTTTCCTCAGTTTATTCCATCCCCAGAGTAGATTATGAACACCTCAAGGGGGCCTAATCTGTATAGGGTTTGAGAAGATGGCACTCACACTGCCTTTCCTGACATAGTCAGGGTCCTTGTAGATGTCCCGTGCCAGGCCAAAGTCACAGATCTTTACCACGTTGTTCTCTGACAGCAGGATATTGCGAGCCGCCAGGTCTCTGTGGATACACTGAAGGCACACAAAGAGGAAGGGGCAAAATCAGAGGGACAGTAACCACCACCAGAAAGTACAGAGCACCCCCCTCCCCTCGCGAACCTGAGCTGTAATGGGGGAATGGTGGAAGTGGGAAGGAGCTAAAGATAAAAATTTCAAAAGGAGATGGTTAAGGAGAGTTTGAAATGCAAGAGGACTATTTTCCCATCTTTGTGTACAGAGGGCTACCTCAGACTTCCTGAGAAGTGAGGCAGATCACTGAATCTCTCTCTGTGTCACCTGTAAAGTAGGCAGGCCTTCTCTGGTCAGGCATGCACATAAGAAGAGGGGAGCGAAGGAAAGAGCAAACTCACCTTTCGGGATGCCAGGAACTCCATGCCACGTGCCACTTGGAAGCTGTAGCAGATCAGGTCTTCCATTGTCAAGGGACTTTGCCACAAGTCATCCACTGTCCAGGAGTACAAGAAAATGATTAGACAGTGAGCGGTCTTTTGTCATCCTTGCCTCTTTCCAGGACTGTGGGATACAACCAGCCCCTTGGTGGGATACAGCTAGTCCTCAGTGCTGACTGGAGTAACCAGCTCCCCTCTAGGATTTTCTGCTTAGGTGGCAGAAAGCACATGGCAGGAACCCGCTCAAGTATGAGGAGAATGAGTCTAGCCTCTAGCACACATCAGTTAGAGTTGTGGGGAACAGGGCTGGAGGGACTTTGAAAGTCAGCTCATCATTCCTGTCCTAGGGAGGACCCACTAAGATCTCCCTCGATTGTCCTTTCTTTAGGCTAAAAAAATCCAAAGGTATTTAACCTCCCTCCTAGGTTTTGAGAGCCTATTACAAGAGACAACAGATGACTGTAATAGCCCTGTTCAGGGAATTGACATGCAACAGTGGAGTGATCAGCTCCAAGGCTGGGTCCCAGCTCCCCACTGTCATGCCCTACCCATTCCCCAAGCTAGCCAAGTCTGGCATTTCTTTGGTGGGCCAAGTGAGGAGCTGCTTCCAAGGCTGGAGTATTACCTTCCTGGATCGGCTGCGCTGTCTGGCTCTTGTGCATCAGAAAGCGGTTGAAGATAGCGCTGTCGCTGGTCCCAGAACGACTCCTCCTGTCTGCTCTCACTGCCTCCACAATGGACTGGACCTGAATACGCAGCCTGGGAGACTTCTCCTGGCAAGGAGACCAAAACAAAAACCTCAGCAGGCAACACACACTGTAACCCCTGCACCCACAAGCTGCACAGTCTTTTCCTGTTCTCAGACTGTAATTCTGGCCTGGAAGCACCTATCTTCCATGGCAAAAAGAAATTACTTCCCCAACGTGCACATGAACCAAGATCACCATGTAAAGTTGATCTGTTGCTAGACAGAGGGTGTCTTTGTCCCACTGTCAGATCATGTTTCAGGCTACACGTCTTCTTTCCCTAGACATGAGACAGGTTCCTAGGGGCAAAGGAAGCTACTTACCCTGTAAGGACTGAATCCTTCCCGCTTGGTCCGCAGATAGTTGGAGAGGTTTCCATACTTGCAGAACTCAACAATAACCATGAGAGGACCTGGTGAGGAGACACCAAAGGCCAGGGGAAGAGGTAAGGGCTTGGGATGGTCAGAATTTGCCCCAGCTCATGTTACATGCAGCCCCGCTGAGCTGTGGCACCTGCCCTAAGTGCACACAGACACACCGATAACATCCCCACAGTCCCTGTGGTCACACATGCGGCCAGCAGAAAGGACACAGGGGATGAGCACTGATCTCTGGGAGCAGGCACAGCCTGCTGCCCTGGGATATTTACCATTGGGTTTGGTACAGGCACCCAGCAAATTCACCACGTTGAGGTGATTCCCGATGTGAATGAGGATCTTCAGCTCTGACATCAGTGCCTTGTGCTCGCTTGCAGTAGCTCCCTCTGGAAACACACAGACCTGTCATGATGCCTCCTCATAGCTTGTCACTCATTCTCACCACCCTTCTCTTAGCAGAGTGTTAATGTGAGTCTTGCTGAGGAGACTGCAACCCCAAAGTCTTAGTACATTTTGTTACTGCATGTTTCCATATGAAATGTCAGAGCCTTGTCTGGAGCTCCCAGGATCCCTGCTGTAACACATAGGGTGCTCCCTGCAGGCGCAGGAACCCAGAGCAAAGGACAAGACAACCTGTGCCCAGCACATTTTTCCTTGTGATAGTTGTGCAGGGAAAAAGATCACTTGAGGCTTACATACACATTTGAATCTCTGCCCTTTTGGCCTCCAAACAGAGATAAAAAGCCATAAAACAGTTTGAAGGAAAATTAGAAACAAAAGGCATTTGAGTCTTTTGATCATGACTGAAGATAGAAGCTGTCTCAGCTCAAACCCAGAATATCTTTTTATGATTCCTCTCCAATAGCAAACACAGTGTTGTGCCCCTGCCAGCTCTCTGTACTGCATTTTCTCTGAGTGCCTAATTCGCACCAACTCTTGATCCTCTGTTTTACCCTCAGCGTTTGTTCTCTGGTTTTGTGTGCCTTTTTCAGACTTCTCTGCTTCCCCATATGCATTTTGCCTTACTTGGGAGTTTGTAAATTTAGTCTGAGAGACAGAAGCATCCTCTTGAACTGCAGCTGATGGGTGAGGTGAGAGCCACGCCTCAAAGGACTGTAAAACAACCTTGCACGGCCAGGCTTCTCTCTGCAATTGCTGTGCAGATCATCTGTATGCTTGCAGTGATTAAGTGCCGCTGAGATGAGCCATGACTCAGTTTCCACATACAGGCTACTGCTGGCCGGAGACTGCCTCAGTATTTTGTTGGGTGCCAAATTACAGAATAATGTTCTGGATGCCTGTTTGAAAGAGTGGCTATAAAAGCTTAAAATCTCACTCTGGATTGACCAGGCTTTGGGTGCAAAGCCAATCTAGCCCTCAGAGCTGGGTAAGAGCTGCAAGCTGCTTCCTTACCCAGCTCTGGACCTGGCCCATAAACACAAAATCCAGGCACATTTGGAAGAAGGCAATTGGGAGCAACATTTCCTTGAGTGACCTGCCAAAGAGGGGCTCTGGATTCTTGTTCATCCTTTGAGACAGTTTTCATTCTTTGCATTTGCAGACAGCTGAATTTCCTTGAAAGCTGAGTTCCCCAAGTTTCTGCTGTCTGCTCTGCCACTTGCCTCCCAGTGCAGCTGAATGGGCTAAAGCATCCACGAGGGGAGGCCAAGAGGATCAACTGTGCTGAGGCCAAGAAGCCATAAATTAAAAGGCTGGCTCCAGCTCCTCTCCCCTAGTTCAGGGCTGGCTCAAGCAGAAGCAACCAGGAGTGCTTGTGGGAGAGAAAACATTTTCCAGGGCCTTAACAAATGCCTTATGCAAAAGACAGGCATTTACAGGGTGGACATTCCCTGGCAGATGCCTCATTCTTTGTTGTCCACACAGACTGCATAGTCTGCCTCACTGTCCACATACCTTTCAGCATTTTGACTGCTACGGTCTCACAGCTGTTACTTTTATTGATTCCAAACGCTGATGCTTCCACCACCTTCCCAAAGGCACCATGACCCAGAACTTTACCTATGGGCAAGGAGAGAGGCAGTGTGAAGGAAGGCAGGTGCAGCACAGGCAGAATGGAATGAAAAAAACAAAAAACCCAACAGGAAACCATGGGAAGAAGAAAGAAAAAACATCATAAAGGAAAAGGAAGGAGTGGAACATGTGCCCTTCCCAGGTGGCTGCTTGCTCTGTCGGTGAGAATAAGAGAAAGGATGGTGGGAGGAACTGAGACAGAGGTGGCATGGACAAAGCAGAGGAAGGAAATGGCCCTGCAGAAGTGAGGAGCTGTTTGTTGCCCTTGAGCAAGGCATGTGGGAAAGGTAAATGTGACACCTCGGCCAGGGGTAATGTCACTGCTCTGTGCCTCAAAGGTAGTCTGCAGCCCTTTTAACTCTCAGAGACAGAGGGAAGAGACTGCAGGTGGGTGTCTCAGCATGAGGAGGATAATGGATGCAGTCTTGCTCCTGAACTTGGGGTACCTGCTGTGGACTGGGCTGTTCTGTCCAGTTTGCTGCTTGGAGAATATGGGGATGTGCTTTAAAGCATGCCCAGAGATCTTCCAGTCTCAGTGATGCCTATGTGGGTACACTGGGAGAGTCTGGGCTTACAGTTGGCTCAGGCATGTCCATAGTCAGACCCAAAGAGATTTCCCAGGCACAGCTGGGCTTTAGGGATAGTTTGGGGAAGAAGATGGGAATCCTGAGGCAGAGCAAAGGCATTAAATACATAGAAGTGTGTAGGAAACCTGGAGGGTGAGTTTGAAGGGCTGGTGGGAAGCCCTGGCTGCAGCGTACAGTGGCAGGGAGGGAGCCTGGCTCACCTAGGCGCAGGCGGTCTCGTGGGAACTCCCACTTGCTGGAATCATAGGGCAGGTACTCGCACTGGTCCTCCAAGGGCACCTCGCCAGGGTCCATGATGATGGAGAGGTAGCCTGTCTTGATGTCAGCGTGGGCAGGCTGCACGAATCAGTCAATAGAAAGGGTGAGGAGATGCCCTCCCTACACTGGGTGCTGACTCCCAGAGGGGACCTGCTTCCCCCTGGCAAAGGCCATTCCCTGTCACCTCCTTTACCACAGCCCTTATGCACCCTGTCCTTGGTAGTGAGAGCGCTTGAAACATCACTCAATGACCTCCTTTTAGCAGACGCTGTCATACAGCCCCACATCACAGCAATGGTGTTGCCCCAAGCTCCGCTACGCCACCTCCCCTTCCCTGGGACAGAGACAGTCACTTACCCTTTTGATGTTACAGAAGATGAGGATAAGGAGGATCCAGAAGAAAACAGCGATAACCCCAGTCCCAATCAGGATGACAATCTCCACATTGGTCCTGTCATCAGAGCCTGTGGGGCAGGAGGGAAACCGTAGCTTCAGAGATTCCCATTCCGTGCCCCAGCTCAGCCATCTCTTGTGGCCTGCTTCAGGATGTGGGGAGACAGGGGAGGTGTGTTTGCCTGAGCTAAACATGCTCTGGACTACAGATCCTCCTGTGAGAGCACCATGCCACCAGGAAGGCCTAGGGGCTTTCACTGCCTCCTGCTGCCTGGTGTCACAGGGAAGAGGCATGGGACCTTGGCCACACTCCTACTCCACCCCTTCATCCCCAGGGGTGTCGTGGCTGCTGGTACCTTCCACAGAAACGCTGGCCGAGGAGTTCACACAGCCCTTAGCATTGCAGACGCTGCACAGGTAGAGCCCAGCATCCTCCTCCCTCACCCTCTGAATGCTCAGCCTCTGGTTGAAGTCTGCCAGGTCAATCCCTGTAAAGCACAGAGGGTTGTGGTGGTCACTCACAGGAAGGGGGGATTAGTATACTGGACTCATTCAGGCTTGAAATAAGGCTCCTATTTTTTGGCTGGTTCATTTTAGATGGCAGAATGAAATTGCACCAGCTGGTCGAGGCTCTCTTCTGGGGTGTGATGGCCCCAGAAATACCCTGGAGGGGCCTTCCCCAGGCAGTGTATGGAGG
This sequence comes from Buteo buteo, assembly GCF_964188355.1. NCBI lineage: Eukaryota > Metazoa > Chordata > Aves > Accipitriformes > Accipitridae > Buteo > Buteo buteo. The sequence continues at coordinate 6,755,524 of NC_134194.1, forward strand.
GGACGAAAGCCCTGCAGACAATGCTAGATGGGAATGGTGCCTAAGCAGTCCAGCTGGTGTGTCAAGCTCTGCTTCAGCTCCAGGACCTGTTCCTTTCCCTCTGCAATGTGCCTGGATCCTTTCCATGTTCCTTCCATGGGGTCTGGGCTGGTCCCTGCCTGAGCAAAGATGCCAGGCATTGGGCTGAGAGTAAGAAGATGAATGATTTATATCTCTCTGCTCTCCAGCTGAATACGCACATGCACAGACAGTGCTGAGCCAGGGCCTAGGGCATAGACTTGGCCAGTAAGACTGCATCAAACTGGGATAGAACATGATTAAAACCAGAGCTCAGCCAATTCAGAGAATGGGTGCCTTTACCTGGGCACAGCAACTCCCAGAACTCAGCAGTGTTCAGCTCTCCAGCTGCCGGACATGATGCCCTACCTCTGATTCACCCCCAGCCCACTGTACCTGACACTTCTTCCACCAGTTTCTCGTCTTTGTACCAGCTGATTTCAGGAACGTGGTTGCCGTCCACCTTACAGCGCATCTCTATGGAGTCGCTGATGTTCACCCAAATGTCTGTCAGGTTCTGCTTGAGGCGGGGGATCTCAAGGGCTGGAGGAGCAGCACAAAGAGGAGGAGGGGAAAACGGGAAACTGATTGATCAAAAGAATATCTGTGTTCCTGGGGGGCTTTGGGTCTCTGACCCCTGCTGAAGGGTGTGTTGAGAACCCAGGTGCCCTGCCTTTGCCACCTTGAGTTTAGCTTGCTTGCGTGGCTTCCCCTGGGGTTGGAATGGGAAGCTGATGGCAGCAAGAGCACCAGCTCTCCTCTGTCACTCCCGCCTGCCCTGTGGACCCTCACCCTGCACAGAGATGTATTTCTTGTGGCAGTGCTTCTCCCGGGTCTTCCTGTTCTGCACCTCACACACGTAGTCTCCCTCCTCGCCCAGGGAGATGTTGGGGATGGTGAGCAGCAAGGTCGCATCGTTGGAATCAGGCTGGAAGCGCAGCTCCCCCTGCATCTTGGTGGCATAGTGGTGGACGTTCTTGCAGTCCAGCACCAGAGGGTTGCCCTCCTCATCGTGGAGCTTGGAGAGGTTCAGCCGATACCACTGCAGGTTCTCATAAGTGTAGTTATCTGCATTGCAGCTCAGCTGTAGGTCCTGCCCCTCTATGGGCTCTTCTGAGGGCTGGGACTCAATCTCGAACCCATCTGGAATGGCTTTCAGGAAGGAAATGAACATGTGAATGAGTTTTCATGGCTGAGCTGCCAGACACAATGAAATTGTCTCCATGGGCTCAGCTCTCTGAGACGCCACTGTCCTCAGCCAATCTAGAGCAGAACTGTGACATGCAAACTGCTAGCAACCAACAGCTTAAGCCCAGCGAGTGCTACGGGATATGCTGAAGTCCCAGGGTCAAATTAAGATGGGGTCACAGGTGAAACAAGTCTAGGAGGCCTGAATTAGGCTGTTACTGCTCTCAGCTCAGCTGCAGCATTCTGGATTGCACACATGCCTGCTTTTACAAGTGCAAGCAGTTACACAGCCAGGCTGGACAACTGCACATGCAGAGCGTTACTGGAGCAGCGATTGCAGAGGTTCATCTGCCTCCACAAAAGCTGGTGGCTCTGACAGCACAGGTACTACCCATGAGCCCAGGCTTCTGGGATCTGTCCAGAGAGGCATGAAGATAAGCCTGTGCTGTGCCCTTGCCAGGCTCCCTGTCCCCAGCAGGCAGGGACACACTCCTGCCAGCACGGAGTACCGCTGGCAAGAAACTTATGAAGCCCCATATGAGCCACGACTCCAGCCCACACTGCGGGGCTCTCAGCTTCCTCCCAGCACCAAAATCCCGTGGGGACCATGCCGGGGGGCTTGGGCCAGCAGGACCCTGCCTGGGAGCGGCTCGGGCAGTGCCACTAGAGGATGCTCTTGGACCAGGCACATCCCCAGCCCAGGGAGCTGCCTGGGCCTGAGCCAGCAGGACCTCCCCAGCCCCAGGACCTGCCAGGGCTGCTCCAGGATCTAGGCACAGCCAGCGCCAGCTCATCCCCAGATCTGCCTGCCAAACTCTGCCTGCGCTATCTGCTGCCAGGGCTCCAGGCTTTTGCCACTCAGCAGAGCTCTGGGGTAGCCCTGCTTTCCCGCTGGCTTTCCAGTCACTGTTTCAAGGTGCTGTGAATGACAGGACCCGGCAGGTCTAGGGACCTGCCTATTTCAAGCAGAGAGCTTGGCTGATGCAGGTGGAGGGCATGTCCGCAGTACTCACTGGTCACGTAGAAGTAGATCAGCCGCTCGTCTCGACCCACTTTATTAGAGGCGATACACTTGTACATGACTGAGACGTTGGCCTCCTGGATGGCCAGTTTGCTGACTGTCTGATGGGGGAAGAGAGCATGAGGAGTTAGGAAGAGCAAGAGGGAAGAGAAGTAGGATCGGTGCTGCTCTCTGGCAGACAGCAAAGCACACAGCAAGCCTGGGTCCAGGCAGCAGCTGTACCTGGGAAAGGGTTATGCAAAAATAGTCCCTTATTCAATAGCCCTTTGTGTATTTCAAGCCTCATCTGCTGGCTCTAGCAACAGCAACATGTTTTTATTCCTGATCTCTGCTCCTTTTTACGAAGCGCAGCCAGCATAGATGCCTCTCCGTGGGAGCAAATTTCTTGCTAAGCCCCTCGGGTCACCACAGGGACAGGCCCGCGCCCAGCAAGGGGGCATGAACATGATGCAGGGCTGAGGGGATGGCTAAGCTCCTGCCGGGCTTTGTAACAGCGGGGAGAAAGGGAAAGGACATCAAGGCTTTGATTCTCTGAGCCCTCTACAATGAAGTGACTGTTTAGTGTCCCACAGAGTTCAGTGAAGTTTACAGGTACTTACAGACCTGCAAGCACTCCTTTTATCCATAAGGGGAAATCAAGCCTATGAAAGCATCCCAGCTCTCACCAGTTCAGGAAGAGCTGTCATCTTCTCCCTTTAAATTCCAAGTGTACATAGACATGGTCCTAAAAAGCTTCCTCCACCTCACTCCTTCCAGCAAGACATGACCAAGATTGGGCAAACAGCCAGGCTGCTGTCCTGGGAGCACAGACCCAGGAGATGCTGCCTCCAAACAAACCAGGAAAGGCAGCTGGGGAGTAAGGCTGCTCTCCTCCTCCCAGCTCACACTGCACACATGTGAGATGCCAAAAGTGTTACAAGCACTCCCCTTAGAGGAGATCTGCAGTTTGAAGAGCAGGTTTCTCCACCCTCCTAGTTTAAATGACAAGATAATCACATGCAAAAATCCCTCTAATGAGACAATGTTTAAAATGCAAAAAAATTGCCTTCCTACAGGGAAACTACTTTGCCTTTACTATTCATCCCATAGACTTTGAGAAACATTTCCGCTCTAAGTGGCAACGTATTAGTTTGTGTTAATCAGAAGAAATAGTAATTCATTCAGTGTAGTCAATACAGCTGAAGTGACCTTATTACTAGTACTTTTGTGCATTGCCGTTTCCGTTTCTTGGGGTTATTCAATATAGCTGAAGTGACCCTGTTGCTGGCACTTCTGTGTGCTGCCTTTCCTGTTTCTTGGGGATTTTCCTTCTAATATGCATTGTTATGTTTGAGTTGGTGTTTCTGGATTTGGCATCATTCTGCTGTCTGCAGTGCATGGCTGGCCTTTCCGGACAGAATAAAAAACAGACAAGGATGGTAAGACAAGACAGGCAGAAAGGAGAAGGAGAGGGAGAGAAAGCAGATTTAAGGACATAGCATCCCACTGCAAGTGGAAGAACTGTCTTCTCCCAGAGCTCTTGCATGTCCCTGGGCTGCACAACCTAAGCTGGACCTCCAGGACAGTTACAACCAAATAGATGGAATGAGAAAGACAGCTCAGGAATAGGAGGAAGAGAATGGGGAAAAAAGGGAAAGATCAAAAGGGACCAAGACAAGAGTCACATCTAGAGAAGGACAAAAGGGCTTCTCACCCAGGAGCTCCCATCACTCCTGCTTGTCTCCCCAGGGGACACCAATCCCTGCCTCTCCTTTTAGCTGCTCTGGGAGGAGCAGCATCTGCTCCTGCCACCCTTCTAGCAGAGCGATGAACTCCCGGCCAGGCCAGGGGACGGGAAGTGCCTTTGGAGGTGTGTAGGAAAACAGGAAGTGACTTTCGGAAACAGGGGCCCATTTGTTTGTTCTGCATCCCTCTGCGAGCGGCTGGTGCCCGACACCAGCAGGAACAGGAATCCCGTCATGGTGCAGACCTGACACTTGCAGCTACCAGAGAGACAGAAAGAAACAGGCAGCAAGCAGTGTCGGGTGTTTGCAGGTCACACGCTGCAATGAGGGAGAGATGTTCCTTCCAGAGAGGAAACATTGTGATGGAGAAGTGGGCTCTGTGAGGCACACGTGCTCTCACTCACAAACATGCAGCGGATGGACGCCAGCATCTCCATACCACCCTTGCCCCACCAGGATGGGGACAGCTGCATGAAATGTCCCACCACACGCATGCACGTTCCTGAGGCCAGAGATTTCCTGGCCAGTCTGTGACTCCTGCTGTCCCTTCCCAGCTGCTCAGGCTGCTCTGCAGGGTTTGGCTCTCCCAGAATAGCTCATGCAAGAGTACTTGGAAGTGGCCACGGGAGCCCCCACAGCAAGCGTCTCCCATGCCCTCCCTAGCTGGGTGCCCTGCATTCAACAGCAACCAGTGTAAACCCTCCTGCGCAGTCAGCCCCAGCAGGAGCCTCTCTGCATGCAGGGTAATTTCTCAAAGATGACAGCTCTCCCTCGCCCTGGGGCTGCCTGGTACTGCGGAGCTCCAGGGCTGAGAACAGCTACTGATGATTTACTTTAGAAGCAGAGGTGTGAAGCCCTCCCCAAATCTGGCTCTGCCACGCTTATTTCCAGGCCACTTTTGCTGGCTGATCACAAAGGACCCCTCCGAGGGTGCCTGCCTCCAGCTACCCGCTCCAGGACAGGCTTGGGGCTACAGCCTCACCTTGTTCCGCCCCTCCACGAACTCCACCCAGGTGTCAATGCTCTCGATGGGGTTCACCGCATCCTGCTGGGACACATCTTTCCAGTCCTTGCATTCAGGCATCCGGTCCCGCTGATGCCGCCTTGCTGCCCGGTGCCTGCTATTGCTAATCCAGCAGCCAGGGAGGAGCAGGAGAAAGAGGAGAGAGATGGAGAAAGGTTCAGCTGGGAAGAAGGCAGCAAAAATAGCTTTGTGTCTGAGAACTGATGCCCCTGTCCTCTGACTGCAAAATTTCCTGGGTCTCTTGGTTACATAGTTTTAATGTGCTTTATAAGGGTGCTCTGCAATCACTAGTGAGGCAAACATTATCTATAGATATGAAAATTGACGCAGGGAATGGATACTGGTGTCCCAGGCAGCGTCTTCACTCTCAGGCCTGTGGTTTCATCCTTCCCTGCTAGGGGTGGAGAAAGGCTGGAGTGAAATCCATTCACATGTGTCCGGGGCAGTTCTTGATGCCACTTTGCTGAGCAACAAGGCCTTAAACCCCTGCTGGGACTGTGAGTCAGGGATGTCACAGTCTGGCTGGGTGCTGGCCTGGAGAGCAGAGGGTGCAGCATCCGAGGGTGCACTACCCAAGGGTGTATCTGCTGCCCCTGATTCAACAAAAATCAGGAGGGAAACATCCCAAGTAGAGATGCTGCTGGTATCTCACAGGGGCATGGTAGCACCTTTTTGGGGCAAAGGCAGGCAAGGGGGTAGAAGAGCCCTAATCTGTCAGGGACCCAGGATGCTGGAACTTGCAGGCTGCTTCTGAAATGCAGGTGGGGCAGGGAGATGGGAGGATCTGCCCAAAATCCAGGGTGGGAGATGCAGAGGGAGAGGGCTTACAGTGACAGGGAAGCAGGGGGGAGCTGAGCACCCAAAAGCAGTGGCAAGGGTGCGTGCTGGCAGCGCGGGGCAGAGCGCTCAGTGGGGCGAGCACGTCAGTGAACTCTGTAAACAACAGGAAGCTCAAAAGAAGCCTCCTGCATCCTCTGGAGCTATGCTAGGCAGAAATATGGTGGCCTTGGGAGACAGTGCTTATAATTCATGGGCCTCTGCTTCCTGACAGGGCCACAGTGCACTTGCATGCGATGGAGAGCTTTCTGGTGTCCCTGGCTCGGCAACAGCCTGCACAGGGCTGCGGGACCTGGCTTCCTCCAGGCACCCTGATGTCCTCCACCCTGACTGCTCTGGCTACAACTCCCCAGCATCCCTTTTCCTTCTTCCTGTGAGGTTGCTGCTAAAAAATGCCACTGCAGCCCTGCCTGGTGCTGCCCCAGCTTCCCAGGGCACAGGCAGTGGACACGCACCCTTCCTGCCTACCTGTTGGCACTGCCTGCACAAACACCCTCCAGGCAAACCACCCCAGCAGCTGGCAGAGATCCGGTGCTTCCCCCGGATTCAGCAACTCTTTCCTGCACACAGCAGCTCTGCTCCCCTCTGCTTCCTTCATTACCCAGCAGAAGATGAAAGACCAAAAAAACACAGGGACCTTAGGGCAGGAATGGGGTGAGCCCCAGCTACTGTCTCAGGGTCTCACCAAGGGGCTGTGACAATCGCTCCTGCAACCTGCCTCAGTTTCCCCATTAGCACAGTGGTCAGTGGTTTTATTGCAGGTGCTGTGAGGTGTGGCTGGGCATCCTCTGCCAGATGCAGATGACCAAAGATGCAGGGGAAGCTGTGGAAGCGCTTGGTGTCTGGGGCCAGTCAGGCTGGGCAAAACTCCCACGTGGAGCACAAGTGTCTCCGGTGGGCTCCACTCTGCCTCTTTACAGGGTGAGTGGGAGTATGGTGCTCTGAGCTATCAGTTGGTGCTGTCCTCCTCTTGCAATGTTATGGCTGAGAGAACAAAAGTGAGACAGGATCTGGGATGCAGCCACAGTGCCCAAATAGCCCGTAATGTCATGCTGGTGGCCCAGTAAGATACAGGTGTTGGAAGAAATGGCACTTACAGGCTGCGTCGGGAGAACATCCGACAGGGCATCCATGGCCTCCACTGCCATTGGATCATCTCCGGCGCTGGGATGCCATAGACTGTGCAGGTGAGGGCCTGGGGGCTCCTCCGGGAGTAGATGCTCGGGGAAGAGGCTTCCTTCTCATGGATGCGTGGAGGAACTGCAAGGATCAGAGTGACAGTGTGAGTGGCCGCAGGCTCAGCTGCTGCATCCCCAGGCCAGGCACAGCCCTCCCCAGGCCCATCTAGAGAGACACTGGGCACTAAAGCACTATGGCTCTCAGGGCAGCTCCTGGGGAGCTCAGGCCTGCAAGACAGAGCAGGCTATACTTAGGCAGATTCAAGTGATGTAATTCCTCCTTCCTCTGCTGAGTGTGATGTCTGGGTGCTGCAGGGCTCAAAGCACTGTCTAGCAGCCCCCAGCACAAGGCTACAGAGCCTGCTGGAGACAAATCTCCAAGTAGCAGTTGCCCTTCCAGCACTTTTTGTGCTGGCACCTGGTTCCTGCACAACAGGGACCAGCTTCTGCCAGGGGAAAACTCCTTGGGAGCTTCAAACCCAGAGGAACTGCTTCAGCTCCAGGCTCCATGTGTGTTGCAGCTGCCCTGCACTCAAGTTCACATCCGTCAGGGTCACCCTCAGCAGCATCTCCAACTGCAGCTGGGAAATAGCCCCTGAACAAGGACGCATCCTGCCCAGAATGATGGAGCCAGGAAGAAAACTGTGCCATATTGCCCAGGCTACAGGGAACCAGCCTCGCTGTAACCAGAGCATCCCTCAGCAATGGGGGAGGAGATGATATTGATACCAACTGCTTTAGGACAGCAATGGGGACTTGGTCTTGGAGCAGCCCAAAGGCTGGGGCCATGGGCTTAGCGCTCTCCCCCCAGCCCCAGCCCTGGCCTCCTGCCTTACCATTGACGATCAACTGGAGGCTGATGTGCTTCTCCAGCCCCGCCAGCCTGTTCCGCAGAACCAGAGTGTACGTCCCAGCGTGCTGCTCCGACACATCCTTGATCTGCATTGAAGATTGAGATTGCTTGGGAATTAGCTTCCCGTCCTTGTACCTGCGGGGAGGCAGAGAGAAAATGCAGCCATGGGGAGGAAGTGTCCCACTGGCAAGCTGGGCAGGGGTTTGCTGGTCTCCACTAGAGTGCAGTCAGGGCACCCCTTGCTAGCACTGGAGACCTCTCTGGAGAGACCCCTGGGCTTTCCCAGAGTTATGGGTCTGTGCATTGTCTCGTATGGATGTGTGTGGGGTTGGGGATGTCGTAGCTCTGCCCTGAGCAGTATGCAGGTGCAAAGCTCCCAGCTCCCAGCCAGCTCTGGCAGAAGTGCAGCACAATGCGGTGCACAACCTGGCCCACTCTCTTGCTCCTCTGGGCAGCCATGATCTGCGCTGCAGGGGGATGAGAGGGGCAGCTCCTGTGGGAGCTCCACTTGGCCCCTCCAGACAGTGCAGAGCTGCCAAGCCAGGCCAGGACCTTTGCTGCTTCTCCCCCAGACCTTAACTCCTCCCGTCCCAAGCTGTGCAGCTGAGAGCAAGGGCAGGTGAGAAAAATGACCCCCATGGGTGGAAAAAAGTGACATGTGGGACAATCTTGGCCCCAGAGGGACCTAGCAAGGAGTCCAGGCTAGGCTTCCCTACTTGGCTGAGGGAAGGAGGAGAGGAGAAGGTGGCTCAGGCTAAGAAAGGTGCGTTACCACTGGAAGTCTGGTGGGGGGTAAGCCACGACTTTCACCGGCAGCTTCACAGCTTCGTCTCCTGCAGTGGCTTCTATCACCGGGCCCTTCCTCCACTCCACATTGATGAAGGGCTTTTCTGCAAGAAAAAAAAAGTGAGCGTGGAGGAGAGGAGAGCACAAAGGAACAGGCTGTCACCAAGCTCTGCTGCTCTCCACAGGGCCTGACAGCAAGAACCAAGGACAGGCGGGGTGTTGTGGCAGTGCTGTTGAAAATAACTACTTCTCTGCACGATGAAGTCAAAATAACCAAAATCCACTATTGTCTCGTCCGCCCATATGACCCCTAGCCCCTCTTCCACATCCCTGTTCCCAGCAGGGCCCCCTCTCTGGAGCAGAAATGGAGGGAGGGAGTGGGTGCCAGGCAGGACTGGGCAGGCCAGCACAGCTGCAACTCTGGCAGCTGAAGAGCTGCCTCTGCCGTGCCGCTGAGAGCCATTGGGGGTGTCGAGAGGCTGTGCTGCCTCGTGGCTTCCTGCTGTCAGGAGACAGCCGCCCAGTGCCAATGGTGCCTTGTGCACCCGCAGCTGGGTGCCTCCGCGGCCAGCCATGCCACAAGGGTGCTGCCTCTGCCACAGGGCCGTGAGACCTGTGTGTCCTGCCATCCCACTGGCATTTGGGCCAAATTGGTGTTTGCATCTCTCTCTCTTGCCATCTTGGCACCTTGCCGCATGCGATCGTGCTCCCAGTGTGGTGCTGGGGTGCAGAAGGGCTGAGGGACTGGAGGAAGGCTGGGTCTCACTAAGCAGAGTGGGATGGAGGTGCAGGAGCCCCTCCACTGAGCCTTGAGCCAAACACTGCCGAAGCAGTCTGGGGATTGCTCTGCTTGCAGCTCAGCTCTGGCTGTGGCTCTGCGATGGAGCGGAAGGCACCGTACCATGCACGATGACATCGGTGCTCTCCTCCAGCATCTGGGCGCCGTTGGTGGCAGTGCACGTGTACTTGCCCAGGTCCTGCTGGCTGACATTGTGGAGGGTCAGGATACTGGAGAGCTCCGTGTGTGTCTGTAGGGACCGGCGCTCGGGCTCCATCACTGCCCGCTGTGTCTGCGGGAGACAACAGAGAGAAGGGGATGAAAGACATCAGTGGGATGGGGCTGTGCAGACTGGCTCCTCATCTCTGTGCTTCTTGCTGCCCAGTGCTTGCCTCTCCCTGGACAGCCATCTCCACCACTGACTGCCATTCTCAGGGATGGAAAGGGAACAAGCCCTGCCTGCCTGACCACCTGAGGCTGGGGTCAGAGTTTAGCACATGTTTTGCTCTGATCTGCAGCCCAAAAACCAGGCTAGGAGCCCTATAATATGTGAAGAGAGTGATGCCCTCAGGGGATTCCCCTGTGTCACTGTTCACACAAGAGCCAGGGGCTACAACATGGGGAAAACACAGCAGGGAAGGGATGGGTTGCCCTTGCGGGCTCTTAGTAACCAGGGCTGTGTGGCTAGAATAGCTCCTTTTAAGCCAATTCTGTTTGCTCTGGATTTGCAGTGGTAGAAGTGAAGCCAGTGTTTGCCGAGGAGAGCCCCAGATCAATAACACCTCGGCAGGGAGGGTGCTTTCTGACAGGAAAAGGGGTCTTCCCTCTGTCTGCTTTCTGCTGCAGGACAGAAAAATGGGAAAGCACTCTGACCAAGATGTCCAGGGCATAGCATGGTCAGGATCATGAAGCAGAGCCATGCCAATGATGTGAAGAGGAACAATGAAGGGGCAGGAGGGGAAGACTCAGAGCGAAGTAGTTCAGTGCATGGGGAGCCGCTCTGTTTGCTGGTACCTGTTTGCCAGGGTAAGTCCACTGGAAGTGGACGCCAGAGTTGAACTCGGCCCACACTGTGCAGTTCAAGACCAGCTTCTCTCCCACCAGCAGCTCCATGGCTTTCTTGGGATACAGCTGGATGTCATACAGCTTGCTCCCTGATGCGGAAGAGGCAACAAAAAGACATTTCTGATCTATTAACTCTTTGACTCAGACTATGCAGTTAGAGGAGACTTGGATATGACCTCGTGCTGCTCGGTGTATCTCTGGCACACAGCAGAGGAGATATATGCACCATGCAGACTCTGTAGCCAGAGAGGACCATAGTAGCCCCATGAGCCACACTGATGGACTTCAGAGTCATCCAGACTGCCACCCTGCACCTTCCCAAATATTCACCTGCTATATGGATGATGAAGAAATCAGATTTGAAGACCTTCTTGTCGATGACAGTCTCACACTGGACAAACAAGAAGTCTCTGATCAAGTGTGTGGGTACTTGCACCCCCTTCTTGTTGTCCCAGAAAGTGCTTTTCCCATCAGGGTGGATGACGGAATTTTGCTGGAAAAATCAACATTTTGCCAACTGAAATAAGAGGGGAACAACATTCCCACCCCACCCCTTCCAGGCTTTACGCTGGCTAACACATTCCTTTTGTGGGAAGAAATGATGCAGCATCGTGCTGTGCTGGCCTCCTGCCCTCTCCACCCGAGGGTTTGTCATCTAGGAATCGTGGCCTCCCCTATACCCCGAGCAGCCGTATCCTGCACCACGAGTGTCTCCATCTGAAGAGTGGGCCAGAGACTTCCAGGAATGGAAACTTCTAGTGATAGCTAAGGAAACTGATGCTGATGTCCCAAACATCAGCTCCACCGGGATGAGTGCTGACCTTGGATAGTGTCCTTCCCGGGCAGGGGAAAGGCCCCTGGCCCCCAGCATGTCCCTGGAGGCCTTTGTACAATAGTAACACTCATCCTGGAAGGATGTATTTACATTGTGAAAAAAAAAAAAAAGAAAAAAAAAGGCACAAGCAAACTGATAACAGAGTTGTTTTTAGTAATCAGCCCCAGGGCTGCAGTCTCCTCCCTTGTGGGGATGCTGACCACCTAGAGGGTTTGTAGATCACAGAGACCACAGCAAACAGGGGATGCTGTGGGGAAATGGGATTAAAACAAAGTCTTGTTTTGTTTCATAGAGCTCCAGGGAAGAGAAGCAAGGTTGGCAGGAAACCCGTGGGGTCTGCCCAAGGGAACTGGACAGCACAGCTTCAACCAGCAAATAAAACAAGGAAGCCAGTGGCTTGTACTTTCCATGGAAAATGTATCCCATGCATTTTCCATTCCTGGCAGTGCCTGTCCTGCTTCCACTCAGGCAATTACAAATGCAGAACAAACGCAATACATCTCGGTCCAGAGTCTCCCACTGGCCGAGCTCTCACCGAGGTCAGTGTGACGTTAAGATCTGGGATGGACACGAGGCATGGTACCCAAGTGTTCTTCTTGCTGATGAGGAGGGTCTCTGGCTTGTTGATAAATGGCTGTTCAAAATCTGAAGAAGAGATATGAGAAGAACAACTGAACAGAGGCAAGAAAAGAACTGGGAGGAGGGGCCAACCAGAGGAAAAGGAGGCTTTCTGCCTTTCTTTAACACAGCATGAGCTTGCCAGAGGGAGTGGTGTTGAGCTGGACAGCCCTATCTGCAACGTGTGACAGTCAGAGGAGACACCTGGAGCTTGGGGATGCAAAGGGAGCAGCCAAGGTGAGTGCCTGGGCCAGCTGCCTCCTCCACACCAAACACTGTACCGGTGGAGTGGCACTTGTGTGACACTTGGACAGTGCTGGAAACGACCTCCCCTTTCCTGGCCCCCTCAAGGTCTCTGCCTGGGTTTGACCCTTTGTGAAACCGGCAGGCCTCGTCCTGGGCTCAGCGCCTGCCCAGCTGGTGACTGTGCATGGCCCCACGGCAGGGACAGTGCGCGGCTGTGCCGCCCTGGTGCAGCGGCAGGCAGCGAGACCTTCCAGGACGAGGAAGTGATCTGCAGCGGAATGGTATGCAGATGTCATCCTGCATCTATCCCGGCCAGCAGATAAACAGATGAGCTGAGCCTTCCAGGGCTGCCACCCTACTGCCTCCCAACTGCTGCAAGCACAAATATTGACAGGAAGAACAAAACCACCCAAAATTAATCAGTGAAATGACTTAGCAAGGCCAGGGACATTACACTCCATGCGGAGCTAGCACCAAGAAGCAGAGTGTCTGCAGAAGGGGCTGCCCCATCCTGCTCAGTGTGTCACCTGTGTCAAATGAGAAAAGCCCAAGCAGGGCTCCACGGTGGAAAGAGTTGATGGCAGCATATAAATGAGGTGTGTCGTGGCCCTGACCCATTGTGCCAGGCACCATCCAGACACAGAGCGCAAAGACCAACCTGATCCCAAAGAGACGGCAAGCTAACAGGGCAGCATGGACCCCATTTCTAGCTCTTTCTTCGATAGACTGGAAAGAGCTGGTGAGACCAAGATGCAAAATACACTTGTATCCCAAGCCATGGCTGGCCAGAAGGTAGGAAGGGCAAGGTTTATCTTGCAGTGCCTCACGCCAGCTGCTGCTGAGGCACCTGCTCACCTGTCTGCTTGGCAGCGCTTTTGGTTTGAGGGTTTTTCTATTCTTTGGACTCTCCCAAACAGGGCATAGAATCAACAACCACCTAGGCTGACTAAATGGGATAAAGACAAAATTGGAAAAGACAACAAATTGCGAGGCTGCTTGGTGTCCTCTGGCAGTGCCTCACTGACAGATAATTTCTTCTGTAGTATCAGCCCCTGCCTGCTCATTTCCACAGGGACACATGCCTCACAGGATGCTCTGAACAGGGACTGGTCCCCAGTATCTCTGAAGCCTGGTGTTGCCAGCATCTTTCCTCTGTAAAAGTCATGTCTCTGGAAACATCCACCCAGCATGTGGTCATGATTGGTTTTGTTCATGGAAATTGTCCCCTGGTTGAAGGGGTCTCCATAAGGAGGTGGTGGTTCCCCATCTGGGAGATGTGGGACTGCCCCAGGGACCCACTAGGGGAGATTTTATGGCTTCTGGTATGCTGGAATCAGACCAAATGATCCCAGCAGCCTTAAAAGTTACTCTTTATTCACCTGGATTGCAGCTAAACCATTGATTTCAAGGGACTGTAGCATGAGGATGTCTGTTTGTCCAACCTGAGACTCTTTCTCTCTGCTACCCAACCCCTAAAGCTGGCCATCTAAAATGACAAGTCAGAGATTAATTTATTAATGATCCCCATCTGGGGATCCTGCTGTTCAAATCACATTGGGCCTAACACAGTCCAACCCAGTGCTCCCACTGTTAAGTGCACAAGGGAATTCCTTTAATTTTTGATCTATAAAGTTGTTGCTTCAGTGACAGTCATGCTGCAAAGACCTATTCTGTGTGAAGCACTTTTTTCTACAGCTTAGGTGAAACAAGCCATGCATAGGAAAGATGTTGGTCAGCTCTTATGAAAATATGGATTGTGCAGAGAATTCTTATCTTTATTTCCTGGGGTTTTGTGCTGCCACAGGATTGCTGTCTTCTGAAATCACAGATTTGTTTCCGAGTGTCAACATGTTCCTCATTCTTCTCCCGAGCTCTCAGCACGTGAGAGGGAGGAGGCGCACAACTCCCAGAGGTGAGAGACTATGAGGTCCCCTCCAAGCTCAGATGGCAGCCAAGAACTAACTGATTTACTGGGCTGGTCCTGCTGCCAATGAGCTTGTGATTCATGCACTAACTCCCCTCTCTGACCACATCACATATTTTCTATAAGGCTGTCTTAATGGGTCGGATGGGAATAATTTAGCATCTTCTTCATTAATATATGCTTAGCTTTATGAGATGGGGGCTGTATATATCCTATTCTACCCTGATGAGGCATTCTGCGTGTTTACAGTGCTATCTGTAGCAGTAATAAAATACACACCTAACCAGACACATGGGAAATGAGACAGATGGGTGGAGAGTTTGTTTGAGAACTGAGCTGCAGGTAAAATATGGAAGAACCCATTTTTCCAGCCAAGCACAGATATTTCGTTCCTGGCAATTCCACCAAGCTCTTAACAGGAGAAATGAGGTTGATGGATAAACCTGTGGTCTGATCATGCTGTCTCCAAACATCCCCGACACTTACATCAGCCCTTCCAAGCTCTCCAGGGACAGTTTCACATTGCAGCCCAGTTCAGCAGGAACAGGCAGGGCTTTATCTGGATGTTCTGCAATGGCTGCAGTTACTGTATGCCTGGGTTTTCCTGACATGTACCTTCTCTGCCTGAAAGCCTGTCCTGTCTGGAAAGGCAGATTCTGAGGTTTCCCGGATGCTTGATAGCCATAACAGGGCACAGCCTGATCAGAATGAGTATGAACATGTGCTGTGTAGTCATGTGCACAGCAACGCTGTGAGGTGTTGGCTGGATCTGTTGCACACACGCTGTCCACAGGCACTGTGAGTCCCATGGGCCCTGACAGTGTGGGATTTATTGCCCCTAAGCTACACCGCACGTGCACAGTTGCTGCTCTCTGGTAAACAGGAGAGCCATTACTGAGCTTCAGATGAGGCTGGAGGTGATAGAAGGTGGACGAGGGGGCAAAGTGGCATTTGCTGGATCACAAGAAAAATCAGGCTCTCACAAAAGCGCTACCTGCATGTAAGCTTGTTAGGTTGTACTTATTTTCAGCGTGTGTAAGAAGCTCTCTGCCTCCATCCTGACACAACACTCTAGAGTATCTGAACACCCCTGTCCAACTCACAGGTGTCCCCTTGCAACATGTCTGGGATCTAGGGAACCTCTGTCCTGTTCTAGGATGGTCAGCAGAGCCTGTGAGGAGGCAATTGCCCAAACAGACCTCAGTTCCTCTCCAGCAGCTGCCCAGCTTTCCTGATTTGCCCCTGCATTTTTCTCTGCATAGCTGCAGAGGCAAATTTGGCTTTGCTCTGGGACTTCTGAAAAATGCATCTTGTATGTCATGACCTGCCTGGCTTATGACAACTGCACCAACTAATAAATGGGGGCGGAAAGAGAAATAGCTCAGCCAACTGTTTCCAGGGGACAGTGCTCGTTTATCTTGCTGGAGTGTACTGCAAGCAGTGGGGGAGACAGCGGAGGAGGAGCCCCTGGGGCATGAAGAAGCTGAGTATTGGCCCCGCAGCCACTTGCTGAGCTGAGGTTCCAGCTCCAAGCCTGGTGGACAGCCCTCCTCCTCCAAAACACATCTCATAACCCTGCCTGCACAGGCAGCCCCTGTGCAGTGTGGAGAGGAGCATCTGGGTCTGCCACCATGGAGCAGCTCCAGGGCCATCAAGCCCAGGGAAAGGAGAAGGCTGCACACAGCAGGTTTGTACCACTCCTTCTCTCCTTCTCTGTCTCAGCTTTACGGAACATTATCATCCCTAGCCACTAGCATCTCGGAGAGCCCCCAGCTGCCCAGAAGCTAACTCTTGTGCTTTTTTTAGCAGTGGAGCGTCTCTGAGGCCCAGTTCTCACTCCTTAAATTCCTGCATTCCAGCCTGGCTGGAGCGATGCCCCCGGGCCAGGACGTAATTGAATCCTAGGCACTGCCGCCATCCCCCAGAAATGGACGGATATTGGTTCCCTCGAAGTGCAGGGAGCCAGCCCTTGGCCCCCTCCCTGAGTCTGCGGCACCCACACTCTGCCCTGGGAGGCTGGGAGGCACATCAGGCTTTTTAATCTTTCTGATATTATGCTGGTGCATAGGCTGCCCCTGAGCTCCCCCAGCCTGAAGGTGCACACCGCCGGATGGCTCTTACCTCTTACAAACACGTAGGTGCTGACTGCTGTGGTGCCCTCAATTTTGGCATCAATGTACTTGTAGTAGCAGCGGTAGTAACCTGTGTCATTTGCCTGGGTCTCTGTCAGCACCAGGACTTTGCAATAAGGCTTCGTGCCAGTCCCCTCGCAGTCTTCTTCTCGGATTGCCCGGCCGCTGCTGGGGGCTGCTGAGGCCACCAACTCGGTCTCCTTCTCCTTCCCGGCAGGATCCACCTTGCCCCCAGGCCACGACCACTCCAAGGGGTGCTGGCCTCTAGACATGGGCAAAGAGGAGAGTTAGCTTTGAGCTGAGCAGGGTGAATGTGGTGGGGATTTAACTGCCCTGTGTGACTGCGCACATCTGCACAGGGCCCAGCCAGCCACCACTCTCAGGCTGCAGCATGGATGAATGTCCATCCTCCAAGGAGAAAAAACAAGTGTGAAGAAATGGCAAGCAGCTTCACTAATCGCCGGACAAGCAGAGGCTCGTCCCCTTCCCCAGGCCACAACTCTGGCCATGCTAAGCTGTAAGATATCAGCCCACTCACAAGCAGGTCTCCCCCTGTCATAACTTTGTCTTACTGGTATTGATGCCAGGACAGGGAGCCACATAGGGCCCTGAGGGAAAGGCTCCATTTATTCTCTATTCCCTCTCATTATTAAAAGGGTCCAGAGGGTCCAGAGCTATTAAGAAAACACACGGATGTGATGAGTTCTCTTGGCTCAGTGTAGCTGCTGGCTGGGGCTCATGGTGTGATGAATGGAGTGGGAAGGAGAATGAGGGAAAGAGAGCAGACTGGAAAGAAAATGAGAAAGAGAAAAGCAGGAGGGAGTCAGGGATAAAAGACAGCAAGGAGAAAACAAGGGGATGCTCAGCCGACGGCCTTCTGTCCAGCTGCCAGCTGTTTCCCTCCCTGCTGCTGTGAGGGGGTTCCCTTGCTCTGCACAGCACCCTGCAGCCCCTTCAACCCCTCACATGCTCCCCCAGCTGGCCTGGGGCTGCTGCCCCTTCCCACCTCTGCAGAGACGCTGAGCTACAGACACCTCTCCAATGGCATGACTGCAGAGCCTGTTCACCAGTGGCCCAAAGACAAACGGAAAAGTCCAGGAACTGCAAGAAACCCCAGACAGAGCATGCACGTGTGTATTTATATATAGCTGAGGATCTCCGGAGCAGGAGGTTTGCGTATGCACATGTACGCACTCATGTGCACCACCATAGCTTGCTATAACTGCACTTGTTTACTACAAACAAAACAAGCTTTTATTCCATGCTGGAAGTTTCCTTCTGCAAAATCAGAGCCCCTTTCAGAGGAAGACCTAGTCCCCACTTGAAAGTTTGCCAGTGTAGCTGAAAGTCACTTAAGAATGTGCAAAAAAAAAGAAATGGGAAAAAAGAAGACATCACAAGAGACAGCTGTGGGGGTAAAAATGGCCTTTTGCCAGCACCATTTGCTCTATTAGGGGAAACTGGGTTCATCTATTATGCAAGTTTGGAATAGGCATGTTGGCACATGCAGCTCCTCTGCCAGGACCCTGCCAGGGCAGCTCTGCAGACAGATGCTTTTAAGCGCAGCCAGACTGTGACCGTCACCAATAGCTGGATCCAGACAGCCAGGGACAGCGAGGAGGAAGCGAGATAAGGTGCCATCGGAGGGCACAATGGCTCAGATGCAATGAGGACAGGATTTCTGTCCAAGCGTGGGGGAAAGACATGCCCCTTTGTGTTTGTCTTCAGAAGCTGATTTATCTTCCTGCAGACTTTGCTCTCTTCCAGCTCCTGCTGCCCGGCTCACCACAGATGAGTTCAGAGACAGTGTGCTGCACTCTCCCTGGGTCACCAGGCACAAGGCTCTGGAGGCAGTGACGTGCCCTTGGGGACAGCCACGCAGCCCCTCTGACCCAGCTTAAACTTCTGCATTCACTAAAAATGCCATCAGTGCCTGAGGCAAGACTGGAAGTCCTGCTCCAGCGGCTTCTGTCCATGAATCACAGGCAGGCTTTTCCAAAGTATCAGAGTCTTACAAACGCTTCAGTAAAAATAAGACTCATGAATTTTGAGTTTTTCCCATCCTATGCACGCACAGGGAAATTAACAGTAAATCTGATCACCAAACCAGTAACACTCAGTGGCCTCTGCTATGCCCATTGCTGCTGTGCCCATGGGCCCGCTGCACCGGGCGCAGACCATGGGGATGGCCCCGCTCTCAACCCAGAACCGAGAGCTTCAGACCCTGACTGTGCAAAGGAGCCCCAAAGCCCTTTGCATTTGCTCAGGCATTTTTGGCGCTCCATGTGGAGCAGGGTAATTGTACAAGGCTCCAGTGTTTCCGCTTTCTGTTTGTTTACCCACTGGGATTTTCACGCATTATCAGATCCACTTGTTTTATTAACCATCAAGGCTAGCAGTAGCTGAATGACACTTATTTATATAAACAAGGATGGGCCAGTACAAACAGACCTGCTGACCAGCCCGCGGGCAACTCTAAACTAAGGCATTCCTTGCATCATGTGCTGCTCAACCAGATTCAGTGGGGACACAGAAGGTGTAGGCATTTGTGTGAGTCCAAGTTAGCATTGCTGGTGTGTTAAGAGGACCAGAAGAAGGCACAGATGAGGGCAAGCCAGGCTCACTTGGATTTATTTCTGAATCTACCCTCTGCATTCGGGGAAAGGTCCAGGCAGCAATTTTGGATGGTTCCCTCCCTCTTATCTGTCACCTTCAAAGATTTGTTCCCAAGTTGTTTTCTTTCAGCTGTGATAATGTGCCTCTGGGCGATGAAGCCTGCTGATGCCAGCTGGAAACAGATGCACTGTAGGCTTCTCCACAGCTGTTTTCCTAAATCTTTTCAGGACAGATGCTCTTCAAGGGAGACGTTGCAATTGGCACCACTTTTCTTCAATCCTCTTTGAAGCTCCCAAGCGTGGTATGATGGGCAAAGCTGGCTGTGGCTTTGTGGCTTAGCTGGGATAAGACAGATCCCTCCTCAGCACCACAGAGGATGTTCACAGCAGTCACCCACGTGTAGGAAAGAGCAGCAGGTGTTGTGTGTCCGGAGCAGTCATGGTGGGGCATTGTCTTATCCTCAGGCTCCTTCAGCCCTGCCACAGCACTCATTTCCTCCACGGGAGCCAAGAGGGCTCCGGGGTCAACTACTGCCTCTCTGCCAGGGTAGGGTTTGTGCATCTGCAAGCATCTGCAAGTCAGCTCTATTAACAAGCCACTGGGCAGCAAAGGACAACCTTGCCCTTCGTTTTCTAAATACCACGGCTGAGTGATGCTCCCTCTCTACCTGAGTGCCCAGGATCTGTGGGATGGGACGGCACAGCCAGGGCCAAGTCGATCCCTCCGGAGGTTTCTGCTGTTGTGCAGCCGGCTCCTGTGGGCTCTGCTCCAATATTCATGAGCCGGAACAGTACAAGCTCTCCACTTTCCCCCAGCTCAGGCTGCCAAGGGCATGAATGCAGAGATTCACAATATTCTTTCCTTCCTTCTCGGGCTGGGAGCTAATAAAAGATGCACTGTCCATATGGGCATCAGCCCCTTTGCCCTGCTCTGCCACATGCTTAGATCAAAACATCACTGGGGCTCTCTGCCAGCCCTGGCATGATCTGTATTTTGGGGAATGCTCCTACACTGGTCCTCTGCTGTCTGGACCTCTCAAGGGTGCATTGTACTGGGTGACAAGGGAACGTGCCTGTGTGTGATGCCATTTGCAAAAGCAGAGCTCCAGCACCTGGTGGCTCCTTGCAGGTGTGCTCTGTCTTTGGGTGTCTGTTAAGCTTGCCCAGCTCCAGAGGCATCACTTATCTCATGGCCTGGCAGGACTCTGGTCACCAGTGAGGCTAGGCAGGCTGCGGAGCAGGATGGGGGCTGCAGAGCTGCGGCTGTGTGAGATCCAGGACGCTGCAAGGGAGCCTGAGAGTACAGTTGGCTGCGGGACTCTCACGCTCAGTGGGTGAAGCTTGAAAGGTCTCCAGGGAGTCTCATGTGGGGGGTTTTGAGCTCAACTTTCTGCTGCAGCACTGCTTCAAGCAGGCCCGTACTCCTGGCTCCAGGGCAGCTCGAAGAGCAGCCAGAGGACATTGTTCTCAAGGGAAGACCAGGGTCAAACTGAAGCCACCTCCAGCACGATGCTCAGCAGGAAATCCCTGGATCCTGGATTTGATTTTGTATTTGTTTCTGCCCTACCCTGCCCCACCACCCTCTCCTTTGCCTGTTCTCTTGGTGGTCTGCATGTTTTTCCCTTCAGCTCCCATTAACACAAGCCAGGTCTTCCCAGGGTGGGCCATGGTCCAGAGGAGAGGTTGGAGAAGCAGCTGGGTGTAATTAGAGATCCAGGGACCAGGAAAGATTTACTTTTCATTCAAACGAAGTAATAGTGTCCCACAGTCAAAATCCTTTCCTCAAGACATTAGACAAACACAGGCTTGAGAGCTCAGAGGGAGAAGGGGAACTTCTGAGCTATGCAGGAGATGCTGAGTCTTATCTACCTGTGGATGGTGCGAAGGACACTGCACAGCCCCTGAGGAGCACATCTTGGGACTGCAGCTTGCAGAGGCAGGGGGCAGCCAGGGAGCAACATGGGCAGAGGGTACATGGCTTTTAGTACTGTTTGCAGATGGCCCTGCTGCTCTTCGGCTGGCCAGTTCAGGCCTGCACAACACCTGGGAGCCAAGGGTAGGGATGTTCCTTATCTCAGCTGTGTCCATGCCAGCATGCTGTATGGATGCCGCCCTAGTGAGCCTGAAAGATGAGCTTTGGCACTGCAGCAGGAAACAGGGAGCTTGCTGCCACCTGGAGAGACTGTAGCTTGTATGATGCTCCCTGCAAGGGCAGGCCATGCAGAGTCTGCACTGAAAATGAGATTATTTTTTTTCTACTTCATGTGATTTTCCTTCATATTAATCGATACCTAATAAGGAAAGGGCAACCTTGTCTGCAGTCTAGGAGGGTTACCCAAAAAGAAAGGCTTTCCGCTTCATGGTGCTAAGCAGGTATGTTCATGCTTGACTGCAGAAGACACTTTCTTTAACCACACCTCTAACTTCAGTATGTTCTTTAGCCTTGGCTCAATCTGCAAGCAACACGGTCTTGAAACCACCTTCTGTGTCCCTCCCTGGGCCACTGCTGAGAAAGGGTCTGGCCTGATTATAAGCTCATTCAGAATAATCTTACTGAATCTCCCCTCTTCCAAGGTTTTAACAGAGAGTATCAGCTCCCACAGCCCTCAGTGGAGAGAATTACCACAGCAGAGCACTGGAGTCCCCAGACTCCCTACTCCTCCTCTATGCCCCCCAACAGCAGCTATATGGCTGACCACAGTCCTCCAACTCACACATTTCCTACAACCTAGCACACACCACGGCTCCTCAGGTCACCATATGAACAAGCTCACAACTGCTTAGCTTCCCAGACCGAGTGAAATCAGTTCAGTATGGCCATCAAGAACCTTTCCTCTATCTCTCTCCCCTGGCTATGAACTGATTCACAAAGTAAAGCAATGCCATCTGTTCCAGGAAAAGTTAAATATGTTTGTGACAAGACATGAACACAATGCCAGCCAAGTGTTTGCAGTAATTGCTCCATGGTTATATATAACACTGAGAAACACCCATTTGAGGCCCACGCTGAATTTATACCCCCATTGGGCCCTAGCATTCAGATCCCCAGCATGGATCTGCTTTCAGCTGCTGAAGGGAAACTCCAGCTTTGTCAGGAAAATAGACCTTGGTCAATTCTCCCACTTGTTTTTTCTTTCCAAGATAGGGGGTAGTCCTGAAAACGTACAGCCAACTGTCCCAGCATGGGATAAATCAGTTCAGGCACATCACCTTCTCAGAGCCACAGTCTCCAAAACGACCACAGATTCTCCAGCTCCTCTCACAGATTTACTCACCTGCCCTGGCCAGGGCTTCTCTTCACCCCCATGTGTATAAGGCAGAGCATTAAATCCCAGCTTCCTAGAAAAGCTGGAAGCCTCTCACAGCCACCAGTAAGTGGAGCCTTGCCTTCTCCCATGGATATTTCTCAACATCCCCCAAAATGACCTGCCAGATTTAGAAACCAGAACTACAACCCTAGCAGCCCCTGATGAGGTGAGAATAAGCAACGTCAGAGAAAGACAAGGAGAGTTAGGAAGGCCAATTTCCCTAAAGAGCTTACAAGGAAGCTATCAGATCACGCAAATGTTTCTCTGTCTTCTGCCTGCAAGACTACAGCAGAGGTTATCACCATCTCCTCTGAGACATCTTCAGCTTCTTTTTCAATTATTAGATGAATTTATACTTGGTGAATGTGGAAGCTTTCTAGTCAGCCGTGCTAATTTGCAGGTGTATTGCAGCCAAGGTGTCCCTTGTGGGCTCTCCTTGCCTGGTCCTCCAACGCTTATGAAGTAAGAGCAGTCTAAGCAGAGCCACGCTTGCTTGCGCCTTACCTGCAGGTGATGGTCAGCGTATCCTTGGCGCTGATGACGTGTTCCTCCTCAGTGATGCTAAGAGTAGGGGGGGTCATAGAATAGCTGCTCACCAGATCTGTGGAGAGAAAGGAGAGAGGGGACGATGCAGACATCTGCTAGTCTGAACCCACTGCTGTGGGCAGCAGCTAACTTGGCATCACCAGCCCAGAGAGGGGCAAAGCCTCCTGAAGGAAACATCTCACAGGAGTTTGCTCCTACAAGATAGTTTAATGCTGGCTCACTGGGACACAAGTGGTTCATTTGCAGCCCTCCTGGCTCCAGGGAGCCGCTCTTCAGCAACAGCTCTAGGGCTGGGGCCAGACAGCCCCTGGGCTCAGACAGACAGACTAGCATAGATGAGGGCCAGAAAAAGAACGGAAGACCAGAAATCAGGGAATCCAGGTGTGGCCATTCCTCACTAGGTGACTGAGATTGAGCTTACTTGGACTAGGGCTCTGAAGTGATCTTATCTGCTAACTGGAAGGAGTCTGGCAGGAGATTCTTCTATACACATGTAATTTTCTGCAATCAGAGGGACAAATCAGGGCTGCCCAGATACTACAAATGCAAAACTCTTGTGTTTGTACAGAGATGCTCCTAGGAGCCAGCAGGCATTCACTGAATGCCTTTCTCCTGCCGGGCACTCTCAGGTACAGGCAGTCACCTGAACAGGACCAAACCTCTGGGGATTACAGCAGCCCCCTTCCCTGCACCACAGCTGGACAGGCATTCCAGGAATGAAATTATCCAGGCTCAAGGACGGGCAGTTAAACATTATCACGCATTTCTCCCAGCTTTCATCTGGGAGAGTCCCACTTCTCATGTGCTTGCATCTCCAGCATGCCAGACACACACCCTAAGCGAGCTCCTTATGGACAAAACATCTCGAAGTACCGGTTAACCTCAGAGACGTACCCGTTGTTTTTCATTAGCATGGTGTTGCTGACTGTCATTACTTCTGATCTTTATCGTAAAACTCCAGCTTCTGGAGATGTGAGATAATTAAAAAAAAAAGTCTTGGTGACTGCAAAAACAAGCAAGCAAACTAACCAGAAATAGAAGGAAAAAAAAAAAAGTTGCGAAATGTGAAGCTGTGACTCAGGTAGATGCTAAATGCTAAGGAAGAAAAGAATGCAAAAATATGTTGCTAGTTCAATTTTCTACAGAAACGCAACGTTTTTGCAATGGCGTTCCATGCATGCCTGTCTCCTTCCCTCGTAACATTCAAACCCATGTATCGGAGAGATCTGGCAGGGAGGGACAAGACTCAAGGACATGGTGTTTCCATGGGTTTCACAAGCAGCAGGAATGCCGTATGATGCCTCTCCTCCAAAACCATGGCCTAAGGACCGCGGGCCTTGGAAGCCCTGTGGCAGAGCCAAGTGATTAATGTTTCTCTATGGGGAAACCTGCCCCAGGAGAC